>NC_134316.1:13461944-14891752 GCF_964195595.1 Calonectris borealis | reverse complement strand
CAGCTTTGGCCCTAACACTATGATAATCGGTAGGATTACTGAGACACTTTCAAAGAAGATGTTCAAGCCCTTGATGAGCCGAGTCTGTGGCTCACAAATTTGCAGGAACTGAAAGAATGTTGGTTGGCTGTTGTGTTGTTTTGTTGTTTGTTTTTTTTTTTTCTTGGAATGAATCACCTACTTTCACCTGGTTTTGAATTGACACCATGAGAGAGTACTTTTGGCAGGTTTTTTAATCCAAATTTATGAGTCCTCCCAGCTCCTAAACACTGTGGAAAAAGTTTTAGAAATCAGGCAGATTAGAGAGAGAAAGAGAGAAAAGGGGCGCACAAGGGAAAGAACGAGAGAAATTTCGCAAAGGGCTAGCAAATCTCTAACTTTTTGACAAACGGGGTCCAAGTTCCAAGTTTGCAATGAAACCTGAAACCAGGCAAGTTTCTTGTGATTTGGGGCTCTGCTATGAACATTTTGCACAGCTTTAGCTAAAAAGATCTGTCCTGCTGTGCTGCACTCTGTGCCCTTTGTGCAGTGCATTTGTCACTGTGCAGAACAGAGGAGGGGAGTACAGATCAAAGGCGGCAGAGAAAGATGGGCTCAGCAGCATCCGAGGATCAAGGTGCCCCTTAAAGTTTTTGTGTTTTTCTATTTGTTGTTAAATATTTTTATTTGGGCACGGGTGGGGGGAGATGCGGAGAGGAATCTGCAGCCCTCTAGTTCTGTGTTTTGCTGATCATTTCTGTCCTTTGCACACGGAGCCTTCTCATCAATTAATGCCCTAGCTCCCATATAGAAGTATATTTGTGATCTTCACATACAGAAAATCAATCTGATTCCTTTCTGGATAAACCCTTGTCTCCCAGAGCAGGCCAGCCTTAGAAGCCCATTTCCAAAACAGTGTTTGTGATGCTGCAAAGGAAGGATTTGGATTAATTTCTGTTGCCCTGCTTATGTGCAGAGATCTTCAGGCAATCAGAAACATCACCTGCAAATCTTCCCGACAGTACGATTTTGCCTGTAGCTATGAGGTTCAGTCATACACAACACGTCTTCCTTCTAGTCTCATTGCTCTTAAAACAGTGCCGGGCACAATTTCTGTTTGCATTATGCTTAATTCATAGACTCAGCATTTGGCATTGTTTGTAAGTCTATCATTATCTTTGTTCATATTGACATCAAAAGCTTCCCTTCATGTGTGTGTCTATGAGCTCGGTGGAGCCTCTCTATCAATCAATCAAGCAAGCAGGCAATCAATCAACGTACAAGTATCTGAAGCTGCTAAATACAACAAGAGAGCATGTCAGGCGGATACCTGGCTTCTAATTAGGACTAGGTATTATTCTAATTTCTCTGACTTGTTCTGTACTTCGTAGGACCTGGGGAAGTACTTTGTCATTAACATGTCAATAAAGCAATACAAATGAGGCTGGAGGGAAATATCAGCTCCCAGCACCACAATGTCAGCCCTGGTCTCTGATGCATTCTTTTGCTGGGGGGTGGGAGGGGGGAATGCACTTTCAGACGTAGTTGATCAAAGAAATATCATATACAATAGATTTTCTTTTCTTCACTCTAGTGGCTGGGTGGCCCATTGCGATTGATTGAATTTTATGAATTAAGTGAATAAGTGAACACACAATGACAAGGAGGTTGTGTTACAAAAGCTAGGATGCCAGATTCCGCATCCCTTAAGCCAGTGTCAGTTGGGAATCATTCCATTGACAGCAATGGAGTTACACTAGATTTCTTCTAAGGCAGCTTGGATCTGGCCTGCCTTGTTTTTTGATGGCTGTAATTTAGTTTAATTATTTATGCTAACCCTTTATGCCATACTTTAAATGTATGATATATTATCTCAAGGTAGAGAAAATTTAGTAATATAGGTCATTACTGCAACATTAACACTATTAAATCTTTGGAGAGAAGATTTCACACCACTGCTGATGGTGTGAAAATGATGGGGTATGTAGATTAGCATAGAGTAAGATGAAAACATTCAACTGTAAAAGCAGGGAAAAAAACAATTCCTTTTAACATTTCGTGTTATTTGGAAATATCAAAAGCATCTTATTTCTTTTTTTCCTTATGTGATATCTGTAAAATAGAACAAAAAATAAGGAAGAAATTTTAGGGATCCTGAAACCATATGTCTGGAATTAAAAGCATCCGTCTAAAAACTCTTCCCAGGACAATGTATTTTCCCCTGCCCCCTGAAATTTTCTCCATTGCACTGATGACAACAAAAAAAAAGCAAAAGAATATGAGAAATAATAGCTTTGATGGCTGTAGAACCTGGTAAGTAAAATGATTTTGCTTAGTAAATTATAAATCTTTATTCTTAGGTGGTTGCATAACACAAATAACTTTAAGGAAGAGCTCTTCTGTTCATGAGATTTAGGGATTGTTTAATGCATGAATGAACTGCTGCCATCTTCTGACTTTTCTGAGTTCTGCAAATTAAAAAGACAATTTTCTACTATAATCAAGTGCCCTGGGGAAAATACTTGTAGTGTTACAACTTGGAGGCACCAAGGGCTCTTTTTTAATCATTTTTAAAGATGATGAAGTTCTTTGGGTGTCTTTTACAAGTATATAAAGAAAGACTGTAATTGGGATATGTATACATTGGTGGGTTGCCGTGAAGAGAAGCAGATGAGAACACTTTCATCATTGCCTGAAAAATGTTCCTTATCACAAAGTTGGAACCTAATTTGCTCCTCCAGCCATACGGACAACTCTGCTAAACCATTGGGCAATGCCCATGTGTAAATGGGGTGAAAACATGACTTAATGAGCTGGAGGTGATACTGAGATTAGCATGCCATTTGACAATGCAAGCTCTAAGGGAAGGCCCATACCTTACCCTTTAGAAAAAAACGGAGCAAATGAAACGTCTGGCTGAGATAAGCCTTGAATTTAAGCAATTCAGTTTCAAATTTTTCATGTGACTCTTCAGTTTTACAAGAGGCCAAGCTGGAATCTCAGTTCTGAGCATCCACAGCCTTGGGGCTATTTGAAATGAGGAGCCAAATTCTGCAGTTTGAGAGCTTTTGAATATCAGTGCCTTCTTTTTTGTTGTTGTTTTGGGTTTTTTTTGATGCAGTGTTTGCTTGTAGAGGCTGGATAAATAATCCTATTCATTTATCTATCAGATTCTCGTCTACCATCAGGGAAATTTAGGGCTCTGTTAAATTTAATAGTTATTGGTGAGAAATAAAGACATTATGGGCTACTTTAAGTGAACTGTGGCTACTGCCTGGCATATTAACTGGTTTTGGATTGCCTTGTCCTTCTGTGTAGACCCTACTCAGGTAGGATTGCCTGAAGAAAGGCTCTGCACTGAGTCTGAAGACTGGCTATTCACATGCTTCAGGAGGAGATGTGAGAATATGCCTGGGGAAAAAAAAGTTCTTGAGAAAGAAACTTTAGGTCCAATGGTAGGACGTTTTTGGCTGCCACCTCTCAGTTGTGCTCAGCACCAGCTGTTCCCAATGTTTAAAGCTGATTTTGGAGAGGTCTCTGCACTCAGCCCATAGGTCTGGGTATCTGGACACTGATTTTGGTACCTGATGGGGCTAAGCCCTACCAGGCAGCCCCTGCTATCACACCCCGCTGGCGGAGGCACCTGGCCAGGGCAAGCACATTCTGCAAGCGGTCATCCTGCTTTGGGAAAGAGCCGTTTAAAGGAAGTTTCCCTGGAGCTCAACATGCGTCCAAAAGGGAACGGCTTTGGATAATTTAATAAACCCAGAAATTCACTGGGACTGTGCACATAGTCATAAGGAATAAATTACATGTCAAGAATCACAGATACAAGCATTACCTGGTCAGAGAGCCTTCCTCTACTTCCCTAGGAGACATACCTTTGCCCTCTTTAATTTCTTTCACTCTGAGGAAGAAGAACAAGTTGACAAAGCACATTCTGATCTGCAAACCAATATGAAAGAGTCAAAGGACATAACATAGTTCTTTCCCATGTGCTTTCCTCTCTAGCAGCTGCCAAAGTCATACAGAGATGACGTGGCTTTCAGTGGGACTCTCATACCCACCCTGGTGCATATTCCCAAGTGAGATGGGGTGGAAATGGAAGATTCCCTTTGCCATGTGAATAGGTAGGTAGATCAGGCACCAGAGCAGGTACAGGACAGCAGGTACTCAAGGGTACTTCTGTCAGGGCAGGGAGAAACCCGAGGCCAGACAGTGCCTCTGAGTGTGGAGCTTTTCGTGGTCACAACCACAGGCAGCTCCTTGCTCCGGTGACATGGCAAAGCCTCAAAGCCTCCTGAGATGCATCTCCACACCCAGCAGCATCTGTCCCTGTCAGGCCAGACCTGATTCAACATCTCAGTTACCCACCCTACCCTTTGCCCTTCACTTCAGTTAAAAAAGAGCACAGCACTCTTCATTGTGTCTTCCTGCGGGTGGCTAGGAGCCCCTCGAGGTATGGTGACCCGCTCTCACCCTGGCAGCTTGCAGCATCATGCCTACACAGTATTTACAGCTCTCCTGTGCCAGCCCCACTGCCAGCTGTGAGAGTGCCAACATACTTCCTTTCTATTGCCTGTGGAGAGCCACGAGACGAGAAGGCTTCTGCCTGTGTGCTGAACCGGTGTTGGCTTATGAAGCATATTTAACATCCAAAGGCCAGCTGCGCTCCGTTCCATCCCTGAAATCTCGAGCCGGTGAATAAAATGAATGAAATGTAAGCACTGGTTTATTAGCTTCTTTTATGTAGTCACCTCGGGCTGCACAGGTGTGCTAGGAGCTGGTGGGGTGTTAGATGTATGAGCTCGGTAAGTGGTTAAACGATGTGGAGGCATTTCATCTCGGAAGCACACGATGAAGGAGAGAAGAGCTCCCCAGTCCATTTGCCTGTTCAGAGAGACTGTTGACCTGGGCCTTTAGGAGGTATAAGGCTGAAATACTGACCGCATGTGGCGGTCAAAAATGCTCTCTCCTTAGCCCTGGCTAAATTCCAGGGTGGATAAATATATTTTATAAATTCACATTCTTTCTATATGTTCCAAAAGAATGTAGTATCTTCTTCTTCCTGTCTTAAACTACTGGCAGTTCTGCCTGAAACACCTGTACCCTCCCGTCCCAGGGATGCTGCAGCTTTTCTGTGCAGTTTTGTTGTTTGGAAAGACCTTCCAAATACCTTAGCAGGTTTCTATGTTATCTTTGGTTAGGAAAGGTGTTTCTGCCATGTTATAAATCCTAACCCCAAGAATCCTTGAGGAGAATTTTGTGTTATTAGATGATAGTGCTAAGGGATGAAAGTGACAGTTTTTCTATACGCTGTTTTTCCCCCCTATCTTGTGCCATTAAACTGAAGATCCAACTTTTTGTCATTCTCCCCAGGAACATGCACAGCTGCAGTTATCTCCACAGCTTCAGAAAGTGCCTTCTTGCTTGACGAGGAAAGTTCAGATTCCCTAGGACCGCCTTGAAAATTTGTCTCCACTTGCCCAAGAAATTTACCTTTCATGATACCTCCCGCATTTATTGACTGTGAAAGAAAAGAAACCAAGATTTTAGAAGCAAAGTGTGTTAAAACTTGGTGGTTTTTCCCCAGTCTCATGCGTGTTTACTGCAAAATGTTTTGAATCATGCGCATTGCATTAATATATTGAGCCTTCCTCAAGAAATCTGGCAAGACCTTCTGGTGATTTACAGCCCTCGTTTGTAGACGTGCAGACTCTGGCCTGTAAGACTAAGAAATAGCAGTACAATGTCACGTGTTAGAGCTTCCACGCTTACAGCCTCCACCAGTGACCGAGCTTGGCACAACATCTGATGAATGTAGTCATACAAAGCCTGTGTGGCGCAGAGGCCACAGGTCTCAGCTGGGCCAGTTCAGAAGCAGATGCTGCCTAGGAGAGTGCAGTGACATGTCTAACAATTACAAGTCCCAGCTTTGCTTTCCTTGTTCTCATCTCCAAGAGTAATTCTGATACCAGGACAAATTCCTTCCCCCAGTGAAGAAAACAAAATTTAAATAGCTCTCAAGTTCATCCGTTGTGCCTTCCTACTAAACTCCTATTGTTGTTCACCCAGGGGAAAAAAAAAAAAGATTCTGCTTTATCTACTAAGAATGGAAAATGCTTGGTCTTTAATCCACGCCAGAGGCAGCTGCTTTCCAAAGACAGTAGAGTCACTGCCACCTCTATCTGCAAACTCTTTGTCCTGAACTTCAGTGCGCAGGGCGCTTTGGGTGCTCAGGGCCCTGTTGTTGAGGAGCAGGAGTGAGAACCGTGACAAAGCCGCTCCATTGCACAAACTCACTGTCCCAGCTCCAGACTGACAGAAGTTTCATCAGGAGAAAGCTCTTTGCCCCAATGTGTTTGCAGATAGGGGTGGGAGGGAACACAGATAGTTTCATTTGCATAGACTTTCAGTGCAGAATTCATTTAGTGACACTTTAGGAATTGCTATCAATAAATGCTAATTCAGAATTGTCAAAGTAGTAAAACTGGAAAATGAGGAGACATTGCATAGTGCAGCAGGAAATTTTTTTAAGTGTTCAATTGCTTATTCTGTTCCTTGAAAAGTCTTTTACTGAAAGGGACATTAACTTATATGTGATTGAATAAACCCAGGTGATATATATATCTCTATCTCTCTATGTATACTATAAATAAACACCTCAAAGATTAATATATGTTTCTTTTCCCAGAAGATTTCCACAGCTGATGTCTCTTTTCACAGATCCCACCTACACCATAGTGTCACGCACTTATTTACCTCCATTTAAAATGAATGTATCTTTGGAATTTCTTAAAACATAACTTACACAGAAGGATGTCCAGCAGAGACAGACTGAATGTTAATTGTAATAATTTGAGTTTGATGACTACAACTCAATTAGTATGTTAAATGCCATGGAAGGTGAAAAGGAATTCCACACTCCCAAGCACAAAGTACTTGACTAGAATTGGCTTGAACCTACATGGTGCAGCGTTGGTGTTAGAAGTGTGTTGAGTCAAATTTAATTCTTATCTTTGAAATCCAGAGATATTCAGGCTTTGCCCACTCTTACTTTCCATGGAAGTAAGCAGAAGTGCATTAAGGTTCTGACTAACATCTCTCATGGGCAGTTTGTTCTAGAATAAATTGAGTCTGCTGTATTGCTTTTTAACTCAGGGATCTCTTCCTTCCTAATGCTGGTAAGAGGACACCAAAGAGGTGCATGGTGCCCTGGCAGCAGAGGACCACCTTGCTCTTGATGGTCTTGGTTCTATCTTCCATGGCTGAGCAAGAGCTCAGCCCCTCTTCAGACCAGTTTCAGTCTTACAACACAAGCCAGGGAGCCCAAGGCTCAGAGTTGCCAGCCAGTCTTTATCTAGGAGGTTGAAACAACAGTGTGGATTTTTTGGGGAGCAGTAATTTGAGAAAATAGCTGAGGCTTGACATTTCCCTTGA
The DNA here is from genome assembly GCF_964195595.1 of Calonectris borealis. NCBI lineage: Eukaryota > Metazoa > Chordata > Aves > Procellariiformes > Procellariidae > Calonectris > Calonectris borealis. The sequence goes on along the minus strand of NC_134316.1, from coordinate 14,884,333 downwards.
TGTTTATCCAGTAGAAAGCCAAAGATCATGGAGGACTTGATGTATTTTTGATAATCTATGCACTGCTGTAGAGTTTCATACAACTGCGTTGTCTTGACTGGGCTTTTAACTAGACTCAAGCTGCATACTATAAATTGATTTGTCAAAGGACATGGGGGGGACTGTAAACATCAGGAGTGGTAACCTTGGACAGCAAACATACATGCAGTTCTCCAGCTTTGCCTGGAGTTTCACAGTCCTCTGGGTGGGCAAAGTGATCTGCTTACCAATGACCCCAAAGAGATTGTGAAAAGAAACAATAGGACTGAAATGCTTTATGCACACGGGAAATAATCGAGACATTAAAAAATTGTTCTCTACATGTTATGGGAGAATGATTCCTCCCCCTCACTTTCCTGTGCACCAGGGGGATAGTAGCTGTAAGAGAAAGCCAACGGGGTTTTTTTGTTTGTGTTTGCTTTCAAATTGCAGCCTGAAATGTTTCTTTAATTAAATCCAAAGGAAAGAATTTGCATTATTGATTTCCCCAGAGATATTTCTGGTTTATAAAAAGGCGGTACAAGCCTTCTGACCTCTTCAGAGGCTAACTTCAGGCACCTTCCCTGTGTCGCCTTCTTACATTGCTGGACACAGATGCAAGCTATGAAGTAGATATCAAAAAGCTGTGGAGCTCTAAGTGTTCTGGCAAACAAACCGCTGGCTAAAACAAACCTTAAATCCAAGCAAATGTACCAGTGCTGTACTGAAACTTTTAGCGCTTTCCTGCCTGCCCCATCTTCTGCCACCTGCTTTGTCTGTCCCTCAGGGCATCACCACCCCTTGCCTGGCATTCTGTAACTGTCTTTTAATTATTGTTTTCTGAATCTCTCTCCTTATCCTGACCAGTACTGGAGGGGCAGAGTTGTAAACCTAGTGAGCCTCAGTGCTGGAAAATCACCTGAGAAATGACTGTTCTCACAGGGCTTCTGACAGGATAAAAAGCAAAAAAAGTAGATATTTTCAGATTAATTTTGCAGTCCCTGTTGTTGCAGGCCAAAGCTACTTGGACAGCCCACATAGCCATCTGCATTTCAGAGTGCTTACCTGAACTGAACTGTCATTTTTTTTAAATTTTATTTCAGGCTTATCATTAGCTTTAGAACAGAACTTTGTCAGGTCTAGGCAAGGAAAGCAAGGACATAGCTGTTGACCAAGCCTGTCTCCTGCCACCTTCAACGGAAGGGATGAACCTGTCAGGGGCTGGTTTGCCTCAAGGTATCCTCTGGCAGCTATTTGTTAGTCCTGTTACCATTGACCCTCTGACAGTGACTCCGGCTCCTGGTTATGGCCACACAGAAATTATAAATTAGGCATTGAAAACCCAGAGACTATGATTATTTTGCGAAGAGCCAGCTCCCCGAGTATGTGTTTGCACACGTGCTTGTGATTTTGCAGTGAAAGCTTTCTCTGCCCATCATTCCTACAGATGATGAACCCCAGTTGTCGATGAATCTCTCAAAGATCTGAAACTAATCTTTCAGAGACCTGCTCCGGAGCCTTCTGTATTAGAAGAGAATTTACAAAGGAATACGTTAGAAGTTCTTACAGCCAGCAATGACTTGCAAGGAATCATGCTTTAAAAGCAAAACTATTTTTTAATGGTGCCAAAATTCATTCATTCTTGCAAAGCCTCAGATTTTCTTGCTGCAGCACATTCATTCTTAAATGTCAGACTCCATGCACGCAGCCCAATTTGGTATTTATATGATGAACGCTGCAAACCAATGCTCCTTAATATAGTTGCAGCCTTGTGATGGGATTATTTCCCTTGTGAAAAAGCAGGATATTAAGTCCATTAAAAGATATGTGAAGTATGGCAGGTGCACAGCAATTTTGCAAGACTGAGGGAAAAAATGATACCTTGATATGCTGAGTTGAGGCCTTTTCTAATTTTTGACAGTTTACATTTCCAAGCTATCTGGTAAAAATCCTCTTTGGTTAGCACCACTGGAGCAAATTCAGCTCTCAGCAATGTGGGTGTAGATCTGGAGTAATTCCATTCTGAACAACAGAGCTACTTCAGACGTACTCTAGACCCGCTGCTACACAGGTGACACGGTGGAAAAAGACTAAGAGAGGAATCCAGCTCATGAAATGATGATTACCAATGGCTTGAGCATTGCTTGTGTTTATCCCCAGGGGAATTACAACTGGTGAGCCGAGGGACCCATCCTCTGAGAGGAAAGTGCCTTATTTCAGACTCGTTTTGTAAGAAACAACCTGAAACAGAGACTTCGCTCAGAGCCATACAACTCTGCATCTGGCGGGGGTTTGTGTCGCTGGTCCCACTCTGCCTGGGGGAAGCCACAAGGAGAGGGAGGGCCAGAGTCTGGTTTGGAGGGTGAGGCAGGTGCATTGGCTGCATTGGAAGGAAGCACTGAAGGTAAAGGTAGGTGTGTACAAAACAACTGGTTGGGCTTTTGCATATGGTTGGGCAAACTCTTTGCAGGACAGGAAGAGTGTATGTGTGTGGGGATCAAGAAATGATTGTTTCATGCCAAGTTTCAGGCTGCCATTCAGCCAAGTTTCCATTCTTCTTCCACCCCCCTCCCAAAACAGTCACATTAACAACGGGGTGATGCAGCTTCCCACTTGCCGGGGCCGGATTCTGCAAGCCCATCCATCGAGGCAGAGACTGGCTTCCACAGGGGGCCAGCGTGCGTGTGTTTTAGGGAGGGGAGGAGAGATGCTCATCTGGAAGGGAGCCAAGGCCAGCCACCCGACGACAGGTGTCCCCTGCGCCCCACCTTCCCCATTCCTTCCCTTCCCTTGCTGTGGATCTGCTTGTCAGTCAAGCTGTGATTTTGCCTTCACAGGCAGGGCTGGAGTGGGATGTTGCTGTATGCCCTCTCCAGCTCGTGGTAGCTGCCTCTCATTACTGTCATGTTGCTAAGGCTTTCGTGACTCTTGTCCACGCCTAGCAGCTGGATTTTGGCAGCCTTCCAGGCACTTCCACTAATGTAACTCAAAGTTACCGCGGGTTTTCTCAGGAGATTCAGGATGCTGCCGGACTCAGGGATGCTCGCTTTTCCTGGCTGTCCTTCTCCAAGGCTTTAGCTTTAATTCTGGGTAGTTTACATCTCTGGAGTCGTTAGAAGCGAGACCCGTGTGCTTCTCCCTGATTATGTATCACACCAACATTTCATCAGAGCAAGGCGCAGCTCTGGTGATGTATGACACTAGCGCATCATCAGTCAGCCATCGCAATAATGATGCATTAGCGTAATATGCCTTCAGGATGGAGTTGTACTGATGATGTATTTTCGAAAAGATGGAGTCCCGGAGAAAAGAAACAGTCTGGAGCTAATTCAGTATGAACATGGCCACCGAGAGCACACAGTGTGCAGCTGATTGGGATAAGAAGGATGACTTTACATTACCCACTCTGACCCTGATCCTTTCTTTTTCCCTTTTAATCTTTCCTTCTTCTTTCCCCCCTCCTTGCTTCTTTTCTCCTCCACTAGCACCTTCCCCCTTTTACTCTTTGTTCCTCTTTCTCTTCCTCTTTCTTTTTTTTTCACACTGGTGACTCTCATGGCCACTGGCTTTATTCATATATTCTTGTCTCTCACAGTCTGACCTTGTGTCATGCTGTATAACTTAATATTATCCCGCTAGAAACTTTTTCCCCCCTCTGAGTGAGATAATATTAAGGTGACCTGTAAGTGCAATAGATAAAAATCTCCAGGCCATCTAGGCAGTGACATTAAAAATCATCACAACCCTTAAGTGATGGAGGGGGAGAAATCTTATGGGATCTTTCCTTGGCAAAGGCAGCAAATGTGGGCTGAGGAGTGGCTACCCCTGGGATTTCTCATAGCCTTCAGCTTCTGGAAGATGAGAAGTGTGTTAACCCATTCACACAGCTAACAATATTAAAACAACAAACAGTGCTCAATCAAACCCAGATTGTCATCTTTCATTGGATAAAAAGTAACCTTTCTAATAAACATTTCAACTAATAAAGACTACAAAAGTAATTATACTATTAGCTCACTAGCCCCTGACACCCAGACATTCATTTCAAAGTAACTTTCCTGCAGTGTTTAGACGAGACAATTGAATGACGGAAAGATATTATACCAAGACGAAACATAAATAAAATTGGCTTCAGTCTCGTCTGGAATTCAGGCTATACATGGAACTCAGATAATGCCCTCAGTCTAGTACTAACATGTTGTTAGCATCCACCTCAAGAATAGATGAATTCTAGGAATCTGATCTTTCAACAGTTTCAAATGTATATTCTGTGAAATAAAGTATTTCGCAATACCTCATAATTCCGAAGCATTTTGGAATAAATATTCACCACGGAAAATGCAAAAGACCTTCTGTGACATTCACAGTTATTTTCCATTTTTGTTTTTACTTTATCTCTTGATTTATTAGTACTGTTTTTTATTCAAATTACATTAATACTCAGAGATTCCAACCAGGACATGGCAACCCGTTGTGAAAGGACCAGAGCGCACACACTTAAAAAGGCAGTTCTTGTTTGGGCACTTAATCACTACATCCTACACAGTGCAGGATTTCTCTTTATTTTAGTTTAGAGCGAGTTAAAAATCTTCTGAAAAATGCAGGGGCTTGTAGCCCTGGTGGCTGAAATCATCTGTTTATTCATGTATAACTCAGGCACATCAGTGTGCCTCAGCACTGAGCTGAACTGACACAACAAGTGTTGGTTTTCCATGTCTAGCTTGTGGCCTCTCTGCTATAAAAGCTGCTAAGCAGGTCAGCTGTGGAGACGTGCAGAAAATGGACTGTAGCCCCTCTGCTCATTTTCCATAGCCTACCACGCTCACTGCAGTCAGGACCGGGAAGCAGTGACCTGCAAGCTTGATGCAGTTCTGCTCTTGTTGCTGCAAATTCATTTCCAGTTAGATTGTTCAGGTGGGAAACGGTAGTATCGCTGGAACGGATGCCTTGCTTTTCATTTACTTCCAGCATGAGCTAATTCATCCTCAGCTCATCCAGCTGGAAAACCAGATAGTTTTATTCCCATTTTACAGGTAGTGAAATTGAAGCAAATTTAATTGACGTACTCCGAGTCATAAAAAGAAGGAAGAGCATGAAGTGGCTTAGAAGCAGGATTCTGCTATTCTTAAGCACCAATTCTGCTTCAGCCCAGGAAAGCCAATTCTGCATTTAGCTTTTACCCCTTCTGAAATACAACTTCTAAATATCTATTCATTAAGCATCAGCATGAATAATCTTGCAATTCTTTGATGTTCTTTTCCCATAAACTGTCATGAGTTCCTCTACCAGTATTAGGTCATAAAGGTTTGGCTTGCACAATAAATGCTGCCATATATAGCTAAGAGATGATCTCTGTTGCTCTCTAGCACCAAAGCTTTAATTGGCTGGTGAGATTGATTAACATGTGAAGCAAAGCTAAAGTCTTTAATCAATCTTAGAAGTCATTTATTGAGAGTATATGACAAAGCCATAAAGGTTATTGCAAATGACATATTTTAATATTAAAACCAGAACCTTCTGCCTTTGTAGAGGTTTGAATATGCTTTTTTCCCCTGTTTATAATAAATTAAGATTAAAATTAAACGGATACAAAATAAAAGGATGAGTTCAGGAATGTAAGCCTCTTTATCATTAGTCAGTAATATCCAGAGCACTGAAATTCCTTGCTCCAGAATGCCTCAGAGCCCAGCCCAAGGTTCATTCACCCCAGCTAACACCTACTATCACTCCGAAGTGGTTACTTATCATCATGTCTAATCTTGATGAGAAATTGGAAAGCACTATGCACACTATTCTCATTTCTCTCTTTGTAGAGGCAAGGTTGAATAAAGTATAGGTGGTTACACAAAATGTCGGTCTCGGTGTATAAAGAAGTCATATGCTGAGGGCTGATCCCCTGCTCTGCAAGGCAGAAGGGAGCATTTATCCTGCATAGATATCAGATTCAGAATGGATCCTTGGGGAAGGTTGGGGGTTGTAAAGATAAACCTGTTCCTAAATCTGAAAGCTCAGCCCGAGACTACACTTCTATAGAAGGAAGGGCTGTGCCAACAAATTGCATAAGCATCTGACAGCTTGCTAGCTGGATGAAACAGAGAGAGACACCTCTTGGGTGATCTAACATATAGATAGTTATAATTATGTTTTTCTATTTCTATCCACCTGTCTTGAAATTGAGTAACTATGCTGTTAAATTTGGTTTACAATAAAAACAGTCTTCTTTGCATTTACCTTAACATTTGCCTTATGTTAAGAGTGACTTTAGAGTAACTGGAAGTCATCCCATTGTAAGGACTTGACAAGCCTCAAAATCAGAGTCCTGGACCAACCCGTAGAATGATCTTATAGGTAGAGCTGCATGGGACTGCTTTATGACTTGTAGTTCAGGTCCTCAAGGACACGCAAAGAAGATGTCCATTGCTCCTCTTGGCCCAGGAGCTTCTCCAAAGGACCAGTGCAGAAAGCAACAGCCAGGATAAGAATTTACTGGTAGTTATCGTTTTTCCAAATATCAAATTTTCAGTCTTGCTCTGACTGATTTCTTCTCTGATTTCTTACCATATAGTTTTTTGTTTGCTCAGCTGCTCTTCAGCTCCTTGTCAGCCACTCAGGTGAAATGAAAGGCCAGTCACATTCAAGATCAAGCAAAACTGTCATAATGAGGGTTTCCAGGATGATTCAGAATAAGCCCAAATTCATTCCCTAATGCAGATAATAGGAAACAAGGAGCAGCCAAGTGTGATTGTCACATATCTTGCAAAGAAGGAATTTAATTCCACAAAATTTGCAACCTAGATTGTCAGATGAGGAAACGGAGGCACAGAGAAATCTACAATTTTTTTCCTGTGACCACACAAAATAGCAAAGGAAATCCAAAAGTTTGAAATGCAATTCCAAAACCTTGACCATGAGACCAACCTTCTTTTTATTTTTTGACTATTGCCAGTCATTGACATGTAGAAGAAGCAACTCTAAATGCATGTCCTCAGCATTGAAGCCATGTGCATAAGAAGTGAGGATTTCCATGGGCAATTGAGTGATCTGGCACAAAAAGACTTGAGTGAAAGAGCCCACTATTGATTGCCAGAAAGCCAGTGTCTGACCTAAGAAATGTAAAATCCATACCTTTGGTTTCTCTGACCAATGTCAAAGTCTCCTAAAAAAGGAAAAGGCCAGCAACAGATAGGAAAGGAGATGTGCAATTTTGTTTCTAATGATGGAGTCTGTACGACCCTTAATGACCTCCTCCTATCTTTGAGCTCTCAGTGCCCTGAAGAACAACAGATGCATAGTTGGTAAGGCTAAATCAGGGCCAACAGCACAGCAAGATGGCTAGGGAAAAAGAGAACATTTTTTCAGATGCTAAGCCTGATCCTCTGCCTTTTATTGTGCAGGAGTGTCATAATGAGGGAAGTGTGCATATAGAAATTAGAGATGGGAAAGGCTATCAGGTCATCTTGTCCATCCTCCTTACAATGAGAGAGGTTCTGAAAGAAATATAGTATTCATGTGGGGCCAAAGAACAGAAGAAAAGGCAGGAATTAAGTTAAATAAGTTCCAAAAGCATTAGTGACTATTATAGGTAATACAAGTTAATAAGTAACATTAAGGCAGATGTGGACATTAATTGGCCATTTAGATTTGTGTGTGTGTGTTTGTGTGTGTGAAGTTATTAATGACAGACAAGTTCTAATATATCCTGTCCATGTCCATAGTAAAAGTCAGAAAGAGTCCTCATTTAATAGGATAATGAGGCAGTTAATGGATGATCCAGATATTTGATATGTATTTTTAGTGCCTTTAAATAAAATAACTATAATATGGTAACTACAGCTGATACCCAGCAAGTAAAGAGAGAGAGAGAGAGGAAGATGACATTTCTTTGCAGGAAAAAGGGCTGGAAGCCATACTTCAAAGTTCACACTATGCTCAAGAGTGGCAGAAAACACGGAGGAGAGGATGTATCACATGAAATACTGTATTCCGGCAACCTCTATCGTGGCACAACCCTGGTCATGAATGTCACCAGGGAAGAATCATGCCCTGATCTAGTTCATTTTACCAGGGTTCACTGCAAGCCAACGCTATCTGTTGTGGAACAGTGGCTTGCTGGTTGCTGTAGTTTAGATGAGTCAGGGACTCTATGCCTGAAACACCCTCAAACCGGCATCACAGTGATTGTATCAAAAGCCGAGAACAATTTGTGACAGCTAAGGAGCATCCTACAGATCTGTCCAGCTCTTACCAGCTCTCAAAAACCTCCTTAATAGAAAGAAGAAAATATAAAACCAAAACTTGGTCCTAACATTGCCTCTACACACAGTCTGTGACTGTAGGTGATGCTGTCCATAGACTTTGTAAACACAGAAGCTAACAACACTCCTGATGCTTGATGTTCTTAGAAATTCTGCGTGGGGCTCATTTGCAGAGGTGATGCTGTCACTGCCTGAGTAGCAGATTGCAAGTAACTCCATGGTCCCAAAGTGCTCTGTCCCAGCAGCCATCCCCAACCATGTTCTCCAAGCAGATGGCCCGATCTCCTTGGCATGCACCAAGATAGCCTGAGCTCAGCGGGGCAGGATCAACTCCACTGGCACAACTGGGCTTGTGAGACAGGAAGGCAAATCTCGTGGTGTGTCAACGCAGCCCATGTTCATTGGAAGCAAATAGCATGGGTATAAAATGTGGCCAGACTTCTTGTGTGACTGGGGCCAGAAAAAACGCACACGCGGAAGAAAGATGGAGGTCATCAGCTACTAAGAGAGACACAAAATAGTTCTGTAATGAAAAAAATTGGTCCTACAGCTTAAGTAGACTGTCCAGTCCTTTTTGGATTCAACCGACCGGAGCGTTTCTCGTACCATTGTTTAGAAAGGGTTTGGGGGAAAGGAGATGGTTTAATCTCATGACCAACCTTTACAAAGTATTTACATACACAAATATTTAAAATGTGCATAGCACCTCTCCTGTTTGCCAATTTGTCTGGCTCAATAAGCCCCTCCTGAAAAGCCCTTCGCACCTGCAGCGGTCCTGATCCCCCCGTCTCCGCTGGCCTGCCAGTGGGACGTGGGTGTCTTCCCGGGGTGCTGACTCACTGGGGGGATGGGGCTGCATCATTGCGTGGGGCGATGCCAGCGCAGGGGTGTCTAAAGAGGGAGGTCAGTGCAGCCCAAGCACCGGGTCTTATTCTGAGACACCAATCTCAGCTTCTGAAAAGGGGATGGGAACCTCTCCAAAGAAGGAGCTAAGTAAGGTAAATCCCAAGATGCCCATATCTATGCATCTGGAGAGAAGGCCCGCAGTACAGATATTAAAAATGTGGTTTTTAAGAAGGCAATTAGTGTCATGTGACTTCCTCATGGGGTGTTTTGCTCTCCCAGAGGTTGTAGGTGAGGGATTGAAATGCAGTATTCCCAACCTTTTTTCCCAGAGAGCCGAGCTATCATATTTCCCACCCTCCCGCAAGGGTTAACGAGAAACCTTTTCCATGCCCCTGACTTTGTCTTCCCCCCTTTCTATATTCTTGCTTCCCTTGCCGAATCCATTTGCAAATGATATCACTTGTCTGCATATTGTCACTTGCCGCCTGCCCACCCATTTATCAAGTGTCTGCAGCTCGGCGCAGGCTTGCCCTGTCCTCCCTGCTCCATTGTTCCTCCTGACCCAGGGGAAGGTGTGTGTGTGTGAGACGGGGAGGGAAGATGGGTCTCCCCCACAGCACCGGGAGCCGGGGCCCGGGCAGCGCGGGCAGCGGCAGGCAGGCAGTGCAGCTGGGAAGACACAATTACACGAGGAGACTGACAGCTCCCCCTCCCCGTCTGGCATTGACAGATGACCTTGCAGGGACAGCAGCCCTGGGCCTCCCCACAGACATTAGCTGATATAATGGGCTAGACTGGACATGCCATACTGAGAACGTAGGAGGTAGGTAAATCATCCCAGCTCGGTGGAAATAAACTCCGCCATTTACTTTCACAATAGGTTTCCCCTCAAACTCATAAACTTGTTTCTCAGTAACCCTAAAGCAAAATGATCATGGAATTTGAACACAACATTTACCAAGTCCTAATGAATAACATAATTATCACTTTATGCAAATCAAAGCTCATTTGCATCTGTGAATATTTAACTATTAAAAACAACACTTTGATCTTGAATAAAAATATGTATATCACATAATCATAGCCTTATGGAACATGAAAAGTATCTTTTTTTCTTTCTTTTTTTTAACCGTACAGTTTTGCTGTGCTTGGGTTTGCTGTTTGAACCTTCTTGGCAGGGACTCCATCTATGGAGCTTCTTCCCCGAGGATGTCCACTGGGGTCTCTCGGTGGCTGTCATCCCAGCTGGGCACATCAGGCTTTCGCTTCAGGTCACTTCATCGTTGAGCATGGCAGCCTTCCTTCAATTTGCTTTTCTCTCCCCTGGTACTGTCCACTTTGGTGGCAGGAGCAAATCCCAGCTCTGGAGCCCAGGTGGGCTGAGTCCTCCTGTGTTACACCATGATGGAGATATTGCTAAGAGATGGGTACTTTATATGTTAATTACAAAGTAAGGGAAGAAGTCAAACTCTGCTTGCATATTTAAATCAAGCTACAGTGATGCAGATTTTCTCTTAGGGAAAGATTACCAGGGATGATGGAGGAAGTGCAAGTCTTTCACGCGACATTTTCCCACTGAAAGCTCTGAACCTGGTTCATAGGATGGCACAGTGGCCCAGTCACTTTGGGTCAAGGATCTAGAAGTATCTAGGTGCCCAACACCCACTGACGTCACCTTAAAATTGCTAAGAAGCAGCTTTTTGTGCCAGTCTGGGGATTCAAGCCATGCACAGTGAGAGGTTAAATGATAAAGCTTCTGTTTTCATATACTGGAGCTATTATCACTAGCTGTTGTCCTGGGTTATGCTTCATTCACAATAAAAATTAGATTTAAAGAAACCCTCCACTTCACCAAACAATTCCTTGTCTGCAAAGATCTTCATTTGTTATTAAACCAAATGAACTAATAATGTGCATCTGGCCACCCAAAATTCCCCCAAAGGCTGTCATTGATTACAGCCCCTGATCAACAAGGTTATCTAGTAAGCGGCCTCCAATGTGCCTACCAAACCGGGGTGGGTAAAGAATATCAGGGCATCTTCTACCTGGTGGCTTAACGTGCGTCGCCCAGGATGTGAAAGAGCGGCCCTGCCTGCACCGGTGGAGACACGCTTTCCCCGCTCCCCTGCCCCGTCATCCCCTCCCAACTCCAGGCTATCAGTAACTACCCTGCCCTGCCCTGCCTGCAGTAGTTCTGTACGCTAACGGAGCCAGACAGGGACACAAAGCATGTGCTTGACACTAACTTAGTGAGGATGTAGGTGTTCACCTAGGAGAAAAAAATGTTGGTTCCAGCTCTTAGCTCCAACCCCTGCCTAAGTATTTTGCCCTAAGGAAGTTTTTCCTGGAGCAAGGCTTGGTACCCATGTCTCCTTTTTCCAAGTAATCTTGCCTGGGATGAAAAAAATCATGGTCAAATTCCCTTTTTTTTTTTTTTTTTAAATCTAGCATCTGATGGTTATTCTACAAAACAGCATAAACACCTTTAACAGGACTGACTGAAGGAGTCCCTCCTGAGGATACCCTGAGAGTCTGTGGGTTCAAATGCTTTTCCATCTCTCCAGAAACTGAACTTGGGTCATCCCCATCCTGGCGGAGCACACTAACCGCTGAGCTGTTGCAAAAACTGGGAGTGGTGAGGAAGGAAACAGGTGGTAGCACTTGCACCTCTTCTGATATTTTGTAAGCAAAGGCTGGTGTAGAAATTTAACTCTAGGACTGCTTGTAGTGCCGTGATTCCCCGTTGGACTTCAGTGACTTTAAAGTCTGCGCTGTTTAGAATTTGAGTGTTGGTTTGAACTTTGCAGTTTGGGCTTCAGTCTAGCAAGTGCATATTTTAAACAAAGAAAACATTTGGCAAATAGTTGATTCTGCATGCAGGCAATGTCCCTCTGCTCCACACGATTTATTTTTACAAGGGTCTAAGGGAGACACATTTCTCTAAAAATAAAAGGCATCCACATGAGGCTGAATTATTCCTTCCCAAACACAAACTGATCTTTTGCTTGTTTCCAAGCACTCTATCAAATTATAACAACAAAGCCGCACTGTACTCCTTAAGTGAATGAGTCCACGACTGCACCTTTCAGTCTTACCCTTTCCAGCCCCAAGACACACGCATTGCTCCTCTAATGCTTTTGTCCATCAGAATTGATATCATGACCCCTGACCTTTGAAACTTTACACGTTATTGATGGCATTTCCTACGCACTATGTAACACAGTAAAGTCAGCAGCTGATGCAAAAGCAAATGATTGGAGAAGAGTAAAATACTAAGGATCTTAATTATTTTTTTAACTATGGAACTTCTCTTTGCAACAAGCACAAGAAGGTGATTTTCTTCAAATCACCCAAGGCCTCTTAATGTGCATAGCTTACAGTTTAGTGATGTGTAAGAGAAAAACTCTTGTAGATCTGTGAAAGGGACTAGAGAAAACACAACTCAGATACCAGTACTAATTTAGTATGTTTAATAGAGTGCCAAAAATCTTCCAGCATATTTTGAATAAGTGACTCTTCTGATTACCTGCCCAACACGAAGAGGTAGCCCAGTACCGTTTGCACAAAATCACTGCGCTGGGTTATCTCCCTCCCTCGCTCTGAGAGCTGCCCCTCAGGAGGGCATCCAGAAATGACCAGCAGAAATTTACGCTTGAGCATCTTGATTCAAAACATGCAGAAAACCAGGTGAAAGAGGATGTGAATGCAAAGTGTGTTTGTCATTGCCCCCCTTTTTTCCAAAGTATAGAACAATGAGGCCCAGATGTTACAATTGCAGGAATGCTAAAAATTTCATAAGTTGTTCTGCAGGCAAGAAAAGCCACAGAAGGTCAGGCCAAACAGGCTTAGGGTTTGTGCAGGGCAGGAGCTGTTCAGAATGAGTCTTTTTAGTGTGCAGTATCCATTACCAATTGATGTCAGAGATCCTCTTATAGATGGATCATCTAATGTTTTTTCTTAGAAGGCAGAAAAATATCCATGGCAAAGTTTCAACACATGTATTTGAAGGGAAAGTTGGAGTTATGGAGACAGAACTTCTGTTCTGACCAGCTAAGAATGGCAAGTTCAAGTTTTATCCTGCTGTCTTTCGTTCCCATGGTAGGATGATTACCATTAAAAAAAAAAAAAGTTGGAAACTTCTATGCTGTGTAAGAAAAATCTTCTGGAGCTCTCTATTTCTGGATGATAAGTGAACCAACCCTGCTTTCATCTAGTAGCCTGCTGTCAAGTAAGCGGGTTTGAACAGGCTTGGGTTTATTAGTACATAAAGTGCAGCATGTGTAGGTCTGTGTTTCTAGGACAGAACCCCAGTTTAAGTAAAGTTCAAGGTTATACCCAAGGCAGAACCATGTGGATAGTTTGCAAAGAACCACTAGCCTCCAGCAGCTCCCAAAAACTGCTGGGTTTGCTCAAAATGATAGCCAAACTACAGGCATACTGCTGTCTCCTGGCTCAAGCAAGAGCTGTGGCTGCTTTGCCAGGATGTTTCCCATATCACAGGGGTTTCCCACATTAATGTACCTACATGCCAGCATCTGCAGGGGTGGCTCCTACTGCCCCGGGCCACATCTGAATCAGAACCCCACCTATGCCCTCTGCTTTAACCCCTCTTGCAGCCTCCCCAGAAAAGTTTCCTATCCCTTTTCCCTGACATCCAGAGCTGTTTTGGGAAAAGACCAAGCAAGCCTGATGGTCTGAGATAAAGATGCAAAGGTCAGCACGACTCTGGCCTCCTCCAGGAGTGGAAACCTTGACCCATCTCAGGACTTTGGTGGCTCTCCTGCAGCGCCCACCACCCACCTCTGCCTCGGCCACCCCACTCAGAATGCGGCCATTGGCGGTCCCTCTGCCCTCGGGGACAGGGGCTGATGTGCCTGTCCCCGAGGGCAGAGGGACCATACACCCCAGGAATTTCCCCAGGGTCTTCTCCTTTAGTGCCAGCACACTGAATGTCCCTTCCTCCGAGCGTGTTTTCCCCATTCAGAGCTCCCATTTCCAGCCCATCCTGCCCTGCTCCTCTGTCCGAGGGCTGCCCTCACACCCACAGCTCACATTCTCAACTACCTCGTGTCAGAAGAAACTACTGACATAGAGAAGATTAACCAAAGACAAAGAGCCAACTAATGTCTTGCTCCCATTCAAAACAAAACAGAGCGCAGGAGCAGAGGGCTTTTGTCTTGGCTCACTGGGATCATACACTCAGCATCCGCACCATTTGCAACCAGCCCTGTCTCTTTACCTTTCCTATGGCACCTCTGCAACAAGGGCTGGAAACAGGTCGCTCTCTGCACCAGCAAAGACAGACTGTGAATGGAGAAAGGTGAAGTTTCCCCACTGCAAACACCTTCCCCTGGCTTCATGTAGCTCTTGCTAATGATGAGCCTTTGCTGGCCACAACCTTTGGTAGGACCAAAATCAGGGTTTCATTTACTTACACTTCCTAGGATTTCTCTTTAGTCTGTCCATAATTTCATGTAGGCATTAAGCTTTTTTTGCTATATATATCTCAAGTAGAAATCCGTTCAACCAGAATTCCCTTAATAAAGGTTAAAAGATTTGCAGTGAAGAAATGTCAAAATACACTAGCTTATAATTGCCCTCAAATATGCAGTTTTATATATTTACTTCATGGAGAGGAATCTTGGCATATATTTAATTAAAGAAATGGAGCCTGCAGGAGGTCTTGGAATGAAGCTCATTGTATTTTGGTTTGGGGTGAATTTCACAATCTACTCTATAGTTTTATTAATCTCCCCAAGCATGAACAAACTCCAGCTATTTCTGCAGAAAATGGGAAGGAAATAAAACTTAGAAGTCTTTGGAAGTTATTTTAAACATAGCAGGAGAAATTACAGTATTTAATGTCAGAATCTAGACAATTATTACAGAATAAATGGCTGCATGCAAGAGAAATAAACTTTGAACCAAGACTGCTAATTGATACTTCAACAAAGGAGGCATTTTTATGAAATGGAAATTCTGAAACAGACTTTTAGCACTTTTGTCAATTAACCAACAATAAAGGTTACAATCGGCACCGGGAAAGCCTACAATATGATTCCTGTTGACATCATCTTTTTTGATTAAAGCTGGACAGGTTAACCTGGAGACCTGCAGAACAGGAATCCAAGAGGTGAAGCTCTGGTGAGCTTCCTAACACCAGCTACTGGATCCAGGAAAGAGTGCAGAAATATGTCACTTAAAAGGTTAGTTGGTGGATGATATACAGCCATAGCTCGGCAATGCAGAAAATTGTGCCATGCCAATCAGAAGGTGACAAGACTTGTGGACCACCTTTGGCAGGACGTGGAAAACCTGATCTTGTGATGCAAGTAAAAATGGGAAATGCACACACGAGATGCTACGTGTGCCAGGACCAGGGACATCAGCATGTGGGGAGTGCCACCGTGAACTTTGAATCTGAAAACGTGTCACATCATCAGTGAAAATTACCCTCCCTTCTTCTGAAGGGACAGAGTTTTAAGACCTCAGTGGAGCCAGCAAGGAACAGGCCTGGGGTATTTATGGAGGAATCTGTGACAGGAGCATGCTGCTATAAGCTTTGACTTGGCTAAGGGAAAAGGGGGACTCTGTCCTGAAACAAAGACGAACACTTTCCTCCTCCTCTTTCTTCTTCCTGAAATGCCAGGGCTAGAGGAAGAGTGACCAGAGTGGTGAAAACAGTGAAATAAAATGATACAAAATGTGACTAATTCTATTTGTCATGTAAGCTCAGGTGTCAGAGAATTGCAGGTCTAAAAACCAAGCCAACCCTGTTATTTTTCACTGCTTTACTCCTCCTCGCTTTTACTTTTTCTCACAGGAAAGATAGCGGAGCTTAAAGTGTGTGGGAATGGGGATATTTTCCACTGAAGTAAATGTAATTTAAGTGTAAGAAGGGAGAATATAAATTTCCATGGCAAAGCAAAGAATTTAAGAAACATCCCATACAAAACCAACTTGTTCATTAAGAAGAAAAAAACTTCAAGAAATATATCTTTCTTTCCCTGGCTGGTAACTGAAAAACTTTTTGATCTGTAAAACCAGAGTCATGTACCAGTAGGAGTACAAGGATTATAACTCACCAGCTACCTTCAAGTCCCATACACATGGCAGAAAATATAAAGTAGGCTGATTTTAACAGCACAAAGACCTTAAGCATATAATTTTAGCCAAAGGGAACTCCTTACAGAAGATCTGAGACAAAGAGCTCTGTGTCATAGGATCACAAAGCTTGATTAATTGTGTGCATGCTTCAGCCAGAAGTACTGCTTTCCTCACTGTTCAACATGCTCATAGTTAAGGTAAAAGGAGATTTCACACCAAAAGAGGAAAACCACGCTGTTGTAATACCTAACTTCCACCTACCCTGGTGCATAGTGGAATCCTCAGCCCTGGGTTGGAGACACAGGCACCCCAGGGTGCCAGATCTGGTGTAGGGGAGAGAGTAAATCTGATACCTCAGGATGGGATTAGAGAAACTGGAGAGGAGAAAAAGAAGCTGCCCAAGCTGACGGATAAGAACTGTCTACAAGAGGCCTTGTGGTGTGAAGTATTTAGCGGTGAGGCAATTAAGCAGAGGCAGTTACACAGCTACCACTAGGAGAGAAGGTGGCACCTATCTCCTTTGGGAGTCCTGGCTGTAAATGCTTTCCTGGAGATAAGAAAAATACTAAAAAACAACTAACAGTCATTCCCCCCATATTTTTCCCTTAGCCACATGAGAGGTGGGAACTCTGCTTTCAAGTCTTCCTCCTCTCTCCTCGCCCACACACCTGATCAGAAAGCAGAGATTCGAACCTTGGTCTCCCATTGAGGAGAGTGGCCTCACCACCACCCTCTCAGGTGTTTGGGAACAGGGCTTTCTTAATACCCTCTGCTGAATCCGATCTACTTTGCCGTAGCTAATTAAATACCTGCATTTAATTATAAACCAAACCTGACTCTCCCACCTTTCTCTGTAAGGCCAAAGGATGCGGATATTCCCCCAGGATGTGAAAGACTCAAGTTTAAATCACTGCTCCCAAGGAGGTGGGCTCAGATGACTAGGAGTTTTGAAAGGACTGGTTCCCAGAAGACCTTAAGGCATTTCCCACTCCACTAAGCGTGTTCAGAGCGTGCCAGGAGGTGATCCCGTGTGCTTTCCTGCACCACTGTAGTATCAGCTATACATGGAGCATCCCTCGTAGGTGCTCATGTTGCTAGTTCTTAAAATCTCTGGGGATACAGACTCCATGACCTCCCCAAGCAATCCACTCCAGGACTACCCTTGGGGCAGCTTTGAGCAAGGCGATGTCGGTGACACCTGAACACCAGGCATAAATAGCCTTTGTACAGCTAACTCCTGGCTCAATCCAAGGTACCCCATTTTCAGAGGTGGCTGTTACCTATTGATGCTCTCAGTGGATGTCTGATGGGCCCAGGAAATCTAGCTGGAGCATTGCTGCTCCTCCTGAATCACTGCAACAGTGAGGGTGCTTGTGCGCATTGCTCCACAATAAGTAACAGCACAGGAGAAATATTTTGCCAAGGATAGGAAAGACTGGCTGTTCCTCCACCTACTTTCAGTAGCAAGGGGAAGTATTAGAGTCCTCTTAAAGAGGAGAAGATGCATGGACATGAAAATAGGGTGGGAGGATGAAACCTGTCTGCATCAGGCATCCTCCTCCCTCCGGTACTACAGATGCCCTATCAAGAGGAAAAGGTTACGTAATGAAAGAAGTCTGCCTACAAAGCCTGCTGCTACGAGAGTTTGCCAAGAAAAGAGACTCAAGAGAGTGCCTTACAACAGCCTTAAAGCAAGACATTGCAAGCTAGAACCTCAAAGCAGGATCTCTGACTAATAACCTAGAAGGGATTAAAAGGGTAGAAAGACCACTGAATCAACCAAAAAAGCACATAACGGGACATCTCTGGAGATATTCACTCATTAATGTTACTGCTATTGCAAATAATACTACTATTTATTTTCGGTTACTGTAGAGTGTGGAGCCCGAGTGACTGGGGCTGGTTGTATTTGGAATTCAACAAGCAAGGAGAGAACTTGAATCTAACAGGATGATGGACAAATTATCACACCGAACTTCTCCTGTGTTCATCTCCTTAGGCCCATCTAACAATGAATACTATGTGACTCATATGACTGATATGACCATGACTCATGTAATAATTATGATTGATATGACCAGTGAACAAAGAGAAATGGTGCTGCTGCCCACTGCCTCCATGTTGTCCAGGCAGTTTTGTCTTGCTCTGTTTTTGTTTCAATTCTGTTATTCTTGCAGCCAGGACCTGGATATGCACTGGCACGAAGGAAGGAAAATGGAGGTGTTTAAATACTTAGCTGCCCGGTGAACCATGAAATAAAATACTCAGTCCTGGTTTGATTCAAATTCTGGTTAACAGTTTGAGATTGCCAGAGACAGATGACAGTAAAACTAGTACCGTTCCCAACAGTGGCCAACTTCTGGTACTTCTGATACTTCTGGAACTGTTCATCATTTGTACATACATGTATTAAGTATACATTGTTCTCTTCCCTTGAGCGTTGTGATTCACACGCTGATGGTATCAAGAGATCCCCAGTGAGATGAGACCCACGTGGGTTAGGGGGCACTGGTGCACTTGCTCTGTCTGTCTGAAAGAAAAGCTAGGAGCTAGAAAGCCCTGTGCCCCCTTTTTACGCACAGAGAGCTGAGGCACAAGCGAACAGACTTACTCAAGATGCCACAGGCAATCTATGGTGGGGCTGGGAACCGAATCCAGATTTCCTGAATGCTATCCAGTGTCTTAACCTCAAAAGCGTCCTTTCTCACTAATCAGGTATATCAGACGAGTCATCAGACACCTATATGTATATCTGTTTACCCTCAGATTTGTATACCTCTGTGGTCCTGAAAACTAGTTTGTTCTCTCCTGCCTCGCCCACAGAGGTTTGATAAGGTGGTAAAACCAGCTTAAAGACTTCCTTTGTTCTGATGACAGGCGCTGCTAATAGCAACTCTGCCCAAGCCTCTGACCTTGGTCGTGAGGTCCTGAGAGACGAAACAGCTGTCAGATGGGCTAAATCCATATGGAAACTTCCTCCCGATTTGTGCTGTGTTAGGTGTCTGTTGGAGTATCGGTGGCTGAATGTGTCGTCCTGATGAAGGCAATGTAGGCAAACTGCTGAAGGAGGCTCATCAGCAGTTCTCCAAAACCACCTTACCTGTAGACAGAAGGTAGGAAGGACATGGTCTGCAAGATAGAAAGTGCACAGCTCTCAAAGAGAAGCCAAACAGTCTGGAAGCTGCCAGAAATCACTGCCAACATCTGCAGCTGAGGATCCTGTTACCTTACCCTCAGTGAATCCTACCAGATTAGAGGAACACAGACTCAAGAGCCATATAAAAACTCCAGGTGAATTCGTTAGCCAATCTTCACGAGCAGATCTGTCTTTCCATTTCCTTTGAGAGCAGGTGCTGCAGACCTTGTCTCTAGGCGCGATCGAAGTCTGCTGTGTTGAAAAGAAAGTTGACAGAGGTAGCAATAGGCATGATGGGAGCGTATGAGACTCCTTAAGCTAATCATTAAAGCCCAGGATCAAGAAAGCAAGTGCTTACATGTGCCTCTGACAGTCTTGTCAAGCCAAGAGAAAAAGAAGAGATGGGGGATGAACTCCTGAAAAAGTAACAGCTGAAAAGTGAGGCTGATGTGATAAGATGGCAGTTCCCAAAAAAGGTGATTCAGGCAGTAATATATGCTGGTATTAACTAAAAACATGAAAAGCGCGTAAGGAAAATGTTGCGAAACTGGCAAACCTTGTGGAATTTAAGAAGAAATCAACAGTTTTGAGAGATTAGCCTATTATCACCGGAAAAACACTTTTACTCTGATTGGAAAAATAAACAGGGGATAAAGTTTTAGAACTGCTATAGCTGGTGGCAAAACTTCTACAGATTTCAGTGGCACCAAGACTTCAACCCAGGAGCCTTGTCGTAGGAAAACAAACACTATTTTGACCAACGGAAAGTCTTGAGTTGGGAGAGCCTGAGCTTTTCAGCTTTTCCACTATTCCCACCGCTTATGGATTTTCTGAGCTCCCCATAATAGCAGCGTCATTCCCAAAGACTAGTATAGCACGTGGGTACATCTGCACTGCACATTATAGTGCTAAGTGAGTTAGGTCTAAAAGAACTAGCTTGAGGACGAGAAGCAATCCAGACTTATTAGCATGGTGCTCTACCCATGCTAATTTATTGTGCTAATGTAGCTATACCACTTCTAGGTATCCCTGAACAACACAGTGTTGTGAGATCCGGATCTGCCAAGAACACAGATGTGTCAGTAGGTTGAATGAGGAAGGTCTGAGACTAGCAGGTTGGTTAGTAATATGAGGTACACCGAAGAAGGCTATTACTTTGTGCTGTTTTAATGCCTTCTAATTTTTTTAATTAAAGCTCGGTTACAATATCCCGTAGGGAAAAATCCCTTGTTGGCAAAAAGAGTAGGCCAAGAAACCTCACAAGCTCTTTTCTGGCATTAATGTCTATTACTCTAAGTAGCAGTCCAGCCCAAACTTGTAGGAGAATAAAGCTACCACACTCCTACCACAAAGACTGTTGTTCTTTGCCAGTAATTGCTGTTTTTCCATATACAAGGACCAGATAATCTACTTTCATTCAAAATGACTTCTTTTAGATTAAGGGAAAACAGTAGCGAGAAGAGGGGGGTGGGGGGAAATTAAAATAAAATGCAAGGTCTCCAAGAGAGATCAGCGCGCGTTCGCTTCCGTGACAGGCTGGAGCAGGCAAGGGGAAAATGGCTGCTGCCTCTGCAGACATGCAGAATTTCTTTGAAATTCCATGTGTTGCTGGCAGGCTTAAATGTTTCCTTTATTACATCGGCCTTTCAGGGCTCCCAGTCATTTGGCTGCGCTGATATCAAGCCTCGCAAATGGCTGAAGTCCAGTAAGGTAGCAATCGGATGCGTCTTTGTACTTGGGATCAAGACGGGCGCCCAGCTACATAAAGGTTTGGCTCCAGAAGGCCAGCAATGCTGATGCCGCCGGTGCTGTCCCCACGAGCACCCTGCGATACGGTTAAGTCTGAACTTCCCCACCCGCCCGTGTCCATGCGCTATCTCGTGTAGCGCACTGAGAGAGGAAATCACATGGGGAAGAAAAGAAGCGCCTTGTTAATTCTGTGTTCGTACTGCCTCAGTGGTGGTCTACAGCCGGATCCTATCGGTGTTACTGCAATACAGCGCTAATAACAACAAACCAGACAAATAACGCAATCGTGGTAAAACTTTTGCTGGAGTTAGTCCGGGGGTGAGCTGGCCCCGGTGAAGGCGGCGGGGCAGGGCTGCCGGCAGCTGCCTGCTCGCCCCGCCGGAGGGGGACGGCAGCGCCGCGAGAAAGCGATTGATCTGCGGGGCTTGACACGAGAGCGACAACCTGATTTATGGCTATGTAGCTGCATTAGATAAAGGAGCTGTGGCCTTTTCCTTTCAGCATAGGTGTGGTCATCACTTAATTATCCCTGTGAAGGTGGAAAGCATTAAAACCTCAGGAAACGCTTGTGTCTGTGAGTGAGAGAGTAAAAGTGTTAGGCAACTAAAATTACCTGCTAAGAATTAATTTTACTTTCTCTGAGGCTCTGCTGTTGTTTCCTCCCCACACGCACGTATGCTCCGGCACGCACAGACGAATACATGCACACAAATACTAAACAAATACATTCACCTTGAGAGCATTATTGACTATTCGATATGGTCGGATTGCTTAAGTTAAAAACTCTCCAAAGAAAAGAGTTTGCAGATTTCTGTCAGCCAGAGATCTATTACTCATGCTCAACCATCTGGTATTTAATGAGAATATGACAAGCTGATTGTTATTTTTTTTTCACATGGCAAATTGAAAAATGTGACTTTTTGATCTGTATTTTAATTACACCCCCTCTGATCTCTCTCCCTTGCACTTTCTTAGTAATATGAATTTGGGGAGTAAACACACTCTGACTTCCCCTATTAGCCCTGCCTCTCGAACGGCTAAATAAAGTTTAATTTCTTTACATGCCTCTGATTCACCTGTGGTCTGTGGAGGTTTAAAGAAAGCTCTTTTCCTCCCAGCTGAAGAGCCAGGGAAGGGCTTCCGATGAGAGGTGAGACTGCTGGGCTCTGCAACTACCCTCGCTCCACCGCAGCTCCCTGGCACCCTGCTTTTTCCATGTCATTGCAGCGCTCATGGAAGGGGAGCTATTCCATGTTACATTTCATGTTACAGGCATTGCTATTATCGAATAGGCTCATAGTTCTGCTCGAATGCTGGAAACATAATTAAAAAAACCCCAACAAAACTCTTTTGCCAAAAAAAGAGGGGAAGATATTGCGAGCCCTAGAAATTGGGATTTTTGTCAGATTGACCCCACTCAGTTCATGACAGGTTGCTGCCTGCTTAGTCGGGCCTTATGCCTATAGCTGCAGCTAAATCAGACTATATATGAAAGCATGACTTTAAAGGGACCAGACCCAATCACATGACACGTTTTTGTCCAAGTTCCACTATCATGTGACAATCTACAGTAGATTTATGAAATTAAGCACAGATGGCTACTTTGTTTTTGTTCTTTGAACTGACAGCTGCTGGTGTAAAAATAAATTAAATTAAATTTCATATAAGTCAGACTTTGAGATTTTTTTTTTTTTTGGTTAAATAATCTTTAAGGTCCCCCCCCCGCCGCACACACACACATACATTTTAATGTTTTACTGGTTCTCGCCTCTCACCCCACGCTCCTGCCATACCCCCACAGCCTTCCCCAGCCGCCCTGGCAGTGCCTCCTTCCTCACCTGGGCACACACCTCCCAAGGGACACCGGACATCCAGCCCCCCCTCCCCGAACAGGTACTGGGTGACGGTGGGGACAACCTGTGCCAAGCCTGGCCAGTGGGCATAGCTGAAGCAGGGCCATTTAAAACCACTTTCCATGAGGAAACCCAGCTAAAAGAAGGGAAAACCCCATGAATTCTCCACCCAGCAAGCCTGCGGGAGAGTATTCCTAAGCCCTTAGGAACTGTCAGCTCTGAAAGGCTGCATCTGCCAAGAAAAGTGGGAGGATTGTTATTAACCAAGCTGCTAATAATCCAATATATAGGGAAAAACGAAGGAAGTCGCTTCTAGGTAAGGAAAGTAATGGCAGGTGCATAAAAGAGAATAAGCCGACTTTTTAAGAAAACAATGTTTCAGGATTAGCCAAAGGGTTCTCCTGTGTTCACAAATCTCCATGGAGCACTTTAAAGTCTTCTGTGTTTGTATCACTTAAAGTGCTGCTATTTTAGGTCAGTGTAAATAAGTCATGTGTGCCGTCAGCCTTGTACAAGTGCTTTCTGCTGCTTAATAATACATGTGCTTGTCCATTATAGGGGCTACATGGGTATGTGTTGGGATCTAGAGGCAGTCATGCAAAGATCCTGTCTTTGACATAGCTGCTTAATGCTTTGAGTGAGGACGTAGGGTATATACTTGTGATGACCTAGAGCAGGGCAGAGGCTAAACCTAGCTCTGATCACAGCGCCCAATAAATAATTCATAAGAAACCATCCCATGGTATCACTGCTTTCCTACCCAGCTATGCCAACAATCCAGCGCTATTACCTTTTATTTTATTTATACAGATATCAGGGTTTGAGGTAGCAGGGGGTTAATTGCCCACATCAGAATTCTGCCATTTCAATTGCATTTCAGCAGGTTGCTGGGATTTGGTGGGTGTTTGGGAAGTATAATGTCTCAAGTTCCCTCACGGAGATGCTTGGCAGAAATGATGCTGTTCAGATGCAGCAGCCTACAGGACACAACAAGCAGAGCATCTCAGGCCTGACGTTCCCTTTGAATACACGAAGATGCTGAGCTCCAGTTTCAGCTGTGGTTTGGGCATCCAACAGACTTCCACTCCCGTGAAAGCTGTTCAGATGATTGGCCTCAAGTGGGAGCAGGACACTCTGAAGCTGAGATGCACACTGACCTGATATCCACGGCTCCTGTATTGTTCACTCCCTTTTGTGTCCCCGCTCTCTCTGGGTCTCTTTTTCCATTTATATAATGGATTCAACAGTAGGGCCTCTCATTATGTGCTTATCCAGAAATTAGCACAACGGGGTCCTGTTCTCGTGGCCCTCTAGGCAGGACAGCAGCAAATACAATTAGTTTCACCAAGGGTCTAAATTGCACAATAGTGTCATGCAATAGTCTGAATACAGGACAAAAAGCATGAACTTTCTAGGCCTCAATCATTTAATCATTTTGCAAAGTTACAGTGAAATGTAGAAGTGACAGCAAAAAAAGTAGGCCTGTCCATGATGCATAATTACTGAGTTAGTGCTGGAAGAGCACTCAGGTGTTGGGAGCCGTGAAGTCCTGTTAGGAAGCTGCTGTGCCACATTTTCTTCAGTCCATCTGCATGTTGCTGCATCCGACCAGGTAGCCATGACCAGGAATTAGATGTGGGTTCTCAGGTTCTGAGCCAGTTGCTTTACCTTGGAGTTTCTGGGGAGAAAATGGGTAAAAGTGTCCATTTTTCCTGATGGGCATCTGCAAGAGTTAATCAGCTGATATTTGTAAAAGGTTTTGCCTTGTGCTCCTGTGATTTCACCCCCGGAGAAGTCAATTCAGATTTGCCATTCCTCCAACAGAAGGAAAATTCAACCAATAAAAGAGCAAACTATTGTACTGGAAAAGCCAAATCTCCGAGTCTGATTTGCTGGGAGGGAGATGCTAAAATACCTTTACAAATCCGCACCTCAGTACCAGTGTCAGGTTTGCAAGGTGCAAACACTGTGCTTCTGAGAAAAAAATGAAGAGGGTTTTGCTAGCAAAAGGCTTGCCCAATCACACCTCACAGAGCTCCTCAGGCTACTGAAACTGAGCACAATGTCTGTGAAATTAATAGCTGAAGAGTAATTTGGTAAAAGAAAATGGTTAAAAGAAAAAAATAAATTTAGTCTAAAATGGTCCTTTTCTTTCCCCTTCAAATGTTACAGATCTGATTTCTTTGACAGAAAAATAAGTATGTGCTTGCGTCTATACGGTGAGTTTTAAGGAGAGGTTTAGAAATAAGATTTTTAATAGAAAACAAAGGCACGTCAGTTAATAAGCATGCATTAATGTTGAAAAAGCCCCGTAATAGTGTTTCTTGTGCGTATGTGGGAGTGAGGGATTGCAAGAACAAGTGGTGGCTGCTTGCCTGGGTTTATCAAAGCCCAGTAGGGCAGGATCACCTTTTTGTCTTTGCTGTGCTCAGAGTCATCAATCCCTCCTGTTCCTTCCAGAGCTGTGAAAATGTCAAGGGAGAAACTCCTCCTCCTCCAACAAAACCCAAGTGCCGTGAAAGTCCCAGCTCCAGGCAAACACCCACCGCGCCGCACGGCTCGGCGGGGCCGGGGGAGCCCAGCCGGCCGGGTCCCGCCGGCTCTGCGGGGCAGAGGGGATGGCAGAGCTCCTGCTGATGGGATCCCACAGCCCGGCAGCTGTGCTCCCTCCAGGGCTGGGCTCCCTCCATGGGGCAGGCCTGGCCTGGGCGCTATGGGAAGAAGAGGGACTTTATGTTACCCCTGAGCAGGGGCTGGCCACATCTCCATGCCCTGACAGGGCAATGCTGGAGGCAGTTTTGCTTTATGGTTGAGATCGCACCTGAAACCACAGCTCCCAAACAGCCGCGAGCCTCGAGCGCACCCCGCTCCTCAGGGTTCCTGCCCCTTGCTCCCCTTCCCACCGCCTCATCCACTCAGTCGCAGACCCCAAAGTCTCTCCCCTTTTAACAAGGCAACCCCCAGGGGCTCCAAGCCACCTCAAACACAGCAGGACGGAAAGGGCCCTTGCTGCCGGCCGGGAGAGCTGTAGGTGAGTGCCCCGCTCCGTCCGCAGAAAGGCACGGTCTGTAACACGCTGCCGTCGGAGGCAAACAGGGCAGACAGAGAGGAATGCCGACGGGGGAGCAGGGGTGGCTGGAGGGGCGGCAAGGCATCAGGAGGGTGGCCGAGGGCGGGAGGGGAGAGGAAAGGCTAGCGGACAAGAAGGAGGGTGGAGAGGGTGATGAGGTGCAGGATGACGTGGGAGCCATAATCTAAGGCAGAGCTGTCGAGAGCCTCCAGGCTGGGAACCAGGTGATTGAACATGATCTGGGGGAAGCAGATGCCTTCACAGCACCTGCGATGCAGCCCCCACTCAGCAGTAACAGAGCTCATTAGCTCGCTGCCAAAGCACTCTGAATCAATGCAACCCACGTGTGAAAGGCCGAACACCAGAGGAAGAAGTTTGCTCCATACAGTAGTGTTGACAAGCTGGAATCATAGACCTTCTCTTCTTCCTTACCCGGTGCGATGCTGGGACAGCTTGTGGGGGGGTTTATGCTGCTGGTTTCCCCAGCAGGACCGGAGACCTGAGCTGGTGGCTGTGGGGATGCTAGTCCCTTGCCACGGTATGAATGAGTGACGGTTTGCAGAGGCACCTGTGCAGCTCTGTGGCCTTCTTCCCGCCTTCACGTAGGGACTGTGGGCAGAACAGTATTTTCCCAAGCATGCTCAGCCTGAGAGTCAAATACTTATCTGTCCTCCATCATTTTTTGGCAAAATGATTCTACCAAAAACACCTAGCCCAGGAAGTGATTTCATGAGGAAATAGCCAAAGACAAGAATCTGAACCCGGTAAAACCCCATATCAGTAGCACAGGATTAAGCACAGGATTTGCCCCAGCTTGATAATGTTATTGTGCTTGTAATTAAAAGTCTTTTTTCTTCTGATGGCAAAGATATCCTTCTAACTGTGCTGACCATAATCCAAATCAGTCTCATATACTTAAGCCTGCATATATCCTGGAACAACAAATACCTCTGAGAAATATATACCATCCTATTGCTTTCAACAAAACATCATTGTTAGTGTCAAGAATTCACTGTTTAAGTGTTCAGCTCATGTTTTTTCTTTACTGCCTCTGGACATCGCCACAGACACTGATGGCAACCTTTTCAGTGTGGTGATGGCTTTGCCAAGAGAGCTCATGACCCTCAAATATTTTGGATCATGTGAGATCGTGTGTAAGGCACAGAGAAAAAGGAGATTCCTCCTTCTCTGTAAATTCTACTTCTTAAAATTTCAAAATACGATGTTACCTCCTGTATCACCTACATTGCCCAGATCCCCTCCACTCCATCCAAAGCAACCAATAGCCCACAGCACCTCCCACTTTGTCACTAAGAGCATTGACAGTACAGCTTAGGAAGAAACAGAGAGTATTTACAAGGTAAAATATAAAGTTTCTACAACGGCAAGTGAGGAATCAGGTGGGTTTAATGAATCTCTTGAGGTGCATCCCACACTAAAGGATGAGGCCATGTCATGCTTTCTTTCCAAGGGACACTGTTAGACACTGCACCTGCTATGCTCAACATGGCACATCAGTCCTAAGGATCTCGTCTTTGAGGAAAAGAGCCATGTCACCATATTGCCTTCAGCATTTCCAGGGAGAGCAGACAGGGAGCCACTCTGAGGGGCAAGACAATAACTGACTCACTGCACCAGCAGGGATAGGGGAGATAACCTTGGTGGGAGGCTCAACAACAGCCGGGACTGGCCCACATCCCTTCTCTCTGCCCCTGTGCATGCTCTTGGCTGTCTCTGTCAGCCCCTGTTTCCTTCTTTTGCGCCAACCACCTCTGAGCAGGCAGGGGAAGAGGTCAACCCAGTTTCCTGGAGTAGAGATGTACACTTCTCTTTCTGCACCACGACTAGCTGCTGCCGCCTTTGGGAGTTGTTATCCTCCCTGCAGAGGAAAAATACAGTGAAGGGAAGAAGCTCACGTCCCACACAGGTTTAGGAAAGAGCTGTCTTCTAGTCCAGGGGAGCAGAATATGCTCCCACTGTCTCCAATGGGCACTCCAGCTCAAGAAAGCAAAACCTGTAACACTGCCGCAGATTTCATTGCCTTCAATAGCTACTGATCAGCCATTAAAAGCTACTCAAATAAATCAAACTAAAAAATAGCCCTAGATTGGCTTATGGCTTCAATACACATTAAGAATTAATGCCTGCCAGCCCAAAGTTTGTAGTAAGAGATGTTTCTTAGTGACCTGGGAGTAGGTATGTAAATAGTGAATTAGCAAAATGTCCGGATGACACAGAATTTTTTAGGTTACTCAAGACTATGGGGAGTTACGACGTGTTCCAGAAAGACTTGACCAGACAGCATGATGGAAGATGAAATTCAGCGTAGAGATGTGCAAGCTAATGCACACTGCAGGAAATAATTTAAGCTTTCATACATGCCAAGGGACTGTGAATTAGTGATGAGAGGCATTATGGTGGACACACAATGCCTTCAGTGAAGCTGGCTGCTCAAAGTATAGCCCAGATCAGAAAATGAATGAGGGAAAATTCAGCTATCTAAAGGTGAATGGGCTGGTACTTACATGAAGAAACCTTCTGGGTCAGGCTGGAACATAATTTAAAGCTACCTGGGAATGAGGCAGCTCTGGAATCAATTCTCTCTCTTTGCCTCAGCCAGGTCTTCCAGGGCTCACGTTTTACATATTGAGAATGTCAGAATTAGTTGTCAAGCCTTGTAAAAGATCTGGACCTCACTGAATTCTTTATCCATCCATGAAGTCCTCGAAAAGTGATAGATATCCTGACAAAGGCTCAAACTTGGCAATTAAATTCCCATGAACTGGAATTAGAAAAGGTGTCCTACTTACATGAATAGATTGCATAAATTGTATTTGGAGATAGTTTCAACAAGACAGATTCCCTGGGTTTTGCTGTGAATGAGCTAAATGCTCCTTCAGCGTAAGGCACTATTGCAGTATTGCCAAAACCAAATCCCCCTTGCAGTGTGGAATGGGAAATAGAAGACCTTTTTTTTTTTTCCTGTAAGACAAGGGGCATAAAACAATGGCTGGGAATGAAAGCCCTGTAAATTAATTTGTATTATAATTTCTGCAACACCTTTGTATATAAATGGAAGTTATGTACATAATTTATGGAGGATGGTATATGTGAATTGGAGTCTCAAACCCCCTCAAACACATTCACTCAAGCATGATGTGTAGAACACTAACACTCTCAGACAGTGTGCAGATTGCAATAGTAAAAAAAAATCACTCTAATATGGTGCATTACAATAATAAATGCAGGAATTAGAGGTTTTTACCTCTCTGTAAATAAATTATGCATATGTAGTTTTAAATTAACCAAATTAAATGATTAAAGACACTCCATTCTTCATAAACTTGTCTCGGGAGTAAGGAATGCAGCATACAAGCAGAGGCCTCTGGTTCCTCTGAGCCTTGCTGTTTCATTTGAAGCAATCTTGGATGCACTTCCCTTTCCTCCCAGCTTTGCAAGGATAGAAGGCGTTTTATTTTCCCTTCAGCTAATTACTTTCAGATAGATGCAAGTGTTGAGATTAGAAGCACCACTTTTGTTTGCATGCCCTCAGCGGGGTGTTGCTGGTGCTGGAGAAGTACAGCATGGCTCCTCAGAAGTCAGCCTGCCCACAACCACTGGTTCCAACATTTCTGCCTCTGGATTTAACCAAGGGAGTCAAATAGGCGCAGCTCTTCAGGACTGGGCTGGCAGTGTAAGTGGACGACATTCCTGAAATGCAGGTCTATAGTGCCTTCTCTGCACGAAGTACCGTTGTGGTATTTTGTCAGTGATGACATGATTTGTTGCGGTACGAGGCACCATGGTACGTGGTACCATGATTCACACTTGGATGCAAACGTTGTTGCCCATTTTAATGTGGGAGGGAGTTTAGGCCATAGCTCAACAGACTCATTTCTTACTCATTTCATGAAATGGCACTGTAGCCTAAACTCACCACTCGCAAGAAGAAGAAACCGCAGAGATTTGAAGAGTGTTTCTTTCCCAGTATTACCAGTGCTGTCCTATCATCACACGGCCTGACACTGCTACATCCCAGATACCAAATTAGCTCAGTTCTTCCAGGGAATCTCTGACGGTATCTATTACTCTCAAAGCACTTAGCTCAAAATGCTGATCTTTTTATAGGTGGAGAAGCAGGCACAGAAAAACACAGCACCTTTCTCAAGGTCACAGGGCAGGGCAGTGGAAGAGCTGGAAGAGTTGACTCTCAGTGTGCGTCCTACTCCTGGGCAGCACCACCTCCACACGCTGTGGTCATTTCATCAGCTGAGCCACTGCAAGATGTTGTTTAAAATTTGCTCAACAACCCCGAATAACTTGGTTCCTAGACAGCTCAAGCATTTACAGATGTTAAAACTTCCCAAGGCTGTGTTACCTTGGGGTACTGAAGGGTCTACTGAAATTTGCATGTTAAAAAAAATATCAGGAATGTCCACATAATATAGCTGTCAACTGGATTTTACACATCTCTGCTAGAGAAGAGTACACCAGCTTGTCACTCTGTATAAAAGTGTGTATTTTAGTGCAACTCTCTCCACACAAATCAGCTCAAATGCTGATGCTCGAAGCAGTGTGAAAGCGGAAGGAGTTTAAGTGAAGGCAGTACAGGTACGTCACAGTTCGCAGAGCTTACTAATATTTCTTCTTTAATTGCACCGGTAACCAAAGTGCGCTGATAAATGCTTTCATTCGCTGCATTTTGACCGTATTTTCCCTTCTTGCTATAAAACCAACCTCAGCCTTAACGAGTTGCATGTAAGACAGCAATATCTCTCAAACCATTCTTGGCATTTTGGAGAAGAACCCTGTTTTCAACAGCAGAAGAAACTGACTCTTCAACAGGGCTTCGGAAAGCAGCTCCTAAGTACAGGCAGTGGGATCAAGAAACATAACTGGTTTTAAGCTGTAACTTTATGAGTTTATGAATGGGATTAGAGATAAGTATGAAAACCAGTAGCTTCAGGGAACCAGACTTACTAATACAGAGGTTTCTGCCTGTCCTCGGTACAGTAAGCATGCCACCCATCTTGGGAATTAGGGTAGCTGTTCCAAGGTAACTAAATACTTAGACTTCTATGATTCAAACACAAGCTAGTTACAATGGACTCAAGTCAAAATGAAAAGAGTTATTTTGAACTTTAAAAAAAAAAAGTATTTATTCATTTGGTTTAAGCTTTGGAGGAAAGTAGGGAGCAATTTTCATCTCAGAGTGCCAATAATGATTCTGCTTGATCCTAAGCAAACAAGGTTCAAACTTCTTCCAAAATATTTTTTTAAATGTTATATAAATCTGTCATTGAGATCTCTACTGCAAGTTTCTGAATACAAATACAGCCTCATGGTGAAATGAAGATTATTACCTCATTTTGTTCATAGCATGAACCAGGGGTTTTGGATATTAATGGGGCATATACACTGGAAAGGGTTGTGATCTTTTATTTAGAAATCTTCTCTTTCAGAGCTTTACACCTCTCACTAGCTGACTTGTTATTAGGATTTGGAATAGTGGAATGTAACGTTCACACAAAACAACGACAGGCTATTAGGCTATGAGCTCTTTGGAATTTGTTTCTAGTGTGATGGGTCACCAATCTGCCCATGGCCTTCAGCATCAGTACAGTACAAATAATTAGCGTTACATTTTCCTTTTCCCAGCTGTTTGCAAAACTTACTGGTACATGTTTTCAACATCACAAGAAGCTGCTACAAGCTGACATCCATGTATGCACACCAAAATATGAATCACATGCCTGTAAAAACCAGGAAATACTTCACACTTCTAAATCACTTAGGTTCTTGGTTTTGTGTTTGGATTCTGTGTGTGAAGGACATATGTGAAGGACAAAGACTATAGCATCTGTGACAGCAGGTACATAATTGAGTGGCTGGAAGAAAACGCAGGAGGAATTGAGAAAAAATTATCTGAAAAACAGAGGACATGAAAAGCGTGGCTCAGGACGGAGGGGGTGGCAGGCCTGCACCTCTGCTCCACGTGTGTGTGGTTTGACAGTATCCCACTCAGATCAGATCCCACTCGTACTTGCACGACTTCAGGTGACTCATGGCCATGGTCTTTTCCACAGGTGAGCTTCAATACAGCAACTCAGGCAATAACACAGGGGCTGTCTACTGAAGTTAAAGAGGAGCCAAATGTGCATGGGCTGAGCTTAACCCTCACCTTCAGTGGGAAGTGAACAGGGCCTAATCCCACTTTTTGTGTCACTTCACAATGTGTTAGGAAGCATTGGAAATTGATAGCTCAGGGGAGGTAGATAATAATCCAGGCCAAGCTACTTTCAGTAAACACATACAAGAAAACATTTGTTTAAAATTAATCTAAATATTCTATAACATTGATAGAAAACAGAGAATGTAAGGACTTTCCTCACTCATCAGAGCTTTCCCATTCTCCTTTGTCTGGTCCCTACCCATTTCCCACTCCCGGGGAGTGCTTCTGCAGTGCAGCTTCGGTCCTTAACTCCAGAAACCGCTTAGGTGAGCAGCTCCTACTGCCCTTCCAGAAGTTCCCAGTTGTTAAAACGAGATCTGACTTAGCCTTCCTCTGTCACCAAAGGCCTGCCACTCATCAGTCCTTCATATGAGCACGTTTAAAACCTGCATACGTTTTGAGACTTGTAAGTCAATTTGAAGGTGCAATTTGTCTCTGAGAGTCCAATCGCTCTTCTCCGTTGTGAAGGCTTGTGCAGTCCCTGCTAAGAAACCACACAGCTCTGACACAGCTTGCCTCTCGGCCCTGACACAGCCTGGCTGAGCAGAGGCATTTCTTTCAGACCATTTCTAGGAGACGCCTGCCTCAAGCATTACCCAGTGTAGATGATCCACGTTCTTCCTTACTGAATGACTGTACAAACTAACTGCTGAGCATGAACATATTTAACAAGAGCCATAAACACCCATGCTGTACAGTCCTTGTCCACAGTAAAAAGGTACCTGGAGAGACAAGTTCTGATTCAACCCGCTATTGGGAAAACTGAATTTGCAGCTGAACTTCACAAACTTTGCAAGCAGTTCTGAACTGTTGTTTTTCTAAAATTATGACTAAATGTGAAAAGTGTGGAGTTTTGCAATCTCTGTTCCAAAAAAATGTACTGGAGAACATATCCCTATTTTTATCTACATAAGTAAAAATATTCCAGAAGACATTAAGCTTGACTATAGAGCTTCTTGTCAGAACATGGCATGCAGCACACGAACTTAGGAAGATTAAAAAACCCCCAACACTGGACTTACAGAAATAACAAAATTCATCTGAAAAAAGAATTGAAGAAGACATAACAATTTCAGGCATGATAAGTGAAGATAATCATGGAGCTTTTACGTTCTGGTCCAATTGCTACAATGGATTCATGAAACCTGAGAACTTTTTAATGCACCTGAATTCAAAGCCAGATGTCTAGGAATCAGAATATGGGCTCCACCTGTGAACTGTGGAAACAGTATCCTTGATAGTAGTGATTCAAACGATGAGCAAGGAACTCAATGGGAGCTTCAAAGAAGCACTAAGACAAAGGGGACTACTGAAAACACTTCGATATTTGACCAGGCAAAATGGCAATTAAAAAAATAAATACCACCATAAACAGCCTTGGTGTTACAAGTACCAGCATATATTCCAGCGAAGGAGTCTTTGAAGAGTGCTGAAAAATTAGGGGAACGCAGAAGGGACACCCCAACATGACACTCAGGCTGGAGGAAATAGCTTACAATGGGAGGCTTTGTTTGCCTATCTCATCAAAAGAAGCAGCCTGGGAGGTAAACTTGATTATTCCATACAAGTATATTCACAGAGGGAAATTTCCAGGGACTAGAAAGAGAGCTTTTGCATCCAGCAAAACAAAGCAGTACAAAATCTACCATTAGGACCTGAAGCAATAGGAAAATATGTTTTTTGAAAGTGAGAGTGATCAAACGTTGAAACAAGGTGCCAAGAATAGCAATGGAATCACCATCTTTTCCTATCTTTGTATCAACGTTGGATGCCTTTGTCTTAGCCAAATGCACATTATGGATATGTACCAGGTAATTGGATGCAATTGAGGAGGTCAGAGTCAGTGATCTAGTGGACCCTTCCAGCCTCAAGGTATAAATCTAGAGTTGGAGTGATTACTCCTAGTGCATTCTGGAAAGGATATAATAGCTTCTGCTTATGCTTCAGGGCTTTCATCAATCTCTTCAAAGGATTAGGATAAGGATCTTCTCAGAAGTTGTTTCCCAAATCTGCAGGTTCCTGAGCTACTTGTCCTACATTTCCATTAAGCATCAGTAGTGTAGATCCTGCCTCCTTGGGCTTCATCTGTCTTTTTCATGGTCTTTTTGGCTACCTGGACCATGCCTCTTCAGACACGTCCCTAGCTGATAGCAACTTACTGGGTTATGTCTGCAAGACTTCTCATTCCTACAAAATTATCCAAGATTCACAGAGTTCAGCTTGTTTCTATAGGTGTTCCTCTGCAGTCCAGGGTTAGCTAATGAACACCTCGATTACAGCATTCGTGAAAGATGATTTACATTTTTTTGTTAAAAATGTCACTGGAAGTCCAGTCTTCCCATGCTACAGTATTTGAAGCCACTGCCAACAGCATACACGGCTGATATTAATTAAGGTAGAAGATGACAGCACTTGGAAAATGAACACTTTTGTCTGCTCAGATAAATGACCTTTAACGAGCGCTTGTTCTTTAGTTAGACTAGGTCATTACTAGAGGTTACCAAACATTTTCAATAAAACTGGAATCTCTGACTCATCTTTGGCTTTAAATTTGAACGCTGAAAAGTGATGGAGACTCTTCTGCGTGCGGTACACAGTGTTGTCTACCACTGTCACTAGCCTGCCGCACCACAACAGACAGCTAGTAATCCCTGAGTATCGTTTTACTCTGAGCAGCAGCAGAAGGGAGGTGGTGAGCTTCATTTTCTCCCTCACAAGTAGAGCCTTTCCTTTGCTGTGCAGAATCAGGCTTGGGAAGATTGAAGGCAACCATCCCCTGACACAGTTCCTTTTATCGTCAACACAGAGGTTATGGAAAATGGAAGAAAAGTAAGCTTGCAGTCTGTGTTGTCACAGGTTGCAGCCATGTCCAAAATACAGGCAGAGTAAACTTCAAAAAGCTGCATTGCTGCACCTAATCCCTGGGTAGTATCTTCTCTTCACCATGGCTCCACTCCGGGGCAATAGAACTGCAGCTGGTTGTGATCTGAGCTCCTGATGCTGTGGTTCTTCCTAGTTTCTTTTAGGGTGCCGTCCTCCTTACAACGCTGGAGTTTGAGAGTGCTCTGCTGGAAGAAATCAATTTAGAGAGACCCTCTGTGTTCGTATCTCAGTCTCATGGAACTGAGGACAAAGCTGCAAGCATGACACACACCATGCAGAAGAAAGGGCAGTCACTCTGTTCCAGTACTTCTGGACAAGATGGGGTGAAGGAAACAAAAATCTCCCACCTAACCTCTTTGTTTAGAGGGGAGGGCTTCCCACCACACTCCACAGCTAGTGGGCTCCATCAAATCCTGCAACTTGCTCCTTTCTGTGCGAGGCACTAAATGGAGGTTCTGGGCATACACCGTGCTGAGAAATTATGCTGCAGTTTAAGACAGTCAGAACAGAGGGCTTGCTTAGGAAGCAGTTTGAAATTATTGAGAGCAGCACTTCACATTTCCACAGCAGAAGTGGAAGGCTTTATAGGCTGGAAGTCTCAAACCTTGATCACTTCCAATTGAACCACTTATAAAAAATGTGCACTGCTGGAATATTTTAAATGACTGTGTGCAATGTGTACTGACTGAACATTAGGGGCTTCAATTAAATAACAGTTCAGAACATAATGAACGGAAAAATTTCACACTCTCTAAAGTGAGATAAGTATGAAGTGAAGGAGAGAGAATTAAGAAATAGTGCTCTGAACCAGCCACTGCCTGATGAGATTCAGCCAGAAACACAACAGAACAGCTTGTCAATTAGGGTTTTTTTCCAGACCCTTCAGAGGGCACAGGAAATGGTCGGATCCTTTTTTTAAAAAAAGGGTGACGCTACTTGTGCTGAAATCAGGGATGCACCTATCCTGTGAGTTTGGCTCGGTCATGTCTGACGTTAGGCACTCCTGGATGCACGTTGAGAGTCAGCTGTTCCTGCTATGGGCCGAACGGATAATCTGAAGCCTGTGTCTAAGGTTCTGGCCTGAGATTCAGCTAACACCAAGTCCTTCTGCAGTTCTTACATTTACTAATGAAATAATCTTCTCCTATGACCTATCTGAACCAGACAGAAGTAGTACAACGTCTGAAACTCTGCTTACAGGTATGGGGAGTGATGCAACGAAGACTGTCCACGCTGTAGTTTTCTCTGCATGCCAATGAAAGGAAAAAGAGGGACAGCAAAGGTAGAAATCTCACACTACGGCATGAGGTGCTTGCTCCAAAATATTCATAGAATCATAGAATCATTAATGTTGGAAAAGACCTCTAAGATCATCGAGTCCAACCGTCAACCCAAAACCACCATGCCCACTACACCATGTCCCTAAGAGCCTCATCTACACATCTTTGAAATACCTCCAGGGATGGTGACTCCACCACTTCCCTGGGCAGCCTGTTCCAAGGCCTGACCACTCTTTCAGTAAAGAAATTTCTCCTAATGTCCAATCTAAACCTCCCTTGGTGCAACTTGAGGCCATTTCCTCTCGTCCTATCACTAGTTACCTGGGAGAAGAGACCAACACCCACCTCGCTACAACCTCCTTTCAGGTAGTTGTAGAGCGCGATGAGGTCTCCCCTCAATCTCCTCTTCTCCAGACTAAACAACCTCAGTTCCCTCAGCCGCTCCTCATAAGACTTGTGCTCCAGGCCCTCACCTGCTTCATTGCCCATATTGCAGTATGCTTTACAAAGGAAAAAGAATGGCACTTGGAGTGCTAACATACTGCATTTTGGTAACCACTGACTTCAAATAAGGGCTATCGTCACTTTGTTCCATGGCTGGTTTGTTAGCTTTGGAGGTAAATCCCTTTACAGACTTCCCATGATCTGTAAAGCACACCTATTTGGTGTGAAATGGAACAAAATGAGATCTCATTCCAGTAAGTACCGTATTTATCCCTTTACCAGAGAGGGCACGGGTGTCTTTAGAGATCTTTCAAGTACGAAAGATGTTAAAAAAACCCCAGTAAATCTAAACAAACAGGAAAATTTACACATTTCAGATTTTTAGGCTTATTAGGCTGAATATTTCTGTGTTTGAGGTTACGTTTTCAACTGACTCATTACTATCGCTCTATCTGTATTATTTCATCCCAGCCTTTTCAACCACCTCAGTGGCACCTGCTCTATGCATGTTCTCCTCCTTCATATTAGTAACTGGCGAGGTCCTATAGTCGAACGCCAGCTGACCAAAGCAGCTGTACTCTCTAGGAGTCTGTGAAGGCTGAAGATGATGGACAGCTGTATCAACATCTACTGATGTTGGTATACCACTTACATGCTCTGTTTTGACTTGTAACTAGACCAAAAAGGTCAGAAAGGTGAAAAGCATGTGGACTTTATTTAGTGGCTATTTCAAGTGGTAGAGAGTTAACTCAATTTGCCAGCAAGTGTTCATGGGGATATCGAGAATCAGGTGGGAGTCAGGAGCCTGCATTTATTCCAGTTTACCTGATAGAAACCCAGCATATGAAAAAACTGAAGCAGAGTACAAAAGCCATTTATAAGCATATCTGGTAAGTTTAATGATTTAAGAGTGCTATAAAAATTGTAAGTATGCTCTGATCTTCAAAAAAAGGTTGTCAAATAAAATAGGACAGAAACTTATGCACACTTCCTTAAGCTCCATATTGCCAAACTGATGAGTCTGTTACCAAAGACTTGGTCTGACTGGTATTTCAAGGAATGTAGGAAATCCAGCTCAGACCACTGAACTTCCATTCTGTCATGCATAGAAAAAGCATCAAAAGCAATGCAAAACCCTTTTTCCTTAGACAACTATGTAGTTACCTGCTCATGGGATAAGTTTCTGCCTTCCCCCATCAATTTGAATCTCCTTGTAATCTTACGGCTGAGGACTAATTATCTTCTTAATTTTGTCTATTTCCTTTAACAGAAATGTGATGCATTAAGACCAATGCTTTGCCTTTTCAAATTCCTCTTGAGTGGTGGGTTTCTTGTTTTGTTTGCTATAGCATGAAGTGTAAGTGGTCAGCTATGTTTTGTTGGGTCAGTTTGAGGTTCCCTGCCCTTCAGACTGCCCCTGGTCCTCCTGCATAGAGAAGGATGACTGGGACTGGAGCTGGACCAAAAAGCAACTTTCCAATCCAGATCCAAGTTTGTTCTTCAATTTGCAGCAAAATTCATTCTTGACCATTTGCAGCGAAGGACAAAAAGTTATTAAGATATTGATCACTTTGAATCTTTTGCTTCAACATTTCAAAGAAATGGGTTAAAGTCTTTAAATCATACTAGTTTACACTCTTAAATAAAAGGTCATTTCAAACCCAAATCAGAGGTTTTAAATTTAAGTGGGTTTTGTGAACAAGGCATGGTTTTCTTCTGGCTCTCATGGTTGACCATGAACGGTGATTGGGGCTGACTCCACATGGTTTTTCTGTAGGCTAACAACATACGAGTTTATGAAGCAGGTCTGTCCCTAACGCAGGACACGATCTGGCTGGTGATCTTCGTGGGACTTGGCAATCTTTGAGATTTCCAACAATTTGTCGAATTTGAAGATGAGCAACAAATTCTTAACACTTTAGACTTAAGTAACTTAAGAAACAAGTAACATAGGGAAATGCAAAGAGATCATGTCACTGCTCAGGTTTTGTTTCTTTAAAAAATCAGCCTTGAAACATCAAAATAGGGATACTTTGACAGATCCAATCTTTTCAAAAGTATTCTACATGAGGAAGACATGCTAAATCTCACCCTTTCCTGAAGATGTGTGCAGTTTAGACCATTACCTTCCTGGGAGAACATATTGTCACTAAATCAATCATCAGCTATGCCTTTCCCTACAGCACCTTTCATTGCTTCGCATATCGGTATCACAACTACTCTTTACCTCAAAAAGCCTTTAGAGGCTCTCTTATATAGAAGGTCCACCTTGACTTTGTTGTCTATATTTGGCTCTTTATATCTACTTGGAAATAGGATGACCAGACTGTATCATTATGTGTTCTTCAGTGCTTTCAAGCTAACACTTTATTTGCATT
The DNA here is from genome assembly GCF_964195595.1 of Calonectris borealis. Classification (NCBI taxonomy): domain Eukaryota; kingdom Metazoa; phylum Chordata; class Aves; order Procellariiformes; family Procellariidae; genus Calonectris; species Calonectris borealis. The sequence goes on along the minus strand of NC_134316.1, from coordinate 14,845,082 downwards.
TGCCATCACTGAACCCAGAGAAGAAGTCTCGATCAGAACAGGTACAATTACACCCGTGAATGCCTGCCTGTTCTTGGGGGAAGCTTAGCACTGCTGTTACAGCATTACTTTCTTCCCCCAATCCATGGCTAGGGAGAAAAAACTCTCAATGCTTAATAATCTTCTATTCCTAAAGACGAACTGCTTATTTTAGTAAACATTTGTTCTAAACAAGTAGCAGGCACATTTTTTTTTCTTTCTAAAAACAATCTCGTAGTTTGTTCACAAAACTATTTCACATGATCCCGAAAAACATTTAACAAAGGCATCTCTTGTGACCAGAACCACAGATTCAGGCTCTGCCACCCTATTGTAGCCCCTTCTTCATCTCAGAAAAGTACTGCAAAAATTCAGCTTTTCGAGAGCTGCAAGGCATTTGGAAACCATTGGGAGAAAACGTGCCATGAAAGTGAATGTCTTCACTGCATGATGCAAATATATGTTAAGCAATAAAATCCTTGTTCCTAAATAGGCTTGTCTTGTTTTGATATTCAAGGATATGAAAAAAGACACCCATACTTCTCATTTAATCCTGCCAAGATATAAAACTTGCCTATTTTTATATAGTTGCCCAATATGGACAACAAAAATAGCTTTCTTAATAAAAAGAAAGAAGAGGAAAAGGCTAGCTAATTTCTTGCAATGCAAAATCATGAGGTCCACCTCAAGACTGCACATCATTTTTAGGCAGAAGTTCTACCTGTTGAACCTCATTTCACTGAGGAAAAATGCTGCTGCTTCTTGAAACTCAGCTTAAGATGACTGAACTGTTCTGTCAGAGAATATTGCTACTCCCAAAAGTAAAATCTGAAGAAAAGATTAATATACTTTGCTGAGAGTAAGCTTGGTAACTATCATTGTGCTGTGTATTTGCTTCTCGTGGCAGATGATATTTGATCATTGGAAATGATTACTTAGCTTTAGCTGAAAATCTTTTGAATCAAGTGGCTATAAATCATCTGTCCCACAAGTATTGCTACTAACTAGTGAGCGTTTAGACAGCATTAGCACAGGCTAATAACTCCTCTCAAAGGCAGAAGGGGCAGAGAGTACCTCAAGTGCATGTGCGTGCCTGTGTGCGTGTGTGGGTGAAAACCTCTGGGGACAATGCAAGAGTTTTTAAAGCAACAGCTACACCTCTCCCACGAAAAATAAGCCACATCGGTGCCAAACGGTATTGCAGTATTTTAAATTCAAAAGCCACACTTTTTTTGCAGCGAGGGAAATAATTTCATCTAATTTTGAGTGATGACATTGAATGTTGTGCAATTACATTGGCGCACATGTTAATAGTGCCAGACACTTCATACCCCTGCACTTGAAGTGAGCCTGTTCAGAAGCCCAGAGCTGCAGCTTCCACAAAACAGGACTGAGAATTTGTGACAATATCTCCATTTCTAAGGTTTGGGTAATAGTACTTATACTACTTCATGAAAAAATTATACAGGAAACACTATTATTTTCAATACACAGCTTCTTATTCTTTGAAAGATTTGTGTGTCATTCCTGCATTCGTGTTCAGCATCAACCTATAAAACTGCTGCAATAATACTCCAAAAGGACTCACAATCTTAGTCAATACCTAAAAACTATGCAAAAATGTATGTGAAAAATAGGTTTCCAAAAATGAGTCAGCACTGACATACTACTAAAGGTGCAATGATTTTATTAACATAGAAAATTACTACTTCTGATTCATGTGCAAACACTTCTTCAATGGGTGATGCAATTTAAAATTAATAAATATGCTTTTTGATGGATACTTTCCAGAGATTTCAAAAATGACAACATACTTCAGTTCTAATTTTTAAGTGATAGCTTAGGAGACCAAACATACCAATATATCCTTTAGGAATTGATGCTACTACACAGAACCAAGGGTTTATTTTTATCTAATCTTGTGGCTCATTGAAATCCAGATATTAGTAAAATGCAGTATAACTAAGCTTTGGTCGTCTGAAAACACCACCACCATTTCCTTATTCACTTTGCTTGTTTATGCCTTTCAGCTGTGGTTAGATGCTGCTTTAAAGCTGCAGGAAAAATCACATGTATACATGAAAAAAATTAAAGGAACAAATTATGGATTTGCATAATTAGAAGCTAAGGTAGAGTAAGTTAACAGGGATGTTAGTGAAAATGATTTTAAACAGCTTACTGTGATCTTACTGTGATTTTCCTGTAGTCTGTTTTACGCTATTCCTTTTACTTCAAATCCATAGCAGTTCTGGTCCTTTTGTTACTAACCGTTCAATAGTATCTTGACAGCAGAACTACATCTTCGTTCTCATTTAATAACTATTTATCATTCTGTATCTGCCCATTTTCAAGAAGGAATAAAGTTAAGTGTTCCAGAAATTGGAAAAAATTGAAACTTGACCTTTATTAAGTGGGTTAATTGTCACAATCTCAGCATGTATGAAATTAATGACCAAAAAGTGGAACTTCAGAGTTTCAGAAGACTAGGTTAATGTCCAAAAAAGTCTAAACTCTGACCTTCTTGACATATGCCAAAAGAAACAGCCACCCTAATAAATTACTACCTGTGTGCAATTATAATAAACCGTTCCTAGCATCCAATCACTTGAATTAATTGCTGCAAGGCAGTGGGGCTTTCTTACAGATGTTCAAGTTAATCTAAAAATTCCTTTGCAGTTCATAGGAGGCTGTTTGTTCATGCCTGTTTCAATATGGAGATTCAGTTTTAATATTTCATACCTTTGCATCACAAATCTGTATACAACCCCACTTATTAGCGCTGAAATTAGGAGCCTTGGCTGAGTTTCCAATAGCACAGAAAGTGGAACCAGCATGGAATAAAGCAAAGGGAAATGAATTTGCCTTAACCCATACTATAAAGCAATTGCTGGATGCAGGACACCTACATAGTTCCCAAATTTCAGCCTTACAGAGGAGAAACAGACAACTTTTGTAAATATGACAACAAACTGCAGAATATTTAAATCAAACACCATTCACAAAAAGAAAGTTTAAAAAAAAAAGATTACTCTGTTTGCATGGAACCAAGTCAGCAGCACAACATGAAACCTACTGACTTCCATGCCACCGTGTCGACCACAGACGAATTGGCCAGGAGGACAGCCCGTATTTCTCCTATGGATAGCAAGTGCATCTAGGGAACAGGCAGGTGGCCCCAGCCTGACACAAAGCAGGAGGTTACCTGGCCAGTAACATCTGTAAGTGAAAGAAGGCACCACACTGGAATTAGGTTACTGTTGGTCTTGCCACGCAGAGGAAGAGCAGTGGGATGCTACAGGGAAACTTGTTTTTTGCCCCTATTGATTCTATTTGGGGGACAAATGACTTGTGTGTTTAGGGCTACCAAGCTGGCCCAGTTTTCAAGAACAATATATGCTTAATATTAAAGAAAAATCCTAAGTGTTTAAGTTCAATTACCCAATTCTGCTGGTATCTGAATCTGTGCATAAGTAATAGTGATTCAGTTGGGAAATCAACATTCCTCACACATGCAAGATTTTATTCCCTACCTTCATGCAGATTTTAAACACCTTTCTGAAGAAGCAAAATCAAGTCTCAAAGGGCCACAGATCTGTTTCACTCCAGTTCACGTTAAGCTGCTCAAAGGCACAAGTTGAGGTGGTCAGCATTACCTATTTTGCCATGTCTGAACTGGATTTAATTGGAAAATGATTGTCTAGTTTCTCCGAATTGGGAAGTTAAAAAAAAAAAAAATTCTGTGTGGACATACCCAAAAATCTTTAATAAAAATCAGAAATAAAAGGAGTTCAGAGCACAGTCAATAGAAGGAATCACCTGGAAGATGGAAGACTCAGGTTCAAAAGCCTCTTCTGCGCTTGATCAACTTTATAAAATAAAATAGGCCTATACACAAAAATACTATTTGCACAAAGGTCCCGAAGTCTAGGCACATTATGTTTCAGGTGAGTGTCCTGAACACAACACTATCTTCTGTATTCATATTGCTCTCTGTGGCTTTGTCCAATCCTTCCTGGATCCATAAAGCCTTTCCTTACCCCCTCGGTGTGGAGTAGGTCTCCTCCAACGGCAGAGGAGGAAGTTAATGCACAACAGTGACTCCAACCCAGACTTCACCGAGGTTGCCCTCAGCACTGACAGCACCGTAAGCAGCCACTTACATCTGTTCTTCACTGCCCGTTCAACACATTGCAACAGTTTGTAATTCATATGTTTTCACCTGCTCCTAGGGACAGTGAAGCCTTTGCCTAATTGTGAAATATACGGCTTGCTTAAAAATCCACAGTAATTACAGTACTAATTGGAGACACTCTTTTTTTGAACACTCACCGAAATAATTCCCAAACTTCTTATTCTTCAGGATGGCAACCACTGCCTCCAAGACAAGCTAGCTAGTGTTCAGTTGTCCAGCTTTTATTTTCCACTTTAGGACATCTCCTTGCTTTCCTCCACTATCTACCTTGATCTTTCATGATGAAAAATGGCACCAGCTCCAGCTGCTAAGGCTTCCTAGCATGAGAGACAAAGGCAGAAGTCAAATGCTTTCTGGTTTCCAACCGTTCAGTACCGACTGTGCAACACTTTCTGGGCAATACAAACACTGACGACCAACTTACTGCTTTTGTAAACTACCAGTTCATGCTGCTACCAATGTAAAAAAAAAAAATATTTAATTTGTAAGTGAAGTTTGATGTCTATGTACACTGAAAATAAAGATAATTGTTAATGACTACAGACAGCGTACAAGGCAAAAATCATATTTTGTCAGAAGTACATGAGTACCTTATACCACCCAATGTACGCTGCTACACAAAACAGCTTATTCAAGCATATTTCAAAGCCTGTTACTGATAATCCAGGAGTATAAGTACTAGAGCACTCCATATTCAGCAAAAGGCTGCAAAAAAAAAAAAAAAGAAAAGGAAAAAAATGGCTGTTTTGGTTTCTGCTTGGTACCATAGGATAGGTGCTTTGGCATTTGGCAAAATTTCAATTTGTGTTTTTCACTAAACAAATTATCATAGATAGATTTCATTTGTATTACTAAAGCTCAAGTTTATGTCATTTACACTAACACTATAGCAGTCATTCATTCAGTTTTGAAATACACTGAATACGCCAGTGAACCTAAGGAGACACAAACCCCAAAAGAATCCAGGACCATTTGTGGCTTTTTTCTTAAGTACGGATTGAGATTTATTTATTTTAACTGAGAAGTCCACATGGTTTCCAAACTTGTGGCATTGGTTAGGAAATAGATGTAGAAACTGAGAAATGCCAAGGAAGCTCTTCTAACCATGAGTCACCAATTTATGTGCTGTACTTTATACAGCAAGCAATGCATTCGAAGAAGGAAGCATGTTAGGAACTATTAAATATAGACGGTAATTATGTGAAAGTCATGTGGTCATATCTGACTTCAACCAGGATCAGTTGAAAATCTAGAGAAAAAGGACTGGGTGTTGCTTCACCAGATAAATTTGGTAAAGCAATGTTTTTTCTGAACAATCCTGTTTGGCACAGAGTATGAGAAATAGCAAGGACTGACTTTCAGTCCACAAAATGAGAAAAGAGCAGTGGATTTTGGGAGCATCTTTATTGTGTCAGACTGAAACATTTCAAATTACGTTTCGTAATTACTTCACATGCCTTTCTATAAAATAAGAGTGATAGAAGTGGCAGCAGCAGATACTAAATACTGTTTCTAAACATGTGAACTAGAGAACAGTTTGTGTAACCTAAATCTTCCAGTGTACCTTTGAAACATGCAAGTTTCAGTTCTCCATGATGATCATTCCACTCTAAAGGCAAATTAGCCTCAAGAATGCAGCTACTCTTGAGTTGCATAGATTTTCTGTACATACCGCCTTTTAACAATGTCTAAAGGAAGGAATACTTATTTTAGCCAAGATGCTAAAACACAACTTATTTTAGCCGAGATCCTAAACCACCTTACCTCCACAGAGCCAGAAGGCTCTCAGCTCTCGTGTACTCATGACAGCACTTAAGCTGAGGTTGAGTTTATATACCTTACAAGCATTTTTTCAGAGTGGAGGTTGTTGCTCAATTTTGTATACTTGACTTTATCAACAGGGCTTATATGGACATTGTCTTGCAGTATAGAGCCAAAGAAGTTACAGGTTGTTAGGGAAACGATTCATCAGTAGGTAGGTTCATGCAAAATTCAAAAGGGCTTTTTTCCCCCCTCTTTTGTTTCTGGAGAACAGTCCGAGAAATCCAAGTGATGTCTTTCTTACATGAATGCTTCAGATAGCTAGCTAAACAGAAGCAAGATTTGGCATTTAGCCTGGGATTAGTGTGAACAGCCTCTTAACCAAACATTATGAAGAAAGTTAACTTTAAAATGCTTTGAAAGGTCTGTTTTCATGACAGATGGTAATAAGGGCTCATCAGTGCCAATTTTTTTTGTTTCCACCTCAGTTTTCAAAAGCTTAAGTTTTAGGTTAGTGCTTCTGAGAAACCTCTATTCCTCTATTACATGCATAGAGGAAAAATGCAAATTACAAAATTAGATTACTCACTATTTTTATTGTTTGCAATGTATTTTTCTAAATAACACTAACATATGAAGAGTAAGAGTTTGACCGTGCGCTTAATAGACCACTTTCCCTTTCTGTTTACTAGAATCCCTCTTCTTTTTTTGCCAGCTATTTCTCCTTTAATCTTTATCTGTACACCTGGACAGTTATTCCTCTCCCCACAGACCCCAAAAGATACAGCAGTCAGTAGCAGGTAGAGGTTTTGTTTGTATAATACACTCACTAGGGAAGACATGGTAGAACTATATTTTATTCAAGAAAACCCACACATTCTGTCCTGTGGTGACCACAGGCTTTGCTAAGCCATAGATATCAGCAAATACTGGAACAAAATACAGTGTATCAGATTGAATCAAAGCATTTAAATTCTGAATTACAGTTATAATTTTCAGGGAAGGCTAGTTTCAGAATTGCATCATAGTATCTAGTACAATGTTGTGCAATGTAAGTGGCAGAAACAGAAATGGAATATTGGTCCTAATAAAAACCGAAATGTAATGACTTTTGTATGACATTTAAACTGTCAAGACAGCAATTCATAACATTCTACCAAAGGCAGCATATAGTTACAAAAATACTGGTCCAGCATCTTGTTAGTGGTGAAGCAATATCCAAGGTGCAATGGCAATGTGCCATTCTTAGTGAAATATTTTTTAAAAAACTATTTTTTCTATTTTCCCCGCACTGATACTAGCTGAACATCAAAACTGCTATGACAACCTGAAAGAAAGTCACTACTTATCATGTCTATTGCACCAAAGATTTTTGCAAAAACACAAGTTGAAGTATAAAAGAAGCAAAATCTAATAGAACTATGAATACTGCCAAAAGACATTTTACTGCAACTGATCTTGGATGAGCAAGTTGCAACATCTATTGAGATTTAAACAATTGTCCAAGCTTGCCCATTCTATCTGTTATCTTGAACTTAAGGATGCAAAGGTAAAAGACCAAGTCCTTAACATTGAGAACAGAATAAAATCACTTTATACTCCTCTCCATTCACCCACAAAATAAAAATATTCCGCCCTCCTCTCCTCCCAATACCCAGGTAATTTCAAAGTCAAGCCTTGGAATTACCGTTGTTTTGATATTGCACTGTGCTAGGATTGTATTCTTTCCACCTAGAAGTTAACATATAGTACGAGAGTGACCAAAACTACTGGAGATAGTAGGCCTGCTTAACTTGTGGAGGTATCCCAAGAAATGTGCATCAGATGCAGACAAAATCTAAATGGCAAAGCGTACTGCAGACTTGGCTGTGGTCTGGACTTGGGCCAAAAATACATTAGCCTGCCTGCCATTTCCTTCAAGAAAACAGCATCAATTAACATTTTAACCAAAAGACAAAGTTGAGTAAGGATCAGGTAACCATGTCACATCCAATGTTACATCCAACAACACAGAAATGAAGGAGTAGCAGACAGGAATATTAATCATATTTTCCTTTTAATAATGGTTTAGTCAAAAGTGTAGCTTTGAAAATCTCTAGCTAGTTGTGAAAACCTGAAGAAGCTGTGAAGCGACCTCACTTTGAACAGTACAGTTTAAAGCTGTGGCTTGGCCTATCTGCTTTCAAACTCTCCAATAGCACTGCCAACCTTGTAAATAAAAGCTACTGCCTGGAAATAAAAAGAAGTCTGCCTTTAAAAGTTGGTGAATGTTGTATTGTAGCAGCCTAAGTCTGACTGAAGAAGAAAGATGAGATATTTTTATACAGTAAACAAAAGACAAAGTAAACTGAAATCTTCAGAGATCACTTTAAGTGTATACAATTTGGATTCTCATCAACATTTAAAACTACCAATCATAAGGTTGCCACCTTACCTTTTTCTGGACTGGCATACCTGATTTTAAACAGGTTTTCCTCCACTCTCCCAAGTTTCTGATCCTCTTATCCAGTTTTCTGCTATACTGCTCTCCCACCTTCATGCTGAATACCGAGTCAGTCCTGCCTTCTGCTTTTCTTGGCAGGAGGCAGAGCAAGCTTTTAATTTCGGTAGTCAGAGTGACAGAACAACAAAAGCAGATAGAAGAGCTTAATTCTTCCCCAGGAAGAAAATACATTTGGTTCAACAAAGGGCTGCAAAATCTTCCAAAGGCACCTCTTTCCCCAGTTTTTGCCTGAAAGCAAGATGGCAATCTTAATTGAAAAGGGATGCTAAATCTTTTAAATAACTTAAAAATTCATTTTTATATAAAGCAGCAAAAACATTTTTCTCTGCAGAAAGAGAAATGTTAACAAAGAAACACACCAACATAAATGCACTGTTCATAAACTTCAGCTAATTTAATTTCACAAGAAAGTAAAATTTTAGGACTATTCTTTAACCTCATCAGTACTTTCTGAAGAAGATTCTTTGGCATCTTCAGTCTCTCTGTTCCTTTTCTCCTTATTTAGATTTTCACTTTCTGATTTGGTCCCATTAAATAGAGAGCTTTCACCATTTACAAACCCATTCTCTGTAACTTCAGCATCAATAGCTTCATCAATCTTTAAGTCCCCTTGCTCTTCCACATCTTCTAGGTTTCTCAAGACAATAGGGAGTCTAGAGTCTGCCACAGTGTTCTCCAACAAGGCAATATTGCTCTCTTCATATTTAGGAAGCGGAGCTCCATCTGCCATTTGTTTGGTATAATACTCTCGGCTAGCAGCTGCACTTTTTACTGCTTTCTCCAAGATCTCTTTTTCACCTAAGCGCAATTTGATAGCCATTATCGCATGTGAAGTAAGGTCATGGGTCTTCAAGAAGGACTTATCATCCTGTTAGAAAAGAAAAAGCAAGTTTGTTAGTAACAACCAACACAATAAAAAAAATTCATCAACTTTTCTCTCTATGCGCTAACAGTAAGTGACACTAGGTTCTTCAGGCTGAGCCAAATGGACATATATGAATGAGGGGGTCTGCATGGAGTCCCAGTAAAATTTGTCAAAAATTCATAAAGAAGCCAAAAATTTCTCCGCATATATCAGCCTTCATAACAAGGGAAGTCAGGAGGCTTCATAAATATATGAAACATGTAGGTTCACTTATATGCTCGCAATAATAGCACATTTCTTCACAGTCTGGAGAATGCAACTAATAGACAAGTTCAAACTGATTCCCCATTTTACTTGCAGAGAAAAAGCAGGTAGCCTCTATTTGGAGAATCAAAGAAAAAATACATTAACAAAATTACATTAACAAAATTTTCATTTTTGCAATCTTATTTGATTTTCCTTAGATAATGCAAATCTGTTTCTACACTTTAAAAAGTACAGAATGAATTATGTACTAACATTCAGATTAAAGTTTGTAAAGACAAGATGGGGGACAAAATATCTCTTCCTACAATCATAATACAAAACGTTTCAGACATTTAAATTACATATAATGATAATTTTACCTCCACAGTTGTTTTATAGGTTTTCAAAAGGAGGGATGCTCTGGCTTCTAGGAATGTCCAAAGTTTAACTTCATTGTCCCAGCTAATGGGAAACTCGGAGTTCCCCAGAGTGAAGATTTTGTCAATAGCATGCTCGCCTATCAAGTGTTCCTTCAGCTCTTCTGCAATAAGTATAAAACCAATCTGTTAAAAACAATCTCATCACTCACTTTGACAGTTGACAAACTGCAGAAAGATTTATTTTCAATAGTATAGCTTTGAGCAGCTAACAAAAAAAACCTCTCCTCAAATAAGAATTATCAGATATGCTGGTTATTTCTAGGATTCTCCTCAAAGAGGCAACTGGAAGTCTTGAGGTTAGCAGAAAATGGACCTTCTGCTCCACTCTGAAATAAAGATACTTTATATATCACAGCCTCTCATACACAGCGTAACTCTGTGAGAGTGAGATGGAATGTTTTGTATAATACTTAATAAATGAAAGGGAGTAATTCTTTAAAGAGTTCAGAGAACTTTTTGATAATAAAAGGAACAGGCCAGAGAGCGTGCAAATAGCAACAGAATTGTTCTTCCTATTGTTTTGGTAATCTTTTTCAGTAGCAGAAACTACCTGCAGTTGGTCAGAAAAGACATACATCAAACGAACCTCACACAGAGTAGAAAATGTTTAATCAGCTCCTTGACATTACATGAATTCCATTAATCTTTTAATTACCAAATTTCACTCCTGCAAAGCAGCTATCACAAACTTCACAAACCACTTGCATATAGTTTCTCAATAAACAGTTTTCTTATACAGTATTTAAGACATACAAACAATCTAAGCACAATCATATATCAGAGAAATGCAATTAAGATGTTTACTAGCTATGTTCTCTTCTCTGAGCCAAAATTCACCCCCTCATCAGCACCATAAAATTGTCTTTACTTGAATTTACTTCCCTGAAGTGGTCAGGCAGTTGGACTAGATGATCATTGTAGGTCCCTTCCAAGTGAACTATCCTATTCTATTCTAATTTCTTAATAAGTTCTAAAAGATGGATGACAGGATGCAGTGAGTAAGGTAGTTTGTTTTTATTAAAGAAAGCAAACAGAGCATGTGCAAAAACTTAACAACTTCAATATTCCTACTGGTATTAAAATCCACATCATCTGCACAGCATCCCTAACTGCAAGGGAATTCTCTCACTGTCATGAAAAACTGTCACATCTATAACCTCCAAAACTGCATCTAACCAGCAAGCAGCTATTACAAACATTTAATCAGAAATTTCACATGCAGAAATTAGGTGAATATTTATTAATTGTACATATATTTTCCCCATAAAACCCCCTCACATAAGAGAAACTACAAAGACAGTTTGCAAATACATAAGTTGGTTTTAGATTATGAGTTACCAAAATATTGAAAATACTCAACTTTGAAATGTCTCTTCCATATTTCTCCTACAGTGCAGAATATTCCAATTACATACCTAAATGATTCTAGCAGTGATGCCTAATATGCTATGATTTTAAGCATGGTCTCACGTGGTCTTGTTCTGTGGACCCCTAGGTCTCACATGATCTTGTTCTGTGAACCATTTTTAAACTTAAGAACTAAAGATCAAGCTCCAAAGCTCACTCACATTCACAACAGCCTGGGAGATTAAAAAAAAAAAAATTTGCATCACCTCATGCTTTAGGAGTTCCAGAAAGGCCTGTTACTGAAATATTCCCTCGGACAACATAGCCAAAGATTGGGTTTCTCACTAGCTTATAGATCCCTTTTGAACCTCAACTTTTCCGATCTTCTAGCTTAACGTTATATATAAATGTCTATCACATTCTTGCATTAAAAAAAAAAACAAACAAAAAAACCCCCAAACAAACATAAATTAGGTTGTCTTTATAAAACCTCTTACCTTCACTCATACAAAACACTCGAAGGAAAGCCAAAAGCTGGGCAGAGATCGGAGGCTCAGTGGAGTGCAAGGCAAAAACACTGGAACTAATAAAAAACCCAATCAAACAGCAACAGTAAATGCCAGTTCTGTTGTCACACCTTTGAACTTATTTCAACATAAAAGACCTTAAAGCATACAACAAATGCACTGTTACAAAAGTAACTTTTAAAAAATTAGGTAATACTAGTTCAAACTGAAGAAAAGCTTCCTAACCTGTATCTGAAAAGAACAATTATCTCTACAATTTTACACTTACAATTATTTTTATACGGCTTTCATAATAAATTCATGAAAATGCAATGTTTCACGTCTGCTGCTCCTAACAGTACCCTCTGGACTGAAAAGACTAAAAGAAAATGCTGTGGTTCACATACTGAGCATCGTAGTATGTCTGCAAGGGATAGGAAAGAAAGAAAAACCACAGATTGCTTCAAATTAGTCCTTGCTCTGTTTTTGTTCAAATGGTTATTAAAGCAAAGACTTTTTTCCTCATATATGGTCCAAATTAGACGATAATATAGCTCAGAGGACTTCTGTAAACATTATTACAATAACTTTAATTTGCTATACAAACAGGAGAAATATTACACCTAAGAAAACTATCACAGAACAGCTTTATATATGCTCTAGTGGACACTATATAATTTAGAAATGTTTTAAAAAACCCATGGCATTGTGTTTTACTTACGTTGGGATACCAGCACGAGCTAAGACCTCTGCCTTCATAGCATACAGCCTGTCACTTTTACTCACGCCAAGTTTTATTTTCACTCTGTCATGTGAATTATTATCAAAGAAAAAACCACTGTGGATCACAAATTCAGCGTTTGACCGAGTGCCATAAAAAATGTAAATCTAGAAGGATGAAAAGAGAAGTGAAGGGACAGGGAAAAAAGCTTGCTTAAGATCAGCTCACAAAACTGACATAATTTGAAAGTTATTTCCTGAAAGAGTTACTATTCTGAGTACAAGGTATATTTGGTTATATAAAGAAACACGCTTTGTTTTCTGGTATCGATTCAAATGCCATATATAGTCTGGCAATATACTTCAGAGGTAGATGTAAACATATCCATGTAACAGAGACTTTGAAAGGAGAGAAAAGGTTCTCATTCTATACTTTAAAATAAAAATGCTTTGTTTTCTCACACTGTCATAAAATATCAGTATATGGAAATAAGCTTTCAAAGACCCTATGCCTTTTAAAGGCTAAAAATCCGAGACAAGGAGGGCCCATTAAAAGAAACGGTGTTTCTGGGGTCATTTTCCTCCCCATATGTCCACCCAAAAGAGTAACTTACACTGCTGATGGATCAACTTGGCTTTTGTTTTAATGTTACCTTAAGGCATGGATATACCAAAGTATATCATACAGAGATATCTGATCTGTGTTCAGCCAGTATTTATTTTTGTGTTATACTCTGAACTCTTTATCTAAAGCAAATAGGTTACTTTAATTCACATTAAAAAAGAAGTTCCTAAATATAACCTGCAAAAAGTGTTTAATTCAGGGCTAAGCTGTATGAAGTACATGGGACAAGAGGTCAGAGTAGCAATTGTCTTCTCCAGCATCAAGAGGATTTTTTCCTCTTTTGTTTGATAACAGAATTGTCAATCAGAAAAAAAATTTCAACAGTTACAGAACTCCCTTCTTAACCTTAGGGTACAGCAATGCTCTGGATACTTGTAAGCTTCCACTACTCTCTAGCTGACGGAGAAAGGCACAGTGTTCTCTTAAGGGCTCAACAACACTAACGATGCCATTTACTTTCTTTGTTTTCAATTTTAGATTAGAACTATTTATCCTAAGCACTAAATGCTTAAGCGTTTTATTAAATTATAGTAAACATTATACTGTAACATACTCATATAATGAATAAGTGACCTGCCTCGGTATGTTAAGGCAGCGGTTAAGGAGACAGTTGCTAACCCTCTCAAGTTTTAAAACTACTGTGATACATCTCATATTAAACTAGAAGTTACATATCATGTGTAGATTATACAGTACGCTCTTACACTCTAAGACTGTTTTACAAAAAAGCCAATTAAGAAGAATGAGAAAGTTGCTTTATTCAAGGCCAGTGTTTGATAAGATTCTGTGGACTTCTGCTGCCTCACATTTTTCAGTAGTAAAAGCAAGGATCATACACTCTTCCTGCTGAAACTGTAAGAAATAACATCTGCACAGTATATTAAAAGACTGAAGCATTATATAATTAAAGTGCTTTAATGATGTCGGTAACAGTTAAAGTTTGCACAGAAATTAAAAAAAAAAAATCTGATAAATAGCAGACAAAGTGAAACTACTAAAATAAAATCGAAGTAGAGGAAGCCTCTATAATTGAAATGGAGAGAGCAGCCAGAACAGCTATATGACACATCCGTTGCCAGCTGTGGAAAATTATAAATTGGATCACTTCTGGAAAAACTGTGGACCCCTTTTAACTCTTCATACCAGTATTGGAAAAAACAGCAAATATCTGACTACCATAACAAATTCTAAGAGCAACACAAAAAATATACTATCACTGTAAACCCCAGCATAGCAATGAGGATAAATATACCTCTGGAAAGACATACTTTAAAAAATTTTTCAGACACATCTTTGTTAAAAAAGAAGGTAACAACACATAAGAAAAGTGAAAATCAAAATATTATTGTCCTGGTTTCAGCTGGGATAGAGTTAATTAAGTATAAGGGTTTATTAAAGTGTAAGACTGGCAAAATAACACACTAAAGGTAGTAACTGAGAGACCGAGTTACAAAACATTTCAGAATGTTTCATAGACAAAGTCTTTTTCTGGCCATGCTGACTGCAGTTGCACAAGCTGGAGGAAAAACGGAGTGCTACTACGCTTGAGGGCTTAGGCTGGCTGCTAACACAGCACAGGAACCCTCCAACCAGAGATCTCCTACACTCCTCGAACCACTGTCTTCAATGCATCACTAGTTTTAACACTCATTTTTGTTCCTTAGCAGTTCTGAACAAAATACTGGGTTCTGAACTGATCCACGCATCTTTGCAAGACTTGCACTTTGGTACTTTCTGTTTCAGAATGAAGGGGTACATGTGTACATGCCTGTGTGAAAGGGAGGGAGTATATTTTTAGGTCCTTTCTCATTTTCACTGAGCATGGGAATGGCGACATGGGTAAAATGACTGGCAACTATGCTGCATTTAACCTCTTGTTAAATGAAAACTGATGAGAAACATAAACCAACAACATTTTTAAGAAAGACTCTACAATCTGCTATTGCAGACAAAGTGACTCCCCAAATCTAAAATACATTTATGTTTGGTCCTTTGGATATGACCTTTTATTAATCTCATTCAGAATATCAAACTCGGTGTCTGTGTATGTGCATTTACTAGTGATTAAATATTTCAACTAGTTCTCTAAAATATAGGAATCAAAACTCTCCTAAAGTTGGGGTCTACCAAGTGATAGAAAATATTTTATTCTGAAAAATGTGCACTTACTTACTTTGGTAGCGCTTTCATACAAAATTAGGTCAGCATAATAAAATTCAAATGTAGCAGGGCTTAATCCACACCACTCTGCTATTAAAATTTTGTAGGGAGTTACCAAATGTCCACAAAACTTAATTAAAGAACAATTATGTAGATAATTGTTCACACTACCTGTTCTCCAGCCTTGAAATCTTGAAGCGCTACACATTCACACCGGTCATCTTCTAAATTGTAGCCTGTAGTGATCTACCCAAGGAAAAAGCAACAAAAGCACTGTTAGCATTTTATCTTTATCTCCCCCATCATTGACAAAACATTGTCCTGTTGGAAATAGATATTAACAATAGCAATTGCATACATTTCTTTCTCTGCACAATGTAATATAGCTGGTAGTAATTGTTTTACAATTCCTGAGCAATCTCTTTTTAAAAAAATCTCTGCATTTAAGAAATCTAAGGGAAGAAATAACTTACCTGCAGTGAATGGAAGGCTCTGAGGAAAGTACCCTCCACAGACCACAGACAGTCCCGTGCTACAGCCGGCAGCTTGTTATAAAGTTCTGGAGTTTTCAGTCACTCCCATGAGGCCCAAGGGAGCAAGGCACTGACAGCTCTATATGCTGTGCTTTATCCTTCAACTGCCAGCACATTTTTGATCTCTCAATGAAAAAGGATTAGATAACGGTGGATCTTCAGGGGATACAATCTTCAGAGAATTACAATTTACTTGCAAATAATCCCTTTATCTAAAGTTAAGTAATACTCTTAAAACGCTAAAAGGGTTTTTTTGATGGTAGCAGGCAATGGAAGAGGATAAATTCTCTTAACAAACCTGTACTTCTCCAAAAAAAAAAAAAATTACAAAACCGTAAAGCGGTCACACTAACAAGTAAAGCTATCCTAAAAATGTAATACTTTTTTAAAGTGACAAACAGCATGTTCTTGAATAGTATTACCAAAGATGCAGGCAGATGCAGCTATAGGATGGACCATAAGCTGCTGAACAATCAGGAAGCAACTTTTATGGTAGGTATTCTGAATTCACTACTGACAGAGCTAACTTATAGAAAAATATGCTCTGGGCCTGGGGAAAAACCTAGAAGGAGCCAAAGATTCTCCCTCAGCCTTTGTAAATGAAAACATACTTGTTTGTAAACTGACTTACATGTGAGTTGCAGTATACCCTGATTGCCGTCTTGGATGCAGTTTGTCCAAAGATGGAACTCCATGGATTATTTTGAAAGCTTGGTTGATGGTTTACACGTTAATAGTTGTATGCTGCTTGCATCATCAAGCATGCATTTGTCAGCCAAAACAGTGCTTTCAAAGTGAGCACGGGGAGCTTGTCTACGATGCAGCAAACCCAAAATGGCAGCCACAAGCGCGGGCAGCCTGGCCCTGTGCAGGCTTGCAATACTGCTCTGCACGCGGATGCCATCACTTCAGATCTATTAATGCGTTTGTGGTATGAGGAGATCAGAAGAGAACACGAGAGTCATGCAATACGGCCTACTGCAAAACACAGGCTGCAGTACTTGAACACAAACTCCTGTACATTCACTATGCTGGACTGAACAATTTTTAATTAAGATTTCTCATTTAGAAGGTTATCTAACCCTGAATTGCAGGTTGCAAGTGCTAAGGATTTACCTTGGCTATGACAAATGTACCTTCCAAGTTCAAATACAGTCATCTTGGGAAAAACCACAACTTCCATTCAAAAAAGGGAACTCTCTACAGCACTTGACCTGTCCTGAAATTTTCTTAGTGTGTAAAATCAATGAAATACTTCTGAATGTGACAACTCCATTCCAGTTTCTTGAAATGCCGGTGGAACAGGAGGCTTTCGAGGACTGGGGAAATTCCAGTATGTTAAGAGAAGGATTCTGTCAGTTTAAGCATGCTTCACTCGAGAACTGCTCATTTTTGGGATTGTTTTTTATTTTTGTCTTTTAAAAAAAAACAACAACAACAAAAAACCCAAAAAACCAAAACCAGCAGCGCTTCTGAAAGGCTTTTTTATAAAGCATAATGGAGTGCTAGACTCTTATTTCCTCTTTCTTTTAATAGCAGTCATGTAAGAGAATTAACAGGGTGTTTACTTCTCTTCCCACATGATAGCTGACAAATTGCATCCCTTCAGTTTTATTTCTGAAGCAGACTGATACATGAATTTCAAGTTGTGTATAAAGCATGCAGTAGTCTGCTTGGTCAGTGATTAAGGATGGACCCAGCCCAACAGGCAAAATGCAGCTTATTTAAAGCTTTGGCAGAACTGGTAATCAACCTCTGACTGTCAAAATACAATCCCACTAAAGAATAACAATGAGAAATGCATGAAGACAACCATTTTGATATAGTTCTTAGAGGCAGGTTGATCTAATTAATAGCGTCAGAAGCAAGAAAAAGCTGGATGGACCTAGCTCCAGTTAAAACCCAAAGAGCATTTTATTATCTGGCTCATGGAAAGGGGCCCTGTGGAATAAAGCAAGAACAGGGATCTGTAGTAGCTGATTGACTCAAGAAGTATTTCATCACTACATTTGGAATAGACTAGACAGGAGCGCATACAACGCCATCTTTTGTTTCTCACTTTCCTGCAATGAAGAACAATTCCCTCCATGTATTTTAAAGGGATGCACTATGATTAGAGCAGAACCCACCCTCATCTCACTCTACAATAATATAAACTACAATACAGACAGCTTACAGTTATCTTAGCAGCTTACAGTTATCTTAGCAGTTTTTCTCCCTATTTCTAAAAGTACAAGGAAACTGACACACAACAGAAATAGGTTTAGTAGCTTTTCTTAGCCCATTATCAATATAACAGTTGTCTATCCTTCTTAAATCTATAACCATCTAAACTAGTTTCTGTAGAAATATGAAACAAATGAGTAAAGTCTGTATATACATACAAAACATTTAATTTCAGCACCCCCACCACCCTTTAGGATACACTTCAGCATTAAAAAATGCTTCCAACCCTGACATACTACTGCACTAGCAGGTTTGGCTCCAGAGGCTGGCTCCATATCAAACCCATTGTTAAAGAGCATAACAAAAATAAAAATTATTTTATCAATTTAAATGGAAGTTTGAATGTTTAAAACAACATAACTAGCTGCTCTTTTAATATAGGCTACTTAATTTTTTCCCTCCCAGAACCTTAATTCTCTTCCTCTTTCCTCTAAACCCAACTTTGAAGGCATTCATTAAGAATTGTCTAATGAATACAGACAAGTCTCTGCAAAAGCATCTGAAAGAGATGCCCAGCAGGAAAAGGGTACAGGAAGTACTGATACTTGCACCTAAGACTTATATTACAAAAATAAACATTTCTGAATTTTAAGCAATTTTCTTTACGTTGCAGACTCTCATACAAGCTTTATTGCTAAATCAAAGTTATGAGATTGCATAACAAACAGTGAAAGGCAAGAATCACTGTTAAAGAACAAACATGTAATCACCTTTTAATAGGGAAAAATAAATGAATAAAAAACCCCAAACACTTGCAACTTTGTAGCCTCGCATACCGTGCTGTATTTGGTAAAGTCATAGTAACAATAAAAGCTAAATGTCAAGTGAAAAACAACTTGCTTTACAATTTGTTCATTTAAATCAGGCTTTTCTTATACCAAAAATACTAACACATGCTGCTGTCCTAACATTCAGGTCAACTCTCCCATAAAAGAACCAGATTACTTGAATAGTATGGTCATATTCACTGCTTACAATTAGAGGCTATGAATTCTGTAAGCGTACATGAGACTGGTTAAATAACATTGATAAACCATCCCCTTATGGGTTTCTATTTCCTCACTTCAACATTGACTAGCCTGTTAACGAAATCAAGACCTCATCTTCTGAACTAGCTCACGTAAGCCAAAATGTCAGCAGGTCTGACTTTCTATATACATATGTCACCTTTTAAATGTTTAATATGCCCTAAAGTAGTATTTTTGCATTTTGTTTCTTTGATGTAGTAACAGATGTACTGTTTTTGTTGAACTAGGCTTTGTTCTTGTTGTTGCTGTCTCCATAACAAGGCTCTTTGGGCATGGTTAGGAGAGCAGGCAGTATTTCTTAGTTGCAAATTTCTAACCACTTTCCCTAGTGGTAGCTACAAGAGGCAACCTCCATCATTGTCTGCTTTCCTATTCTCAGAACAAATCTCTCCAGTATTCTGAATCTTTTTCAGCCCGTCAGAAACACAACTCCATGTCAGAAGAATATTCAAACTTGGCTGGAAAAAAGGTATCATGTAACTGAAAACTTTTAAAGGCACATTACATGTATATGAGACATAACTGTATGCAAGTATGCAATCACTTCTGAAGTTTTCTCTAGATGAAGAAGTTCTCTCTGAAAAGCTATCATAAGACATTTAAGAAACCTACAAATCTTTCTTTCAGATATTAGTTTTTTAGGGTCACTTGAGAAGATAAAATACCTGAGTTAAGAAGCATAAGGAAAAGTGTTATTAAACTGCTCTACAGCAGTTGAAAGACTTAATACTTAAGCCCTAAAGCCTTTCAGCAACACTGAAGAAATCCTTACCAGTCCATTAGTATGATTACACATGTCCCATAAAGGTATTAGAGCCAATGTAACTCTGGAACCATCTTCTGTTGGAATCTGGTTCTGCCTTGTCATAACAGAGGAAACCGCCCATCTACAAAAATTAAAAACATTAGATGGTCAATGTTCAAAACATCAATATATGATTGGCTGTAGTCCAACCTGAAGCAATCATTTAGGCTGGGAGTTCCCAAACTTAGTTTTCTTAAAGATCACAGTGACTAGAGCAACTGTAGAAGGCAATACCACTTGCAGGAGAAGCAGCAGCTCCTAGGTTTCCAAGACATGCACACAGACCAATTCCCAAATCAGGATTGCAATCCCACCCCTCTTCTGCACTCTTTGCAACAGAACCTTCATACCTTCCATTACCTCAACCAGGACCCACTCCCATGTCACCTTCTGCTTCCCCAACCCTTCAATGCACACATACCTCTCATCCCACATCCCAAATCTGGGGTCAGCTATTTCTGCAGGCTTCATAGTAGTTCACAGCTACTGCTTGGCAGCAGTAGCTCTCCTCTATGTGCAGACACCAGTAAGAGCCAGGAGGTATTTTTCCCCTCACTCCCTAAAAAGCTGATATACTGCATGTACTGGAAACCAGTGTCATCACCTGACACATGCATGATATTTTGGTAAGCGCGTCTCTTCAGTTTGTGAACTTTTGGCTTAGATCAGTATTGCTAAATTTTCTGCTTAACAGAATAAAGAGGAAAAAAAGCCCCAATACCCCAAACAGATATCCAGGTAAAAAGAATGACAAAAGCGTAACAGTTTAGCACACAGACATCACTCAAACTCCTTCTAGCTCAGGTTAAGTAAAGGAAATGCCAGCTACCCATTCAAACTTAAGAATGCTCAGAAAAGCTTAACATTTCAGTATTTTCTAAAATTTCATTTTTATTTTATTTCAGACAAAAATGAATATTAAATGCCAGAGGTAAAGAATAATCTTAGTTTCACTATCTTCTGGCCTTAATACATATACTTCTTGTGGGTTTTTTTTGGAAGGAGCAGGGGGGAGGGGGAAGAAAAAAAGGAACACCACCAAGAGAAGGTCAAAATAATTTTAACTCCCACTGACTCCACTACTAACAAGTATTTAATATACAGAATTAGACTTTCAGAAGGATTTTTTCAGAAGGACTAGAGATTGCTTAGAAAGATACCGTCAAACTGAAATCCACTTAATTTCTAAAAAAGCAAGTTAAAATTGTGGATAATTCTGATATGCAAACACTGTTTGAAATATAATAGCAATATGTTTATTTTTAATTCTTGTACTTTATCTGCAAAATTTTAGATCACTTCACATGTAAGTTGGCGTGTTCCTCTGTGACCCTGTAAGTGAAGGAGGCAAGCTTTGGAAATCCCACTTTCATAGAAGTACAACTAGGCTAAAAAAAAAATCCCTGTAAGATCTCATGAATGCCTTTTATTCATGCTATTTTAATCTCCTGTTATCTTAATTATTCTTATTTTTATCTTAATTATGTCACCCCCTATAGCACCTCCAAGTGACACTCATGCTTCACATGTACAGCTTAAGTTCTCCAGCTCTCCTGTTCAACAGTCACTATAAATATTAGTTTTTACTACTATGTGCTGGTAAAGCCTTTTATAAAAAAGAAGAAAAAAAAAAATCCCAAAACCCAAACCTCCTGTAACATCAACTGAATTATCTTCTTAAGAAACAATGAATTACCTCACTAATCTCAGACTATGTGTGCCAGTTGGCTGAATTAACTGCTCTTAATGACTATTCCTTTGTAACAATTAAAATCTGCATATTTATTTTACTTTATTCTTCATTAAGAAAGTGTATTAGTATCAAATCCTACATTTCAATTACACTAGGGCTTTCCCACCAATGAAGCATTTCCAGGGTTCACTATTTAAAAAAAAAAGAAAAAAAAAAAAAGAATTAAAAGACAGACCAACCTGTAGTCATCATAAGTGAAAGAATCCTTTAAGGGCAGTTTGCTGGCATTAGGATGGGTCTGGGAAATACAAGTTTCAGAAAAAGGTGAAAAGAGAAAGAAAAGAGAAATCAGAAATCAGTCAGCAGAATTTCATTATTTAGCTGCCTAACAGATCCTAACAAGAGCCAAATGAAGCAGGAGGCATCCAGCCGCGCTACAGAGGGATCATCATGCTATTATGCTCTCATACATCACTGTCAACTTAATTTGTTGTGCCCAGCAGCCGCCATAAATCTGTTTCTTCATATTTCAAGACTGGAACCCACAGACATCGTACAAAAATAAAAAATTTAAGGTGGACTGAGTATGTGAAGGTAAAACAAACCCAGCCCATGGTGCAGGGTGGGAGAAAGAAATCAGACAATAAGCACATTGAACATTAGGTTTCACCAACTTCCACATTCTTCCTTTTCTCTGGGGTATCAGTAATGTATTTCACCAATGCAAATAAAAATTATACATACAAGATTTTCAATTCTTCCTCGATACCTGTAAAGGTTTTGTTCAGTACAAGATGCACTACACCTCCAAAATAAAACAGATTAAAATATTTAAATAGTTTTGGTGACAAACATCAATTAGATAGTACCTACATTAAGCCATCTACACATACTCCTATCTAAAAGTGGAGCAATGCCGTTTGAGAACGCATACTGTAGTTGTCACTAATAAGCACAACATTTAGATTTTAAAAAGGCTTTAAGAAGCTGTAATACCTGTTACTTTTCTGATCAGTTAACTTATGAAAAGTTTCAAAAATACAGGTAGCTTTAAGCCGACACACACTTTCTTTAGAACTTTGCCCCAATTCACAAATGGAAAGCCATAATAGCATAAATTTTAATCTTCAGGTTCAATTTGGTCTCCGAGACGAATTGAAATGATCAAACGGTTATTTCAGAAGATACAAATGATTTTTTGCATAGCTCTATCTTTGCGACACTCTTAATGCATGAAGCTCCATGTAGTATGCAGTTTTTCACTCTTGATGCATTAGCATCACAAGTGCATGGTAATTTATCATTTCTCACTGTAATGTACTTGCTGGCACTGCGTGCAGGACAGTAGGGGATGAGGTAAAAGTGGCTCAAACCGTAAATCAATTAGAAAACAAAAGCTTGTGCTCAGTGCGCAATTTTAGGCAAATTATATATTACAAAAGACTGCCAATTGGGTGTTAGGTCCCAGGTGTCTGTTCTCCCTCAGCCCCTCTAGTTAACCCTTTGGATGGACTTTCTCTGAGACGTGACAGAAGTTAACAACAATTCCAGCGACTGCTGCCCCCTCCCTCATTTTTTTCTTTTTTTCTTTTTAAAGAAAAAAACCAATAAACCCAAACCAATAAATTTCAGGAGGTATCTTCACTGCAGTAGAACAGTTCAGACTTGATTCCAGAAATGAACGTAGAAACATAGCCTTCAACTGGAAATAACAATTCTTAAAAACAAACACCACTCTGTATTATTCCTTTATGACAATTCAATTTCAACCTTTATTGTTAGTATTATTAATCTATTTTACAGTAGCTTGATAAACTAAGCAGGGAAAGTGAACACCAACAGCGAGACATATAAGCCTATCAGTTTCACTTTAAAAATATTACAACATTTTCATCTGTTACATTACAATTGGTTGCGAAAAGTCGGAATCTCGTTCTGCACGTGAAGTTTTTAAAGAAGAAATTCTACACGAACGGAGAAGTTAGGATCCCTTAAAAATCCGGATCTTCACCGTTCCATTTCTTTGCAGACCATGCCCCTAACTTGCGTGGAAACGAGCCTTGCCCAGCTCCACCGCTCCCAAACCCGCACCTCCCACCGCGCTCCCCGCCGCCGAGCCGCGGCCCCGCGCAGCCCGCGCGAGCCGGCACTGCCACCTGCCGGCGCCGCCGCGGCCTGCGCCCCGCCGCCCGGCCCCGGCCCCGGCCCCGGCCCCGGCCCCCCACCCCTCCTCCAGCCGCTCTGCCCTCCTCCCCGCCTCCGGAGGGCGGGAGACGCAAAGCTGAAATGAACCGCCCCCGTGGTAGTATTCCAACATTCTGAACCCCTAGTTTTGGATCACTTACCTCCAGCGTAAATGAACGTTGCCTTACTTCAAACTGAGGGTCTGACAAGTTTATCGCAGGAGAAAGACCCCAGGAATGTAAACAGATAACCCCCGTCTTTCTTCTCTGCGCTTTTCTGCTCTTCTCCCTCTTCCCAAACGTGAACTTTCACCGGAATAAATTATTTGGCAAACGGCAATAATTACTATGGCATAACGCACTGAAAGTGAAAAGGCATACAGAGACTACACGGGGCTTAACAGCGCAAAAGTGATTTTTACAGACTAAACACGATACACGTGCGCAGTTCCTACTCACACGCCACACAGGGAGTGCCAGCCAACACGCTCAACCCCAACTTGGAGCAAACACCTATAGGAAGCAAGATATATACTTGCTGCCATTGTCCTCTCCGTGAGAAAAATCTGTATTAAATCAGAAGATTGCCATGAGGTTAATTGTTCATTTGACATAAGTAGTCCCTCTGTAACGAGTCAGCTTGAACATGCAACCCGGGGGCAAAGATTCTGGATGCCACCAAACGCGCTGTAAGCCTCCCCATTTGTGAAACTTAGAGACTGCCCTATATGGAAACCATCCAGACATAATTCACATAAAACCGCTAGTAAATTACAATAAAGGACAAAATAATATGATCTTAAAAGACACAAGGCAGAATAAAATCCCAGTGTATGTAATTACCGTATTTATAACGTTCCATGGTATAATATTCTAGCAGCTATTTTAAAGTTAAGATACGTCAGCATATTTGATCACTGACTTGGACTATTTTACTACTAACTTAAAAACCCTATAGATTACAAGAATCTGAAGACACACAAAAAAGAACAATATTCTGATTAAAAAATTGATTTAGTATGCAGCTTCTCTTTATAGTCCCTTGGTAAAAATGAAATCTCCCTAACAAACACTTAATAAAACCTGTCAATATATCTAGAAAGAAAAATGACATAAATGCATTAAGTATTAAATACCCTTGAAAAAAGTCACATATTCCATGAATTTTTGATGTACTATCTTGACATTAATGTAAAACCTTGATATTTATAATTGACAGATATTTAATAAAGTATAGAAGATGACTGCTGCATAGCATGCAAATTGCTCAGGCTGATCAAAAAAGATACAGACATATTTAAACTAAACAAACACTTAATACGTAAAAAAAGTCAGATCTAGCTTTTATAGGTTCACACAGCTAGGTCTCTACAGATTAGCTTTGAAATGTGACATTATCCACTACACAAACCCTAATTTTAACTTACCAAGTCTGTATGAAGTAGTTTCAGAAAGTTAGGAGGGGAAGCTTTAAATAAAAAATGGGATCATGAAAATGTGAATATACTCATTTAGATGCAGGTCCTGACATTCTACTGAAAGAGTTATTATAAAGAACAAATACCATCTATTTAGTTACCCTTTCTGTGAAAATATTGTCAGAGCTGGCAATCAGGGTGATGACCACTGCAAAAACAAATAGTGGCATGCTGAATTTCATTTTCCTCCTAATGCTGCTATTCCCCCCCCCAAAAAAAAAGCTTCTTCCCCTTCAGCATTCCAAGCCTTCTTTGAGACATTTGGAGGATATCTCAAAATAACCAGAAATATTAAAAAGTAACAGTGATTGCTGCCAGATTGTCTGCAGCCACTGCGGAAAGAGACAGACTGTTATTCTAGTCACCTAAAACACTATCAGACTAGAAGCCAGTTACTCAGTATGGCAACCAGAGAAGGGGAGGGGAGGGAGGAGGAGAGGAAGAGGGAAAAAAAAAAGAAAAAAGAAAAGAAAAAGACACTTTCAGACATTTTTCTCTTTCTGGGAAGCAGTAACATCCAGTGGTTCGTGTCTCATGTTCAATGTCTCACAAGAAAGCACAACTCCTGATGCCTCCATAGGGGCCTTTGCGCTAATAATTACTCCATCATGTTTTTGGATGGACATCACAAGATGATTCTCAAGTCTTATAAACTAGATGCTAGAGGACTCCTCCACTTTTGAGAAGGCTTGTGTTTTTTTGGACAACATGAAGGCTTCAATGTAGAAAGGGTGTGTGCCTTTCCAGCTGAGAAGCCATCATAACCTCTACTTCTGCTACCCAGCCTACAAGGGCATTAACGTCCTGGAGAAGAGTGGCCAGACTATTATAAGCAGTAACCCCTCACCTCATTCAATCACAAAATGCCAAAGCTCATTTATCAGAACTCCTAATCTTGACAAGGAATTTCCATTAAAATTAGCTTAATATTTGCTTGTTTACCAAGTGATGCAAAGTACAAGTCCTATTACTGTATGTAACATGCAATAAAATGTCTGAGTAAAAGTTAAAATTAGAGTACAAAAGTTTACATAGTGTTAAATTTGTGTTCATATCTATGCTACTAGGTGTCTTGAAAAGAGTTGACGTATTTTGGTGTGAAGTCATATTGGCTAGTATTCTCCTTTGTACCATTAGCCCTTGTGTACTCAGAGTAAGAAAAAATTAGAATCACTGAATCACTGGGTCACTGAATGTGAGCAAAGAATCATTGGATGTGATCAAAGTTAGTGTTTGTTTTTTTTAAGACACCACCTCTCAGCTGAGATAAGCTGACTGTCGGAATCATCTACTACTCTACTGTAATATATAACTAAAAAAGAAAAAAAAAAATTCCTTGTTTTTGTTGGTTGCCTGAGTTTGTAGACACAGAGATGGTTGGATTTCTGTGAAGAATATTTCAAGTACTCACAAGTCCAAGGCAAAGTTGTGGGCAATCACTGCATCCATATTACTAAATCAGATTTCAATAGTCTCAAAAACCTCTTGTGTACTGTTGAAGTAGAGACAGCTCCATTTCTATATCAGGAAAGCATCATACCAAGTGTCAAGATTATACTGAGGCCATCACGCCACCCCCCTCCCAGCCCCCAAAACACTAAGGGTACTTGAAACAGCTAAAGCCAAAATCAGTTTAAGCTTCCACTGTGTTAACTTTCATTCCTTTGAACACAAAGCCCAAGGGTTCGTTCGTTTTGGCCAAACAATTTTTTTCCTCCCCTTCTTTGCAGATTCTCCCCTCTTTCCAATGTACTCATTAACATGGGGAGATTTCATTATGAGCCTTGTTGGATGCTACTTGATGGTTTCAGGCCAATGTGTAGGTGTACAAACACAAACACACACCACACACACACACTTTCAGGAAGATCTGTCAGCATTTGCTGGTTACTGTCCCTTTCCCAGCTCCGGCAATCCTTTGAAGCAGCAGCCTTGAAGAGGAACTCCTCTCTCTGGAGCTGCTAAGGCTTTAACTGCCCTAAAGCTAAGTAAAATATAGAATTCAGAATGGAGGATCCTAGCGATCTACAGGGAAACAAGAATTCGCTTTTTCCATTGGACATATGCTGCCTAACCTAACGAGGGAAAGCCAGTTCACTGTACAGGACAGGAGACAAGGCCAAAAATTATTTTACTTTGTAGTAACAGTTTATAACTACAGAGGCATGCTCTGGAATTTTCAAACAGCCCAATTCATGAAGCACTAGGAATTACGTCCACAAACCTGTGCTGTTATGTGACTTTCCTAATGGAAGGAAGATCATCCTACTTTGCAAAACCTAATAGAACAAATCTTAAAATTAAAAAGGTACCACAGGATTGAAACTTATTAAATCTAAATAACATTCTTGCTTATTCTTTATGTCAGCAATTTTTATTTACTTTCTGCCAATATACACAAGAAAGCACTGTTCCAGACTATTAGGGGATTCATGCAGCGGAAGCAGAGTGGAATGACTCCTTCTGGTGCAATGGAATTTAACTGCATGGTCCCTTTTTCTGTACCTTCTACCTGCAAAAATTGTTCTTAGTTAATGAGACAGCAGTGGCATAACAGACAACTCAGACCTGACATCAACTACTAACTCAAGGGTCTGAAGGACTGACAACCCACTTCAAATGCAAAGTGGACATTAGCATTTGGCTGACGGAGTACACAGAAATAATTTTGAACTGACTGCAAACAAGTACCCTGTCTACAATCCTGTGGCATCTCCTTTATTAAATAGAGGCAAGACAGTGATGGACTTTTTAATATCCACTTCTTGATCATTTCATTTACAGAATACTTCTTAACATACAGAATTCTAAAATACTAATCTTTCCCAGAAAAGAAGGCACTCGGATATGACATTTAAATTAGTGACGAAGTTTTCTATACCTTTTCCTGTCCTTTCACAAAATCAGTTAGAGCTGAATGCAGCCCCACTAAGGGCTGAAGGGATGAAGCAGGAGAGCAAGCTGGGCTGAGATCGGACATGTTTTGCAATGAGACAGTCTCCCCAGTCCCTCCCATCCCCATTCATGTAACGGAAAGACACACGAGGTCCATTATCTCCTGTGGTAAATCTCCTCACAAAATATGAGTTAAGTGTTCATGTTCAGCCTTAAATCGAAAGGTTCAGCCCGTAGTACTTCATTCACACAGGTACAACAAGACAGCTACAGTAACGAGTTTCCTTGCAAAGGTCTATGCCTGCATGCTAGGACCTATCATTTACCCTTTAGGCTCCTCCTGAAGTACAAGGTTTAGCTTGTGCATTTTGTTTAATGCAACACATGTGCACTATGTTCACACACAAATTCATCTCATAACTCTACTATTAATTCAGTGAATCACAAGCCACATAAAATGCTGTGATGGAAAGCCTGAAGTGAACTGCTTTAAAAGGACAGAGACAGTATTTCCTCTTCACAACCACTCCACATCTGAAGATTTTCCTAACAAGCATTAATATTATGCAGTATGGTCAAAGTTTTGTTACCTGTGAATTGACTACTCAAGATTACAGATAAATCATGCCAGGAGCCACTTAGGTGGAAGCTTGGATCACGATCCTTATAACCAAGGTACCACGCTGCACAACCAGCGTGGTACGCAGGGCATGGTAAGTCCCAGAACCAGATGTACTGGGACTATAGTGCACACATCCAAAACTAAAAACTTATCTTATCGCTTCCTCTTCAACTCACATTCAAACCATAGTACAAGAAAATAAACTTTGGTTTACTTAGCAACATATCAATCTCCTACTGTGTGGAGTATTAGCATTGGGTCTGACTGAAGAGGATAATCCACTTTGTAATTTAGTTAAATTACTAATTTTAACAAAGATAAGTCCCCTGTATAATTTTGCAGTGCTTAAAGAATACATCCTTTGAGTATTCCATTCTAAGAAACATCAGCTTGTTATCATATTTTAAATTTATGGAACATTTGTAACTGCTGTTATATCAGGAAAAATATTAAATCTGCACAATAAGTACAAACTTTATATGAGAAAGTATACTTGAAAGTGCATGATGATCTCCTGATGTCTGCTGAGACACTTGCTTCCACAAAAGACACAGACAACATCTCTGGGGATAAACTCAACTGCCCCAGAAAGTGCAACTCAGTTAAAAAATGAAAATAAAAGCAACTAACAGAAAAGCAAACAAAAAAACCTCTCCACTCTATTGGCTGTAAAACAGATGCTTATCTGCATTCTCAACTAGGAGAGTGGTTGAGAACCCTGTCTTCCAAAAAAATGCTTTAAAAGCCCATAATACTAACAAGAGAACGTATTATTCCTCCCAAACGTGGTTTAAACTGTGCAGAAACAAATTTTGTTTAGCACTGGCATATACACTTTGAAGTATCTCTCTCTTTCTCTAGAGGAAAGAGGGCGTTTAGGCTAGTATAACAGAATCCAAACCATTCAGAATATAAATTAAAACCTACTGATTAGAAGATCTTAACAGTGAATGTCCAAAGAAAGATAACATCTATATCTAAAATGAAAGATATGTTTTATCCTGTCTGTCCTCCTCCAACTTTAAAATATTCTGACTGTAAGAAATAGCAGACACCAAGTGTCTGGTGGCACACAGGGATGTGCCTGTATTTCGATCTAGGCCAGCACAGTCCAACTGGCGCCCATCGGCTGAATCTGGACCACAGGATGCCTCCATATGGCCTGCCACCTTTTTCTTGGAGAAGATAGGGAACAGCTGTTTGAGGAGCAAACGCTGCCCGAACAGCCAAACACCTCCTCCTGTGTCCGGCTGGCTCAAAGCCCAGAGCTGTCGCCGTGTTCCTATGGAAGGCAAGGAAGGAATGGGGGAAGAAGGCAGCAGACCTCCTACTCACGCAAGGACTTGAGCTCTTCATTTGTCTGAGACGGGCAGACACAACCCCGTGAAGCCTGTAGCTGCTTCTGCGATGGATAAGGGCAGCCACAGGAACGGCCCAATGAAGCCCCATGATCTGCCGTTATTGTCATCATAGCCAGGAGTGGGATATACCAGAAGTGACACAAAAATCATGTATTTGGCTCATGTTTGCAAAGTCTAAACCACCTTACGGTAGATACACTAACTGGTACAGTACAAGCATATAGTCAATCTTCAGTTTGCTGCCAGCAAAACAGATTAATACAATATTTTGGCCCTCACAGAGAGGAAAAACACAGGAAGGCATAAATATATTCCATTATTAACTGCCTATTGATTTACTATTGATCAAGCAGAACAACTCAGGCGTTGAAATTCAGATAAAGCAAATTAAATAGCAACACTATTTTACTTTTGTAACTGCCCACTCAACGGATTGAAATCTCTCCTTAAGGTGACATGTATAGTAGGCAAGTAAACAAAAGGGAAAGATTTTATAGGGTTTACAGCTGTGCCATCTTTCTTCCACCCATTTTGTACAGTGTTACTGACATCACTTCTGAAAAAAGCTATTTGATTGGCATGCCAATGAGTATAAATCAAGTATAGGGGAAAACTGAGAACCCTAATGACCTACCTGGTACATGATCAAAACTGTATTCTGCTTCCAAATACATTTCCTTTTGACTGCATATTGGTTGAACTCTTTAGAAGCATTAAAATATTCTCTATTATATCAACTCAAAAATAATAAACAACTTCCAAACATTTGAATAGTTTAGAGTGCTTTAAAAGGCAGTATACTTGTCTGCATTCAACTCAAACATTATTTAGCACTTAAAAGTTAAATGGTGGTATCTTAAAGCCAAGCACAGAGAGACACCAGACGTTCTACTTCACGCTGACCTGGAAAATCATATGCTTATTGGAATAGGATAGATTAGAAACAGTACAGAAAAATAACATAAGAGCGGCATAAGTCATATTGAAAGTATCATCACAACTTCAAAAATTGGTGTCAAAATTAAGCTAGAGATGTGAAATCTCACCTAATATACCCAATATTGAAGAGTCAAATGTGATACCAGATTTTAAAGATGCTATAATAATATTATTTTGAGATCTAAAACTTAATGTGTTAAAACGTCCTAACTAAAATGATATTCCAGTGCCCAACAGCTAATAACTGGATTTTAGAATTTCATTCACGCTAAATCAATTAGTCAAATTTTATATGAATAATAAATCAAATTTAGTATCTGATCAAAAGGGATTACAGCCTCCAGGAAATTAAGTTCTCTGTCCAATAGCGCACACAAGCAGATCAAAACATCTTTGGATAGATTACTGCAAGGATTGTATTCACAAAGGGCCTACAATAACACTTTCACAAGCACTGTCCAGATGTCAATACACGAGTCAGAAAACTGACTAGTGTTCCTGTGGAACACTGGATACAAATCAGACTACAGATACTATCTAAAAGTATTAATGACTTCTACCAAATAGATTCTATTAAAAAAAAAAAAAGGTGGGGTTCATGGGGCAGCTTCTGCTTTCTTGAGTAATAGTAGCTTGACAGAAGGCAAAGAAAGCATTTACAAGTATTTGCTTATTAGCTTAGCAAAGAAATATAAAACTGAGTCAAAGAAAATTAAATTTACTTGCTAAAATGTTACTTAAACAGATGACTTTGCTTTCTCTATTCAGTTTAATTCTAAAATTCTTATTTACCTATCTCTCTTGTACTGGGGAGCCCAACACTGGACACAGTACTCTGGCTATGGCCTCACCAGTGCTGAGTGGAGGGGAAGGATCACCTGCCTCGACCTGCTGGCAACAATCCTAATGCAGCCCAGGATTGCCAATAGCCCTTTTTTCTGCAAGGGCACATTGCTGGCTCATGTTCAGCTTGGCCCCCAACACATTCATGGGATTATTCCACCCCAGGTGCAAGACTTTGCATTTCTTGTTGAACTTCATCAACTGTCAGGCCATTTCTCCAGCCTGTCAAAGTCCCACTGGATGGCACCTTCCCAGTGAGGCTGGGATTGAAGTGAGGCTGACAGGCTTGTAGTTCCCTGGGTCTCCCTTCCTGAGGATAGGAGTGGCATTTGCTTTCCTCCAGTCCTCAGGCACCTCTCCCAATCGTCATAATTGCTCAAAGATCACTGAGAGTCATAGAATCATAGAATAGTTTGGGTTGGAAGGGACCTTTAAAGGTCATCTAGTCCAACACCCCTGCAGGGATCTTCAACTAGATCAGGTTGCTCAGAGCCCCGTCCAACCTGACTTGTTTCCAGGGATGGGGCATCTACCACCTCTCTGGGCAACCTGTGCCAGTGTTTCATCACCCTCATTGTAAAAAATTTCTTCCTTGTATCTAGTCTAAACCTACCCTCTTTTAGTTTAAAACCCCTTGTCCTGTCACAACAGGCCCTGCTAAAAAGTTTGCTGCTATCTTTCTTATAAGTTCCCTTTTAAGTATCAAAAGGCCACAATAAGGTCTCCCTGGAGCCTTCTCTTCTCCAGGCTCAATAACCCCAACTCCCTCAGCCTGTCTTCATAGGAGAGGCATTCCATCCCTCTGACCATTTTTGTAGCCCTCCTCTGAACCTGTTCCAGCAGGTCCATGTCTTTACTGTGCTGAGGGCTCCAGAGCTGGATGCAATACTCCAGGTGGGGTCTCACCAGAGTGGAGTAGAGCGGCAGAATCCCCTCCCTTGACCTGCTGGCCACACTGCTTTTGATGCAGCCCAGGATATGGTTGGCCTTCTGGGCTGCGAGTGCTCATTGCCAGCTCATGTCCAGCTTTTCATCCACCAGTACCCCCCTGCCCTTCTCGGCAGGGCTACTCTCAATCCCTTCATCCCCCTGCCTGTATTGATACTGGGGGTTGCCCTGACCCAGGTGCAGGACCTTGCACTTGCCCTTGTTGAACCTCATGAGGTCCACGCAGGCCCAGTTCTCAAGCTTGTCCAGGTCCCTCTGGATGGCATCCCGTCCCTCAGGTGTGTGAGTCACCTCACAATAACATCAGCCAGCTCCCTCAGCCCTTTTGGGTGCATCCAATCAGCACCCATGGACTTGTGTATAACCGGTTTGCTTAATTATTCCCTGATCTGATCCTCTTCCACCAAGGTACATAATCCTTGCTCCAGCCTTTCCTCCTGGTGTCTGGGACCTGGGATTCCTGAAGGCCGGTCTTGCTAGTAAAGACTGAGGCAAAGAAGGCATTTGGTACCTCAGCTTTTTCCATGTTATGTGCCACCAGGTCCCCTGCCCCATTCAGCAGCAGGCCGACATTTTCCCTAGTCTTCCTTTTGTCACCTATGTACTTATAGAAGCCCTTTTGGCTGCCTTTGACATCCCTTGCCAGGTTCCATTCCTGCTGGGTTTTAGCTTTCCTAACCTCATCCCTGGATGATTGGACAATGTCTCCCAGGTTACCTGTCCCTGCATCCACGCTCTGTATGCTTCCTTTTGTGTTTGAGTTTTGCTAGGAGCTCCTTGTTCATCCGTGCAGGCCTCGTAATATTTTTGCCTGACTTCCTGCTCATTGGGACGGGCTGCTCTTGAACTTGGAGGAGGTGATCCTTCAATATTAACCATGTTTTCTTTCTTGGGTCCCTCTTCCCTCCAGAGCCTTATCCCAGAGGACTCTTCCAAGCAGATTCGTGAAGAGGCCAACACTGCTTTCCTGAAGTCCAGCATTGTGACCTTGCTTTTTGCTTGCTCACTCCTCTCACTCCACCATCTCATGGTCACTGCAACCAAGGCTGTCTTTGACCTTCATATACCCAACAGACCCTTCCTTGTTTGTAAGTATGAGGTCCGTGAATGTGAGTAGCACCTCTCCTCATTGGTTCCTCTATTGCTTGGATCAGGAGGTTGTCATCGATGCTCTCCACGAACCTCCTGGATTGCTTATACCCTGCTGTGTTGTCCTTTTAACAGATACCAGGGTGGCTGAAGTCCCCCCGAGGACCAAGGCCTACAAACGTGAGGCTATTTCTAGGTGTCTGTAGAAGGCCTCATCCACTCCTTTCTTCCTCCTGATCAAGCAGCCTATAGCAGATGCCCACTACAATGTCACCCACACTGGGTTTTTTTTGGTTTGGGTTTTTTTTGGGGTTTTTTTGTTTTTGTTTTGGTTTGGTTTTTTTTACAGACAGCTAGCTTGCTGGTGCCCTTCCGAAAAATCTGCAGTCCCCCAGTGGTCCAGAAATACAGGCTGAAAACACTGTCTAAATCAATGCCAAACTGCCATCCTAGACAGTCCTGCAAAACTGATCCTTTTTCCAGTGCATGAGAGGCAGTTACATACAGATACGCCTTACACAGAGTGCCACTGAATGCATACAGCTGGCTACCATGGCAAAAGCTTTGGCTAGCTGACGGGCTCTGCTGGTTTCAGATTTACCATGTCAAAGATTTTAAAAGTTAACTAAAATTATCATAAAATTGTCTTTTAGTAAGGCAGGTAATAACAGCCCTTACTACACCTGGTGAAAAGATACAACACTGCTTCAGACCCATAGTGTCCAAAATGTAAACAGAGTTTGGGCCCTCCCACCTTCTCCAAGAGCACTCCTTGTCTTGTTGTCTTGTTTCAATTTACAAAAATGTCTCTGTAGTAGACTACAGAGGCACGCAGATGCAACTGAAAGTCAAACACAAAGACCACTGCATATTCTTTTAAAAAAGGTTCTAACTTGGTTGTATTTTCTTTAGGAATATAATCTGACTGTGAATGTCTGTAAACTATATGGCTCCCTCTTGTGCCTATTATACCACATTTCAGTGTACAAAAAAATTTTAACATTAAGCCATAAATATTTGGGCTCTGTTTACCCTTCAGTAGGCATGCAATACCCATAAATGTTAATGGAAGTCACACACATACCTTCCAGGGGAAGGGAAAACCCTGCAGTTTACAAAATTTCTCTTTGAAACAAACTACAAAAACATCTTGCAAACTACAAGTCTGCTGCGATGAAAGTACTCTTTTGACCATTCACTGTATTTTGATAGCAATGCAGAGGCCAAATACACATTTAAAGCACATCTGTAAGAACTTTTAACTAATTTTTAGTTATCAAATTACATAGGTTTAGAAAGGTGTCAGTGTGGTTTATAGAGCCTGGCTAACATGCTCAAGGGTTTATTTTTGTCTACTCAACATCCCACCTGTTTCTGCTTATCAAACCAGACTACAGTTTAGCTTGCAACAGCTGTGAAATTCATAAATCTGCCCATTCTTCATGTGTATCCAGACTAAGCACTTGGAGAAAGAGTTAGAACTGCAGTGCTCTGAGAAAGCCACCCTTATGGAGAAGCCAGGGAAATAAAACAGACCAGCACTTGTCAAACAATGTTTAAAACTGCACACCTATCAGAAGCCAAATCATTTTAATAACGGTCTAGCAATCCTATTTGGAAACAAAATGAAGCATTTGAAGAAATGATTTGTTAACCCTCTTATTCTAATAAACATTATTCTAATGTTTATTATTCTAACATTATTCTAATGTTTATTAGAAACATTTTGCAGACTAAAAATGCTGCAAAGGAATTAAAATATTTTGCCTGCACAAAATATTCCCTTTCTCAGTGTCTTCAAATATCAACAAAACACCTTTTATTTCAAGATGCTACTAGTTTTACCTTCTGCAGTAGAATAGCTATCAAAAAAGTAAATATAGTTACAAGATTTTTGTATTCCAAAAAGTGTATTTGTAAACTTTAAAAACTATTAGTCTGCATACCTGAAGCAATATCAAAATCCTGGTCACACAGGACAGCTTTCATTAAAACGCTTATGCTAAAGCAGTAGTAGTACTGAATGAAACGATGGTATACAAAAAACTAACATTCACTTCCATAAAGCTTGCAGACTACACTGCCTTTAATAGAAAGTGGTTTTGCTTTGCTTTTTTTCCATTTATATGATGAATTTTTCTCTCGCCACCTCTTCTTCCTTTTTCCATATTTTCCTTTTCATGAATTACCCTTAGCACTAGTATTTTGTGGGTCAACCTTGTTCATAAAATGATATGAGTGCATGCAAGATGATACTAAAACTCATTTCAGCTTTTCTGAATAATAAAAAATGGTACTTTGTTTTAGGGAAGAAAGAGGCTTTTTTTTTTTTTATGAACTTTTTTCCTCCACCATTTCATAAATTACAAGCTCTTATTTTTGAGAGCAGAAACAGAAATCAACAAGTTCTAAAACTTTTCCATGAGTTTTCATCAAAAGCATTAATAATAGGTACCCAGGACATTCACTTGGCACTCCTGGAGCCAGCTGAAATTATGTATCTTCCTAACGTGACATTTACTGAATACCAGTAAAGAAACATTCAGCTGAAATTGTGGTTACGTGGCAGTGCTGAAGCATGGCACCAAACAACCAGAACACATCTAAAATTTACCTAATATTTATTACCACTCATTCTCCAAAGAACAAGTAAATAAAGCAAATGATTCCTACCTGATCTACTTTCACGCTCACGTTCAACATGAAACAACAGCTATATTACACAAAAACATAAAACAAGCAATAAAAGCATTTGTCAGGAGAATAAAAAAAAAATCTGGTCTAGATTTCTGACCGCAAGTGACAAGAACCTACATGTTAACAGTTCATACAGAAGGCAACAGTACAGTACTAAACACTGTCTTAGGTATACTAATATAAAGCTTAAAGAGATAGCCATTTATTTAAACACTATTTCCACAAAGGTTTCCCATTGCTGCAGATCAAACCGAACTGAATCAGCCTCAACAATATCAGACTGAGAAGTCTTCCTCCATGAGCTGTCATAGCAGCTTTCATAGAATTGCAAATGTAAAATAGGAAATATAAGAGTGCAGAGTATTAAAGGCTTGTTACCATATACAGCACATCACCATCACTGGAGTTCTAAAGACAGTCTGCCCTTAAAAGTGATCTCATGTACATCATTCTCAAACTGTAGCTTTTCTTACTCTTAACAGTCAACAGCGTGGACTTTGATATGGAATATAAATTATTTTTTAGTGAGACATTACTTTGACCACATTAGCTTCAATGCTATACAAATGATCTTTGATTAGCTTTAAAAGAAAAGAAAAGAAATAGTGTGTATTTGCCATCCTTAAGCAGATTATGTGCCACATGATACTTTCTTAAACAAAAAATGTTTTGTCAAACATTTAAGCTGCTTTTCACATAATAGATATCTCATGCTTCGACTGGTGTTACACCACTGCATTTTATATACATTCTTCAGTTGTGCTTGCATCACTTCGGTATCAGTCTACATGTATTCACCAACCACTGAGAAGCAGTTCTGAAATACTGGACACATGGCAGTCAAAATCCAGGGTTTCATTCCAGATCTCATTTCTCTGTAAAACTGTATTTCAGGGTTTTTTTAATTAATGTTGTGACCACATAACCTCTCACATAATACTACTCGTGCAGGATTAGTCAATAAAAATGATGGAACTAGTCATAGTGATGGTTTAGCTATCTGATTAAGTACTGCAAAAGCATGAATAGCAGTTGGAAGAATTGGGTAAGTTACACAATATTCTGCCAATAACTCTTTAAAAACAGTAGAACTATTTAGGGGTAAAAAGATATTCTAAGGAAATAAAATTTAGGAGTTCTGTTTGTGCAGGCAATATACTCTGAGAAAAAAAGTGAAAATCTAGAAGGTCAAATGTGGACTTTCAGCCTAGAAAAGCACATGGCAAGAAAAGAGAGTTGGCTGAACTATCGTTTCCTGAATTGTGACACATGGAAGAAAGAATTTTGATCCTTCCTGATATTAAAGCCATTGTTCCTACCCTACACTCCTTGCCTCAAAACGAAGTGCATCTTATTTGGTTTTCACCGACTATTTTCAAGGACTTCAGTTTTCAAAATATATCTCTCCGTTCCTTATACATGGTAAATTGAAACTGTGTTTGAAACATACGAAGTTCTTCAAAGACCAAAGAGCTACGCAAAATAATTTAACTTTTGTTGACTTAAAACAGTTAATAGAAAAGCTTTGGAATTCTGATAATGTTAAAGGAGAATAGAAGTGCTTTATGTCTTCTGACTTCTCCTATGGCCAAAAAAAAAAGTCTCTAGATCACACACAATTGTAGAAATTCAGTATGTGGAGTCATATGCTTTTTACAGATTGTGCCACAAAAAGCTTTGGATGTTTGGACATCAAGCACTACCTTGACAACAACACATCACCATTCACTTACAACATCAATTATGTCTAGACATCAGTCAGAGTAACAGTTGTATCTTAGAAACTCAATTTAAATCATTACTTCAGAACATGATGAAAAGTTCACCCATCTCAAGCCTCCCCATACTCAAATTGTTACCAGACGGCTTTATCTTTGTATTTGAAAGCAATCAAAATAATTATGTTAAATAGAATAG
Organism: Calonectris borealis; assembly: GCF_964195595.1. Classification (NCBI taxonomy): domain Eukaryota; kingdom Metazoa; phylum Chordata; class Aves; order Procellariiformes; family Procellariidae; genus Calonectris; species Calonectris borealis. Next base: position 14,806,442 of record NC_134316.1, on the reverse strand, counting down.
AAAACAACAGTTAACCCACGGTCATTGGAAATACAACATATGCCATGGTTTTATTCTATGTCAATTAACAATTATAATTTTACTTTGTTTACTGCAAACTATACATTTTTTGAAGAGTCATAGAGGCACAGGTTGTAGATCTCTGCAGGTCACTTAGCCCAAATTCCCACAGGCAAACTTCTGAAGTCTGGCTACCAGTAGCAAGTTGAAAGCAATAATTGGATCATCGCTTATCTTCTTGACCCCAGAATAAACAAATCCACCCCCCTCCGTCTCTCCTTGTATGGATAAAGGGCTGAAGCAAATGACATCTTAATAGTCCTCCTTTGATCTTATTCTAGTTTGTCAATATGTCTCTTGTACTGGTGGGCCCAAAACTGTACAGTATTCCAGATGAAGCCTCACCCAATGCCAAACAAAGGGCAGTAATCACTCCTCTCAACCAACTAAATACATTCTTATATATTCATAAGCCTACTGAACTGCGAAATTTTAACAGTGATTCAAAAAACAGCAGGCAATTGCTTTAATGATTCAAACATTAGAGAGCAATACACTTGCTCTATTATTTAGCATCACTGTTTTCACACCTTCCTCAATAATCACCATGAGAACAACATATACTATATGCTACATATAAGATGCTTACCTGAATAACTTTGTAGAAATAGGCATACTGTCGAGCTGTATTTTTATATTGGCTAAAAACATCATGTATGGCCTGAGTTGACTGAAGATACTGCACTTCATCTTCTTCAAAATAGAGAGGAGTGTCATATTCACTGGGGAGTGTCTGGATGTAGGGCAGCCAGAAAGAGTTGGGGTTGGCTCGCTCACAAAGAAGATGGAATGCCAATGTTATATTGCCCATAGCTTGAAGAATTCGATCTTGAGAATACAGGGATCCTAAATTAACCCAGAAAGGTGAGGCACTAAATTAATTGTCCATGAAAAATATCATCCTAGATCTACTTTAAATGAACAAGATGAGATAACATGTAAAAATTTTCAACAAAAAAAAGCTTTTCAGGTTTCTAAAATATTTAGCTATCCGCATTGTGTTATGCTGCAGGTTATTTGACACAGTAAATGCCTCATGTACAATTGCATGATGGAAGACATGAAGAAACTAGAACAATACTCTCAGTACCTCAGAACATTTTATCTCTAAGTGTTATACAAGCTACATGATATGTGTTCAAAATAACACACACACTTCTGGAAGATATCTAGTGCGCTCAGCCAGAAACAAAAAGGAAAATTAAATTCTTTCCACTGACACTTCAAGCTTCTAGGTATTCCAAACCTGATGGTCGGCATGATAAGCAAGTCTTGTAATAAAGGAGATCAGCAAAAAAAAACCAAAGTGTCCTATTGAATGATCCCATACATACCAACTTTTTGCTTAAGAACTTCCTTAAGCTCTTACCTAATACTGAATTTTTAGCTGACTCAACTGTCATCAACAGTTTTCTAGGAACCCACAGAAACAGCTCTTCAGCCTACAGAAAGGAAAAAATGCATAGAGGGTCAGTTAGCATTTATATGATATGCCAAGTGTCTCAAATATACATCGTCTTTAAATTACAGGTTGTTTTAATTTTTTTTTTTTTAGATCAAAATCATTCAGAATCAAAATTCTTCCTTCTCTTTCATTGCAAATTAAACAAACATGCTATGTTTTACAACCAAATGTTCCAATCTGCATTACACAAAGCTTAAAACAAAGACACTTAGTTTACAAAATAAAGTGCTTCAATTTGGAACTGCTAACGTGTAGATTGCCCACAAAACCTCAAAGCTACCAGATACATTACATTGCTATCAGTTATGTGATCAAATATTTTCTCCCAGTAGAGGGCTTTTCACATTGCCTATTCTTATTTTAGAAAAACTGTTCAAGATTTTTATCAACCAGTAGTGCTAGCCTTATTAACTATGTGCTACTAAAGCCCTAAAATGAATATAATATGCTCGTTTTCTAATATTCTTTCTACAACAGCTGATTGTTCTTCAAAGCTGTTTCCCATCTGTAAAATGGGAATGGAAAGAGGCAATCTTAAAACGCTTACCTTTTAACAGTTAGCTAAGTGTGTTTGCCTATATTCCTCACCTGATGAGCAAAAGATATTCTTTACGATTATCAGGTAATTTTGTTTTTTTCATTTTCACTGGAAAATAAGTATTGCAAATACCTCTTTCTGAGACAAAAAGACCAGTGTTTTAAAAGAAGGGGTATGAAAGAGGAGAAGAGACTAAGTAGTTAGAAAACATGGAAAAGAGAGATACATCAATGGGGTAGAGTAGTGTGGTGATTAGGTAAAGAGTGTAGGCAACATAAAGAAAAAAAAAACTGATTAAAAATTCACAGTACTATCCAATAGTCAAAAATAAAATTATTGATAAAATTGAGCATTATTTGTCAAGTATGCAGAGTTGAGAGTGTTTCAGAACAGCAGTTTCATAAGCAGTCAAAGGGGGAAAGGGAAGGTGGTGTTTCAGGGCTCTGAAGCTACATTCCAAACATGATTTTCTAATCTAAGTCAAATGTTCTCATGCTCACCTTTATCTCTCTTGTTGCTTTCAAACCAAACCCCTCCTCTTCAAAGTTCGCTATTTCAAAACCCTCTGTGGATGCTCCATTTTCAGTTGCCCACTTTACCAATTCAGGGAAATAGTCATCTCTTTTTCCATCAAAGACAACAGACAAACCTATATACACAATTTATTGAAAACAAATGCAGAAATAAGAGGATCTAGAAAGATAAAGAAGCTCAATATAAAAGCACATGTAAAAAGCTATCTGCTATCCCGCAGCAGTTCTACTTTGAAGTAGCTGAGTCAGAACTCGTCTTTGTTAAGTGCTACTCAATAGTATACAAATGTCATACCCAATTTTCATCAACTTAAATATTCTGCCAAATTGGCTTACCAGTCATCTTAAAAACACAACCACCTAAACTGAGCTGTGATGAAATATGAAGCTCCCCTCCTCTTTCCCTTTTAAATAAGCTGAGCAAAAATATTTCCCAGCTTAATATTGATGATAAATGCAATCACCACAACATGTTAATACAGACACAAGGAGGAATTTGAGAGGCAAACTGCAATTTCATTACTTCAGCACTGGAAATGATGATAAGCGGATCTCAAGCTCCTTCTCTCACATACAAGGCAGTTAGCTTTTTCCTGTAGCATACGATCTACTATAATAACTAAGGACTGATCATCCTCCTGACATCACTGAGCTTGGCCAAATTTTTACACTTGGCTTCTCCAACAGGCACATGGTCCACCAGTGAAATCACAACTCTCATTCATTTCCTCAGCTTTCCCTGGCAGTTCTGCCAGCTTTTTCTGTACCTTGTTGCCTCTGTGTTCTCTTCAACCCAAACTCTAGTGTCAGATCCCATTAAAAGTGTCCAAATGCCCCTGAAATGCTCAGGCCATTTTATGAGTCACAAAATATCATCAGCAAGTTGCTTACATCCAAAGATATTTTGGTTGAGCACAGGTCATAAATACATCTTTAGATTAAAAGGATTTTAAGAAAGTAGCATTAGTGTATTTGAAATCTTCCCCCCCTCCAAATCACGCATTTCAAGCCCCAGAACCAATCAAATCTACAGTTAACATAAAAGTGCAAGTATCGTCTAAAACTATAGTCTTTGATGATGCAGTATAAAAACTCGATATTGACAAGGTATTTTTTTGAATGCAATGAGAATGTGGTGCACAGTGTTTTGGTTTTGTTTTGGGGTTTGGTTTGTTGTTTTTTTTTTAACAAAAGCTCGCATTTCTCCTTTATTTCATACTCCCTTCAGTATGCTATTTTCTGAATGTATTCAGAGCTAAGGTTTCACAAATCTAGTAAGACTAGTTGCATAGCTTCTACAGAACTTGATAGGTGTTTGTACTGTTCAAGACTTTGCTCTTTTGATTTTCAACATTGACTACGGTATAAGGCTACTGGAAGCTTTTAACATCCAGCTTGTATTTGGAACCATTCTCTAAGCATCTCGGAAATTCTACCTCTGTTCCTTATATATGATGTGGCCCAATACTTCCCACATTTTTCCAAATTAAAAAGAGCAGCTCCTTTAAACTACTAGCACTATTGGGGAACAATTTACTTCTATACTGAACAAAATATAGCTAAAAAAATTTTGCTACCAAGTAAAACAAGGAAAAATTTTAGACAGCAAAAATACTCAGTTTCAAATTAAAAGTTTTCTATAATCAAGAACATTTTAGTTCACATTCTGCAACCCAGTGTTCTATTCAAGAAAAGTACAAAGTATGACACTTTAGGTAATATACATTCTTTTGTACATCTTAGAGTTCCCAAAAGCAATTTATACTTCCTTTGCTTATTGTTTAAAGCTTTTATTAAGCTAGAAAACTGTGTAATATAAATTACTACGTTCCATTAAAAATTAGTTTTGAAAGACATCATTCTATTCATACTCACTATGTATGCAAAAATGTTACATTAAAAGCCATTTGTATGTCAACAGTGCTGTGGTTAGTAGGTTTTGCATCTTTCAAGGAAAAAAATACGTCCTATCAACATAATACTATTATACTAATTCTATCACTTCTGCCAGCAGCCATTTTCCCCATGAATGTTTCGATGTTTCTGGCACAGAAAAAAGATATAGTGAACAGCACAACCCCAGTGCTAACTCTGTTCTTGTTAACCTGGATTATGTTTTACCGTAACATATGTACTACATCATAAAAACCAGGACATGTACCATACATCTAAAGAAGTCGCAGGACAGCAAAACAACGAATCGAGTTCACCTCTACAGAGCTACAGGATGCAGTCACTCAAACAGTATCATTTATTCTTCCATATGCCCTCTGCCAATAACTGATGTTCAGAGGTTTAAAAGTCCTTTCATGAAGTAAGGTTCTCATGCATTAGTCAAAATTATTAAAAACAGGTGTAAAAAGGACATTTCAAACCTCCAAGTACAGCCTTCTGCTTTTTCAAGCAAGTACATGAACCACTCAAGCTCCATTTTAAATGCAGTCTGGCTTTTTTGCCATCACCATATAAACATCAGAGAAGAAGGAATTGTTATTTCGCTGCCATTTAAAATACAACAGTCAAAAAAAGGTTACTTGTACTAAAATTACATGAAAAGCATTTTTTAGAGCATACCTCTAAATAAAAACAAAGCTAATATGAAAATAAAGTATCAACAACAGTGAGTTGTTGCAGAACATACCAGAAGAAAAACTGTTCTAATCTGAAAAATAAGCATACCTTAAACTCAGGAAAATTGGCAATAAAACTCCGTATTAACTGTGGTACCATAAGCATTTCTTTATTTTAATTATGTGCTTGATTTATAGCAGATAGATTTATTAGCTGATGTATTTATTTTGTGCATTTATATATTTTTATTCTGTCATAATTTAATGTCATGACGTTGAATTGCTGAAACTGTTTCCATGTCCAGTAAAGTGTTCAGGTTAAAATAAAATAGTTATAAAAATTAAATTCAAAATGTTCAGATTTATAGAGGCAGGGGGGGAGACTACGCAATCAGGAATCAAGAAGGCCTATTATTCTCAAAGGATTTTTACTTCTTGTCCTTCAGATTGTCATCTCATCACAATCTCAAGCTCTTTTTTCTACTTTATCGAACAGAATTATCACAGGATCACCTGTCTGTGATATTCACTCAGAATTATAAGTATTAAAATGGTTAATGGCAGTGGTCATGCCCACCAGAATATTTCAGAAACACTTGGAAGCGTAAAAAGCAACTGCATGTCAGAGAATTAAAATTTTTTATGCCAAAATAATATGATTGCATAATATTTATATAACAACAAAAATATTCCTTTTAGCTGTCAACAGACAATTCTTTAGGCAAATCAATACTCTGAGCCACCCTTATCTTACAATCTTTCACATTTACCTTTTTGCTTTTTGCGAATTTTCTCAACAAGGGAACGAATCTGTACATATTCTTCCCACTCCTTACCAGGACCTGGGGTAGGACTGCTGCATTCTGGAAATAAAAACACCAAATGAAAATGTTTTGAGAGAGAGAGAGAGAGAGAGAGAGAGAGAGAGTCTGTCTGTCTGTCTGTCATGGTTTCACAGCAACTTTAACTGAACCTTAGTACTGCTTGCCCTTCAAACATATTTACATGGTAAACACTATAATCTCCATTGTTATAAATATCTCATTCTTTGAAATGTAATTAATAGATACTTTTAAAATCTTCACAGTATAACTTGCCTCAAGTTATTTTATTTTCCTTTTTTTAATATTCTTTCAGATTTAAGAAATATCAAATGTTTAAAAAGCGAGGAAGAAAAAAAGGTAGACAACCAGACCATTAAGTAGATAGTCTCTCAGATAAGACAAAAAAAGGCTGTTTTCAATAATCCAAGCAAAACACTCTGTTTACATCAGTCTGCTTGCCATCATTCTTGCTGTAATGAAAGCAGATGATAATAGCATAGAGCTTACCTTAAGTAATTGAGAAATTTGCTGGTACATACATTTGACCTGCCTAGTCAATACTGTTTTCAGATGCATGTGTACTGGAAGGACAAGCAAAGGAACACTGAGCCAAGCTTTAGCTTTAGATTATATCCACAGTGTCTCTGACAATATTCTAAAGGTCTAGTGTGTGGATTTCTTGATCTAAGCGGCATAAATCCAACTGGACAGCTGAAGATTACCTTGTTCAACTGATCTGAAAAATCTTTGCATTGAATAAAATATTGAAGCTTGACAAAAAGAACAGCTGATACTCGCCTTTGCTTAGAAAATTAGATCTACATTTTATTTTTGGTAGCAAAGCAGAGGCCAATTGTAGCACAAGCATCAAACTGCTCTGCCAACTTGTTGTCTCCTCTTTGTGAGCAATTCTAATTTTTCTAAGGCAACATTTAGATGTGTCCAGGATATGAAAATTTGGACTTGTGTTTCAACAAGAAGTGTAGCTCAGCACAATTACTAATAACAGGAGAAAGAGTGAACAGTATTTTAGCATCATTGTATGAAATCATGCTCTGCTTTTCATATTTACTAGAAATAATGGATGAGTTACAAGTTCCTCAACAAGTGAAACAACCTTTGGTCTATACACAAGAACTAAGCACTACAAAGTTTCCAGCCAACAATGACAAAATTTTTATTTAAATGACAAAAATATCAGTGCAGTTGAACTGAGTTGTATTGCTGCTTTCCACAGCTAATTTCTCTATTCTGATATCCTTCTGATATCCTGTTCAAATGATAAAACAGAAACAGTGCAATTCTTGAGGTTTACAAAAAAAGCATTTTTGACAAAGCTTCAATGTCAAGTTATCTACAGTAGGTTTTTTTTAATTTAATCTCCCCCAGTATTTATGCTTGTGTTGAGATGTAAAGCCAAAAGCTGCCAGAAATATGGTATGTCCAATACACACACATATAAATAAGCCAATAATGGTATATACTAACAGAGGTAGATACTATAAGATACATACTATACTATCTTAAGTAGGCTGAAATAGCAAGTTTGGCCACTTACAGGAAATGAATAGAATTCACTGGCTTCAACAAGAGAACGTGTTTGAGTGGTCTGCACACCATCCCTTTTCCCAGAAAGGCACAAAAACAAAACTTACTTTGCAATAACTCGCTAATTAGATTCAACATTTCCTTTGGAGATACTGTCGCTGTGGCTCCTGTACCTGACTTCTGAGTTTTCACTCGGCTCTTCTTCCCCATCTTCCAACTAAAACAAATTAAGAAGCACACCATCGCCAATTATTAAGAAACAAAATACAATAACAATGAATGGACAAGATCTTCTTTTATTAGTCACTTAAAAAAACAACAACAAGAGGATGAGGAGTTGTTTCTGGTACATATATACATCCAAGTATTATTTGCATGGCCCGAACATAAGACAACCATACAGTGCAATCTGAAGCAATATTTCATGTAGTTGCACATTAATTACCTCAGGGTAATTAGAAACTAGAAATCTCAGAGAGAAAAAAAAAACCACATTCAGAACTTGCAAATTCATTAGTTGTGAACAAATATTATGAATACCAAAGTATCCATGCTGTATAAACCCAGGTTATTTTACCTCATCAGCTGCGCTGCAGACATCAGCTGAATTAGTATTTGTGACTGCACTAAAGTAGTAATTCAAAGTTAATAGAAAATTAGTATTCCATTTCAAAATAAAAATCAAAATATCATGTGTATATCCTTACAGCAGCTTCTTATGGTTAAAGACAACTAGTTAAGGAAAATTTATTTTCAGTTACCACAATAAATGGAACATCATCCTAGTCTGGTTTTCCAATATTCAGATTCCCTTGTTCTCATGGAGGACTTAAATCACACAACATCTACTGGAAGGGCAGCATAGCAGGGCATGAAATATCCAGGGAATTTCTTGCATGCACTAGGAGTAACTTTTGATTCTGGCGCTGAACAGGCTCCTAGGGGAGGGGTTGTGCAGGGTCTGGTACTCATGAATAAGGAAGAACTGCTCATGCATATGACAGCCAACAGCAGCCTTGGATGCAGTAATTGTGAAATGGTAGTAGAAGATCTTGAGAAAAGAAAGGAAGGAAAGAAGTAGACTAAAGACTCTGGACTCACAACAGTAGAGTTGCAGCTTGCTCAGGGAACGGTAAGCAGAATGCCCTGGGAAGCTACAAAGGAACCCATGACAGCCGGTCATCTTCCTGAACTCTCTTCTTGGAGCACAAAAACAAGCCTTCCCAACATGCAAGAAAATCAGCAGGCACAGCAGGAGGCCAGCTGACTGTAGATGAGACTCCTCACTGACTGAACTCAAACGAAACATATGTAAAGTGGAAGCAGGGACAGGCAACCAGAAGAGAATATAGATGCACTGTCTAGGCAAGCAGAGACTGAATTAGGGAGGCCAAAGCTTGTCTGGAGTTGATATTGAAGAGGGATGTGAGGGGCAAGAAGAAATGCTTCTACAGGTACACCATTCACAAAAGACAGATCGGGGAAAGCGTAATTCAGCTGCTAAATCGGGAAGCAACCTAGTGATGAAAGGTACAGAAAAAGTTGAGGTACCCAACACCTTGGGCAAGGTCTGCTATCAAGCTTCCCAGGTTTCCACATCTAGTAGCAAAGCTTGAGGGAGAGGAGCTATCAAGTTAAAGACCATTTAGGTAAGCTGGACCTACACAAGTACGTAGGACCAGATGGGAAACATCCAAGGTACTGAGAAAGCTAGCTGATGTCGCTGCAAGGCTGCTGGCTATCATCTTTGAAAAGTCATGGTGATTGCCTATGACGGGAAACAGGTAACTTACAAACCAACCCAACAGAAAAGCAAGGTGGGGGAAGGAGGGGATAGAGGACCCAGGGAACTAGAAAGTAGTCAGTCTCACCTCATTTGCTGTACAAAACATAGAGCAAGTCCTAAAGTGAAGTTATTTCCAGGCACGATGGACATGAATGTGACTGGGATCAGACAACAGACTTCTAAAGGCAAACCATATGCAACCAATTTGACTGCCTTCTGAAGAAGTAAGTGGCTCTGTGGACCAGGTAGAATCTGTGGTTGCCAGTTGCTTTGACTTAAACAAGGCTTTTAACACTGTCTTCCATAGTATTTTGGTTGTCAAACTGAGGAGACACGGACTGAATGATGAACAACAAGGTGGACAAAAAGTTCCTTGGACCATGAGGTTCAAAGAGTTGTGGTCAATAATTGCAAGTCTAACTGCCAACTGGTTAGATGCAGTATTCCTCAGTGGTCAATACTGGTCAAGATCTTCACTAGATTTGGATGCTAGGACAGAAAGCATCCTCAGCAAATTTACAGATGATATAAAACAGGGAAAGCAGTCAACATGTTGGAGGGCAGGGCCACCATTCAGAGGGACCGCAACAAACTGGAGGAAGTTGCCAACAGGAACTTTATAAAGTTAAACAATGACAAATGTAAAGTGTCCTGCATTTCGGAAGGAAAAAACCCTATAAAGCACTACAGCTGCAGACTGGACAGGCAGCAGCTCTGCAGAAAAGGACTTGGAGACTCTAACAGACAGCAAGTTGAACATAAGCCAGCAGTGCACCCTTAAAGCAATGAAAACTAACTGTAGTTTTAGTTGCATAAGCAAAAGCATGAGCAGCAGGTCAAGTGAATTAATTATTCCCTCTGCTTGGCACTGGTGAGGCCACATCTAGAGTAGTGTACAGTTTTGGGCCATGCAACACAGGAGGTACTAGCAAACTGGAGTACGTCCAGAGGAAGGCCATTAAAATAGCAAAAGGGCTGACACATGAAATGAAAGACATGATAAGGGAATTGGGTTTGTTCAGTCTGGAGAAGAAAAAGAGCCCACTGCTGCCTTCACTTGTGTACAGGGAGTTATACAAAGGGTGGAGGCAGATTCTTCTCAGGCAGGCACAGCAAAAGGTCAACAGGCAAGAGTCACATGATGCTGCAAGGGAAATTCCAAACAGATGTAAGGAAACTCCTCACCATGAGGGGAGTTGAGCACTGGAACAAGATGGAGATTTAACAGCATCTCCAAGCAACCTTGGAGAATTTAAAAATTTGACTCGGCAAGGCCCTAAGCAACCTGATTAACTTTGAAGTTAAAGCAGAAAATTGAGCCTCTCAATCTCAATCAAGAGACCCCTTCCCATCTACATTTTTCTATAATTCTACGTGTTACTGCAACTGATGTTTTCACCTCTATATGGGCAGCCTACGTAGTATATATGGTATATAATATGTTCCTGTACAGTACAGAAGATTCTATGTCCAGTTACTTTGCAGTGAGAGGTGAGTCAGACACATTCAGGTAACTTAGGACATCTGAAAGATTTCAACTGCCTGAGTCATCAAGATCATAACAGCTTTAAGTTATCACACACTGCACAGTAAAATCCATAAAAATGCTGAAAATCACTGTGTTTTTCCAGGTGTTCTGAGCACTCTGTATATATAAAAGGGATCCTTTTATCCTTGGTCAGTATAGCTAGCTTACCCAAAATTAAATGTTTCCTCTCATACTCTGTCAAAAAGTTTTGTTCTTTGGCAGCTGGTATTAATACTGGAATGTATCGACCAGCAGCTGAAAAGCTGCTTCTCCACACTGACCAAGGCTGAAACAATTGCAATCCATATGTTAAGTAACTGTGTAGGGCAGATCTTTTAAATACAAATGCTATATGTTAAAAAACTTCTAGTGGGAAATGTACATAATCTGGCTGCTTTAATTTTCCATTAAGATTAGAGTGAACAAGAAACTGCCAAGCTTCTTGTTTAAATACTAACTTTGAATGATCAGGAAGCAAATTAAGGTTAATGTTGTTAACTTACTAACTCAAAATTAAAGGAGCTCAAAACTGACTGAAAAGACAACACCTCATAACATAAAGAAAAAAATCTAAGGCAAAACTATAAGGTGTTTTTAAAAAGGAAGGCAAACAAACCAAATTCTTTTATCTTCTGACACTGAACGCAGCGCAAGGAACAAGACTATCCCTGAGCACATGGAGACTGTGAAGTCCTGGGGCATAACGCCTCCCCCCAATTTTAGCGCTCTCTAGCAGATAACGGAGGCTCAAACAACCCATCTGCGCTGTTTAATTTTATCAGTCCCCCTTGAGTTGCATAACTTACTTTCCCAGTACAGCTTCTACCATGAAAAGCCCTCATATGCAGCCTGGTAAGGAGAGATCCCACAGACTGGATGTAATCACACTGGCTGGTCACACCCCTTGAAGTTTGTAAATTAACACTGGACATCCTCTTGAAAGACATTGCTCTACCACAAGCAATTACATTTGATACAAGATTTGACAACATTTTTCAGCTCATATGAAGCAGGGAGTAACGCTCATTATGAGATCCATGTTGAATTCATAATAGTACAAATTGGAAATAGGATCAATATAAATGGCCAACCTGCCATAATAGAGTGTAAGACAAAGCCACAGAAGAGCAATACCAAACAAAAAAAGAACTTAGAACAGTTTATTTTCATGGTCTTCCCATTATACACTTTTTCCTTCTTTTTTTTCCTTCCCTGGTAATGCTCTCATACTTGTAAAAAGATAAACAGATCTTGGTACAGGAGGCCACGTTCACAACCTATTCACTTGAGTGTTCCACTCCCATATGCCATCCTGTTACATTTATTTTAGACCCTTCTGCTCTTAAGAGAAATCAAGTCAGACGGGTCTGTAATGGATCCAACAGCAGGTTCGGGGACAGAGTCCAAAATCTTCAGGGCAAGAACAATGCAGTTCTGTGTTGATTCATACAAACGGTTTTCTGCATTCCCTCTCAGCACAATCCTCTGCATCTTTAGAATCATCAGAAAATTGAAGCACTCACACAGTGTATTCTATGTTACAAGTTATAAATTATGATGACATATAGTTTATATCAATCAAGATGCTCATAAATATTAAGATAAATAAGTTGAACAACTGAAATTATTTTGAAGGATTTTGGTTCCTCATTTCTAAGAACAAAGTATGTTTATTGACCAATAAATTGAGGAAAAGCAGTCTAAGTAAATGTTCTCTATACACAACTACCAAAATACTGCAGGCTTTTTTTTTTTTCTTTTCTTCTTTTTTTAAAGTTGTATTTAGAGGAAGGATCTGCTTGGAATTTAAACATCCATTGGTAGATTTTATAAGAAAAAAACCAAAGACAACTGTGCATATATTATACATGGAGACATGAAAAGTGCCACCATGCAGTCAGAACAATGATATACCAATACATGAAGCTGTATGAATATGGTACACGGCCAGCACTACATTTTGAATTTTTTCCTGTATGAAACATGTTAGTAGTGAGAATCTATTTTTGCAGTGAAAGCATTACCAAGAGTTATGTCTAAAGATAAAGCTGGTTTTAGAGTATGTGAACTTCAGCTTCCCAAATATGACGAAAAGAAAAATTTGAACAATGCTAAGTATTTGCATTGCTATCGTAGGTGAGTATTGTTTTAGAGGCCAAAAAAATATTCTTTAGCTGAAATCTGCTCTACACAAGTAAGAAATTCAAGGCTAATACAAGATCTGCCTCAGCTCCTACTGCTCAGATAACATGCAGCAAACATATCATAGGAAAAAACAAGTTCGGTGAACACAACTCATTAGATTGATGGCACCGTAATGAGAAATGCATTTTTTCAGTAGGGTGCTACCAGTATATGAACATGAAATAAGCTCTGTAAGTATCTTTGCTTTCTCCTTTGATGCATGTATTTTGTCTAAACTATTGCTTCTTAGTCATCAGAATTTCTATAGAGAAAATATTCTGCATGCATGATTAAATCAGCAAGTCTATCTCACACAAAAAAAGCAAAACCAGCAGACTGATATCTTGAGATATCTTCTTATATCTTATTATGGAAGTATTTCCTTTTAAGGAATCATCTATCTTGATCAAAACTGTACTTTTTTATCTAATTCCCAATCAGAAAAATAGGTCTCCACTTCCTACATTACTTATCTCCATTCACTGCTCAGTTACATGAAACTGATATAACTATTTAAAATCTATGCATCTGACGTATTTTTTAGTAAAAGCCGCAATTTGAAAGGAAATTCTGCTACACATGGTTGTCCAGAAAACAAATTCCAAATACCAATCTAGCAGAGCAGCCTAGTATAAAAAAAAAAAAAATCACATAATATATAATATAAAAATAGATTATGCAATTTTTTTCAAAATTTCTGAAAACTAACACACAACATGTAATCCGATTTCACACTTGGCAAAAAACAGTTTAGTTGAGCAATACTCTCTGCCACATTTAACCAGCAAATGATGAGTTATACTGATAACATGAGACCCAATATGGAGAAAGTAAGTGTGGTTCCTTTGTGAAACCAATTTTGTAATTAAAATTACCTTAATAAAATTACAGTTCATGAAACAGATTTTAGAGTTAGATTTCAATTATACAGAAATCCCTGAAATTCCAAAAAGATTTTTAACTTCAGAAAAACAGTATTTTTTAATTTGAAATAAAATTTCAGATATAAAGCATCTTCTTTTGCAAGTGACTAAAACTATTGTTTAGAAAGAAATAAAGTATGAGCCTGCTTCTCAACTGAGCAATGAAGGGACAAGCTGTTTGCCAGTACCTGCATGACAACAGAAGCAGCAATATAAAATATAGCTGCATGACATGCATCTCACTGCGGAGAAAAACAAAACAAAAAAAATCCTCAGGACTGAGATGAAGTGCAGACTTCATAAATATCTGAAGAAGCAGCAATACACATTTCAGTGGAAAAGTGGTTTGGGCTTTCCCCCACCACCCCCCCCCAAATTTGCTTCTCTGGTTGTCTTCTAGTGAATACTTTTTAAGTACTATGCCATGTTTCTTTTCAAATTAACGTTGTTGAAAATTCTGAAAGCTTTCTGCAAAGAGAGAGTACGCTGACAGCAATGATGAATAAGCTTGGTAACACACAACACAGCCACATTTCCAAATATAGTGTATCAGCTGGCTTGGCAAAAAGAATCATGCCAAAACTGGCAAGGAAGGGTGTAAATGATCCATCTCCCCCCTCTAATACTGCTATCAAAGAGCAGTTGTGTTGTGTCAGACTTCGAACTTGTTTCCGCATCACACACAAATAATATTTTAATGAGCTGTAAAATATTCCCCCGCCTTGACTTACAGCTTTAAAAAGTGAGCATGTTCACCTAACAGCTTTAGAAGGTAACCATGAGAAGTCTGTACAAAAATCCCAAAAGAAGTACTACAGAATTGCTACCAAGTGTATGCATTTGGTTTTTTAATTAAAAAAACCTGATTCTTAAACATTTTATTTCAGAAAGCTATTACTTATGGTATTAGAGAACTTGACCACATCACAGGACTACATTTCCATATGGAAGCAATGCCAAGCTCGGATGATAAAATATGGATTTTCCCAAAAAATATTTCAGAAAAAAATTAATCCATTTAATCATTAACAACCCTCCCTCAACTTTTCACATTCACATGACCACCAAGAAGTTCATTGCAGCACTACGTAGAGCTGCAGTTAAGTTTGATAGAAAAAAAATCCATCATAAGGAACTATAAAGATACCTACTTCTCACTCATTGGGTAAAAATACAAGCTTCAACCTTTGTTACAACACTGAGTATAATAAATGTGCTAGGCAAACACCATATTAATTTTTAAGCATTTAACTGTGTTAGTTTTAAAGAATTTATCCTACATGATGCAGAATATATGAAATCTGATTTCTTCTGGATGTGCATCTCCCTTTCTTATACATGCCTTTTCCAACGGTCCCAGAATCCCTGCAGTGCTCCCAGCTACCCTCATCATCTCTTCCGGGACTCCACATTG
Source organism: Calonectris borealis (assembly GCF_964195595.1). Classification (NCBI taxonomy): domain Eukaryota; kingdom Metazoa; phylum Chordata; class Aves; order Procellariiformes; family Procellariidae; genus Calonectris; species Calonectris borealis. The sequence continues at coordinate 14,791,069 of NC_134316.1, read as the reverse complement.
CTTTCAGTTCCCTCCCCACACGACCTTACTAGCCAGCAGCATCTTCTTTTGCAGGTTTCGATATAACTGCGCACGTTGGGCAAAAGCATCAGCACACATGGGGACTGACTAACAGGCCAAGTGGATAAACTGTTCTCAACGCAGCTTTTCCTCTAGCAAGCAGACCAACTTATGTTTGAGTTCTCCCACTCTGTCAGATTTGATTAAAAACATCCAACAAGTTGATGGGTGAAGCAGGAAGAACTGACCAGCAGACAGACCTGACATGATCCTATAAGCCTTATTTGCTTCAGCTATAACTTTTTACTTTACAGAGCAGTAAACCAGCTTCTCAAAAATGCATGGAGCTTTTACAATAACAAACAAGTTAGGAATTCCCACAGCAAAAGTTATCCGTTCAAGTTTAACTTTGCTTCAAGGACTCAGTATATTTCCAATGCAGTATCTTAACATTGTATCTTCTTTAATTCAGATCCTTGTAGATGCTAATTACATTATGTTCTCATTACATAATGGTTCCCACCCCACGCATCTTCTTGGCATACACTAGCACAGAAGGTGATGGGTGCAGATCTAGAATCAGTATTAGAAGGACAGATACGGGTCGACAAGGGCAGACAAGGAGAAGACAAGGGAATTCTCAAGCCATGCAAAGAGCACAGAGAGGTGACTATAGTAGGTGGTTGTGGGATATGTTCCTTGGCTGCATCGAGAGGGAGGACAGATGAGTAGGATGTACACAAACCAGGCTTGCAATTTTTTTTTTCTAGTTTGATTGCCTAGACTAAGTAATTTTGCCCTCTACTTCAGCGAGGGAAGTGTATCATCTCTTGTATCAACATATGTTGAGCAACCAGGGTCTTAAGGGACAAGCTTAATGCTTATAGGCAATTGACAGGAGTTCTGTATGTAGGAGAACATAATTTTACACTTGATATGACCAGGCTTGCGGGGAATGTGATCTTTTGCTTCCACTGATCAAGTTGTTTTTTCCTCCTAAACTTGAATCTTACGACTGCAGGTAAAAAGATAAATACACTTTATAGCAAATAGAAAATCAAGAAGTGTAAGAACAGTGTGGGTGGAGGAAGAGATCTGTGATCTTTAAGAAAAATTCGGTTTATACATTTACAATGAACACTATGTTTGCTTGTGAAAACCACCTACATCATGTCACTTGGAAACCACATTAACACTCTCATCACTCCTAAGGTATTAATCTAGATGTTCCCACTAAATAAATGACTAATTAGTTACTGATTCAATCCCTTTCCCCCCAGCTCTCAATCTCTCACCTTTGCTGTACTCCACTCCTTCTCTTCTTGCTATTAATTCTCCTCTCCCACCATTGCCCTTTTCTTTTTCTTCCATTTCTTCATTTCCTCTATAAACTTGCCCTAAAAGCTCTACTAAATACAATGTCATTGCAGTTCACTGTGTTTGTGTACTTTCTTTCTCCAGTATGTTTCTGTTCTTCTGTTTAAGTTGTAAGCTGTTTTGGAAGTGGGACCTCCTGTGATTATAGAGTGCTTATAACAAGGCAGCTATTTTTTTTGTAAAAACAGGATCTGAAGTATTGCCATAACACTGATGACAATGCTGACAAAAATAACCTACAGAAAATACTAATAAGATTAATGATAGAAAAGCCCATACTGTTTCCACTTAGGATTGCATTCCACTTAAAATACAATGTAAATTTATGTTTCCCAAGAACTCCCTTAGCCATAACCCACACTATTTCCTTCTTTAAAAGCTAGCTTTGATACACTTGCTCCTTGTGGCAAGATGCTGTACCCGAAACAGTCCAATGCACACACAGCTCAGCAAATACAGAGTGCCCTAGGTTCTTCTGCTCTCCCAAAACAACTTGCACCCCTCAAATGCAGTTCTTTCCTGCTAGTTAAGAAACTGTAAACTCTCTCCTATATAAAATATAAGGATTGCCATGCTTAAGACTTTTCATCTGATCATCAAGTAAAGAATGCAGTCTCCAGCAGCAGCCCACAGCTCCAGACACACATATTCTGCAGGAAGAGGGAGATCCTGGCACACACATATATTGGTTACACACTGCAGTTTTCCCCCAGTTCCATCTTATGAGATTCTGCTTACCATTCCTCCCGCCTTTTCCAGTGTCTTCTCCCAGATTCAAGACCCCATAAAGTCACTGGGCTTCTTCCTCAGACTTCTTGATTAAAAAACACTTACCACATCCCCTAGTTTCTTCCCATCTCTAAAGAACAGCACTGAGCATCATCCACCATCTCCTGGAAGAATAGCAAGAACAGAAGTTGCTCTGCTCTATTTCTTTTTGAAGTCTACTGTTTTCATCCTCATCTTAGTCTTCTTTATTTCTCTTCTCCCTCCACCCTGTCTTTTACCAGAGGAAAAGTAACAGTGACAGCAACCAAGAGCATGGACTTAGAGAGCTACAGGAAAAGCATGGCAGAGGCATTTTTCTCCAGCATGTTCACCCAGCTCCTTGCAGCCCAAGCTGCAATGTAGTAAGCTTCCCTTCTTCGTGAGGTTGTGAAGTTATCCAGGTCATCTTCTCCTACTTCATACAGAATTTCAGTCTTATTTTCCTTTCAAAGACCTGATTTAGCCACATGACCCATTTGTAATGGGACTTTGCACATTTCCTCTCTCAGGTAAAGCAAATGAAATAGGTTGTCCTCATCACTTCCCAACAAGAACAGTCTTCCCAAGACAAGCTCTCTACAAGCCTCATGTTTTTTGATTCAGGTATTCCTCCCCACACCTTTTCTCTTCTTTCACAATCAGTTAGCAGATGGATTTTATCCCATTCAGGAGGTAGGTACCTTTTCACCTCTGTCTCCACTCTTTGGGCTATTTGCTTCTCCCAAACATCTTTTTTCTTCAAAAAAATCTACCGAGCTAGTGCTTGTAAGCCTCACTGTTCCTTAAAGTAGGCACAGTATCATATCAAAAGAACAATCATCTAAAATTAACTGATTAAGAACAAATTCTTAAACACTGAATGAGCAAAAACAACCAGAGGAGAAAAAAAAAAAAAAGACCGATACCGAAAATGTTTCTCAAGTTTTCACTAATGAAAAGAACTCACTGGCAAAAAAAAAAAAATCATTAGAAATATATGCCTATATTTTTAATGCTTCCAAACGAACGCTTTATTTCTCTTCCTACAGGATGGGTTTGAGTACAGTTACATTATATGCATTTGTCACTACTTAAAAACAGTTAACGCCAACTAAGTACATCAAAAACCATTGCAAGATAACATTTTTGCTTTTGTACTTATACAGAAAAATCCAGTTCATGCAAAGCATCTGTTTTTCAACAAGATACTACTTTTACTTAATTCTACAGCTGGGCTGTTTACTAAGGCATAAGACAGTCGCATGACTGACCTGTGTTTCAATAAACCCAGATGTAAAATACATTTTGATTGTTTGTGAGAACATTGCTTACATGTTTTATGCTGGAAGAGCTGTTTGCTATTACTGTGTAATCCCATAACCAACCCCCTCAACATATACAAGAAACTTTAAAAAGGTATGGTCCACAAAAGGAATGAGATTGGTTGTTCTCAAGAGCTACCTTCCCAATGGTTACATAAGAAAATTTCTCCAAACTGTAAAACCATAAATAAAGAAATGTTAATACTGCCCCAAATCTTTATTAGCCAGTATGTCATAGGTATGCAAGACTTATAATTAGAAAGTTACTTTGGTTTTACCTATTATCCGTACCTGTACACATACATCAGGAAATAACGTACTATACAATGTTTAATTTCAAAAGTTCATTTGCTAAGACATGAACTAGTAACAAAGTGCTACCTTTGCCTGTACCTAAACTGATTTGTAAAGATGCAAAAATTCCGTAAATTACCAAAATACCTCCTGTGATGGCTTAACACAATCTGTTCTACTTCCCATTGCAATGTGCCAACAATGCTCAAAATCGCTTTAGTGCATCATTTCAGACAGTGACTTCTTGAACCATGCTAGCATGCTCACAGTGTACTTACTTCATAGAGTAAATACAGGATAGTCACTAAAACTACTTTATGTAAACCTTAATATCCATGATGACTTATGTGATCAAGAACTAGGACCTTTTATCACCGTTTCTAGTATTTTGCTTAGACACAGACTAATTGACAACAGTAAGAAAATCAGTCATTACTCATGCCTTCATAGTCATCAGCAAGAGTTAAAATTCAGCAATATTATTTTACTAGAGGTGCAACAAAACAGTATAGCACTCATTACATCGCCGCGAAGTGAACAGCTAAGAGCAGAAGTTCAGTCCCCATTCAACACAGCTGATATGCTTTGAAATTTTGACAGAGCCTTGGATGCAATTAAAAACTTTAGGATTATGGTATCTAAGCACACATCATTTCAATGGGAATTGTTTTTTTAACCCAAAATGTATGTTTCACATGGGTCAGCCCTCACTGCAACTGCTTCTTAGTCACTAAGAATCATAATAATTTTAACCACCAAAAAAGAGACAGCACCTCTTTAAAGGGATGGAAAAACTTCTAGCAAGATGTTAACCCATTCCTCCATGTGTTACTGAGAAGAAAAAAAAAAAGTGCGTGTGTAACATGAGATACATATTTTGTATGTAAATTCTCTAGGATGCACAGAAAAGATGGGATGCATATTGAATATGTATCACTATATATTACTGCATCTACTTCACGTAACAGCTAGAGCAGAAGAAACTGAGCCTGGCTGAACAGCAAAAAATATTTCTTGGGTATCACTGCATAGATTTTTTTTTTTTTTAAGTCCTTTTTTAATTGCATTATAGTCAATGGCATAAATAATACAAAACTAGGCAATAACATATATTCCAATTAACTGGACTGTCTCCAAGGAAGAGATTTAAAGCTGAAGATGCTTAATGCCAAGGACTACTGTTTAATTGCAACAATAACTCCACCTAAGTGGAATGCCCTCAAGCAACCTAGCAGCAATTGGGCCCATGATTATTTCTATGCACTGAAAAATTCTCTTATCAGTTCTGTTTATTTTTTGTCTTAACACCTTTGCCTACCCTCTGCTTTCTACACATATTGCAACTCCAATATGATTTACTATTGCCTGCTAGGCTGCTCCTTTCCAATCAGATAATTATGAAGGGCCATCATACTGACAACCCACATCTCCAATCACGGCATAGGCAGCAGATCACCATAGTTTCTGGGCCCTTCTAATGTAACTAATCCACACGTCAAAGTTTCTCCTCCATGCAGCTAGGTGATATAGATGTAACCGTACATCAGATATGCCATGTTCCATTCATTCAAAAGGACTTTCTACCCACACAGTCCTTGCAATACTTACATGAAGTGACAAAAAACATCTTGCAAATATCTCTTGACGAAAAGGAGGAAGGAAAGATGATATCCACAGCAGAAAACAAGTTTCTATAAGCTTTAAGACCTGTTCTATGCTATGTGGCAGCATATGTGATTCTTGCCCTCAAAATGAGTTTCATTATACACTCATATCTTTTAATAACTTAAATTGGCTGAATGTTTCAATACCACTGCTGGAACAAAAAAAAAAATGGTTTAAGGACCTATATTTGGACACTGAATTGACGCTATCCAGTGCGCACAATTAAATTGTGCTTGAAGTTATAAATATCTGAATTCGGCTACAGTTTTGTGTTGTTTCCTGGAATACCCTGTCCTTACAGAAGAGAATCTAAGCAGTTTTAAAATAACTGCTGTATTTTTCTCTAGCTAAGAGTGAAGCACAGCTGTTCCATCAAGCTTCTGCCCCCAGCAGAAGGTGTGCTCAGAGATGGTACTGCTGGCACTTCACCCCGACCAGCAGCGCTTAGGATCACTATCAGACCACAAAGAACAAACCACACCCAAATGGTACAGAAGTGTCTATTCAATACATAATCAATGCCAAGGACTTCCAGGCTGTGGCCAGGAACTGCAGTACAAACTAGTGTGAACAAGGAAAAGATAAGTATGGAGAATTCCAGTGGGTCTTTGTATGCCTTTTCTTAACCTTTCTAGGACATGTGGGAGTATCTATGCCACTTAATGTACTTGCTGTTAAATGATGTTGTGTGCCTTGTACAATTCTGAAAAACACCAGACAGCTCATGTTGAAAGAGGATTGAGTTAGAATCATAGAATCATAGAATCATACAGGTTGGAAAAGACCTCTAAGATCATCGTGTCCAACCGTCAACCCAACACCACCATGCCCACTACACCATGTCCCTAAGGGCCTCATCTACACGTCTTTTAAATACGTCCAGGGATGGTGACTCCACCACTTCCCTGGGCAGCCTGTTCCAAGGCCTGACCACTCTTTCAGTAAAGAAATTTCTCCTAATGTCCAATCTAAACCTCCCTTGGCGCAACTTGAGGCCATTTCCTCTCGTCCTATCGCTAGTTACTTGGGAGAAGAGACCAACACCCACCTCGCTACAACCTCCTTTCAGGTAGTTGTAGAGCGCGATGAGGTCTCCCCTCAGCCTCCTCTTCTCCAGGCTAAACAACCCCAGTTCCCTCAGCCGCTCCTCATAAGACTTGTGCTCCAGGCCCTTCACCAGCTTCGTTGCCCTCCTCTGGACGCGCTCCAGCACCTCCATGTCCTTCTTGTAGTGAGGGGCCCAAAACTGAACACAGTATTCGAGGTGCGGCCTCACCAGTGCCGAGTACAGGGGCACGATCACCTCCCTGCTCCTGCTGGCCACACTATTTCTGATACAGGCCAGGATGCCGTTGGCCTTCTTGGCCGCCTGAGCACACTGCCGGCTCATGTTCAGCCGGCTGTCAACCAGTACCCCCAGGTCCTTTTCCTCTGGGCAGCTTTCCAGCCACTCTTCCCCAAGCCTGTAGCGTTGCCTGGGGTTGTTGTGGCCGAAGTGCAGGACCCGGCACTTGGCCTTGTTGAATCTCATACAGTTGGCCTCGGCCCATCGATCCAGCCTGTCCAGGTCCCTCTGCAGAGCCTTCCTACCCTCCAGCAGATCAACACTCCCGCCCAACTTGGTGTCGTCTGCAAACTTACTGAGGGAGCACTCGATCCCCTCGTCCAGATCATTGATGAAGATATTGAACAGGACCGGCCCCAGTACTGAGCCCTGGGGAACACCGCTCGTGACCGGCCGCCAACTGGATTTAACTCCGTTGACCACAACTCTCTGGGCTCGGCCGTCCAGCCAGTTTTTTACCCAGCGAAGAGTGTACCTGTCTAGGCCGTGAGCCACCAGCTTCTCTAGGAGAATGCTGTGGGAGACAGTGTCAAAGGCCTTACTGAAGTCCAAGTAGACCACATCCACTGCCTTTCCCTCATCCACTAGGCGGGTCACCTGGTCATAGAAGGAGATCAGGTTGGTCAAGCAGGACCTGCCTTCCATGAACCCGTGCTGGCTGGGACTGATCCCCTGGTTGTCCCGGACATGACTCGTGAGCGCCCTCAAAACCAACCGCTCCATGATCTTCCCCGGCACCGAGGTCAGGCTGACCAGCCTGTAGTTCCCCGGATCCTCCTTCCGGCCCTTCTTGTAGATGGGAGTCACATTGGCGAGCCTCCAGTCGTCCGGGACCTCCCCAGTTAACCAGGACTGCTGGTAAATGATGGAGAGCGGCTCGGCAAGCTCCTCCGCCAGCTCCCTCAGAACCCTCGGGTGGATCCCATCCGGCCCCATAGACTTGTGAACGTCCAGGTGGCATAGCAGGTCATGAACTTCATCCTCTTGAATTATGGGGGGTTTATCCTGCTTGTCGTCCCTGTCTTCCAGCTCAGGGGGCTGCGTACCCTGAGGATAACCATTCTGACTACTAAAGACTGAGGCAAAGAAGGCGTTGAGTACCTCAGCCTTTTCCTCGTCCTCGGTGGCAACGTTCCCCCCCGCATCCAATAGAGGATGGAGATTCTCCTTGGCTCTCCTTTTGTCATTAACATACTTATAAAAGCATTTTTTGTTGTCTCTCACGACAGTGGCCAGGTTGAGTTCATGGTCATAGGGAGGAAAAAAGAAGTTTGGAGTGACACTCCACCTCCATGAGAGCGTGCTGCACTTTTTCACACCCAGATAGTACACCTGCCTTCGTTCCTGCTGGGGATGTGGAGTGACATCAGCTAGTTGTATATACAAAAAAAAATATCACTGGTCATTCTTGGAAATAATGAATCAGCATTACTATCATTCATTCCATATGTACCCATGTGAAGTTTGAGGAAAATCGAGCTCTTCGTTATATGGTAAGGTCATGCAATGGTTGCCAATGTATAAACTGTAGTAGTGCACAGATTTATTGCAATGCAAGTGATAAAAAGAGCACCTCCAGAGTATTTCTTAATAGCTCAAAGGAAAAACTTTCCCAATAAAGTTATTACAGACCTGCCCTGTAGCAGGTGCTAGTGATTAGGGTCTTTTTTTGCTGGGGAACCCTCACTTAAGAGACCACAGCCCTCAAGCCCAGTTACGATTACACTCCAAGATACTGTAATTTTAGTGTCCTTGGAAAACACCCATGGCAGACCAAGCACTCAGCATTTCTAAATCCCAAAATAATACTATTTTGACAGTTTGGAGAGGAACTTCTGACAACATTTAAATGCTATGCACATTGTAAACAGAGAATTTAAGAATTTTCTGCTATGAATGCCTCTAAGTGATGTAACTGAAGGCTTAATAACAGTTGGAAAGCCTTCCAAACCCACTTGCCTTAAGCCCACTCCCTATCTAGTGATGACTATTCTAGAAAGTGTGACTAGAAGTTTCAGGCAAAATACTGGCAGTTTTTTGATCTTTTTATTTTAGACCTTGAAAATGAAGGAGCAGGTTCTCCAAGCCCCTTTTTATCTTCTGGCATTCACAGTTGGCAACTTGAGCCCGTAAGAGTCTCCTCCATGTTTACTTAAACTAGTGACACTGCAGTGGTTTGAAATAAGAAAGCTTTTAGCATAGGCATTTGCTGGGCTGTCAGGAACAAGAAAGATGCAGCAATATTAAGTATTACTTGGCTTCACCCCTGAGCTTTCAGATGTTTTATAAAGTAATAACCAAAATGTATACAGACTACAAGGCACTAAACTGCCATCAGCTTCTCAGAATTTTAATTCTCACAATTCAGAACAACTATAGAAGAACTGCTTGGTAGCACTTTTTTTTTGTTTTTTTTAATGTTTACAGGTGACAAAACAGACCAAAGCAGAAATATTTTGAACATTTATTTTAGCACACACATTAGAGTAAATGCATTGCCTCCTCCAGTCCCAGAACATATCCAGGGAGGTCACATCACTTTCTGAACAAAGCCCTCTTCTCTGTATTAAGGGAGAACAATTGAACAGCATCTTTTCACAAGATAACTGCCTCAAGTATACTAATGCACTGTTAACATGCCTGCTGAAAATCAGTTTTCCTACCCTGCCTTATTTTGATGTAAACCACTAGCCATGTCACCAACCTATCCCTCTGACCCCCAGGCAGGCCACGCACCAAAACCCAGGAGCAGGGCTGACCAGACCCTACAAGTGATATTCCAAAGTGTTCAGATAAGGAGCTGTAACCATTTCTATACTCCCCCTACAAACCCCTAGGAAGCCTGGGTATCTCTTGCCTTTGACCCCTCCAAACTGAGACTTCAATGTTCTTATTTCTAGCTACCTACGTTCCTTTTTCCTGGGGCTATCCCACTCCTGCACAGCCAGCATAGATAACCCACTTTCCTCAGATTCCAACGGTTTGGACTTTCAACAATCCCAGGCCTCTGGAGATCCAGTACCTTTCAATCTTAGACCTGCATGGCTTCCTGTGCCGCAGCAAGAAGCCACAGCTCAAGGAGCAGCTTGAAGGCCTGCTGCCACAGCTAGAGCCCTGTCCTCTTCACCAGAAATACTGCTGTTTCTTCTCTGTGAACTGGACATTGCATTAACGAGCAAGCCACATCACCTGAAACACTTGCAAGATGAAATTTATATCCATCAGCTCAGAATGAAAATTTGTTCCTACCTAATATAAATTCAAGAAGAGAAAAAGCAGCAGAATGACTCCTAACAAGAGTAGCTGGTACTGTTCATATTCTGCCTCTCAGTTCTTGTAGCTGATTTTCTTGCTTTCACAAATAGAAGTACTAGCTACTAGTCTGGCGAATTTCTAGATAGAGAGATGACTTCCACTCTGACCAATTCTTCCTTACGGAACAAAAAGGACAGAACTGAATATGAACACCATGACTATTATCATAGAGAAGCCGCTCCTGACATCTTGCTGCAGGTGATATTGGTAAATCTCTATCCACCAGAGAAAAATGCATTCTGGGAGCAGCAGTACTTTCCAAAACTAGACTGCTCATGTCTTATGCCTTAGGCCAATGTGTCGCATACTGTCAGGGTAGAAGTCTGCAGAAATGTGCTCAAACCAGCTTTTTGTTATTAACCTGATCTGGCATTTCTGAGAGTTTTCTGGAAAAGATAAAGTTGTATCTTTACAGAAGGTAAAATATTCCTCAAAGTTGCACAGAATTTTACTTTCTTGAAGTACAAGAGTAAAACCCTGCTAAAACAAATTAAAACTGCATCACTACACTAGCTTCCCACCTTCAAAGTAGGCATCCACTGTACCTTTAAGACTATGACCTTTGTTTACTAGAGTTTGCAGGTTTTTGGCTGTTCATATCATTATATAAAACTCTACACTAGACCTCCAAACCACTTGCAGAGACCAGCTACAAGACTCCACCAAATAAAGTGAGCAGTTATCGCATTAGGCTATGGTTTCATTTTAGTCTTCTAAATGCCCAAACTCAAAGTGCAATGGGACAGGTCTTTTTATATTCAGGCATCGATTCAAAGATTTAATAAGCCAGAGAAACAGGCTGTACAAGCCAGGCATCCTACAGTGACAGAAGGAAATCACAACATTATCTGTCATTGTCTTGAAAGCAGGAATTCTATTTTTTAATAGAGCATTGAGAAATGCAAAAATTGTAATTTCATGAACCCTTATAGAGCTCACTATTATTCCCAAGCATCAGCTGGGAACGAAGTGAGAAATAACTGCTTGAATGCTGACTTCTAGAAAAAGGGGCAGAGAAGAGATACCAATCCGAATCTGACAACCACATGAAAACCCAACAGTCATTTTCTGCAACTCTAAGCTTTACAGTTATATCAGCTTCTTCACTGTATCAGCACACAAAGCCTCTCAAATTGGTCTGACAACATCCATTTTACTTGCTCCTGACTGACAGAATCAGATGCTGCATACTCCAGAGGGAATGGATGCTTCTCTATTTTAAGGAGAGTTAATATATTAATATGCTATCAACGCAACCCTGCTTAGCAAAGTGGAAGATTAAATGTTGTTGCTGGTCATCCAAAGTAGACAGCCATTTTTCCTTCTTCACCAGCCAACCCTTACTACTTTCTGCAAGTCTAAAAATACTATTCCAGCAAACAAAGTTCCTTGATGAAGAAATTCATCCATACACAGCTCAACTTCCTGCTGAGACCCACTTTATTTGGAGAAGGCAGCTTCCAAGGAAAAGATTATCCAGTTGCAAGATCATAGATACATACATGACAGGCTCCAAACATTAAGACATACCAGGAATATCCAAACCCAGGCAGTATTACCCTCCACAGTGAGCAGTAGTAGTTATAGAAGTGCTGCTGGCTTAGAGAGGTTAGCAATGGAGTACCACAAAAAGACTGTTGAAATGTATCAATACATTCTTTCTGAATCCTAGCAGCTTTAGTCATGCCAGCTGGAAGCTCACAGACCACCCAGATGCCACAGCCTGTACAAGGCAATGGAGCATTGACTCAGAAGGTTGTGAGCCTATTTTGAAAAGTCAGTTTTGTTTATGTAAAAAAAAAAAAAAACCAAAACTGGACAAATGGGTCACAGGCTTTTAGATACACACCAGTAGCTATTTCCTAGTAACATATTCAACAAAAAACAACCTATGCAGATGCATTAAAGAAATTTTGTATTAGGGGTTCAATTGGTAGAACTTAATATATTAACCTGTAAATAGGTACAGGGCATCAGCAAAGACTGGAAGATCTGAACATTTTATCACTGGTTTTGAAGAATTAAGTAGCCCAATGTGAACATTGATATCAACCTCTATTCCATTCCATCAATAGTCAGTGGAAGAGCATATTGGCGATAATTCATTACATCCCAGTGAAAGTCTGGAAAACCAATTTTAAAAACAGAATAAGGTGTAGTGTCTAGCAAAGCAATAAAACAGAATGATTTTGACAAACACTGAAATGCTGCCTGTACAGGTATGAAAAATGTAACAAAAATTATCCATATGCCTAAAAAGAACACTTTTACCTTTAGACAAAAGTTTTCAAAATCATGAATCAGTCTATTGTATTTATAAAAAAAAAGTAGCATCAAATGCTCCAACAAATCTTATATAGCTTCCCAGAACCAGAGATTTGATACAAGAGGATAACTCGGTATTTGCTAACTTGGGCATCTGTTCTTCGTTTCACAAAATATGCTCTAGTGGGCTACTACTTTCACCTCTTCTAGGAGCATGCAATTGAAAACTTAAGGATGGAAAGAAAGCTATTCTGCTACCCCTCCATCATTTTTAAGAACTGTAAAGAGGTGATACTTTCAATGATCACTTCCTCCAAACTCCGGAATGGTCCATCCCTATGTGCAGGATATTATGCAAAGGTGGCAGGAGGCCTACATGAATGAACAAGATGCTCCTGACAAAACTCAAACAAAGAAACAGAAGAGGTGGAAGGGGGGGCAGGTGACCTATGAGGGAACAAGACACTGTTTGAGCATGCAGAGATGGGGTTAGGAAAGCCAAAGCCCACTTGGAGTTGAATCTGGCAAGGGACATGAAGTACAAGATAATAGACAGTAAAATGGCTTCTACAGGTGCATCAGGAGCTAAAGGAAGGTAAGACTAGGCAAGGTGTGAGCCTGCTGCTGAATGGGGCAGGGGACCTGGTGACAAAGGACAGAGAAAAAAAGACTTTGGTACTCTTCTTCACTGGTAAGACCTGCCTTCAGGAATCCCAGGCCCTGAGACCTGATGTAAGGAAGACTTATCCTCAGTGAGAGAGGATCAGGAAAAGAAACATTTAAACAAACTTTAAAAAAAAAAATCTCACAGAATCTCACATTAGAAGGGACCGCTGGAGGTTGACTTGTCCAAGCCCTCTGCTCAAGCAGGGCCACCTGGACCATGTCCAGACAGCTGGATATCTCAAAGAATGGAGACTCAGTCTCCAGCTAGTGCTCAGTCACCTTCACAGTAAAAAAGTGTTTCCTAATGTTCAGAGGGAACCTATTCTGCTTCCGTTTGTGCCTGTTGCTTCTTGTCCTGTCACTGGGCACCACTGAAAAGAACCTGGTTCTGCCTTCTTTGCACCCTTTCTTCAGGTATTTATACACACTGAGGAGATCCTGCTGAGTCTTCTTTTCTCTCGGCTGAACAGATCCATCTCTCTCAGCCTTTCTTCATATGAAGAAAGCCCCTTAATCATCTTAGTGGCCCTCCATTGGACTCTCTCCAGGAGCTCCATCTCTCTTGTACTGGGGAGTCCAGAACTGGACACAGTACTCCAGATGTGGTCTCCCCAGTGCTGAGTGGAGGGAAGCTGTTGAAGCAAGTAAACCTGGAAACCATTCCCAAACATATGAAGGGCAAGGTGATTGGGAATAGTCAGCATGGATTTATGAAGGGGAAGTCATGCCTGACCAACCTTGTAACCTTGATGGGAGAGCAGTGGATGTTGTTCATCTCTGCTTTAGTAAGGCTTTTGACACTGTCTACCATCACATCCTCATAGATAAGCTGATGAAGTACCAACTAAATAAGTGGACAGTGAGGTGGACTGAAAACTGGCTGCACTGCTGGGTTCAAGAGGTTGCGATGAATGGCACGAAGTCCAGCTGGAGGCCAGTCACAGTGGTGTACCCCAGGGATTAATACTGGGACCAACACTGTTTACCATCTTCACTGATGACTTGGACAATGGGACAAAGTATACATACAGATTCACAAATTATATAATTGCAGACACTAAGACACTGTTCAATTTCACTTTAATTACCTAGAAGTAAATCTGCAAAACTCGATCTTTCAGAAGACCTTGTCAGAAATTTTTCAACACAAAAGTTCTTAAACCCAAAAGCTCCTTCTCCCAGTACTTGACGTTATTATGTGACTACATCTATAAATTTTGTCATCAAGTAAAGATAACCAAATGGCTCCAAGAGTGGCCACAAAGACAATTAATCCAACCACCCAGAAGGCCTGGCAAGGGCAGGAGACAGCCTGCACCTCATGCTTCGTTGCCACCATACCCTCCCCGCAAAGTAACTCATATTCCCTTAAATTATCATCAGCATGAGCACGCTGAGCAAGACCCAGCATATGGGAGGTACTGAACTATCAACGCAGGCTCCATGTAAGTGGAAACCCACACATTACATCCTCTTCCCACTCCACTAAACAATACCGTGTGAAAGCTTTGGGTCCTAGTGCTACAAAGCATTAAAGACAAAGGAAGATTCTGCTATTTCTATTAACTACTTGCTACGAAATACGGGCAGCATTTGTAATGTAAGAGACTTAGTTTTATTGAGAGTTGCATAATTCCATCACTGTATAGCATATCCTAAAATATGTACAAATACATACATAAAAAGCAAAACCTAAAAATTGATCCACATGGAAAAGGCTAGAATAGGACTGCTAACAGAAGAGCCCTAGAGACGGACTCCCCTCCTTTCAGTGCATGTTGATCACACTCTTAAAAGAAACAACTGAAAAGCAACGTATTAGAACTGATACAGTTTACAGTCCATTTTCAGCTACAAAGGCAATTTTGGCCTACATTAACACCCTGGCTGAAAACCGTGGTGGTTCAAGCACTGCTGTTCAGGCAGTTCCAGGACAGGTCAGTCAATTCCTTCAGAGATATTGGGAAGACATCCAAGAATAAAATAAAACAGGAAGTAGATACTAATCTGTCATCCCCTAATATATAATATAACAGCCTTCAACTTTGGGCTCAAAAATACTTCTGAAAAGTAAAAGAAATCTCTCAAATTAGAAGTTATATTCTATTTTGATTTTTAATAGGATATTAGCAGCTACAGTCTCAGAAACATGCCTTTTGCTTTATGTCTGTCTATATATTACTTAGATGTGGCCAGCTTCACAGCATATGAACACCTGTTCGCATGTACTCAATGGAGATAAAACTGATCTCAAGCACAGTCATTCACATCTCAGCATGCTTAGCCCAGGCTAGAAAGACAGGTGGAATCCTCTCTGCAGCTGACAGGTCTGCTGCTCTAGCCTGGTAACAGATCCCAGAATTGAAATGCAAGACTTCAGTGCTAATTCTTCCTTACTTCAAAGAAAGAAAAAGCATTAGCAGACTTGCTGAACAGTATGGGAAGTGGTAAAGGACAGACAGGGATAGATGGAGCAACTGGAATAGTCATTTAGTGGAAGAGATGCAGGCAAGAGCCAATGTAGGACAGAGTAGCTAAAAACAGAAAAAGGGAGCAAAGAAGGTTACAGCAGAGGAAGGGCAAGAGCAAGAATGCAAAGCAATGTTAAAACACTCTTGGGCACTGAACTTGCCTTTTAATTACTACAACACAAGCCTCTTCAAAGTCTAGCTCCAAATGCACAAGACTAAAGCCAGACAATGCTAATGGGGCATTTTTACGGTACGATGAAGAACTCCTAGTGTACTTTATTTAGATTTGAGAAGTCCTTTCTCATATTTTACACTTAGTAGTCTTGGTTAAAACATTATTAACATCTAAAACCAGGCCTAGGAAGCTGAAGTGTTTCTAATAAGTTAGCTGGCAAAGGATGGCCAGAATTAAATTAATAACCCCCTGTTTGCTATAAAAAGCTGTACCATCACAGCTTTGCCAACATTAGCACAAGTCTAAAGCATCTGGAAAAAAGGGAAGATTGAACCACTGCTGTATACACTGCATGCATCTACCCTGCAAAGAACAAACTTTATTAATCCCATTTTGGCTTCAGGTTAAGGAAAGAATGAGATATATAAATATTACTGTGGTACTGGGAAGAAGCCACTCTGCAAAATAATATCAAAAGTTGTTACTAAAATCAACTAAATGTTTATTTGATGCACTTACAAAAAACACCAACTCCAACAAATTTAGCTAATTGGTGGGAAGCAACTTCCAAAGACATTTAGTCTTACAATTAGAATCAAAGAGAACACGTCTTGACAATATTCTGACTTGGGATGCTCAAGATACTCATAGATCTACTAAAAAAAAAAGTAAGTACTATCAGTTTGACATTACTTTCCCTCCCCCTCGCCCCTGCAGTTGAACCTAGTTAGATACAAGACCGCCTCATAAATTAAATATAAACTTCTGGTAAGAAATTATTAATTTGAAGGTAACACAAAATGCTAAAGGGCAAAGAAAAATGGCTACATCCAAGGCAACATTCCAAAGAAAAGTATGTATTTCATAATTACTATCACTTCTATCAGCTTGCTAATTCTGAATATTAATAACTACAAGATTGTCCCTATGTCCCCCCACCTTCCATTAAAGCTTTCTTAGGCAGAAGGAGTGCTTCTTACTATAAACACCTCACTGACCTTCTAGGGAAGATAGCTTACTAACTGCCCCACAGCAAACAACTCAAGCTCTTTCTTAATGATTAATAACCCCTTTGCCTCTCTTTTGAACCAGCTCCTCAGACAACTATTTGACCAGAAAAGAAAAAATATTTACTCTTTGCAGAAAAGAAGCAATAAATGGACTGTTGAACTCTACCACTTTGTCAACCTACTTTTGCATTTCATTTCTTTGCTTGAGTTTAGCTCCTCCTGAAGACCCCCACAGACTTTTTGTTCTGAATTCCTTTTGAGCAAAATTAATTAAAAAACCTAATATACTGGTTTTATTTGCATGTTTCTAAATATGTTCTTCGTTTAGAAAATATTAACCTCACTTTATAAAATATAACTCCTAACTGAGAATGAAGCAAGTCACTCTGACTTCAGTCATCAGCATGGACAGACCTAACAGAACAGCCCAGACCTCCAAAAACACTTGATGCTTAAGCCACAGGATCATGATGTGTCCTTTAACAAGCACCAAACACTGTGACATTCTGGTAATAAAAACACAGATCCCCCGACATCTCCAATACCCTTAAACTGCCTCTTTCTTTCAAAGAGCAACCACTAGAACACTCATTTGCTGAAAACTACCCAATACATCAGTTCAACTGTATAATCAGCACCACTATGATAAAGTAAGTAATACTTTAGATACAGTAGACATGTCTAGGTTCATTATATATTACAATAAAAATATCATCCAGATGTACACTTTTCCATGCAGAGAGGCATAAAATGGCTTATTTTTAAATTATGTACAATATTGAAATTAGAAGTCTATTTCAAGACTCAGATCTGACTTCAGCTACAGATCAGGCCATCTCTAACTGGGAACAGTAACATACAAATTACAAATTATTTCAGGGTTTGCGGCATTTCTTCCCCCAACACCCTAAATCTATTTCTAGGCACACCATGCCAAGCATGTATTTTCAACTGTACTTCAACATACACTTCAATCCAGCTTGCTAAACATAACTGAAAGCTCTATTAAAGCGCAAGCTGGCGTGCCTGGATTTCTACCATATTAAATTACTTAACTGAGCAAAAATATCTGGAAACACCCCCGCCTTTGTGCCCATCACGCCATTCCCTCCAACAACTTGTACACTGGCTTACTATTTTATACCAGGAACCAGACACGCAGAATGGTACAGCTGTTTACTCACCTACAAAACACTGTTTCACTTTATAGTTACAAGCTTACAGCAACTGAGAGCAGAAAACACTTGTGAGACATTAAGCTAACATTAGTAGCAATCTTCACAGAACAAAGCTGCCACCTGAAGAGACAGGTGCTTACGTTACATGCTCTTAGAAGGGACAGAGGCAATTTGCTTTCAACTTTATCTCATGAGCAAGCTTAGGTTCCAAGGACAAGTCCATCCAAAAGAGCAGATACCAAGCTTGGGAGAAGAGCAGCCTTGAACTAAGCTGTAAGGGACAACTTCCAAAAGGAAGAACTGAGCTTGTCCTGACAGCTAAATATTGCCTTTGGGTAAAAACCCAAATGCCACTTTAATTCAAAATTTAGGAAGTTGCTAAGAATTAAAGACAAATGCAAAGCAAAGACTCAGCTTAAGCAACTCTAAGCAAGTGTTGCTGGGTAAGAAGGAAGATGAGGAAGGGTTCACGAGAAGTTCCGTCTCAGCAGCCGCTGTAGTAACAGGGGGAGGCTGAAACACCTAGGCTGTTTCAGGAGTAACACCCCTGTAGATAAACAGTTTAAATGACTTATTCGAATTTTAAAACCCACCTTTTTTCCTCCAAAGATTTTACCCCTTTACTAAAGCAGGTTGCAGGCTGGGTGAGAAAAGGAAGAAACCAGAGCACTCTTTCCCTGCCAGAGGAGGACTCTGAGGAGCCACGTACCAGCAGAAACGCTCTTGAGCCAGACCCCGAGAGCTGGAGGTACAGGAGGCTCTCTGGAAAGCTGAGGAAGTAGGAGTAGGGAGTATTCAAAATGTGTCACACATAAAAAAAGGAATTACATCACGGGGAAAGCAGTTTTAAGCCATTTGTTTTACTCTGATTTCTGATCAGCCTCTCGGGGGGGATGGGACAAGGGAAACGAGCGTGAGGACGCCAATGTCACCGCCTCGCTCACTTTAAACCCGCGCAGACCGGGCTGAAGCGAGACCGACCCACCCACGGCGGAGCAGGAGAGCGAGCCGGCGGTGGGCCGCGGAGCGCTCGCCTCCGGCGAGTCAGCGGCAGAGAGAAACGCCACGGCGAGTGGGCGCCGGAGGCGGCCCCCCGCGCCCCCAGCCAGCGCGACGGAGGCTGCAGCTCCCCGGGGGAAGGGGCGGGCGGCGCTGGGCGGGCGCAGCCCCGCACGCGGAGGGGCGTGGCGCGTGGGCGCCCCGCGCGTGGGGTAACGGCTGCCCGGCCCGCCGCGGCCGCCGGGCGGGGGAGGAGGCAGGGGCCAACGCCGCAGGGGGAAGGAGGGGGCGGCGAGGCCTGGGCTCGCGGAGCGCGACCCGGGGCGCCGGGGGAGGCTGTGTCCGGAAAGAGTGGCGCCTCCCGCGGGAAGGGAGGCGGTGGGGCCGGCCGCGGCGGGGCGAGGCCCCCGGGAGGGCTGAGAGGAAGGGCCCGGACCCCGCCGGGGCGGGGGGGCCTGGCCGAGGGGCAACCGGCTCAGCCAGGATAGGGGGCCTCGGGCAAGGCCGCGCCTTACCTCCCGCGCGGCGGCAGCTCCTGCCTCGCCTGCTGGGAGCGGCGCGGAGCCCGAGCCCCTCGCGCCGGACGCCGCTGCCCGCGGGTGGGAGGCGGCGGCCGAGCTCGCCACAGCCCCGCACTCCCGTCCAGCCCCGCCCCCTCCCTCGCCCTGCCGCCCGCCATTGGCCCAGCCGCGTCCAGCCGGAAGGCCCCGCCCCCTCCGGGACCCGTGGCGGCCAATCCCCAGCGACCGCCCCTTCGCCTTCGCTACCGGTCTTAGAAAAGGGCATGGCAGCTCTCCCATTGGCTGGGGTTTAACCCCTGCCTTCAGATTCCTACTGGCTCCCGCGGCTTGCAATCTTCTTCCTCTGGCTTTCTGATTGGCCTGCTCCAAGACTACGAGCGCACGTCGCCCGCCTGCTTCTCGCGCTCAGCAGCTGCTGAAGGAGACGGGATTGGCCAGGGGATGGGGGTTGCCGCTTCTCATTGGCCGCTAGGCAGCAGAGGCTCCGTCCTCGCGCGCTATGCCCTTGTGACGTGATGACGCAGCGAGCGGCCTGGCCTGGTTCCCAAGATGGCAGCGCGCAGGGCGCGGAGGCCGCGCTGTCGTTAGAGGCTCCGCGCTCCGGTGGGGTTTCCTCTCCCGCGCGTGGCCTGTGAGTGCGCCGCGCCCGCGTGGGCCGCGGAGCGCCGGCGGCGGGGGCCGCCCGCCCTCCCGGGCCGCCCGCTGGCGAGAGCCGGGGCCTGGCGAAGAGAGGATGGGAGCGGGGAGGCCGGGGCGGGGAGCGAGCGCCTCCCTGGGCACCAGCAGCCCCGTCTGCGGCGGGTGGGAGGAACTGAACACCCCCCGCCGGTTTGGGGGTTTGGGGGCTGTAGGGGACGGAGCTGGGTTCTCGGTCGGTTGGTTCGTCTGAGCTAGGAGGTAAAAAAGCCGTGATCGAGCTCCTGAAGTCTTCTCTGTATTAATGAGATGCCTGAAAAGGCAGAAGAAAAACTTTCATTGTTCTTTTCGGTCGTTACGGTTCGGATTGGGATGCTTGAGGTGGTTCATTTACGATGTTTTCGAGTTGATGGTTTTTATTCCTGATTTTGTGTTCGGAAATGGTTGCGCTGCTTATAGAAGCAGGTTTTGTCGCTTCAGGCGATTTTAGCGTTACTTGGGTTTTAAACTGTTCAGAGCGTTAGGAAGCAAAATAACTTCTAAGGAAGAAGAACCATAACAGTCATAAAAAATAAGGCTTACTTGGTAAATATGATGGGACTGTGTGGTCGTATCACGGCGCTCTTTTGTTGGTTCTGGACATAATCTTAAGTAGCCGTTCACTTATTTGTGGCAGAGTTTGGGTTGGTCTGTGACCAGTACCATTAGTTGTGAAGGTTCTTCCAAAACCAGCGTGGAACAAAGACGGTGTCCTTTATTCTGAAAAAGATAAACTTTTTGAAGTTGAGCGAGATGCTAATTGCAGGCATCTTATTTCTGGCAGTTCGTGGGATCTTTCTTCCGTTTTCAGAAGGAAAACATCTGGAAAGTTAACAGCTTAATTTTAAGAGTTTTAAGCTTGGGTCTTCCTCTGACTGTTTCGCTTACAGCAAATATGTTGCATCATATGTTAATTACTATTTGTTATGCAAACCTTTGCAGGTGACTGCGGTAATTTGTGCATAGTATCCGTAGTTTATTGAATTACAGTAAGAGTGGTTTTGTGCCTGAAAGAAATAAAGGCAGCAAGACAGTTTTCATTCTGTCTTTAAATTGAGGTATGACTGAACATCAGTCATAGCTCAAACACCAGAAAGTTGCTTGCAGAGCTTTGTGATGTAAATATACATATGCGAAGTGCTGGTAAACACAGGAAAATAGCACGCCTTTTGAGTGTAATCAACTGCCTTGTTTTGTGGACGATTTTAGATGCCACCTTACCTTACAGACTCATATCAGTTGTCTTGATCTTGGTATGTGAAAGAGCACTACTTTTGTTACCTTTTTTTCTTCAAGTAGTACAAGTACAGACCACTTTACAAAGCTTTTTGCCAAGTGGTTGCTGCTATCTTACCACACAGATATTCGGGAGACCAAGTGGGTATTTAAATTGCTAGACTGACCTAATGGATGTGTTTCCTAGTTATGAATAGTGAGTCGATCGCCCCCAACTTTTCAAATCTTGCTGGTACCATCACTGAATTGTTTTTCCTTATTTTGTGGACAAAGTGGGTGACAGTTGTTCTACTAAGAAGTAGCAGATATTGTTTCTTTATTAAACAGGTAATAGCAAAGATAACCTATGTCTATTTCTTTGAATTGAATTTGCAGTACATGGGGAGGATAAGGGCAAGGTTAAATATTACTTGTCTTTGAGTGTAGAAAAAGTCCCTTCCAACAGGCGAGGTTAAACACTATTCTTCTTCACTCATCTTTGAGTGGGGGTGGGGGAGGAAAGTCCCCTCCATTTTTAAAGAAATCCTTTTGTCTTTTCTTAAAGGTTCTGCAGCGACTGTCTGAAGACTTCCTTTTTGAAAACTTAAAAAGCAAGAACAATTCTGTTTTAATAAATGAAGGAGAATAAAGAAAATTCCAGCCCTTCTGTAAACTTGGCAAACCTGGACCATACAAAACCATGTTGGTACTGGGATAAGAAAGATTTGGCACATACACCATCACAGCTAGAAGGGCTTGATCCAGCTACTGAGGCACGATACCGCAGGGAGGGGGCCAGATTTATATTCGATGTGGGAACACGGTTAGGGCTGTATCCTTTAAACTCATGTTGGTATGAAATGTTTTTATGAATGGGGATTTTCAGAATGAAATGTACAAGAAATGTCATGTGCTTAGCGACCTGTTCAAAAGTTTCTTAATCATTAATCAAAAATCTTTTTGAGTTTACTTGCCTTTTGATACAATGTATTCCTACGCAATTTTTATCCATTCATTGGATAAACAAGGTTCCAACTGAACCATTTTGGCAATAGAGAAGTAAGGTGACACACACTTGCCAGTTAAGGATAACTTTTGGCAGTTACGAAACTCCATCTCTTACCACATGAATCTATGTAACTTCTCAAATTTTGAATTTTGCATTCATTTTTCTACATATTTTGCCTCTGAGGCTTCTAACCTCTGCCTCCCCACTTTTGGGTTTTTGGTGTTTTTTTTTGTTTAGGTGGGGATTTACAACTTTGTATATATTAGAAAGTTTTCCCCACTGTCCCACTCTCTCATAGACTGCCACTTAAGCTTTTTGCTTCCTGTATTCCTATGCTTCTTTTAATCTCCTCGGTTCTTTGTTTAATAAAACCTGGTGAAGATGAAGTTTTACTCTTCTCCTTAAAGAGAAGAGTAGGGAGCATGTTCAGATTTTATTTGCATTTGTAGATGTGAATAGTTTAGTAACTTTCCTCCACACCAACACTTAAATGTGAATTGATAATTGTTGTGTTCCTTCATGTACCTACTGCTGGTTTTGACCTTCTCTGAAGCAGGTGTGGCTTAACATGAGGATGACCTTGCGTGGATCCTCCTATAAACATGATTGGGACTTTGCACACTTCCAATAAATGCTTTAGGTATCAACTGCATCTGGGCTGAATCCTAGTATTTACACAGCCTTAAGGGGTTTTGTGGCTTTTTTTTCTAAAGCTCCTGTTTTACTTGCAGTGTTTTCTAACTGGTTACTGAACAGACAGTTACTTGAGGTACTTGATACAGCAGAATGTATCTTTTCCTTTGTGCATGTTTGGTTTTAAATTAGTTTTATGCCCTGTTTGAAAGTCCTTATTCTGCACCGCAGACATTATGATACTCTAGCAACCGGAATAATTTATTTCCATCGGTTTTATATGTTTCATTCCTTCAAACAATTCCCAAGATATGTAAGTATTTACAATATTGATTGCTTAATACAGTGATTGCACTAGGCATGGACTATTTGAAATGGTGATAAGTCAGTTGGGTACTACTGCTGGCCACCACTCTGAATGATGAAAAATAAGCATTTTATCTTTTAATCATTACAGTTTAAAATACACTGTTCTTGCTTGTTTACACATTTCTATTTATGCTTAGAAACATATTCATATTGACATTGCTGTTACGTCTTGCTGATACTGTTCTTTAGAAACAGTAATAGCTATAGTTCTGGCACTCCTGTATTGGCTAAAAGAAAAAAAGTGTAATGCCATCTTAAAACTGCTTGACAGTTAATGCTGAACCAGGACAAATTCTGCTTTGGGTTTCTAACCTTGAAATAAAGTTGTATAAAATGAACAGTCCTCCAATTTCTGTATTTTTCCTTTGAGAAAGTAAAAGTTTAAATTAACACTATAATAAAAGTAGAAATTAATATGCTTATTAAGTCTTTCCTGGGAAACTTCTGCAGAACTGCTAATGGAAACTGACAGTGCTTTTACAATGCTATACTGTATTGCATATCTACATGCAGACAACTTTTTGAAAGCACTTTCTTTCTTAGGTGACAGGAGCCTGCTGTCTCTTCCTAGCAGGAAAAGTTGAAGAAACACCTAAGAAATGTAAAGATATAATTAAAACAGCTCGTAGCTTGCTAAATGATGTACAGTTTGGACAGTTTGGAGATGACCCAAAGGTAAAAATTGATTTCATCCTATTGTACTCCAGAAAAGTGACATACGTTCATTAGAGCACTGGCTGATTTTCAGCTGTTCTAAATTAAATTATATGTTCAGCATGCGTTTAAGGCTTTTTTGGGTAATGTGATAGTTAACTACGAAAATAATTCTTGCTAATACAAGTAGCTTTGGGAGCCTATTGGGATAATTGTTTGTATAAAAAGTTTACATTTGATTTCATGTAAATTCTGATGTTATTTTGCAAATTAAAGTAAATTTGAGTAATTCTGGTCAGAGCTAGAAATGTCGTCAAGACATAAATCATATTTGATAGTCTTAATGTCGTTTTAGAAAGCAAGTGGTAGCAAATCTTAAGTCAAGTAAGAGAACTACATCTCAAAAGTATTGAGAAGATTCCTGTTACAGTATTTGACTTGGCAAAACTATGCTGCTCTCAAAATTTGCGTATTATAAATAGCAGAAGGATCTGAAACTCGGGAGAGAAATGTGGTGAGAGCTTACCTTTTTATTGTGATTTTGTATATTTGGCACTTTCATGCTGTGTCTGATTCCATGGAGGAAAAGAAATTTTAAACACCACATCCCCTCTCCTGACTCAAATAAATGTGAAGAAAAAGTATCTGGGTTTAAAATAGTGTTTTACGTTGGAGAGATTTCTGTTCTCCTTGGAGACAAACCCTAATCAAGCAAAAGCAGACAAACATGTTTGCCTGGAGATGCTATGTAGTCATGCTTTATACCAGCATAAAATATTTGTGAGTAAAAGGAGGAATAATATTGTGGTTACCTTGTAACATTCTATAGGAAGAAGTGATGGTCCTTGAAAGAATCTTACTACAAACAATAAAGTTTGATTTGCAAGTGGAACATCCATACCAATTTCTTCTCAAGTATGCCAAACAACTCAAAGGTAAAATATTACAGGGTGAGCAAGTGATGTCTGTTATTAATTTCCAGAACTTAATTTACATTAAACAGTGCAAGAATATTTTATTCCAAACTGTTTGTCCTTCCTATTTTTATTTCTTACTTTTCTGATTGTTTTTCAGGAGACAAAAATAAAATTCAAAAACTGGTTCAAATGGCATGGACATTTGTCAATGACAGGTAAGATATTTCTAGGAAATCTTTTGAAAGTGAAATAGTTACTGTTGCTTACTTTATTCTGGGATTAGATATTTCTTTGACAAATGTTTGTTATATGTTTTCTGCTTGTTATATGTTTTCCTGATCATGTTCATCAGTTTTTCTTTCTATCATTACCATGATAGTTCCATTGAGCAGGGAATTTAGGAGTATATAAGTAGACCATTAAGACCTTTGCAATTTTGTGGTAATGATTTAGTGCTGCATTAAAAAAAAGTTACTGTGTGAAAGGGCCAAACCAAATTATAGATCTCTAGGACAGAAGCTGCCTTCTTGCCCAATCTGAGATATGTGGCACATTCTGAGAAAAGAAGTCACTTCCCAGTTCCATCATGTTGGTTAATTTTTTTTTTTTTTTTTAAAGTGATATTTTGGTAATAGTAAACTAGCCTTTAAATTCGGTGAGGAATACAGTTAGCGCTAGATTTACGATTTCTTGAATAATGGATTTGCAATACAAGGATCACATCAATTAATAGGAGTGTCTGTAGAAGCACTTTTTATGTGTAGTGTGGTATTGGGAAAAAAATAACAAAACAACTCGATACACTTTAGTCTTGTTAAGGAGGATTCTACAGAGCTGGGCAAGTTAATTTGCCGAGGATGGTTAAATGTAATTTTTAATTTCCATAGCAAACCCTCAGGAAAATGTGTAAGTTGCCTGACTATTCAGAAATGCTGAATACATTGCTTTCAGTCATACCTACAGCAGTAGAACACCATCAAAAAAGAGGTGCATTTTTATTCATACGGCTAATTTGAAGTAACCCAGTGTGGGTCCAAATTCTGTAGATACCACCGAAACTCTCCAAATTAATTTGAGCAAAAGGTTGCTTAGTGTGTTTGGATGTCAAGAGATGTTTACTTTAGCTGCTGTCAGTCTTGCAGGTGATGATCTTACAGGTGGAACAAAAATACGCTTGACTGTCACTGTTAAGTTTGTCAGGGAAAACTTCTGTTATGTATCCATTGAACTTTGGACACTACTGTACTTGGAATTAGATGGTGTTTAATAACTCAAGAAATTTAATAATTAAAGAAAGTGCACTTCAAGAAAACATTACTATGAAGTTGGAGTGATTGTTTCAAATAATACTTATCTCTCTTCTTGAGAGGCTGTCTTGTGCTTTCTTAATAGGCACCCTATTAGAAGTGTACTTGTTTTCTAGGATCCTGGGAAAATAATTCCGTACTTTGCACTACAGGCCTTTAGCATAGGGCGTTCTGTTCTTACATAGCCGCAGTACACCCCCCAAGTAAATGTCATGAAAGTAATAATAAGAAATTGGTGTTTTAAGAGCTAGTTCTTGTGTCTTTTTTACTGTTTACTGCTGACCTGATTCTGCCAGTGTTTAAGTATCCCATCGGCCTTCAGTTCCATGTAGCCCACTGGAGAGAAAACGGATTTAAACCACCGTCTAGGCTATTATTTTGATGCATTTAAGGACATAATAATGAATTCATCCGTGAATTCACCAAAACCTAGCTGGCTAGCTGTAGCTAAAATTCTTTAAGCAGATCCTATGTTACAGAATCTACAGAGGAACAGGAAAGAACAAAAGGAAAAGAAAAAAGAGAAAAACAAATTTTGTAATTTAAAATTAATATCAGGAAACAGTAACTTTGATTATGACAGGAACTTACTCAGTTAATATCAGTAATACCAATAATGTCACTTATTTTAGCATTAGCTTTAACAAAGGCTATTCGAGAGATAACCTTTTACAGTTTTCACAGCTGGATCTAAAACTTGCATCATGCTTGACAAGTTGCTTCACAAGTTTGTGTTGGCTGTTCTGTGCAGTTTTTTTTTTTAGTAGTTGTTTGCATTTTATTGAAAAACATTTGGAAACTCTAAAATCCAATGTGGGCATCATTCCCTAACCAGGGTAATGCAGTGACAGCAGACTTGTGTAGCAACAAACATGAACACTATATTTAGTTAACAGTACAGGTGAGACTACGGTGGTATGTAGCTCCCATACTTGGAATATAATGCTGTCTTTTCCCTCTTCTTCCACACCCATATAGTGTTAGGTTTTCCATTTTTAAACTCCAGACTTGATGTTTCTATGTGGTGCATTGTTTCTGTAGGCATATGCCCTCTGTATTATCTGTGTAAAATTACCTTGTTTCATGATAGCAGTAGTGCAGAAACAATTTAGTTTTGTAAACTGTTTTGTTTAACAAGGCTCTTAATTAAAACTCTCTGAGATGTTAAAATGTGGTGGGATTTTATACCCTGTTAATTATAGCTGTCGTACATTAAAGTGTTGTACTTTGACAATCAGAATTATCTTCAGGGTTGTGTTTTGGTTTGGTTTTTTTTTTTTATATTCCAGTCTCTGCACTACACTGTCACTGCAGTGGGAACCTGAGATCATAGCTGTTGCAGTTATGTACTTAGCGGGCCGTTTGTGTAAGTTTGAAATACAGGAATGGACATCAAAACCAATGTACAGACGATGGTGGGAGCAATTTGTCCAAGATGTTCCTGTTGATGTTCTGGAAGGTATGAAAAACATTTGCCACAAACAGGGGAGTATTTCCTTTAACTGTGTGACTTAGGTCATAAGTAAATGCAAATTCTTTCTATCTAGATTTTAGTCAAAATAATCACATGTAGAGTATGTAACTCAGGTCAAATGTGCTATGCACATATGCAGGTTTTAAATTAAAGGTTAACCAGGTTTTAAATTAAACTTACAAGACTGGCTTAGTCTGGAAGCATATTTAGTTACCATGATTAGTGTTCTGGTCAATATTTGCTTTACGACTTGTTTAGTTTATAACACAGCTAATTAGCTGCTCAATTGTCATTGTGTGTGTTTTCTATTTTTTTTAATGATTCCCTTCTCCCCATTTTAAATAAGCAGCTCTATGAACACCAGAATTAATGGAGCCTGATTGATGATTGACCTCTTGAACCAAATTATGTTAGGGTTTTGTTTTTTTTTTTTATGGTGTACCATGATTGAGGAACAGATTATGGGGGATGAATTGTATCGTGTGTGTGAATTCTGATAGGGGATGAATTATGGATCTCTTTCATCAATACAGATATCTTAATACTATTCCCTTTGTGTGTATATATTGCTCGTATTTACCTGCTGCTTGTCCGCTTGAGGGAGAGAACCCCTGGAAGTTCATAAAATAAAGCAGGACCTTTCTTGACCCTTGCTAAGTAAATTGTGGTTATGTGGCGACTAATTTGTCTTCATTAAGGTTTTTACTGACTTACCTGGTACAAATGTCAGGCTAAGCATACTTCTAGTTCCACAAATTGCTTTAGAAACCTTCTTTAAAAATTAATGCTTGTCATAATCTGGCATTGGGTTCTAAGGAATTTTTAAGTGTAACAGTATGTGTTGCTGTTCAGGTGGTTTAGCCTTTGTTGCTCTTACCCTACAGTTCTGATGATTTCTTAAATGGTTACTTGCTCTGTTTGTATTATGACTTTTTTCAGAATTCCTTAAATTTCAGATAGATCCTCTGCTGAATCCTTGTCAAAGAGGGTGTAGAATGGGAATCTCTCCAGTTTCTGCTACTGTATCAGTGAATGCTCATGGAAAGAACTCATTTAGCTTTTCTAGAAAGGTTTTCTTTTCCTTGAGTGCTGCTCTTGTACCTGGTTATCAGTTGGTCCTACATATTTTCTTGCAGAACTTTAGCTCCTAACATGTTGGGAGAAGAATTTAGTACTAGTCCTTTACTTAGTTTCCTGAAACTTTTTTGACTGTCCCAACTAGACATATGTTTTAACATATGATCTTCTTTCACTTTCTTACTGTATTACTATCCTGTTGTTATGCAGTTACCTGGCTCTCCAAGCACACAATAATGACATATGGTATATTAATACCAAGACACTTTGTTCTCCTTCTGGAAGGTGTGCATATACATCTACATGTTGTTCAGCATAGGCAGAAGAAACTCAGAAATGCAAGTATAAATTCAAAAATAGTCTGTTTTAAAAAAGTCAAATCTGTGGTCATTATAACAGTGAGTAACAGTATTTGCAATGAATTTTTCTGAAGTTAATGTCCAGTAAAAAGCTTAGTTGATAATTGTGTATTAAATGTACACTTGTACATTATGGGCGTATAATCTTTTGGATTTTTTTTTTTTAAAGACATCTGTCATCAGATCCTGGATCTGTACTCACAGGGAAAACAGCAAATGCCTCATCATACTCCTCACCAGTTGCAGCAGCCACCATCTCTTCAATCTACACCCCAGGCACCTACGGTACAGCAATCGCAGCAATCCCAGAGTTCAGAGCAATCACAGACTCAGCAGCAAAAAGAGTCGCAACAGTCAGCACAACAACAACAGCAGCAGCAGCAGCAAACACAAGCACAGCAATCTAAAAAGCCCTCTCCCCAGTCAAGTCCTCCTAGACAGATTAAAAGACCAGCAGTAAGTTTAACTTTGAATGTTAACTTGCGTTTATTTTCAAGCTGATCTGATGTCCATTTGATTTAAAGGCTGCAGTATGCAGCAGACTTGTATTTGTTTTACGAATGAGATTGGTAATTAATTTTGTATGGTAGACTTCCGTTGGTTATATGGCAAGTGTGTTAGTGTAGAACAGCCTTTATGGTTTTGGCATACCAAATTCTTATTCCGCTTGAGGCAAAGCCAGCGGAGAGACTTCTAAGTCAGCTTGAGGTATTAAGGTTCTAACTGTTCATGGTTCTGGGCTATCAAATTTAATTGTTTTCGCTGTTGAGCAGGCTTGATTTAGGGAAGGTCTCTTGTGCCTGAATGTAGAGATGTGCACAATGCTGATGAAGACATTATTTGACTCTCTGGTCTTTGATAACAAATGTAAGAGAGTGGTGACTTCTAAAAGTATGTCAAAATTCTTAGAAAAAGTCTTTCAAAATAATCTAATAACAGTAGAAGCCTATAAATGCATCATACGTTAAAGTCTCGCTTTGTCTGTATTATCACCTCATCATTGAAAATAAGAAGGTACATTGACAGTTGGATAATATCACAAGTACTCTGAGTGCTTTTCCACAGTCATCAAGTTCAAATGAAGCTTTCAGACTTTAATCTACACTTTTTGTGTTTTTTTTTTCCTTGTAAGTTATAAAAAAAAAAAAAAAGGTGTTAAAGTGTTACCCAAATCTTCTTGCATGTACTTAGTAAGAAGAGTGTTTTCAGAAGTAAAATCTTTGGAACAAATCCATTTAGGAAGTAAATTTTGTACAGCTTTTACAGCTTTTGCTCTAACTTGTAATTAATGCATGCCCAATCTAGAGAACAGACATCAAGGGGAAAAAAAATCCAAACAAAACCAAAAACCCAGGAAGAAGCAACAAATGATAGAATGAAATGGAGCTGAGAGAGTGCAGCATCTTTGTGATAGCAGCCTTGCAAAAAAGAGAAAAATGGTCTTGTAATTGCAAGGTATAGCCTACTGCTAGAGGAAAAAGTCTGCACTGAAATATATAGTTCTTGCACTGAACTTTAGAGTTTTTCAGGATAGAAAGCTGATAAAATGTGTTAATTAGCTTGACAATTGGGAGAGGTCTTTATAGGTAGTATGTATATCTTTTCATACTTTTTCTACCATCAGCACAAATTCTGCTTGGGTTGTCAGATCTGTAGGGCAGGGAACTCTCCTCTTATTTTTCTTCAACAAAAATGCAGGGACAGTTTGGCACATCAGAAACTGTGAATAACAATTTGGATTTTTCTATGTGTGTCCATCTGATTGTAAGTTGTTCTGAATGCTTGTTCCTTCATGTAAAGGCTCTACCTTTACAGTACTACTGATTTCACCCCATCCCATGTGTTAATGAACTACCTCATGGAAAAAAGCAATGCCTTTTGCATGAGTAGTATCTGTTGTTCTTTAACAATCGCCTCTGGTCAAGTCCTCAGAGCAACTTACCTTTTCTTGAAATTAAGTTTGAAGTCCATCACCTAATAATTAAGGAAGTGAATAGTACAGATAAAAAGGTAAGTCCTGGTACACTGTAGGCATCCAGAAGAAATATAAAGCAAAAGGTGACTTGGTAGGAGTTTTGTAGGAGAACAGCACAAACAGCATGAATTTGAGAAAAGCAAATGTGATGATCTGAAATCATTCTTTAAAGCAGTCTAGGAGAACAAGATGTGTAGTGTTTTAAATACTTGGTCCTTCTAAAATGTTCTTCAGTTAGATGTACCATAGACCTTACTTAAAATGTTTGCCTCCTTCTATAAATAGGGCTTTGCATGACTTCTCCTTTGGTTTGTACAGAACATAAATACACTTTGTTCCTGGAGGCCAGATTTTCCATTTACACAAACTCTAATAACTCCATTACCTTCTACTGAGCCAAGATACTTTCAAGCAGCTGAGGCATTGGTGATGTCTAAAGCATCTGCACATCCTCTACATCTCTGGTGGTGAAGAGCACTTCAATGTTCAGTTGACTCCACTAAAAATATACTGGTGAATCATTAGACGTAAATAGTATATTTAGTTTGATTAAACTAGAAATTGTTAGTGGGAACAATTTTAATGCACATAGAAACAGCACTAAAAGAACAGTTCCATTGTAGTATGGATTGCGCTTATTACGAAAGTATTAAATAACAATCAGCATGCTAATAAATAATGTTGACCCTGGGATGTCATGGCTGGAGCAATACAAACTACAATGCAATAGACCAAAAAAAACCTCATCTCTATTTTAGCAGCTACCATTATTAGAGAAGGGATTTAAATTTTTATAGGCTTCAGTTTTGTTGCTTCTTGATTCTTCTTTTTTTTCCCTTTAGCGTAAATACAGTTTAAACTGATGTTTGGTTTTTTCTGTCACACGAGCTATTTGGCTCCAGTTGCTTGTTCCATTTTAATGGTGTACCATTTTAATGGTGTACCTCAATGACATTATTTTCTGAACATTACTCCATGTTAACAAATGCACAATAATTGAATTGCTTGCCACTTGAAGTGATCAACTCACTTCACAGAATGAGTGATTTTTGGAAATGTTGCAATAAGTAGTGGAGACTTGCTTCTATTTGAAAGTGTGAGGAGATCTGATGTTTGCATGCAGTTTTACAGGCAAGGAATTCAGTGCTAGAAAATCGAGAAAAGACCACCAAAGTGAAATGAAGGCAGCAGATGAGTCTGTGAGAGTCACCAAGAAAAATATGTATGTTTGCAATGGGAAGATAAAGATTGTCCTTAAAAAGCAGGAGAGCAGCCGGAAGGTGGCTGGAGGTGAATTGAAATAACTATCAAAGGAGAGTAAGAATGAGGTAGCCTCAAGCAGGCCTTGGGTACTTTTGTATTGGACAGCAAAAATCTTGAGAATACCCATCAGAGTTAATGAAAATTCATTGTTCAAGTTGGAGTGAAATTATGTCCATTCTTGCTGTGGAAAGTAAAGTGATGGGAACTGAGCAACAGTTCATGAAAGTAAAGCCACTAGAGGTAAATAGTCCCTTAAAAAAAACCTTTCTTCAAAAGACAGAGAAGCTATGTACTGTACCCTCTGACTTCTATCACTAATTTTAAATACATTTGTAACTATGCTTAATTCACTTAAAATTTCAGTTAGGTTTTCTGCTTTTCTCCATCAACTAGTCACCTCAGTTGGACTAAGTAAGCTGGAAAGATTTTTCTTACTCCCTTGTCTGTGATTCTTTAAAAAACACACAACAAAACAACAACAAAAAAAACCCACCAAAAACTTGTGATTGGAAGAATGATGTGAGATTTTGTGGGTTTTGCTCAGTGTGCATAATTTTTTTTTTTCTGGCATAACATTTGGCTTTTATACAATGCTTTCCATCTGAAGGCTTCTGAAATGTTTTACACTGAGCAACACTTTCACTGCCCTCCTGTCCTGGTAAATAAAGCATAAAGGCCTGAAGTGATTTTGGCAAAGGTTGAATAACAGGTCAAAGCAGAATCGGGAATAGAGGCCAAGTCTCTTGCTTTCAGCTCACTGCTCAGTGAGCAGTGTACTGGACCATGACGTATGTGCAGTGGATTATAAATAAATTAAAAGAGATGCAGTAACAGTGAGAACAGCAGGAAATGCTGCATCTAAAATAGCTGCTATTTTTTCAGTCTTTTCATTCTGCCAGTTAAGCTGGGCTTTCCCAATGTGATTTGACTTTGTTCAGTGTTTGTGTTGCATCTGTCTAACAAGATTGGACATTATTAGTCTCCTAATAAAAATATAGGAACAAATAAAGGGTTTGTCCTGCCTCCTTTTAGGGGAGGGAGGAGGAAACTGGTTCCGAGTTGGAAACTGGTTCTGGTTTAGTCAGATCTGTACAAAAGCTCTTCAGCAGGCTGTAAGTTGTTTCCTATTTTGCTTGCTTGTTATCATTTTAAAATGCTTTGTGTCTTGCAATGGTCTTATTTCCATCTTTTTTTTTTTTCTTTTAAACAGGCTGTATCTCCAAAAGAGGAAACAAAGACATCAGGTAAATGTTAATATTCTATTCATACTGCTTTCATTTTACTGTTTTAATCAGAATAAGTCATTTGCTGTGTGCATTTAGTTTGCTTACAGGCTTAGCAGCTCTAAACTATTTTGATCCTAAAAATGCGTCTTTAAATATATACTGTAACTATTTTTAAAATGTTCCTAATTGCAAAACTTGAAAAAATGGAGTATAACTGTGCCCCAAGAGTCCCTTAATACAGTCTATTCAGCAAAAGTCTTGCTAAACTACTCAACTCTCAATGTATAACTCCATGCATCCTTTGGAGTACTTCTTCAGCAAGCTGTGGGACGTTGAAGTGCCTGAAGGTACCATGTCATTAAATAGCTGCACTAATAAAAAGTCTGTTGGTAATCAGTGACATTTGTGATCGGTTGTTGGCATGGCTGCCAGTAAAAAAAGCATTTTGTATCAATATATAGTCTAGCTTAAGAAATGCTTCACTGCAGTGATCACATCTAGTTCTGTTTCTTCGTTTGTTTGTTTGGGGTTTTTTTCTTCATTTTGCTGTTTTGGAACAATGTGTTTCAGGATAGCTAGGATGTGATTGTCTAACCTTTCCCAAGTCCCTCTCTGGCTCTGCAGATAGATTCCAGAGAGCTGTCTCTTCTCCCTCCTCTCTCCTGTGCAATTGCCATTTTGTTTGATTTCTAGACACGCATTCCCCTAGCAGAGCATAGTTCAACTTCTTCTGAGATTTGTTTTAACTATTTACAAGTTACAGTTTTTGTGCTAGAAAATGAACACATGCTTATCTTCACTTACATACTGTTACTGGGATAATTTGTCTCTAGTTATAAAATACATAGCTTGAACTTCTAGGCATGTGTTCTTTTGGAAGACTTGTGTGTGATACTTGATGCCACTTTATTTATACAAAGGTCTTGATTTTAGTTTTCTTTAGTAAACATACCTAGTATATAGGATTTCCACTGTACTTTTGCATAGTGTAATATGATATGATAATCATTAGCATGAGACCAGAATTGGAATTTGGAAAATGTTACAGAGCAATAGCCAATCAGGAACTTCCAAATGTTTTTTAGAACCACCACCACCATCTAAAATTTCTAAAATTGAAACTTCACATCCGCCAATACCTCCTGCACATCC
Organism: Calonectris borealis; assembly: GCF_964195595.1. Classification (NCBI taxonomy): domain Eukaryota; kingdom Metazoa; phylum Chordata; class Aves; order Procellariiformes; family Procellariidae; genus Calonectris; species Calonectris borealis. Next base: position 14,756,414 of record NC_134316.1, on the reverse strand, counting down.
ACCTCCAGGTAAGCTTTTATTTTCTTAAACACATTTACTCTTGCTGTTAATTGCCTTGCTTTTTATTCAGATGCTGGTAACGGTGTGGGGGCGGGGGTTGTTGCCTTGATTAATCAGCTTGGCAAGTAAAAGCATTAGGTAGATAAGCTCTAGAGGGAGTTTCACCTTAGTAGCACATGCTTTTCCAGACAGAAGCAAAAAAGTTATGATGGAAACAAGACTTTACTAGGTAGACAAAGGCAAAACAAAATGTGAAGGTTAAAGGCATAGCAGACTAAAACTAATTGTCACTAGCAGGCAAAAAGGGACTTACCGTCTCAAAAGGATGGCAGATGCCATATTATATTGCTAGAGTAGCTTCCAACTGTCCTATAGAAGTCCTCCATGTTATATCTTTAGTATAGAAATTCTGCAGGTGTGTAACTTCTCAGCAGTAAGGGGGATACTTTCTTTGCTGTGTCCCAAAAGAGGACTTTGATCTGCCAGAGAACTTTAACACTGCACACATGCCTTATGTTTGCAAAATAAACTGTACTGTTATAAAAATGTGCTTCCAGCGCTTTGATGCATTAGCTGTCCTTCCAGTGACCCTTAAATATGACATAAATATTTTATAGAGCGTAGTCCATAATGTAACTGTAAGATGACAGCTTCTAACAGGGAACTACAAGAGAGAGAAAACAGTGCTCTGAAATATAGTGGGACCATTTTTCCTGTTTGTTAAAATTTAATTAAGAATGAAGAGGTTCTTCTAAATATCATGTTCATTATTCCTTCAGTTGTTAAATCTTAAATGCACATCTTGCATCCAGAATGATTCTGAAAATGAGCAAATGGGGAAATTATTGCCTGCTATAATTTTGGAGCTAGAAGTCATTGAAATCATAGGTACCATAGCCAGCATACCCACCTTGCATGATCTAATTATGTAGCTATCCTAGGGGACAATTTTGCTGTTAAAATTATGACTGCTTAGATAAGGTAAATCCTATTTAGGCAGGTAATGAATTTGTTTCCCTTGTTATCTAAAATTTTCCTCTTAGAATTTCTTTATACAAGCAAATAATTGTATAAGCACTGAAACATTTTAAGAACAGTCTTTACAGGCCAACTCTTGTCTTTTGGGGCTCTGAGGAAAAATCAGGTGAAAACTAAGAATGTTTATTGATCAAATGAACAGAAGTACTAGAAGGTGGATTTATCTCAAATCCTGTTTAGCATTGTCAGTTTAGTTGGTGCATGCCACTGGAAATGACTGCCATATATCTGCTTCTAAATAACTTTTCTTACTGAACAATGTTTTAGATGTATATATATACAGGCAAGATGGATGTCAAGATGCCCCAAACTCTTTTTTGTTGGGCATTTTAATACTGCCTGTATGACCATACAGAGATGTTGCCATTAGGTCAGTCGTCTTATTGTGGTATTCCTTACTTTATAATGTCTGCATTAAGAGGGGGGGAAAAAAGTAATTAAGATACTTATTTAAAGAGAAGACAGCTTAAAGTGTGTTCTTCCCAGAAATGGCCAATTATAATTCTGTAAAATTCTGACCTTTCCCCAGACTGTCAGGTACTGAGTTCCCTGAAACTAATCAGTGGAACAAAGCTGATCAGATTTCATGTCCCAAGCAATCTATCACACTTTCTTACTTACCCTCTGGTTTTCTTCTTTCTTTCATTTAGTAAACAGGTTTAGAACTGAGTGTTAAAGACTTGAGACTTTGGCCTGTATTTTCAAATAATATTTCCCAACATGGGAAGAGAGTGAAGTGCAGAGGGTAATCCCCGGCCCCCTCCTGGAGCGTAAAAGAGGTAGAAGGGAGGCCTGGACTAAAGAAGGTTGAAGCACTGATCAAAAGATTTTTGGTATCTTGGGTCCCATGACTTCTTAAATCTGCTAGTTGTGATTCTGTCCATCCAGTCTGCTAATTTCTGCTGATTGTAGAACAATATTTAAATTATAAGAAAATAGTAGTAAGAAGATGTATTTAAATTCTAGAATGGGAAAAGCTGAACTTGGAGCTTTGTTATGCAGCTTAGGTATTTCCTAGTGATGATAGAAGGTCTGACTGGATACCATATGGCATTCAGAGACTTAGAGAATTGAGTCCGCTTTTGATATGTTAACTGGAAGAAAAATATAAAGTATTCAGAAGCTGTTATTGCCACTATCCTTCAAAAAACTAAATGAAATTTTCTTTTCCAGAGCGCAAGCCTCCTTTGACAACTGCGGTTTCAATGGGAGAAGCAGAGCAATCTACTACTGTGGACTCAGTAGATATGCCAAAGGTCCAGATTCCTCCCCCTGCTCATCCTGCCCCAGTACATCAACCTCCACCTCTGCCGCACCGTCCCCCGCCCCCACCCCCCACCAGTTATATTACAGGGATGTCTACTACAAATTCTTATATGTCAGGGGAGGGTTATCAAAGTCTTCAGTCAATGATGAAAACAGAAGGACCAACTTACGGAGCTTTACCACCGGCCTATGGACCACCAACTCATCTACCATATCATCCTCATGTCTATCCTCCCAACCCTCCACCACCAGTTCCACCTCCACCCCCTACTTCATTCCCCCCGCCTAATATTCCACCTCCTACTCCTGGATATCCTCCTCCACCTACATACAACCCTAATTTCCCACCTCCAAGACTGCCTCCAACTCATGCAGTACCACCTCATCCACCTCCAGGGCTGGGAATGCCACCAGCTAGTTACCCCCCGCCTACTGTTCCCCCAGGAGGGCAGCCACCTGTACCACCTCCAATTCCACCACCTGGTATGCCACCTGTAGCAGGACTTGGACGTGCTACATGGATGAGATAGCATGAGGTAATTTGCACGATATCCCTTTATGTTGACTAGGCAGGAGTAGCTAGCCAAAACCTACTTTGTAAAGATGAAGAGGAGGGTAATTTGTATAATTTAGATGAAGAAATGAGGCAGTGAAATGAAAATTTAGCTGATCTGTTTGCAGTATTGTTTATGGTGAGTTATATAGGCTTCTAGATTTTAATCAGCTTTGCAGTATCTATTCTAACTTTATACATTTGACTTAAGTTTAAATTGTCTTGAGTTATTCCAGCACTGGATTACTTTGTACTAGCAAAACCAGCCATATTGGCTCAATTGTATCAGTAAGAAGAAAATTTCCTTCTAGAAATCAGTGCCTATTTTTGAGTATCAAAATAGCCAGATACCATGTAATTTGATCTGTAGTAAGAAACTTCATTTTTAGTAATAATTAAAACAACACGATGTCAAGCATAAAAGCTACTTTATTTAAGAGAGATTCTGAATGCTAGCTGACTGGAATAATTTTGAGGTGGTTTGCCTTGCTGATATTTTTGTTTTGGAATGTACTGGTATCTTAAAGTATTGTATGTTTACACCTATTTGCAAATTCCTGTACATAATATATATATTTTCTAAGTGTGAAAGTCTGAATGTAACAACCTACTGTGATGTACATCCTGGTTATAAATGGGACTACTTCGTTCACATCTACCCAAATAAAATTGTTTCTGAATTTAGTGGATTTCCAGGTTTTTCATATTAGTTCAGAATTCATAACTATGGTACTTCCTGCAAGATATTTCAGCAGTGGTCTCCCAAACCTTATTCATCAGTTTATTTAAAAAGAATGTATTTTATTTTATTCAACTATAAGTATACACTATCACAATCAATCTCTTACTTCATTTTTACTAAAATATTTCAAATGAATGTTTTACACACATTATCAAAAAAATCTGTACTATTACTTTCCCTCCCCAAAAAAGCCAGAGTGGTTCAATAATAGGTAAAAACGTGTGCTAAGGTCTAAAGAATTTTGCTATATACACAACAGCAGGTGCTAATTTTTCCAGTTCTTTGTAAATCATATACAGAAAATATAGCAGGGCTGTAAGATCACAGGTTTAACAGAAATCAAACTTAAACTGATTTCTAAAGCAGCACAAATAGACTTTCCCCACATTATGAAAAATATACAATTTTATCACTTTACAGTCATGCACTTTGAAAAAGATCAGTAGTACTCTTCCCCCACAGTTTCTAAAAAGATAAAAGGTCACTTTAACACTGATTTAATATCTAATATTTGGATAAAAATGTGCCATTCTCAAACAAGGTTGTGCTCAGCAGTCTTATCAAGGTGCAAAGAGCCAACTGAAGCTGGTTACACTGCAGCATTTCAGAAACTTCTACGGAAATGCCATCACTTCAGTCACTCTGACAGAAGTCAAGGATGTGATTTTACTTTCCTTAAGCAAGCAAGGTCCATTTGTAAACAGTGGATGCTTTCTTTGCCAGAGGATTGCAGAACCCAAGGCTTCAATCTTGAGGAAATTAACTTTGACTGTTGCCCCAAATAAATAATTTAATGGCTGCTATTTCAAGAGGTGCACCCCTCCAACTTAGTGTACAAAGCTCCTCAGGTGAATTTAAATACGCATATAAAACATCTTTTTAGACAATTGAAAATTCAGCACCCAAGTCATCCTGTAAAGTCATTGAGCGTCATTTTACCCCAGGAAGACACTTTATAGCTCAAATGGAGCTAAGTATGGAGAGTAAGCCTAAAAACCCCCCAAAAATAACACCCCAATGTACAGCACTGTCATGTTCTTCTGCAAAATCAATGATGCACAACTTACATTGAAGATCTATGCTGCCAAATAGTATCTTAAAGAAACAGGATATACCCTACGAGTATCGAGACTGTTCAGCTGAACTACCGGCTACCCTGCAAACTGGCTCTTCAGGATTTGCGGCGCTAACGGACCTCAGTTGCACCGCCATTTCCCTTGTAGGTGAGATCTGCAGGTGGAACAAAACAAGCTTTGCTTGAAGTCATTGAATAGGTTTAGAGGGAGATTCGATAGCAGGGAATATTTGAACTGGTGAGAACATAGCTGGTGAGACTAGTAATCTGATTAGTATAGCTCTTGTTGAGAGGACCTGCTAGTCTAATATACTCCTAAAATAGCAAGCACATCATCAACACAATTAACTCTCTACAAGTGCTCACAACATTTGCATTGCTTTAGTTAAAATTCACCAACGTAAATTAACCTCATTCCCAATATGCTTAAATTCTCTGCTTAAACCAGCGATTAGATGCCACCAAAGTTAAAATGGGCTTTGAAGCAGATTAAAGTAACCCTCTGTTCGACATTAGATGTTAAGGAAGAATGATGCTTCTCCTTTACATCACCTTTTCTGATACTAAAATCTCAAGGTATAAATTGTACAGGAGGAAGACAAGTAATCAATGGTGACTAGAAACTGGAGCTCAAAACAAAAAGCAAAGAGGAGGAAATCCAGAATCCTCTAAAGATGCCGTATTTTAAAGGAGATAGACAGACTCTAGAATGGATTTTTCCAGGCACACTGGATGTAAATATCATTAGACTTAGAGTGAGCTAGCTCAGCGTCTGCTGACTGAGCATTAGTGAGAAATAAACTACTGGTGAGCGTGTGAGTGAGAGGACGCATGTGTCTTTTGTGGGTGGTTCTTGGTTTTGGTTTTTTTTTCACATAACCTACTCATCTTGACTGCTACATTTTTATTTCGGGAATGAGTAATGAAGTGCTTACTCTTACTGGTTACTACGTATTTTGCTTGTATTCCTTCTCTGTTTTTTTCCTGGTTACAGATCTCGGCTCTGACACTCCAAATCCTTTACCCAGGCAGCTAGATTATTGTATACCGTGGGACCAATTACCGTTCATAACTTGCAGCATGGGCTCCTTGGTATCGTATCGGTGCTCCATGTTAATACAATACCACAACTCAAGAACAAATTAATTTAAGAGGAAGAACCTGGCCAGCTAATTCAGCTGTCAGTAGCTGTGACTGATTCTTACGGAGAATAAAAAGAAAGTGATAGTGTTTGAGGTCATCAAGTCTTCGAACTAATCAATAAAATTGCTGCAACTTCTGAAGAGGAGGCTTTGATCTTTTCACATGCCTGTCTTTAAAATAGTTTTACACCAATTATTTTAATAACCAAGCCTCGCTTCCTTGGACTATTGGGAAAGAACATCTAATAAAATACAGGGACAGCTGCTGTGACAACTTGGAAAAGAAGGGGGTCAAATTCTTACAACTATACAAGCAGCTACTCCACAATAGCAAAATATAAGTCCCATTGTTTTATATACAACTATTAGAAGAAGGAAAAACCCACTTGTTTTGTTTCATTAACAAAAATAAAGCTTGAATGGCAGGAAGTAGTCTCACCCAACAGCCCGTGTTTATGGAGTTTTTATTCAGCTCTGCAAGGTTGTTGTTTGGTTACCTTACACAGGAACCAGCATAGGTGAGCGATCCACCAAGAACATTAAAAAAAAATACCCAAATCTTCCTTATGTGAAAGATGAGCTGCTCTCGAAGATCCTGTGAAAGCCATAAGCACTGTTAGGATGGCAGTTTCTGCTGAATTATTTTGTAGTAAAAGCTTTACAGGAAAAGTGTTGCCATATTTGTAGGGAATACTGGTGTGTGGCTAAGTTACTTCAGTTCATTCACATTACGACTGCAGAAATCTTGTGTCATTTGTTCATGAAAAATAGTTCAATAACAGCTGATACAGAGTCTCAAGCCTTTCTGAACGCTTGTGTGATGAGTACCACCGTACAATGTACAGAGTGGTACCAGTTTTTAGCTCGCCACTCAGTGTTGTACACAGCGCCTTGTGAAAACAGTTGCATGTCATTCTTCAAAATAAGGACCTCCAAAAAAAGTGTTAGCAGCTCAGGAGCTCGGCAGGCAGTAAGCCAACAAATTCAAATTGTTCTTTCCTTGGAAGGTGCTGCCTGGAGCCACTAACCCAGCTATGAATCATTGACAAGCGGGTGAAGGAGAGCGATACAAACTGTGACATCTCCGCAGGTTAAGGGGTCTTCCTGTTCCTCTTAGAAATTCTCTCACGTTAGTTAATTCTACAAACAGACCATTACAACAAAGCAGGTTTGAACTACAATACAAATGATGCAAGTCTGGCATTATTGGATGGTTACCCATTGAACAGTAGTTCCAGAGCACCACAGCCTGGAAATCAGGCCTTTAGCTGCCATATTTACACTATTGTTACAAAAAAAAGCCAAAAAAAAAAAAGAAAAAACAAAACCCTGAAAAAAACTCAACCCCGACTCCCAAAGAACAGACAGCCAGAAACGCTGAGCTCTGCCTCTTTAGTCTTCACAGAATCAATCACTTCCAGCCTCCAGGACAGTGTTCCTACAAGGGACCCTTGAACTGGTTTCCCGAAAGATGTTGCCTGATGGAGGGTTTGGAGCTCGCAGCATCACCCAGCTTTCGCCAGACAACCTGTAAGAAAAAATAAAAGGGTGGGGGGGAGAAAGACAGGCATTAAAAAAAACCCAAAGCCTCTGATGAGTTGCAGTATTTTCATAATTGCAGCCTGAAAGTCAAAAAAGCCGTTTCCTAGAGCTGGGCTGTAATTCTCAGCAGAGCCACTTGATGGCATCTGTGCACCAGTTTCCAAGGAATAGAACATTGATGCATTTTTCTAATTAGTCTCTCTTGAAATTAGAACCATTTTTGCCTGGGGTAATAGTATAAAATAAATACACTAGGTTCAGAAGTTAAGTTCAATGGTAGGTCAACCCTGCCATGCATACAGAAATGATGTTACCATGAAGAGAAAAGATAATGAAAAAGATAATGATTAAAATTTTATATATATATATGACTTTCTAAAAACATACATTTTACCACTCTAGGGCCACTGGGGTAAGGGAAGCTATTTTTTAAAAAATACGAAGCTGCAAAGCACTTCATAGCTGCCTTGAGTCTACATAAAATGGGTATTTAAAGAAAAAACAGCGGATGATACACAAACAGAAATGATTCCATTTGGGAGGATGAAGTTATGGCATTTTGCCTTTCCCCCTGCACAGCCACAAGGGAATGTGGCATTAAGCAGACAAAAGATCCTAAAAAGCAGGCCCTCTTCACTCACTTTGAAGGCAGGGGAGTGGGAAGTATCTGCTGAGCAAAGGCTGCTCCGTGCAGTGAACAAGGCACTGGGGTTGCTGATACCCAAAGCAGCGGTCAGCAGAGCCTCCGCTCTTCCCTTGCGCCTGTGGATCTTGCATCAAACAGGGCTTGTACGCAGCAGAGCCCTGCTCCTCTGTACTTCTAACAAAAGACCATGGAAGAAACCCCTAGAGTTGCTGAGAGGAGTTATTACATTGCACATTTCACGAACAATCGCCTTCTCCTTTTCACTCAGGTCTTCTTCATAGTTGTCTTGCATTTGCCTGTCCAAATTTTCATGGACCTCAAGGACCTACAAAAAACAGTATTATAAAAGCATTATGCTCCTCAAATAATGAAGTGTTCCTAACAGCCTCATTAACTAGTATTTAAATTGGCAGGATTCACAAAGCCTTGAGAGTCAGAGCACTGGAAAGACGAGCATGACACCAAGCTGGGCGCCTCCATCCTCCCCCTTCCCTGGTGATGGCATGCCTGTGTCCCACCACCTACATGGTGTAGCTGCCACCACAGTCCTGGGGGACCATGTGCTAATTGGCAGCGAGTTGCCTGCGCCCACAAACACATCTCTTCCAGGAAAGCTGCTGGTGGCCCCACTTTCCAGGCAGCTCCCCCAAGGCAATCATGCTCCCTCCATTCCCCTCTTCCGCAGCAGCAGAGCTTCCCACTCCCTTCTACTAATCCGAGTCATGGGGCAACAGTGGTCAGCCAGGCCAGCAGCTTTTAGGTCTAACAGGGTTTTAGTTATCAGGGAAAGAGGCAAAGAGAGGTTTGTACCGCTGAAAAGCAGAGTATTACCCCCTGTGCAGCTTCAGCGTGTGGTCTCCAATCAGCCATGAACTTTCAGATCTTAAACAGACACGGCCAATTTCACTCACCTTTTGGCTGAAAATTGTTTTTAACCCATTTAGTTTCTCAAGAGAACCCCTCGATGACAGTGAGCAAGAGACGGGCTGTTAGCACAGAGCCCTGGGACTCGGAGATCCCGATTTGATTCCCAGCTCTTACCCACTCCCTCTTCGAGCTGGATGCAGCCAGGCTGCGAAGGGGATGGGAATGGGGTGGGGAAAGAAACAGCCTTGCCTCCCCGGACGCTGCGCGCTGACTGCAGTCCTCTGAAGGCGCCGTCCCCACCGAGCGCCGTGGTGAATCTGGGTCACCCTCTCCTTGTGCCACAGACGCCCTCTAAGATGGAGATATCACCTCGACTCCCCGAGCTTCACTTTCATCTCCGTCAGCACCGCTTCCACCCACAGCGCGTGCCCCGTAAAGGTAAGGGACTAGGTGGCCCTCGGGGCTGGCACTCAGGCGCATCCCTGCACACGCACACAGCCAGCATGGCAGCCACGGCTACAGGGTGACATTTACCGGCTGCTCAATGAGGTCAGCTGGTACAAACACTGATGAACACAGGCCATGCCCACAAAGTGCTGGCGCCAGGCCTGTCTGGTCCGCCACAAGCAGCTCCATTTCGCTGTCTTTCCTCTCATGCCTGGCTACAGGCAGCGGGCCAGGTACGTGCCTGCAGCACCCTGCCCGCAGGAGCCTCGAGGAATGAGGCATCGCCTTTCCTTTCCCTCCTGCTCATGACTACGGGGCTTTTCGTGTGATATTAATGGGAGGAAAGCACTGCAAAAAATGGAGACGTGGCTGCAAAAGCATAGGAATAGCCTGAAAGGGAGGGGGGGAAGGATTTGAGGCTCTCCAAGGAGGCTCTGCTCTGCAGCTTGGAGGGCATCTCCAGCAGGCGTTCCCGGATCTGGGAAGAACCAGGTTTCCTTGCAGAGACAAAGAGGTTGCATCTCCAGCAACCACACCACAGACCTGACACGTCCAGTGCTCGTGTTCGTGGGCCCCCTGGACACCACTCAGCCTGGTGGCTGGGCCACACTTGCAGATTTGCCTTGGGAAGACAAGTAACTGCGCTGTGAAAGCAGCCCAGGACACTGCAAAAAATAGTGGAAACATCCTGCCTGTGACTTATTTTCTTAGATTTCAGGTTGACAATGTTTGAAAATGGAAAAAGTCTGATTTTTAACCTCTTTCTATTAAATAGCACTTGGAGACATGTTCCCCAAGCACTGATCCCCAGGCCACACGTGGCTGGTAAGACGCAGCACGTCGATGTGGTTGCTGTGTCCCACCACGTGCTGCCCGCACCCCGCACCTCTGCAGCAGCCAGCCCCGGCCCCCCACGCCCCGCCTGGGGCACGAGCCGTCCCGGCCCCCCGCAGCGCACCTCCAGGGAGGCAGTGCCCGGCTGTGCCCGGCTGCGGCCAGGTGGTCCCTCAGTCACAGAGGTGAGGCTGCCTGGGGCTAAAGGCAGCCTGCGCTTCCCGCTGGAAACGTGCTGACCCACAGAATATGCCCTCCAACGCACCCGCATGCATTCAGATAGCTCCTGCGGTCGGGCACATCACAGCGCAAGACCGCCTCGAGATTTTACTGCTGCATCTGTGCTGACCTCACCCAGGGCTTTGCCACTGATGAGCAAGGTGGTCAGCTCAGTGTGCAGGGTCAAAGCTCCTGGAATCACCCAACGCCATCAAATAGCACATGGTCTTATTCACCACGATACATCCACACACATATAAAGCTGTATAGCAGGTGTATTTGTGTGCATAAATATTCCTACCTCTCCTAGGGAAGTACAGAGCTAGATGCAGTGCGAGGATGGGTTTCACCCTTTCCTGAGGTATACAGCACCGGCTGCTCCACGAAACGGCATACCAGGGTAGATTATCCCCCGGTCTGCTTCGGCACAGCAATCTTGCTGTACTCGAACTGCATTACGAACAAAAATAGGTCATTCTTCTAGGGCCCTTAACCTGCTTCTAAAATGCACCAGCTCGTTTAACCAACATAGCTGGGACCAATCTTCAGACAAATAAGAATTATCCATATCCTTTCTAAGAGGAGAGGAAGGGCAAGAGGGATGCAGAAAGCATGTATGTGCTGACAAAGAGAGCATCTATTTTTTGCTAAAGAGGAGGGAATTAATTATTGATCCAGCTGGACCCGCGCATCAGACTCGCTTGTCTGGAGTCAGCATGCCTCCGACGCTCGGCTGCAAAGGCTGCAGCCTGCAGGATCACATCCCTGTGCGGAGCGCCAGGGCTGCCTGGCTGGCAGCTAAGCACCGGCTGTGTCCACAGGGCAAGTGTCAAGGATGGTTTAGATTAGTTAAAGATCACATCAGCTCCAGCCTCTGCTTCCACCAGCCATCAATCTTGCAGGCACAAGAGTCTCAGCAGACAAAAATAAACTGGTTTTCTATGACTTGCACTTAAACTAAAACCGCATTCCCTAGTCCAGGAGATGTGGAAGGGTGGCACAGCCCATTTCTTTCAGTGGAAATATCTTTGAACAGTGTGAATCAGGCAGAGCTGGAGCTGAAAGCTCATCAGACGGAAGTTATGGTTTTATTTCATTTCTGAATGACTTGGGACTCATTCACCCCGGAAACCACCCTGCTACCCAGGCCCGCCCCACGTCTGGGTAGGCACATTGTAAAGATGTGTTAGCATCTTGGGTGTATGGGAAAAAGGGATTTGGGGGGATAAAACTCAACAGCCTATCCTGGAAAGGCATGCTGGAAAAAAAAACACTCTGAAGAGTGAAATCACCTCCTGAAGAAAGACAGGAAGGCCTCTTAGTGCTGACCCAGCCCCGGCCATTCTCAGATCCTGCCAGGCGCCGTCTCAGCTGTTTAGAAGGACCAGGTTAATGTTCCTCCGATTACACCACTGGGGACTATGGACGTGCCTTCACATAAATTGTCTATGGCTTAGCTGAAGTTCAAGGATTCACTGTGGATTCAGTGTGGATCTAAGAAATTGGGGTATATCCTCCCGTGATTTCTGCCACATCCCAACCCAGGAGCCTACAGAAAACAGACAAGTGTACCCCAGGCTCAAAGCGGCTCACACTGTCCCCTCCTTTTTGCTCTTCATCAAGCTGCACTGACAGCACTTGGCCCTTTGCGGATGCACCGGTGCTATGGGATCTCCCCAGGTAAAACGCCAGCCGGCGAGGGCAGCCTGCTCCGCTCGGGCACGGGGCAATTCCCCGTGCAGGGGAATGGGGCTGGACCGGGTAACGCTGCTCTTCTGCCTGGGGATGCCCTCTCCTGAAGACAACCTGCACCTCGCTCTCCATGAGCACACCGGCTTGTCTGGCTTTCTCCCTGCCGACAGGTAAACTGTGAGGAACACCTCGGGTATTCTTAGTTCTCCTTCATGACTGCACTGACATCTGTGACCAAGGCAGTGTCACCTCAAAGTCACCCGGTCCATCACATCCACCTCCCTGCTGACTTGCTGTACTGGCCGCGCATGACCACATAATGCATATTTAAAAAACAAACAAAAAAAAGCCCACCAAAGAGTCGGGATGACTGCAGTAAAGCTTTGGAAGGGGAATTGAAAGTTGAGGTAAGTGTTTCTGTACCAGGAAGCACTCTGAGACTGAGGGATGCTTTCTGAAGTGTGCAAGCCTCACTGATTTCATTGATTTATAGGTCGACTGGACAAAGCACTGGGGAACACGGCACCCTGCTTCCGCAAGGGAACATCTATGTGCCCTGCTAGGACTTTTCCCTAGTTTTGGCAGGGCCAAATCCTGCCTTACTCGACATCAGTGGGAGTTATTGATCACCTGCTCGACGGCTCTGCGCACATGGGAGAGGTCCAGTCTGCTGCTGCAGGTTATAGGGTTATAGGGTTACAGGCTCCATGTCGTTCACATACATTTGTCTCCTCCTCACCTCCCCATGTCTTTAGCAGGTTTGCTCAATTCGTAAGAAAAGTGCTTTGATGTTCAGCGAGATACTGAGCTGTAGCATATGTACCTTTTATTCTCGTTAGCAAAAACAGCTGTTAGGAGTGCCAACCTGTCATCTTGCTCCTTATTTAGTAGGCGCAAATAAACAAAAACTATTTCAGAAGCAAAAATAAAGAAAATCCCTGAATGTGCTCAAGGAAGAACTTACTTGCTAAATGGCAGGCAACGCTTCAGCCAAATAGCTAGCATTCAGCTGCCAGAAAAACCCAAGGAAAAAGCCTAGGGGCCATTACACAGAGGGGTGCAGACAGAGGCAATCCAGAAGCCCTGCAGATCCGTGCAGAGCGCACAGCCCCTCAGTAACCTTTGCTTGGGCAGAGCCGTATCCTGCAGCCACACTGCTTCTGGACAGACTTGCATTCAAGCAGCCTGCAAGACTAGCGAAGCCAACTTCCAACTGTCCTTGCCTTCCCTCATGGTAAGGGGTGAGCCTGCTACAGCCATAGGGACTTCTTTACACACTTCTTTGTCACATCTGTCCCGGAGCCAGGAGACCCTGGACAGGCACAAAAAAGTAAGCTGAAAACACTAAAACTAGAAAATTTAGGGAACTTGTAGATCAAAGCTACGAGCAACATCTGTGCCATTTATTTAGCTGTCAGATGTGGAAAGGTACAAAGCAAAGAGCTTTGTAAGCATCAGTCTCCAGGTCTAGGACAGTCTAAGCTAGTGCTGATGCCACTGCTGGACCTTTTTTCCAGCTATGACCATGGGGATCTGAGCTCCAGAGTAGCCATCCAGGAATCCTCCTTTGATTTGATGAAAGCTTTTTAACCCTGTACTAATTTTTTCAGCTTCAACAAATCCAAATCTATAAATCAGTATATTCCAACCAGAGTCCAATTTAGTTAGAGACTTTCCAGCCATCCCTACGGCACCTTGGAAAGGATTTGTGCTTCTGTGTCCCTTAGATACTCAGAAGTAACTTGCTTAACTAGTTAAACATGTAACACCAGGCTATTACATTTTTCCTGCTAATGGATGGTCATTAGGACTTGAGAACTGCTGTGAAATGACGGTGCAAGTTTTCTCCCTTAATTCAGCTAGCAGTGTCCCGTGTTTTTTATTGCCGATGGTCCTGACTTTAATCCCTGCTGATGATGCACATATCTACATGGGTATGATGCCATGGTTTGCTGTGTCTTTACATAAAATAAAGTCTTTCTCCTTTGAAGACTGCTGCAGGATTTTCAATAACAAAACATATGTAGGAACTGCAGGTTTTGTGTCCCTTTTAAAAACAGCATTTTGGTCACCGCTGTCACCCCAGAGACCTAGTTTACGCAGGACTGATGAACAGAAAAAGGGTAACCAACACCTTCAGCACCAGCAGCTTTTGCTGGAGGTTTCCCACCCAAAAAAATAGCCATGCATGTTCTTGCTTAACTCCACAACTATTTGAAGCAATGATTATTCATCATGATACAGGTGCTGGTTACCGATAATCTGCCTGAGTACTAACTTTCGATTTCTAGTTGTTGTGTTTCCACGAGAGCAAACGTCCAGTTCTGCCACTTCGGTGTTCATTGCACCACACCGCACTGTGCCGCACCGCGCTGCACGGCCGTGTGCGGCATCCTTACCTTCATAGCATGCACAACAGCCTCTGGTTTCTGACCAACAGGGACATATCCTGCTGCAGGAGAAGATGCAAGATCAGATGTCATGCGAGCTGGTCCCTGTTGAAATAAGAGAAGATATGCTTTAATTCCCTTTGGGTGATTTAAGCAAGGAGGAAGAAAATATCAAAAGAATCTGAGCATTAGCCTCTCTCAAATTCAGTCCCCTTCAGCCACCTGCAAAGACAAAGGCACCACTACCCCTTCCTCACGAGTCACTTGATTTAATGCCATTTAAGCCTACCATCACTCAGTCTAGATGTACTCAGGCAGGAGATCACCCTGGTTTAAAGCTAAATTGATTCAAGAAACATTTTTTGCTCACTTAGGATAACTTTGTACAAGGACAAGATCAAACAGTTCTCATCCTTCTAGCCAAGGGAGCAATGCAAACAAGACGATTTTCCAGCATAAAGCGGTCATTTCTAAGAAGCTGCAGTCGTGAAATAAACAGTTGGTGTAACTTCATTGCTTTTCTGGCAACATTTTCACATAGACATCAAGTACCAATCTTCAGCTACAGAGAAAATTGTGAAGGCAACCTTAAAACAAGCAGATGTCCAAACCTAATGTTGGCTGGATTTGTTTCCAAAATGCTGGCCAGTTCTCCTGCACGAAAGATCCCATTGGGAAAGATGCCGAAATTACACTTTACAAAAGATTTCTGCTGTCCAAACAGCCTTGTAAGCACTTTTCACAGGGCTTTCCTTTTTTAAAGGCATCCGACATGGATTATGAGAGACACAATATCTTTATTCAGTGAGACGCACCCTGCCTGTCCCTAATATTTGTGCATTGCTTTGTAGCAGTGGGAGAAATCAACAATGAAACCATTGACCAAACTCATATTTAGTCTTCACATCCTTTAGGAAACAGAAAGAATGATCATACTGGGGGCCTCTGAAAGCAAATTAGGATGGCAGGGCGGCATGTAGCACCATCGCAGGAATGCTTTCACATACAACACACGAGGCACTCCATTCTCATCTTTTCCACGTTTAAAAACACAGCATGTTTTATGCTTCATCTCATCGCTTTGCCTTAAGCCAAGGCCAGCAAGCTAGTCGTGCCAGAAAGGAGGACTAACAGAGGGGCACTTCACCACCTCTTGCTCTTCCAAATGTTTTAAGTTGTGGGGGCCTTTTTACTAATAAAAGTGTTCATGTGCATACATCAAAGAAAAAGATGGGCCAATCCATTAGGCTACAGACAAAAATAGCATGAAAGACATGGAGCCTTTCATGCCTAGGCCACTGGTCTGTGCTTAACCCATGTCAAGACCAACAGCATTTACCCGTAATAGTGACCTTTATGAACCGAGTTGCCAGTGATACAGAAACTTCCTTCTGAGAGGCAGGCATCTCAGAAAAAGGAAAATTAGACTTAATAACTCCACAATAATTCTCCAAGGAGATTTAACAGACTGCCGAAGCACAGAGACCAAGAGACAGTCACAGGCTGGGCATGGTTCTGGACCTGCTCGCAGAGGGTTACAGCTTGCCGGAGCTATGGCCAACTGGGGACATGTCCTCAGGCACCCTGTCCATAACTTCACACAGAAAAGGCAGAGGCTGGGGAGGGAGCACCAGGGACTGGGTCCAGCCAGTCTACAGCTGCGACTTTAAGACTGCAAAATGGTTTACAAATTTCTCACAGGGCTGGTAAATGCAACAGAGTCCTTCCAGAATCAGTCTCCCACAGAGGTCAAAGACACCAATACATGCATAATTCCTCTGGCTTCAGCATGAAAGCTGCCTTCTTTCCAAAAATGACCAAGATCTTGACAACTGAAAGCAGAATATTCAGGAGTTTGTGGCCATGAACCATACTTGATATGGATCTTCCCCCCACAGCCCTCTTTAGAAGTAACACAGGAAATACCAAGCAAAGGTCTAAGATCCAATATTTCTTCTGAGTTGAGAGTAATCTGACAAAGTAAAAGAAGTTCTGCTGGATCCTGTTGTTGACATTTTAAATACAGTTTTCTAACCAAACTGGAGTAGATCACGAGGTCTCCTGTATGACAGGCAGCAGCAGCTTCTTCTCAGAGAACTGAAGTCACTAATGAGCTACAAAGCATTTCCATGATCATAATCACTCTCAAAATTATTACAGAATACAAATGAAACCAGAATGATTAGAGAGAAATGTTTTCTAAAGAGCTTGATCATACTTAACTGATCACCACACTGACACGACAAAAGTAATCTTGCAAGCACGGTGATGCACTGGATATATCGTATCACAGAAAAAACACTCAAAGGGTCACCTTCCTTCTTGGACGAGTGGCTGAAATTCGGCAAGGGCAATAGGCTGAGCTCCACCTGAACATAGGTAGAGAATTTGACTCAAAAAGAGAAAAATAATGTAACAGAATGAGGGGTGCAACAAAGGAGGTAGACCTAAAAATTTGCTACCAGAGCCTCAGTAACAGCTGACTTCATTGCTAAAATAGGCAGGATCCTTGATCCTTGATCCTCAGCTTGGATGCCAAAACCCCCAGCCAACCGAAACAGGTGTCCAAATTGCTGAGTGCAATCGTCAGCAATGGCGAGTGCACCAAACGACCACGCTGCAGGCCCACTACACCCCAAGCCACAGAGACCTCCCCACCATGTGAGACTGTTACTACAAAAGGCCAAACATGCACGTGAAGGAAGTGGGGGAGCAAGCAAGGATCTCACCAACATCCCCGTTCTTTGCAACTGTAGGATGCAACAAGTAAAAACACCCACACTGCTAAGGCTGGTTTATCATTACACTTAGTGCTTTTTGTGCAGTTGAACCCTTAGAAAAGGCTCTTTCCAGACACACGAAGAGAGTTTTATAAAGGGGGGTAGGTGCTTCATTCCCACTGATTTCAGTGTGGTTCACAAAAAAAAAAAGCTTCAGCGAAACTCCTACCAGCTTCCTGCACAGAGGCACATACATAAAGGAGGCCAGAAAAGAGGGGACTGTAGTCAGCAAGGAAAGGAATGACAACATATCCAGCAGGATGCATGGCCAGCTTTTGGAGGATGGAGGAGAGGAAAATGGGCAGAGTTCACCCATAGTGTTAGCTGAAGGGGAGGAAATGGAAGGAACTGGAGATAAGGTCAAGGTTGCTGGACTGGAAAACTGCCAACAGTGGGAGAGAAGGGAGGGAATGGGAAGAAAGAGGAGGATGTGCATTTTACCCAGCAGGAAACCAGTTGAGATGAAATGCAGGGGAGGGGGAACCAGAGAGAGGAGATTGGAAGACGGGCAGGAGGGAGGGGGAAATCTCAGGAAGTCAGCGGTAAGGTAGTAGCCGAAATCACACAGATGGAGGAGATTCCTCATGCCTAAAATAGATGCATTTGGAAACTGTGGGTAAGAATTACCACAGCTGTACCCCAGCACTCTAACTCAGCTACTCTGAGGACCTCCATCACTGCAGAGACACATGCCCTTCCCGTTCCCTAGAGCTGACATTTTCACAGCCGTGGGAACACGACTGACTCAGCACCCTGACGGTTAATAATAGCAAGGTTAATCTGGTTACATCCTAAGAAGCAGAACTTGTCCATATAGGCAAAAAGCAATACGGTGTGTTTTGGGGCATGCATCACTCTCAATTTCCTCTCCCTGTCTGGTTTTGTCAAACATGCACTCTGTATTAGATGGACATCTGGCTTTTCCGCTTGCTAGGTTTTCATAGTGTTTGGTAGCTCAGAGATGGTTCACTCTTCATCCTCAGACATGTGGCCAAGATGTCACATAAAAAGAAATACCATCTTGATCGTTTTTCTAGTTTGCTTCTGCTGAGGCTGAACCTCAGCAGAATGAGAAGTTGAGTCATTTCAAAATGCAAAGTTTCTTATTCTCTTTGGCCCCAACTAGCTTTGGAGTTGCTCCAGGTTTACAGCAGCAGAGACGAGACCGGAAGTTAGCTTGTTTCACTCACCACTTACACAACAAATTTGTAATTCAAAAAGAAAACAACGCTACATCTATGTTGTAGTGTCAAATGGTCACCTGGGTAGAATTACATCGCACACTGCCTTCTGTTTCATCCACAGCCACAGTTACACTGCCAAAAAAAGAGCTGCCCAGCAGTGAGATTACCAGCCTAATTAAGAGTGGGGGGGGCTCTAAGTTATGTATTTGATGCATTGGAGTTCCAAAGTGCTTGGAAGAAGCACCTTATCTTCTCTATGCACAGGGTTTGTTGAGCACTGCACCTCTGAGACCCAGAGACCCTTCTCCAAGATATGTCTTTAAGAAGCAAAAGTCCCAGGGAATCAAAGGCTGTGGAGCCATGTGTGACCCATTCGATGCTTCCTAGATAAATTGGTGCTTTTGCTGCTTTGCAAACCACTGTGGCAGTTCAGAGCATTCGAGACCACTGTAGCATGGATCTCCGATGAGTTCAGCCCTGGAAAGAACAGCCCTATCTCTGCTGCCAGGACAGCTCTGGGACTGCAGTGTCCCAAGAGGCTTCTGGTGAAGTTCTTCTGCATCCCTCATGGAAGGCAAGTACCCACATACCCAGCCCCTCTCCCAGTGGGGACACCATGACAAGAGCTACTCCCCTGCCGCCTCTGTGCAGAGAGCAGTACTGAAGCACCACTGAACACACTTCCCTTTCAGCCCTCGCCTGCTCCTCCATTTCCAGCAGATCAGCGCTGGATATTTGCTGTGTCTGTGATAGGACCAACGCACTTCCCCGAGCTTACTGTTCCCACGCAGCATCAGCCCCCTCCCTAGCCCGCCAGCCCCACATCGTACATGCCCAAACCACAAATCCAGCAGAGAAGCCCAATTCTGTTCAGGACCCTCCCAGAAACCTCTCATTGGAGCCTGCAGGGCTTGTGGTTCAATCTCCAAGTCTGTAAGGAGATTCACAGTCCAGCAAAAGAGAGAGGACCTCTGCAGTCTCTCGTGCCAGAGCATCCTTGAAGCAATATGCTACATACAGGGGATAAATCCTCCAGTTCTCTATTGCTAAGAATGACACTTGACCCAGTGACAGCCTCAAATCCAAAGCAGAAAACAGACCAAATCAAACTAGCCCCATTCACTGCCCCAGCCCAGAACACAAAGACGATCAGCAAAGCAACAGCTTTCTGATGTGAGAAAGACAATCCGAAGACCACAAATACTGCCAATGATCCTTTTTAATCTGACACCAAAAAACGAAGAGCAGAGGCCTCAACTTGCAGCTGCTGGAGAACATCTGCTGCTTGTATCAAGCCACGATGGCACTGCCAGTGTCTAAGACCAAGCTGCCTAATGAGTCCTTGCTGGCTCTATCTGGTTGCATGGGATGTGGTCCAGCACAGATGCTGACAAGCACTGCCATCAATACCCATTCCTACGTGTTTGGAGGAACAAAATTAACAGGACTTTCTGTAACAGAGCATGCTGGGAACTCCTGCTAATGACACATCTCCACCTCCAGAGGCAAAATAAGGCTTAAAATATGAACATTTCTTAATAACAGTGGGAATGCTTTGGAACCCAAGAAGAAAAAAGCCTAACTGGGGACGACAGGTTGGGTTCGGTTGAAAATCTCAAAAAGGAAGAAAGAAATTGCGATAAACAATTTCTCCTTGATTCCTCCAAGGATCTGAAAAGACATGAGACCTTGGTCCTGCCATCAGTTTCTGCTCAATTATATTCTGTCTTCTAATGACATCCTTTCCTACCTCAGCTCCGAGAGAGCTACTCCTGATCTGCAGAAAGACTGCAAAAGGCTAAGTTTCAAAACCCAGAGGAGAACGTCATGCTGATTTTACTTCACTTAACAGTCACAGCCCAGGTACTGAGGATGCTTCCGACCAACGTGGAGCGTGCAAGCAAGCGTTAATGCTTCTGAATCTCACGTCTTCTCCTTGCCTTCTATTAATTTTTGTCTACCATTTCAAAAAACAAGCAGACATTTAGGGTTCAAACCCGATTAAATAAACCACACTTTTCTAATGGCATACCTCAGACAACATTAAAGCTAAATGGAGTCGTATCAGACACTGTGAAGTTTTTATTGCCGAGACAGAACAAGGAAAATTACATTATAGGCAGTCACTGCAGACAACTCACAATAAAATTCCCAGGCACGTCTATTTATCTCACAGTGGTTTTGTTTGCAGCCTGCTTACCCAGGTGAATTATACTTGGGCTCTTCCTTAGCACCCATCACCATCCAGGTGTTTTACATAAATAAAGGTGCCGACACCACTCTGTAAACTCGGAACTGTTAAGGGTCAGGCAGGAGGCAGTAACATGCCCACAGCCATGTGGAAAGCGGGTGGCAGAGCCGGGCAGTAACATGGAAAGGTGACTGCAAATCCCAGCCCCGGCATGCTGGCAGAATGGGGGGGCTGTCATATTTTGGTTTTATGAATGTGCTTGTGGCTACAAAGTTTAGCTTGTGGCTACAAAGCTCCAGCCAGAGACAGTGCTGGGGAGCAGGTGGGGAAAACCAGCGGCAAAACCAAGGACTGAGAGCACGGGGACCTCTGGCATGGGAGAAGGAGCCCCAGACCCTCGCAGGGAACGCGCCAAAGCCCCGAAGCATGGTGTCCCCACCAGAAATGTAGCACAGGCAGCACCAAGGGCAAGCACCAGGCTCAGACAGACAGTCGGTCCATTCAGAAAGAGAAATCTCCCTTCACACAGAGATGACCGGCATCCCCGGGAGATCACATTAAAAAAAATATCTCCCGTTACCACCAGCCTGAGAAATTCCCTGGGCCCCACAAAGGCAGATCAGCCCCCCTCATCGTTTTGCAGCCCAGGCGACGTTTCCCATCCTCCGCTGCCTTGCAGCTGCAGGGGGGTTAATGGCTGAAACAAAGCGACGGTGCCGTGCGGCGCTGAAGCATGACATGACTCCGGGCTGACATTTCGCCCGCCCTTCCTTCGAAGCCCCTTCCCTCCTTGCTGCTGCTTCTCATGCCCGTGGCAGTTCTGCCTCTCCTGAAGGAGCCTGGCTCCTCTCACAGCCCCGCAGGGACAAGGCTACCTGAAGGCACCCTGGCAGCAGTCCCAGGGCTCCTTGCTGGCTGCAGGAAGGAGATTTCCTGGAGGCACGAAGAAGCGACCGGCGCCGGCTCCTCTGCAAACCGTACTGTGAAAGCGCTGCCTTTTTGCCACCCTGCTGCGGGCAAAGCCAGACCTCTCGTGCCTGAGCATGGGACACCCTCACCAGAGCCGGGGAGCACCCAGGTCCCTTATGTGTCCAGTCTGCCTGGCAGATGATCCAAAGCAATGACGACACTTGGTTATTGTAATTCCATGCCTACCGTGCAGAAAGCCTGCCAGCATCCAGCTCAAAACAATCCACCTGCTCCCACCTTGTGCACTTAAATGGCTGCACGGCCCTACGTTCCCAAAGTCACAGTGGACTGCCTCGCAGCTGCGAGCGCTTGACACCCTGCCACTAGGCACAGGAGAAGGAACATGTGGGAGATCCCCCAGACAGACACCGGCTCCCCAGCACAACATGGGTCCTGGCCATCGGCGGGAGTGAGTGCAGGAGCCATCAGTACTCCGTATTAGCATCTTCCCTATCAAATCAAGGGACTTTATTGCAGATGCTAATCTCCTTTGGCATTACTTAATTTGCTGCCTTTAATCATAGAGAGCAGCTGTTCATGTAAACATTCAAATCCATGAATGTTGGGTGCACACAGGAGCCAGGCAAAACCCGTCTGTACGGCTCAGCCACCACCTCCTGCATCTTCCCGGACTCTGCTGTGTTCATGGATATCTACTTAAGTAACAAAAAGGGCTTACACAGCCCTTTTGATTAATAAAGAAACAATTTAACTGTTTCATTGCTTTCTGAGCATAAACATCAAGGACACCCAACAGAAGAATAGCTATTGTCCCCGGCAGGCATGACACAGCGCTGGCTGTACGGGCTGTGCTGGGGCACCAAAGGAAAGGGAGGATTTCAGAGGCTGCCCCAGACAGAATAAACAAAGTCAGGACATTGTTTGTGACTGGATCTCATCTACAAACAGGAAGGTGTCTTTTCTCAGCACCGCACTAACAGCGGATCGCAGCTCCAGCCCTGGGAAACTCCTCGGCACATGCAAAGCCGGTGAGCCAGCTTCCTCCGGCAGCGGAAGGGGAGAGGAGAGCGGTCCCTGTTCGGGTTGGTAACAGCGCTGCGGAGCTGGAAAGGGTGCACGCTGTTAAAAAGCCCCACCGACAGCTTCAGCTGCCCCCTCGGATTGTGAAATTATTACCAACATGACATATTCAGAGCAGTTTCAGCCTGTAACTTCCTGATACAAGCAAAGAAGAAGTCGTCTGATTGCTATGGACAGAGCGAGCCCATGCTGTACCCGTGGACAAAGTGCACTAACTCCGACTGACTCACAGGGGCACTATCAGCGTAAGTATTTTGAGAGGAGCTAGTTCTTTTAATAAAGGAACATCAAGCACATTTTATTTCAGAAGGAAACAGTGGGTATTTTTAAGACTTGCCTGATTTTGAAGCAAATCTGATTTGGGGATGACCCAGGTGAAAGCCTCTGGGTGGGTGGAGGATGCACGCAGATGCGGGAGGATACCTGCGCACATCTCCATTGCCCCTCCAGGTCTCCATTTCAGCCTGGCTGCCCTGGCCGTCGCTGGCAAAGCAGCCTCCTCCCAGGCCTGGGGCAGAGCGAGGGTCTGCTGTGCCCTATCTCTCCCCCGACCCACTGCCAGCCCCACACAAACACACGCGACAAGTGAGCATGAGAACCTGCAGCAGATCCTCAAAGCAGATGAATTTTTCTCCCCTCCTGCAGTTACCTGTAAGGGCGGATTATGGATACGGCCTGTCAGTGCCTCTTTTGCTCATCAAATCCCCGAACTTTGTCATTGCCAAACTTTGTGCCGGTTGGCTGCCATGGGGAAAAAAGCCACCCACCACTCAGAGCCGCTGCAATAACTGCTGATAAAGGGCAGCTGCCTTCAGAAATGGATCAGCTTGTCCTCAGCTGCTGGTAATACACTCTGAAGCTTCACAATAGCGCTCCCGGGGCTGCAAATCCCGACAAACCTTTCATTTTACTTTCCCTTCCGCAGCCGCTGTTGCCACAGCAGCAAAACGGCTGCCTTGAGTTTCTCTCTTTGTCTGCTCAATAGCATCCTGGTGGTACCGGTGCTGCCGGCGGGAAGCAGCTGCCTTCTGCCGTGCTCCTCGATCATTGTTTCCCCCTGCCTAAAAAGGAACCGTGGCCGTCCCCGCTGCCGGGGCAAGGCGAGGAACAGGCCTGGGGTTGTCCTCCGACACACGCCGGCAGCGCTCAGCTCAACTGACAGCCACGGTGATGGGGCGCGTTGATGGGAGAAGGCGGGGGACCATCGGGGAGCTGCACAGGATGGGCTTGGTGGAGCGACAGAAGGGGCCGAAGGCATTTTGAGAGGCCACGATGCGATGCTGAGGCTGCAAAGAGCAGTCCTGGGAATGCCAGAGGCACCGAGCAGCCCAGGGATCCCCGTGCCTGTGGGCTTTGTGCAGCACAGCGAGGGGCTGGGGGCTCCGTGCTGGCAGTGGCAGGGTCGCTGTGCTGTGCAGGGACACCTCGGGGCCATGGTAAGGTCCCCGGTGCTCCGGGTAACTCTGCAGGGGCATCAATGCCCAGAGGGCTCCCCTGGCTCTTCTGGGTGCGTCTCCTGGGCACCACGATGGGAATAGTGGTCTCTGGCCATTTCAAACTTGATTTTAAAATTCAGGTTGGCTTTACGAAGCCAATCCAGTTCTCCGTGAGAGGAACAGATCTACTCCTAAACAGGCTGAGGAAGGGACTAGCAGACCTGCTCTGGGTCTCCCAGTGAGACCCGAGACCAGGCTTGGGCCACAGCCACGTCTCCCTGCCTACGCCAGGCTGGCGCAGGGGCCAGCTTGGTCCTTCCTCTGCAGGGAGCTGAGGGGGAGATACCGAGTCACCTTCTCACTTCTGCCTTAGCCCTTGTATTGAAGAGGATGGAGACCACCATCTTTGCAGCCAAAAGAAAGAGACAAGACTGTCACTGGGGCTGGGGTTTAGCTACTATGTGCCCTCATATCACCTCCCCTCGCCACTGCTCTTGCAGGCTCTGGAGACAGCCAGCACGTCAGCCAAGGACTCTCTTATCATCCCTTCCCACCCCATCTAACGGCTTCTTTTTACACCTACAGACCACAAACATTTGGGTTTGTTTTTATAATAGTGTGCATGCCATCTGGCAAAACAAAATATGCTTCTCACAAGTATCTCTACAAGGCAGAGCTACGAAACGCAGCTGGTTGTGACAGCGTGGTGGGAATCAAGGGAAGGAGCCGAAGGAGCCGGTGCTGCAGCTGGGCAGCCAGAGCCATCTCCCAGGCTTTGCACCCTGCACAAAACAGGCACTGGAGAAAAATGCAACGAGAGGCAGTGCCAGGAAGCCAGGGACTCGGTGGTCCTCTCAGTCGAGCGCTCTCCACTACATAACCACACTTGTCCTGCTGCTTTGCATTTTCTTATGGACCTTGCTATTTTTGGAGTAGATTTAGGGAGGAAAATGGAATTGTCTCTTCTCAGCCTGGCCTGTAGTCTAGAGATGCAGCTTTGAATACCTAATGGAAATCTCACTTTTTTCCATCCCTAGGGACGTATATAAAGGCTGGGCAATGGCACTGTCATCACTGTCATCTCAAAAGAGGGAGCTTTGCTCAGCCCTCGCAGAGCATATCTGCAGGCGCTTTTCCCGGGGACTCCCAGCTCCAGACCCCGGATGAGCACAGGTCCCTTCCTCCAGCCACCACCTACAGCACCCTCAGACACGTCCTCCCGCACCCGGCCGGGGCACCGTTGGGAGCTCCTGCTCCTTCAGCAAGGGCTCACACAGAAAACTACCACAGTACAAACTCAGTACAAAAACTCAAGGAAGTGGAAGGTGGTATTTATTTTAATCAAAGAACTGATTTTTCTAACGTGTCGCTCACACCTGCACACCTACAAACTCACACTCACACGTTCACCAAAAGGTAGGTGTCCATGTGGTGTGGTCAGGGTCACTGTGTGCAACACAGAGGCGACATCCACTAGCCAGTCCTAACGACAGATCTGGCATCCCTCCTCATTGACAGCAAAGAACTGTCAGCAAAGGGTTTTGGACACATTTTTCACATGCTTTAGGAGTCAATGGTTATTACAGGCTGATCTTTATCTCAGCATCTTGCTTACTCAGCCCCCATAAACCCTAGGAAAGCTGCTGCCTGTTGTCTCCTTTCCCACCTTATCTAAGCCTTCCTCTTGGAACCACAGGAAGCGCAATGGCACATCACGGTGTAACCTTGCTCCCGTTATCAGGGAACAGGTCTTCTAGTGATGAGCCATCTGTGCTGCGGCCTTATCACAGCACAGACCTCCCGGTCCTGACACAAACCACACATCCCACCGTGTTTACCCATTTGCTGTCGGTTGTGTCTTTGGTCATCAGCACAGGCCATCCCTGCATCCCTTGCTCTAGCGTTCCTGCTGCTGTTTTCACACACGCTTTTCCATTCATACTCCATCCACACTAACCTTAGTATTTCCATTACAAACCTCTACAGTTATTTCCACCAAAGGCAGGATTCCTATTACAAATCACATGAACGCTGCTAGTAAATTTTAAGTCTAAGCCAGCCAGGCTAGCTCCGACTGCTAGTAACAGGCTGGTTCACATTTAATGGTGTTTTATGCCAGTGTGGATAAATGGCTTCTCCAGGCAGCTGGCTTATGAGCCTCTCAAGGTGAAGGTACCTCCAAGCACAGGAACATGAGCAGCCCTCAGGCTACCTTCCCATGCCTGGGCACTGAGACGTGCCTGGAGCACAGCCGCAGGGCAGTGGGCAGGAACGTGAAGGTCTGCAGGGACCATGTGTCCACATGGGCAGCCAGAGCACCCAAGCAGATGCCAAAGAGAGCAGAGAAGAGACAGAGATGCAAGCTCTGGGCTGTGCCTCAGCCACCGCATTCATCCTCGGCTGTGCTACAGGGGCCTCGAGCGCTCCAGAAGTCAGCAGCTGAGGTTCCACCTCTTAGAAAATGAATTGCTGAAACATGATTACTAGTAACAAAATAAGAGCCTTTCCGCTGTGGATGGGGAATTTCCTTTTCCACCATACATTCTCCCCATGTCAGAAACGTAATTCAGCAATCATTAGATGTGACCAAAGGTTAAGCACTGTGTAGGGTGGCTTTATGGAGAGCGAGAGACCTGAGAGTTGACACCGAGTGTGGACGACACCACCTCCCAGTCTTCACTCATCACTCGATTAATGCTGGAGAAAGCCCATGAGAGAAACAAGTGAACTCTCCAGCAATGTTATACTGTTCCAAAAATTACACTGCCTTTTAGTGTCCACCCCTGGAGGATCCTGGACCACATAGTACTATTTAGCTTAATGATAAAGAACTGCCTGAAAACCATGCTATGGAATGGGTGATTTCTCACCCAATTCTTCAAAGGAAATACTGAGGCATGGAGAGGTGAAAAGAAGGTACATATATTTGCAGGAGAAGAGTCCCTCCACAATGGTAGGCACAGCTCCCAGTCCTGATTCACAGCACTGCACTGACAGGGCTCCTCCTCCCCCTGCAACAGCAATTACCCAAAACCATGGTTATTCTCCCAAAACTCTCAGTGTTACTGAAATGTAATTTCCACCTCACTAACCGGAGGTGAGACCATATGACCAGGCAACCCAGACTCCTTGGACAATACCAACAAACAAAATTGAAAGTCGGTAACTCCCACCTGGTACTGTTAAACTCCAGAAAAGCTCTGAGCTGAAAGAGTTTCCAGGACAGCCTGAGCATCACCTTCTCTGTGCACTCCAGCCACGCATCTGAGACTCCCCAATGTTACTCCTTCAACAGCTTCCTGCGGTAAATCAGAGGGCTGCTAGTCTGAGTGCAATAACTCATCCCAAGTGCTGCCGCATCCGCACAGAGGAGCCACGAAGGGCAGCGCAGGTAAGACATGAATGCGAAAAGGGTGAAAAAATCTGCTCTAGCTACCATGAAGAACCAAAGCACTGAAGACATAGCAACAGCCTGGGCTAGCAGATGCAAGCCCTCCAAGGATACGTTGGGATCATTTCCATCGCTGACACCCAGATACCAGGCTGACCACTGGGTCCTCAGCAGTGCACTGCTTACAGGTACCAAAAGTCAACTGCCATGCCTGGGACATCATCTGACCCAAGGCTGAGCCGGTCTGGAGGCTGTCAGTGATGGGAAAGATCAAGCCAGCCCAACCACCTTGCCCTGGAGCCTGCCCCTCTCATCCCAAGGGAATGACAGGTCCCACTGGGAGCTGCTTGTTGCCACCTCCTCTCGTGTCTCACTCAGAGTCCGAGCCCAAGGGAATCACCCTCACCTCCCAAAAGACATGGGGAGCCTCTGGTACACCATGAGATGACTCTGGTTTGCAGTTCCCAGGGCTGGCGAGTTTGACCAGCCTGCTATCAGTTCAAGCTAACATACACGTCACACCTTCCCTTGCACGGCCAGGGGCTTGTAGGTCAGAACTAACCCCCTGGGACTGCTTTTCCTGGATATTTGGTAACCGCTGCAGACCACAGAGCAAATCTATAACTCACCATCTGCATGACACACCACTGACTAAACAGTGGTGCGTAGATTGCAATTATGAGTGTCTTTTGATTCTGCGCCTTGAGCATGCACTGGTGTCCATGATCCAGGATCCATTAGAAACACCAAACTGTTTCATTAACTGAGGTATGTCAGGGCCGTGGAGAGCTGGTGCGATGCCTACGTGCAAACTGTGTGACAGTGAGGGATCTGCTGAGGAACTTCCCCAATGAGTTGCACAGGCAGTGACGATGATGAAACCCTGAATGGATGTGACAGCTTTGGAGCCAACACCAATTGTCCGTCACTCACCTGCGTGAAGCCTGTGCAGGCACAGAGAGGAACGATTTCTCTCAAACTCACGCCTGCTGTCAAAAAAAAAGGCTGCAGAGAAAGTCAGGTACGTCTAACTGTCCACTTTCTGGGAGGTGCCTGAGACATTCAAAGTCATCTGCATGGATTTGTGATTGTTATCCTTCGTCACAAAAACAATATACTACGTCAAGCCACAAACCAAAGGGATTTTGGTAGAAATAAGAAAATAAATGGCTATGTAAGTATCCCAGGCGATGTGGATTAGGATCCAGAGCTGGTTTTGGTTTTTCTCTACCATCTTCCCACAAAGAAGGCAGAACACATCCAGGGTGACAGAGGAAAGTGAGTGTCACACAGCACCCGGGCCTCTCCATAAATGCTAGGTGCCACCTCTTCCTTGGGGAAGGAGGGAAAGCAGGGACGAGTGGCCGGGAAAGGCTCCAGCAGGCAGCACCGACTGCCACCAGCCTCTCGCAGCCCCGCTGAGCTGCGGGGACCCATGCTCAGGCAGAGAAGTCTCCTGCCAGCTCCCAGCCCAGGCACAGCTCCTCTGCAGAAAGCTGCCGGACGTATCCCGGCCAGACCCACAAGATGAATGTAAAATTGAGTGTAGCGGCAACCAGCCTCGGCCGACTGAGCGTCCCCCACCTGCAACCACGCTGGGGATCAAAATCCTGAGCACAAGGAAAGCGAAGCAAAATCCCCAAAATCGTAAGGCGCCGGCACAGCCAGACAAACATCTCCAGGCTCATATCTTTCTGCCCTCCTTATAAAGTCTCCTGATTTTATATATGGGGCACAAAGTAAGAAAAGTGGATATTTAGCCACAGTCTTCCATTTAATTTGCATGGTTTTCTCCCTTTTTTTTGGCTGGAGGGTCTCCATCCATCCTGCAGTTCAGCAGGGATAGAAAGGGGCTCTGCTTTCACACTGGAATTTTATTTATGCAAACTTTCTTAAATTATTATTACCCCCTTTTTTACAGCTCTAAGAGGCACATTAAATCTACAGAATGACTTTCACCCAAGCAGGCAGCCAACGTACAACGGGTCCAAGAGCACCCACAGCTCTGCTGACCAGTGCCCTGGGCACGGAGCGGAAGCCGGGGGGCGGCAGGGAGGACCCCGCCAGCGCTGCCATCAGGCTTTTGCTCACGTTCACGACACTCGCAGCCCACTCACGGCAGGATCCCCTGACTGCATCTACACTTTTCCTGCAACCTGGAAAACGATGTCACCAAGCGAATGTAGTGTCTCAGGCAGTCAGGCAAACGTCTGGAAGACAATCATCTGGCAGGGCTCGGCCTCCTCAGCCATGCCTGGCACACCAGCGCAGGAGGAGCCCTGGCACCGCAGCACGGTATCCATCTTTCGCAAGAGGCTTTAATCAAAATCATTCCGTTGTTTGAGAAGAAGCAACACAGGCAAATCTTAGGAAACATAAACCTCATTCACGATAGAGAAAAACCTGCAATGAAAGTCCTAAGAACTTAATCGCTAAAGCAACCCCAACCACGCACTGCCAAACACTTGGCAAACCATCTTTCACCTCATCCATGACCAGATTTTGACAGCAGGCATACAGGGCATTTACAAAGAAGGATCTGCAGGTATAGCAAGACTCACCCTTGCTTTAAAAGATGCACGACAGTAACTGTCAGTTAACCGAAAAACCTATGCTGGGAAGCTGATCCAAACTCAGGTAAAGATCAATGTTTCCAGGGGCTCCCCATCCTCCCAACAGCTGCAGGTTTCAGCTGAACATTTGCACCACCGGTTTCAGGGTGAATTCTCAGCTGGGAGAGCTCCCCCGTAATCTTCACGTGCCCCCCTCCAGCGATGCCCACTTTCGGGGAAACCCGCGGCTCTGTCTGTAGAGGTAAGGAAATGTCTCTTACGTTTTGCAGGGCGTCTTGATACTGCGGCAGTGACGAGAGCTGTGACTCGGAGTGGTACGGGGACAACCCTTTCCTCAGAGTCCTCAGGTCCCCCGTGCTGGACTGCTGCAAAGACAACGACAGAAAACAGGACAGTCCGTATTAACAAGAAGGAAAGCTGTGCCCCTCCTGCTGTATTGGCTTTTCCCATGACCACTTCTGTCCCATCACTTGTTCCCATTACTTCTCCCTGCAACAGCAGTGACAGTGAACATTGTAATAAAATGCTTCTTCCATGCCCACACCTAGAGAAAACATTTGCAATCAGTTGGAGGTGAACTGTTCAAGGTCTACTCCATTAAGTGATACAGCAAGAAAGCATTTTGATTTTACCTAAGTTCCTACATGTTCGTTAAAAACATTTGTTAAGATGCAAATGAAAAAATATTTTTACTTCAGATTAAACCAGAATCAGCAAAAGAAATCCACCAGGAGACATTTTCTAGATTTTTCTTTTTAAAACAGCATAGGCTATTCCAATCACCTGCACGTGGAAAGCAATGAGAGTTTGTAAACAGTGCTACTGAGAGTCACCTAAGCTTGCAAAATGTGTGTGACAGGAACAGCTTCTTATTTGGTTATAAATTTGCATGCACCCACAGGTCTTAAACAAAGTCAAATAAATAAAGGTAGTCTATATGACCCTAGAAACCAGATAAACGCAATCAATAGTCTGCGCTCAAAGGGAGAAGCAGCACTGGGTGTCGAGAGTACTGAATAATCTCCCTGGAACAAAGTTTCTGCCTCATGTTATTAGTTCTCTCTCTCTGAGATTCTGAAACAGGACGGTCCTAGAACAAGTTGTTCTCATTTATAAAAGTACACCCATAAAACGCCAATACACAAGTAGCCAAAATCAAAGGTCTGGGAGAAGATTATATCTTTTTATTAGCAATAAACATCCTCATTAACTTTTCATATTCTTAAGAGTATCATGCAGTGCACTATCCTCTATTTTAAAGCTATAAAATCATGACCTTTTAGATTTTTATGCTCCATTAAGACTTTTGACTTGCATTTGCTGCAGAAATGATGTTTTCTACTTCAAAAGAACCAAAGAAAAGCCACTGGTGCAATAAAATTTAAGAGGAAATCTCATAAATCAGCTCAACTGTATATAAAAAGCCCTCAGTAACCCCAAAGGCCTGACCATAACCGAGACTTTGGGGACTGTGGCCGTGCCCTGAGCTCTGGAAATATGGGAAGTTCATTTCCATTTCTTGCTTTCATTTAGCAGAGAAGAATTGGTGCATTCAGAATGGATACATCATTTTCTATCAGTGTCAGAAACATTTTCTTGTAGCTACATGGCCTGTTTTAGGACATGTTCAACTTTGGCTTTATTTCAAAATGTGGTTTTCTTAGGTTAAAACATCTAGTGTGACCCAGTGTTTTCACAACCATTCTGGCGCACTCACCCTATCAACTTTCCTTTTACAAGCTGTGAAGAGAAGGGTAGTTTTCAAGAAGGCCATCATGAGAAATGGATGCTAGTCCTGTATCACCCAATCTGCTGGGAACTGTTGTGCCTCACATGGCGTCAAGTGACACGGCATGACTTGAGCATATTGGATGTCTGAGATTCCCTTGAATTTACAACGTGACATCAGAGAAGATCGTGGCCTATATTTCTTTTGCATTTCACAATAGAGAGTCAGAGACAGAAAGATCTGAAGGAGATAAAGTTTAAGCTAAAAAGTGACTGCTGCAAAACTGAGTTTCCTCCACCATGCCTGGGAGGTATATACTTTCAAAGGAAGGTTAGCAGGTCGCAAAGGAAGATGATGAGAAGACTCTTAGTTTACTGGCATTGTCCCAGGCATGTGATGTGTAGGGGTTTCTTGGTGGTTATCCTGAAAAGATTTTACCCTGGCTGGTTACGCTTCCACTGCCCTCCTGTGTGCAACCTCTTCTTCACTATTGTATGTGCACGGCGGTATGTATTGAGGTGCACCTCCTGGAGAGTCCCGACACTCTGCTACCCACTCCTTCAGTGTGTCAGCTCAGGAGCTCATGCACCCTTCCCGGACATCTGTGACAAATGGGCACTTGCACAGGCAAGGGAAAAGCAGAATAAAACAGCAGAGCAAAAATGTGAGGTTGTAGCTTTGTGCTGGAGACCCCAGAGGTCACAGATCTCCTCGAAGGCTCTGCTCCAGAAGGATGTGCACTGCCTCGCCAGTGTTTAGAGGCCCTGGATTGCTCAGACTTTTGCAAACCCCACTGAGACTTGCAAGATGCCACGTGTTTACGGGGCACCAGGAGTGTCGAAACAGGTATGAGAAAGAGAGATTTGGCGGACATTTGTTTGCCTCCCAGAAACTTCTTCTCTTGCCCCCAAATCTGATTGGGTTGGTTTACATTAGCATGTGTTTCATCACACTACAGCTTGTCCTCATAGAAACTCAAAATGCCTTGCCCACCAGAGGAAGCAAGGCAACCAGACCTAAGTCTAGTCAACAGACAATATCACACTGCTGTGGCTAAAAATACCCTAGTTTAAATTGATTTAATTTAACTGCCCTATGCTCCTGCCTGGAGCAAGAGTCTGCATTAATCTCAATTTGGCTTAAATTGGTTGAAATTGTGTTGGTAAATATACAGATACAGTCAAAACTCTGCTCTAACAAGTGTTTATAATGGATTAGTTCTATTGCTTTTTTTAAGCAAATCCCATTTAAGACAGTGCACTTGTGTGTGACAAAACTATTGTTAGGTTGTTTCAGTGACTGCTGATTATGAATCTGACCTAATGCATTCAATTTGATGGAAAGATTCCCACTGAGTTCAATGAACATCAAAACAAGCTCTTAATTAAAGAAAAGAAAGGAAAAGAAAAAAAAAAAAGAAAAAGAAAAGAAAAGACATCTAAGAAACAAAAATGCTGAAGAGAGATCTATCCAGAAGAGGAATGAGGTGTTTGGGGCATGAGGTAGGTTTGGTAGGGCAAGAAGAATCTTCATCTGCCATTGTTTATAATGCATCCGTGTTGGAGATGGCCAAAGAACCACTTTTTCCTACCGCTGTCAGCCGTAAAGCCAGTCCCTTTTATGAGCACTCCACTCAATGCAATTTTCCTTCTACATTGCCTGGAGTTTGTTCCAAAATGTATCTTACTCAAGCTATTTTTTACAACAGCCTACCAATCACAGTTCTGCACTATTTATTTTCCTTGCACTAAAAGCAAATGTGTATTTCTTCAACATAGAAGAAAAACTGCTTCTTCTTCCTTTGATAAAATAAAATGGTGCAGTGACATGTATTCATCAGACCTCCCTAAACATTTACACATTCATTGGGCTTTGCTATCAGAGCTACCCAGGAAAAGAAAGTGAATCCCTCATTAAAAAGCAATATGACTAATGATGCATCAGAATGAGTAGCCATTACTCCACTTAAACCTAAGTTAAAAATCCTGGTATTTGCATTGGCAATTCACTCACAAAATGAAATCTCTTATTACTTTAC
The DNA here is from genome assembly GCF_964195595.1 of Calonectris borealis. Lineage (NCBI taxonomy): Eukaryota > Metazoa > Chordata > Aves > Procellariiformes > Procellariidae > Calonectris > Calonectris borealis. The sequence continues at coordinate 14,722,629 of NC_134316.1, read as the reverse complement.
CCAATTTTCATTACTGAGATGTAAGTGGATCCCAGATTGCTTTTCTAGTCAGAATGGCATTTTAAAAGTACAATCCCTGATCATCTCTGCTCATCATCATTGTTGGAGATTATCTCAATTGATGGACAACATGGCTATAATAAATTACCCTTTGGGTAAAATCACATTTCTGGAGTTTCAAGGAATTTATCAGCAAAATCATTTTCATCTGAACTAAAACTCCACGGGAGAGTGCTGTTTCGATTAAACTTTTATTGGGAATGTTTTCTAAGCTGAGGAGCAGAAAGAGAGGGATGGACACAGAAAAGGAGACCAAGAGAGGGCTGTGGCAACTCATAGTCAGTCTTTACTTAACCTGATCAAATTTACAACTTGCATAACCTGAAATACACTTGTCCCCAGCAAATGCCAACTGGCCACTGACTGCTCTGGACTAGCTCTTGCTCTTTTACTGTGAATTTTTTTCGAACACTAGTTTCATCCAAATGTTAAAAAAAAAAAAAAGGAAAAGGAAAGGAAATAGAGAAAAAGAAAGCATCATCTCCTGACTTTCACAGCGGTACGGAAGTGCAGGACCTCCCCTAGGTCTAACTCAGCATCACTCTACGTGGCGTTGCCTCCCTTTACCGGCCGATGAGCACGGGGACGAGCCTGCAGACCCAACACCTTCGCCTTCAGTGCAAACCTGTGCTACACACTGCCAACGCTGACAGCTCCACAGTGGTCCCTCAGGCACAATAACTCTTCATTATCTGGAAATAATGACATGACATTTATTGCTAAATTTTTCAACGAGGCAGAACTTGAAGTGACCCCAGAAGATACTGCTCTTGGACCAAAGCCTGAGATCTTTGTCAGCCCCGTTATGAAAGAAATGGACCTAGACATGCCTCTCCTGGTGGGGGAGGGAGTTTTGCCTACCCATACCAGTGAGAAAAGAATAGGACTAACAAATCAGGTTTTTAGTAAAAATAGACTGCAAACCCAACTTTTTCTCTGCCTAGAAAACAGAAGCAATTTGATTATTAACATGGGTGGAAAGTGGTAAGTATTTTCCATAAAAAATAATGTATCATTTTAAATACTTTAGATAGAAATTAAAGTCTTGGTGCTTACCAAAGCCTAAAATTACATTTTTAAAAAAATCAGCGAACACTTGTTCCTATCAAAGCTTTCTATCCTGCTAGCAGGGAGAAGAAATGGTGGCCTCTGACTTTTTGACCTGGTGTGCTGAGTGATTTAATTTGAAAATAACACAAATAACACATGAAGATGGATGGTGTTTGTGGTATTTTAAGGTCAAAGTACTAAGAAGAAACATTTATTTTCCTTTCCATTTCTGTCCAGTAAAGTCAGATCAGTGCTGTGGCCATGTTGAACCAACTAGGAAGATAAAGTGTTGAAAACTTATAGACAAGTTAGACAAATCACTGTTCTGTTACCCTTCAGTGTTACTTCTGCTGGAAGGGAGAAAAAAGAAGACAAGGATTTAATTCCAAGGCACTTTGATGTAACAAAATGGACCATTCTTAATAGAAATTAAATACAGAAAGACAGAAATTTACTTGACAGATAGTTCTCAGCATTTATGAAAAAGATTAGCAAAAAAACCAGAACAATTTCAATTAGAATTATGTGTTGAAGTGACTGAGGAAAATTAAAAAGCGACACTGTCAGCTTCCAGTAATTCATGAATTAGCATTCAAAACGGGGTTGTTACATAAGTAGCCTTTAATTGAAAACACTGTTTTCTCCTTTCGCATAAGTTGTAACAGCTGAAGGCTGAACAGAGGTTAAAAAAAAAAAATTAATCATAAATGATCAGTTTGACCCTGTGCCCTGCAGAAATATTAAAGCCTTTAAAAAGAGTCACAGCTTCCCTTCTCCCCACAGGCTGTGGGGTCACCTTGGAGCAATTTGGGTGTCTACACACGGGCACCCCGTGCCTGAGCGTATCCAAGGCACCGCGGAGGCGTGGCAGATGCGATGAAGAGCTGCTAGAGACCCGCATCCTTCTGGTGCAGGAGGGACAGCCCTGGTGGCACCCGAGGACTATGTCTGAACAGCTGAGATGCTGCTCTCGTCACTTCTTGGTAATTCATTTGTAATCTCCTGCATTGTGAAAGCTTCTTCTCCTGGTCCTCATGCCGTTAAAAAAAAAAAAATCAAGCACCAATTCGAAGGCCAGGAGTCCTACAAAGCCCCTTTTTGTTTACCTCTGGGGGGTCCCTTTATAAAGGGATGGAAAAATGTGTCCAGAATGAAGAGGAGAATCAAGCATTCGTGAGTCACGAACAGCAGACTTCCCAGAGGACTGTCATTTCAGAGGCTTTATAATAATCAGCTTCATTTTCCTACAATGCAGACCCACTGGCACTAAGCTCAAGAGAGAGCAGATTACACACCGCACCACTTAAATTTATTAATATCATACCTGCTATTCAACATAACGTTAGAAGAAACTATATATCTTAACATGAAATGCAACTAGATGGAAAGGAAAACTGTGACGAACTCAATATTGGCAATAGAAGATACCTGTATTAACACCAGTTCAGAAGATTTTCTTTGGACAAATGAATATGCCACACCATCACCCAGCCCTCAGAGAGACAAGCAATTTCCATTTTTTAGTGGCTACTCCACCTTTTTACAAAACACAAGATTTCCTTTAGCTGTCATTTAAATATCAGGGTGAACCTGGTCCTTAGCAATAGGGCAAGGGCATCCCAACCTGGCCATGTAAGCCCATAAGGATTTGGCCTTATGATTTGGGTAATTCTCTAATTTCTCTGAAAAAAAGTCTGCATGAAAACATGTCATTCTTACTTCATATTCTAGTTTTACCCCATAAATCTTGGATGTTAGATGGAAAACTCTGCTGAGACCTTGGCTTTTGGTTATATATATTTGTGAAGAGAAAAAGGAGGAAGGTTTTATTTCAGTCCACTGGGTCAGGCTGCCTTCATCTTTATGGACTCTTGTGCTGCCCATTACCTGAATTACTTGCCTGTCACTGTAATATAAATTCTTAAACCTACCGGCAACAATTTTCTAAACCATAATTGTTCCAGTAATTTAAACGGCCTCAATTTTGACACTCAACAACCCATTGTTTGCAACTGGGTAATTAAATGGAACGTTTAGCTTAAAATCTTTTCCTGTTATTTCCTGCAGCAATTTAGCTAAAAGTACCAACTTCTCTTCAGGTAGGTAAATGGCTTTGATTTGAAGTTGGTCAAAACTCAGATGTTACTAACCAATGGCTTTTGCACAAGCACAGGAGGGAAATAAAAAATAATTAGGGGCATATTTAATACATTCAGATGATTAAAAAATGGAAATAGCCAACATTAGCGTGTGAAAGAACAAGCAATGAGAGCCCCAAACAACCAGCAGCAATATTAAAAGGCAGCCCCCAGATCCAAGAAGCTGTTTGTGGATGCATTAGCTCTCTCTACCTTACTGAAATTTCGTGGCAAGCTGTTGCAGTCAGTCAGCTAGAAGGGAACAGAATAACATTATACATTTGGAAACTTAACAGAAAAAAGTTATTTTATCATCTTGGAAAAAATTCCATCTTTACTACAGATGACCAAAATAAGCTGGTCTTACATGCAGCACTTGACAAGATAATATTATTATGTGAAATTCAATCCCTTTTCCCATATTAATGAATGAAGTCTTGCAGAACCCATTATTATCTGCACAAACATTAACATCGTACTATCCCGATTTAGAGTATGGTGACCCCACAAAAAGTTGATTAAGCTTGATAACCTTACTCTTACTCACAACTACGGATATTTTATACCAACAGAGTTCAATGGCACTATCAGAACACACCACTCCCTAAGAACGACCTGGCCCAAGATATCCTTAGTAATTCCAGCAGAGAAGTGATATTTTGCTGAGGTAAAGCAAAGCAGAAACACATCTCAAATAACGTGAAGGAGATGCTGCAAAGCGCCTGCCTTGTGCAGCTCTGACACGGGCACCAGGGCAATGGCCCCGCTTTCTCGTGACCTCAGCACCACGCGCGAGTGGCCCTTGCAGGCAGCCTTGTGCCCCAGCGAACACCCCCTACCACATGACCTTGCGCCAAGATTTCCTCCTTATCTCATTAATCCGTGTTTTAGGGTCTCATGCAGCAGGAAGTTGACGGATGCGCAATTTCACTGTGTGAAGCTAGCAAATAATTGAATTAAGGTTCAGTAATTGCAGTTATCACTACAAGACATATTCAAGCAAAAATAAGCTCAGCAAAGCGCATATCTGACTTTAAGTATATGTGAAGAGTCCCATTAGCTTCAACAGCATTTATCAGGCAAGCTGGAAATTACACATGAGAGTGCAATAAAAAATCAACGTATTTGATTTTGAAAGAACTCTGCAAATAAGGAAAAAAATTAAGGGATGAGATTAAAACTATTTAACATCTTCCATGTCATGTAATAATACGAGCTTTCTGTAACAGGAGAGATTAAATTCCTTTACGCTGGTTCATATCCCTGTTGTACACGCAGCGCATCCAGGGATCATTCCTTAGACTGGTGACAAGGGCTTCAGATGACAATGGTCTGCCAAGACACCTACTCTCCCAATTCCCTCTCCAGTATTCAGCCAGCAGGTCACAAGCACAACCTCAGCCAGTTTCATCGTTTTTAGTTGTTCATGTGGAATCGGAAACGGTACGACCCTGAGAATGAGGTGCAGAGCCCTCGTACAGCAGCAGCAGCACAGGGAGCTGTACGGATGCATTTGGACGTTGTGCCATGGCCGGATCTCAGCCATTCGCAAACGCAAGACAGGAAGGAGCACCCCCACTTCTGCCTATGCTCTGACTTTCCCCTCATATCATGAGCTGCATTCATACAAGCTGGAGGGGCAAAGCAGCAGATTTCATCTGGTTGCAATGGTGACAACTGGAATCCTCTATTGTCAGGGGAGCTAACACTTTGGGAAAGGCTTAATAAATACCAGGAGACAGTCAGTAAGAGGCTTAGCAGATTTTGCCATGTAAAACCAGTCTTGGAGAAATATTTTTATTAGTATCTCAGTGGGGTACAGGCAACAAAAGCTGTGCAAGTTTCAAACCTCTCCATTCTCTGTAGCAACTGAGGTAGGGAACTTTAGTACACTGTTAATATTCAAGAGTGTCTGTATTTTTTTCCTCTTGCTTTAGATCAGCAGAGAAAGATCAACCCCGTAACTCATGGGAGACTCGGATAATCAGCTCAAACCAAATTGCAGTATATAATTATAATCACACAACTGGCAGGCTTTGCTCAAGAGAGAATATGGGCTGGCGCAGCTGAGATTCAAGCATCACAGCTTTTAACCCAAATAGAAATGCAGCTCAATAGTTAGCAAAGCCAAATGGAGTTATAACCATTGACATTCGGTGTAGCCCACGTCTGGTCTGTGGCTTGTATGCAATGAGTTTAAGAGTCTCAGACTAATGGAGCTCATCCGTGGCTCATTAGCACCAAAATCAGTCTCTTCATTAGGGATGTCAATGGAGAAGCTAAGGAATGCTGCGCCAGTTCCACCAGGCAAGTAGATGTAGATGTGGATGTAGTATTAAGCACACAAATAAACTCACTGGACCATCCCCTGGAGTCACCTTTCATTTTCTTCTGTCAACTGCACTCCAGGCAACGAGGCCAAAGAGGCCAAAGGGAGCCACGGCACCTCCTCCCAAAAGCTCAGCCACAGCAACACCGCTGGGGCTGCCTTCAAGACACTCCCCACATCCCGTAAAACGAGGGAGCTGGGAATGAGGAAGGCAAAGACCTGAATCCCCTTCTCATAAACCCGAAAAGGTCCCTTGCAGGCTTTAACTAATGCTGGGACCAAGCTGTCTGAGGGCTCTGCTGGCCTTCTCTCTCTTCTTTTGAACAGCACACTCAAGCCCCTCTCTTCTGGAGGACCACTCAGATGTTCAAAGTCCTCTGCTGAACCAGCACTCAAATAGCCGGGAAGAATCAGTTACAGCCAGTCTTAATTTTTATGAGATAGTTCGAATATTCTTTAAAAGTCTCCTACAAAGATTTAGATTTGCATTTTTGGCTTCATGAAGAGCAAAACAAAACTGAAAATTTTATCACAAACTTATAGTTTTGGGTAAAGCCTCTTTTTTTTTCAAAAGCAATGAATGATTAACATCCTTCCCATACTTCCCCAAGTTGTTTTCAGATATCAGACACTGAATTTTTCTTCAGCTGGTCCTGAATTTGGCATTGAACTTACTGCAAAAATCTGTTCTTAAGCCTCTGCAGCTATTGCTTACTTTCCCCTCGAAACATTTTTCAGTCCTTCTCAGATGGACGGATCACTGAGAATCTGTATACTTTGAACCTCTCTACATGTTACAAAGACACAAAATGCTGCTTCTTCATAGCCTGATCTAACTGCAATTAAGAGCTTTTTCCCTGACCCTGTCCTCATATACAGAAAAAAGTGGAATCTAGTGAAATGACTAATCCTGCATTTCACAGCTGGAGGTTAAACTGAGCCTCATTAAACCCAATGTTCTTGCTTACCCACAACAGAAACAAATGGGGCATGGCAGAGCTTTGCGTGTGTGCGTCTCTCTCACACTCATACTCTTACACAGAAATTCAACTCCAGTCCTTCAAAAATTTTGAGTTAAATTGCAAGAAATTATATGATTGTCTCAAATTCCTAAGATTCAAAAAACACTGTATGTTTCTGTCTATCTGTTATTCGACTTCTGGATTCAGAACTTTTTGTACTATATTTCCTAGGTTTTTGGGGAAGTCTATTTATACATGCCAGGTGACATTCTCATAAAATCCCTTGATTCCACAGGTGACAACCCCCAGAACACACAGTACACCATCCAGCTTTCATTACAAGTTGCAAAAGCTCATTTCTGTCATTGATCCTGCTTTTTAGATGTGTTTCTACCCATGAATGGGAGGTGAATACTAAGAGAATATTTGTCTTGGTAGGTAGCAGCCCAAGACCCTTACGTCCAAGGTCAATAGAAGGAACTCCATTATCTTAAAGGGCTTGAAAGTATTTTGGATGCAAGTCTGAGACATCTTTGAACTGCTCTTTTAAAACTGTACATCTCTTATTTGGGGGGGAAAAAATCATTTTATTCAATAAATACATATTGTTTACTTAAATCTCAAGTCCACTTATTTGATAGCAAATTGGTCAGATCAGTCTTGTCATTTTAATTCATAAAAGAAGGAGGTGAAATGAAACACACTTGGACATAGATTGGTTTTGCATGCTACATTTCCTTAAAGCTTCTGCTGCCACAGCTAAGAAAGCTACATTTAGGGGGTTCTGTCACCATTTTTTGCATTTACGCATGTAAGCAATGCAATGTAATTAGAGGCCTAAATCAAAGTTTGGAGAGTGGTCTCATGAAAGGTCTCATGAGAGGTTTCATGAAAATCTGGTTCTGAGTGAGCTGTACTCCAAAATGCATGGAGTCCTGTAGAAAGTCTCACCACTGACTTGAAAGGAATATTCAGACGAGGTCCCAAATACGCATCTCCTTTTTGATTAGTTAAAGTTAATATGCAGCTAAAGATTTAAACAGCGCATAAAAACGGTAATATAGTAACTTAGGGCATGTCCCCTTCAGTATTCTGAATTTAAATGGAGACCAAATGCACTGAAAAGCTTTCATGTCTGAGTTGCTCTCTATTACAAAAAAATCCAATTTCCCTTGTGAGACCTTAAATTAAAGCCATTATACTTATCCTCCTCACACACAAACAGTAGGTAGACTTCGGGGAAATAAGACAGGTTTGCAATTTTGTTCCGCTCGTGGTGAGCATGTGCAACGCTCCTGGCGCGAGCCATGGCATCGCAACAAAACTCCGGAGCCGCAATTCAAGGAGAGGCCCGAACATTAAGACCCATCGCAACTCTGAGAGCCGAGAGGCAACTCCACAGGCAGGAACACAACGGCAGACTTGGCACAAAAGCGACTGACAGTAAAACAACAGAGGAAATTGCACTCTGACTCTCCTGGAGCCAGCCAGCACATTGTGGAAATTTCTTTTTCTCCTCCGTCCTCCGCTCTTCAGGAAGAGATCAAGCTCTCCCCTGAACAGCATTTACATCTTTGTTCTTTGCAGCACTAACGATTCTCAGGCTCTCTTCAGTCCTGGGGTCCAGTTTTTTCCCCCTCATTTTCAGAACAATATGCTAGAAACTGCCTGCTGGGTGCATGTTTGTGCCAAGTTCACATTTGCCTAAGAAGGATTGAGGCAGCCTGCAGATGCCCTTACCATGGAAGCTCCTAGCTCAAAAACCTCAACTCTGTTTTAATAGCAGTGTTTACAGGCATTATTTACTATCATTTTACTATCTGTACAGCTGCAGCCTTCTTTTAATTCAGGCTAAGCATGCAGTTTCTTAAAAATAAGACTAAGCACAGTTTTCAAGACCTTCCAGGGATGCTCTAAAGATCTTCCAAGGATACTCTAAATCCCCATCAGCTAGTAGGCAGATACTGAAATGCTGTGAAGTGCTGGTAATACTGAAGTCTGTTTGGCGATTTTAACTAAATACTCTGATGTTCCTCATAAATCCCAAGGGTTGTCACTCCTTATAGAATAATTTTTTGTATTTCTGCTCTGCACCAGGGGACCTGAAATTTTCCCTGAAAGATGCACCAGGACCTCATTGTCAAATGTCTCGCCTGCCTCTGCTCTATTCAAAGCTGGGCTTTTTGAAACAAAGGTGTGCAACGTGCTCTGGGCATCTTTGAGTAGGAAAATGCCTCTGGCATTCCTGTTCTGAAGGGAAAAGCCAGACACAGCTCAGCAGAGACTATAAACCAAAAGAAGTCCCGACAGCCAGCCCATGGTGCATGGGACTTAGTTACGAGGAGAGAGAACAGGGTGATGAGTCCACAAAGCCTACAAACTTCAGTTTTAATTAAAAGTGCCCAATCCTTGCCATTGCACAGAATGAGCTGAAAATGCAAAATAATGTGAAAGAATGGCCAGAAGTTTGTCACTGTTATTACCTCTAAAATGTATGCATTAGTTATAAAACTAACCAGAATTGACCTTTGGTGCTCCCGAAGCTCATAAACATGGGTTTCTCTAATCTTGAGAAGAAAGGGTGTAATTACAAATTCATTTTCAGTTTCAGGGGCAGTGTAAGGTGGCTTAAGCGGTCTATTTTCCGCTTCGACGCTTTCAGCTCAGAGGAACGGAAAGCAAATATGGTCTCCCATCTCAGGGGTTATATCTTAGTAATATGGAAGGTACCCTCATCTACTCAACCAGACACCGCGAAAGAGAGGTTAACACCAGCTCTCCTGGGCACTCCCCACAGTGACAGAGAGGAAAAACAGGACTTCTCCCACATGATGTTGCATAGGTTAATTGCATGCACACAGCAGAACTTAGTGCACTTCTTCCCTAGAGAATTCGAGCCTATAAAAGTGATGCCTGTGAAGCTCTCCAAAGCCAACACCCAACATTCCTCAGAGCTTACGTTCATCTTCTTTACATCTCGACTAAAACTTCCAGAAACCAGCTACACTCGTGAGAAAGGCTGACACCGTCAACCCCAGGACACTGAGATCCCCACCTGCTCTGCGGGGTCTTTGCCACTGTGGTTACACCACAGACGCCTACCAGCACTGGTGAGCAGGCATCGAGGGGTCTTTTCTGGTATGGCATTCGCTTCAGCATCCCCCCAACCAATATAAATCAGGGCAACAAAGGCCGTGTGTTGTCAGAATTGCTGCCAGCACAGCGATGCCATACAGGACCATGACTTTCTAGTTAACATGGCCATGCCAGCAAAACATTACAGTGTAAACCTGAGTCAAAGAAAGGTATGAAACTGGAGTCGTTTCTCTGCAGAGAAAGGAGAATGGGAAGAGCGATGATTACTGATGGGTTAGCAATGTCAGAAGCAGCTCATTTCTCAACTGGAAATACACCTCTCCTTGCCTAGAAAGCAAAAGAGGTCAAAACCAAAAAAATCCATATGCAGCTATCATAAATAATATCCACTTCTCCATTTACTTTCCTCCCCCTGCAAAGTGTGGCTCATGAGGTGGTACTTCTTGACCTCCCAAGGGGAGGAAAGCTCTCTCCATTAATCCGTTCAAATGAGTCACCAGAAAAAGAGAGGTGTGAATCCCAGCACGCCTGCGCTGTAGATGACACGTACAGCGCAGAGCAGCCACCTCAGCACGGGCTGGAGAGCTCTCACCTCTCCCATTGAGATTTTCTTCCGAAATGCTTACAGAGAAAGGAGATGTGAGGAAGCAGGAGAAAAAGTGCAGGCTGGGAACCCCTGCAGCAACTTAATTCCATGCCTGAAGGTGGTACAAAGACACCACCTCTCAGCATAGCTTCACACCCCAGATGCCGAGGAAGATAAAGGAACAAATCTCACCCAGGGTGCACCAGCTAGCAAAGGGGCATTGTGTCTCCAGCCACTGTAATATAAATCCTCCTGTAAAGCCGGCAATATCATTTGCAGCACTGGCCTTCTCGGGTTTTCTCTGGATGAAGCACTATTTCAGCTCTATGTTTAGCACTTGGAGAGAAGCCAGGAAGACTTCTATAACCACCACTGATTTGTTAATCCCTTAATGCACAGGCACTGTTTGTTACTTAGGACGTCAGGTTTCATCACTCCTCAGCACACTGGTGATAGAACTTCTTGACACCAGACTGCAAATATTATTGCAATGTCAATACTCCCAGGGAGAAAGCCAAGCCGAGTTAAAATGTGACTTTGGTGTTGACAAGCCAGTTTGGCATGGCGGAGTTCAAACAGCCAGGATCACCTGGCAACTTTAAAAACAGGAGGAAAGTTTGCCAGGATCCTTTTTGACTAGATTCTTATCCCAAGATCCGCATGGTAACGGCTAAACACTTTCCAATCACATGAAGCAAGAAAGAATAGAATAAGTGGATTATACTTCTCCGCGGAGGTGCTGGGAGCAACATGTACATATGCATGGAGTCTGTGCCTATACAGATTTTCCTCATTTTTCTCATTAAAAGAGAAAAAATCCAAATCTAGGTTTGTAGCATCACAGCTTTGGAGGCGATGCAGTGCAGTATCCCCAGGGACTTCACCCAGACCGTGGCACCTTCAACACTTCTCTTGTTGCCCTAAGGAGAGCTGTCTCGGTGCTATGATAAAAAAGAGGTATTTTCTGAGTGCGATCTAAAATAAGTTGGATCCTGGTCTTTTTGGAGGGCACAGGGGCTGCACAGAACATCAGAGCCAGGCTGGCGTCGGTGGCTGCTGCTGCCGGGGAGGTGGCTGGCCCTCTCCAGAGCACGGAGCTGTTTTAAGATCATTTCCCTCCCTCCTGGATTCAAACGTTTGTAGTGACCGAGCCTGAAAGGTGAGGACACCTGAGGACAGTTGTGCGCGTGGAGGAAAAGGCACAGCCTTCCCACCCAGGACGGCACGAGGATGAGGGGCTGATGCGTGGGGCTGCTTCAGGCTCACGCACCCCGAGACTAACTGGGCTTCATCCTCCCAGTGCAATAAGCCCAGGCAGCTATTCAGCCCCTATTAATTTACCGCCCATTAATTACCAACCACTTTTTTTTGGCCTCATAAGGCAGATCCGATGCAGTAATGTGCTCGGCTGTGGCAGGACGAAGCTGGGCCAAGGGCACGTTGAGCCCATCCCCAAATCCACACACATCCCAACTGCCCACACACAGCCCATCTGCTTATCAATTGCTCCAATTAAATAGTCTCGGGGTTTCGACCACCACCAGCTCACTCATGGCTTGGGAGAAAGACAAAGGTAGTTAAAATTAAATTAGCAATTGATTAGTACATGAAGCCACTCGGAAGCAGTTGAGTTGAGCACCCTTTGGGGGTTTTAACCCTTTGGTGCCCTGTGAGTTTTGTTTCATGGCTAGCAACGCCAATGAGTACACTGGAAATTTGGGGTAATCTTTAAAAAAAGCTCACAGTCAGGTCGAAATGTGTATTTCAGTAAAAATAAGATTTAACAAAATTATTTTATTGAAAATTCAGTAAGCATAGAGTCTTCTTTTCAATTTTTTTTTTTAAACAAGAATGTTTTAGAAACATGATCCTGGAGCAGTCTATTTTCAGACTTGGAGAAATGCAAAGAACAGCACAACATAAACTGGCAAAAAGGTATTTTTAAAAAAAAAATAATTAGAAGAGTTTTTTTACTTCCAGTCCTTATAATTGGAAAGAATCTGGAACAAAATGACTGTGAAAGTCAGCGTTTGAAGTAAGAAGCAAAGTATAGAAAAAAAACCTTTAAAATGCCAGGGAGGTAGAACAGTCTAACAGTGAAAACATGCAAAGAACAAGAGAAAAAGGGTAACTCTTCCGATGGTTTAAATAGACAGTGTTTCAGTGATTTCTGCAAAGCTGCCCCTGTTTACATCAAGTGCTGTGTTTTGCAGGGCATCCAGCGGACATACCAGACAGAATGACTGTTTTCTTCCCGCTGCTTGACATCCCTATATACAGATAGGTAAGCACCAGGAGTGATCAAAAGCCCAGTGGCACGTGGAGTAGACTTTGAAGGGCAGATGCAAGCAAAAAAAAGTGCCAGTTTTAAAGAGGTCTGTTTGGTTTTAAGCAAGATCTCAAATAAAAGCTGAGAGCCAGCACTGCACAAAACTATTCCCAAGGCTGTCCTTTGACTACAGCCTCCTCTTTCAACAAGATAAAAGTCAATGTAAATGGGCAAGCAAGACAAAATCCTACAGCAAGGGCACAGGCAGCGCCAGACCCTCACAGCATCCCTGGGAGCAGCAGTGGATCAAGGTGTTCTGCAGGGAGGCATTAATGTATCTCCAAAACACACACAGACACTAACAGAGGGTATACTTTTTTTTTCTCTTTCTTTTTCTTTTTTAACAACAGGAGACCCAATTCTGTCAGTGGGGCATTGATATGAAAAGAGCATTATGCTCTTACCCTGGTCCACTGAAAGCCCTTGTGCATTCAAGTGGGCAGTCAGACACAACTATACGGAACAGGAGAACCGAGCCACATTAGTATCTATTAGGCAATAAAAAACCTACCTGGGAAAGAAGCTTGTTGTCATCCTCCAGCAGTTTCACTTTTGTTTCAAGTTGCCTGATATAGTTGGAAGATGAGTCTTTAGGAAAAGAGAAAAAATATGTTTAAGCTTCTTGTATTACAGGCAAGTACTGTCAGACAGCGATACGTTTTCCCCCTCCACAGAAGGCAAGTTTGGGAAAGACCTAATGAATAAAACCCCAAATGTATAGTATGAGGAGCGTATTCTGCCAAAAGCTTTTTTCACTAAAAAGCTGAGATTCAGCAATAGCAATGTATTCTGTGAATCTGTATCAGTGCCACCAGGTTGGGGGGTGGGAGGTACAGAAGGAAAGTGAAGTTGAAATACTGTGTTTCATAATTTTATAGAAGTAATTTTTACAAGGAGGACACCGCCACAACTGCCAGTGCTGTAAAAGGGGCAGCAGCGTACACAGCAAGGCCACAGAGCTGCAGCGTGCACGCAGCCCGACGTACACAGCAAGTGCCTACCCAGGACATCTGTTTTTTCTAGTGCAAGCACGTGACACTAAACAGAAGAAATACCAGGACAATAAAATACAGAATAACCTCACATAAAATGGTAATATTCAACCTGAAGGAATGTAATGGCCAGTTTACCATTGTAGTAAGACAGCAACACCAGATAGAGTGACTTGGCATAGAAGATAACTTGCTGGAGAGCTCTGTGGGTGGCTTACTGCTCTCCAAAACATCTGGGTTTTGTTTTGAAATGTGCTTTGAAGCAACACATTTGCAAATTTCGCAGGGAAGAAAATAAAGGAACCTGGGAAAACCTTTTCTCCTTTTTCATTACAGCTTAGCAGTTTGCCATAGCTCCTTCCATCCATCTGGATATTTGCAAAATTTTTCCTCCACTTGTAGTTTTGGTAGCAGAGGCTGTGAGTTGTTACAGCAGGAGAAAGAGAGTTTTGCAACTTAAGCATATGAAAAAGTCCAAACATTTTCCACACTGCTAAAAGGGCTCTGCAGAATGGAATTATATTTTACCTCATCTCATTTATTATGGCATGACTGCAAAAGCCACTATTCAACCACAGGACTTCCCGCCGAGCGTGAATCGGCGAGGAACTGAGCGTTAACGCAACCACGCTGATGCGGGTCGGTGCGCGTTGCCGATTGCCAGCACCCTTCAGGATCAGCCCCATGACGGTTAGCAGGCGCCGCTGGCTGCATCCCTGCGCACACAAACCCACGCCCATGCACACGTGTCAGGGTTAGGCTGGCTCCGCGCTAAACAGCTTGTCTTTGCCTTTGCCAGTAGCTGCCGAACGCACTCGGCACAAGGCCGAATGCCGTTTCTTGGCCACTCTGGGGGCAGTTTTGCAGAAGAGCTAGCATGCAAGCTTCAGCTGATCACTGAGAGCGCTTTGACCATTCAAGAGAAAAATTGGAATATGCTTGAAAAAGTGCTGCCATAGACAAGTGCCAAACCACACATAAAGGAACAGCAGGACGGATCGGAGTCAAGTGCCCATCTAAAGCACAAACACTCTCAGAGGAAATACGCTCACTTTTTTGTTTGGATTGTGCTTTGTCCAAACCCAAGAAATCCAAACAAATCCTCATGAAAAAGGTTAAGAAGACACCGTAGGAAGCTATGTAAGCTCAGTGAACTGTTTAAGTGGTGGTAAGGTTCACAGCAATATCACCTTCAGCTGCAGGGATCACAAACTCTCTCTGCCCAACAACCACCCCAACGTGGGAGGAGTCTCCAGGTCAGAGGAAAAGAGGGCAAACCAAGTAGGTTATAGGATCGGTCCGTAGCACCTTCTCCACAAAGGCCTTGTGCCAACAGCATCGTGAATTTAGTCATGCATATCAAAAGGCGGCGAGTATAATGCTGCAGAAGATCGGTGCTAAAGTCAGCAAGATTTCAGCATCAGCTTGAACAACTGGCTGAGTTAGTAATGAACCTGTCCTCCAGCAGGGTGAGAGGGGAGTCTGAGATTCTTAAATATAAAGCCAGGAGGACCACAGTCCCTTTGGTCTGACCTCCTCTGTGCCCCAGGCCACCATACTTTGTTAACTTACCCCTAAATTCAGTCCAGTAATACCCATTTGGCTAAACAATTCTCAGAACAGTCTCCAGCTCTGTCTGAAGACAACCAGAGACTCCACCACTTCCACTCCTGCGCTGGATACAACAGCCTCCATCGGTAGATCTGGTCAGATAAGGTGTCCTTCCCCTTCCCCTCCAGCTTCACCGGTAGCCGCAGGCAGAGCTGAGTGCCTCCACACAATGAATGCAGTGATCCTGATACAGCAGGTCCTGATTTTTATCTCAAAGTATCGGGGCACTCAAAGCAGCTTCAAGGAAGGATTCAAAGCAGTGTCAAAGGAGAGGCTCAATCCACGCCTGCCTGGGAATCAGGGATACGCCTCTGGACCAAGCACAGTGTCTGTGTGCATAAATTGCACAGACAGCAACACTTGCATAAACAAGTGTAAAAATGCTAAGATAATGCTAAAGAAGACCCCGATGTGATGCCGGTACCAGACACAGGCTCTACAAGAACCACAGTTATTGACAAAGCCCGTTGCCCGTTAGCCTGTTTCCCAAGGGCAGGGAGCCTGCTATATGCAGTCCCCCCCCCACCTTTGTACTCTCTTATCACTACTAAGTGTTTGTATTGTGGACCACCACACCACATCGTGTGCAAAGAACAGCAACCAAAAAAAAAAAGCTTATTTTTTCTGATGAAGACAAGCCTTTTTTCCCAGTCCCGTGCCCACAAAGGGCAGAGAAACTGCAGGAGGTCCTCTCCAGCAGCTCTGCATTCAAGCATAGTGCAAAGTTACCCAAGGTGGAGGCTGACAACCTGAACCTCATGAGCAACCTCTTCAATATGTGTTTGCGGTGGGTTGCAGCACTGCTAACAGCTACAGGAAATTAAGGTTAAGCAGTTGAATGGTGACACAGAAGCTGTTGTGTTCAGGCCCTGGATACTACAAGGACTGGCTGATAGATGGAAAAACTTCAGCATGGCTGCCAAAGAAAAGGAAATGGGGAGAGAATTATTTCCTCACTGGTTTCGTATCCCATGCAAAAAAAGGGATACCCCTACATCCCCAGGAGCCAATGCACACCACAGCTACCTCCAGCCTTGAAAGCCTGTTCTGAGATTTGATAGAGTTCTTCAAACATCACCGTTCAACGGCAAACCATGTCCAATGTCTGACCTCAGCCAGAAAACACCCCACAGCAATATAAAATATATGGAGAAAAGAAGAAAAAAAGCAAATAAGCTGTTTTGTGAGTAAAAGATGCTCCATCTCAGGCAAAGGCTGAGAAACAGTGCTCACAGCCGTCACCATCCCCACCGCGCCCTCAGAGATGAACCACCTCCATCTTCAGGACCTGCCTGTGTTGAGGTAGGTGCCAGATGAGCCATTTGCATCTTGATCTCAGGTTTAAAAAAATCCCATAACTCTCATGACAGCAGGCAGTAACACTGCCGGGCTGAGCAGCGAAACTCCAGGCTGGGTCTCTCCCACATTAGATCAAGAAACACATTCCCAACATTTTTCTGCCTCTGACCTTCCTCTTATCAGTGAGTTTCCCTCCTCCCCTGCCTCCTCCAGAGCCATGGGGCGAGGACGGCCTCGCTGACCCACTCAGGAGAGATGGTAGAGCTGGATCACTGACAGCTTGGACCCCCTCATCCCCTTCATTAGAAATTAAATGAATGGTCCCCATCGCCTTGTCAAAGCCTGCTGCCAGCCATGAGGAATGTTCCACCTCCACCAGCCCAAATGCCCTCTCCTCGGTAGAACGAGTGGCTCCCAGACCTGGGTGCTAGGGCGCACCCCCGGTACACCCACCTGGGCCACCACCTTGTGGCACTGACTTTGAGTCCACCCACGCCTGCTGGTGGCTCACAGTGACCCAACACCTCATCCTACGCTGGCCAGACAACTACGCCGGTTGGCTCTGTAGAAGCGTGGCACAGTGAAGGGGAGGTACAGTATCAGGGAAGCAGACAACGATAGTGGTCAAGGACACATGGTCAAGGACACATGGTCAAGGATAAGCTTTTTGGGAGAATGCTCTGGCACTCGGTGCCGCTTGGGATGCCAGCAGGGCCAACATCATCCTCCAGTTACTCCTCGCAGCCACGAGCACCAGCTGCATGAGCAATGGGTGCCTTAGTGAACCAGATGACACCAGAAAGAAGGAATTTCCCATCGAAACATCTCACTCCCCACCCAACACCCTCCCTGTCGCAGCCATCACACTTGGTGCAGAAGAGGAGGTCGGGGAGAGAGACGATGTTGTGCCCTGCCAGGCTGCTACCCGCAACAGCAAAGTGGATGAAAACCATAATCACCATCAGCCATGTAATGCCAATGTAAATGCTTCAAGCTAAATGGTAAAGCTGAGCTGTAAAACCTGAAGTCCCGTTTCTTTACAAAGCCTTTGAAAAACTAATTGGATGTAGCTCCGTACATTATCTCCACGAGAGGTAGAAGAGTTGCATTCCAGCCCAGAAAGGAGCATTACTGTTATTATCCACCCTCCTCAAGATTTACTGTCTTAAAAAATATACTCCATCTGGAACGGGGTGTAATTCAACTTGGATGTAATCTAGCTGAGTAACTTTTCTCCACATAGATAAACCACTTAATACTCATTACAGCTAAATTGAGGCAAGACAAATCACTCTACCTTGTTTTAACTCCATGGCCTCTGAGAGAGCAGGGAACAGCCTGGCTCCTGAAGCTTTTTTAAAACATAAATTAGAAACTGTTTTAACAATCAAAACAATACTTCAGCCTGCAGAGCACAGAACAGTGTCACTTTAAAAGACATTTGGAGACACTGGAGCCTTTGCGATCCTCATCTGAGATTTCAGAGGAATCTGTCAGAGGGGTAAATAAAATGAATTATACATTTATTTTGACAGTAGCAAAATAAATGTTTTTATTTCCTTGTATGCCATTTCTCCAAACCACGAGTACGCAGAGCAGAGGTTTGCGTGGTAGCTACATGATTGGGATCGAGACACTTTTATTTAAGACCTTTTCATAATGAGGCCTTAGCACTTAAATGAATATAAGAAAAAAATGCAATCCCTTTACTTAGGGCGGTTCACAGCAGAGATGCGAGAAAAGGTCGATGCAGGTGTCTGTGAGACAAGGAGGCTGTGGAGAGCCCTCTGACGGGACTCACTCACAGCGGGACCATCCCTACACCCAGCCTGGGCGATAGGGAACAACCCAGCATGAGCAGACTTGAGCCAACAGAGGTGCCCGAGTCCTCTTCCACAGCATCCCACTGGGGTTTGATTTGTCTTTTCGATGTCTGCTACAAAGAGGGGGTTACGCAGTGTCCGGCTGGGGTGCTGGCTGGCAGCTCAGGACCGTGGTGCCCCACGTGCACCACGGAGGTGACCCACACCCCCAGCAGCGAGGCTGGACACCCGCTGCCTCCTGCTGCGTTTTCTCCCCAGGAGCTACTTTTACTAAGTAGGATTTAAGACAGTAAAGCGCAGCTATATTTTGTCAATGTCCTGCAAACAAGGCTCTTCCTCCCCTCATAAAAAGCAGTGACCCTAAAGGGATTCTCCCAAATCCAAACCCAAGGAGAAAAGACGTGAGGAGTGATGCTCTGTCAGGTTTGCACCTTGCAGCCAGCTGTCTTCTTCTCCTTCGTGTGATGGGATGCTAACATTTTCACTTCCTCCCCTTCCATCAAAGATCATCTCATAAAAAGACCTTTACCTGTGCTCAATAAAACATTTCGCTGTTTGTTGGCAGTTTCGTTATCACACCTCTGCTCTTCAGCACCATATTTCAGATTCGTATTGCTCTGCTGGTTTTGCTTTTTGACACAGACAAGCAGGCTGAAAAATGGGCCAGCGGTTACATCTTGTAAAGAAGTTGATTTATTAAGGCAACAGGGCTCTTTCAGAGCAGCTGGGAAGCAGATGAAACTCACATCTCTTTATATATTGTCATTAAAGGAAATTATTGAGAGAGGTGGAAAAACCCACCACCCTTGCCTTTTCCTAGGCAGCCCCCATCTTTCCGTCCTTACCAGCAAACACCATTCCCAATGTCCTGTTTCAGACTGCTGCACGCGGCAAGTCTTCATGTCAGGCTTAACTCGGCAGATGGCTCAAATGTGAGCAAGGACACCGCAAAGCCACCGCTGCGTTACTTTAGTTTTGCAGGTGCTGCCCTCTGCTACGGCACCACCAGGGCTTTCGGGGCAAGGTCCTTGGTTCGCCTTGGCACACTCAGCTCTGCAGTGACTCTCACCCAGGCTCAGGGAGAAGCCACTTCTTCCAGCACCTGCAGGATGCTGCCGGTGTCCGAGGGACTTGGCCCCTGTCCCTACGTTAGCCCTTGTCCCCACCGAACAAAGGCTAGTCTCCAGCCTAAGCAGAAGTGGCACCCAGGCTCCAGGCCAGCTAGTCCCTGCTGAAAATATCACTAAACGCAGCTGGGAAAGCGTGCGAGGGGATGGGAGGGCAGGTCTGCAAACAAAAGGCAGGTAAAAGCCAAAGGAAGTATTCCAGCAGTGAGATGAAGAAGCTCACCGACCTAAACCCTCCTCCTCTTCTCTCAGGTCCAAAATACCATGCTCTGCTAACCCCAATCCCCACGCCTCTCCAGGAGGAGCTTGGGCACAATTTGGGGTCTCCCTTGGGACGTGGTAAGAGAATATGCAACGGCAAGGTCTACGGCAGACAGAAGCTTCCAGCCTTTTGTAGCTTTGCAAGATATTCTGCAAGCAACCCATACCAGCATGCTCTACCTCTCACCCCACCACCTCCTTCACTCCAAGCTGCGTAGGGAGCATCTTCCTCCACACTCTGCCAGGCAGCGTTAAAAGAGGTGCCAGAAGGGCACTTAACAGAAACAGAACTAAGGCCAAATCTTGATTCTTTCCATAGCTGAGGTGCTACAGCACACTTTTACTGAATGGACACCGCCTTAGACTACGCTAAATAAATAAAAGGCCCCTATGGAGCATCCAAAGCCACCCATGATAATGTCTGTCTGAGTAAGACTGGTAGGATCAGGCCTCATTTTTAAGGTGCAGGTGATGGCTCTGGTATGGAATACATATTCAAACACTAGTCAAAACACCAGAGAAGTGCATTGTCAGTCCAATCACAAAGAAATCTGGTCTCAGACTAATACACATTTTTTTCACTCTCACAAGCTGGTGGTTATGCACTGGTGACACGGCTGTGCGGCTGCAAAGCGCTGCTCCGGCAGGATGGGACATATGCCACTGCAGCTATTTAATTAACATTTCATAGCAAGCCTGTAACTACAAGCTCTGAAGTTTTTCAAGACCGCACGTTCCCGACGCAGTTCCAGTTCATTAGGCCTGTCTGGGAGCTTAGCGGCCTCAAGTCGGTCTGTAACAGTCTGATAAGGTCTCTCCTGACTTCGGCTTTTACAGCTCACTACTGCGACTTCCAGCCATGACATCATCTCCGCGCACAGCAAAACATCGGCCCGCGACAACTGTCAACAGGAGCTCAGGAGCTCAAGAGCTCCTGATATCTTATCGGGATTTCATTAGGAGGCGGCTGATAGGGAAGGAGGAGCGTGTGCATGTGTGTGCCTGCGTGCTGCAGCGCACCGGGAGAGAGCTGTCTCATCCCATCGGGAAGTGGCCACCGGTTTCTCCTTCCTTGCTTGGGTGACCTTTACATCACAATCTTCGCAGGGGCCGACCTTCTATCAACGGCATAGCACAGCAGGGACCATTGGAGATGGCTTGCATCCGAGGATGTCTAACCCACTCAACCCGTAAAACCTGCTTAACAGGAAGGTGGTAAAACACCTCCCAATCTCGTAGTCCGACACCACGCTTCCCCTCTCCTGGGGGGGACAACCCGTAGCTGCTCTTCTGCTGCTGGGAGTGGGCGAGGACAGACAGTGCTGCTGTGGCTTTCCAGGGCTTTCCACGGCTGTCCTTGTAAGGCGGCCTGCGGAGGATGGCACCTTCAGCGGGTTGCTCAGACGCGTCCCCACACAACGTGCTGCCTGCAGGACAGGCCGGCTCAGCCCTGATTATTAGTCACTACTGTTTGTCCAGGTTTCCTGGGGAAATCTTTCCTTCTCTCCTCCAGAGATTTTGAAAGTAAACAACCGAGGAAAAGACTGTGTTTGTTTTACAAGTTGTGTTTTAATGCCTGACTGTGGGCATCGCTCCGAGAACAACCAATGTGGGGGTTTTTTTGAGGTTCGCTCTCAGACTGAGCCTTCAAGCAAGAATGGACAGACTGTAATTAGATGCAATAAGTAAACACAGTGATAGAAAGATTAATGTCCAAGACACACACAGACGGACAGTCTTCACTGGTGTACTTGCAACAGAGGAAAGCTGATTTACACCCGCTGCAGCGCTCTTGCCCCGTGCACACGAAAGCCTGCACTGTCCGAGGAGCAGGTGCTCTCTGGATCAATCCCAGGTGCTGCAATACCTGCAACACCCATCACAGCTCAGTGACACCGGGCAGATTTCAGGTTTTCTTTGGCCTCTTTAGGAAGCCATTTGCTGTCCAACCACGTAGATGTACTCAGTGTAAGAACTGCCTGAATGCAGAAAGGACAATTCCAGAGAAAGTAGGACAACATTCAAATTGCAGGTGGATCAGAGTGATCCTCCCTTCCAGACAGTGTGGTACCAGCATTTCTCTATCAGTGCTTAGTGGTTGATACGAAGGGAGACAACAAAAGATGCAGAAGCTGGAGGAAGGACAGGAGAAGATCAAACTGACTACTGGATGTGATGCTGCACTCATGAAAACTTGCAAGAGAGGAAAAGATGAGTAACACCAACAAACTGGAGGCTCTTTGATTGCCTCATGCCTTTGTCAACGTAGCTCCATCCAAAAAGCTTTTCTTCCCATGTCAGAGCTGCACTGCAGCAGTGCAGGATCTTCCGCTGTCACCAATCCCAGCAGACTAAAGCCATAGCCCGTTGACCAGTGCCAAAGCAGTGAATTAGGAGATCATCATAATCTTCCTTATCCTGAACCTCTCTGCTATTGCCACAGATGGGCAAGGGCTGATCTACCACAGTACGGCCTAAACAGGACCTTCCATGAGAGCCTAATTTTAGATACAGAGAGATAAATCCTCCACTTTTGATAGACCCATGGATTGCTTCTCGTTGGTGCGAGGGACTCGTTGATGCACAGGAAGGAATGGCCAGACCCCCCCCTGAAGTTCGGACCCTACGAGCCAGCTGTGCCGGACTCTCCCTTGGGGGAAGACGGAAGTGAACGGAAAGTTGTGTCACCAGCGCTCATTCGGGGAGCGGAGCTGCAAGTCACTCACCGCTAATGGGATTCTGCAGCTTTAATGATTACGAAAAGGTTAAAATGTCCTGCCAGCCACCCTTAGCTGTTTAAGCCTCTTTTCCTTCCTCGTGCTGCTTTAATCTTGGCAGCACGGTCACGTGACCTGGTCAAAAAAAGCCCCGAAGCCGATTAGTGGTTTTCCACCAGTTACAAACAACTCAAAACATTTGGGGTGGTGTGGATGCTTCAGAAAGAGTAGCCTGCTTTGCTCCGTGCCCTCCTTTTGGGGGCACCTCGACAAATGCTGCAGCCTCTAGAAGTCACCAAGAGGGTACAGTCCCAGGGGAAAATCCCTGAAACCAAGGGGAGAGGCTGTACTCATTTCCACCTGTATCAATCCAGTTACTTAATTCCTCCCTCCCACCTCCAAAACCCAACCCTTCCCACCTGACTTTGGCTACCACTGCTCTAGCCACTGTCCCTGTCTCTACAACAGCAACCAAAGCCTAAGCCCACTCCATTGCCAGCGCGCTATGCTCAAAGCCTCTGACGAGGTCTACCTAAACTTTTGGGGCAGCATCCTTTGATTCCTCATACACAGCAGTTCTGTGAAAAAGGATCTTGGGGGCTATTGCAACTCGTAAACTGGGCACAAATCAGTGTCATGCTGGGGCAAAAGTAGTATGTGGGATCGTATTGTGATGCAGAAACAAGAGCCCTGTATGTAAACAGGGGAAATAATCCTCCTTCATCGGTGTTATTAAAGATCTTGAATAGGGATCTGTGTCCAGTTTTAGGCATCACGCTTCAAGACTCATGTGGACTCGTTGGAAGGAATTCAGGAGAGAAATAAGGAGGATCAGAGCGTGGAAAGCATAATCTAGCAGGCGCGCTTGAAGAAACCCAGATTGTTTAGCCTGACAAAGAAAAGACCAAACATAGATGTAGCAATGGATACAAATATGTAAATGATTGTCAAAAAAAGATTAAGTGAATAAATTATTCTCCATGTCCACCTAGGAAGAGCAAGTTCTCTAATAACAGGGCTATTTAAGGGCTAGAAGAGATTGCCTTGGGTGGTGGTGGAATTGCCATTGATGATGGCTTTCATGAGCAGGTTAGAATCATAGAATCACAGAACCATGGAATGGTTTGGGTTAGAAGGAACCTTAAAGATCACCTAGTTGCAACCCCCCTGAAATGGGCAGGGACACCTTCCACTAGACCAGGTTGCTCAAAGCCCCGTGCAACCTGGCCTTGAACGCTTCCAGGGATGGGGCATCCACAACTTCTCTGGCCAACCTGTTCCAGTGTCTCACCACCCTCACAGTGAAGAATTTCTTCCTTATATCTAATCTAAATCTACCCTCTTTCAGTTTAAAGCCATTACCCCTTGTCCTATCACTACATGCCCTTGTAAAAAGTCCCTCTCCAGCTTTCTTGTAGGCCCCCTTCAGGTACTGGAAGGCTGCTATAAGGGCTCCCCGGAGCCTTCTCTTCTCCAGGCTGAACAAACCCAACTCTCTCAGCCTGCCTTCGTAAGAGAAGTGCTCTAGTTAGTTTAGGTAGAGCTGAGTCTGCCTTGGGGCAAAGGGATGGGTTAGGTGACCCCAAGACCCCTTCAGCTCTGTTTTCCATGCCTACCCTGTACAAATATCACATGACAAAATCTGTGGCTATTTTGCCACAGTTATTTGAAGGCAAAAATGAAATCACTAAACAGCCTTTGATTGGCATGTCAGATTCAGTAATCTGAAACCATCCATGCATTTTGATTTTCCATCACCTGCAGAAAGTCTCACCTAACTGCATGGTGGCTGGCAAAGAAGAAAGCAGAGCTGGCAAGAGCGTGTGGAGAAGAACAAGTGCTGGGGCAGGGCCCTCCGATACTAATGGGATGTTTGCAATAAAAAGGTTATATTGGAAACAGTTAGCTGTTTTAAAATACAGCCTGGGATTTCAAGAGTCAGTACCACCCCCAAAAAAGAGTTCTTATCTTTAAGAGTTATTGTTTCCAGCTTTTCCACAGAAATTCACAGTCCTAAATCACAGAAGGCCAACATACACGAGGCTCGGTATGACTATAGTAACGACATATGGTCTCTAGCCAAAAGAGCTTAAAAAAGAGGAGCTCAGTGAATGCAGACAAGCTGGGGAATGTCAGGAGACCATGTGGGTTAGGAAACGGCCTCAGCAGCACTGACAGTCCAACTGTGGTCAAGGCTTGTAGGCACTGTGACAGAGGAGGAGAAGGCTACAGAGACAGCTGTGTCCGTGTCTACGAGTCTTAGGGCAGCACAAGAGAAAATACAAAGGTGCTAATTCGAAAACTGAGTCTGTGAGGAACAGAGGCCAGGTTGTCCTAAGCTATTTTAATAGTCCAGAAACCCCCATAATAAGCTGTTACTTTCCCCAAAACAACCGCATGGTCTTTCAAGATAGGAAGGTAGCTCTCAGAAGCCCAAAGACTCTTGAGTTTGCACTAGTGAAACCACAAAGAGTTGCAAATGAAAGTCAAGTTGGGTTCAGAGGCCTTTGTCACTCTGTCACAGCCAGAAAGCTCTGGAAAACAGGCTGATCTGAAGCGTTTGCATGCCCGACTGCCCTGTTACCTCTTGCAAATCCTCTGAAATGAGTGCAAGTGTATCCCAGAATCTGCTCCCTGGTTTCCATTTTGCACTATTGCCACTCCACCTCTCAGCTAGGAGAAACAGTGAGCACCCACAATCGGTATTTTTCTCTTTGAACTCATCACACTGACCAAAGCTGCACAAGACATCTGAACCCACCCAAACACATGCAGATTTGGTCCCACCCTTGAAAGATTTCGGGGGGTTGTTGCAGTTGCAAAAGCTTCACCATATTTGACAAGACGTTTGCTGAA
This sequence comes from Calonectris borealis, assembly GCF_964195595.1. Taxonomy (NCBI): domain Eukaryota; kingdom Metazoa; phylum Chordata; class Aves; order Procellariiformes; family Procellariidae; genus Calonectris; species Calonectris borealis. The sequence continues at coordinate 14,697,393 of NC_134316.1, read as the reverse complement.
GTTTTTCCATTTTTATGGCAAACTTCTAACCATCAACGGTTCAAAAGCCTGTGGGAAAAACATCAGGTTAATCCAAAGCTTTGTGAAACAAAACAGTTGTGAGTGAGTTTTGCTTTGAAATTTTAGGTTTGTTTGAATCCTTCAACATTTTCTCCTGGATAGATTAACATTACCTCCTACATAAGAAGCACTGCCAAGTTTCAGATGGCTATAAATCTTATATTTGTCATTGTACATACAAATGGGCCAGTATGTTTTATGCAGAAATTCCCGTTGCCTTTGAAGGAATCCTGCTTAGAAACTGATAGCACAAAGCAGTCCAGCTGCAGAAGGGCTCTCTTGAGTTTACAAAACTACTTCCTAAGCAACCTGCAGCGGGAAAGGCAGATTACCAGATAAATTGATAGGGGTTTTTTTGTTAAAAGGGTAAATAAGAAGATCTTAAATATTTGCAAAAGTCTTTCTTTGCAAACATCAAGTTGAAACTTTTGCAGGCTCTGAAAATGCATTTCAGATTGTAAATCTGCTCCTCCCTTTTGCTTGGGAAGATTCTTCTGGACAATAAATGCAGTGAGCCTGGGAGAAGGCTGCATAATTATCCACTCCACACAATGGAAACCAGCCTTTCCAATGCGGTCCTCAACCGTCAGGAATCCAAGCTGTGCAATAATTAAAACTCAAAAATCCTCTTCCGCTACGTTCAGAGAGAAACTAAACTTTAATTTCCACTCCTCAAATACCCCAACCATGTTTAAGGACTCCCCTATTAAAAAAAAAACTCATAGATGCAAACGATGCCCTTCTGAGTACCGACAGGAAAAATTTAATTGGCAGAGAGAAAAAACTAATGATTAGGTTAATGAAAAATAGGCTCTATTGACTTGGGCCACTCGACCGTTCCTGATGAGGGTAAACAGCCCCCCCCCCGCTCCTTCCCCGCTCCCTTTGCCTTTGTCTGCCATGCACGGCAAGGCTGAGAGCAGGAACGCATTCAAAAGCGATGCCTCGGTGGGAAAAGGCTGGAGTCAGATCAAAGTCCTTCCTCCCAGGGGCCCGCTGGAGCCCAACGCTTGCTGAGCAGCCTCCGTGCGCCCAGGAATTCGTTATCCCCCCCGCCCCGATCCAGGCTGCCCCACACCCCCTCCTTAGCCCCAGCGCTGGCTGCCCCCATCTCTCCCCCCAAGCCTAAAAAAGTGCAAGGTAGCAAAGGTGTTAAAAATTGCTGGCTTTTTTCCAGCGAAAAGCATTTATCCAGTTACGGCTGGCGTTTATGTACTGGGCAGGATGGTATCAAACCTCATTCCCACACCTGGGGTGGGCAGGGGAGGGCTCTTGCTGAAGTGATGAGCAAGACACGTGGTTTCACACTGTCACCCGCTCTTGCCACACTCCTTGGGATGAGGGCTGGTTAAGAATTTTTAGGTAAAGCAGTTTTTCATAGGAAAACGCTGATTTATCAAGAGAGTGTTTTTAACACAGGCACATCCAATTTCATGCAATTTTTAGCTCAGGATGAAATTTCTGGTCAGACCCTCAGAGAGAGAAAGGGAGAAAGCCTAAAATAGCCACGAGCCCATGGCTTAAGGCAATCGCCAGGGAACGTCTAAATCCCTGCACGCTAAGCTCTTCTGGAGTTGGGGATTGTGTCCGTCTGTGTCAAAGACACACAAATTTCTATGCCGAGGATACGGAGCCTGGCTACGCTGCAGGCAGAAACCCCATGCCCAGTCCTATTTGCCAAAAATAACTGCAGTTGTAAAGCCAGTGGCTCATTCCATCTAGGACGGGCACCTGCACAGGCCCCAGTGTTCACCCATATTTCAGTTTTGGATCTACGTGTATTTTGCAATTAGCTGGTTTAACGTGCCGATCTCTCCCAGCAAGCCAGTGTTTCGGGAAGTAAAGCTCTGCTGCAGTCCAGAGCACTGAGCGGACCCTGTTACCTTCCACCCAGTCCCCTCTGATTTGGGCTATTTTCCGAGTTGGTTCTTCTCTCTTCCCCTGCTGGGTTCCTCCTTTCCACCCAGCAGCAGAAAACCACTCAGCCTCGCGCTCTCCTACTGCAGACCGTAGTTAAACATTACGTGCTGCAATTGCCTAGTAATTTAACTCACTTTTGATAAACACATTCCAACGGTAGCGTGACTGTGGGAGGAAGGTATGTTTCTTCCCAAACACCTTTAAGGACTCAGTACAGACAGGAAAAACAGCCACACATGAAACCCATAAAGTGCGCACAGCCAATTCACTGTACAGCCCTTCGGTGTCAAGCTGGAAGATGGCATGAATCCCATCCCTGCCAGCTTTCACCTGAGATAAAATACAACCAAAAAAAACCCACCTGGGTCACAGAGGAACCCCATCGTGCCATCAAATTACACAAACAGAGCAGAGACTGTTCCCTATGTTCTTACACAAGGGTAGAGGGAAATCCTCGTTTTGGAAAGCAGCGACGCCCGACCTCCTACCTGCAGCCCTCTCCTGCCTGCACCCGCTGCCCTGCCGCGGGAGTTAGCGAAAGGAAATTAAACAGGAAAAGGGCTGTCGAGTGTAACATGTTGGCTATGCCGAACCGGCGCGTGCTTTGTCAGGGCCAGCTGGGAACGGCAACAGGCAAGCCAAAAATACACTATATCCCAAAACTGAGCAGAACAGAGACTCCAGATACCTACAGCGAGTGACACGTGGGATGGCTTAAGAATCTGAATACAGTAAACGTATAATTAATGCCTGGAAAGAAAGGCTAGACAATACCTAAGCATTTCCTAACAGCACAATATCTATAGGGAGTAGAAACAAGATGGAGGAGCAGATTACAATGTATCACTGGGGTGGATTGAAATAACGAGACAATAGGAAACAAAATCTGTTTTAAAATAAGTTAACAGTACAACGTTACTGCAATGAAAATAGGATAAATCATTTAGAAATAGCAAGTAAATCCTCAGATAAATCTCCCTGATAACTGTGGCTCTCTCTCGTCCATGCTGCCACCCTCAGCCAGGAGTTTTAGGAAGCGCTCTGCAAAGCCGGTCCTTGCCAGCACTGACCCCTTCCCGGGATGCCGAGCACCCCGCTCTGCCAGGGAAGGCGGCTGGGAGCATCCCGCAGGACGAGTCCCCTGGCAATTAGAGCAAAGCAGGGAACCGCGCTGTCACCTTGCCTGGGGCAGCCAAGGAGAGCCCAGGCGTTTGGCCACCGGGGATAATAAAATCAATCCCACAATAATTCAGAGACCAGGCGATCGGAGGAGGCTTTCTGCTCCCACAAGCCGAACGAGTGCTCGCTACGGCTTTGTAAAGGGACTGTGCAAACCTTTACCATGTTTCCCTGAGGTTACAATCAGAAATTAAAACTATGCAATGCAGCCAGCTTTCCCTGTTATTTATTAACAGGTTTATTACCTCTCACTCCAGCCCTTTGGACTGGCGTCTGACCGCTCCCCACAAGGCCAGTTAACACGCGCTTCTCGGGGTCTCCAAAGCGGCCTCCACGGCTCGCTCTCGGCCTCGGCAGGCGCCCGCAGGATCCACCTCTGCACATGGCCTCCAAATGAGAATTTGCATTTCGGCCTTGAAGAGTGGGCTCTCAGCAGAAAGCCATGAGCGTGGACCCCTGCTCGCTCCTTAGCGTCACATCCATGAGTCAGTTCTGGTTACACACATCATGGCAGAGCTGGGACAAAGGGAAGGGATATGGAAAGGGACCCTGACACGAACATCTTCCTTCCCAACCATGTGTAGCCCCAGGCATCTCCTGCCTGCTCGCTGCAGAGGGTCACCTGGGGCTCCTCTGCGCCCACAGCTCAGGACTATCTGAGAACGAGTAGAGGGAGAGAAGATGACCTTCTTATTTCCGCAAAATAGCTCTTCATTACACGCATAAAAGAAAAAAGATTACTAAGCACAGGCATCCTTTCAATAACCAGGTGGGCTCATTTTCTAAGGGTGCACATTGCATGGAGATGGTAAACGAATCATTACACCCAAAGATAAAGGAGGTTGCTTTGGTTCGGGAACAAGGATGTGGAAGGAAAATACATGGACATTCAAGGTAACGCCATTCATAAAAGCATAAAGATGTTTCAGGTCATCTAGCACAGAGGTTCCCAAACTATTTGTTAGCCAATTGCTCCCACTCTTGAGAGCTCTGTTCTATGCCCTCGTCCCCCCTTACAAGCCAGGCAAGTATTTAGAAAGAGGAAGAGCAACAAGTTTGGGGAGTACCATTTCAGGGCCTGCCAGAGCCCTTCTCACACCGGGACAAGCCCCTGCTGCCAGCTTATTGGTAACATCTCTGCTTTGGCAGACAGCAGCCCCCAGCTCCCCTGAGTTCACACTGCACCTTTGGCAGCTGAAGACCCTGCCCTGCAGAGAGGCAAAAGTCCCACCTGCGGCCCCCTCCATCCCTCCCAGAAATGCACTGTTCCCGGGAGGGTCATGTCCTGCCAGAGCCCCCTAAAGTCGCTGACGTTGTCCGTCTCCTCTCCCCAGCCAAGTTTTTCTCGTGTTCTCATTTTAACACGACCCGAGTAAATAAGTGCCCATCGCTTCCCTTGAGAAACTGCCGCAGCCTAATAGCTTTCACCTTGAGGAAACATTTCCTGACGACTTTCTCCTTCGCCTAATTTCATCCCATTAATCCTAGTTATACATGCTGGGTCCACCCCGCACCACGCCTCCTCCACGCTGCGGACACGGGGGCTTGGTGAGCACATCCCCGCCGCGGCTGCTTGCCTTCGCTGCCAGAAAAGCGGGGACCCGACCCTCACGCTCGCCGCAGGCTCAGCCTCCACAGGCACGTGAGAAATGCCTGGAAAGTCGCTTGCACAGAGGGATTTGTCTTCCCCCCCCCAAACATCCCCTGAACGTGGTTTTAAATGACAGGCCGTCCCTGCCTTTCTCTAGGAAATGCTTTGCAATGCCAATTTCCATCCCACGAGCGCTCAGCCTGTGCAGCACTATTTGTGTTGACCAACAGGAATTTAATCAACCAACAATAATAAACTGGGTAATACTCAATTGTATGAAGCCGCCAGTCAGATGAAGGGATTTACAAAGGCTGGATTGATCTCCAAGCCCTGGCAGCTTTCCCACGGTCCCCCTCTAATCTGCAGAGCCAGAGAGAATACGTGAAAATTCCAAAAATCGGGTTTTCCTGTGGGGTGTGTTAAGTTCAAATAAGTCTCTTGACTACAGATGTGTATTTTTTTTTCACAACCCCCTGCTCTGTGTCTGGCTCTTACCTAACCCTAAAGGAGCATCACACCAGGGCAAAGCCCGCTCGGAGACAGCCAGCTTATGCAACAGCTAATGCCGTAAGCACTACACTGTCTTTAGTGACAAAAAGGCTCAGCACAGGCTCAGACCTGCGGCAGCCAATTCACCGCGGAGAATTAAAGAGAACAAACCTATGTTACTTTGGGAAATCAATCCGCATGGCCACCACTGCTTTAGCAGATAGCACCTTTCCAGCAGGTGTGGGAACATCTTCTGACATTGCTAAGCATCGGCACGATGGTGTTTGCTTACTTGGGGGGAAGGAGAGCAACGAAATGCTCCAGGCCACCTTTCGGCTGCAAAAACCCTTGGGGAACAGCAAACCCGAGGGTGTTCCCGAGGGTGGCTGCTTGCAGAGCTGCAGAAGGACCTGACCGAGGTATTTGCACATGTCCCCTCTGGCTCTGCATTCGTACAGGCTGCTCGCACCCTCACCTTCCTTCCGCAGAACCTGCCCACGTTTCCAGCTGGGAGCCCTGCAGGCCAGGGCCAGAGAAGGGTGACTCACTGGTCACTGCTGTGGGAGCCAACATGAGAGAGGAACAAGAGGCTAACTGAGGCACACCACCCCCCTGCACACGTAGGGGTCTGCCAGTGTCGTGGGTCTCCTCTCTCCAGCACCTTGGTGGCTCCCTTGCAATGTGCAGCCAAGCAGTTCCACCCCACACGGTTCAAAGCACTGGGTGGCTTTGCAAGTGGCCTGTTGCTCACATAGAATCATAGAATCATTAAGGTTGTAAAAGACCTCTAAGATCATCATGTCCAACCGTCAACCCAACACACCATGCCCACTACACCATGTCCCTAAGGGCCTCATCTACACGTCTTTTAAATACTTCCAGGGATGGTGACTCAACCACTTCCCTGGGCAGCCTGTTCCAAGGCCTGACCACTCTTTCAGTAAAGAAATTTCTCCTAATGTCCAGGCAGTTACAGTATTGCTGGTTTTACAGCCGTACCCCCGCAAACCATCGGGGTTTGGGGGCCGTGCTGCAGGAATTGGAAGCAGCCGTGATGCTGCCGACGGTGGCTGCACAGGGGCCACCAAACCTGAAGGTAACACTCCTGGCTTGGGAAGTCCTCGAGCTGCAAATCGCTGGAGGGCTGGGCAAGTATTGTAGGGAAACATATCATTGTATGTGATCATCACATTGCCCTAGTTATAATTCCCCTGGGCACTGCTAGAGACAGGACATCAGGCCAGGGAGATCTTCGGTCCGACCCAAAGCAGCGGCTGTCACAGTTTTAAGGCTATGTCACCTATGGTCATCACATGGCTCGGAAGCGCCGAAGTGAGGAGAGGACCAGAGCAGCAGCATGTCCATTGCTATGTCCCACATCCAGCCAGCTTGTAACCACGCATCAGGGAGATGGGGGCAGAATTAAAAGGAAAAGAAAAATTAAACAAACACAAAGAAGGGGGCAACAGCAAAAAAGAGCAGCACTAACCAGCAGTACAGGCAGGCTGGCAGTAGCTACTTTCCAAAGATCAGCTGCAATATCTGATTCATGCACAACTCAGCCACATCCCCGTCAACTGTCATAGCATAGCACCTAATGAAAGATATCTTGAAAGCCCAGCAGAGTAATAATTTTACTAGGAGTGGTTATTCAATCAATTGATGAAGAACAAGACAGTCTGGGAGGGCCCTGCAAGGAGGGATGCCTCCCTTGGCTACGAAGCAGCCGCATGAGCAAGCTGAGAGCCCACAATGTGGGCATCGGCTGTGCTTTATGGCCAGCCACGGTTTGTGGTAGGAAGAAAACAGGGACAGAGATTTCCTGTAGTGGGAGGAGGTTTGGGCAGAGGTTTGGCAGCTTACACCCCCCAAGCCAAGGTCACTGTTTGGGAGGTCACAGTCCTGGGTCCACAGAGGTATTCACCACAAACACTCATCAGAAAAACAAAGGAAGCATCTCTACGCAGTTGTGAGCGATCCCCTCTCCATCCACTGCTTCTTCAGTCCTGGGAAGAGACCGAGAAGGCAAACCTGGGAGTCACACCTCCATCCCACCCCGGCCAGCTCACACCACCACCACCGGCCGGCTCAAGTGAATAAACACACACATACATACAGCACCTCGCGGCGTGGCAGGGCCCTCCCTCCCCTCCAATCTGCATTAATCTCTTCTAGCGTCTGTGCTGCAGAAGATAATTTAGAGGCAATGGCATGCTCCTGAACACATTGCCTCTCTCACACAGCAATTAAATGTACATCATTGTCTGCCTGTCCTGTATCCTTGGGGCAGGAGGGATTGTCATCATCTTAAAGCCATGATTTACAGAGGTAATAATCATGGCACCAGCCTCATTACATGCCAACTTTCGGGAAATTAGGTGATAGATATTATTCATTAAGTTGCCACATGATACCCATATCCATCCATCTGTTACAGCTGAGCTAACATTTTGGTTCAGAGCATGCAAGCTAATGGCTTCTTTAGGAAGGAAGCAGGCGCTGTCCTGAAAGGCGATGGGGAGAAAAGAGTAAGATTGCAACTGGGTACATCATTTTCTAAAAAAAATAAAAAAAAAAAATTAAATTAAACAGAGACCTCTCAGACCTTGGAGGCTTCGTGAGTACCCAGCCACAGGACACTCAGGCCAAAGCAGAGCAATACGCAAGTCATAACGTGGTGCTCGAAAATGGCACGTGAGGCAAAAGCTCGGCCCAACCAGCTGCATATGCCACAGAATGGATTAATTTTGGGGTGCTCCATCATACTGAAGTGCTTGGGAGCCTCCAAGGAGCTACCTGGACTTTGCCCAGCGCAGGGTGTCCGGGCTGTGGGTTGCTGCTCCCCTTGCAGCAACCGGGACAGGAGTGCACGGGGGTACATTTGCAAAAGCCCAGCTGCCCTTCACCCTCAGAGCCCAGGGATCCCCCAGCCATCCTCGGCTGCTACCAGGAGCCAAGACCAGCCTTTGACAGCCCCAGAATCATGGAGATACGTGTCTCTTGTCCCTACGCCAGAGACTTACACAGAGTGTAACCCTCCTGCCTCCACACACAAGGGAGTAAGGGAGGAGAGAGTTGGAGATCTGGTTGTCACCCAGCGTGGGACAAAAATCCCCCATGCATAAAAGTGCATGTCCCAGCAGAGACAAGGGCCTCCAGCGCTTCTCTGTTTCTCCCCCAAAACTACGTATCACCCACTTTTGCCTCAACAAACACTGAGATGGGCATTTTTAGAGAACTCGTTTTCAGGATGATTCACTCCCAAAAAGGGGGAAGGAAAAGGATTCCTGCAAAATATTTTTCATTTTTATCTTTTTAGGGAAGGCTGTGTTCTTGGGCACAGAAAACAGAGGGTAATGCTGAGACCTCAGACAGGCACAATCCTACATTGCACAGATATCCACTCTCAAGTATTAGTCATCATTAGTTAAATAATACAAATGGTTTCCCAGCAAATTTCTTGCCAGAAGGAGGAGAAAAGCGAGCGCTGATAGTGCTGCGGTAGCTGGTGCCAGCCTTTATTATGACGGCTCTGCAAGTATCTGACAGAGGCAGAGACAGAAAGAGCTTCGTGCCCATCAAGCTACAGCACGCCCAGAGGCCCGAATTTATCTTCTGTAACCCTACTTGACCCTTTTAACAAACGCTTCCTCAAGCAAAATGCATTAAGAGGTATCACAAAAATAAAAGGGTTCCTACTTCCTCAATGCATGAAAGTACTGTTTTCGGCCACAGAAGATACCAGAGCTGGCTAGGGATCTCGGATCTGTAACAGTGATTGCAGGAGGGCAAGGACTGGACTATGGGGGAGGCAGGGAGCCAAAGCCTGGGAGCTGGAAAGTCTACGTTATACTTAAAAGCTTGCCACTAACAATGGGCAAGACCTAGGCTTTTGTGCCCATCCAACAGCAGGCAGCTGCCTAAAGGGACGATGCCACCCCATGGCATCCCGCGATGAGCCGGTGACGCACAGCACCCCCGGCTGGGGCCGGCACGAGGCAGGAGGGGACGTGCAGCTGGGCATGGGGAGCCGGCACCGGCCCCTGGCAGCTGCCCAACACGAGGTCAGTCGAAGCCGCTCACGAAACCACACGCCTAGCGCTTCATCTCTGAACCGGAGCTAATAGGTCCCCGCTGGTTTTTCCCCTCGGTAGCGCAGGATATCTGGCTAAGCGGAATGAAAAGCGCAATGTGTTATTATACAGCGGTAGTTCAGTCCAGATAGCATCCCAACCACGCTGGGTAGCAAACCTGTTGTCTCTGCAGCATTAACAAATCTGGTACTGCCAATACGCTACATAGTATGTAGGGCATTTCCCACACAACTTGATAAAGTTTGGGGTACCAGGCTGGCACTGCCGGGCTCCAATGGTGCCGTACAAACCTTCTCTGAGAGCTCTGCCTGGGCCTCCCCGTCAAGAGGAAAAATGTGAATAAACTACGTATCAATAAAGCTAAGCGAAGCTTCCCACGGAGGTAAGGAAGTGTTACACCCTGGCTGAACAGCTCAGTAACCTGAGGAATGATAAAAAGCCAGCGTCTAGAGTCAGTCATACATCCATAGGCTTTGCTGGATCAGAGCTGTGCATCTCAAGCCTTCAGCACAGCCATGAGCAGAGTCTTCCTCGCCTACCCCCAAGCCCCACACTTCAGGCAGCAGGTTGTCTTCTCCCCGCCATTCCCCGCATGCCTGGCACAGCCAACGGGGCAGGGACATGTCCTGCTCGCTAGCACAGGTGCAGTGGAGGACGCACAGTGCTGCACGTCCCCGGCAAGACCCCACATGCTCCTCAGCGCCGACGTTCATCCTCGCTCAAAACAGGCCAGGGAGGGCACCCAGGTAAAAGTGCTGAGCAGAGAGCTGCAAGGCACAGCGGCATGGTGCACGCCAGAGGAGTGCACTACCCTCTTTTTGAGCCAAGACTGCCTCAAATATGTTTCTTTGTAAATGTAACAACCAACTGGGAATTTTAAGGTGCCCTTAACTATGCTCCTATAGGTCTTCTTCCAGCGTTCTGCACTAGCGCAGGTTCCCAGGTGGGAGCTGAAGGGTCAAGAGTCATTTTGCAGGGCTGCCTATGACATGCATAGCCTATACCATGAGGTTAGATACTGTTATTAGGATGAAAGGGACATAATGATACCAGAACTCAGGATTCACACCAACAGATCTGTGTTCCTTCAGGACGCAGCAGCATTTGCCCTGGGCAACAAGATGCCAGGGAAAGCAAAATGTTCAGCAGCTGAAAGGGATGAATATTTGACTAGATTTGAAGACTAGATTTGAAGACATTTAGGCTAGAAATTAGGAAAAGGAGGTATGAGATTCAGGAACAGCCTTGCAATACAAGCAATAGGAGCAAAAATTTCAGAAGGCAAGCAGCGTCAAGTGTGAGTACTCGCTATGGCACAAGACCGCATTCACCAACCCCAAAGGTCCCTCCTGATCTCATACATCCTTTAATACTGGTGCATTTTGCATATATATATACATATATATATCATCACCACATGTCACACACAGCATCAATGTAACATTAATCTAAGGGGATGGCCATACTCACTGTGCTTGTTTTGGATATCAGAGTATTCCTCCCTTGTGATAGTAAATCTCATATAATTAGGTAAGATATAATTAAAAGTAGATTCCACCCAAATTAATTCACAAACATAAAGATTTAGGAGCAAATTCAGTCCTGGTTTAATTCTACTGAAGTCACTGAAATGACCTCAGGGATGAATTTGGCCAACTTGAATACCCATGTCTCATTACTACCAGATGAGCTGTGCGCCTGCAAAGGGGAAATGGTCTTTTGGACAAACGCAGTCACATGCAGAGATGGGCACGTCCAGGATAAAAGTGCCTCTTGGCTTAGGATCCTCTAGCATTTCAACTGCTGGTTTCACTGATGTTTTTGGTTAGGTAAAAAATTTAGTTTCAGCTTTTCGACAAAATAACACAAGTAACACACTTTCCTTCAGGTCACTGCCACAGTATAGCAAGCGCGGGGTGGCCCTTGGGAATGTGAGCTTTCAGACAGATTAATACAGCTTGACTGAAGAAGGGAAGATGACAGACACTACTTAACAGACTCCAAGTTGGGCTCATCCTTGAACTGAATTTTCTTCACAATCTCATGATCCCTTAATCGGAAAAGTCAGTCCCTGTATAATGAAGTGCAAACACTTTTGCTCTTGGTAATTACTTTTAATTTAGACAGTGGGTAAAGGGTAAAGATTCACTCTTTGGGTTTTTTTGCTTTTACTGGCATTGTCTTCATTTTTTAAAAGGATCTCAAATATACAGATGCCAGAACCACGGGTTCGGTGACAATAACTTGAAAAACGCCTTAACAAAATATTTTACAAATATTCTCATGCTTCCATGTAACGACTGGCAGCTTGGTAAGGTACTATATGCTTACCCAATGGATTTGCAATCACCAGAAGAGCCATGGGGCCTTCATTACACAAAGCCCTTGGCAAGTTTATCATAGGGAGCTTACCACAGTTACTGGGTCATCCTTGACTTTTTAAAACCTTTTGTGAATTATAATTAATGATATTAAAATGATGCACACACATTATACTGGTCTGTGTTTTTGCCCATAAAGGACACCATCAAGGGCAAGAAAGCACAGATATAAAACAGAAAATGTAACTCTTCGTCCTCTTCCCTCTTGGCTCCCAGATTGCCGGTCAGTCTGTTGCACAAGAGCACAAACTGTTTTATTTTGTTCAGCCCATCGGCGTGCCAGGTGCCGCCGAGGCAGCAGAGCCAGGGGCGCGGGGCGAGGCAGCTGCCTGGCTGCGCTCTGCCTGCAGAGCGGCTCTCCCAGGCCGCCGGCCGCCCTGCCCGCAGCACTGCCGCAGTGGGGAGCGGGCAGCCCCACGGCGACGCACGTGCCGCCATCGGCGTTCGGGGACCCACAACCCACCGCTCTAATTTTAGCACGAACAGCCTTGCTAGCATCTGGGGAGGACGTCTGCCGTGCAGACGCAGGCAGCCGGCAGGCAGTGGCAGAGCCCCAACAACAGCAATAGCAAACCCCTGGTGAGATCCACGGAGGGCAACAGCACGAGGACACAGCCGGGAGCTGCATCTCAGCTGACAGGCGCATGGAGAGCAATGGCAAGAGGAGAGCAACGCTGGCCCAGGAGCGCAGGCAGGCTCGCAGCTGGAGGGGGCAGGCACAGCCAGCACCCAGGTCATCCCCACGTGCCACCCCAGGTGCATGCAGCGCCCATCCCTCCCCTCTCTTTCCCCTGAAGAACAGGGAACTGTTCAAAACCCTGGACAAAAATGATGTACTCCCAAAACCTTGTCTGATTCACCCACTGCCTCTTCCCCCAAGCGCAGAGCTCCAGCCGTCCCCAGCTGCCAAGGATAACACAGTTGAGAAAGGGTTGTTATATTGTGCACCAAGCTATTGGAGAAAATCCCACTTTTATCTTATCGAAACAACTTTCCCTTTCTACTGCTGGCAGAAAAAAGACGTCCCCACCTATCTGCATTGCATAATCCAGCTGCAGCATCTAAAGCAATATTTTCCTCAGAAAAAGATACTGGGCAAATGCTTCGTGCCTGGTTCCCAGACTGCAATGGATGCAGCACTTGGAAACCAAGAAAATAGCAACAGTGGCAGGTATCGGCCAGATCCGGGGATCACCAGTTTGGAAAAGCAGCCGCCTGGGAAGACTACGCACATTAGAGGGCCAATTTGACATGAGCGCTGGGGAGATAGGCAGGACGAGCCAGTCAGGCTTTTCCACCGCTGGTAGGTGTGATCCCACAGCAAGGTTTCTCCCCTGCCATTGCAGCCCCTGAGAGACACCAAACCTGCTCTCACAGCACCCGTCTGCACATCTGCACCGAACCCCACGCCTCCCAGCCCCCCTGCCCTCCGCTCACCCCCCGGGCAGCTCCTCAACACCCTCTGCGTGATCACCCAGGCTTTCATCTGCTCGGCATCAAGAAGTCAGTTCAAAGACATCGATATTAAAATGCTGGGTGTCTCGAGCCCCAACAGGATGCATCCACAAGTCCCTGCTCAGGCAACGTGCCCACACAGCAATGGGAAAGTTCATGCATTTTGTTCCTAAGAGGAGGAATCTTAGCTAATATTGATGCTTCTTAAATAAAAAAAAACAACCCAAAAACTCTTTGCAAGGCTAGGGGAAAGAAAAAAAAGTCCTGCTGTCTTGGGAAATGTCTTTCCCGCTGGCTTCTCCTTAAGGATTTGGTTTAGGCTTGTGGGAACTTAACACATTAGAAACTCGCCCATAATTTGCATGCCCCAAACAGCAGGGACATATCATGAGATCTCATATTACTGAGATTTCTTTCCTTTGGCAAAACATATTGCAGAAGATTTACTTGAAGAAAAGTTCACACATCATTACAACTAAACTGTATGCGCCTAGTGAGTGAAGAAAGGGCACAAGATGACACATTACCCTGTGGTTTTATTATACTGGCTTTGCTTCCTTACCTCATTTGCAAAATTAGGGTTGGTCATAATCCTTCCATCAGTCTTTCCTGAAAATTAGGAAGGGACCGAACCAGATTTTCCAATTAAAAAAATCTTCCCACAGTTTCAGAGATGTGAAAATGTATTTGCCAAGTATTTCATTTGAAGGAGCTTTCTGAAGTACCAGCTCGGCATCTGAATGCTGAGATGTTTCTTTGCAAGTGATTTGGAGATGCTCTGCTGAATATTCCCCAGGAATACACATGTCCCGAGTGATCCCCTCACACTTCACCCATTCCTCTGCAAGGGAACGAGAGGGAATATGGGCCAGAGGGTAGACAAAGTTAAAAATCTTTAAAATATGTGCTTTAATAACAGCATTATTTGAGAATACCTTGTATTTTTCTGCAAATGCTCAGCGGTGATAAATAGGTGCAAGATGGAGCCAGAACACAGAAGCCTGCGAACCCCTTGGAGACGGGGACCACAATGCAGGCACCTCCAGTGCCTCCTACCAGCCCCTTTTCCCCCTGAGCTCGGCAAACTCAGCCCAAAGAGGTCCTCCAAGAGAGATGCTGAAACCCCCTCCAGGCAGGTCTGAGCCATCCATTGCCATGCAGGACCTTAAATGGGACAAGCAGGTATTTCTGCTTCTGTGGGGAGGAAAGAGGCTCTGCAAACCCAAAACGCGAACAGCAAAGCTGCAGAGAGGTAAGCGAGCAGGGTCTCCTTCCACAGTACCAGGGAAGGAGAGATGTCCCCTGTACCACGCCGACTGCAGGGGACCAGACACTCAGCACCTCAGCCCACTCAAACGCACCACTGGGTGGCAAGCTTTAGAAAATGTGTCCTCCTGGCTCATAACACAATCTTCCTTATTTTTAAAGCAGTGGTCTACCTGAGCATGTTGGCCTTGGAGCTGGGTGTGACACCAGCACCTGGACAACCCGCAGCAGCGTCTGAAGCCCCATTTTGCAATGCCAAGGAAAGCCACCGCTGCCCAAAAAGCTTATGGTTCAGTTGCACACGGCGAATGGAAGAAGCCGTGCTATCCCCATTTCACAGATGGGAACCAGATAGAGAGAAGCTAAGTGACTTGCCTAAGGTCACACAAGAAGTCTGTGGCCAATCCCAGTCCCACGAGGCCCAATCCAGCACCTTAACCACACACCAGCTCCTCTCTTTCATGTGGTGACCGGTCTGAAGCTTCAGAGCTGCTGACATTTCACAAGCCACATCCTCGAACCCTTTCTTGGCAAGCGCCCCACAGCAGCCGGCAACTTTGAGAGCAGAAGTGAAGTCTCATGCAGCAACTGGAGCTCATGGTCCGTATTTCCCCCCCTAGAAAAAACAGTCCCTCGGCCACTGGTCCTTGTCCTGGCCAACGCTGAGCTCTCCATCTCCCTTACCTGCAGGCTGCAAACTCAGAGCCAGCTGTTGCCATAACAGACTGTGTTGCCAAGGAAATACAACAATATGTTTATCAATAAAAAGTGTTGGGTGTGCACAGACAAACCAGTTAAATTCGCTGGGGCTGGAACCACTCCTCCTGTTCTCCAGCTCTCCTAACCCACTGTGACCTTCTCCTCTGTGGCTTTAGACATTACCACAGGCACAAGCAGAGACACAGAAAAACTTACTGGCCTGTGGAGCTTCCTCATTCCTTCAGCCCAGCATTGCAACAGGCTGCCCGGAGAGGTTGTGCAGTCTCCAGCCTTTGAGGTTTTCCAGACCCAACAGAACAATGCCCTGAGGAACCTCCTCTGATATCATGGCCAACCCTGCTTTGAGCAGCAGGTTGGATTAGAGATCTCCTGAGGTCCCTTCCAGCCTGAATTACCCTCTGACCCATCCTGGCCATTGCTCTGCCTCCCATTGCTCCCTCACTGCCATTAAATGCATCCCTGGCAGGTGGTGGGACTTGAGCATCTCAGTCCCCATTTGACCACCCCCATGGGGAGCATCCCCTTCCCTCACTGTGGCTGTCATTACCCATGCTTACAGCTCTTGACTCTACAAGAAATGGTAAAACCTGGTATAGAAAGGTAAGAGCCAGATTTTGTAAACCCTTGTCAAGAGAAGTAAGCCCGACTTGTTCATAGACATGGAGCTGGGTGCAACCAGCCCAAAGTTAGGTGTTCTGGTTTTGGCTAGGATAATTTTCTTCCTAGTAGCTGATATAGTGCTGTGGTTTGGATTTAGGAAGAGAATAATGTTGATAACACACTGATGTTTTAGTTGTTGCTGAGCAGTGCTTACACTAAGTCAAGGACTTTTCAGCTTCTCATACTGCCCTGCCAGCGAGGAGGTGCACAAGAAGATGGGAGGGGACACTGCCAGAACAGCTGACCCAAACTGGCCAAAGGGATATTCCATACCATATGATGTCATGTTGAACAAAAAAAACTAGGGGGAGCTGGCTGGAGGGGTGCAGCTGCTGCTTAGGAACTGTCTGGGCATCGGTCAGGGGGTGGTGAGCAACTGCATTGTGTATCACTTGTTTTGTATACTTTTTTATCATTATTATTATTTTCCCTTCCTTTTCTGTCCTATTAAACTGTCTTTATCTCAACCCACGAGTTTTCTCACTTTTACTCTTCTAATTCTCTCCCCATCCCACCGGGGAGGAGTGAGCGAGTGGCTGTGTGGTGCTTAGTTGCCGGCTGGGGTTAAACCACGACATTAGGGAACAAAGACCAGAACCTCAATCTTAACTCTGGAGTTAACCAAACCATGCTTCTTGAAGTCCACCATCCTACAATTCCCAAACAGCAAAAAGGAATATTCCCAAATCCACAGCAAATAGGAAATCCCAATATTGACTTGAAAAATGAAATTCAAATGTTTGAAGAAGAATTTTTAGAAAATCTAAACACATTATATAATCAAGCCAGTAAAAATTTTGAGGGCAGTGTTACAACTTAAAGAAAAAAAAAGAAAATAATCTATCAGTAAAGCTCCTTCCCTGCTCTAGGATACTCTCCAAAACACTTTTATTCTCTAGTATTTGCCTAGAGCAGTGGGCAGGAAAGACTGCTACCTGCAGTGCCTACCACACGCTGAGTTCTCCTACCTACTGCTCTGTTTTCTGTTAAGGCTTGGATGTTTGTAGAGACCTTACAGGAGACCTAGGGTTTTCCCCCATATTTTTGTTAAACAAAATTTTAAAACCAAGCTACCTGAGTGCTCACATTCTTCCAAACAAGTTCACACGCCCCTTCAAAATCAGGAAGAGGAAATAACCTAACTCGTGAAACAGGCTGAGATTTACTTTATTTTAATTATCAGAAATGACAGTGTTAATTTCAGAGTCTTCAATAATTCAGCTTAATTACCCAGGAGACAAAACTGTCGGACTGAACGCTCTAAAATATATATGAACAAAACAAAACGTATCAGTAGCAGGCAGAATGACTGAATCTACTACCCTGTCCCCAAATAAACGCCACATTGCTGAGCGCTGGCACGGCTGCAGGTAATAAAGGTGACGCTGAACATTTCGGGAGGGAACAATGCTCCCGCATGCAGTTAGAAGCGGGTGACAGCATCCTTTCTGCCATTCAATTGGGGGTTTTTAAAGCCGTAGCGCCTCAGCCCCTCCAAATCCTTTTGTTCGGCAAACAAGGCGCCCTGCACAGATGGCACTGACTTGTGAGACAAACTGCTCTGGACAATTGTTCGTCCTGGCCGTGAGCAGCAGGAGAGCGCGCGGAGCCAGGGACCGTGCAGCCGCAAACCACCCTGCGATGGGCATCTGCGCTTTGCCCCGCCTCGCAGGTCTACGTACAGAGTGCACGGGGGTGAGGAAAGGCTGGAAAAAAAGGAAGCGTGCTCTAAAAAAAAAAAAAGCTTATGTACCAAAAAGAGTTGAATTAGTCGTGACAGCAACACACCCGGCATCTTTGCTCTGCTTTACACGGGAA
The DNA here is from genome assembly GCF_964195595.1 of Calonectris borealis. Taxonomy (NCBI): domain Eukaryota; kingdom Metazoa; phylum Chordata; class Aves; order Procellariiformes; family Procellariidae; genus Calonectris; species Calonectris borealis. Next base: position 14,679,760 of record NC_134316.1, on the reverse strand, counting down.
ACCTCTCAAGCACAAAGGAGCACATCCCGCTATTTATACAAACCACCGCCTCCCTCCATGCCAATCAGAGTCCCGCGCTCACCCGCGCTTCCCAGTGTGCTTCTCTTGTTGCCAGTGAAAAGGGACCCCACCATTTCATCTAATTAATTTATTTCTTCTCTCAAGCACATTCAGGGGGAGGGGAAAGAGATAGGAGTGCCCAGGGACAGGACCCCAAAGAAATCTGCGTTAGCTTCTTGTCACTAGACCATTCCCCAGAAAAACAAATGCCAAGTTAAATTCCATAAGCCACCATAATCACCATAAACACAGATTCCTGCAAACAGAAATGACATCAAAAAAAGGTCACTTAGGTAGCAAGGGTGACCTGGTGCTCGGAGCCAGGCAGAGCCCTGCCCTCCTGTACTTGCTGCTCTGGCTCCCACATCTGGAGGAGATGTATCTCTGATGCTTCATCTCCATGTAGAAAGACACTGGGAAATCTGTCCCTTTTATTGACAGTGCTGTTGTGGAATTCGGTAAACGGGTAACATGCTCAGTATCTACTAGCATGACTATAAACACAAAAAAGGAAAGGAAAAGCCTGCGGCAAGACTAATATTAATACCCAGCCATGTCACTCTCAATTAAGTTCATATCTAGCGAACACATTTTCTCCTTGCACTGTCCACTCATGCTGTAAGCCATGTCCAATGAAAAGCATAAAACATTGCTTCTGGAAAGCAATGATCTGTACTGGTGAATTTTGAACTGACCAATTATGAACATTATTTTTAACGGAACGAGCAGGGTTTCTACTGACTATAGTCCTCAATGCCAGAAAATGTCTGCATCCACAAAATGTCCAGACACACTTCTCTCAGACTGCAACCACTATTGTTATTACTTGATTTGCTAGTAGTATTACCTCTGTAAATATATACATATATATCGAATGTAAATAAATCTCCTGTGCACCCTAACCGACAACCATTCTCACTCAGTATTGCTATTGCACTGTGATCACCTGTTTTCCATGAACATCAGCAGTTTCTCCAGATTGCATAAGATCTGAAACTAAGTGGTCGAATCTATCCGAGCAGCGCTCTTCATTATTAGGTTGGATGTAATTTCACTTTGCTGCCCTAAAAACAGCATTGTAGCATTCAAACATGGAAAACCTTACATCATCCCCCAAAAGTGCTTATCTGCTCCCTGTAGAAGGTGTGGCGGGGAGAACCAACAGCAATGCTGGGCAGATCTCAAGCGAGTAGAGCAGGATAGCGCTGCGGCCAAGTGAACAAGTCCTGACGCACAACTTTCCCTGGAGGAGGTTACGTTACGCCCGGATCCACTGCTACAGCCTTCATATTCCCACAGGCATCCGTCCATCCCTGGGTTGCGCTCCATGACAAGGTACAGGCACACCCTCCAAATCATTTTAATGAAAACTAGTTGTAGGGAGAAAGTTGACTCGCCTCCCCAATCCAGTTCACTTTGTAGCCTTCGTAAAATTAAGCTTTGGGTTGACTACATTAATGTAATTCGTGTTAGTCTGCATGGCTGGAGACTCCTGGAGGCAACGTGGAGCTCCGAAGCTTGGCGAAGGAGAGCTGTTCTGCTCCCGAGGAGGAGAGTCGCCTCCCCTCTCCATGATGCCCTGATACATTCCTCTCCCGCCTTCCTTTTTTTTCCAGGAACAGATCACTTAATCCCAAGGATGTTACAGCACATGGCTGGCTCTCATCCCCTGCCAGGGAGCTCTGGAGCATACAACCACGTCCAAGAAGCCTTCTACACCTCTTCTGCATTGAGAAGACCCAGGAATAAACAGGGCCAACTTCCTGCCATCATACAGACTTGGTGCTGGCCCACCCTTCTCAGCAAGGGAGAGCACACTAATAATGGGTGGTTAAACCCAAAATATGTATCAAAAGCCATCCTAGCCAGTGACAGACCTACTCTGTCAGCAGCAACAACCTGAATGCGAGTTTTGAAGCCAGATGCAGACCTGTCCTTTCCATATGCGTCAATGGTTGTGCCTACACTGTTGGCCTGGCTTGCTCCACAGCTTTGGTCCGCTCATCCAGCACTTCTTCAATAACATCCCATCTTCTGTTCAAAACCAACAATCAATCAATCATAGGCCAAAGCATTAATCCCAGCAAGGTGTTGGATAGAGCAGACAGATCATGTTGACCTTCCATCCTCCTTTCCTCCTACTGCCAGCAGTCTCTTACTGCTTCTTCCTGGTTTAGGTACCAGGTGTTTCAAGGCAGGACAGTGAAGGAGCAGAGAAAGAAAGATGCTACTAAGGTACTCAAAGATTTCTCAAAGATTTTCACACACAGGCTGAATTCTCCATGAGGATTACCCCCCAGAACATTTAATAAAGAAAAACATTTTTTTTTTTCCCCAGGCTGGACCTGTACTTGCTGCAAAATAAAATCTATCCCTTGGGGTGGGAGAAAGGGGAGAAAAAATGTTCTGAGTCAGTTCAACCTCAAAGAAATAATGTTGTTGTTTTAAAATTACCCATCCTTCTGAAGCCAGCCAGCCAGAAGTGATCCTTTCCAAACCTATCTGCTTTGTTTTCCCTCACTGCTTTAGCGAGGTTTTAAAGCAGAGGGAGGACGGAAAAGAAAAGTCAACATTTTCAGGAGGAACCTGAGACCCACCTGACCCCCCCATCCACACGCTGCAATCTGATACAATCATTTTATTACAGCTTCAGCTCTGCTAAATCCAATTTATCTGCCAGGCCATAAATCTTGCCATGTATTGGAGCAAAGCCCTGGTTTCAACCTCCAAGAGATGCTTCACCCAAGCAATGAATGTCCCGACTCGGTTACTGTTTAACCCGCGGTGTGGCAGGGGGAAACGAGCGCTGCGAACAGCAGAGTTTGCTTGTCAGCATGTGCAGCTCGAAACGGCAAGTCAGCAGATGATCGAGACCCAAATGTTTAGCAAATACCAAGGAAGTAAAAAAAAAACATTTGTATTCAACAGCTCCACCGAGTCTGTACAAACACTCCAAGGTCGAACCCACACGTGAACTGTTGAGTGATCAGTCATGTGTTACGAAATTCTCCCTCCAAAGCCCTCAAGTTTTAAGGCTACCTGGCAGAGGCAAAAGACCTGGTAGGAAATCAAATCTATTTCACAGGGTAATTATCTTCCATCCTTTAAGACTGTTGCCGGTACTGAAGAAATGGGAAATTAGGATTATCGCCTCAAAACGCTGCAAGAACAGCCCTGACTTCTCTTGCGACATCCCCGCGCCTGGCAGCCTCGCAAGGCTGAGCGCTTGCACAACTCCCGGGGCTGGCACGTAGCCCACGTGTTCGGGGAGGGGAAAGCACGGAAGCAGCATCCGTCAACGAGCGGGGAGAAAAATGCATGGGGGTGTGATCCTGAGCTCTGGGAAAAAGCCTGGAGGGCCCCTTTAGTCATTCCTTTGCCACAGGTAATGCCAGTTGGGACACGGGCTTGATGCCTGGCTTTGGGCAAGTGGCTTGGCTGTGAGATACCTGTTGGCCATGTTTTGGAAGCTTGCTTTGCTGAGGTGCCTTTACCATACCTGTAACTGTATGGTAGGAGGTGGCTTGACTTCGATGCTGGAATTCCTGGTCATTGCAGAGGAGGACAAGCTAACTTATGGCAGATTGGTGGCGAGGAAAGAGAGGCTGGCGAGCAACCAGTTTTGCCGCTGAAGAAAACATGCTGGGTAGCTGGCCCCTCCCATGCAACTGCTTTCTGTGAGGTCTGTTTTGAGCCCAAGCATAAATTGTGATTTCAAGGCAGAGGAGGTTCCTCAACCTGTGTCACAGTAAGACAATAAGGATGGTCCCTTGGCTTGGTTTCATTGCAGAAGGTCCCCCCACACATCACACTCCAACAGTTTCTTATGAAATCAGCTGAAACACTAGGAGTAAAGAAAAAAAATTAATTCCTAAAGCAATGGCAATCCGCCAAGTTTTTAAAGAGGCAAAGCTTGAGAGGCTCTCTGGAAACTCAGGTAACTCACTGCACGAGCCAAGGGGAGAAATTAAGTACTTCGCTCCCTTCCCTCAGCCTCCTCTTTTTCATGTATTTCTTCTGCTTGATAGAAAAGATAGCAACAACAAAAATGGAAGTCAGGACTACAAAAGCAAGGACCTGCTCATAGATACTTCAGGGACCCTGTAGCCCTGCCAACAAACTCAGCCCAGGCTGCAAACTCTGCTGGAGCTCCAACAACCCGCTCGGACACATAGGAACCTCAAAGGCATCAGCCCATGCGTCAAGGGAGTTTCTCCATCTGAGGCTAGACCATGAAGCATGATGGTTATGATGCCTTGCTCAAGGAGCTTGTTATTCCCCATAGAGACTGACACACTGAGCTCCTGGTGACCAGCAGACGGCCTGGATGAACTCCTCTCTCTCTGCTTAGCATCGCCCTTGCACAGCCAGCTGGTTTGGGGCATAACACTTCAAAAAAAGGAAGCAGATTGATTTGACAGTCCACTGGGGAACAAGACTTCTCTGCAGCCTAGAAAACATGACCTACAAAGAATGACTGAAGGAACTAGGTTGTTTAGTCTAGCAAAGACTGAGGATAGACACGATAACTATCTCTAAAATACATGACAAGTAGCTGGAAAGAAATGAATAACCTGTTCTTTCCCAAGGCAAATTGGACAAGGCGAAACCAGACCTAAATTGCAATGACGAAGATTTAGGTTAGAGGTTAGGAAAAGCCTTCCAGTTGGGAATGACAGTGCCACACTGGAAGTCATTGCCTGGGGATGTTATGGAATTGCCATCTGCAGAGGTTTTCAAGACCAGGCTATAGAAACATCTATTTAGATATGAGCTGCTCTTGCCTTAGGGCAGAGAGCTGGGCTAGATGACCCCTGGAAGACTCTTTCAAGTCCTATTGCCGCTTCCTCAATTAGTAACAGCGGTTCACAAGTCAGTATCACAATTTTCAAATCAATTGGTTGCTTTGAGGCCCATTCTTGACGTCCACAATTTCATGCTAAGCCCAGACCTCCCAGGGCTACTGCTCTGTAGGTCCCAAATTCCTACCAACAAAACAGGCGACCACAAGAGCATATCTGCTTTGCATGTTGGCTTCCACGTAGTGGAGGAGGTCCAGAGCAGGTGGTCTTGCTCACAAGCACAAGATTTCCAAATGACAGTGGAGCTGGCAGAGAATCACACAAAACTCTGGAGTGCAGCCGTTGCTCTCCTGAAGTGGTGTCCCTCGGTCAGCTTGTCACCAATGCAGCCCCAACCTTGTACACACAAACGGAGGGAAAATCTCCATCAACATTTCTGCTGCCAGCCACCTAAGTCTGCAAGCTGACAGTTGTGATCACAAGGGGTATATTCTGTCTCCTTGTACATGCGTACACTGCGCAGATATCTAAGACACAAAACACACCAGTTAACCATCAGGGAAAAAAAAAGTGGCTAAGCAGACATCAAGAACATATCAACCTTTTGAACCCAACTCTCTTATGACATGCATCTACCTCATGGCAGACAGTTTCCAGTTAAACTGATGCACGAGAGGGGGCTCAAGCCTCTTCCACCTCTCCATGCTGACAATCAGACACAAACACGGAAGGTCCAACCAGGCTCCTGGTCAAAGACAACAGAGGTGGGCCACGCTTCGCTTCCCACCACACGCAGGCGAGCCCCCGGTCCACATTTCAGTTGAAATGTTGGTTCTCTTCCAGCTCCCTCTCCCTGAGGGCATCATTTCTTCCTTCCAAGGCAATGGCAATGGCCAGCTCACATTGGAGAACACACATTTCTGGAGCTAAGGTGCCAATTCAGCCCACCAAGCTGAACAACCTCCTCCTTAAAGCTCCCATTCAGAACCTGCATTGCAGCCCCAAACACACGACCATCACGGTGGCACAGAAACAAGTGCAAACAAGCCGTTGGCTAAAATATGCCCTCAGAAATCAGGTACTGTGTAAACTAATAAAGGTCTGGCTTTAACAAGGGGGCATAAGGAGAAATATTTAGCATCTTATTTTAATTCTTCTAAATTATAAGCAGTTTTTCAGCTATATTAATTCTTTGAAACGAGTGGTTCTCCCCTAATCATTCTGGTTTATATTTACATGATGAGGTGTAATGATGCATCTCAGAAATGTTATGGTATTAGTTAAATTAACTAAGACAACTCTGGCTGCAAACTGATGAATTTTAATATGTCAACATCAGATATGAAAATGCAGTTGTGTGGGTCTCCGGATTTGCGTGACCATATGGTTCGGAATCCTAATTAATGCCTTTGGATTTCATTTCACATAACTTACAGCTACATTAATTCAATATTTTTTCAGAATTCTGGAGAAACGTATATTTTGCCAAGCTGTGGGTTTTCAGAATAAGTGGGAGAAAAACGTTTTATTTCCCCTTTTCCTGACAACCTCGTCTTACCTCCATGTGGACTGCAGGTCCACAAACCAGAGTTCAGCTGGAGCTGTTCCTCTGCCCCAACCAGTCTGGAGGGACCCACTTTGCAAAAGCCATAAAGGTTTATTACTAAAAACGAACTCGTTTTCGAATCATTATGTGCTGTGAGCAATCAGACAAACTCTCCAGGAGGAAATGCAATCCAGCCTTCTGAAACGCAGTGGTTGTGACATGCAGGGATAGCACAGACCCTGAAGCCAGGCACTGCTATCCGCACTGCAGACCATCACAATCGTATGAGCACTGACAGAAGATTTCCAGCTCCGTGGGGCGTTGCACAGTGCATGGGTTTGCAAGTTCCAGTTTGGGGACAGTGATATTTTCTCTTCATCATCTGACCTTATTTCTTAATGATCCACATTCAAGATCTCCCTCTAGGCAACAAACAACATTTACTTGTGCTTGTTATTAGTTAAACCAAATCTAAATGAAATGAAAGCGCAACCCACATTCATTCCAGAACTCAAAGCAGATCTGGTCAGACATACATGCCATCCACTGTTATTTTAGAAAACACAAAAACTAATAATCCTCAAGATCTACATGGTGTGAACGGAGCAACTACAGCATCACTCTGTGCCTTTCTGAAACACATGCGATGCTTTCAAAAGCCAGGTACATTAACAACAGCTCACAGTAGCCTTGAAAGACCCCCACAAGTGACCCTGGCAGGCACTGGTTCATGCCCAGTATGAGAAGGCTTCTTATCTGTAAGCACATCTTGGCATGGCTACATTCCTGTAGGATTTCTTCTGATATTACAGAGTTACACACTTCTCACAGCATAGCAGGGAAAGGATGGCTTTGAAAGGTTTAAAGATCTAAGATGTTTCTCTTATTTTCCTTCACAAGAACTACATATAACTACAGGCACTATCAATTTAAGAGCTCAGCTTTGCAAAAACTAAACACGCTCAGCTTCCCATCCACAGTGCCCTGCAGGGGGAAGGTTTTAAAGCATCAGACAATGTTTGTTCCATTTTTGAAAGGGTCAAGAGGATCCAAGATTGGGATTGCCAGATCTGCAGTTTCCTGCAATCACTTACTTCAGAGAATTGCTAGGGAAAAACTGATTGCAAAAAAACCAATGCAAGTGCAGAATTACTGGTTGCAGTCCCCAAAGTGGTATTACAGAAACACTGGTAAGGGCCAGGTGATACAACACATAGTGACGATGTGTCCCAGTAGGTGCCGGTTGTCTCCAACCTCTGAAAGGAAATGCTCTGGAGCAGGCACAATCTTTTTGCTGCCACAGTGGTCAATCCCTGCTTCATGTCTGAGACTCTGGACGTTACTCAACTAATATAGCAAATAATTCACCAAAACACCAAAGCAATGGACCCCATTCTTGAAGAGCATCTAGGTACTCAACTCAATTTTCCTTCAATGGGTATGAGGCACTTAGACGTCGCTGAGAATTTGGGCTACAGACCTACTCTCCCGAAAGTGGGTTATTTCCACATTCGTACAAGAGGGGGTAAGAAGACGTCAGAAAGCAGCAGGGCAAAGGGCCATTGCGGCTAAAGCAGGGACACAACCAGAGTCCAGCAACTGCTGCTTTTCCCCTTCTCTCAAAGGGACTAAAACTGCATCAACACAAGCCACCAGCCTCCCCGCTCCTCTCCCCGAGCGGGAGACACTCACCCCCGCCTGGCCTGGACCAAATCATCAGCACCAGCTCCCCGCTGGCCACCCTCTTCGGCAAAAGAAGTGGATGAGAGAAGAGCGCCTTGTCCCGAGGGAACCACTGCCTGCCGCGGGGGGACACGGCCAGGGCTTGGGAATACCGCCTGGTCCTGAGGCTCCTTCCTCGCCCCTTCCCCAAATCCAGTTCCAGATCTGGCACCTTGCTTCTGGAGAGAGGCAGGTAGTCTGACTTCAGCAAAATAAATAAATAAATAGATCTGTTGAATTTAAAAGGTTCGAACTCCCTCTTTCTGCCCCAAAGTGTAGAAAACCACCTGCATGGTCATAAGCAAGGACCAGCTTTTGGCCTGCAGCTCCAAATCACATTAAATGCCAGTCTTACAGGGACAGAACAACGGTGGGAAACAAAATCCCCAGAAGTACTGAACAGAGCATTTCCGAAGTGAAACAGCTGCACAGTTTCATCTCACGAACCTCTATAAAAAGATGTTACTAATGCACAAGAATCTCTCTCCGTAAATGCTGCGTGACAAGCAGTCAGGTAGAGCCGATGAGCACTTACTTAACAACAAAACCTCAGAAAATATGAAAAAAAAAAAACAGACTGCAATCCTAATCCTGCTACCAATCTTTTGCTTAAATATTGTTATTATGTAGTTGTTATTTGCATTATAAGCCTAGTCACAGACAAAAAGGCTTGTCTGAGCTGTTGTTCAGACACAAAAATAAACAGAAGTTTTTCATCCCCAACTGACTGGAGACATCACAGCTAAAGCAGGGACACACAAGGAACTGTGGGAGCCTTGCAAGAGCCGCCTCCCCATTTCTGCTCAGAGATTAATTGTGCCAAGTGCATCTGATTCTGCACTGGTACCCACCGTGGTAGAGCATCCCCATCTCAGGCTGTGATTAACCATCCCACCTTCCCCACGTACACACCAGGGATCTGCCTATGTTCTCCTTGATTTGTGCGTAACACCTAATTGTTATTTCTCCTCTGGAAGGAGGAGACCTAAGGGCTCCTAAAGGGTTTACAGCCCCATTACCTCAAGCACTGTAAAAGCAGTGAGCCCGAGGTCAGTTCCCACCCACAGAGACAGGTGGGATTGCATACGTTAACCACGGTGGTCTCCAAAGCCTCAGGTGGCCCCAGCGAACCTTCAACTCAGCCTGAGCACAGCAGCCGACAACTCACCCCGCACAACTGAAGAAGAGAGGTTGGTTTCTGCTGAAGCAAAAATAAAATCATTTCTTAATAAAAAGAAAAAAAACAGAAAGAAGAAAGAAGGGAAAAAAAAGGGGGGAAAAAAGAAAAAAAGAAAAAAAAGTTATTCCCAGATCAAATTAAATCTTGTTCTAAATGGCTGTAAGAAGGAAAAGTTTGCTTTGGGTTCCACATTTGTGTGAAAGCAATATAGTTTTATTACAAAAGATTTCTTTTTTAAAGCCCTGGGGCTTTCGTACTGGAGCTTCTCGCCCCACGGCGGGATAGAGGCATCAAAGCAGAACGTCACAGACAAATAAGGATGCGATACACTGAAACACTGCCCTCGGAAGAGGGAACTGGACATTCTTCGGTTCTGACAATGAAATAGTGTTTAGTAAGGCTTGGAGAGCCGTTTCCTAAAAAATATAAACTTTATTCAAATCCCAGAGCAATTCATAAGCCTGATGCTAACTGCCACTCTCATATAAATCACTGACTACGTTTTGAGAGCAATCTCATCAGCTATTGTATAAGGAGCTCACGCTCATATTGATGAGTGCTGCGGATCACTCCCTACCTTCCCACATCTTTTCAAATAGGTGGAATATGCAAAAAGAAATCTTCTGTAGGCTTTGAAAAGACCAAGAAGCTTCAGAAAAGGCTTCTCGTCACCTTTTTTTTTCAAATGCAGGCCAAAAAAAAAAAATCCACTTAAGTCTCTACTCTTTCGCAGAAGCAGTGGCAGCTGTATAGCTGCTCTCTTTTTTAAGCACCCAGCAAGCGGTCCGTTCTCAGACAAAATCCCTGCTGATGCAAGGGGAGTTAAGAGGCCAGGCCCTGACCCAGGAGACCATCCACTCCCTCCAAGGCAGACAGATCCCGCAGTGCATCCTCCGGCAGGGCTGCTGCACCCACCTGCGAGAGAGGGTCCGCTCAAGGGGAGCTATGTCTGACCATGCCTTTGCTTTGCATTTATTTTCTTTGATCGTCTCTACATTTTCCTCTTTCTAGACTCATTTGCTGATATTGTTGTTCCCCCTCCACATCTTCATTGCTCACTGCTTCTCTGCCTTCCTTTGCTGCTGTTTTATGCTTTATTTTCACTTCAAACATACATATTTAAACAATATATATAAACAATATACCCATTTCTCCCTTTACACCAAAATACAGACTCTTGCCCCAGCAGTTTGATTGCTTGGCTCCAGTCATGTTAAGTGAAGAGTCCATCCAAGCAATCTGTGAGCACGGCCGATTCTGCTTAATTAGGGACCTGCTCCATTGGCAGATCAGTGGAACCACTAACCAGCAAGGGCTGGTCCCATGCTGTCAAGAACAGCAACTTCTTCCACCGGGCCAGCCAGCTCCACAAATGCCACTTTTCTGCCCAAAGCCTTCTCTGAACACACTTAAGTTGCATCGCCATAACAACGAGGAAGACACAGCCCCTTCCCTCCTTGCTCTGATGCCATCACGCCGGCATACACGTGCGTTCACGACTGCCACCGCTCTCTTCCCACCGAGAACAAGCCGCAGTGATGCACGGCATGTTCCTGCAGCTAAAACCACGCCTAAGCCAGGAGTAACTACACGGGTTACGGCAAACAAACAGAAGAGGCAGGCACCAAACCCACAGAGCCGGGTACGTACTGCTGCGGCAGCGCACCCGGACACACCTTGGGAGGCTCCCGTTTCTCCACCTCCCAACCCTGGCAAGCATGTGAGAACAGAGCAGGATTAGCTCCACGGCTCCTCCTCCTTCCCAGCGCTGCGCTCGCTCCGGCTCTCCTTTCAGAGGAACCCTCATAACAAGCTGCAGGGACACACCGCAAGAAGAAACCCAAAGGCATCAAACGAGCCAAAGCTAAAGGCTGAGGATTGGGGGCTTTTTTTCGGTTCAACCCTTTTGAGGGAATAATGACTTATTTTTAATTAAAAAGACTCCAAAACTAAATAAATGCACCCAATTTTTAATGAATCGGGTCAGCTCTGTGACTTAAATTGTATCTGTTTCAGCAGCGTGACCAGGCACTTGAAACCTGCGCTGGTAACAGCCCCGTTTCCCACCGGCCGCAGCAGATCATGCGCTATTACAACGTGTTGAGACATCAAGCAGATTAGCAGCAGCAGCCTGTTCGAACCCGTTTTGCCAGCTTGGCTCCAGGGGAAGGCTCAGGCCACAGGAGCAGCTCCAGTTTGGTCCCGCAAGCACAACTTCAGAGCCCAGCAGGTGCTAAAATCCATCCATCTGCCCATCCCGGAGCAGGTCACAGGCACATTTTGGTGGCTCTGTGGGGTGATGGGCTCACAATCCCAGCTCACGGCCACCCATATCAGGCCACCCCTGATACACATCGACCTCTGCGTGATGCAAACAGGACCATGTCGCTAAAGATTTCAATGCAGCCATTGGAAACCCAACCGGAGGTAACGCCCAGGGCTGACTCGCTACCTCCAAGCAAGGACCATTTAAACGCCTCCATCTGCACAACGGGGAACCGCTGTTATTTATTGCTGCCAATGGGATCCGTCCTGCATGAAATCTGAAGGAAGACAGTGTGCCCGACTCAAGCAGCTAACAAGCGCACTGCTGCCTAAAACAGCAGCTTTGTGCTTTTATAAAATACTTATGGCCTCCCAGAAAGCATGAGGAGGAATGGAGAAAATAAAAACATCCCTTATCACTCAGGATGCTTTAGCAGAGATTAGATAAAAGTCAGAGGCGTTTCAAAGCAGGAACCCAGGCTGGCAGGGGAATCGGCCAGAGCACCTCTGACAAGCTTGCAGGTTACGGACAGTCTGAGGGGTCACCCTTCATTTCTTTCATTACAGGAGAGAAAAGCCTTGAATATTTTTTCTTCTGCTGTCACCCAGGACCATACTATGGGAAGGGATTAGAAACACCAGCTGAAATTCTTCTTTCCTACCTAGCACCAAGAAATTGAGCAGCCCAGGATGGTTCCTTTGACTCAAATATCTGTTTTTCCAGCTCTGATGTCTGCCTTGCGAGACCCTCGGTGCAGCAGAATTAAGGCTCTTTATTGCTTAAAGCAGAGATTGCCTAATCAAAGCACAGGCTACCTCTCCCCAAAGCCACATTGCTCAACAAGCAGCCCTAAACCCAGCAATAAAATAATCAGAGGCTTCTTCCCAGGTCCCAGCACCAAGCATCTGCGGAGGCAGAAGGCTGGGGGGGGGCAGGAGGCTAGCCAGGTCCATGCGGCAGTCTCCCCCCAAACCAGGCTGTTTTGGGGAGCAGTTCTGCTCCAAAACAAGGGCCCCGGTCCCCTCGTTCCTGGCAGCCTTCCTCCAACACCACAAAGAGGGTCATGGCTTCGTTCGTTGAATGGTGCGTGAGCTGGGCATACTTTACACCCCAGGCAAAGTCCTCCACATGCTGCCGTTCCTCGCCTGCTCTCCCTTGCCCTGTCTTGGTCTCTTCTACAAAGAGAATAAAATCAGAAAGGGCTCCGCTACAGTGAAAAGGTGTAAATGGATATGAAAAGTTTTGAAAGAGAGGCCAAAATTTGGATACTTTTTCCCTGTAGCACGCCTGGATGCAGAGCATCATCTCCAGCTTCCAACTCTGACAGCGCTTATTCAGTCCCTGCACCTCCATCTCATCCAGCACAGCTTCAACAGCCAGGCCACAGCGGACATGGAAAGCTAGCTCAGGGAAGAATCAATTCAGCTCAGCTTGCAGCAATGAGGGGTTTTGTAGGTCCAACTGCTGCAGATCCGACTCCCTGGCTTGCTCTACAAATCAACCTTTCTGTGTGGGACGCGCTCTGTAGCAGAGCGAGCTTGGTTTTCCTTCGGGTGCTTGCACAGTCCCGTGAGCAAGCTTACGAGGTGGCTGACCTGAGAGAATTATAGCTCCAGGAGCATTTTCATGAACCAGTCGTCTCATCGGCAGCAGCTGCACAAAGCCTTAAAGCACAACTGGAAAGCAGCATCTTGGCATTGTCTTGTGGCTTCCTAGAAAAGCTTCCTTTTCCACCTCCTTCACCACAGGAAAACCTCGCTTTCCACCTCTTCGAATAGCAAAAGCTGTGACTGAGGTATTCCCAAATGAAGAAAAACCAACACCCATTCCAGATAAATAGCTTCAAGAATTGGTTACGCGAGGACTGTTCCGAGCATCTCCACCGAGGATTTTTCTGAGTATCCCCATCGAGGAGTTTTCTGAACATCCCCAACAAGGACTTTTCCAAGCATCCCCAACAAGAACTCTTCCAAACATCCTCACCGAGGACCCTTCCAAGCGGTGAGGGGCTGGCACAGTTTGGGCCACCAGGCAGCCCGCCCCGTCTGCTCTGCCCCTGCAAGATCCTACAACCCAGCAGCTGAAGGCCCGCGTCAGCCTGCAGCAGGGCGGGCTCCGCCGGCTGCAGAGACTCTGGTGCTGCCTACCATGAGCCACACTACCAGGAAACAAAAGCTCAAGCCAACACAGTCCTGGCAGGGTTCAAACTGCTGCCACTTACTTCCATGTAAGGGCTATTTAAATGCAAAGGCTGGTAACCATTTCTTTGCTGATCATTTTGCAATAGGATAGATACGCTGGTGAATACAAAGGGAAAGCAAACAGGACCCCGCTTTGTCTCCCACCCTTTTTAAAGTGGCATATCTGGATTCACGGCTCCTCACCTGGGAAGGACACCCATGCAGCGATGGTTTCACCGCAGACTGTACAAACAAGGAAATTTGGAATGAAAAGTAAAAAATCTGCCCTAACCTACAAACTGCAGCACTCGTGAAGGTCCCATAGCACCACACAAACGCTTCAGAGCACTTCTCTCTCCTTTGAACACCACGCAGCAAGAAACCGTCTGCAATCAAAAATTTCTTCTAACACTTGATGGCAAACAAACAGTGCATGCTCACTATTTTTAGTTATGACCTCGGATACTTCATGACTTCAAAACATACGCTTAATTCACACATATGCAAGCAAGAAAAATTACTCACAGGCAATGAATAACAACTGTTTGACATTTAAATGTGACTTACTTGTAAGAGTAGTTAGCATTTGTATTAATTAAGGCACACTCGATGCAAGATTGTTCTGCACCATTCATTCTAGTACAGATGATGATTGTTGTCTGTCTCAGAAAAAAAACGTGAAAATTATGTGTAATTACCTGCCTGTACTTTCCACCTGGGTATCACTAAAGACAGCAGAACGCCATTGAATTTTAATTCAATATTCTTGCTGAAAACCTCACGGAAATATCAAGTCCTGGATGTCATCAAGATCGCAGGGCTTGGTGCACAGAAGCAAAATATTTCTACAAATACTCTGGTATCAATGGATCGACAGCACTCTACCCCTTTGAAAAAAATCTATCAGCTTATCACATTTTCAGGAATGCCTGTGTACTTAAGCCCAGATCTAACTGGATCACACAGATATCTGGGTTGGTCCTTTGACCTGCCTGGAGCAGAAACAGTGGTAATACGGCTGGGGCACAAATGGCAGAGGGTGCGCTTCAACCTGGGGTCTGTGCCAGGGAAAGCAAACTACATGAACCAATATTCCCTCACCAGGCAAGAGCATTTTCTGGGTATCTATTTTCCATTAGAAGGAGATGCTCATAATTAGGATGAGAGGAAAGGGACTCAAGTTGCACCAGGGGAGGTTTAGGTGGGATATTAGGAAAAATTTCTTCACTGAAAGGGTTGTCAAGCACTGGAACAGGCTACCCAGGGAAGTGGTTGAGTCACCATCCCTGGAGGTATTTAAAAGACATGTAGATGTGGTGCTTAGGGACATGGTTTAGTGGTGGAGTTCGCAGTGTTAGGCTAACGGTTGGACTCGATGATCTTAAGGGTCTTTTCCAACCTAAAGGATTCTATGATTCTGTGGTAATTAATTCTAGTTTAACAACATTACTTTCAGTTTTGTTGCTGTGAGATTATTACGGGAGCGAGCCCACCAAAGACAATGGGACCGAGACCCTTGGAGAGCAAGCGATGACAAAGTTATTCTTCAGAAAGGCAACCACGCTTCTCCAGCACCCAAGCCACGTCCCTTCCAGAAACAAACTTTCCTAAAAAAAAGAGCCTCTACCAGCACAAATAAATAAATAACCATGTGCCTACAACCGCCCCAGCTTTTAATTAAACGGCAACTGAATAAACAGCTCGGAAGCTGCCGCGCCAGGATGGCCATAACCCCGCTCCCGCCGCTGCCCTTTTGGCTTTGCGCTCCCGGGGTCAGATTCTCAGCATACCCTTCCCTGCAGCCCTGCCTTTTGTTTGAGGCGGCACAAGCTCTAGTTTTGTTGGGAGTTTTCTGGTTTGTTTTAGTGTAAGGGCAAGCAGCACGCCTGCCACGCACCAGGCTGCTGGTGGGGATTTCCTTACCCTCCCTGGGACTGGAGAGGTGTTTGGTAGAAACAGTTTCCAGGACCTCAGAAAAAAAGGCAGAAAGCTTCAAAAAGATATTACATTAATCTCAAGAGTTGCTTCCTACCATCACTCATCACCTTCTAGGCGAGACCTTATATTTATAACATCTATAAAAGGATCCATGGCCAGGTAGCATGCATTCATCAAGGATGCAATTCCACCAGCATCGAATTTGGCCCCCCTCCACCCCGACTTTGTCCTGACCAAACACAACTCCTGCCTCGAGGAAAGAAAAACCCACAAAAAAAAGCGCCACACCTTTGTAGCTTTATCTTTTAATGCAACACAGTATGTGTTGTTCTTCGTTTTATATTAACAGCTCAAGTTATCAAGGTTTTCCACCCTGGACTGCATTATCAGATCTCCCTCATCCCAGTATTTTGAAAAAAAAAAAAGACAGTGCTATTGAAATGAAATATTTTAGAATGAATTTGCATTGTTCCTAGGAGAGCAGGGACAACGTTTAAAAAGAAAAAAAAACCCCACCCTAAGATACCAGGCATCATTTTCACTTCTTTATTAAGCCAAGGATCTGTTAAGGTGCAGACTTCCTCTCTGTGCCAATAACACCTGGCAGTACATAAGAAACTAAGCATTTTTACTGTAATGACATTTCCACTGAAATACATGCAGGCATTTGACTACATTTCCAGAGAGGTGGAATATTATTCAGTGAGGGAACACAGATAGGCTGGGAGGTGAGAAAGGGTAGGGGCAAAATTGCAGGCAATTAGTATTTTCTTGACATAACTGTAATTTGTGAATTTGCAAAAATCCTCTTCTAAAATGTTAGTTAATTTGAGACAAGATTAACTCAAATGTGTCTGTCGCATTCCTGCCCCCACAAACACAGACCAGCATGCCCACAGAAGAACAAAGCTGCCAGCCCCCTCCGCCCCGCGCGCCCATCCCCGCAGTGGGCATCCCCCTCCCACGCCGCCTGGGGAACGTGGGCTCCCCGCAATCTGAGCGAGGGCTGATGCGCTCAGCGAAGGAACACGGGAGCAGACTGCAAGTGACTAACAATGCTCTTCAAAGAGAAAAAATGTTTTCCCATGGTTTAAAATTACCACCTGAACTTTAGTAGAAACGTGATAGCGGGGCCGTAGCCAGAGGTACCAGATAGCATTACCTGGTCCCCCGCCGTACGGGAATGTAAACTGCGGCCCCATCACAGGTAATCCACGTTCTCAAAATATACTGCTGACCTACGTGTCCAGGTGCCCCATCACATAGGTGGTCTGCTTCTTTACAAGAATGCGGCTGGGATTTCTTTGCTTTCATGTCTGCCCTGCTTGGGAGGCTTTGGGGGGGTCCCACCGCACACGTGAAATGCAGAGAGAGGGGCTGGGGCTCAGGGGGGGTTTCAGGTGAAGCCCACGGAAGGGGTAAGAAGTTTCTTTGACAAGATAAACAGCAGTCGCTTCCTAACAGCTTAGACACAGGATACCACTTCTCATGCGAATGTATTTACGCTTAAATAATACATCTCTATGACTAAAGGCAAGGAGTAATCAAAAGCTGACATTGCAGCTCTGCACCACAAAAGTAAACCTCCTTCAAAAGTGGAATGCCAAAGGGAGGAAAGCGAGAGATACAGTTTGATTTATAGGTTACTTTTAAAATTAGCGGTGGGGGAAGTTCTCCCGGTAGCCCTTGAGAAGGTCTCTGTTTATTTGAGGAGCTCACAGAAGCACAGCCACGGCACTGCCTCCTGTTCAGCCCCGTAACCCAGATGGCGCACGATCTACTCGATCTGTATTTATTTGCATTTAAACACAAAAGGAAGGCTATCCAAACAAAAGTTCAGAGTGTCCAGCAGATAATTAAGTACGCTAATGCACAAATCTATTTAGACAAGAATGAGTGTATTGGTACAATCAAAAGGCAGGTCACAGATTATAGTCCATTCCTGGTATAAACAAGCTCCAGAAGTGCCCCTCACACCAAAATTGTACTTAGGGGATAACACCCTCTCCCTCGTGAAATGCTGACAAGTGCAGGATTTTTGCAGTGCATCTGCAAGTACATTGCATCTGGGCTGCTGGATGTGTGCATTTGCCAGTGCTCAGCGCTGGCTGAACAATCCCCGGGCTTTGACCCGCTCCCTGTGGTGTTCTCCCGAGTGCCCAAGCTCCTGGAGCCCAGGCCATCCATCCTCACGGAGCTGCCAATGCTGGCGGCACGCAGAAGGGCACCAGCAGCCATCACAGAGCCCAAGCAACTTTTTGATATAGGAGCTGGCTCAACTGTTTTAATCAAATCACAGCCTATCTATTTTTATTGTTCTTTGTTTTCCTGTACATAAATTATTCTTCACTTCCTTCCTGAAAGAGCTATTATTTAACAGCATAGCCGGCATTAACTATTGTATCACATTCCTCCAGAGGTCCATCAGAGCAACGATGGAGTGCAACACCAACACAAACACACATGCACAAACACTCCCTGAACTAAACCCTTGCAACATAGCCCTTTCGAACAGAAGAGGCAATATAAATAGAAGAGATCATCGGCCTAAGCCAGGACACGGTGCAAAGATTACTTCTTCCAATTTACAAAATTAAAATACACGGGCTGTAATCATAGTTCTGCTTGTTCTGGACATTTCTAACCCTGAATGATCAAAGAGGGATATTGCTGGGATCTCTTCACAGGTATCGAGGGGTCAGGCAGGGCTTGCTTTGGATTCTCTCTCTCTCTTGAAAGCTGTCTTTATTTAATCTTAATTCAAATTATCTGAAGGAGCCCTCTCACCTAACCCAAAGAAACAGCACTGGACTTGGGCTTGAAAACTGTCCTCCCTAGTATTTCAAGGCAGAGACATCTCTTCACCTATGGATGTGTTTACAGAGTTCTCTTGCTGATGTTGCACAAAAAGGCAAGTAAAAGAATAATTCCACACCCTGGCTGTTCTGAAGTAATAGACCAGCTTTATAAGACATTTAAAATAGTTGTTTTATTTTACAGACATCTTTTTTTTATATTCTGATCTCATTCCAGCCTCTGTCCCCAAAGCAGCTTTCAGTGGATGACTCCTCCACCCTAAGAAAGTCACACGGACTTCCAACACCCACACAAAACCACTGGTCTCTAATTAGGAATTCAACTGAATTAGTATTATAATGAGCCCCAGAAAGCTGCCTATAGGCATGGATTTATTTAACTAAGGCCACGCTGTCTGGAGATTAGTGAACAAAGTATTCCCCCAGCCCCACGGCGCGCCCCAGGAGCCCCCATCGCCGCGGGTGGGTAAGGGGCTGCGCAGCAGAGGACGGCAACGCTGCCAGCTTGGAGAAAGGAGATGCCGGCAGGTGGTGAAGGCCACGCTGCTCAGTAAGCGTCCTCCCGAGACACGAACGCTCTTTTACAAGACAAATACGAGTTATCTCACGTATCTATTGCTTGTGCTGCCCTTACCGCTGAGGAAGTGGGCGGGAAGAAGTCACACCACCACCTTCCAAGACAAAAAAGCAAACAGGGAGTTCCCCTCTTCTGCTGCAGAAGGCTCTAGGCTTCTCTTCAGGCTTTAGGTCCAATCCTATTCTAATCAGCTCCAGCAGAAGTGTATGGCATAGGAGGTGTCTACTGCAGCAGAAACATTGCTCTGGAGCAAAACATGCACCGGCTGCATCAGGTGCAAGCAGAAAACAAAACCAGCAGATGTGCAAAGCCAAAATTTGCATCAGTCCAGGAAACCTTCACACGTACCGCCCACCGCAGACAAGCAACGGAGGCGTGGGCAGAGCGAGCTCTCCCCACTTCAGCTCCTGCTTCACCTCCTCCAAGCGCCCCCAGAACCAAGTTTAATCCTACCCTGAGGGAAGGTGATGCATGAAAAACAAATGAATATTATTCCACAACATGATGGAACAATATCCACCTTACACCTGCAGAGAAGACGCCCAAATGGCCCTGGACATGCCGCCTGGCACCAGACATGCAGTTTGTATCACTGTTTGCTGTCCACAGATTTTGACCTCAACAACTCAGGCCCAGTCCCAGATTTGCTCGCAGCAACAGAAACTTCCTGCTCAGGTTCACCCCTCTTGAGCCAGAGGAGGGGACAAGTTAACGCAGAGCTTCCTTGAACAGAAAGAGAAGTCAGTGGCTCCTCTCCAAAACTCTGGAGGCAAAAGACAGACAACAAGCCCTGGCTGGGTGATAAAAAGGGAAAACAATGCAGAGCTGCAGGGAAGTTGACACAGTAGCCCAACAAGGTGCTCTCCCAGGGACGGGGGCCCTGACCTGGGACCTACTGAGGTCTCACCTACAGCTCGGCCTTGGCCGGATCAGTCCCCAGTTCTGAACAGACCATCGGAGAATTTAACATCTCCAAATTACCTCTTAACAAACTGGAGAATTTAACATCACAAGGACAAGGTTTTGGTTTCTCCTAGGAAATTTCTGTGGCCTGCCACCTCTTAGGGGTAAATGTTATCCCAGTGAAACTTCTTCTCTTACAGCAAATGAAGCTTCTCACCCCTTTTCACCCCCAAATACAGAGCCAGGTGTTCCAAAATACAAGTCACAACATAGTTACAAAGAGCTAAGAGAAAACTAGAGAAGCAGGAATCCCAAATGGGTTTTGCCTGGAGGCAAGGGGCAAAAAGCAGTGAGATCAGAAATGATGTTTAACAACATGACTTCACAAGATTAAAAAAAAAGGTCACCCTGTCACTACAGAGATCGGGTGGGATTAGTTTAATACCAGTTTGTCCAAATAAAGGTCAAAAAGAGCTCCTCTGAGCATCAAAGTTAAGAGGGTATGGCTATTAGCAAGCTGGTTTCTTAGATCATATTGGTGTGGTTGTCTAGGTGGGTCTGAAGACAGGGCAGATGCCAACAAAGAGAGTCCAGGATAAGGAATTTTGCAGTGGCTCTCGGGGGCAGATTTCCAAGCCATGGATTTAAAAGTTAGGGTTGCATGGGCTTGTCTGGATTTGCAGAATGAATCTGCCAAGCATTTCAATGCATATATTTGTAACACAGACCAAGATCTGTAAACGATCCAACTGGAGGCTCCCACATTATGTTTAAAGGATGGCACCATGCAGCAGGTCTCTGCAGCATGCTGTGAGGCCAAAGCTTCTCAAAGAGCAATCCTTGGAGGAAATCCAATAACAGAGCATACCACAGCATCATACTAGCTGTGCTGTCTTAACCCTTGGCCTATGGTGATTCATCTTTCCTTGCAACCTCTAACATTTTCCACCACCATTCATGCAGACACATTAATAGGATTCAGCCACAGCCTAAAACATCCAGCATGGATCAATCACCATGGGCCAAACCCATGTAAGCCTTTACCCTGGGCTTCAGGAAAGGGAACCCTGTCCAAAAGAAGATGAGTAGAACTCAGAATAGTTCCAGAGCACCAGGAACAGCTTCAGATGGAAAAATGGAAATACGGAACAGTGTGTTTCCCCCTTAAATACTCCACTTGACAAGTTGCTTTGGGCTGCAGCCTTCACCTTATTTTTGTCAGGAAGGACCAATCCTTGCTCACTGCGAATACTCTTCTGATCAGCCATCACAGAAGTTAAGCTGGGTTTGAAGACAAGAATTGTATGACTCTCTCCCCAATTCCACACTTTCAGTGCCTGCCTCCCTGTCCCACAGCAGAGGCTGATCAGAATCTGCCCGAGACCCAGGTTATCCAGAAACTCCTTATCATATTGTCTGCAGTCGCTCCGGCTCACTCAGACTGAATGAGCACTCGGTCTGCATCAGCATCCCTGGCTTCAATGCCTGGAATTAGGCTCTGCAGATTAGGCAATGTGCTGAGGCTTATCTCTGAGCCTAATCACTAATAAAGTTGCAACCTGGTGCATTTGTACCGTATTAGGTCTCACTCAACAACACGGGTTTTAAAGGTCATCTGCTTCCTCCAATCACTGCCAGGTTTATTGCGGTGGGCATGCCTGCCCCGGCAGGTCCCACTCCCACTCCCACCGGCTGGCCACCGCCAGCAGAAATCCAATTACGGGCACAATGGTCCCAGCCCGACGAGGCTCCCGGGCCCCTCCACGCTCCCGCCCCGGCGCCCCCTCCACAATGGCTGCTTTTGTCTCAGCGTCGCTATTGTTTGGGATTCTCTCGCATCCCTGGACACGGGATAAAGAGCCGTGTTTGGAGAGATGTTTATGAATGAGGTCTCAGAGCACAAGGGTGCAGCAACACAGGGCTTGACCATGGACAAAAAAGGTCACGGTTTCGAAAAGCCACGTCGAAATGAAATCACTGAAGATTTAATATGCACTAGCCAGGGACGAAAAGTTACAGGCAAACTGGAAATGAGAAGTGAAATCCTAGTCCCTCCAAAGTCAAAGGAAGTTTTGCCACAGACCTCTGTGCAGCCAAGGTGTCTCCCAAAATATTTATACTAAGTAAAATACCTAGCAGATCCCATTGCTTTAGGCCGCTGTTTTGAAAAGATTTTACATCGTATTGATTTCCAAAGGGGGAAAGAAATAATTTAGTTTAATGAGAATATTTTCTGATAAAAAATGTAGCAGATAGCAGCAGTAAGTAGTAGGATCTGCACCAAAGAAACTAGGTGAAAAATACCAGCTAATAAAAATCTAAATCATTCTCCTAATGTCAGAGAAAATACTCTGTTCTGATCTTCAGCTGGTGTAATGAATACTTTAAACTAAATTCATCAACAGGAAAGACCTACACGTCCTATAAGACCTGTAAGAGTTACGAGGATCTTCCCAACTAACAGCCTATGAGACCAGGTCAGTTCTGCAGTGCAAAACACCCTGAGAGCTCAGGCAGCTGGCAAAGTTAAGCTCAACTTCTAAAACACCTTCAGCGTAACAGTACTACAAGTCTTGCTAACAGCCAAAACCCAGCTTCCTTCACACAACCAGGCCTACCAGGGACAAAGCCACCCGCAAACCCTATCCATCACATTGGAAAGTGCCTCTTTGTGAGGCTCTGCTGAGCAGAAGAAGATAGTAATATTGTGAAACCTTTCTAGCCTTTAAAGAATAGAGGCAGACAGATAATTGCATTCAATGAAACATCATATGGTAATAAGCAGCAATGGAATAGCCAAGTATAAATCTCCCATTCAGTAAAGTGTCACATGTATAAATCTATTTACCAAGGATTACTCTTAGCTCCTACCATAATAAATCATCAGGAAAATGCCTTGTGCACCGCTAGCAGAGCAGGGATTCAGAAAAGTAGGCAGGCTATTCTTCATAAGGCGGCATTGATAACTGGCCAACCTGAGAGTTTGTTACAGATATGATATTAATTGCACTCTGCTTATTTGGTATGCTTGCTTGGGTGTTTTGGGGGGCTGGGGTTGATTTTTTTTTCTTTTTTAAACTAAGAGTTTCCTCTTTGCAACGAGAACACTGATAGACATAGACTGTAGTACTAAGCCAAAGTCCAGGGTCCAAAGTCCATTCACTGAAGGAATTACAAAGGCTCTTTTGACTTCAAAAGACTTTGGATCAGGTTGCAATTCATCATCACCATTTACAAAAGAATGGTATTCTGGCCTAGTTTCTGCTCAATGTAAATGTTTTATGTAGGCTAATCCCAGATAAATAACTGTTTTCTTGCATTCTCTAGATCTTTCACTACACATTATGGACCGTATTAGAAAGATTAAGCACTGCACAGTCAACTAAGAGCCTCTCTATAGGATGCTCCAGCTCCCAGCTCTGCAAGAATGCCACGTCACATACTGAAATACCCTGTGTATTTGCATGACTTGCCAAAACCTCTTGCTAATCACCTGAAGTTTGTTATTTGTAGCCATGAGCAAACAGCGTTTCAGAAAAGCTTTTGTTCTGTGCTGAAGAGCTAAGGCTAGGTTGCATTCCAGAAGTAGCCAGATAAGTAAAAAGGTCACATGCCAATACAGCATTTAATAGACCAGAATCAGACTAAAAACACGGGCCAGTCATATGGAGCAGACAACAGCTTTAATGCCATTTAATTCAGTGAGACACAGGTCTGAAGTGCAGCAATACACTGAACACAGTTTCAGCGCCAGAACACACCGTGTAGCACAGCTCTCATACCTCTGGGTCTGTGGATGTCGCGGTAGAAGGGAATACTGATATCCCAGAGATTGTCTTCCCGAAATCATTTGGGTAATGTACATTATCGTACACTTCAAATCTTTCCTTCCTTCTGCTTATGATCCCAACTGCCATTCATATGCTTAGTGTTAATTTGACAGAAATCAAACAACTGTCTTCATGTTCACATGGTCATAACTTGCATAGCACAAGACCGTGAGCCAAATTCACCCTTGGGGTAACTCAGCTAACTGGACACAAAAAGCCTCAAAAAATGGCCTTCTTCAGTGTGGTAACATCTCAAAATCTGAGATGAGTTTGATCTACATGTGTAAAGACAGAGAGTAAACAAAGCAGTTGCCTCTGAAAAAAAAAAACAACTGTATCTTTATTCAAGTGCCAACTAGCTTATTATTGCAGTTCCCATTGTGCCAACAAAATAATAACCAACCACATGTAAATCTTCCTAGGAAACTCCCCAGGTCTTTTCTAATAAAACTACTGTAGAAAATACAGGTATGTTCTCCTGTTTGCAATCCTCACCACCGAATTTCCACTACAGTCACCATCCCTCCCAACTCGGAGCTCGAAAACAGCTTCAGGAGCCCCTTACTCTCCTGGCTTGACCACCTTGGGCAAACAGGGAGTATCTGAGACCACAAATGCTGCTCATCCTAACAACTAACTCCACTAGTAGATGTATATCCATATCATGAAGATCAACACCTCCACATCTAGAGCTTTACACCTAAGATCCTCACTGGTCTCCAGTCCTTGAAAAAGCACTGAGATCTGGAGGCAGCTTTTCAGCTTAGGAATGCGAAAGCAGTATGTGAAATGCCTGCTTGCATATGCTCATCCTACAGCTAAAGAGGGACTTCTCCCTCTAGAACCGTCTTTCTGGCAATTGTCACCAAACACTGAATTCACACACAAAATATTTATAAAATTTATCTGCAATCCACACGATGCTCACGTTGCAGAACATCCCACTACATAAATCTGTACAAATAGTGAAGACATTCTGGGATGAACATCTGAAGAAGCTGCTAGAGAAAAATCTCTGTGTGCCCATCGCAGTGCCTGATCCCACCTACTTCGCAGGGCGCTTTTCACAGGCATCACTCTCACTGCCCTTTGACACAGGCAATTATCTGCTCCCAATCCCGGCTGACCTCACATTCCTTACCCACCTGCAACTCCCATGTAAAGATAACAGGAGTTTTCATTCACATTAGCTTAGCCTCTTTGTTCTGGGCAAGGAAACGATATTCATAATGCCCAAACTGATTTCATTCCAGTAGAGGATTAACTTCAATCTCTGTTGCTGTAGAAGGAAAAGGCAAGCAAGAAATTACCATCAAATAATTACAATGCTTTTTGCTTTACAATGGATACCCAGAGGTTTGCAAAAAACAACCTTTTGCTGGATTGAATCCACAGTAAATTTCTGAGCATGCCTCAGACACACTTAGAAAGCCTACCGAGTCCTGCAGATAAGGCCCAGGACTGAGGGTCGGAAGATGGAAGCTCTGTTGCCTGCTCTTTGCATACTTAGGCTAGTCAACATCCAAAACATAAAAAAGGGGAATAATGCTACTTCTCAGGCTTATAAATATGCTACGAGGCCAAACTCATTAGCATTTACAAAGCACTCCTAGACTCCTTGTCTGGAAGGAGTTATACAACCATAAAGTATTATTCATGCTGTTCTAAGGCAGAAAAGTACGTATTACTGAAAATCCAGCAGTAGCTTTTCATGCACCATTAAGGTTCACTACACAGTCTTAATCTAATCATAAGCACTTCAGAACCCAGATCTGTCATTCGAAACATACAGATCAGACTTCATCATTGAATAACCAACTGGGTCAAGGATATACAGCACAGGACACACATTTATCCCGCACATCTTCAACTGAACTATTTGTATTTTCAAAACTCCATCATTATTGGTTTTCCTGCCATCTTGCATTATGTCTACTCAGGATTTCAACAGATTCAAAACTTAGGTACTACATCTGTTTGCACATTTTTCAAAAGCTGAGATGGGAAGGAGTGCAAAGTTCAAGTCTACACCTCCTCCAGCATGTATGAGGAAACTGGTCCCTTCAGGCAACTTTTTCTGCCCATTATTATTCCGGGATCTCCTTCCCTTGCAATTCTGAAAATGTATTCATAACTAGTGGTAGACTTGCTTTTGACTTGCTGATCAAAATACAATCTTTATAGCTCCAGGCACCATCATCAATGCTGTGCTGGAGGGAATTCAATCCAGTTCAATGAAATCGGCTGTTAAAAATAACAGCTGGCTCCCAAACCACATCTTTGGACTCATTTACTCCATCTCCTCCTTTGGGCTGCTGCCGCACCCCTTTGCAGAGGTCTCCAACTGCATCTTGAGCTAGGCAGGCGACTCTTGCTGCCCACTCCTCACCCACAGTGAGGACATCTTCCAGCCCCGCTCAGCACAAGGGCTGCATGAGAGCTTCATCTGAACTTGACAGAAGCTCTCCCCCCAACAGCCCTCTTGCTCTCTACCCTCCTGCAGCAGGTCCAGGAGGTCAGCACCTCCACAGCCCCCCATGCCAGGCCATGCACTCCAGGCTGCCCAGCCCTTCCCTCCAGCTCTACAGATGTTGTTTTCAACAGAACAACCCTGTCCCTTTGTGTTTGATACGGTTTGGGTTTAAATCCAGATATGAAATCTCTCATTTAAAAAGAAAAGGTAAAATTCAAATATCGCCATTCTTAAACACAACACAGTCAGGGAGTTCTACCCTTTAGATAACATTCCTTTTACTGGGCCAGTTCCAAGCCTTTCCCAAAAATATTGCATTTGCTTCACTTTGAACTGCCAAATAAAAAAAAAACAAAAAAAGGACAGCCCTCTAATTTTTATCCAAATAAGGCAGAATGAAACAACGGGACAGCAGATTTTCCATCGGAAACCTTCCCTGTCCAACCTGGCCAAGATGCTATAATAGGCTGAAAGGAAAAATAGAAGCCTCTCCAACAACTGCATCAGCTGCTGTTTACGTGATCCGTTCCTCATCTTGCAGGACTCCGAGCAGACTTGTCTCCACAGCTGTGGGATCGGAAAGCTCGTTGGACCTACGCTGTCACGGACGGAGGGCATTTACAGCTCTGCAGCGACGCTTTCTCAAGTACACAGCCCCTTGGCTAAGAAAATTAGTTAGTCACCTCAGATACTTCCAAGACCAAAGTCTGAATCTTGTCCAGAATATTTAATACTCTGAAAATGTTGAGCACCTGTCCTTCAAACAGAAGATGCCCTTCAGGTATCCTAGGTGGATCCCCAAAACCGGAGATGCTCCGGATCGCTTGCCGTTGTGCAAACTCTTGACCTGCCGCTGCGGAGCCAAAGCAGGGCTGTGACCCGCACGTGCCACCTCTGCGTACACCCACCCTCAGCTCCCACTCGCGTTAGGCAGCAGATGCTATTGCTATTACAAAATGCTCCCTTTACTTAAAAAAAAAAACAAACAACACAACACACAGAAGCGGATAAACACATAGCTTTACATCTAAGCATGGATTAAACAACATTGCTGTTTAGAGGAATGTTCTTTCAAAGAACAAATTTCCAGAGGAACTTAATTATGCTCCTAGGGTTAACAAAAGGATTTGCGTGATCCAGTTTCTCTTCCTTACTAGATGCGAGTGATGGATGTGACTGAATACAACAATCCACTTAACCCTACAGGATCTACACCCATCATTTTAAATAGTTAAACAGCACTCGTTTGGGGCAATTCTTTCTCCCCCCCCCCGCTGCTTAGCTTTACGTATAGAAAACATTTAGTGTACAAGGTAAACAACAAACAGGAATATAATTAGTCCTTTCGAACAGAGATGTTGTTCAACTAATTGAAAAGAGAAAGCAAAAGCTCGCACTGCGTGGCTAGCGGCGAAGCCATAAAATGTCACTTTTCTGAGGTTCGTACTCCAGTAATTATCTTTTATACAAAGAACAGTGACTCATAAATCTGCTTTTTCATAAAAATCCTGCACAAAAGTCTGCAATAAAAGAGCTCCCCCCTTTTTCTTGGTCAACTTGAGACTGAAACAAGGTCTTTATGAGCTGTGGGAGTGGAAAGTCATTAGGGTTTCAATTCCAAATGAAAATTAAGGCTTTTAACTTCCCATACTACTCATACTGACAACCTTTCATACATAATTGCCTAGGAAGAGTTACTGCAGTCTTGTCACCCTCCTAATGATTCAGTGATACGCTGACAAATAGATCCTCCCTACAAATTCCACCACGCAAATGGGAATAAAAGTCGAAGGTGGTTAAGAAACACTGGGTTCACACCCAATAGTGACTTTGATGACTTTTCAGTCAGGGCTTGTTAGGAGTTACCAAATTATCAGCGTCAGAAATAGAGCAATCAAGGGATCAGGTAAGAATTTAATTGGAAAGAGGAAAGGTGTCTTCAGCAATTACGGCAAAGACGCCGCTGCTTTGCAGTGACACGGGGAGCAACGTGACAACAAGGACCCATCCACTTCCCAGTTGCGGTTCTTCACCTCAGCCGAAGCAGCACTAAGCTGCCAGATAGACAGCATTTTAAATACATATATACAACATGATACTCAACTGGGCAACGCAGATGGGATGAGCTGAAATAACAACAAATGCTGTCCCCACTCTCTGAAAGATATCGAGATAACCTGTTGCTGTGCAGCAGCACCTTTCTGCACTTGTCTCTGGCTGTGGAGAGGCAAACACTGCTCTTTATCTTATTTTGCTCCTTGTCTTCTCATTTGGGAGATGAATTATTATTTGACAAATTTCTATTTTTGACAGTTGGTTGGAGACTGTCCACATTTCAGCATCCTGTGGTCCCAAAAGGTATCTACAATACAGAAAGAAGCACCCCAACCCGTAAAGTGCTTTTATCCCAGTAAAGTTGAAACAGGATTTGAAGCAACTCCAAAACTGGGAATTAGAAATGTCTGGAGTTACTATAAAGGCTGCTCCTTCCTTGCTAGATCATTATAACTCAAAACCTGCGTTGTTTGTTATCACTGGTATCATAGCAATGGTTAGAGGCCCCATCTGAGGTAAGGGTCTAATTCTGTTGAGCACTGTATGAGCATGTTATAAATGACCCAAGGAACCACAAGAAACTTGGAGAAGACAAAGGAAATGTATTAGCCTGGCTGTATAAAAGGAGAACCACAGATCACATAATTTACCTAAGACAAAGTCATGTCACAGTGAGAGAGCGCACCAAATCTGCATCCCAATCCAGTGCTTTAAGTTGCAAAACTATCCATCCTTCTTTCATTATTTTAAAGCTTACACCTAAAACAATACAATCTTAACTGACCTGGTAAAAAGAGGACCGTATTTTTACAAAAAGCCAGGAGACAAGCATGGGAGACTTCCAAATAAACTGCTCAGAATCCAGAAAGCAAATAGCTACAACAAAACTTGAAAAAGAACAACTTTCAGAAGATGGTTGAATACAGTCACACATGTGCAGCTACATCAACATGGCCTGGAGGACTGAGAGCTGCAGAAATCATTATTTTTCCTGAGGTGGAACCTGCAGCCAGTCCAGAAGAGAAGATCTCCACAAACAAGGCATACATTATCGTGTTTCAAGACATCAAAGAGGAATAAACGCACAGGCTTTAAAACTGATCCCCATCTTTTAAGAGGTGTAACAAGCAGTTAAGAGGATGAAAAGGGAAAACACCGCAAATGTTATCAGAATTGGAAGACAGAAAGCCTGCTGCACTGGCTGAAATACTGAACTGGTTTGCAGCCTCAAAAATAAACATCACAAAGAAATGAATGAATAATTGAAATAAAGCAAGCGAGTACACATGTATACGTAACAGCAAAGGACAGGTGTATCAGCAGTCTGCACAGGAGCAAACGATGGACTTATTCCCATGCTGGGTTTGAGTTGCAATCAGGAAAACGAACAAGGGGACATTTTATCAGAGTGTTTCACAATATGCCATCTTTGTGCAATGCATGAGCCACTGGTGAAGATCATATAACCTGTTACTACGTATCACATTCAACAGCAAACAAGCTTTTAACTCGGTGGAAAGGGATTAAAAGCTCCGCAGATCCAAAGCATAGATCAAAGTCAATATTCAGCTGCTAGGAAATATATAAATACGAGACTGCAAACCCCGGCAAGGGAGATTAGAAAAGGAAACCAGGAAGACAAAAGAGTTCTGTGCATCAAAAAAGTTTTTAAGATTGTACATAAAAATAAGATTTTATTTACACTTTTGTTAGGAGCTGAAAAAGATTCAGCATCAACCAAAATGAGTTATTTTTTATTACTGATACTCTGCTAGCATCTAACGATGCTACTCCAGCATAAAACAGTGGACTTTCATGTAGGTTGTCCTGGAGCCATTTCTAGTACATCCTACTAAAAACAAAAATGGAGGGAAACCAGTGAAAACATCAACATGACAATGGTAAATAGCTGCACGTATATAACCAGGGGTAGTCCTCTGGCTACACAAAAATCAAGTGGACTATTACCTAAATAGGCCAGATTATGTCCTTTTGTAGAGATTAAAGACACTATGAATCTCCTTTGCATAAAAGACCAAAGCAAGTGTAAAGAGTCCAAGTCTTAACTCCATTCAAGTCAAACAGTGTCCCCGCAGTAACTTCACTGGCCACTGAGATGTACCACACTACTAATCGGTCCATGGCCTGGTACAAAGTCACAGCCATCCTTCAAGGAGCACAGTGTCACAGGAGTAGCATTTATAGGCCAAGACATTATCAATAAGTGTCACAGATTGAACGAAATACACCTTAGCAAGTAAAAAACTGCAGATGAAAGATGGATGCCAACCCTCCAGAGACTGCTTAGCACTTAACGGAGTAGTCGGAAGCCAGGAATGCCGGTTTTAACCTTGCATTTGTGATATGCAGCAACCTGTCTTCAAATGATCCAGGATGGAAGATGTGAGGAAGGCCAAACATTTTTTAAATCTAGTCAACCCCACTAGACCAGAGACTGACAGCAAGCCTCCTGCTGCATTGGTTTCCATAGAAATATTAAGCTTTGGGGACTGGAAAAGCTGTAAGGCTTACTTTTTCTTCTTTTCTGAAATAATGGTTTGGTTTTACTGCTCTGCTTTGAGTGGTCCTTTTGCCTGCTCCTTTCCTCTCCACGGGTCTTCTGCAGTGAGAGGACAGAGCAGCGCCCGCTGGGCAGCCCTCCCTGCCGCACCGAAGCGGGGCTCTCAGCACCACGTGGCCTCGTTTCCTTGTCCCGGGAAGGCAGAGGCAGGTCAGACACGGCTGCCAAACCCCCAGGCATAGGCAGCCCTGGAGCATCCTACTGCCCTGGAGACGGTTTGAACAAGCACAAAGCATCTCCTCTTGCGTCCCAGCCTGAGCCCTGCTCCATCCATTTGCCCCACACACTACTTCCCCCATCTCCCACAAACATTCAAATGCCACTGACCCCCCTGCACGCGAATGAAACCCCCACAGCAGCAGAGTTTGGGGATGAAATGGGGGGGGAGGCAGCAGCATGCAGTCTTGAGCATCACCGCACAGAGCTGGGGGACGGAGCAACGTCTGAAGGGCTTTTCAGAGCACTCCAGCTTTGATTGAACTAATTCTGCCAGCAAGCCGGCGTTGACACAACCACACAAGACAGCTAGCGTGTCACCCCTGCGCATGCAGTTTACAGCTGGCCAAAGCCCTGATGCCATAAGCCCGGCACTCACCGCCGGTGCTCACTCCGCCACAGACAGCACAGCCCTCTCCCACCACACCCAGCCCAGGCAAACAGGAGACATCCCATCCTACAAGCCTGGAGGAGAAACCCATGCAGACAATGAGCTAATTCACATCAGATTTAGGATGGCTTCAATCTCACCACAAGATCCCTGGAAGTGGAGGGTCTATAGCCACTTGCTAAGCCAGGCGACACGGCCGCAATATTGACAGCACTTAACACGGTGCTTCAGAGTGCCCCAGTCTCAAATCTAACCGATAAATAACCTCTAATCTAGTTCACAAGGAGAATCTTTAACAAAGACCCTTTGCAGGAGAGTCCCTGAGCAAGGTGAACATTTGGCACCACCATTGCTCGGAGACATAAGAAGTCAGTACAAGTAATGAGCTTCCTGAGAGGGGCACATAGCAAGGCAAAAAGCAATTTAAGGGAGGGAAGAGTATACATATACCTGTATGCACGGCGACCAAAGTAACCCGGCATACATGGTCTCGACCCAGACATGAGTCACTAGAAAAGTGTTCAAAATAACCTGTACAGCAGCCTTCAATTGCCATGGTGATAAATGTTTCCTAATGCCTAAGAGCAGCTGAGTCCTGAACTCTACACACCTCATTCACTAACAAAAGCACTCATTATATTTAAAAAAAAAAATCACAAATGAATTGTGGCCATTTTAAGCCCTCCTCAGATCAAGGGCCAATTTACACTCTCGTTTCAATGGGAAGTACTGTGCTCACCTCGCTGTTAATTCAGAAGATGGAGCTTGCTTGCTTTCTGCTTCACAATTCAGTAGGCAAGGGAAAGACAGATTCTCTGAGACAGTGTTACTTTTTCTGCCAGGAGTTATCTATTTGCAGAAGTGGGTCAACTTTCTCTTGGTGGACACGTTAGTGTGCGAGTGCCTAGCAGCACTGCCTGCGAATTCCTGCCCGCTCCGCGTGCGGAGGAACCTCTGCGCATAACTATTTATGGCAGCCAAGTGTTTCATGAATTGCAGCAAGTTAACCACAAGGGGATGATGACATTTGGCGACAGGGCAGGATGAATTCTGGCCAGCAGACAAAAAGTCAGGTTAAAAATACAGAATGCAGAAGCAAACCCAGCCGTCGCTGCTAATTCGCAGGAAAACTGGATGTGTGGCCCCCAAACCTTCCCTCTTCCACACGAGCAAGGTCATGTGGTTTGCAGCGGGATGCATTAAGGCCCGATTGTGAGCGTGCAAAGGCCTTCAGCCTTCCTGGGGCCAAGCGTTTTAAGTGTATGTTAAATGGGCTTATAAATTTTCTCTTTTGCCTCACTCCACACCTTCTGATGTATACCAGACATTTTTGCCAGTTTAAGCACCTCACCTTCATCTTGCCTACCAGTGAGATCAGCCGTTGTCCATCCTTGTGCTCCCAGAGCATCTCCAAAGGGCAGACCCAATACAGATGGATGCCACAGGACCAGCCTGAGGGGACAACATCAGCGGACCCTGCCATGGATATGTCTGTGTGAGACGCAAGGCCACAGCCATGCTGGGGCAGATCAAAAGCCTCCCAGGGTGGGCCTCCAGTATCACCCAGGTTGCATGGATGTGGTCAACCTTGTCCCCACAAAAGCATCAACCCTCGAGCTTTCAGATGCAACACTTCTGTTGTGTTAGTGTTCATGCTCCTCATCTCCACACACACACCGAGTGTAACACCTGCCAAGGCTGCATTTTGGGTTCCCATGCCTGCCACTTAATTAGATCACCATTTAATTCAATCCTCAGCTTTATTTGATGAAATGCCTCCAGAGGACCAAATCATTTACATGTAACCAACACAGTTTATTCCCCTTATTTTGATTGCTTTTGACAAGTGTAAGTGGATAATTCCATCAAAGGCCCATAGAAAATTGCCTTTTAATCAATATAAGTTTTTTCCTTCAACAGGACATCTGAGAACAAGCTACCTCCACAGAAAATTGAGAGAGGAAAACAAATTTGAATGCACTGCTATGGAGAATGTGTTTCGAGATACGGCCCAATTTTAGTACCTAGTTTAAGTGTCTTGAGCCTTGTTTTCAGGGACACCAGCTACCCTGAAGTTTGGGAGCCTAGCGGGCTGGCACTCAGGCAGCGCCCCAGCAAGAAGGCAGGAGCAGGCAACGACAAAGATGCCTCAAGTGGGGCACTCCGCTGAAGCCCCTTGGACGAGTGGCCAACGACTACTGGCTACAAGAAACTCAAGCTGTACCCTTAGTGCCTGAGACCTCAGCATTGATAAGCCTATTAGCAGAACTCGTTGAACCAACAGAAGAGATGGACACAGGTGTTTCTACAGCGGTCTAGTGTACCAGCCCAGGGCAGGTTTCCTGGCTTAATCACAAGGAACCTGTACGGAGCAGCCTACAGCACCAAAAATACCGACAGGTTAAATACGGCAGTATCAAACAAAGAAAAGTTAAAGCAATGTTCAGAGGATGAAAAGTGCTTTTGATATAAGAAAGATATTAATTGGTCAAGTAGCCAAACCTCTGCTTAAGCATGGTAGGGGCCACTGAGCTCTGAGAGGTCTCCACTGCAGAGCACAGGGCTTTCTCTGATCCAGGCTGCTGTGCCCAGGCGGTGTGGGGACTGCAGGGGGTGACATCTGACTGCTACTGAGAAAGGAGATTTCCTCTCTTTCACCAGGGCTAGCACAGCTGCACTGGAAGAGTGAATAATGGTCACCGCACCACCTTGAATAGGAGTGATCTCACCTGACTTTAGATGTTGGATACGAACAAGCCATCCAGGCTGTCTTCCCATCAGTAGAGAGAAAGAGCATGATTAGCGTACAACTCTTCTCCCCCTAAAGCAGACATAGTTGACATAAATCATGACACCAAAGTGCCTTTCTCCACATGGCCGATAAAGGAAGCCCAAGGGGACGCAGATGTTAAAGTCTATATTGGAGATATCTCAAATTAAATGGGATGAACCTCACCCTTTGCTTCTGCCCCTGCATCTTCTCATCTCAAAGGCCTCATTAATACGTCATAGTAAATAATATGTATATTGATTATAAATACGCTAATAAAACCAAAGGACTTTGGCCTAAAGGGTGTCTGAAGAAGAGGAGAAATAAGTACAGGGTAGCTGTACGCCTGATCGATACCAACCCACAGGGAACAGCCATTTCTCTTTGCCACCATTTTAACTGTAATATATCGTACCCTCTAGGTAAATATGTGGACAGTTACAAGTGGGAATCAATAGCAGCAGAGATCTTCCCACCCCCTCACCCAGAGAGGCCATTCTTCTGCCATTGGAGCAGACAAGAGCAAGAGGCCATAGATTAATGCCTCTGCTACTACAGGCTATCGGCCATATCTACTCCTTTCTTCTGGGGCTCTTTGACCACTTTTTAAGTGTTGATGCTTTTAATTATTAAAAAAAAAAAAAACAACAAACCAAAACAACTGTTCACGTTGACAAAGAAATGCATTAACATTTTACCCAACTGGAATAAAGCAAATGCCCATTTTGGGAAGCCAGAGCAAACAGCTTCAGTGGAAGCTGAAGGAGAAGTTCTAACAACAACATTCAATTGATGGGGGGAAAAAAATTTAAAGCCTGAAAGCTTTGCCTGCATGCACAGGATTTTGTCCCAGGCACATCACCAGCTAGTGAGTCTGTATGCCTCCAGGCTTGCAGATGGATAAACACTTACCCCAGTCAGATCTAGATAAGGCTAAACCCAGTGGAAGCCGTTGCCCTGGCCTCAGGGAGCTTCGAGTCACTCCTCCCAATGTTCCCACGTACCTCCTAGGACACATCCTATGGTACCTGAAGGCTTTTTCCTTCCCCCAGGTCATGTTAATATCACCCAGTGGCTGCCTTTTTTTTTTAATTCAGTTTTTTCCAGAAACTTTATTCTGGCAGGAACTAGGCAGTAGAAATGGCCATCACTCCAACAGGGCTGCCTAAAGCAGGAGGGGCAGAAAGACTACATACGCACACAGAGACTCCCGCCATGCATACAAAGGAAAGCCAAAGCACTCACAAGCACAACACAGCGACTATGCCTCAATTTCTGTCCTGGATCTGTGGATAGATTTATGGGAACTGTGATATATCACTCAACACGGATGCAACTGGCCAGTTCCCATCACATAGCTTGGAGATGCCCCTGTCCTGTAGCCCAGGTCCCAGCTCACATGTGAAGAATGGAAACACCATTTACTTTCAGACCAAGCAGACTTCCCCTTGGCCCTCAGCAGAATACCCAGAGCTGCGTAAGGTTACATGTGTGATCTAACGTTAGCCATTTTCACACTATCCGTTATACTTATTACCTTATTGTCCATGAATGGATAATTAATCACCAGGTTCCAGGTATCAGCTTCCAAAAAGCCAGTTTATAAAAGTAAACAGACTTCAGAAAAGTGAAGGGAAGGTGGATCGCAGGTTGGTTTGGTTTTTTGGTTTTTAAACTCATACCATTTATACTGAATTCCCGTTACAAAACTAGAGTTCATCACCTCACATTGGGGTGGGTCACTGGGGCCAATAAATCAAGCCCTGGTTTACCAACTCACTTCCAAAGGATTGCTGAAGAAAAAATGAGAAATATTTAATCCACCTTTGTTCGCTAAGGTTTCATTAAAAAGCTACCTCCCTAGGAGCGTTTAACAGCCGCCATACTCTTGACTCCTTTAGAAAAGCACTAAAAAAGGGAAGCAGTCCTGCTTAATATCTAGAAAAGCAGAGCACCACACAAAGCCCCACTGATACCACTAGCAGGGGTAGCACATTTCAGGACTTTCCAGGTTTTCCATATGCAAAAGTTGTCTAGCAAACAGCTCGCCGTGCCTTGCCTCCACCAGCTGTCCAAGGCTCCTGCTGTGTTCTTACTTTAGATGCTAGATTCTGCCCTGCATCCATTTGAGATCCCCCTCCACCCTCTGTAAGAAAGTATACAAGGGCTGCTCATTGCCGTATTAGTTGAGCTGGCCAGGCAGTTTCTGCTTTATCCACCGGTTAGTTATCCAGTGTTTTAAAGACATGAGACAACAGCAAACCAGACTGAAGTTTGCAACCTAAAAATGGAAGGCCGCACTTTCTCCTCTTCCTCCCTTCTGTTTTATCCCAGTGGAAAAAAATCATCAGGAAAAGAGATCTAATCTGCATGCACGGAAGGCACAGCCGGCACCAGGAGACACGGAAGGATGCTCGCTGCCAGGACTGCTCCATGACAGCTCCACTACCCACTTGACTCTGGGTTTGTTTTTCACGTTCACCTGCCCTGCTCTTCCACATTGTCACAGGCTTAACAGAATTGCCGCTTGCAGGCAAGGCCCCCCTCCCAGACTTCTTGCTGTCAGTCAAAAAAGGGGCCTGATAAGCTTTGCATTTGCATATGCATTGAGAGGCATTTCCAAAGGCACAGTCAGGGAAATGGCCTTGCTGAATACCGATGCTATCTGAGAATGACAACTATTCAAGTCATTTTACAGCTTCACTACCTAAGTGGAGAGATCCGGCTTGCTCGCATCTTTACAAGGATTATTAGCTTTAAAAGCGCTGATCATATCTGTCCCACCCTCAGAAATGAAGCCGCGCAGGTTCACAGCAAAGGGCTAGCTTCAGTGCTTCCCGCAGAGACTATCTTCCACAGGCACCCTAAAACCACAAGTCACTAAAACCTAAGGTCACATCTGAAATGCTTGAGCCCATACTCCTTCTTTCTATACAGGAGCAGAAGAAAGGGTGCAGAGGCACGCATGGAAACATATACATGTGCAGATGGTCTATCACTCCTCCTTACACTTTCCCTACATAGGGTAGGACATGAGACTCAGCTCTCGGTCCCCTCCAAATGATGCTGCTGGGCACCGTCCCGCACACAGCATTTGAGGATGGCAATGAGGACTGAGCTCTGCAAGCAGAGACTTTCCTCTTCGTGCAGGGGAGGATGACTTGAATCCCATGCGAAGAATCCCATGGTGCCTCGCCCCGGGTTTAAGGGACAGCTCTGAGGCCGTGGTGGTGTCCATATGCACAAGTGCCCTGGGTTAACAGGAATGAATTCAACTGGCTTTGTCCTAGTCAGCTGTCAATACCTAAAAGGGATGTGGTCTAAGGTTCACAAACCAGAACTGCAAAGCCCTTCTGTCCCAAAACAGTAACAGCACATTCAATATCTGCCAAGTGCTTTCCGGGCCTCTGTGCACAGCAATCAATGCTTTATGAAAATAAAGTCAAGTCACATCAGGAGCAGAAGCTATCTGCAGATCTACAAATCAGATACTTCTGATTTACACAACACTGGGGGGGGAGAGAGAGAGAGAAAAAACAACAAACATTTGAAGATCCTTGTTGTACCCTGCAACATCTGGTGACTGGATCATCCTTGAAACCAGCAATCCCTGTCTACTGGGTGAGGTGGCTGGAGCATCTCCAGCTGTGAGTGGAGACACACAGCTGCGACAACAGGACCACGCATGGCAAATTCATGAACTTGAGAACTGGGTTGATCGGTGCTGTGTGCCCACAGATCTCTTGGGGCATAAGGATTTGCCATAAATCACCAAAAAAAGGACCAGCACTTCCTGGTCCCACCAGGACCACCAAAAGCTCTGGCAGCTGAAGGTACGGTTATTTGGTAAACACATCCACTGCTGACACCAGTCGGAGCCAACCTCTGGGGCTCCAGCCACATCTCTGTGCTTGGAGGAGGGGAAAGGGTACCCCAACCAGAAAATAGTCCTCTCTGGTTGGAAAAGAGCATTAATAACATTATATACAACAACTAATTAGATTAGTGCCTGGTTTGATTCCTATTTAACCCTCTTGGCCAAACTACTTCTAGAAGTCAAGTATTTGGTCCTGTTGGTTTCAAAAGAGAAAAAAATCTCCATTTTAAAGACATTCCAATATTATTATTTTAATGCCTGATCACTATTAGGAGAAACAGGAGAAACTTTGCTTGAATACAAACTGTCAGAGGAGGCTTGGCACGATTTCACAGTGGAGCTTGTTTCTAACTTTAATGACTAGGCTGAACAAAATTGTGAGTACAGCGTCCCTTCGAGAGCAATCTCTTCTCTACAAACAAACCTCCTGTTCCTGAAGCGGAGTGGGGCAACGGGGGTGAAGCCGAGTTGCACCCCTCCACAACTGCTGAGCATGCCAGAGCCAGCCTGCCCTGAGAGCCCACGGAGCTAACAGGTGACGCTCTGTGGGGCAGACCTGCACTTTCATCAGATGCTTCCAAAATCTCATCCAGGCTCTTTATCAATCTTATCAAACTAGCAAACAAACAAGCCAAACGTAAACCAAAATATTTAAAGGGGGAGAGAGAGAGAGGAGGAAGAGATGGAAAAATCAGTGTTTACTTAACCCTGAAAACTCAGGCTGGTTTTTGTCAAAAAAACCCAAAACAAACAAACCAACCAAAACATCAACCCTCCAGATAAAAAAGGCGCCAAGCCTCAGCCCCAGACATCGGTAAGACAGTCAAGGAGCACCACCACCACCACCACCACCACCACCACCACCACCACCACCCCACCCCACCCCACCCCCGCACACAGGTGCCCCTCCCCGCCCCCGGGGCTGCTCTTCCAAAGGGGTCACCAAGGATGGGCAGGGGTGGGGGTGGCAAGGACTCCCCTCCCCTGGCATCCCTCACCCCATTGCCAAGGGGGACCGGACCTGCCACGGGGAGGTGGCGCAGGGCGAGGCCGGCGGCACCTGCTGGCAGCGGGGCTAGGAGGGGGAGCGGCTCACCGTTGAGGCCGTTGGGAATGCTCCGGTGGTGAAGGGGCGCGGACAGGTCGTCCATAGACCTCCGCATCGCCCCGGCCTTGCTGTCGCCGGCCTTGTGGTGGTGGAGATGGTGGTGATGGTGGTCGGGGCTGCCCGCGCTGCCCGTGCTGGAGGTGCTGCTCCCGTCCCCCACGTCCCTGGTGGCCGAGCCGCCGTTGAGGTTGGTCAGGCTGGCCTGGCTGTCGATGGAGCTCCGCGAGCCCGCCCCGCTGCGCTCCTCGTCCAGCATGAGCACCATCTCCTTCAGCTCCACGTTCTCCCGCAGGAGGGTCTCCTGCCTCGCCTCCAGGTCCTTCAGCTTCTGCTGGTACATGCCCACCTCCTTCCACATCACGCTGGCCGTGTGCCTCCCGAAGCGCTGCCATTCCCTCGACAGCTTCTTGCCTTTCTGCCGGTCGTCGTCCAAGAAGCAGCAGAGCTCCCTCAGCTCCTGGTTGTCGTCCTGCAACTTCTGGTTCACCTCCTTCAGCCCGCGGATCTCGTGCAGGTGTAGCTGCAGCCGCCGGTTCACGTCCTTCATTAAGTTGCCGTGTTCCACCATTAAGTTCATCTTTTCATTCTCCACTTTCCTCAGTCTTTTCACCAGCTCTTCCTTGCTCCACCTCAGCATCTCCTCTTCCGAAATTTTGCTCAGGTCTTCCTTAGACCCTTCCAGGGAATTTTTTGCCATCATCTGTGCCTAGGCAGCGTTTGCCCTCACACGGTAACAAATGGTTCGGGTTATTCAGATTATTTTGTTCGCCTGATTTCCTCGGACTAAAATTCACTGCAGCATCTCGGGGAAGAAATATTATAGTTCTCTGCAGAGCGTTGGACAAGGAAGAAGAGCAACGCCGGACTGGAAGATCTGCTCCCCCACAGACCCCATAATAATAAAAAAAAAACCCAACCCGGGCGGGGGGAGAAGGAAAAAAAAGGCGCCCCCCCCAAGGGGTCTGGGGCGGCAGGGAGCCGGGAGCCAAGGGCTGCCCCCCTCCAAGCGAAGCCTCCGCAGGGGATCGGCCAACTTACCCCGGGCAAAACAACTACGCGGCGGCCGGCTCCCCCCGCTCCCGGGCTCTCCGTCCACTTGTCCTCGCGCCCCCCCGCCGCCCGCCGCTCCCCGCCGCTCCCCGCCGCGGGAGACCGGGCACCGCGCACCCGCCGCCGCGGCCGCTGCCCCGCAGCCCCGCAGCTCGCTCGCAGCCCCGCGGCGACGTGGGGCCGAGCCCGGCGCGGCGGCGGCCGATGCCGGTGCGGCGCTGCCGAGGAGCGGTGGGGGAGCCGGCGCCTTCCCGGAATGGCTCAGCCCTCGGGAGGGAGAGAGGGAGGGAGAGAGGGAGGAGGCGGGCGGCAGCGCCGGGGCTGGTCCCACCTCCTGCCGGGCAGGGAGGCGCGGCCCTGCCCCTGCCGAGCCGAGCCGAGCCGAGCGGCGGAGAAGGAGAGCCGGCTGCTGGCGGCGGAGCGGAGGGGAGCCAAGCCGAGCCGAGCGGAGCGGAGCGGAGCCGAGCGCTGCCCTCCCCCGCCGCCCCCTTTGCTGCCGGGCTGGGCGCTGGCCGGGCCCCGGTGCGCCGCGCCCCACCGCCGGCTCGGGTTACCGGAGCCGCGGCCGCCGCAGCCAATGCGGGGCCGCCTGGCGCCTTCAAACGGCAGGTACAAAGGGACGGGGCCGCTCCCTCCCTCCCTCTGCCCGCCCTGCCGTGCCCTGCCCTGCCCGCCGCGGCCGGCTCACGGCTGCCCCCCGGGTCTTCCACCCCCTTTTGCCTTTTTTTGTTGTTTTTTTTTTCTTTTCTTTTTTTAAAGAAAAACTACCGGAGGGAGCACCAGCCCGGGGAAGGGTGGGGTTGGACAGGCAGGAAAACGCGCCCGCCGGGCGGCCCGGGAAAGCGGCGCCGGAGCGGCCCCGGCCCCGATCCGCCAAGCGCGGGGAGGGACTCGGAGCGGTGGGCGGCCGGCTCGGGCCGGGAGTGCAGCGGGATTTCACGGGGCATCTCCGCTGCTGCCCCCTTCCCGCCACGGGCTTTGTCACGGGGGCCCGGCCCCGCTCCGCGCTGCCCGGCTGCCCGCCCTCCCCCTGGGGCGGCCGCCTTTGTCCCCGGGTCCCTCCTGCCTCGGCCGGAGCCGGCAGGTTGCAGGGGCCGGCTCCAGCATCCCTGCCCTCTCTGTGCTCCTGGGGCCAGCGTATCCTTCAGACCTCGACCCCGCGCCGTGGTGTGGGAGGAAACTGCCCTGAAGACGCAGATACCGCTTATTCCTCGGTAAAATCTGCCCAGGTCTTGATGGTCCTTATTGTCAGGAGCACGCGTGCCACCATCACTTCTGCACACGTCAGACAGAACCCAGCAAAGGGTACAGAAAGTTCATAAAGTGCATTTCCTAGGCAACATGTAGGCAGATTTCCTATATCTTTGTACCATGTCCCCTAACATTCA
This sequence comes from Calonectris borealis, assembly GCF_964195595.1. NCBI lineage: Eukaryota > Metazoa > Chordata > Aves > Procellariiformes > Procellariidae > Calonectris > Calonectris borealis. The sequence goes on along the minus strand of NC_134316.1, from coordinate 14,638,031 downwards.
GTCTAATGCACTTTTCCTTGGGCTACGCTATCTCTCTGTAGGCTGCTTTTGGCCAGTATCACATTGTAAAAATGAAAGATGCACCAGGACAGAGTAGTGCTGCCAGCTATTTCCCACATGGGTATCCTTAAAAAGCCCCAGGGAATCGCCAGCTTTGTGTTCCTGAGGAACCTTGGTAAATGATTTGACTCCAGGGTTAACCCAGTGCAACCTCAGATTTCTGACCACACTGGGAAACTGGTCAAGACACCCTCCAGCTATAAAGAAACATCAGATCCAATGCCAGAGCGTGGGATGCGGAGCAGATGGCCTGTGCAGGGAGGGAACATCAGAATGGAGAGGGATGGAGCATTGCAACTTCTGCCTTTTGGTGTTATCTTCCTAAGTCTCAGTCAGTAAAGCTGCAGTTTCTTGGATGTTTTTCTGCACGAGTCTGTGCTCCTTGGTTTCTGAGCCCAGATATGCCCTTGGCAAACTGAGACAATTGCCTGTTCCCTACTGAAGCAGAACAGCAGGACTTCCCTGCTCCTGCTGGAGTTCATCCCCTCCACGGGCGCTGTTGGCCCTTCTCTTCTCCCAAAGTAGCTTTTATCCTTTTATTATTGAAAAGGTAAGAGGAGCTTAGGGCAGAGCATGGACACTAGTTCACTGCATGTGGCATTTGCAGGTGATGGGTCCCTGGTAACAGGCCGTACAGACACGAAGATGTGAAGAGAACAATTCTCCCCTAGCACATACCCACACCAGAGTAGTTCCCTAAAGAGGAGGGAATCGCGCTGTGCAAGGCAGCGGTGAGGCCTGTTTGCTCCCTTCAGGGGGGATCGCTCCAAGCAGGTCCAGCTGTGCTCTGACCACCTTGGTGGCAGCTCTCCAGAAGGTGCAATCCCCACCATGGCCGGTCAGCCCCTCCTGAGGTTGCCACCTCAGCAGCAGAGTCAGCCCTTAGGACTGGAAATCAGCAGGTGTCTGTGCCGAGAGGTCACTGCTTCGGGGGTCTGGGACCCCTCTGACAGGTCCCAGACAGGCCACGGCCAGCATGCTGTGTGATCAGGCTGTGCCCCATCTCCTGCTTCTCACCACCCTGAGCCAGGCCACCAGAAGGTAGCACCTTCTGTAATGGGGCACACTGCCGCTGCTCGTGGCTGCATCGTGTCTTGAAGGCACCCAGGCATTTTCCGAGCCAAGCCTTTTATTTGCAAGGCTTTAATCATATCCTTCCCCACAGGAAGCGGAAAGTGCTTCTCCCGGACCCTCCCAAGCAGTGATCTGACCAGCAGGTCCCTGGCGGGTGGCTGGGGGAAGGAGGAGCAGAGCAGGGGGACCCTGCAGAGTGATCGTTCCTCGCTGGCCAAAGTCAACAGGGGAGGAGATGCCTCCGGCGGCTGCACCACAAACACAGGTGCAGCTACGCCATGGCAGTGCCCAGCCTGGGCAGTGTATTGTTGGGCCTCACTGATGTCTGCTTCATCTTTTTCCCAAGAAAAGCTGTTTTTTCTAGGTGAAACCTTTCAAAGTCTGAGCTTTACTGATGCTTCTGCAGAGACTGAGCCCAGCAGACAGGGGGGCTCCTCAGAGGAAGCGAGGAGATTATTAATATCTACAGAGGAAGTCCCTGTGATGAGTAAGACTTGCTTTCAGTACTCGGTGGATATGGCTGTGCTTTTGGAAATGTTAATGGCACAGATCCACCCTGCCACCATCCACAAGGGGTTTGCTGTCATTCTGGTGCCCAGGTGGCCGTTGAGGCATGGCGACCTGCTGTGCTTGGGCATCTGGAGGCCTGTATGCTCTGGAGGTGGCATGGAAGCTGCCAGGTGTCCAGATGGTGTCTGGTCCTGACAAGTACCCAGTGAAAGACTCCTCCATTAACAACGAAGAGAGAGGGATGGGGTCAGTGGGTTTGAGTGAGCGAGACCTGAATCGAGTGGACACCATGCATCGTTGCCTGTTCTGCTCCCTCGTCTTCCCTTCAAGGCAGACCTTGCATTGCAGTAGAGGAAAATCCCTTCATCTTGGAAAGGCAAGGCAGCAGTGCTAGAGCAGAGGGGCGAAGCTTGGAGGTATCAGGTCTGTGGCCCAGGTCACCTATGGGCACAGTGGACCTGAAGGCTGGGATGAGGTAGGTTTTTAAGTGCTTTGATACCTTGGAGGGAAAGGACTAGGTCAGTGCACAGTTTTATGATCAATGGCAAACCCAGTGTTGCAAGCAGATTTTTAATCAACACAAATAATACATAACATCAGAGTATTTTTGATGGGTTTGTGATTTTAGTTAACAAACCCCATTTCCCAGTGTTGTTCAGAAGGCGTTATGATTTCCCTGTGCTGAGTTAAGATGAAGCATGGGAGAAGTTGGTAAACAACTCGCTATGGATTCCCTTTTGTTACATCTGGCCATGGGACCTTCTGCAAGCTGCCAGTGAAAGGCACATTTAATATGCATGTCATCTTAAGCTTTTGATGCCTGTGTAAGAAAGCATCAAAGCCTATCCCCAGCATTGAATCAAATGGACGCTTCCACCCTCTTCAGTCAGGAACAACATTTTAAAGCGAATTATAGCATGATAAGAATTTTAGAAAAAAACAACCTACTGGGTAAAATTGCTCATGATGTTAACTCCTGAACTCAGCAGGTGACACAAAGAATGAATTTGGTCCCTGATGCAACACAGCGATAGACAGCCTCATTGAAGTCTTACCAAAGCATTCCCTCTACAGGGCTACATTAGTATTACAGAAGACACCACCACAGCTCACGTCTGTGCTACTGCTTCCCCCCCCGAGGGGGGTGGCTCTCCCAAGCCCACTCATCAGGTGTGGGAGTGGGCGGAGGGGCAGGAGGAATCCCAGTGGGACTCTCCCAGGACCTTGCTTTTCCAAGGCAGCCTAGGAAGTATACACCGCTGCATGTATATCAAGGCCATGCTCCAGTTTACGTGCGCTGAGTACCCATCTCGTAAAACATGTACTCCATGAATCATTTACATGGGTTATAAATCTTCTGCAGCACTGGTATTTTCTCATAAATCAGAGCCAAGGACTAATCCTTGATTAATGTTTTGAAATACACCATCCAGATTACGACAGTGGGAGCTCTGTTTTGTGCAACAAAGCGGTGCGATAACAAAAAATGTGCAATGCTCCTAATCTCTGCTATCAAGATAGGTACCTCCCTTCTAGCCTGATTAAGCAGTATTTTCAGCCAGAACATTTTTCGAGGTAGCAGCTACCTGAAGAACTGTCATGCGTCGTTCTTCCTTCTTTTCTCAGATCAGCTGAACCTTCCTGTGAAAAGGCTTTATCCCTCCATTTGCCCATCGGCTGAGCTATGAGGAAAAAGCAGTCTCTTAGAAGATTATGCAGCACTCTTTAATGCTGGCTTCTGGCAATCTAATTGCACCATCCAGTTCATTCACTCTCCTTATGAAAGTAGTGGAAGGTTTCATCTTGTGTCCACACAGCCTTTTTATTTTGTGCCCTGCTAGTAAAATTCTAAAATGCACCGATTTGTTTGAAAGCCTTCAGGATATTCAGAGAAGAACTATGGTTGTGACCAGCAAACTCTTTGCCATGCCAGAAAAACAGGTCCTCCAAAAGACATAAGCAGTAGCCTCTAAACACTGCTACAAAGAGCAGCATCCAAACTGGAGACCAGGGGAGATGGAGAGCTGGTCCTTGAAGGAAGGCATGGAAGGGGTGTGTGCTCAAGGTGTGCCTTGAACTATAGCTATTTTCCAGTCTCATGTCAAAGTGTCCTGCATTCACCTAAGAGGTTCGCATTCACATGTGGGATCCAGATCTGCTCCATGCAGGCACCCTTACAGGCCTGTCGGAGCAATACCAAGTCAGATCTCTTGTCTTAGTGGCAGCTACAGAGTAAGCATACATGGTATGTTTAAGTCAAGTAGCAAAAGCCCATAAAAATCCCCTCACACACAGTGTCCACCAAAGCTTAATTTTCATGGAAGTTTCTAACCATTTCTTGCAACACAATGGAGGTTTTTTTCCTTGATCCCTAATCTGTATGCTGGTAAAGGACTGGAAGCTAAATCCTAAGAAGCAATAGGCATATGCTGGTCCTAGCTGGGAGCTGCAGGTGATTGACACTTCCCAAACTCCTACATAATAGCTAGAGCAAAAATTTCACTGCTAGTTTAATGTGTGGTGGGGATCCAAATTCATTGTGCAGTCAGAAGGCTGCATACAATATCAGAGCAATTTTTTTCAAGTATTGAGAAAAATCCCCAAACTCCTCTTACAACGTTTGAATCACAGGATCGTCACATGCCTGCGAGCTGAGGCCATGGTCTGGTGAGCTGGGTCACCTCCTCCACCATCATCTACCCAAAGAGGAGTGCCACTGAGACCTTGAATCCAGAAATAAAAAATTGACGAAACTTCTTCGGAGTAGGTAAGAAATCAGCCAGTAGCAGGAATAGCGAGGCAGGCAGACCGGATCAGAGCACTGGCCCCTGTATTGTCTCTGCCAGTGGCAAATACCAGATGCTTATGAGAATACTGTGAAAAACCTGCCCATAGGGTGAGTTTCCTCCTCTCTGCCATCTGGTACCGCTTGGCTTCTTCCCAGAAGCATTAAGGTTTACATCCCTTCCAAAAATATTTACCATCCTATCTAACACGGGAAGAAGGCCAGAGATAGCTTGATAGGTCTTTGCCTTTTGTAAATACTCCTTTATAAACACAGGTGATGCAACAAACAGCTGGAAGAAATGGAAGGTAAGTTTTTACATCCATCTTGGCATCACTAAACTGCACCCCTCAGTTACTGTGACATCAGGGTACATCCTGGAGGCCAAGTTCAGCCCTGAGTTACGCACAGAGCTCACAGAAGGGGTCTCCCTGTATCTGGGAGCACAACTGGGTCCCTGCAGCCTGGAGGTACTTACAGGAGGTTGTTTTGCAAGACAAAAACACCACTTCCAAGTTTTATCTATGTCTTTGCTGGATGCACAGCACCCACCCACTGTACAAGGCCCAGGAAACTCCTGGGATTTAGATGTGCATCATTTAAGCCAGTGGTGATTTAAACACTGGCTTTGCTGAGAGTATATTCATATTGCATGCATTTTTTTTTCTCTCACTGCCTCTGCATTTTCCTTACAACTCCAACAACCCTTTGCAGATGTTTTGGGTGAGGCAGAGTGCTGTTCCATGTGTGACAATGGATTTAGACTAATTTCAACGGAAAGATCTTTGTCATCGTTGATTTAAAAACAGGAAAAAAAATAACACAAGAATGGAAAAATATCAGCGGTGCTCCCAGGGAGCATTCAGTTTCATGGTAAGTGGTTGTAGCCTGATCAGCCTCCGAGCTTGGCAGGTTGCCCCCGAGCAGCCCGTGCCCTGGGGGATGCAGCAGCCCACCGGGCTCTTCTGGGCTCCCCTGCTGCCGCTCCACTCCACGTACATCCTCCTTTTCCCTGGCACAGCTCCATGCTTGGGCCAGGCGCTGAGCTTGGCACTGGTGGCTACAGAACAGACATCTCACTATTCAAGCAGATGAGGCCATTGGTATTAGCAGCACGAGGTCGATGAAACCTGAGCATTCTGCAATAGAGAAAATAGACGATGTTACACTATCCCCTGTCATCTTTACACTCTTTTTTCTCATTTCCAAATGAATAAATGACCTCTCGGTTGTATTGATAAACCAGGGACATACAAATATAGTTTTATACTATAAGCTAGGTCTGTTGGTACCTTTCACTCAGTGGTAAAGTGTATTTTTTGCTTGCAAGACAACAACGCTGCTGAGGACCTAATTTTGCCTTTTATAGCTCACTGAAGCCACTGGGATTTTATAGCAGATGAGAAAGGAGAGTCATGCCCTAAAACGCTGACACCACTTCTATATATCATAGAGATATCTGAATAATTCATAGTGTCAAGCAGCGCAAGTTAAAGGAACAGTGGCATAAGTGACAACATCCAGTTTTAGTACATCCTATGCAAAAATAAAAACTCCACGAATTTTTTTCTTACGCAAAAACCGTCATCAGTCTTTCCAATGAAGAACTACAATAGTATTACAAGATGTGGGTGTGATACACCAAACACGGGGATTTCCTTGCAATCGGACACATTACCCCTTACCTCGGCCTTCTGTGGTATTTGAAACAAAACAAAACTGGACCCAGATTGGAAAAAGGGACAAAGTGTCCTTCCCCAGCAGTCATTCTGTGAGATGTCTGCTGCCACAGGTCTTCAGGCTATGGCTCACTTTCTGTTCCTGATAACAATTGCCTTTCAAAACAATTAAGTCCAAAGCAAAAGCTGGAGATAAACTGTTCATGGTGCTGGTGCATCAGAGATCCCTGAATTCTGAGGATGTTTTGGATCAAAGCCAGACTCACATTTTTCCAAAGGGCCCTCATCATCACACCGAACTGAATGAAGGAATGCCCTGTGGGAAATCAGGCTTCCAATTCAGATAAATATGTAGTGCTTCCAGCTCGTCTTTTCTTGCGCATGTCAAAATAAGAAATCCCCTGGAGTTTGCAGATTCCTTTTCTACGCACGCTTCCCACTCCTTAGTTTGGACTGGTGACCCTCGCTGGGTCTGATATTTCAGGCTGGGTGCTGGGGAAGGGACGCCTTGCGAACACTGACACCTTGCCAGCTGCGTGGCTGGGACTGGGGACTGCGTGATGTGCATCTGCAAATTTGAAACGAGTGGGAAGGTGGTGTCATTTTAGACCTCCTAACCGGCGCTCCTCTCAGTCAATACACCCACTGCCTCAGCCGAAATCCCCTCCCTGGCCGCAGCAGGTCCTGGCAGCAGGTGACTGCTGCCTCTCTGCCCACGTCCGCCACCGCTGCGGACTGGGACACCGTTACCAACGGGGACACCATCTGAACACAAAGCGGAGGCAGGACGCCACGCTCTCCGCACCGGAGCCCGGGGGAAGGCCAGGTGGCGGCGGGGTAATCGGACCTCCATGGCGAGGCGAGGCAAGGCTCCCTCCCCAGCGTGGCGCTGCCTGTCATTAAATTTCCTGCGCCCCTGTCACCAGCGTGATGCCACTTGGCATTGCCTTCCCCCCCAGCTCAGTGGGTCGCAGTAGCGCCGATCTGGCTTGGGTTTTTCCCTCCAGCTAGCAGGTTGCCGTGCCATTGTATTCATCGCTCATTCTCTGTCAGGCGGTTGTTTACCTCTGCTCCGAACCCTGCCCCTCTCGCCAACCCACATTATTGTCCCTGGCAATCCTCGTTGCCACAGAAGTAAAACTCTGAAAGTGAGGAATTAATTGCCTTAGGGCTCTGATCGTTTTCAACGGCGTGGAGATAATCTGTCAGACCCAGGAGCCGTTCTAGCACCCGGCAACCGGAGCAGCAGAGATCCCCATCTTTATGATCTTATTTTTAGTCTCTTCCCGTCGTTTCCAGAGCAGACAAACTTGAGGATTCACATTTTGGGTATAACGCAAGTTTTGCTCTGCAGATACTACTTTAAACCATGATGTACATTGATTTTGATAGCATGCAGGATGTACCAGGCTTAATTGATCAGTCCTGCTTGCACATTTGAGCTTATTTGCTGTACTCCCTGCTTTGCCTTCATTAGAAGTGAATATAATGCTCAGGAAAGTTTCCAGAATTGACAACCCCGGAAACTGAAGTTCCAGCTGAACAGAGCAAATCAAAGCAAATTTATTATGCCCATGTGCTCCCTGCAGTTTAACCCCATGTCCTTTAGGTCAGCCTTATTGCTGGGGTCACCAACAGCATTGCCTGTGAGGACCAGTCTGGTCACCTGCCTCTTAAAATGTGCAGAGGCTTGAACAACCCTCCCGGTGCTTCCAGCTGGGCCCTGTGGACTTCTGCTCTCTGCTGGCTGATGTAACTGGTCTGCTACTGACCTGGGCTGGCCTTCCACCGGGGGCTCAAGAGTAGAAGATATGGCAGGGTGGTGGCAAACGGTGTAGTGCCAACAAGGGAGTAGCACGCATTGCCACCAGCAAAAGATTGGATCCAGTCTGTCCATAAAGCTTCCAAAGCTTTATTTTAATAGCGCTTATTTTAATAAGTCTAGCTTTGGATATTTGATTACAGAAACAGTCCCAAGCAATTAATTTCTCTGTGTCAAGAAAAACAGTAGTTACTGCTGTACACGGTACTTCTGGTTTGTTTGCAGTTGAGGGACCTGCAGAGGACAGTGAAGGAGAGAGGCTGTGGGAAAGGAAGTTTTCATGCTACTTGATCTGGGAAGCACATTTCTGTGCAAACCCTGTGTTAGTAATGAAAAGAAAGAGAGGGATGAAAAAAAAGAGGGGGAAGTTCCCCTGGCAGGCAGTTTAGGCAGGGGTCTAGTTTAGGTCAAACTCATCACAGGGAGCCAGGAAAATATCCCCCAGGAGCCAGCCCGGTGCCTGGGGAGCAGAGAGCAGTGATCAGGGCCTCTCCTGATCCTCCTGCGCATGGGACAGCCCCTTCAGCCGCTTGGTGTTTGCTCATCCCCTCGGGCCTCTCTGCTGCTGGCCGCTCCGAGAACCGCGTCTGTGCGGTATCTGTGACGGCACAAGAGCTGCATATCCCTTCCCTACCCCCTCGATCGCTGGGCACATCGACGTCTTGCACAGTTTACTGTACAGAAGGATTGCTGTTGCTGCTCTTGCGCAGATAATCAAGAGCAAATAGCTCCTAGACGCAAGTCTGGTGTCCTTGAAGAGACTTGCTGATCAGGGGAGGAAGCCTTTCTGCAGTCAGCGCTGTTACCCTGCATGGGCTGGAGCCTGCAACTGGGGACCACAGAGGCGACTGTCACACAAACTATAATAATAAGAATAATAATGAGAAGAAGAATATGGAGAGGTGTCCTGGTTTCAGCTGGGATAGAGTTAAATTTCTTCCTAGTGCTGTGTTTTGGATGTAGTATGAGAAGAATGTTGATAACACACTGATGTTTTCAGTTGTTGCTAAGTACCCTGCTAGTCAAGGACAGCTTCCATGCTCTACCAAGCACACAAGAGGCTGGGAGGGAGCATAGCCGGGACAGCTGGCCCAGCTGGCCAACGGGGTATTCCATACCATAGGACATCATGCTCAGTATATGAATGGTAGGCGTGATCCAGGAAGTAGCGATCGCTACTTGGTTATCGGTCAGCGCGGGTGGTGAGCAATTGCATTGTGCATCACTCATTTTGTATATTCTATCATTATCGTTATCATTATTATTTTCCCTCTTCTGTTCTATTAAACTGTCTTTATCTCATCGCACAAGTTTTTCTCACTCTTACCCTTCCGATTCTCTCCCTGTCCCACCGGGGAGGGGGAGTGAGCGAGCGGCTGTGTGGGATTTGGCTGCCTGCCGGCTTAAACCACAACAAGAGGCTTTCAGAGACAGGCCAACTCCTCTTCTCACTTACACCTCATCACCCACTTCAGCGGCATTTCCTTAGCTTTAACCCCTGAGCAAAGGTCTCTGCTTACTGCTGGGGCCGGGGCAAAGGCAAGGTGGGCTGCGGGAGCCACAGGTCACTGCTGCCGCCCCTTCCTGCACACAGTCGTGCTTTTGTTCTTCGCTTCACTTACCTGACCTGACAGACTGGAAAAGCTGCCGTGGGGCCTGGGAGGGGACCCTGCCCGCCATCGAGCACCAGCCCCGCTGGAAGCAGCATCCCTACCAGGGCAGGAGCTGTTCGTTTCCATAGGCAGAGCTCAGCATTGCCAGGTTGAAAGCTGGGGGAAGGGAGAGAGGAAGCTGCAAGGGATATTTTTACACATAGTTTCTTCAAGTAATGGTTTATTGCCATTTCTATCCCAGGAGCAGGCTGTTTCAGGGCTTGTAAATACAGCCTGGCTAGTGCTTGCTGCTGAGTACTAGCTGGATTGGACGCCTGATAACTTGAAGCCAAAACCAAAGTGCGTTTGGCTGCTGATATTTTCATGTATCCTCTGAGAAGCAGATTATTTTGCAGTCCTTGTACTTATCATATATGTTAGACAGGTAAGCCTAGTCATTTTAGTTTCACTGGGTGAGCTGATTCTTCTCTTGGGATAAGTGGGAGCAGCTAAGCTAACTTGTCTATAATTTGGTGCCCCTGCCTCTGTCCCCCAGCTATTTTAAAAGGCCACACATAGTGGTCTTAATAAGAATATAATAAAGACTTGAAGCTCCTTCCCATTTGGAAGTACACTGGGCACTGGGATGCAAAGGGATGCAGGAGCATAGGAACCCGCACAGGGGAGCCTGCAGTACGTCCCTGTCACCCAGCAGCTGCCTCACCACTTTTTGGGTGCAGGACAGTGCTTTTAGGTGCTGGACAGATGTGCCTTTACAAACTTCTTCCAGTGCAGGTTTTTAGACACATGATTACCTCTTTTTGACACTAATGCGATAGACATCTGCTGCGAGGGGATGGGGTGGCTCAAGGGACCGGCAATAATGAGATACGAGCCCTTTGTCTCTGGGTTACTGGTTCAAACCCAGGCGAGATAGGCAGTGACTGGGAGTCATTACCGCCTGACAGCTGCTAAATAGCTGGTGTCAATTGGGTCGGTGTCCTTGGTCACCTTTCTTATTAACAGGTGTCTGCATCTCAACACCACAAAGAGAACCCAATTATCAGCCTCATCCCTGATAGTGATTTAGTAGATACGGGAGAGATTAATTACTTAGTCACCAAGATGGGCTTGGAAGTATGGTCCAAGCCAGGATTGGGGTGTGCTGATGGAGGAAAAATATTTTATGCTAAACTGCCCCTTCCCTTTGCTACTCCTGGGATAAACAGAAGGGTTAAGCCTTTGCAGGTACCAAGCCTACACTTTTCAACAACTTCACACACTCGTTATTGCTCCTGCTCTTTACTGTGATAGTGCTAAAAGACTCTAAAAGTTTACTGCTTTCATCTTAGGGAAATTGTCCTTGCTCACCAAGAGTCTTCTGTATAAGGCAAGAGATGGCAGATCTGTATCTACAGCAGCCAGACAAAGAGAACACAAAGTAAGGAGGCTTTTTCTGATCACATCATTAAAGTGGTTTACATATTAGGCTAATAGTTTTATTTAAAAACAAAAACACTAGAGGTTTAAAAATCTCAGAACTGCAACTTTTATATATTTGCATTTGACAACTGAAATGCAAAAGGCTTGATACAGCAAGAAATGCAATTTAGGCTTAAGCGCACCACAAATATTCCTTTTGCTAAGTAAGAATAGGACTTGCTTTCACTCACAGCATGATCAGTCTTAAATGAACCTTAAATTCATAGGTGGGAAAAGGTGAAATTAGTTTGCAGTTGATAAATGAGATCAGATCTTTTTAATGAAAAATATTATGTTAACTGATTACATCATTATTTAATACTAAAATTATGATGAGAGGGCAACCTGGTGCCTAAGAGAGCTTAATATTTCCCGTTCTCAGACCCTGTCTTACAATCCTGCATAACTTTGGCTAAGAACCTAACACATAGCAGTTACTGCAGGAAAAAACGGGACAACTAATGAAAGCTGTTGCCTGTCCACATGTTACTTCATTAGCAGAATTCATCAAACGAGATCTAGGCCTCAGATCAGTCGTTGTCTTTCACTTGCCACGTACAAGCAGTCAAACCTTGCTGAAGAACTGCAGGAAAGTGTCTCACTGGCAGCAGGCATGGTTGATGGGTGATATTTAAAAGCCTGCTGCCCCTGAGCTGGGCAAAAGCAGTCCACCCTATAGGGGCAGCCTAGATGCACTAGATGATCATTGTAAGTCCCTTTCAACTGAAATATTCTATTCTATCACATTTTGCACACACCTGTAACAAGGATAGCTCGTGTCCAATGCAGGAATAATGTTGAACTGCTCAAAAGCACTTTTAAAATAAACTTTTTCTAGAAAACTAGGGGAAATGTTATTTCTGCCACAGAAAAATTGAAGAGGAGTGAAAGTAGAGTGACCACTTATGCATCACTTATACAGCCCCTTTTTTTTGTCTCATTAGTGGGAGCTAAGAGCATGACTTGTTTTTAAGTTGCTGACTATGCTTACTCACCACTAAGGACTTCCCTGTAACAGGGATGGCCAAAGGAAAGCTGAATTCTCTGTGAAAATGAGGGGGAAAAGGGAAATAGAGCAGGATGAGAGGAGAGGGTCTGTGTTACCCGAGGCATCAGGAGAAGAGGCACACTGAAGCTCACTTTGCAAAATAGGCTCTGAAAAAAAAAATCCTAAAGGACAGGCTAGCATGCAGTGCTGGCAGCACGAGGCACCTGCATCACCATCCCCCTCATCCTCATCCTCACCCTCACCACCCCGGCTGCACCCACAGCCAGGTTTGGGGAACAAGACCCTCACCTGCAGCCGGGGACTAATGGGAAAGTCTCCAGTTTGGATTTCTTTCTTTTACACACTAGTGAAGGTATTACTTTAAGGCAAATTATCATTTTCCTGCAGCCTTGGAAACATTGTAGTTAGAGTGATCATAATACGATTATTACTGCGTGAGAATGAAATCAGCCATGAACCTGATGAGGTTGTTATCAGTGTCCAAGCTGATTATGTTATAATAATGGCACAGATAGATAGGGAAAAATATATTCGGCTATTTTCAAAGTGATTTATTTGGTATAATTTAAATTCTCTTTTTTGTAGTCTTAAAAGAAAGGCACGATTTTTACAACTACAATTTTTTTTGTCTTCAGTAGTGCGTAAAATAATCCCTAATAAATTCCTCATTCTTTACAAAACCCCATACTGCTAATTGGGTGATCAGATAAAATTCTTACTTGCTTACACCGAAAAAACTATAAAAACAATTTATTTACAACTGCAATGATATTAAAATTAAACTCAAGTGTGAAAGCTGTTTTTTTCTGAAGGTGTCTGAATGTCCTTTGAGTTTGTAAGTAATAAGTTCTCATGGGACACATGAATTCATGCCCTTAATACATTCTGACTTTAAAAGTCCAGCTTCTTTTATGGAATGTCTCATTATACAAGCCCTTGCTTCAGCAAATGCACTTCCATCACTTTTCTCTGAAGTCTGTTTAATATAACATCTTCTGAATTATTTAATGGGCAAACATATGGATTAAATAAAGCAAACACATCTACCAGAGCTTTGCCTGACAAACTTTTGACCAAAACTTTCCAAACTTTCTGCAGCTCACATATAAAAGCCCTAAGCCTCAGATCTGGGCAGCATTATGGTCTCTCTGCCACGGCACAGCCATCCCTAAAGCTGTGGCAACAGGTCCTTAGGGATCTCTTCCCACTCCTGCAAGAGGGGCAAACCCCAGAAAAAGAGCAACTCAGGGGTCAGACTGAGGAAAACTGTCTTGAGGCTAACGAGGCATCAATTAGAGCAGCTTTCAGATTGCTCCAGTGTGTGATATGGATCGGCTGGGTACTCTCAGAGTTCACGGTCACCTGTTTTCCCTGCCCCACTGCTCCCCAGTAGCCGCTGTCTGGTTTTCACCTACAATCACAGCTTTTTTCCTATGGTTTACATTTTTTCACTGCTCTGAAATTCAGTTCAAAATTATATTTCCAGATTTTGGAGTGATATATAGCCCACGGTGAATGTTTACCCATGTAAGTGTAAGCCAGTCTAGAGTCTGCCTCTGATTAATTTGAATTTAAATCTGCATTTCATTTATCCTGACCTTTGAAATCTCCCTCATGACTACTCATCAGAAAACCTTGATATGATAAATTAGAAATTCTTTTAGATCTTGGATCAGGTTGGAATAATAATCACCCTGCTTCCCAAATACCCAGCTGAGGCTTTGTTAGTTTGTTTCCAGAAACTGTGGATAGTCTAAGTCACAAGAGTTGCAGAAATTAAACTGGCAGCATTTCTACACATGAATAAGTGTTTAAGTGTAGAAAAAAATAGCCTCCCCCTCCCATGGCTCTTTCAGACTTTAAAATCCAGACGTTCTGACCACAGTTTTAGATTATTAGTGACCCTTTTCTGAACTGTTCTGACATCATGGTTGCTTTACATGCTTTGATTGGTTTTATTTGTAGCTGAAACTGTGAAGTGAACATAGCAGCCAGTTGCATCTGTTAAAGCTGAGAAATTGAACCAGTGTTTTATTATTCATAGCAATTTAGGTGCAAACCAACCAAAATCAAATAAAAAACATCCCCAAAGTAATTGCTGTCTGAGCCAATTACCAGATTTATTTGTTGGTGCTGAACAAAAAAAATGGCTCAAAACTTAATGAGGGGTAGAATAAAACCCGGCTCCAGCCTGGTTGGAGTCTGAGCAAGATGGGCACAGAGGGGCCAAAAGGCTTGGGAACCTCTGGCAGCAGAACAGCTGATATTTATCTTAAGGGAGCCGACAGGTAACCGGGAGGGACATGAGTGGTATATTCCTTTTAAATGATCTCTTTCCTGGTAAAGGGGCGTACTGTTTAGGAAGAAGTCTGAGAGCCTGTAGCTGACCACCGCTAGCCATGTTGTTAATGCTAGGTTGCTGAATGGGCAGGGATGCCAGGGAAAAAAAAAAGACTTGCACAAGTTTAAGGTCTCGTTAGCTCCATTAACTGGAATCATTTGGATTCTCATCCGTAAACAGTCCATTAATAAAAGAAGCAAACTCCCAAACCAGGAGTCTATAATCTCGTCAGTGACATTTCCCCTGGGAGCCAGCCCCTCCCAGCGCCTTTGCCCTGCAAGTTCATGAGGGAGAGGACGGGCTCTCTGCTGGCACCAGCAGCACATCAGTGCTTTGCTCCATGTCCTCTGCAGCCAGATCTTCAGCATTCAGGCTCATAGGGGGCTGGGATATCACGGAAAAGGGAAGAAGATGGATAACGCAGTGCTGCAGCGCAGCGCAGATCCCTGAGTCTTGCTGAAGCAAGCTTGGCTCTGGCCTGGCTAATGGCAAGTTGGAGCTAGCAATACTAGCCAGACCTGAGCTGGCTTGTACCGATACATCCAAAGTCTGCAGCACCACGGCCCCAGCAAAGTGCAAGGGGCCGACTGCACCCCAACTGGCAGAACCTGTGCATGGAGGAGCCTGGGGCTGCAGGCTGAGCCTTTCTGCCCCCTTCATCACCCACGGGATGGTGGCAGCCGGAGAGGCTGCTCACGGCGGCAGCCGAGTGATGTGCCATGCAGTCATGCAGGACCTGCATCTCGACCCTGTTTGTTGAATTAATGCTTTTTTCTTTGTTCCTGCTGATTACTTTTAAAAAGCCATTATCTTCCTCAGTGCTCCCTTCTGCAAACTCAGCCTTGAACGCTCTGGGAAGGGTTATTTCCCACTCCTCCCAGTGTCTGCTGACCTAGGGACAAGCAAGATTACTTCTGAATCCCGTCTCTGATAGCTTAATCAGCAGAGCTGCCAGTCAGGCTGGG
Organism: Calonectris borealis; assembly: GCF_964195595.1. NCBI lineage: Eukaryota > Metazoa > Chordata > Aves > Procellariiformes > Procellariidae > Calonectris > Calonectris borealis. The sequence goes on along the minus strand of NC_134316.1, from coordinate 14,622,712 downwards.
GAGGCAGCTCTGGGCTTGCTTGCACCACCAGCCTGCAGCACTTACAGCATTTTCTCCTGAGCCCATGGGCCCCCCACCTGCGTGAACTGCCGGTGTTCCTGTAATGCTTTCTAGGGGTACCTCAGCCCTATCATTCATTTCATTTAAATGCTACTCATCACTGCACATACGTTGTAAAAACTCTTCCTAAATCCTAGTTTATACCTTCTTTAATCTCCTCTTTCATAATCTCCTTCCCATACGCCACAATTAGGTTTAATATTTGGAGGCATTGCAGTAGCCCCTGGGATCCATCCCTGGGAACTGGGGCCAGCTGTGCTGGGTGCTGAACAAGCACCCAACAAATTGCTTTCAGTCCCAAGGAGCTCACCATCCAAACGGCTGTGCTGTGTTTTGGAGATAGGAGCTTTGGGTTATGAGCTGTCTGTGGTGTACAGCTGTAAACTCCATCTGAGTGATGCACCCTGGCTGTATTATCCATGGTCTTTTCCTTTCTTAGTGGGTTATTTTAAACTTTCTCACTTGCAAGCTTGGCTGAAATCCTGGCCCAAATGAAGTTGGGGGCTGTGTTGCCATTGACTTACATGGGTGAAGATTGTGCCTCCGTGATCAACAGAAAACGGGTCTGAATTCTCACAGCTGTATATATTTTGGATTTCTTTTCTTGTTCACTGTCAAAATAATGGAATTATACCTGCGTTAAAGAAGATGTTGGCAGTCCTTCATGTGGGTATACAGGTGACAGAAAATCATTTTCCCTCCAAGGGCCATGAAACAAATTTTCATAAATATACATCACAAGGCACTCGGTTTAGTTTCAGCAAGAGTTCATGGACCTCTTCCCTAATGAACTGTACTATACAATTAAATTTTATCACATCGAAGACCAGCTCAGTTCCAAAATTTCACCTAACAATACTAAGTACACACAACAAGCTTCTTAGAAATTCAGCATTCTTTGCCTGATTTGCCAGTTACCTTTGCATCTCTACAAAGACGACTACGAGTCTAACATCCTAGAATAATGCAAATAAGAAGAACAATTTCATTTGGAAGCTGTTAGAAAAGTAACTTCAGTGGATTTGCATCTGTGCTTGCAGCTAAGTAATTTCCCATTGCTTTCGCAGTAGAAGGTTGCTCCTTTCTCAGACTCAATTTAATATTTTACTTTAAGGTTTTAATAATCAATTATTTGACTCAGGCAATTCCAGTCCCACCAAATACAGTGAAAAGGCAGGTTTGAAAGCCAGGTTTGCATCTCTGGGCTCAGTAGGAGTTTTGCAATAAATGCCATGGATTGGCAGTGGAGCCTTAAAGGAAAGATAGTATAAGAATGTATTGTGTTTTGTGCGAAAATAACGGAAGATTGGTGAGGAAGATTGTAAACACACTCAAGTGACTTGCAGCTGGGGTGTTGAAAAACACATATATCATACTAATTGTTGTTTGGCTTTGTGTGTTGGACACGTAGAACATCTCTGTTTAGATAACATAGGCCTGTGATAGACTCAGAGGCACCCTATCGAACATGCTTGAGATTCCTGCCCTGCTGTGGGAAAGATCAAACCACAGTGGTAAACTACGCCTGCGTGAATCCCTGATATACGGTGAAAACAGCAGGTTTGGCCATCCTCTAGCAGGGACCGAGCTCCGCGGTACCTGCATTCCTGCCTGTGTGCCCCTGCCTGGGTGCTGCTTCGGGGATCTTTGCATTTCATCTGTGGTTTTGTGGTTGTTCCTGCGTCCCGCCTGTGTTGGCTCACAGATGCTTACACTGCAAAATCAGCCGATTACCGAAAAAGGTAATTTCAAGCATTTTTAATGCATTTTTTATTTTTTTCTATTCATTCTATCCTAAGCATTTTTTATGTTTTCAGTGATGTACTGGATTCCTGTACCTTGTTGAGACCTAGTCTCCTGGACATGACAGATATTTGACAGGGGTGGAGTAGATTGGGAGCCTGACTTGCATTTTGTGCCAAGATCCTAGTCCTGGAGATTTCTGTCCAGCAATTATAAATGTCAGAGAAATATTATAGAATTACCGACTGCATCAAAATTGTATCTGCCGCACGGTTTAAATTCAATCCATGGGGCTACAAAGTCTTTGAAATGGCCCTAGGTGATCTAAAAGCTCGACTGTGCCAAGGTGGCAGAGCTCGTGTGACCCAGTTTCAAAGGCTTGGTGTTGTGACAGGGCGGGAGGAGGCTGGTGGAGCCTCCTTTTGCCCAAGCCCAGAAGAATTCCCTTTGCACGGGAGGAGTTTCTTGCATATAAAGGACAGCTCAGACATATAAGCAAGAAGGATGTGAAATTAATAGGGGGAAATAGGATGACGGGAAGGGAGCATGCGTTCGTGTGCACGCGTGCCTATGCGCAGGAGGGAGCGCACTGGCTTTATCTGCAATTTTGAAGCATTGCTCTAATAGCAACAGACAAATAATCCAAGCATATCTTACTGCTCCTCTGCTGTGTTGCTCATTGTGCAGACAATGTGGTGATAAGGACGGAAAGATGCCCAGGGAGAGAAATGCAGCAAAAAACCCAGTGTCCTTTCCTACACTCGGATCTATTCTGCAGTATTAGCCAAAGCAGACAGATGCCCAGACATCATCCTGTATCAGCCCATCCAGTGATCTCAGAGCAGCGCTTACAACCCACGAGTAATTGTGAGGCACAAGGTTGTTTTGTTTTGCATGGCGCGTATCTCCATTTGATAGTAACCATTTTAAAGTCTGGAAGAATTTTGCACTCACTAAGCTGATTTCACAAGCAAAGAGAAGTGCTTGTCGGCAAAGGTTAATGTAGCTGTCACTGCAGGAGAGCCCTGTGGGTAGAAAGAGTCTCATCTGGCTGTTTTTTAAAGGGCAAGAGTCATCACTGTGAAGGAGAAATTTTTTCATTTCTAGGAGCCTTTCACGTTGTAGTGAGCGGCTGCATGAGTTACCACTTCTCTACAGCTTCTCTATTTGCATGATTATCAATATTTGTTTCTATTACTTGTATTTTAAAGTCTTATAAGATGTTCTGGTCCAAAATGAATAAAATCTTTATTTGAGAAGATGGAAGAAGAACTTCTGGGTGTTTTTATGTCTTGCATTGGTACAATATTAGAGTGCTGTGAAGTAGGGAAGGACTGTCTCCCCATTTTGCTGATGGAAACAGGGGCAAGGAGAGACTAAATGCTGAAATTAGACTACGTACTCCAAGCTCCTGCCTTGCATGTCACAATCACCTTTAATACATCGTGGTCTCATTACAAGGGAATTGATCCAAACCTTCAACATCCAGGCTACCCCTTCACTACTGGCTGGACTCAACCTTCCTCAAAGCATCAAAGGTGAGATCCATGCAGGTATGGGGCAAGCACCCCTAATTTGTGTACCGCAGTTGCAGTAGAGAGAGGTTTGGCCGTGTCAAGCTGGCCTGACCATAGCAGGGTCCCACACTGGAGGCATCCAAGCCCTGTGTGAGCTCCCATTTACATCCCCAGGATGTCACCGGCACAGCCAGGGGACACACGCGCTCCGTGTAACAGGAAAAGGCCAAGAGTGATCCTGAGACTCCGGAACAGCAGCTGCCTTTATTTACCCCTGGTTGCCAGGAGATGGAGTCATGCAACATGAAGTATAGATGCAGACAACATTTTGCTTCATAGACAGGATCTTTGGTTGAGATATTCAGGAAATCTTCTCTCAGACCTTCCAGACAAGAAAGCTGGCAATGCTGTACGCTTGGATGAAGAGGCATAGAGTGGGAGAAGGCTAATCATGGGTGCTCTCTTGTGAGGACAGGGCTGTGGATAAGCCAGTTTCCCATCTGCAGCAAGCTAGAAGAGAGGCTGATAAAGATACCATTGGATACAGCTCACATGGCAGCTATTTGTATGGTAACAGTTCTTAGGTGTTACTGAACTAGATTTGACTCTGAGGTGAAACCTGGATTTAGATCCACCAGAGACCAAAACACTGTACACATGTTGCATAAAGGACAGGAAAAAAAAGCACTAACACTTGGCCCAGATCCATCACTTTAGCTCTGCCTCATCAGATACAGAAAATATCCATACGGTAGCAGGCTATGCGTTGTTGGGCATCTCCACAACCTGCCTGAGACTCTGCTGACAGAAGTGGTTGTACCCTAGTGGAGCTTCATGCATGAAAGCTCAGCGTGACTACAAGATTTGCATTATCCCAACAGGCCAACCATCTCCTCCAGTGCAGTCCAGAGACAACCCATCCTGGAGTACCTCAAGGCCTGCCTTGGGCTTGGAGTGACCCTGCAAGGCCACCTTCTCTGCTCCCCACACGAGAGTATTTGGGGGTAGTAAAGAACGGAGGGCCCCTGAGAAGCTATTCTCAGTCAAGGGATAAATGGTGGCTATTTCATGGAGCATTGCCTGGGTTCCATAAAACAGGGTCAGAGTTTAGAAACGGCACCGCAGCAGCTGATGAGTAGCCAAAGCACCAGGAGAAGCAACGCTTTTTTCACTGCTGATGCTTGCTCAGAGGGAATTTCCTTCTGCTCCTGACCCAGATGTTGATACAGTGAACCAGGCTCTGCTCGATCTAGCTCAGGTTACTGCAGCATGCCCCAAGGGCATCCAGAAATAGCAATGCTGTGTGATCTCCAGTGACCTCCCAGTTACCTCTGTGTGTAATTCAGGCTGTTAATTTTGACATATATTAGCTGTAGTTAGTTCAAGACCTCCTTACCTGACCTCCTCCTTGCTTGGCCGCTGGGGCTGTGGGAGATGATCAGACCATCACTTCCCAGGTATGACCTTCTCAGGGCTTGTGGTGGGTCGCTGCCAGGGAAAACCCCATTGCTCCTGAGCTTTGCTCCTTCCTGCCTGCAACAGCCAAAGATTCCGACCCCTGCCACCCATCTGGCCCCCACTGAAAATGCTGCAGCCAAGGGGGAAGCCAGGGAAGAGCCAAGATAGAAACCACTTTAAACATATGTACTCCTACAGCAACAGATACTATTGCTTATGAATTAAACATCAAATAACTATAGCTCTCAATTTACAGTTATTTCCAACAGAACTTAGAAAACTCTGAAAAAATAAAAATTCTGTACAACACCTAGAGTTTGTACCTGAGCCTTGGACTGTTGATGCAGTCCTGCCTTTTCGGCTGTCACTCTTTCGTTGCTGCGTCGCTTTGTAAAGTGCCACATCTGTTTAAGCATTTTGAGCTATGTCAGGTTGAGTCATAAATCATAACTGATATACAGAAGATGAGACTTTTTGATTATGGCAAAATAACTCTAAGTGTCTGAAAATGCCGTTTTTTTAAAAACTTAGGGCTTAATCTTATGATTTAGGTCAATAAGAGTTTAGAGATGGATTTGCAAAGGTCTAGAGGCACGTACGGACAGTGGGAATGCCAAAGATGCTGAAGCACATCAGACACTGAGCCCGCGTGGACACCAATAGAAGGCAGGCACCTAACTCACTTGGGACTCGTAAAAAGCTTTTCATCCTGAACTTCCACCAGTGTTAGGCTGTGAAAGAATTTAACGGTCTACAGTACTGTTGCTCCATTACAGCCCTTTCTGCAGGGCGGAACAGCCAACAGAAAGGGAAACAATGTGAAACTTCCCTCAAGTTTCCATTTATTGCACCTAGAGCAGGTTTTGTCTGAGGCTATGAGCCCCGCTGAAGTCCAGCTCTGCAATGTCCCCAGACCACTGTGGCACTTGCTGTTACCGAGAGAGATGCTTGATGATACCCCACGGTGGCAGACAGCAGTTCTGGGGCCAAAGCCCCCCTCAGCTTTGGGGAGGGAAATGATCGCATGCATTTCTTCTTGTCTTTGCCCAGAGAACGTGAAAGAAAAGGCATGAAATCAGTGGATGGAGGAGCGTGGCAACTTTGGCCTCCTTTAAATGCCATACTTCTCTATATAAACTGAAAATTTGCATATTCCCTCAGCAGAAAATGTCGTTCCTTGCATATTTCATGACGACACTGGATTTGACTGGAAACCAGCAGCCTGCTAGTACTGGGGCAGTTATGCAAAGGACATAACTACCCAAGAGCTGCCAATTTGGGTCAGGATTCTCCGGGGCCCCCACACTACACATAGTCTGCGTTTCCTTGGTCCCTGTCCCTGCAGAAGAGAGCCCGCTAGGTTGTCTACATGGACTTGTGTAACTTCTGCTTTTTTCCTTCCTCGTTTGTCCTTCCTGAAAGATTGCTTGGTTCCCAGATATGTGTTTTACGGAAAGCATATATGAGGGCTTGTGAGAGCTGGCAATGTTATGTACCTCGTTGCTCAGTCAGAAAGGTTTCAGACATAATAAATTTGCAATCTCTCTGTTTCTAGACCAGCATCTATTCTCTTTTGCTGCAAGACCTGATTACTTTGGGGAAGAATTTTTCAAGTTACAGCTTGCTTTTATTGGCTATGTCTTCTATTTTCAGCTATTAGAAAATATCCGAACAACCTGTTTATTAGCTCCTTGTCCTTCAATAGGGGTGGAGTAATGGCAGCATTGGCTGCTGCTAGCTTCGTTCCATAAAAGTAACATTTTTGTGGTTGTTAATCGAAAAAACCCCTGTTCTTCCCAGAGATTGGACTGAATGATCCTGGGACACAGGCATGGATCCAAACTGGATTTTTCCTTTTCAGTATGGGCTCAATCTATGATTAATCACCTTTTCTTTCAGTGGAATATACTTGCTTCTGTAAGTGAGCATTTTCACCTCTCAGAGGGAACTAGAAAAGCAGGGTATTTTATTATGCCTTGGATCACTGATGAGGAAAGGCTCATTTGTACAATTCACTGAGCAAGTCTTTTGGTCTATTTCTCGTTACAGACAAATTATATGGTTATATGTAATCTACAACATAAAGCATTCAGACGTTACATAAAATCAATACAACACTTTCTGAAAAGAAACGTACATTTTAATGCCTTTATTATTTTTCTCGTGACCAAAAAGGAGAAAAGATCCTTGTGCTGTAAAATAGACAGAAACCATTCAAGAGTTGTTACTTATTATTGTATTGCTGTTACTGCAGGGAAAATAGTAGTAATTTTTAAAAAATCATTTCTGCATGATCTCCTGTTGTGTGAGCCGATAAGAAAATATGTTCTTTCTGTACATGCGACACACAAGGAATGTTTACTTCCCATATGGTCTCTTTAGGGCCCTTGCAACAGAATTTCTATGGTAGCAAGTTGTGAAGCAAAAGAAGTGAGGGAGTTACCCGATTGCTGTAGAACTGTGACGTTTACATCTTGCCTGTGTATAAAACGAGCATAAGAAGGACAGGAAAAACATTTAGCAGCATGCCATCTATATGGGAATCCTGGATATCATATGCAAGGCTACGGTTGAGCTCTGCTGATTTACACTGTCTGCAAGGTGCCCTAGTGTTTTGTACAAATATTTGCTGTGACATAGGACACGGAGCCCAGGAATGGGCAGCAGAGGGTATTGCTGAAGCAGGAGGAGGTGCTTCGTCACAACAGGATTAAAGGATATGAGGGACTCGCGCGGTTCCATTACCAGGAGAAATTAGGGCTTCAGTGCTGCAGCGGTACATTTCATTCCACATCTGAGTCATCCCAGCATGTCTAGAGGGATTTCTGCTTATCGAACTCTCTGACAGTATTCTCGATAGAGCACATGATATTGCCTGCACTAGGCTGGCTCCTCGGGTTCCTTGCATTAAATGCTTCTTTAATGTCAAAATGTGTTGGCAGGCCTATCGCAGCCAGCGTGACTTCAGCTACCGCTCAGCGCATGCTTGACAAACGTGTTCCTTGACAAATCATCTTAAATGAGAAGATGCCCGTTTGGTTTTGACTGTGTTGTAAAACTATTCTTCTTGCATCTTTCCAAAGGCTTAATATATTGTTTTCTATTGTTCGTGTAGAATAGTAAAAGCTGTGTGAATGAGCAATCTCCACGCCAGCAGATCACTTCCACACTGCCTAGCGTGGATTCTGTCCATTGAAAGGCAGGCGTTACCTTGCTCGCATCTGTGGGTTTGTGTGTATATGCTGTGTACGTGCACACACACATCTTCTTTCTTTTGTTCTCATAATAATCTGTTCTCAGTATCTCTGCCAGTAAGGGAAATAAAACACTTTTAGAAGACAAATGAGGAACAGAAGGGTTTTGCAATCAGACGTGTAATGAGAAAGCAAAGCTAAAAGAGTTATAGCTTTGTATTTAATCCCTTTTTATGGATGGTGTTCACAATTGGCTTGGGTAGGAGCAGTATGTCCTTTGGCTATTGAAGCTTAGAGCATTAAACTCCTCGCTGTTGACCCAAACTGCACTTGAGGATGGATTCCAGACACAGTCAAATGTTGGTCATTTGATCAAATGCCATTTAATTAAATTTCTAAGCAATGTGCCCACATTCTCTCTGTCCCACGTATGCTAACAAATTCTAACCTATGCAGAAAGAGTAAAAAAATCTGGATGTTGCACATTCAAGGAGCTCAACTTGAGGAATATAAAACTCTTTTTGAGCTACAGAGTATCTACAACTCTCAGTTGACATTTTATAAATGTAGGTTTTTTCTGCCTTAATGTTGCATTGTGTGCAAGCAAATACTGCATTTTCACACCTGGCTTCTTCAATTTCATCCACCAATACAAACGCTGATTGTGAGAATTAATTGAAGTCAACTGGTAAAACTCCTATGGACTTCAGTGGGAATAGGAGAATCCAATATCTTAATAAAAAAAAAACCAAAACCCCATGTTTTCAATAGCTGATATACAGCACAAAGTATTCAATTGATTGATTCAGGTCATTAAGCACAAAGACGAGTGTTCAAATTATCCAAATTAAAAAGGAGTCATTTTAATATGAAACATCCTGAGTGGCAAGTTCTCAAACTACCACATGATCTTGGTGAATACTGCCCAAATCAAACCCATCCCCATTCTGTTATTGCTCCACAGATGCATGTTATTGCCCTCAGGTAGCAACAAGGGCAACCTCAAATTCAGCATTTCAGGCCAAGGGCAACAGTTCCCCTCCTGAGCTTAGTCTCTAGCGATGGCTGGGCAGAGAACTCATGAAGAATAACAGAACAGTGATTAAAAATATCAGTAAACTACACCTTGAAATATTGCCATGGGGTGGGTAAGCATGGACTAGCCTTATTTTACAATGGGAGAATCCAGGCAGAAAGACAGGAACTTGGGAATGATCACACAGCAAGTCTCCAAGCTGGGAAGAAAAGCCAGAGCTGTGTGCTCCTATCCACCACAGCACCGATCCCTCAAACACAGCCCATGAGCTCCTACCTGTGGCCTGGGAAGCCTCAAAATGCAGCTCACAACAAGATGTAGAACAAATCATCCTTGACAGAACTAGTTCGTTATTGAGGCCAAGGCAGCTACTGTCTCTATTTCAGCAGTGCCTTGCCCATGAATTGCTGTGCAGTCCCCAGCCTGAGGGGTAACCAAAAAATTGCCCTCTGAATTGTATTGTAAATGCACACAGAGGACTTCCTAAAGGTATTTTATGCCATTTTGCAGTGATGAGCAGATCAAATCTATAGTTCTTGTTCTACAACTCACTGCTCAATATACACAGCATTTAATTTTCCTTTCATTTCTGAAATGTTGCATGGATGCCAAACTAATCAAGAGCTGTAATAGCAAATCAAGAGGCTATAGGATAAAACTCATTATCACAGAATCTCTGGTTACTGCGATCCATTCTTTGTATATTAAGCATTGTTGCAATGTTGATTAACAATGGCTAAAAATCATTACAAACACTGAGACAACAGCCAGTGTTAACCACAGGAATAAATTATTAACTGGGATGAATAGGAAGATGCCTTTATATCAGTTGTTTTTACACAAATATGGGATTGCATAACTGTATACTCGTTTTTTGCATGGCATGCAAAGTTTTCAGGGGCAGTGGCTAGATCACGTGCTTTCCAATCTGCTTACCAAGGTCACCCATGAAAAAGTGGTTTTAAACGACCAAAAATAAAAGGGCAGAGAATTCTCAAGTGAGATCATCAGGTATTCTGGTTGCCTGCACATATGCAAAGCTTTTAGCGACCTTAGCAGCAGTTACACAAGCATATGGAGAGAAAAACAAACTCGTATTAAATGCTGTAACACATATGGTCTCCTGACAGGATGTTCCAAGCCATGCAGTGATTTTACAGTCCATATGCAGTGTACAGCAGTTCTTTGGTCTCAAGGCAGGAGTCAAAAATAGCATGTCAGCATGAACTCCATGTTCTTTGTCTTTTATGGGCAGTCTGCGTGTTAATATTGAAATACATAGTACACTGTGGCTAGCTGCATCTAACAGCAAAAAAATGCTGTCTATATGGGACTTGATCTTACTAGCTGATAACATCACATATGATACATGATATATGATATGCAAAAAACCAGCATTTTGAGTAAATGTTTTCCCAGGGTATGCCATGAAGCACTTTAAGGTAAGGAAAGTATCATCAGCAATTTTATTTTGTTTGGGCAGGGAGTACCTGGGCAGCATGGAGGGAGCACCATTCCGAATGGGAGGAGTATCTTCATAAAGGGGAGTATGTCGCCTGGGCTATCTAGGGCCACACGGTGTAAAGACTACACCAGACCTCTCCTTTCCAGCCTCAAAGCTGAATCTAATCAGAATCTCATCCCAGGATGAGACTGCCAAAGGATGCCAAGGATGTGGAAGCACTAGGTGTACTGAAGCTAAGTTTTCTTGGTTTCAAATACGTCAGCCGTATAAACTCAGAGTGCTATTACCTGTCATATTTTAGTCATACCGAACATTCAACGACAGACCCGAGCCCAGCAGCCAACACTTGATGAGTCAGTCTAAGGAACTTGTTTCCCGTGTGACATACTCTGGTGTTACATACGCCAGTGTGACCCCCGTGCTGGTTACACAGCCAGGTACCTGCCAGGCAGCGGCCTGCGTGGAACCAAACTAAAAACGCCCTTCCAAAACCATCACCGAAACGTAAGCGTGCTGTGAACGAAGCCGCGTCCCTCAGAGCCCAGCGCTGCCGAGCCGGCGCCCGGAGCCCGGGGCCGCCCGTCCCCCGCGCTGGCCTCGGCGGCGGCGGCGGGCAGACCTCGGGGCGGGCGCGGCGGGGCGGCCGCTCTCCGCGCCCCTTCTGCCGCGGGGGGAACGGGGCGGCGGGGCCGGCCGAGCCTCCGCGCAGCCGGGCCGGGCGGCAGCACCCCCGCCGCCGGCTCGCCCGGGGGAGCAGCGCTGCGCGGTGCCGCCGCCGCCGCCCTCCGCGCCCGCGGGGCGGCCATGCGGGGGCTGCGCGGGGCGCGGGCGGCGCTGGCGCTGCTGCTGGCGGCGGCGCTGGCCCCGGGGCCGGCGCGGCCGCACCCGCAGTGCCTGGACTTCAAGCCGCCGTTCCGGCCGCCGCGGGGCCTCGCCTTCTGCCGGCGCTACGCCGACTTCGGCTGCTGCGACCCGCGCCGCGACCGCGCCCTGCTCCAGCGCTTCTACCGCCTCAGCGCCCGCCTCGACGGGCCCACCTACGCCGCCTGCGCCGGGCACCTGCAGGACCTGCTCTGCCAGGTGAGGCGTCCCGGCCCGCCTGCCGCGCCGGGCTCCCGGGGACTGCTGCTGCGCGGGGGGCTCCTACTGCATAGGAGGCTTCAGCCGCACCGGGGGCATCAGCCACGCAGGGAGCTTCCACTGCGCAGGGGGCATCAGGGCATCAGCCGCACAGGGGGCTTCAGCCCCTGAAGGGTGCTTTGGACACGCAGGGTGCTGTGACCCAGGCCCGGGTGCTTCAGCCCCGTCACAGGGCTTTGGCCCAGGTGTGGGTGCATCCACCCATGCAGGACTGCATAAGCCCAGGTATGGGTGCTGCAGCCCAGGCATGGGTGCATTGGTCCGTGGGGGGTGCATTGGTCTGTGGGGGGTGCATTGGTCTGTGGGGGGTGCATTGGTCCAGGCACAGGTACTTTGGACCTCCCAGGACCTCACATGAACCATGACGTGGGCGCATCAGCCCAGGAATGACTGCATCCACCCATGCAGGTCTGCATCAGCACAGGCACAGGGGCTTTGGACAGCCCAGGGGTGTGTGAGCCGTGGCGTGAGTGCCCAGCCCGGACAGGGGTACATGGGCCCACACGTAGGTGCATCAGCCGTGGCATTAATGCCCAGGACCAGGTATGGATGCATTGGCCCACGTATGGGTGCATCAGGGACTAGCGCAGCAGCCTAGACATTTGCCGCCAGGCACTGTCAGGAGTGACTGTCCGTCATTAGGTTTCCCAGTGGACTTTTCTGCCTTTAGCAGGTGTTTGGAAGAGGAATTGGGATGTTGTTCTGCTTTAATTTATGAGCAGCAGTGCTCCGAGATGGGTGTGTGGGCAGTTACAATTTGCAGACTCCCCTCACCCTGCCAGGGTTTGATCCTTCGACCTGGTGAAGACACCCAGGAGGGGACCAACCTGCACAAAACATGCTCCTTGTTACGCCCAACTCGTGGGATCAGGTGGTTTTTTTTGTACTGGGTTACTGAGCTGCTTTTAGCGTGTGCCAGGTGCTAACAGTCCTGACGATGGTGCAGAGTAATGCCTGAGGATGTGGCCTAGAAACCTCTGTGGTGACCATCCCACACGGGGGAAATTTCCACTTGGAGTTGATGTTCTGTGGCCAGATATGATAGCAGGATGATCACAGTCTGCGCAGAGCAAAGCGTCTGACCCTATCATCAGTGGTAGCCTCGTATGTATGAAAATGCCCCTGAGACAGAGCAGTGGCAGCTCTGTGCTGTGCAAGTGTAAATCTTAAATTAATTCAGACAGTGGAGTCTCGTCTGCTGTGCTCAGATGGGATCAAAGTGCTTTTCAGAAATCCTGCTCTTAGCATTTTGCAGGGTACCTCTTGTGTTCCTGAAAGCATGAAGAGAAGGACAACCCTTTTCCACAACAGCTTCTAGAGATTTGACTTTTATTTCATCTAACATCGTACTGGAAACAAAAAACCTTTGAATATATTCCTGAAACAAGCGGTGTCCAAAAGTCCTTTTGCAGATAGGAAACCAGTTAGCAGTGCCTGCTAAGCACTCCTTCTGCCTCTGGAAGCAATAAGTAAGTCTCCTGTGTACATCAGAAACCTGACCATTGAAAATTTGTTCAGAAGCAGAAATATTTCAGTGTGGGAAAAATGATTCACTGAAATGTTCTGATGAGCTCAGTGCATCACCAGCCCAGATGCGGCTGCAAACCGCCACCTCTGGCAGCACAAGCATGAAATGGATGTTCAGGCATTGCAAACGCTCCAGAACGCTCTGCTTCCATTCATTCCTTATATATACAATTTATATCTTAGACCTGAATTAATAAGTGGGTTTCTGTGACTTATTCAGCACACTTCTGTCTCTTTCTGCTCACAATTTGTGATTTTTCTCAAATGTGATCAAATTATTTTGACAAGTGTCTTGGCTTGTACTTGTGGTGAGGGTTCCTACCTTCTCTTAAATTGTGATCTGCTACGTGGTGCTGTTTAAGTTCCTTGTGGAAAGGCAAGTGGAAAAGCAGAAACATCCTTCCCTCAGTGCTGCCTATGATCCCCCAGCCCCAAAATAGGGTTTCCCCCACCCAGAAGCAGGCTGAGAGGTTGCCTTTGGCCGTGGGGGAGAGGCAGGCTGTGGTGGGACATCCCCCTGCCTGCCCCACGGCCTTGAGACCCGGGGGTAATTTGATGGGGACAGCAGGTCTCAGGGGACATGTGTGGACGTGGATTATTGCGTGGTGGGATACAGGACACCAAACTGCAGGAGAGCAGATGCCTTGTTCTACTTCTCGGGGAACAGCTTGCTTAAAGGCTTGAGTTTCCAGATGGAGGTGGACAGAGAAGGTCAGGCATTATGTGAAAGTTAGATGCTTTCCTGAGGAGTCCGGTTGCTTCCTCTAGGCTGATAGCAGCAGTAAATAAGCCATTGTTTGATGTGGGTGTTCGTCCAAATTCAGACTGTTGCAATTCCTCAGATAAATAGCTGCCTCTGAATTTCTGGAACAGGATGGATTTGGCTAACTTGTCTTAATGTCACTTGTTTTATTTTCTGATGAGTTATTTTCATAGTGCGAGCTTGTAACAGCCCTACTCAAGTTACTGATCATCTTCCCATTAGTTTCCTTGGTCTTTGGACCACATAATAGTTTTAAATGAATGAACAGACCACGTCATTTGGAAACGAGAATTTAGATCTATTAGTGATACTGGGCTGTGACCGAGTGTAGAGTTTCTTGGTGTTTTGAGTTAGTGAATGTGACAAGATGACGTGAAGGGTGAAGGACCACAACGTTTGCTTCAGAAGCAGAGAAATTCAGGATCAGGAGTCAGGCTCCATCTCTTGTGGAATAAAATTGGGAAGATAGTCCAAATGTGGCTGGAAAATACCCTAGACACATGTTTGGGTACTCTCTGGCTAGTGATAGATCTCTGAACATCGCTGTCAGTGTAATGCCGCTGTAAATAGCCGTATGCCACCAGGAACATGGTAAGGGGTGAAGAAGTCATCCACAACGTTGTCTGCTATTCAAACACACATGAGGCTGGGGTGAACGGCCCGCAGCGGCAAAGGGACAGGGAAACCATACCTCTGTGCTATTTTTAATTCCAATGCTGAAGCCAGGACATTGCTTTATAATGCCTAAGATCACTGCTTACTTTGAAGGAGGCTTTCAGAGAACCAGATACACCCCAGTTCTCAAGCGGTGACCTTCCTCTCTTTGAATGTGAAACCTCCGTAGGCAGCAACAGGCTGAGCTCCCACCAGCCCTGCCTTCACGTTCCCTTTCTGTCTCGTTTCAATTTGTTTGCTGAGGCCAAATTTTCAGTCATAACCACCGTATCGGCAAATGCTCCGGCTCTTTCTGTCCCTGGCACACCTCATGTAACCGAGCCGAGTGCCGTTACCCAATCTGCCCCTGTAATTTCACTGTTTTGTGTCACACGCAATCTCCTTTTTACCACATTAATTGCTGCTCATTTGAAGGCATAATAACCTTCATTTTGCAATGAATGGCTTGACATTCCAGGAGGAAAGCTTATTGTGCACTAATGATCTGTTATATGGCCTTTCAGTTTATTATGGTATGTAATGGAAGATAAAATAAAAATTAAATATTGTGTGTGCTTATCAGCTAATTTGAATACTTCAGTATCTTGGATGTTATGTCTTTTCAGCTATTGAATAGTGCTGTAATCTGCATTAAGAAATAGCTCCCTATAGATTTAGAAACAGCTCCCTATATATGTTTTTTTAACTAAGCTGGTTTTGCTTGGAAGAAATGCCATCTAGGAATTAAAAAATGCAGAATTTATTCAAGAAGGATAGTTTCTCTTCCTAGCTTTCTTGCCTCAGTTATTTATCTGCCCTGTGAAAATAACTGAGCCTCCACTGAGTCATGTTACATTATTTGGAGAGCACTTTTGAGATGCTTGTCGGGAAGATGCATTACAACTGGAAAATACTGTGCTTATTACAAGGAAAAGCCCTTGCAAAGCAGAACTGAGTCACTTTGGTCAGTTTGTAATTTACAGACAGTTTTACTGGATTGCAGATTCCTTTCTACATAAGGAAAATGTGCCTGTTGGAGTTCTTGTAGTGGAGAATACAATGAACTATGTGAACTTCATTCAGTCCTTAGGTAGATCTCCAAGGCTGCACCTTCCATAACCAAGGGTTGTGCTGCAGCCGCTGCCAGTGGACCTTGCCTGGGTTATGGTCATTTGGTGCTCACTGTCTGAAATCCTGTAGCCTGAGCATCCCCCACAGAACTTGGTGACCAATGTCTTGATCATGAGATACATTTCACCTCTTCTAGTCAGGTATATAAAGTGTCTGTAGGCAAAGATCCACCAGCAAAGGCAGCTGGACCTGAGCAAGGGTGGTGTATGCAGTGATAGCACCCCAGGGCTGGATGCACTCTGTGGTACAAAGGATGGGTGTCCTCCTTCCCTCCTCCTACACTTTCTCATCCTGCTCCTTCCCACCCGTCAATCATGTCTGTGTTTGAGGTGCGAGCCTGGATTGTCAGATGATGAGATATGGAAGTCGCAGGCTTTGGCCCCGCCAACCTTTCCCGTTCCCTCCTCAGCCTGGAGATGCAGGACCTGAATCTTCTCAGCTAACTCATTGGTTTTGCTGCTGTGCTGTTGTGAATCTGCTCATTATTTCATAGATAAAGTCAGAGCATCCACAACAGACTCTTTTTCCCCAGTACAGTCTACTAGGGAGAGGTAGCAAGATATGTGTCATTGCTGGTTTTCTTGAGTTAGTGCTATGGTTGGAATAAATGAATAACAGCATGAGGAAGCCAGCTTTCACCAGGAATATTGAAGATCGTTTCCGTGAATGCTGAGATAAACCCCCTTTCTAAGATCTTTTCCTCTGTTAATACATCTTCAGAATAAACCACAACATATGTTGCAATTAAGGTGAAATTTCTCCAATTAGTATTGCTGCTCAGCTGTTTCAAATTTGGTCCAAGAAATGGCTTGAGGCTTTTTCTCTCTCCCTCTAGGAATGCTCTCCATATGCAGCTCACTTGTACGACGCTGAGGATCCCTCCACCCCTGTGCGGACAATACCAGGACTTTGCCAAGACTATTGCCTGGAAGTGTGGCAAAAATGCCGCTCCATTTTTCACTATCTCTCCGCAGACCAAGAGTTAATTGCACTGGAGAACAACATGGCAAAATTCTGCCGCTACCTGTCCTTGGAGGACACAGACTACTGTTTTCCACACCTGTTGGCTAACCAGAACCTTAACCAAAACCTGGGGTTAGTGACCGCCGACGCAGAGGGCTGTCTCCAGCTCTGCCTTATGGAGGTCGCCAATGGGCTGCGCAATCCTGTTGCGATGGTGCACGCCAACGATGGCACCCACAGGTTCTTCATTGCGGAGCAGGTTGGCCTGGTGTGGACCTACCTCCCCGATCGATCCAGGCTCGAAAAGCCATTTCTGAACATCAGCGAAGCCGTACTTACCTCACCTTGGGAAGGAGACGAGAGAGGTTTTCTAGGTATTGTCTTCCATCCTAAATTCAAATTTAATGGTAAAGTGTATGTCTACTATTCAGTTGAAGTTCGTTATGAAGAGAGAATCCGAATCAGTGAGTTCAGAATTTCTTCTGCTGACATGAATGCTTTGGACCATGGTTCTGAAAGGTATTGTACACATGTTTCTCTGGCAAATGTATTTAAGATCTCAGAGGGCAGCTTGTGGATTTTTAAAGGCTGTTAAGGAATGAGACTTATTTAGCTTGATATTGTTCTTGCATTCCAGCATGGTAGCAAGTTAGTCCAAGTCCAGGTCTAGCTTACTGAGACAGAGAATATGCCTGTCCTCCATGGGCGAACTGCAAGTGCTCAGGGATAAAACATTTAAATTTCTCAGTTCTGGTATGTCAGAATATTTAACTGAACGCTGATTAAACATGATTTACAGTTAGTATTTTGGGGTTTGGGTTTTGGTTGGGTTTTTTTTGGTATTGTAATTATTACCCTTTAAAATAGACTTCTGCAAAGCATGAGTGAAATTCATTCTGAAGCCAAAGGTTCCAAAATCAATATAAACAAACTCAGTGATACTGGACCAAAGATGGATTTGGCCCCACATTTCTTTACCTGAATGACAGCTCAACCCTGTGATATTACAAATTTAATATCAAATTAAATAAAATGCAAACCACTGTGCTATTACTGAGTGCATTTTCATTGGAAATTTCATTTGTTTGAGTCTGATCCTGCAGTTGATCCACATTAATATGCACAGATAATTAGAGGTTTGTTTGTGGAGACAGTCTATAGATTTAGAACCTGGTGCAGAACCACGTAATAGAACCACTGTTTTAAGAGACCCTTGAATATTATTAATGTTAAGATTTTTGCTTTGTTACATGGGTTATATTAGGGCCAAATACTCAGCAGTGGATGATTCTAGCTCAAAAATGCATGTAGCCTAATGATAGGAAGGGGATGCTGGTTTATAAGCAATGACAGCAATTCAGTGTAAGCATCTCTGTAGATGACAGGTAAGGGGAATTTAAACGTGGTCCTCAGGAAAGCAACTCAGGAGCTTAAACCTGCAGATGTCAAGGCCCTTGAGCTGTCTTGTTTAAAAATCCTCAGGCTCTACATTTGTAACATTTTCTGTGCTTATTTAGCTGATGGTTAGTACGGCGAAAGCTTAAGAAAACAAAATTGTGGTCCCGTTGTGCTTGTGTAGGCACGGCTCCCACTGACTTCATCCTGAGATGCTGCCCAAGAGGCAGCTTCGGCCGACACATGGTGTGCATTGCCTTAGCAGGAAGGCGTATGTCTGTTTGCCTGCAGATTTGTGCTCCATGTGTTTTGTTTTCTTCCATCTTCTTTGGTTGAGGAGGATTCACCTTTGTGTCCATACAGGATCCTCCCTCGCTCCTGCTGCTGGCTGGAGTCCGTGCGCTCCTGCACAGTTTCCTTACCTCAGAAGTGGTGATGTTTAGCAGCAGGTGACAGATAATTACATATTATTGGGTTCCTTCCCACAATTTACAGTCTGATCACAAACTACCAGTACTTTCAGAAGGGAAAAAAACTCGCTAAAAATGAGGTGGTATAAGTGATTATTATCATTTGGTTTTGCAGCTATTAAGAGGCACTGTCAGCATGAAATCTGGACATTTTTAGAAGCTGGAGTAAAATAAAGTTGTTACACCTGGGAACCTCTACTGCATGTATTTGTGGCTTTACCTTTCTATAAAGTTATACTTTTATATATGTCACCCTTTTCTTACTACAAAAGGGATGCCAGGTGTGTAAAATAAACAGATGAAAGTAAGAGAGAGTTAGGTTTTAAAATGAAGGCAAAGATTGTTGGTACTGCTTTGAATAACCTTTGTCAAAATGTTAATTTGTTGGTGGGGCTGCTTTTTAACCACTCTTTAAGCTCCTAAAGTCCTGTGTATGTAATTATCATTTAAGGATTCTTCTCTCTTTAAGAATTTAACTATTACTTAATGTTTGAAAAGTTTTAGGTTCGTCTTGAAAGCGCCTGTCAGGATTGTGCCAAAGGCTGCTGTACAGATGCACAGATGGACTGGAGTCCTTTCTCTTGCAGTTTACAATCGGATTTAAGCTGAGATGCCTTTTCTTAAAAAAAAAAAAAAGAAAAAAAAGAAGTTTAAAAAGGAGGAAGGAAGAATCAGAGGAAAAGTATAATTAATTAAAAGTATATTCTGTCATGTGATTTCCCAGATTTTCCTATTACACAATTTGGTGTTTCTGTAATCTGGAAAATATGTTGGAATTATTTAAGGTTAGAAAATCAGTTGTGCCCACGTAAAATTCAGTAACATGGATATGGAGGAATTTGCATGAAAACTGATCTGTAGCCATTTCCACGTGTCAAGAGCAACGTTGGAGTGACGTTGCTCTGCCCTTTGCTTAGGGCTTGTGCAGTAGGTAATGCCTCCTCCCTGTTTTTGGTTAGGATAATCCTGGAAATAGAAGAACCTGCTTCCAACCATAATGGAGGAGAGCTGCTCTTTGGAGATGATGGGTATCTCTATATATTTACTGGAGATGGAGGCATGGCAGGGGATCCTTTTGGGACCTTTGGAAACGCCCAGAACAAGTGAGAGCCCCTAAAATCTTGTGTGTACCGTGTGTCCCTCCTGTCGCCCTTGGATTGAGAAGAGAAACTGGGGGAGGTAGATCGGGGGGCTTTCTGTCTCGGGTTTACTTTTTACCTAATGCCTGCGCTGGTGCTTGTGCACAGATACACTGTGTAACTCCAGTTTCCTTAGGGGAGGTTATCGAGGTGTGTCCTTTTTCCCTGTGAGCAGCGATAGCTCACTGAGCCTTCCAGCTCTCTGCTCGGAGCCCAGTTTTCTGCAAGTGGGGGGAGTCCGTGAAATGGGAAGCAAGGAGCCATCCCTACGGCAGCTCCAAGCCATGAGCGTGCGTCCGTGGGGCAGTGGGTCGTGGGAAGTCAGAGCCACATGAAGGCTGTTCAGTGGCCTGGGACAAATGAAATGGTCTTGAAATGGTTGTTTTTTCAGAGATATTTAAAGGCTTGTCTTTTCCAAACCAGAAAGAATGAAACCCTAGACTTTCCAAAAACCCATCTCTGAGTGAGAAGGTACGTTTAACCGAGGTCTAGTTTTATTTCTTTTTTTTTTTCCCCTTTCTTCTCCCTATACAGATCAACCCTGCTGGGCAAAGTGCTGCGGATCGATGTGAACAACAATGACCGCGGGCCTCTGTACCGAATCCCTCCCGACAACCCGTTTCTCGATGACCCTAAGGCTCGCCCCGAAATCTATGCGTACGGAGTGAGAAATATGTGGCGCTGCTCTTTCGACAGGGGCGAACCTCACACCAAAGAAGGGAAAGGGCGGCTCTTCTGCGGAGACGTGGGGCAGAATAAATACGAAGAAATCGACATCGTTGAGAAAGGGAAGAATTACGGCTGGAGGGCAAGAGAAGGGTTCAGCTGCTACGATAAAAAACTTTGCTCCAATTCTTCAATAGGTGAATAGATGTTCTCTCTAAATTACCTATGTCTCACACCATGCAATTTTCTGTGCCGTCATTTTTAATTCCTGCCTTCAAAGCCTGGCTGCTTGGTGGAAAACACACGTTTCTGAGATGTAAATCTATGCAGTCTCAGTCTAGAAGGGAGCTGACTTGGGGATAAATATTGAAAGTCCAAATGTTACCATTTTTGAGTTAGGAGGAAAATTAAACATGCTAGCTGTTGTTTTTCTAGGCGAGCTGTGTTGTTAGTCAGATTGCTTGGTGATTCTGTGATTTAGGGGGACAATTTAATCTTTTCCACATAAAATAAGCTTTCCTGCAGAAGCAAGAAAAATTTGGAGGAATTGTATTTTTCTCCATAACTCAAAAGTAGTGTCCTTATTTTAAAAAAAGAAAGAAACATATTGTGTAAGCTGGCTAACCAGTATGCAGACTGCCTGCTTTGCAGGTAACTGAATGACAGTGTATTTTTATTTATTTTAACTACGCCAAAAAGGAAAACCTTAATTTTTTTTTTTTTTTTACTTTCTAAACCTGTATTCAGGGTATTTGCTGGCTGGCTAAATTCTGGTGCATGTGTGAAGTTCCAGTGGATTGTGTTGCAAGGTTTGATGTGGACCACATCTTGTGCTGGAGTATCTCCCTAGAGATCCAGGGGGGCAGTGGGCTGGCACTGATTTGTGCTAGCTGAGATTCGGATTTTTTTCCTCTTCTATGTGCTATGTGGTGGTGTTTAACTTCCTTCTTTTTATTAACTTAGCTACAAGTACAGTGGTAGTGATTAAGTGTTTTTTATAAAAATTTCCAGAGCAGCGAGCAGATTTTTTGCAGTCCCTTTGCTGAAGCAGTTGTCAGAGAGCCTGTTTAGTGCTCTCTTGTGTGACAGCGCCTGCGTGAGCGTTCATGGCAAGCACTTTACTGAGGTCTCTGGGGATTTGGAACAATTTCTGATGCCTTTAGAGACCCATTTGTTAGAACAGTGAAATGTCACAGCCCCTTTAAAATGGTAAGTGCAGCTGCAGTGTAGAAAACACTTGCTTTAGATGAAATGCCCCTGGTGCAAGTTCCCCGCTGGTGGAGCTGCCGGGTTTGCTACTTGAGGCGTCTGCTACATGGGCAGGCAGAAAGGCTATGAGGACGAAGAGGGGTGGGTACCACGAGGAGATACCTGTATCCCAGGAGTTTTGAAAGAAAGGGGAAGAAGCATCCAATGGAGACCCTCAAAATCAAGGCATCCCCCTTTATTTTGCCTCTGTCTTGTGTTTTAACTTACATTTAACAATGAATATGCCAGTACTACATTTTCCCTGTGCCATACCATAAATATTTGATGCCCCTTTCAGGTTAAGCTCCCCTGCCTCAGAGAAACAGAAGCTATTTGCCCTGACATGTGACGTATCTTTTCATCAGTGCCTGCAGTCTGGAGTTACCCGTCTCTTTTTTCCCTTTCACCACCAAAACAAAGCTGCATTGGGCAAACATCTCCTGCATGGGTGCAGTGACTCTAAGAGTAACCTGCAAATTCATAGCAAAACCAGCCAGGCTGCGTAGAAATGGGCCAGAAGCAGCACTAGCAGAGCTGGGTTGTAGCAGGAGAAGAAGGGCTCGGGAGAACGGTGAGGTCTCTGGGTAATAGGGAGCACTCAGGTTTGTCAGGGGTTCAGCTTATATTGCAAGTGAAACAGCAGCCAGTCTCGCTGAGCTAGCTTGTCCTTGGTTAGCACAGCCTGCTAGGCAGGGCTATCGATCGTGGTTCTGAAAAAGTGAAAATCAAACTAAATATGACTCCATTGGCACTTCACTTAATTAAGGTGCTCAAATGGACCTGATCGTATCGTGCTAATCTCAGAACTATCTAGATAAACAGCTGTTCCACATCACGGATGAAGCAAGGCAAGTCACAGATCTTTTCTCCCCTACAGATGATGTGCTTCCAATTTACGCATATCCACACAAAATGGGGAAATCCGTTACAGGAGGCTATGTCTATCGGGGTTGCGAGTCTCCAAACTTGAATGGCCTGTACATATTTGGTGATTTCATGAGCGGGTAAGTAAATACTTCAGATACTCACTATACCCCCAGCCAAAGTCCTCCAGCAACACTACGCCTGCCTGCGAGCGCTCGTGCAGTATGAGCACTGAGGGTGCGCCGCTACTCGCTGGTTGCAAGCACTGGGCAAAGCCTGGCTGCTCGTTACAGAGGGCCCACGTGGCGTGTTTTATATAACCTTTAGTCCATGGTGCTGTGCAGGAACGCAGTCTTTGCTGAGTCACATTGTGCCAGTACAATTAAAGGGGCAATGATATCATGTTCATTTAAAGTCCTGGAAGTGGTGTAAAAAAGCATTTCAATGCATCCTAAAAAAAAAACCTCTCTCATGCAATGTTTCCAGACACCAAAGATATTGAAAGAAAAAGTAATATTGTCCAGCAGTGAGTCTGCTGCAAACCTGTGATGAGGCAGGCATGAGACTGGTTTGTTTTCCCCCCACCTCCTCTGCCTTTACTGTATCTGCATCTCTCAGGCCTCTCGCATGCAGTCCCTGCACCGCCTGCCCTGGCTGATGCACGGGTGCTGGGTGCCGGTGAGAGGCCACAGAGCTGCGGTGAAGCCAAGTGCTACGCATCTCTGGCAAGGTCCCCCCAGTCTGACATCTCTGAAACCCTCCCATATGATTTTTTCTTGTGCTTGTGTTGACCCTGAAAGACAAGGTGTTGCAGGGGTGTATAATATATGTGGTTTAATATTAACAATCTTTCCTTTCTTGGAGGAGCTACACTTTCTATAGTAGCTAATGCGGGTAGGAAGCTTTAAACATCCTTTCAGGTATCCTGATTAATGTTCATAAATCATCTTCTTGGTTACTTGGTGCTTTTTTGCCTTGCAGACGCCTGATGTCTTTGAAGGAGGATCATGCTACCAGGGACTGGCAATACAGTGAAATCTGCATGGGAACGGGACAAACATGCATGTTCCCTGGACTTATCAATAACTATTACCAATACATCATCTCTTTTGCTGAAGATGAAGCAGGTAATCTTTTAACTTTATATTGCCCTGAATGGCACGCTTGTGGTTTCTCTTTGGATTAAAACACCAGAGAAGGGATCAGAGAGGGCTCCTGGGAGGCAGTGTGTGGTGGAGAGGCAGAACGTGAGTCTGTCAGACTTTAAAATGCTGGTGGGTGAGATTCCCAGCATCTCCCAAATATCAAACCAAAGTCAGAGTCCTAATTTTGAGGCACCTCCTCCAGCGGCCAGCGTGCCACTCGTTGGCTGCAGGGGGAATTGGAGAGGCAGTTCCCTGCAAGACTGAGTCTGGGTGTGCTGCTGCCCGCACCCCTCTGGTCTGGAGGGATGGGGAACAGCAGAAGGCAAATACAATTAGAAAAGAAACCTCATTCTTCACGGTGCCATGCCATGGGGAATGCAGGCCCTGAGAGGCTAAGAAGCTGATACCCAAGTGAGAGTAAGTCTATGCTCTTGGCTAGTCAAGAAGACTGTTGGCATTATTAATGGATACAGGGAAGCAAATGTAATGAACAGTAATTATGAACCTGCTCACCCTGGCCTGGAATATTTGTACCTCTTGAGGTGAAGCAAAATGAAAGCTCTATGTTATGTCTGGAGTGAGGCATCAGCTTCACTGCTGCTTAAGTCCATATTTTATTAGTGCCAGCTGGGATTTTGCCTTGCGTAGGACTGAAGGATGTAGTCTCAGTGGAGCTTTGCATAGCTGTGTTTTTAAGACTGGAGACATTTTGCTTTCTAGGAGGGAACTGCTGCAATTTGAAAAGGAGGAAATGAAGAGACCTGGGTTGAAAGCTGGTGGTTGCTACCTTTGTTTGTCAAGGATATGTTAATTGCCCAGCCCTGCGGCGGGGCAGGCAGAGCATGCAGCTCCTGGCTGGGGACAGGGAGAGGGTGACCCTTGCTAAGTAGCCTTGTGTGCGACTCGGCAATGCAGGAGTTCATGTTCTGCACCGTGGTGGGGAGGCCCTGGCTTGTGGTCACAAACACCTGCTTCCAGAATGCCCCAATTTTTAAACTTCTGTTTTTCCTGCAGATTATGCCAGGTGTGGATGTTGCACAAATGCAACATGCATTGCATATCATATAAATGCAAATTTTGTCATGTAAATGCAAATCATCCAAATTAAGTATTAGCTCAAAAGTTTGACTTTGGGTTTATCTTTTTTGGAGTTAAAATCCATTTTCTTTAATGGTTAATGTTCATGGAAGGTAGAGCTGTTTTGCAGTGCTGTGGTGAGAAGCGTATCTTACCCTAAAATCAGAATAACTTAGTTTAAATCAGCTTTATGCCAGGGCAGAGGGCTGCCAAGTGCAGTATCAAGCTGCGAATTGCAGCCCTCGCTCACGCACCTGGGGAGCGGCGTCTCCCTCGTCCTGCGCCTGTGGGCAGAGTCTGTGCAAAGTGGGGAGAAACGCTGCCGCCCTTTTTCTGCCCTGCGCTTTTCAGGCGTACTTTGCCTAAATTTGGGCTGGAGTCTGTTCTCAGAGGTAGTTATTTGCCTTGTGTTTGCTTTATTATAATGGAAAGAAATCTGTTGATAACGGTTTAGTGAGTTTTCTTTATCTGCAGTGAACAGTCTTCTCTTTCACCTTTTTGGTGTGCTGGGAGTCTGATTTTTTACAAGTTTATCACACAGTTTATTTTAACAAGCTTTTCTTCATGGAAGCGTTTGGTTTTTGAGGTGGTTGCTCTGATGAATGTTAATCTGGCTGGTGCAGTGGATGTGTTTACGTGGTGGGGATACCTATATTTTTGGCTCATTGCACAGCCATTATAAAGCTAGCAGCCCCGTCCCATGGCAGCTGAATGTGTTGGGGACACCCCAGGCACTGTGCTATGTCTGTGGGGTGCACATGTGATATAGCCTGTGTGCTTCATGGCCTGAGCATCCCTATTTCTGCCTGATAATTTCCAGGAAAGAGGGGTGGGCTGTGGAGCACACATCACTGCACCGCAAGACGCAGTGCCAGGTGTTTCCCACCCCTCTTTGGATCAAGGCTGCCTCTGGCCTGTGGTTAATGGAGCCCACCAGAAAAAAGGAAGAAACCAGCCAGGGGTGGCCAGGGGTGGTGGTTTCTGCCCTGGGAGCATCCGGAGGAGCTTGGCCAGGGCAGCGCAGGAGAGCAGGGAGGAGGAGGGAGGCTCAGCAGCCAGCAGGAGCTGCCACCGACTGCCCACATCTTCCTTTGCTTGCTCTCACCCCTCTGCTCCTTCCCCTCTTCCCCTTGGGGTACCCATAGGACGCCCAAAGAAATCTGCCTTACTCACTAAGCAGATCTCCATTGCCACTTTTTCTTCCTTTTTTTTTCCTTTTTTGAAATATTGCAGATTTATTTTTTCTCTCCGATCCTTTTCATTGCACCGCTCAAGCACTTGAGCTGGCAAAAGAGAGAGAGGAGTGTCGGAGGGACTGCTTATCCCAGCCTCCCCTGCACAACAGGAGGAGAAAGATGGATGTGCAATTAAGAGAAAATAAGTCAAATAAATGGTGGTCGTTGTTTGGCTGAAGGTCGAGCCCTATCCATGTGACCTGACAGAGCTGTGACGAACCAAATGCCTTTCGTGTGAGATACATCTCACTTTGTCAGTGTGCTAGAGAAAGCAAAAGCAAAATCTTGTTCTTCTGTAATTCACCCCAAAGGAGTGCTTCATCCAAAATAGTAGAAGACAGTGTGAACATTCTTAATTTACTTGCATTTTGTTTCAACAAAGGGAATTCAGGGTTTGACTGTTTTGTGTTTGAGAAGTTAAAGGACACAGATCAGACTGAGGTGACAGCTAAAGTCTGGGCAGCTGAACCTGCAATGGAAATTTGTCCAAGTAATATTTCATGACAATATGTAAAAGCTCCCACTCACTAAGAGTATTTTATGCCACTGGACTGCAGATGAACTCTCACTACAAACCCAAATACAAACGTGCCTTGTTTCCTCCAGTAGCCAGATCTCCATCTTGGTCCCAGGTTTCCTGATGATCTCTGACCTGTGATGCAGAGTTAATGCCTTTGTGCTGTACAGGACAGAAGCTCCATGGAGCGTTTTCATGGCTGTGTTTCGTTTTTTTCCCAGGGGAACTTTACTTCATGTCTACCGGCATACCAAGCGCCACGGCTCCCCATGGAGTGGTGTACAAAGTGGTGGACACATCTAGGTATGAGATGTTCTTTTTGCAAAGCCTAAGTGTGGTGCAGCATGGATGTGATGAATGATCCTGACGGACGAACTAGCTCTTCTCCCATGCTGGGCCCTTCTGTGGAGCTTGATCAAGGAACGGCTGGAGCAACCCGTTGTGGGTCTGCTTTGCACCTGCAGTTGTGGGAGTCTACACTGCCTGCTGATCACCAACTTGTTATGGGGCCTGTTGGTGTTATGTGGGTTGGGAGATTTGTTCCTGAAAGCTAAAGGAGTATTTTACGGGTGGCTTGTCTTTCTCAGGCAAAGTTTCTCTAGATTCCTGCCCAGAAGGAGGCAGTTTTTCTCAATGTGTTTATTCTCAGTTCCTCTCCATCCCTTGTAGCCAGCTGCATCTCCCGTAAGAGCCCCGTGCCCAGGCAGCTGCAGCTGAAGCTGACCCAGCGTGACCTGCAGTGCTCTCTTGGGCAAACCAGAAACGAATGTCAAAAAGTACATTCTTTTTTGTGTTTCAAAGAGGAAAATGGTTTGGACAAGGAAATAAGACCATTGTTACACCTTCTGGATCCCAGGTGCGCGTATCTTCAGACTGGGCAAGGCAGGGAATAGTTGTGTTTTATGGGAAGACTTCTAGCTGTTTTTTCCATCTTCCTGTTTTTTAAGCATTACTATTATTGGCGAAACACCAAAATACTTTCAGCCAGACATGTAGAGTGAGACTTTCATAGCTTTTATATTTTTAAAAGGATTAAATTTACAGCTTTAGCTATCTGAGCATTTTGAACCAAGCCACTTTTCTGTTTTATGTTGGAACCAGACCTCAAAGTTAAACAGCCCCCAGAGCTGCCGCGTGTTTTCCTCCGACTCCTCCTCTGTCAGGAGCGTTTTCCATTATCTAACACAGTGGAAGAGTTCCTGTAAACTGTGTATTAAGAGGCTGGTATTACGCAACCTTTGCAAAAATAAAGCAAGCAGAAGTCAAAAGAAAGTCGTAAGTTTAAGTTTAAAAAGAAGTTTCTTTAGTATGTCGAGTACAGCAATATGAATAAGAAATAACTCATAGGAAAATTCATAAAAGTAGGGAATGTCCCTGTGGCAGTTGTTGAGAGGGGAGCTCTTCCACAGAAATGCAAATACAAACAATCCTAATTACAAAGAAGTTATACCCTCCAAATGCAAACATCATGCATTTTTGAACTAGTTTGAAAACCTCGGAAGAAAGCTGCAGATTAACGAGCCAGCCAGCGTAGGAAAAAGTGATGATGAACTGGATGTAACTTCTCAGAAGTGAGATATACCTCCATGGCAAACAAATTTGCATCAAAATAATGTGTTGTTCTAAGAAGCCGCCTCTGTAGGAGACACTTAGGGCTCTTGTTTAAAACTAATGCATTTTTGGTACTACTTTTGTAGTAGTGAGTCTTTTGTTTGGGCTTTGTGTACGAATAATAGTGTGTTATTTTGCTTCTCTGAAGGCAACCTGAAAACTTGCATATACATGACCTTTATGTCAGATGTTCAACATATACTGTCTAGTTTTGTGATTTTTATTTTCAATTTGATGAATCTCTTTCTGTAATGCTTGAACCTGCCAATGTTTTATTTCCTTAATGGATTCAGCAATAGCAAGTGAAAACACAGCCAGAGGACTCCACTGCCTTGTGAATATTTGGACTTTGATCAACGGAGATATGTGATTGTTTAATTATGTTTTCTGCTGTAAGAGATTACTTGGATCATTTAAACAGACATGTTTTTTTTCCAGTGAGCATTACATTCATTGAAAAACAATGGGAAGCAAAGGCTCACAATGCCAAGGGAAAGGAATTAATTGTACGCTCTATGTGTCCCTTTTTTCGCAGGAGAGCACCACCAGGAAAATGCCGAGTTGAGCCATCGCCAGTGAAAGTAAAAAGCAAGCGCATCCAGTTTGTGCCAAAGGAGAGTAAGTGTCACTGTTGTTGCTTATTATTGGTGCATGTTGGCTGGCAGTAAATATAAACTCCAGGCTCACACTTTCTCTGTGTGCGTGGAGACCACCCAGAACTTCACTCTTCAGAGTATCCTCAAAATTAATTTTTACCAGCTGTTTTGGATCTGAAGAGTTGGTTCAAATAAAGCATAAGGTATTTCCCCTCTCCTGGCCGTGCGAAATCTTCTCTGTAGTTTCTGCCCCTGTACATTTTCCCTTTTCCATGCTACATGATGTTGGTCTCTTCTCCCAAGTAACTAGCAATAGGACGAGAAGAAATGGCCTCAAGTTGCACCAAGGGAGGTTTAGATTGGACATTAGGAAAAATTTCTTTACTGAAAGAGTGGTCAGGCCTTGGAAGAGGCTGCCCAGGGAAGTGGTTGAGTCACCATCCCTGGAAGTATTTAAAAGACGTGTAGATGTGGCGCTTAGGGACATGGTGTAATGGGCATGGTGGTGTTGGGTTGGTGGTTGGACTCGATGATCTTAGAGGTCTTTTCCAACCTTAATGATTCTATGATTCTACATCATACCTGTTTCATTGCCACCAACTTGGTTTCCCCATAACTGTTTCTGTACTGAGATCCTGTGCTCAATGGTGCTTTTCAGTGATAAGTGTTTTTTTGCAGTGCCTTCAGGTAGTGAGGAGGACTTCAGGAGCTGAAGGATATGAAGGGTTGGGAAATAGCTCATTGAGCAAGATGAGGCCTGAGTCATTGTTAGTTGTAAGTGAGACAATATGGGATGAGAAAACGCTCCCAAAAGAGTCTGCGTGATCAGCCATTCAGGTGAACTTTTGGCTTATCCAAGCCCTCCAGGGCTTTTTGATTGCTTCATACTGAAGTATTGTACTGCTACAGCTGGAGCAGTCAACGATGTAGCTGAATCTGCAGCAAGCCAAGTACTATTTATGTCAAATGCAAAACCCTAAATACGCTATTAGGATCTCAAAATTTGATTAGGCAGCATCACCTTTCTTTTCCCCTGTGCATTTTGTTTACACATGTAAGTAGCTAGGCAGTACTCTAACAACTTTGTCATGAAGTTAATATTACTGTAGGATCTCTAATGTCAGAACACTTTTATTTAATTTTTAATTACATTAATCATATTACACTGCATTTGAGTCATTGACAGTTCCTACAGCTTTGACTTCAGGGAGGAATGAGAGCACTCAGCACCTTGCAAGATTGAGTTTTTAAGGTGGAACAAGATCTAAGGCTAATTATTAACTGTTGACATGCCTGAGCATTCAGCACATCTTCAGAAACATTCTCCTTTGCAAGCTGTGCATGCAGTTTCCAAATATTATTAACTTGGTTCGTGTTCAACCGGCTTTGTCTCTGTTTCTGCATTATTCTCTATGCAAGTCCAAAGTTCAGACTAAATCTTTTGGGTTTGTTTACAAGGTAGTTTTTATCATAAAATAAAACTTCGGAACAGTGGGAGAGATTCTGCTAAGTGTCTCGAGAACTAAATTCATATGTAGGTGAAAACCAAGCACGAAGATTTTGATTCAGAAGCATGCAAATGGGGTGTGTAGCTGTAAATATTTTGCTCTCTTCGTTGGTGTTTAGCATGAATGTAACAGAATTGCCAATGCGGCTTGCATTAGCTGGACGCATGCATTTGTTGGAAGTGTATTTAATAAATAGCTTGACAAAGAGTAATATATAACAACAACTTGATTCAGTGAGGTGAAAAGCACTCCCAGGTGACCATTAGCTTTCATGCAGTCCTACATTTTTAAGAGCTTTGCCAGATCAGGCTCCAGCAACTGAGGTGTGCACAGGTAAGGCTTTCACATTTGTTTCTTGCCTTCAGAACCTCAGCTTCCAAAGAATGGAAATATTTTCATGCCACAAATACAATTCCTCTCCAAAGAGCATTATTTGGAAAAACTGGACTGCTGCAAGGGTTTGTCTTTTGGGGATGATAGATATTAAGCACAAATAAGACAGTCATATATTTTCTTATCTCTGTACTACAAAGCAAATGATGAATGAGAATGAATAAATCTAGAATATAATTTAAAAAGTCATGTCTTTGCAAATATATGTGACACTGTCCCAGCCCAGTAGTTTGTTGTTCTAAGTAATTCTGAATTGCTTCCTTCTGACAAGCTAAAACTTATTTTTAAGCTAAAAATAGAGCGCCTGTGAATAAGCAAGTCCAGTAATGCCTGGAAACTGTGACAGCAAAGAATTTTCAGCTCTTCAGAGTTCAAGGCTCTTTTATTTTTTTTCATGAGGAATAGAAAACCCAACCCCAAATCCTGTTTTATGTGTTGTCCTGGCAACTCCGTTCCTTTTGCACATTCCAGTTGCCAGAGAGAATTGATTTTGAATGTTCCTGATTTCAGCTCCTCTGAATAAAGCATCTGGCCCAGTGGGGAGGCTGCCGCTCTCGCTCTCGGTCTGGTAACGATCCAATCATTAGTAATGAAGAGAAGAGCAGAAATAGTGCCTGTCTTTAAAATGCTTTCAGCAGGGGAGAAGGGTAGGGTGGGGAACTCCTCTTCTGACCGTGAAACTCCAGTGCCCACCCTTTAATGGCCAGGCTGAGGTTTTGCCAATAAACTGCTTGGGGTTTCCTTCTTGGGAGAGGCTTGCTGGTTGGCATTGAGCCCTGCAGTCCTCTCTGCTAACTGAAAGCAGCCGACATTTTTCACTGAGGAAATATTGGCTCGCCAGGAGCGTTGTCGCTTCTCAACCGGATCAAGAAAGCAAATTCCGAGAAACGAGTTAAGTCAGTCAGAAATCAGCGCTGGTTTCATATAGTTGTCTTTAAGTAGTGTCCGTAGATTGACGCACTCATGGTTTCCTGGGTTTTTCCCCCAACAGAGCTTATTGTGAAAACCCCAACGCCGCGTCCCCAGCTGAAGGCCACCGAGGCCCCTCGGGGAGGCAGGCCAGGCCCCGAGACGCCCCGCGCGCCGGCTGTGGAGTGGCTGGGCCAAGCCCCGCCGCCGCCGGGGAACCGAAGCAGGACGCCCACCACCCCAGCGCCGAGCGGCAGGGCCCCCAAGCCCAGGAAGGGAGGAGGGAGGAGGGGGCAGCGCAGGAAGAAGAAACCCCCCGGCACGGCCCCGCCGCTGCGAAACGGCGCCGTGCGGCTGATGGAGCAGCGGGGCCGCGGCCGGAGCCGGGGCCGGGTGGAGGTTTACATCGACGGCGAGTGGGGCACGGTGTGTGACGACGGCTGGGGCCTGCCCGCCGCCGCCGTGGTGTGCCGCCAGCTGGGCTTCCCCTATGTGGTGCGGGCCAGCAAGAAGGCAGAATTTGGGGAAGGGACCACCCTTCGCATTCTCCTGGATGACGTCCAGTGCTCCGGGCAGGAGAGGACGCTGCTGGAGTGTGACCACGCCGACGTCGGCACGCACAACTGCTCCCACGAGGAGGACGCCGGCGTGGTGTGCAGCCGGGAGGAGGTGACAGACTGGTGACAGAGGAGCTGGAGGGACTCAGAGCAGGGCCCCTCCTTGCCCGACCCTCTAAACCCGCGTCGGTATTGAGGAGGGTGTGCTCTGCCTCGAGGATGCTGCGTCTGTTCGAAGGGATCTTGCTGTTTTCTTCACGTTCATCCCCATCCATCTGGCTTGGAAGGAAAGAAAAAGTAAAGTGAAGCAGTGACTTGAGTATGTCGTGGGCAGGGACTGCGTTTGTACAGGGTTTTTTTTATAGGAAGAAAACCCCAAACGTCAGCCATTATAGATTAGAAAAGCAATGCATCCTGTTGCCCTTTCCCCTTTCGAAATACAACATTCCCCAGCCGTGCTTCACAATGTTTTGCCGAAAAATAAATTCCCAGATGACCATGTTTCGCTCTTATGGAAGTGTTTGCGTTGTTTGGCTTGCTTTGCCACCTGCAGCTCTGAGTGGTGGTTTCTAAGTATGCGTAAATCTGTGCCTTTCTTTGCAGAACACAAAAGCAGAATTTTTGGTTAACTTTCCACGCACTAGTTTAAAGGAAAGTGATTCTTCTGTAATGCTTGATATTGGTATAAGCCTATTGATTATAAAAGATAACTGCGTCTAAGCAAAATCAGATAAATTAGAAAAAGTCATGGCATACTGCCCGGAAAATATTTCTGCAGTTTACCCTAGTCTAAACGAAAGGAAAATCCGGCCTTTTTTACGTGAACAGGATTGTTATGCAGTTTAACTCTGGAGATACTTTGTACATGTTTCTCTGCATTCCCAAACGTTGTGAAGCCACATGTTTTTGCATTCAATTTTCACAGGTGTGAATGACTAGACAAGAGGTAATGTACTGAGGCAATAATCCTGTAATATTTACCCCTTTTTAAAGGATATTAAAAAACCCACAGAACTCATTTTGTCTGAAATGTGTTTTTCACCTGAGTGGTGATTGGAGACACATGTTCTCCTCTTGTGATCTCTCTGTGGTTGATAGCATTTTGCCTGGTTATTTTTTTCCCTGATGTAATCAGGATAGGTTTTATCTTGCTGCTCGCACAAGAACATGAGAAAGACAAAATTATACAAATGTAAATGACTAATGCATTCAGCAACGTTCATGAGCAAAACCTTGTATCTAAAGCTCTTACTATGGATGTTTTTTTAATTCCCCAACTTCAGTTCCCTGATTGCAAGTTGACAGTGTCCTCTTAATCCCAAAACATCGATGTATATGGTAAATAAATTTGTTTTAAGTAGTTTTTCTTGAACTTTCTGATATACCCATTAAATACTTTTTATGTTAAAGAATACCTTTACTATACAAAAGCAGATGATCAGAAAAATAGCACTGTCTTCCTACTTCTTATGAAGTATAAAGGGGAGAACAGACATATAAAGTGCCTTTTGCAAAATACTACTCTTACTTCATTGGAAAACCTACAAATGCCATCAGGCACCAGAGTGTCATCAGACTTTTCCCATTGCAGGGAAGGTGCAAACGCATCTGTTGAAAGTGCAGAAATTCACTTCAGACACATCAAAACGTTCAGGGAACGAGAAAGCCCTTTGTAAATTCTTCTGTTAAAAGAGTTGGCACCGGTTGAGCTGGTGGGACTAGAGGGCTGGATGAAAATGGAAGGTGGAGATACAATCTTTCTTCTTCCAAATTCCTCTTCCACTTCTTTTGGCTCGTTAGCCAAATTTCAGTTAGCTCTAGCTGTGGCATTTTAAGGAGAATTTTGGTCCTAGTTATACTTAAAAACTCTGGGTAGAAAAAAGGCCTGCACAACAAAAGTTACACTAAATTGGGATGATTCAAGGATGTCTGCCATAGACCAATTAGACAGGAATTTCACCATCATTTTCCAGGTACTTAAGTCTTCTTTTTCTGATTTAACTATTAGTTACCCTATGCCTGCTCTAGCCCATTTGAGCCTCCTGAGGCCACCTACTTCTTGCATATTGCTGGTGGTGACTGCCACCAACCCGCGGCTGCGTGGCAGGCAGTCTCTGGTGACAGCTAAAGGCATATGGAAACCAGCCCACGAGGAGCAGCCGTCGGTAAGAGCGAGCTGTGCCATGGCTGACGGCAAACACAGAGCCGTACACCCCCGGTGTTTGCTGCCGGCGTTACGTGGGTGCCAAACCTTCACAGGGGAAATATTTATCAGCAGAGGAAGAGAAAAGACTTGCAAATAAGGTTTTTTTTCCCTCTTACCCTTTCTCCCAGCCTACACTGTGTGGGGAAAGCATTCAAGTAGGTGCGTGCCAGCTGAGTACACGGGGTTGTGTGTGCATGTCTGTGCCTGCCAGCTCAGTACGCTGTTATGGTCCTGGGAAGATATTTCTGACCATCGTGGTCCCTTCCAAGCTTAAAATATATCTACTCTAAATCCTGGTATTTGTCAGTCTAGTTCCCTGGTATTTAAATAATGAGCCTGTACTATTCAAAGCACAGACGTACATGTGCGTTTAAATACCTGATATATCATTTGCTGTTTAAGAGGATTCTTATTGATAGCTTTTTTCTTCATTTTAAAATGCACTTATATACCAGGATGTCACACAAATTGAGCTTTAGATAAACTGATAAACCCTGCTGCTACATTAGAACATGCCAGTGTACCACCTGGATGCTGATTCAGGATAAAGATCTTAAAATAGCCCAGAATAATGCTGGTTACCACAGCGCAGCAGCTCTTCTGCATGTGTATGTGGCAGTCTCAGACTTTTGTCTAGTAGTAACGTGGTTTATTTCCTTCTCTCCTGATTCACCTCTGTGACTGAGACTGGAGCATCTGCATTTTTTCTTACACATTTTTCTTTTCCTTGTGCTAGCACAGCTGTCTCACATGGAGGATACAGCATATTTCTAAGGGAACAGTGTAGACCCAGCCTTGCTACCTCTTTTTCTCTACCTCCAAGGCAGAGTAGCTCTGTGCAGAGCTCAGATTTTTTTCACTTACATTGCTTCTGGTACCCAGCAGCCAGCCCGAGCACCGCCACGCTGTGTTGCAGTCTGTGGTATAGACATCATCTTCAGACCAAAATCATTTGACCTTACCATGTTCTTTCCAAGGCATCCGATAGACAAATTGTCCCACGAGTATCTGGGAAAAAACTTCAGAGTTTGCTGCCAAAGCAATGGAGAGATAGGGAAATAGTTAGGGTGTTGCAGCGGCGATGCTCATTCAAATGCTGGCAAAACCCTTCTGGGTGCTGAGCCCTGGATGGAGCACGCCATGAGGACATCCCCACGTGGGGGGAGCTCGGGCTCTGCCCAGCTTCTCTGGGTCAGGTTGCAGGGTATGAACAGCACGAGGCGCAGTATCACATTACTAAGCACGCGGCCTGTAGTTAAGTAACACTGAAGCCATGACTCACGTTCAGAAAGCTCGGCGGTGGCACCGTGGGTGACACTGGCACCAGGTGCAGAGATGAGCCTGGGGGCCCAACTTCACGTGATGCCGTGGTGTTTTTCCTGCCTTCATCTCCCCTGCCAGCCTCTCCCCACCTCTCACCCGTCGGTACCTTCATGTTGGGCCTCAGCATGGCCAAGGGAGCAGCTCGTGTACTGCTGGCCCACAGCCCAAACCCAGCAAAACACTTCCAGGAATGCACCGAGCAGAGCCTGCCTCTTCTTTAACCTGTTAGCGTCGATATGGTTGTATGGGGGGTTCCCCAGTACAAATCCATCCTGCTGTGCGAGCTCAGCCCGGCACGGTTATGATCAACATAGAAACTCAGAAGTGCAGAGGAGAAAACCAGTCACAACATATCAATATCCAAGCCTGCTTTTCCTCTCTGAAAGATGCCAATAGACCTCTTTAAAAGGTCCGCTTAGCATGTGAGATTGGCCCCCTTAGACACTTTCAGACATAAGCACACGTTTTTCTGTATGAAAAGAGGTGTAAGCATCGTTTGACAACTAATAACTGCATCCCAAATTTAAGTTTTAAGAATTCATGGTTTTTCCTCTGTTAAACAAATGAGACCCCAAGCCCATTTGACGTGTGTCAATACCTCGTTGCCTTGTACATGGCTTTCCTGGGGTTTTTCATGTCTAGAGTTTACGCTGGGGCACAGGTGCAGCTGTAGAGCTGCCTTGAGCAATGTTTTAATGTAGTCAGAAAAGCAGCTACAATGGAAACAGCAATCATTCCTTAACAATAATGTGGTAAATAAGGATGCTATTTTTGAGGAAAAAAATGTCTCTAGTGTTCAGCCAGCTGTAAGCACTGACATCAAGTAGCTTGTTCCTCAGGGGCATTAGCTGTTGGCAATGACTAAACCCTTGGACTGTTTTCGTTATTATTAACCATCTTGCCAATTACTTGCCCACTCCATGCTGGAAAATTTTATTAACTGAGAAGGATCAGCTTTCCTCTTACAGTCCTTATGGACCTCAGTATATATGAGCTGGGTGACAACCAACTCAGGGTGAAAATCACTGCAAAGGTCTGTATTCGGAAGTGTTGGGTAAGTAACATCTAAGCCCACTGTAGATTTTGTTTTGCAAAGGTATGGTTGACTTCTGTATCCAGTGTAGCTTAATCTGTGGCAAAAGGTCTGGGTTTAGGTCAGCTCATTTATTATGAGCAGTTACCTTTTCTGAGAGTTTTCCTGTCCACATCTGCCAGGTGTGGTCAGGAGATAACAGTACAACAGTGCATGTCAGGCTTCAGCAAGGTGGCTCTGATGGCCTTGAAAGGTGCCAAGGTCTAGCACTCCAGAACCTTCTTTCCACACAGCAAAAGGCTTTATCCTGATCAAGTCAAGACGTGATGCCCCAAAACCAGAAAAGATTGGAGCACATTTGGTCGTCAGTACCCTCAAATGAAGGAATTTTTTTTGCCTGATAAATGAAGTGGCAGCAGGAAACATTTCCTGGCACTAGAAGGCAATGAGCTGTGGGGTCCCTGCACGCCCGTGGCCCAGGCTAACCCACGCCCTCCCAGATCACCCTTGGCTGAGTCAGGACTCACTACCAGTTGTCCTTATAACCAAAGAATGACTCTGATTTACTAGTGTAGACGAAGCCTTTGTGAAATCTAAACCCAAGGTGGCTGTTTTTTCTAAAGGACTGAACTGCTCATTGCAAGACCACGTAGGCCTTTTGCTAATTTCTTTTCTGGATGCTACAGAAACAAAATCTCTTTGGAGCTGATCAAAAGTATAGGGAGACAAAATGATGGCTTTATTTTATTTATTTGCACCTGCTTTTGAACTCAGTCAGTATATCACTAGTATTTGGACTGCTCACTTTTCCCTCCCCGCTTTGCTTTTACTGTGTATGATGTATTGTGGTTTTAGGGAGATGCCAGATGAGTTGCAGACCACAAGGTATTTCATTCCTATATGCATAGCAATTCTTTAAATCAAGATTTTAGACCATTTTTGCTGTGCCCACCTTTCCAGTATGACACTTAAAGACACCTTAGAGAGAAAAGGAGCTTCTGGAGGAAGCGGCAGGGGCTGTTTTGGGACCTGTGGTCCCAGGGGCTCGTGCCATGCACAGGGCGATGGGGAAAGTCCTGAACCAGAAAAATCTTTCAGGGCATCTGCAGTTCTGCATAGGCAGATTGAAAAGATCTTGCATCACCTGAGGTTTTACTTTGGAAGAGCAGTGGGAAAGGAAATTATCCTTCAAACTTTATCATGGAAGAAAGATCTTGCTTCAGTTTTTCATCTGCCCCTTCCTGCATGCCATAGCTTGTGGCATTACACAGCATGCTGTCGTGCAGTCTCATCTCACACAGTCCCGTAGGCTGGAGGTGTCCCCCCCAGCCCAGCCCGGCCCAGCCCTCGCCCCCCAGCAGCCGCTGGGTCAGCGGTGAAGACACTCTGCTATTCCCCAGCAGGTTTTGTGGCTTGGGACTCTGCGCTCGGGGAGCTGACTTTCCCAGAAAGAAGGTCAGACAGAAGGTCAAGTTTTTGTTACTAACTTGATGCCACAGTTCCATTTCTTGTTCCTTGATAATTAGTAAAATAACATTTTCTGTATCCAAAAACATTGTAACTACACTCGCTTGCTTTGGCTTGGATGGAGTTAATTATGCTTCACGCTGATACAAATAACAGCAGAATTGGCCTACTGCTTTACATTTTATACCCATATATATGTATACGTATGGTGAGGAAAGCTATGTACTTACTTTTGAACAAAAGTAACATTTTTCTTTTAATTTTATTAATAACTGGATTCAAAATAGGGTCATGTATTGAATTGTGCTGGTAACAAAATTTAAGTCCGTATTTTGTAGTATTAGTTATAATGTTGCAATTTGTTTTATATAATAAAAATAACCAAATGTTTACATTAAAGTATGCATTTTATTTTTTCCTTTGAGCTGGTGTATGAATGAATGTAACCACATGGCAGCAAATGTCGCCCCATACATTGCAAATGATGAGTAACAGAGAAGCAATCACTGACTGTTTAAGGGGAGGGAGGTTAAGGTAAATGTCTCTCCTGTATTTGGTAAAAAATTCTGTATGGTCTCACTCTACATAACTTCATCTGCCTCACCACTTTTCACATTGGCTGCCACAATAACAGTAGAAATGCAAGGAGTTCAGATATTGCTACTTGGCTGTCAGAAGAACAAGGTGGAGTTTGGAAGTGTACTTCAATGAATATTTTGAAATCTGGTTATATTCCTCTCCTGGTGTTGCTCTGAGCCGGATGATGTCTGCTGGCATTGCGGCATTCATATCCCGGGTTCAAAGATATGCAAAATATGAATCTCTCTGAACTCTCAGGCTACGGTAGATTCAACGGGCAGCTGAGCTGCAGTCATGCAGCAAGAAAGCTTGAGAATATACATTTTCTGTCCTGAAATTTCCAATCCTTGGAGCAGAGGACTTTATCTTTTGCATTATTAAACGCAAACGATTATTTGCCACAACCTGGCAACTACGTGAGATGATCAAATGGAGGAAGGCGAAGGCACACTGTGTACAGATGCAATGAACGTGTGGGACACAGTGCTTCCTGTGGGATTGCCCACGTGTGCCAGAGCTGCTAGAGCCAGGCAGAAGGACCAAAATCCCTAAACAGCAGTCGGTCCTTGGATTCCACCTGCACAGTGTTTCTGCCTAGGAAAGGAGGAGATGCCTAGTAAAACCAGTCCTGAAGTTTGCATTTCTGCTGGAAATGGATGAAGTGCAGTGCTCATGCTAGCCCCAGACCCCCACTAGTTCCATATGGACCTTTAGGCAGGGGGTGAGGTCTTAGACTGTAAATTCTCCAGGGGAGGTACTAATTTAATCACCATCTGCACTTAACCAGTAGTACACAACAGATGGAGACGTTTAACAATAAAATTAAAAGCTCTTTATTTAGAAATATATTTTATTGGTAAATTCAGACTGCGCCAGGATACCCAGCCCTCTGGCTAACTGCGTGCTGCAGAAGGCATATCCCAGCACAAGAGACGCCTATGCTGTGCCTTCTCCTCGCTGTCCTCACCTACAGCCTATACAATGCTGGACCTCTGGAGAGAGAGCAGTAAATGTTTTCTAAACCTGAATGGCTATGAAAAGACAAGCAAAAGAGAGCAGGAGTTTGGACTAACCCTATGTCCCATCAATTTTTCAAGTTCACCTTGTAACTTCACACCAGATAATTGTTCCCAGCTTTCTGCTCTTCTGTTCGGTTCCCAGGTCTCTCTTGCTTTTCATGTTTATGGGAATGTGCAAGTTGACAAAATGTCCACGCGATGGCAGTTCAGTCCCCAGCAGAAAGGTGACAGACGGGGAAGTTCAGCGTGCCCAAGCCTGCACGCCTTCCTCCTTAGTGCTGCTGTGGCTCCCAGGCAGATAATAAACGTAACAGTGCAGTTCCTTGGTATCATGTCCTTCACTCGAGGGTATAGAAACACGTTAGAATACAAACGAAAGTTGTTATTAAAGCTGTTAGAATACAAACAAAAGCTTATCTTTAAAGCCTGAAATACAAGGTAATTTGTGCAATCTACCCAGGCTGAATACTTAGGGAAGGGGAGTTATCAGCTGATAATTACATCTGCATGAGAAGGTTTATTCTGAGAGCTTCCCTATTCTAGACGGGGATCAGAACCATATTATATGGCGTCCCTATCCCATCAAAATGTATAAAATGCCAAATATTTTATCACCTCCCTGTGAGCTGCTCACAAACAAGGTACAAGCAGGAATTTTCGACAGGAATTATTCTGAGAGTGATTTCAAATGAAAGAAGACCTTATAGATAGTTACGATCTGTTCTTGAAGAATGCTGAAAAAAACATTAATGAAACTCAGAAAATCAATGTTTCATCAGGAAGTTCATTGAGTGGCTTTAAAGATGTGGTTTCATTAGCTAGCTTTAGTTTTTAAGCACTTTCTCTGAGTGATGCTATTCCTGTGATTAGCTATATCTTTCCTAATGATGGGTATTCATATCATGAGATCATGATATATTTTGCCTGACCAAATAGGAAGGAATGTTAGCTTTTATCCTGAAAACAAGAGGTTATAAAACCGTAGCCTTAACAGGCAAAAAAAAAATCTAGTTTCAATTAAGATAAACAGAAACAGTAGTTAGATAATATTGTTGGTCTTTGCGAATATAACAACAACATAATTTCCAGATTAAAAAAATCTGTGTGAAAGCATGTGTACCTAAAACAGAAGGGAAAATCATTCCAGGGTTGTTGCAGTTATTTCAAACCAAAGAAGGAACTACCGATTCAAGAAAAATCAATGTTAAGGTTAAACGTAACAGAAATCCAAACAATATTTTAAAATATACAACCAGCTTTTGCTCCATTCTATAGTGACAAATGGTTTCTAACATTTTGTACCATTTGACCGTTATCACAAGTCAGTGTTTCTCTGAGGTTGTAATGTGGCATTACCACCAAACCCTTGTGCTATGCAATGTGAAGCCAGAAAAGCGATGCCCAGCGGAGCAGCCCTGCCCACCCGCAGCCTGGAAGTCCATGGATGAAGGGATCAGGTGTATTTGTTCTCATAGGGCACATTGGGTGTCCTTCCGCCCCTCTGCCGAGCACAGTGGCAACCCAAAAATAAAAGCCCAGGAGCTACTAACAGGCTTTCACAGCTTTCACAGTTTGATGACAAGTCTCTGGTCCTTCTGCCTTTCCAGGGACTCGCTGGGCTGATGGCACCCAACCCTGCCCTGCCCAGGCTGAGAAACCCAAACGTGGGCAGGCTTTGGCCATGCCTGCTGGGAGAGGTACCGGTTCCCGGGGACTTCAAAAGAAAATCCTTGTTATCCTCTAAGGTCTGCAATACCAAATCTTTCTTTAGCCTAGCTCACACTGGCAACTTCTTTCATCTGCCTGGTTTTCGAGCATTTTGTGATCTGTGTGTCCATGGCAAGTTTAGTTGAATTTGGCCAGTAGGTGTT
This sequence comes from Calonectris borealis, assembly GCF_964195595.1. Classification (NCBI taxonomy): domain Eukaryota; kingdom Metazoa; phylum Chordata; class Aves; order Procellariiformes; family Procellariidae; genus Calonectris; species Calonectris borealis. The sequence continues at coordinate 14,581,233 of NC_134316.1, read as the reverse complement.
AGCCACTAAGTTGCTACTGAGGGATATGTGGACATGCATCCACACAGGAAAGCAGCAAAAATAAGACACAGAGTCACAGCTGCCACAGGTGGTCCTTGAATTCCCCTTCACCATTGACTCCCTGCTGCCTCTCTGTCATTAAGAGCCCATTCAAAATTATTTACAGTTTGAAACAAAAATGTAAGAGATATAAAATTCTCTCACCTTATACCAGCATGTGCTGTTGTTGCTTTGATAGCATTCTCTGTTCTCTCTGATCTGCTAGTCTCAAACACAAGCAGAAATGACACAAGGAAACCAAGGAAAACCTGCAGGTTTTGGTCTTTTAGCACAGTCATTGCTTCCGTTTGGAAACCAAAGTGAGCTGACACTTGGAGGTGCCTGGCAGACGATTGCTGCATCAGATGGACAAACACAGAGGTGCCATGAGTTACATCCTCTGCCTCCTGCTGCGGAGAGGCACGGCCATATGGGAGCTGCAGTGGGAGGGGAGCAGGGGAAAGGCACCACATCGGAAACGGCGGGGATGAGAAGTCCTGCAGCAGCCTCGTATGGTGCTGAGAAATGTCAGAGACTCACAGGCAGCAAAATAGACATGATAAAAATCCAGGTAGTTTAGTATCTTGTCTCCAGCCAGTTGGGCAAAGCTTGTATGGAGAAAGAGTGTGTGATGGAGTTGTCTTGTGACAGCTTGACAGGCAGGTAGTGTGCTGCTTTCCTTTGAAGGGCAGCAGGGTGTCCTGCTTCTCATTCCCTTGCCGCAGTCGGAGTCATGGGGACAGTGGAGAGGAGTGTCTGCCGCCCTGCATGCAAGGTGGGCAACCTTCAAAGGGATGGAGTGGGCACAGGATCCAGCAGCCAGGGGCTGCGGCATGGGAAGGGGCCCCCATCACTTTCCCTGGCTCCTTGTGAGCCGATTTATTCATTTAGCCTCCACAACAGCCTGCTGCAATTAGTTCCTCCATTTAACAATTTGTTGTGAAAAATCTCTTCCTCTTCTAGACCTGCTGCTGGATCGCTTAAGTGGGTGCCTCCTTGCTCTTGGATTATGCAAAGTAATGATTAGTTTGTCCCTATTCATCTCCAAACCACTGATGGTTTTCCAGACCCCTGTCATAACCTCCCTCAGTCACGCTTTTTGCACTTTGGAGGTCTAATCTCTTCTGTCTCTATTTCTACACCTCTGCTGAGGTGGGAGGAAGAGCATGTGCAGTATTCGTACACAGTGGGTGTGCTCTAGATTTATAGAGTCCTCTATATACTAATAGAGTCAGGCATCTTTTTTTGCTGACTCTCCCATTTCTAATCACTGCCAATGCTCTGCTTGCTTCTTTGGTCTGTATTGAGCTGATGTTTCCTGAACAGGTGCCACCGCTGAATATATATAACTGGGCTGGATGTATATACATAGTTTATCTTTCCCCATGCATTAGTTTTCATTTACCAGAAATGAATTTCCACCATTCTATGGCTTGGTCCCTTGTGTCCTGTGATCCTTATGCAATTCGTGGCACTCAGCTTTAGATTGCTTATTTTGAATAAAACTGTATCATCTCTCATTCCCATGTCTGGATGATAAATGAGTACGTTGTATAACATGGGCCCCACAGCAGACTGCTCTGAAAATCTTCACCTACTGATTCCTACAGGCATCAACAGTATATTCCCTTTGCATCTTGTATTTTAAACAGTTAAAAGTCAACACAGAGCCTCTGCCTTCCTTGTCTTGTGACAGCTTACTTTGCCTAAGAGCCTTCAGTGATGAGCCTTATTTAAAACACTTCTATAAACAAACATATGAAGGTGCAGCACCCTTCCTGACCTCCTCACACACTTGTGCGAAGCACGACCCCCACCCAGGGAAGCATGCATGCATGAATAAATAAAATAAATACACACATACATAAATACATACATATATATCTCTCCATACACGCTCGCGCTCTCTCTCTCTTCCCTCCCCCCCTCCCCCCTCCCTCTCTCCCTCTCCTCTCTCCCCCCCCTTCCTCTCTCCCTCCCTCCCTCTCTCTCCCCCCCCCCTCCCTCCTCCCCCCCCCCTCTCCCCCTCCCTCCCCCCCTCCCTCCCCCCCCCTCCCCCCCCTCCCCCTCCCCCTCCCCCTCCCCCTCCCCCTCCCCCTCCCCCTCCCCCTCCCTCTCTCTTCTTCCCCCCCCGCCAGGCAGTTACCCCGAGCGGGTGTATTTGGACCTGCACCGGGGCGCCCAGCCCCGCCCCGCTCCGCCCCGCCCCCGGGCTCTTTAAGCGGGGCGGCCCCGCCCGCAGCCCCCCCCACAGCCGGGGACTCTGCCGGCCCGCCCGGCCGCGCAGGACGCCCGCTGCCGGGGGGGGCGGTGCTGGCAGCCGGCCGCCCGGGGGCGATGGAGGCGCTGGGGGCGGCGGGGGGGCTGCTGCTGGCCCTCTCCCTCCTGGCCTTCGGGCTGTACTGCTGCTACGTGAAATACATCCACGCGAAATACGACCACATCCCCGGCGCCCCGCGGGAGAGGTAAGGGGCAGGCAAGGCGGGGTCGGGGTAAGGAGGTGGGGCCCGGGGGTGGGTTCTTCAGGCGCCTGCAGAGCGATTCCCACGGGGCCCGGTCCCGTGGCTGGCCGGAGCGGTGGGCCTCGCGCCCCGGCCGCGCTCGCGGGAGCCGCCAGAACGTGCCGGAGCGGACGGTAAACGCTGCAGCCCGCGCCGCTGCAGGGCGGCCTGCCGGGGCGGCCCAGGGCCTGCCGGGGCGGGCGAGGGCCTGCCGGGGCGGCCCAGGGCCACCTCGCGGAGGTCGGGATGGCTTGGAACCGCGCACACGCGCGCCTGCTTCCCGGGAAAGGCTGGCACCTTCGGGCATCGCCGGGGATCCCGGCGCCCTGCTCTGCAGCACTGCCTGCCGGGCTGGGATGTCCCCGGCTGGTCGCTCCGGGTGGCCACTGCAGCATGAAACGAGCGGTTGAGAGTTGCCCATCTGAGCTGTGCGTTTGCTTACGACACCAAAGGGACCCGACCAGTCCCGCCGTGCAGGAGGGGCTCTCTGCACTGGACCAGTGGCCTAACTCCAAGTTTCAGCCTCCTTGTGTAGTCAGGGGCAGATACTAAGATTAGAGAGAGGACGGGTCTTGGCATACCTGAACCTGCTTGTCCTTAAGTTCGTTTTGAGGTGTGAAGTAACACCCTAGAGTAATGGCAGCTTGAGGAACCCTGTGGCTGCTTTTCTGTCCCTTCTTCAGGGTTTGAGGCTTGATGTTGGTGATCAGCCTAGGATCCTTCCTGGGAAGCTTTCTAGTACTGGTATGTCTAGGTGGAAGCTTGTATGTCATGCGAGCCCAAGTAGTTGATAGCTTTTCAAAAGTATAAATTGCCAGGGACAGTCCAAAGCCCCCATTTCAGTACCTGTTGCACAAACGCTTCCACTCCTAAATGTCCAAGGTAAGGAAAACCAAATACCTCCAGCTTTGAAAAGTCATTTATTAAAAAAAAAAAAAAAGAAGGTAAAGCCCGGTGCTGTGTGTGGTGGTGGTCTCCCCAGTACAAGAAAGAGATTGACAAACTGGGATGAGTCCAGTGGAGGGCAGCCAGCATGCCCGGAGGCTGAGAGCTGGGCTTGCTTTGGGTGAAGAAGTGGCTGCTGAAGGGTGGAGGGGACCCAGTGGCTGTGTTCAGCTGCCGAATGGATGGTTATGAGACGGCAGAGCCAGACTCTCCTTGGAGATGCAGAATGAAAGACAAAGGGCAAAGGGCACAAGTTGTCTCAAGGGAAATCCCAGTTAGGTGTAAGGCAAAACACCTTCACCATGAGGGTGCTCAAACGCTGACACAAGTGACTGGGTAAGGCCCTGAGCCTTGTACCATAGCTCTGACATTGACTGGCCCGGAGCAGGGGACTGGACCAGTGGCCTCCAGAGGTCCTTGCCAACCCAAATTACTCTGAAATGGGATTCATGCAAATCTAAACACTTCTCAGCTGAGGCTGTATCTGGCAAACTGGAGAAGAGCAGCACCAGAAGCAAAGGCTGGCTTGTGTCCAGCTTGCTGCCCACTGGGACCAGCCCCCAGGTTGTGTCAGCAGATCTGCTCCCCAGCCAGCCAGCCCACAGCCTGTATCGTTTCAAGGTGTTATTCTGTCCCAGATGCATGACTTTCTCTTTGCCCTTGGCTCTTTCCCTTTGATAAAAGGTTAAGAAAGCCTTGTTTTAGGATGAAGTACAACAGGATCTTATCAAAACCTCAGACTTTGTCTAAGGTCTTATGACTGCATGATGACAAGATTACGTTAACACCCTTGATTTCCTGGGCTGATTTATCTTACCAGAACTAACGCAGCACATCTCTAAAGGAGACTTGTGCAGGACAGGCTGGAAAAGTGAGTCCTAGTGGCTTTGTGTCGTTTTTATGGCATGAATGGCTCACCTGTGAAGAGAGGATGTCATCTCTTCAAAGGTTTGCTTCATATTAAAGACTGAATAGCAAGAAATGGGCAAAAGGGATTTTTTTGCAAATACATGTTTTCAGATGATAGTGTCACATAGTTATATATCCGAAACCAAACCCTTGCTTAGTTTTTTTCATGGCATGCAGTAGGTAATTGGGACTTCTCATTAGCGGATGAATGTTTTAGGCCTGTTATAACACCTGACTTAATTGGCTAGTGACAGGACAGAATATGAAAAATATCTCTGAAGATTCATGTGTCACATAAGAGGAGCCATGAGCGGGACCTTACTTCGTACGCTGCAGATAGAGCGGTTTCCGGAGCTTTAGCTGATGAAGGACTCACCTGTTGTATTTGGGGCTTTCACATCTTTTTGGAGTCCAGTTACAATGGAGGAGTCAAACAAGTGAAGGATTAATAGTTTCTGTAGATGTTGGGTAACTTTTTTGAGTGCTTGTTATTTTAAGCGCCTCCTGGTTCCAACAGAAATAAAATAAGAGCCTGTTTTTCCACTATAGCTTGTTTATACTGAAAAGAATGATAGCATGGCTGTCTGTCTCTTAAATGGAAAACAGATCTCGAGTGCAGCTTGCTTCATTTAGAGAGGAGCTTGGCCAAATCTTCCTTCAGATGTATGCAAAGCCGGTGGGAATTCACCACTTGCAGCTGAAGGAAGGAATTGATCTCTAACTTTTTAATACAGCTGTTGTATTTGAAGTTAACCCTTTTTATTCATTTCTGCAATTTCAATATTAACCAGTGATTATCCTTCTAGGGTGTCCTTTTATTTTTTTTCAGCATTTAAGGTGACATGGCTTTAGACAGAAGGAAACCGTTCCTAATTTTACTCAATTTAACTCCATTGACAGAACCAAAGTTACACTTATCAGGGCTGAGCGTGTATTAAAGAATATTTAATGCAAATGTCTGTTGCATGTACAGAAACGTAATAGTTGCAGCGGAGATTCAGTCAGCTAGGCAAAGAGCAAAGCCGTTTGCTGGAAGCTCCCACCCAGATCCAAACATCTCCTATAATCCAGCAGCAAAAAAGACCTTGTCCTGCGTCTCTGCACTGGTCTTCCTGGCTGCATGAGTGCACCAGCCGGACCCTGGTCCCCAGCTTACCCACGTGAGGGCTGGGCATTGGCACGGCTAGGTGTTACTTTTATCTTTCCTTACAAGGAGGAAAACATGAGCAACACTCATATTGCATCACTGAGCAACAAGGATTGCGATCCATACAAAACCCTTTGTTGGCATCCTTGTGACACTCTTAACCTTCATTTTCTGCAGCTTTTTATTTGGACATCTGCCGATCTTGTGGAGAATGCTGAGGAAACAGGAGTTTATGCATGATCTCTTCCTGCAGTGGTAAGTTGAGACACATCAGAAACATCGAGTGGGGTAGCCCTGTAGCACAAGTTGGGAAATCAAGGCAGAGAGGCCCTGAATTACGTATTTGGCATCATTCAGAAGGTTGGTAGAGAGAGAGCATTGATCTTTCTCTTAATGGCTTTATTTGCTGAAGACTGCCGTAGTTCCCAGTACATGCTGCTTTGGTCTTTGAGGTTATTGGGTCTGAACTGTTACATGTTTGTGGTTTGTACCATAATTCTCTTCCTCCCCCTCCCCCCCCCTTCTTGTAGGGCAGAGAAGTATGGACCTATTGTACGGCTTAATGCCTTTCACAGAGTCTCGGTGACGATTCTGACTCCTGAAGGAGTGAAGGTACTGCAAAACAAAGCTGAATCAACAGTGGGGATCGGCCCGTCCCTCCAGAGAGAGGTGGTGCCTGGTGTTCAGGACAGCGCGGTGCAGCCAGTACTGTGCCTGCGGAGAGGGCGGCTCTGGCTGGGTTGGGAGGGTGAGGTGCTCTGTTCTCTGGGATGTCCTGATTTATTTTCTTCCTTGATCAGTTGATTTACTTTGTTACCTTTATTTAAACAGCAGATAGAGCAAGCATCCACCATTTCTGAAAAGCAAACTTTCTGCAAGAGCTTAATATCTCAAATGAGCGTGGCACAAGGGACTGAATTTCTTCCTCTAAATCTTTGCAGTAACCACAGAGTGAGATTTCAGGTCATTGGGCAAAAAGTGCTAGAGGCATGCAAAAAAAGTTAGCAGCACAGGAACTGGGGAATCAGGGCACACCAAATAATTCATCTAGTCTTCAGACTATTGCTACAGGAGGAAAAGAGTGAATGTGTGAGTGGCTTTTCATGTTTTGTCTGGGAAACAGATTGCACTCAGTATTCACTGACCTGTGATTTGATTTTAGGAGTTCTTGATGTCACCACAGTACCCAAAGGATCGGCGAGTGTACGGTCGTATCTTCAACATATTTGGTGAGAGGTAGGTGAAACCCATCTGAAGCCATTGTGATCTGAAAATAAGTGAAAGATTAATAACATCACAGGCATGACATTTGTTTTGACTCAGACCATTTACCCTAGTGTGGGGATTAATGACTAATTCCAGACATATGTAAGCAGCGTGTACCTATTAAATTATGTGTCAAGTCAAATGTCTTCCCAGTCAGGGAGGTCATGTTATGTTGGATTTCTCCCCCCCCCCCCTCCTGTGGATGTTCAGTTAGTCTCAGAACCGTTTGCTCAAGACCATCATCAAACTTCTCACTTAGATTTTAGAGCACTGAATTATTTCTTAATGCATGGGAGCTTCCAGCTCCTAAGTACAATAACAAAAAAGGGGATTTTTCTCCATTAGCCTGAAGCTTTTAAAAATATAATAATCCAGTTATTCTATTAATTATTTGCATAACAGCTGTAATGAATCAGAATCTTACTGGACTCAGCAATCCACACCTACCAGGCAAAACATATCTGCAATTCAGTCGTTGTCCACGGTGATGCAACAACTGTGTACTCAAAGCAGCACGGTGCTCCCTACACATGGGAAAAATACAAGAAAGTAGATGTGGAAGAGTTATCTTTGTGACTACATGGGGTTTGGCTGCCTCCCTTGCTGAAAGCTATTCCTTTCCTTGTTTTCCTAAATGCTAGGTTTCTAGGGAATGGCTTGGTAACTGTTTGCAACCACGAGCATTGGCACAAGCAGCGGAAGATAATGGATCCAGCTTTCAGCCGAACGTAAGGCAGATATATCTGGGATGTCCAGCCTGTTATTTCTACTGTATTTTCGTGATTCTCCCTGTCATTATTTGATATTTAGAAATTTGATACCCATTATTTGATATTTAGAAAGAGGAAAAAAAAACATTTGGTGCCAAAATCACATTTTACTTAAGAGTCCAACGCACCATTTCCATGACAAGTATAATTTGACCAGACTTCCCATGGGGCAGTGACACCCATATGAGCTCAGCGACGGCAGAAAGGTCCCAGGGTTGCGTATCCAGGAGTGTGGTGACGGCTGCCTTACGCTGTCAGAAACAGACCTCGGGGATTTGACATGGGCAAGCCTCATCATTCACCTGAGTGATTCCCTGTGGGAGATGCAGTGTGATTGATACGCAGGGGCTTGGTCTGGTTTGCTTGTGTGTGCCTCGAGGCATTGCGTTCAGGGTCTGAAGATAAAGTCCATTTGCTTTGGCATGCGCAGGCCAAAGCCCTTTGCCACGACAGCCATTGTTTACATGGCAGGATGGAGCGGGGCTGCTAGAAGAAGAATTTAGCTCATTTTATCTGTTTGCTTTTTAAAGTATTAAGGCAAATTTATTATAAATTAAAAAAAAAAAATTTTACAACTTTCTATGGAAAATAATGAAGGTAATTTTGCCTGAGCAAAGATGTCCTCTCCAGAGCCCCCATTTTTATTGATTGTTCAGCTACCTGATTGGTCTGATGGAAACTTTTAATGAAAAAGCAGAGGAGCTGATGGAGAAGCTAGAGGAAAAGGCAGATGGAAAAAAAGAGTTTAGCATGCTGACGATGATGAACCGGGTGACTATGGATATCATTGCAAAGGTACCCGCTGTCCGTTTTCTTATTTCCTCTGCGACTGGCAGGAAGGAATGGAAGTAACAGGTACCGGCAGCAGGACGGGATCAGGAGCCGGAGCCAGGGAACAAGACCTTTACCCACCAGTGCCAGAAGAGCTGAAGGACTAATTCTGCCACTTCCATTTGGGCTGAGCCATAGGAAGGGGCAGTTAGGGAAGGGTCTGCACAACCTAGGGGTGGCCTGCAGGATGGGGACCCTTGGCAAAAGCCCGAACATCCTCGTACCTCCCACCCCTTGTACCAAACGGGGCACACCAGTGCTTGTTGTATTATTACCATTGTATGTCAGCATGAAGTCTGCCTTACCCTGGCTTTTCCCTTCTCTATGCAAAACAGTTTGGAATGAATGGGGAGTAATAGCAAATTATTAATCTCCTCAAATAAGGAGGAGGCATAATGTAGATATTACCCTTCCCTCGCAGCCTTCTGCAAGGCAGGATCTGGCCTGAGGTATTTTTAGGGGAAAAGGCAGCGGTGTGAGGCCATCCTGCTCTTTCACCCCAGCCCCAGGGAGCCAGGAGGATGCAGCAAGTTGCTGCCTTTTTGTCTCCTGCTCCTCAGGTAGCCTTTGGCTTGGAATTAAACGCACTGAGCGATGACCAGACGCCTTTCCCGCACGCTGTGACCATGGTTTTGGAGGGAATGACCAAGATGCGCATCCCCCTCGTGCAGGTCTGTATGCACCCCACTTCAGTCCTCTCTCCTCGCGCCCAGCTGGAGCCCCTGCTCCTGCTCGAGTGGGCCGGAGCTGTGCGAGGCCCATGTACGACGGGGAAAGGGTCATCAGTAGCTCTTTCCCTCCAATGTGCATTGAGATAAAATTCATTAGTGCTTTGAAACACTTGCAAAATTAACATTAATATTTAATGCTTCCTTTCTGTCTTTCTGTCTTTTCTTCCCCCATGCATGTGTCATCTTCTCATATGGTTTTACACTTTCACACCCATCATTGCAAATATTGAGATTTTTGCCATTTGTCGAAGAAGGATGGCAGCCTTCACTCAAGGTGGAAGAAATTTGAACTTTCTTACCGTAGAAAAATTATATTTTTTACCAAAATTCATATACTAGGAAATTATGGATGTAATCTGAAATATTTAAGTTAAAAAATCATTCCACGGTTTCTCGTGAAAGCTGTAGTTCAGGCTTTTAGAGCTCCTTTTTTCCTTTTTGGGCCCAGAGGTGAAATTCTGTATCACATGCTGCAGTTTCTCTCTGTGGAGAGGTGAGGAATTTTGCTCACGGTGCTCAAAACATCGGCTCTGACAAGGCAGGACATCAGCATGCCTGGATTGGAATATTTCTCATTTCAGGCCAAACCCTTCACCTTGGGGATGTTCACTTTGTTCTGTGGAGAGCAGACGTTTTTGTGACAAATGTCATTTAGCAGAAAACAAGGTGCTCGCTTGAAAAATAACACTGGCAATATTTTTTTTACCAGCAAAAGGAATAAAATGACTAAAGAAATTCTGTATTCAGTACATGCCAGGGAAACAGAAGCTGATAAAGGAGGTCAAGGAGAGTGTGAGGCTGCTGCGGCGTGTGGGGAAGGAGTGCATTGACCAGAGGAGAGAGGCCATCCGGAACGGGAAGGAAGCCACGCTGGACATTCTTACGCAGATACTGAAAGGAGATGGTAGGGGGCACGTTGCTGTTTGAGTGAATTTCTCTGTGGCATGTTGTGCCTTGAGATTTGGGGAGGATGTTTGGGGATCTGAACTTTGGTCCTCCTTTAATGTCTTTAGGAGGGTTTTTTCACTCTGAAGATAGAGAGAGTTGCTTTGAAAATTCCCCGTTTCTTTGTGTCGGATCAAATGTTGATCACAAGTCACTGCTGAGCTGCCCGCTCAGCATCTGCTCCCGAAGCCACCTCAGACAAAATGAGCAAAACCGGGCAGAGCGTTCTGGCTGTTCCAGCTGGGGCATGGGGACGTTTTCTAATCTCGTTTGCTTTTCTGTCTTGACAGCCCTGGAGGAAACTAGAGATGATGAAAACATTCTGGATAACTTTATCACTTTCTTTGTTGCAGGTTGGTAGCTATTTTAATGTTTGGATACGTCATGTGGGAAGCTGGGCTCGTTCTTGGGCTGTCTACAGGATCATGATTAATATTCTTGCTCACCCCAAGTGACGCTGCTGTAAGCAAGAGTCACTGGGTTGGAAGACAGCAGTAATATACTGGCGTAGGACCAGCTGGGTGAGGTCTGAAGAGAACTCTTAGTTTTCTCATAGGCAAATGATACGTTGTCCTCCTTAAGTCATATCAACACAGCGAATAATGCCAGGCCAGTGGTTTCCAACCTGCGGTGCAGAGAGTAACACTGCCCGCTGGGGTGCAAGGCTATTCCTCCAGATCCTGCTAAACCCCGCTGAAAGCATCTTTAATATATCCCACGTGTCTTCACATCACTTCACCCACACAAGCAAACGCTGTTCTTGCCTTAGGAGTACTATTAAGTGCTTGGTAAGAGAGGGCACTGTCAAGACTATTGGAAAAACTAGGGGCCAAGATGATACGTGAGGTAAACAATGTAGAAAGATCGATCTCGCAAGTCAGTAGGATTTAGGTTCCTAAAAAGGTGAAGTCAAAACATTGTTCTCTCGCAAGAAAGATGTTATTGCAACAAATACATCTTTGCAGAAGTCTTGTTTTCTGTCATGCTTTAAAATAATACTTATACCTATCCATGAAAAAATGAAAACTATCCACATAAAGCAAACATTTCAAAGAAAGACCATTAGAAGCTCTGTTTTTCCCTCAAAACCGGTAAATTCTTGCTTCTCGGGAAGACCATGTGTCCCATAATATGACACAGTAAGTGTTGAACCTCACTGGCCCTTGGGCTCATAACCAGTAGGTGCCATATGCAGCCACTGCAGCTTTGAGTTGAGCAAGCTGGCTTGTATCTTTACCGGCTATGTCTTGTTCTTGTCATTCTTGAAAGCTCCTTATACAGAATTTACATCCCTTTTGGTGTTCCCTTTAATTTCTAGCATACTCGAAACATTCAGGGCCTGACATTGAAAGTTTCCTGTTCGCAGTCACACTAGTAGACCATCTTTGTATGATGTTATTATTTCATACTAACCTTTAAACCAATTTTTGGTGTCATTAGGTCACGAAACCACTGCCAATCAGTTGTCATTTACAGTAATGGCACTGGCTCAGCATCCTGAAATACTGGAAAGGTACGTGCGCTCCAATTTGCAAACCCAGCTTGCTGTTAAATTCAAGGTGAACATAATTATAAGGATTATTAAAAAGCTAGGATCAATTGCCAATAAGTTCTAGTCTCCCTTCCAAAATAAATAGTTTCATAGTCCCAATGTATCTAAAATTTGAAAAAAGTTTAGATGGAATTGGAATAATTAATCTTAAGTGATTTTTTTTCAAAGCCTTTATACAAAGCTGGTTCTGCGTCCTGCCTGATTCAGCTGCATTGTACACACATTGCTCCATCCCGATATGAGGCACAAGTTCAGGCAGGCTGGCTGGGAATCAGTAGGCATTTCCCCTGAGGATGGGAGTCAAAGTCCAACTCAGTGTCTGGAAAGTAAAAAATGTAATTTGTCAACGCCTAGCAAGAAATGGGCGTCTGCAACTAACATTTTTTAATTTAACTGCAGGCTTCAGGCCGAAGTGGATGAAGTTCTTGGTGCCAAGAGAGACATTGTCTATGAGGATCTTGGCAAACTCACCTACTTATCGCAGGTACTGTAGGAGTGAGGTAAAATACCAGTCAGAGCTGTTTGGTAGCACTCCTGCCATCTCATGGGACTGCCAAGAGGAGCCCCGCACCCTTAAAATTTTAAGAGCAATGCCAATATTTGATCCTGACAGTGTTTGTCCCCAGAGAGTCGGCAAGCAGGTACCATGAGCCATTTGCAGCAGCCCAGCCTTGATGGGAAGGATGGTCCTCAAATTTCTTTCCAAAGTCTCATCTTTCCAAAATCTCTCTTTATTTTCTTTATAAAGAAAGCTTTCTTTATAACCAAGCTGGGAGCTAGAGCGGAGTTGCTTAATCCCTACCTGTTTAAGCTGAAACCATAGCTGTATTTTAAGAAGCGTTTGCAACTTCAAGCCCAACCTGTGCATGAGCCCCAGGCGCTGCCCAAACTCACAACTCTATTTTTGTTCTATTATTGTTAAAGCATTTCCACCTATGATCTCTCACCATGTGCCATAAACTCAGCAGGACTTGACAACATCCAAAAAGAATGGCTATTTTTTGCAATTTCCATTTTTTATTATTTGGTCTTGAAACCCTCTTCAGTCACTCGGGGGGTAGCAAGGTTTGGTCCTAAAAGAGGTCTTGCGTGTAGAAATGCTGGTTGGTAATGAACTGCAAAGCCAGGGCTTGGCTACTTGCCAGCATTTGTGTTGCATATCCTTTTTTACAAGATGGGGGACACCAGTAGCCCTCAGGAGAGGCTGAATCACAGTCCTGGCAGCTATTCTCCCTCTTAAATTGCCTGTGATTTTAGTAGTCTGCCATGATCGCTCTTCTCTTAAACTGCGGTGTCAAGGTGGGTGATGGTGTTTTACCATTTGCCGTATCCCATCCCACAAATCACTGTGCTTTGACAGCGGGTAGCTTTCAGAGCTGTATTTCTCATAAGGAAAAGGCATCTCCCTGTGATTACAGAAATCAGCAAGTTTCCTTAGGCTTCTCCAAACATCATCACAATTATACCACTCCAGTTAGGACTAAGTCTTTCAGTTTTAAGATGGATCACATGAGAGCCCCTCAAAGCAGACCATTTATTTAACAGAACAAGCTTGGATCTGTACAACCAAAATCACAGTCACCCTTGGTCAGAACCAGTCCATCAGTGGAGTATCAGAGACCATAGGACTCCTCTCCTGTCGCTCAGGCAATTCTGAATCCTTTTGTCCACGCTTCTTTTTCATTAATCCACTCATGCATACACACCATTAATTGCATTTGCAGTGTGATGCTAATGTGCACTCTTAATTAGATTTCACTTCGATGAAATAAGCCATTCTTACAGCTCACTGCCACCAAAAGAACTGGTGTCATTCCATTTTTTCTCACTGTTCCCTTTGCCAGGTTGTTTTTTGTCATTTTGGTGCTCTGACCTGGCTCAGTTCCCCGAGCAGCAGAAGCAGGACAAAGGCAGGAGTGGGAGCGCAGTGCTGAGAGTGGGAAGGAGGTGGGAGCAACCACCCATCCTCATGGCAGCCAGCACCGAGAGTGGCTCATCGGTGGCATGAGACTTCACTCTTAGACATCCCTTTGGATTTGCTTCCCAGTACTTTTTCACTTAGTTGTTGACCTGACAACAAGTCCAAGGGAGGTACCAGCATCTCTTCCACAAGTCAAAAGCTCCCATTTAGCCAAAGCGAAATGCCGTAGGGAGGTAATTAATTTTATTTCTGCTTCCTACGCTGTATTAACTAACTGACCTTTTGTGCTTTTCGCTGATGCAGGTTTTGAAGGAATCACTGCGGCTGTACCCGCCCCTCCCGGGGACGATACGCTGGATGGAGAAGGAGCACGTCGTCGACGGCGTCAGAATTCCTGCGAAAACAATGCTCGTTGTGAGTTCCATCCACCACCAGCAGCTTTTAGCTGCTGCAGTCGATCCAAATGTAATGGATCTGTGTATCAGAGGGCCAAAGCACTCCCTGGGTATATTTCTGCTGGCCTCTCTGAAATTTTAGGCAAAACTGGGGTATGAATTGGGACTCTGGATTGTTTTTGCCTGGGGAGTGGAAGGCAGTTATGGTTTTGTACCTGTGACAGCAAAGAGGCATTTTCAGCGTGCTGCTCCTGACTAATGCAGATGAACTCTTTCTTGACAGTTCAGCACTTACATAATGGGAAGGATGGAAAGGTATTTCAAGGATCCACTCACTTTCAATCCCGACCGATTCAGCAAAGATGCACCTAAGTGAGTTTCTTTGTACTCCCAGGTTATTAAATATGTAATAAGGAACCATTACAGGAAGAGATTTCAAGGGGAAAAAAGTAGAATAAAACTATTTTTCCATTCCAGTATGAGTAATGCTAAATCCTTATCCAAATGCAAATAGAGAGCAATAATGTGCAGCTTTTGTTCAGAAGTTCTTTAGACCTCACAAAATACCTTACAAAAAAGACCAATACTAATGTTATTTAATGTTTATATTGAGGTGAAGGCCAAAACCAGGGCTGTATATTTGCCTTAGTGCAATACAAACATTTAATCTGTGGCAGCCCTGGCCCCAGGATGCTTGATGTGTTTCCACATTAGAGAGGGGACAAGGGGCTGCGGGTCGGAAGATGCCTTTCAGCCACGTGGGCAGGCAGCCTAAGTCTAATCAGTAGGCGGGAGTGCAACTGGAGGGACCAGTGACCTAAACAGTTGGTGCTGATCCCTGCATCTACTTCGTGAGTCAGGGGTTTTACTTCAGCCTAGAGTTAGTCTGGTCTCCTGAACCAAACGCCCCCTCACTCACATGGTTCAGAGCTGCCCAAAGGAGCAATAATTGGGTGGATCGTTACGTCCTCATGACGGGCTGGAGAGCATTTAGAGTGTGCTTGACGTTCAGCTTTGAAATAAGGTTTGCGGGCATCAGAACAGCTCTGTGAGCTGAGCCATACAGCAAGTGGAGATGACGAGGAAACATGCTGCAGAGCTGTATTGCCGCTCTGAAGCAAAAAAATGTTAATTTGGAGATTGTCTTAAGTCAGCTAGGTGAGGTGGTATTTGGACCATTTCCTTGCTGCTGTGATGAAATACTTGTTTGTTTCTTTACAAACAAGCTGCAGAGTGACAGTTTTGAACGTTTTTCTTTGCAGGCCATATTACTGCTATTTTCCGTTCTCTTTGGGACCCCGATCCTGCATCGGGCAGGCGTTTGCACAGGTAAGCAGAGGCCTGGAATAACGCTTTACGGGCGAGCACTGGGCCAGGTCAGGGTGTGCTGGGCGGCAGACCAAAGGCCATCCTGATGGTGCACTGACCCTCTTCCCTCTAGAGGGAAGATCCCCACCATGCCCACAGCAGGACATGTCTCTCAAACACTATCACGTGAGCAGACATACACGTACCGAACTGCTCCCACGTCACCTGAGCCCGCATGCAGCCCAGGGGCCTGCAGGGGAGGGGGCAGCAGGCTGCTCTCCTTCTGAACTGTCCTGGGTCACCCTGCTTGAATCCAAACCCCTTGATGGGAATCACGTCAACATCCCTTTGCCAGCCGAGGTCAGACAGACAGGGGTGTGCAGGGGCTCTTAGGGACCATCCCGTGGCTGCAGCTGGCAGCGTCAGGGCAGGGAAAACACCAGCTGGCAGAAGGGCACAAGCCAGGACTGGCTCTGAGAAGGTGAGGAGGGGACTGCGTGGGTGGGAGGAACAATTTAATGAAGTATGTGAGTACCTGAGCATGGCAAGAGAGCATTTTGGAAGGACAGCAGGAGGCCAGCTCTTTGGGTCTGTGCTTTGGGTTCATCTAAGCACCAGTGCTCAAAATCTTCAGGTTAAAGAGCTTGGTTTTACCTCTGATTTCCAAAATGGGGTTAACACATGAACACAGGGACAGATCTTAGTGCCTGTCAGTTGCCTTCAAATCCAGGAAGCCCCAGGCGACTTCTTCCTACCCAAACTCAGCCGGCTGCATTAACAGAGTAACATTAACTTTCCAATCTCTATATTGACAAAGCAGCATGACATAATACACTGACTTCAAGTAGCTGCAGTCCAAGCTGTATTTGCTGTCACTGATGGTGACTTTGCTTTTCTTCTTAACAGATGGAGGCGAAAGTGGTGATGGCAAAATTGCTGCAGAGGTTTGAATTCCAGCTGGTACCAGGGCAGAGTTTTAAACTCTTGGATGCTGGAACCCTTAGGCCACTAGATGGAGTAATGTGTAAATTAAAGCCAAGGAGCCCTGCAAGAAGCTGCCAGGTGTGACTACTCAGGGAGGGGAGCATGACATGGTAGTAGTAGCGCTTCTTCTGATTTTGAAGATCTTCACACTAATCAAAGGTTAGATTTTGCAGGCCCCTTTAGAGGATTACTAGACTGATTTTTTTTCCTAGCCTTCTTCATCATTTACTGAAGAAAACCTTAGGAGAGTCACTCTAGTGAGCATCCTTGATCTGGAAGCGTACTTGGAATTGCAAAGCCTGTTATTTTCCTGAGGGACTATTTGGTTCTGACCAGACTTGGAGAAGAACATCCTTTCACTGGAGTATCCCTGGAGCTCTGCACAAACCTACACTCAAATCCCAGCTGATGGTTTCCACCAAGTTTACTTACGACACAACATGGTCTAAGAAAGCCCTTGTTTGGGGAGTTTCCTATTTACACAATGAAATCAGAAAACTTAGTAGAACACAAGATTTGGGCTGAACTTGGGAAGAGAAGTTTGGCGCTATTCTCTTGGTCAAAGCAATTTTCCCATCCCTGCTCTAAATGAGAAGAATGATTGATAGGAGCAGTCTGAAACAAAAATCAAAGACTGTGGCCACACTTCTCCCTGTTGCTTCTGCCTCATTTTTCTTCAGTGTCTCCTACTTTTCTTCCAATATTATTCAGAGTGGAAATTCACAATCCATGCTGTAGAAAGGGGCTCTCCTGCTGCCTCCTACCTGTCCCCACGGCCTGTGCTCATTTTCCTGAGACACTGTTCATTTGGGGGTCTTGCTAGGTTTATTTTAACTTGGGTCATTTTCCCCATCTGGCTCACCGTGAAGCTACACAGATGCTTGGACCAGTGTAGTAGGTACAGCAGGGTTTGGAAGTCAGTGCCTGGAACCAAATGCTGCTTAAAATGATATTGCCACTGAAGAAATGCATCTGCAACTTGAGCTAGAGGCAGGAGAAGGTCCTGCACCCCCTTTTTCTGCAGATGTGCCAAAATTGCTTGCTGCCTGCGGGCTTGCAGTCTGGCTCTGCTAGGGAAAAAATCATCATGTGAAAATGCCACCTTCCAGAAATAAGTGGATACCTAATATGAGTTTGGGCCTCATCTATCATGAAATACAGGGAATTCAAGACACTTGGTGCTACCACTGTTATTTCTTACCTTTTTGAATTAAAAGGGCAAGAACACAGTCTGTACGCAGCCGCGTTCCCGTAGTGGTTTCCACACCAGGAGAGTAACGTCCTAGAGCTTTCCCTGGCTCTGCTCCTGTCGTGCACCGTCTCATTCAGTGCAGCAGTGGGATAGCAGGCCAGTAAGGATGATGCAGCTTTTGATAACATAAACAATGTTATACAATGTATTAGTATGACTTATACCCAGAGGTACCAATACTTGTATTGCTAGGGAAGGTTTCGTCCATCTATTGGTAGAACAGCTCTTCAATCCCTTGTGCTGGAGAACTGCTTATATCCTCCTAGACATTAATAAAATCTCATTGGGAAAACTGAGGACTCTCCAGCTGGACGTGTGTTGCTGGGAGCTGACGCGGTCGGGAGCGGGATGCTCGATGCCGGTCGGGCTAGACGTGCTGGTGGCATAACACAAGGCTGAATCCTGAGAATATGTCAAAGGGAGGAAAGTATCTCAGCAGTGTAGGGAATGGTGGGGGAAGCTGTGAACAGCACACAGACAGCTCAACAGACACACTGGCAAATCGTGCTGTGGAGATGCGAGGTGCCACCACGCCAGCTCTCCGCTCTGCCCTACTAATGAATGAGCTGAGATGCATTAGTCGCACAAACATGTATTTCCTTCTGGTACCTCTGCAGTGGGGACGGACACCTCCAAGGCGGGCTCAAGGGGAGGGTAGCATCTTAAAACCCAGCAGCGAGTTTTGTCAGATCTCATCTGCCCGAGACCGGAGCTTCCTGCCTGCTCTGTGCTTAGCCCCCTCAGAGGATGCTCTTTCTGCTCTCTCTGCAAGCCCAAATGCCATCCAGCTCTCCAGGGACTGCTGACACAGGCCCTTCTGTTCTTGCACCCAAGAGCTCTTGCCAGACTGTCACCTGTCAATGCTGATCGCTTTCCAGCAGATGGCAAGCTCGCCTTGTCGATGCACCCAACAGGAGCAGCGTTCCTCAGCCTTGACAGCTCCTCTTAGGAGACAGGGTGTCCTGGCTCCTCCAGGGCATCATACGGCAGGAGCAGATGATGCCCTGTGATGTTGTGTAAACACCCTGCAGTGTTCTCACGGTTTCATCCTGCACCCCCAGCCAGGAGGTGATCCCTTGTCCGCCAAAAAAAAGGAGCAGGTCCAGGAAAGCTGCTCCCTGGGGCCGTGTATGCCAGCTGGGTGCCAGCACAGGCTCTGCCAAACCCTGTTCAGAAACTTCAGGCCAGAAGTGCCTAGGGAGACACAGCTGTGCCCGCCATGGCTATAAAAAGACCTGGAGGATGCAGCTTTCTTGGACACCACAGAAGGGGACAGTTTTTCCTTATTCTGGGGAAGAGAAACGCGTTATTTCACTTCTGGGGCAAGCAATCTTTATCTGCACCAAGCACTCTGCTAGGGGTCGTAGACGGTAAGGCAAAAGAGCAGAGCAAGGTCTCTCTCCCTCGTGCTCTTCCCAGTGGCTTGTAAGAAAGTATCATACCTGCAGCTAATTTTCTTCTTATCCTTTTCCTGGCTCTTGGGCAAAACAAAGCAAAATCTGGAAATGGCTGGTGGAGTGATTTTTCCCTGGGTGCCACCCAGGCAAGGCCCAGCGCAGCCGTGTGTGGTGTCCCTGGAGGCTGGATGCAAAAAGGCTTCTCAGTTGACATGGAACTGCAAAGCCAGGCTGCTCAGGACAGCTCCTGCCCCTGCACCCTGTAGGTAGGAGCCTGCCCTCCAGCAGCTCCTCTTGCTTTCACCCTGCCCCAGATGTGCACGCTTGCAGATGGACAGGAACTCTTTGGAGGCATCCAGAAGCTCAGGAGTCAAGGTAAGCAGCTACCCCCAAAGGTGAGGGCACCGGTGGCAACACTCATTCCCAAGAGTCTTTCTCAGAGGTGTCCAAGTCTTCCTCCTGTTCTGACAATGGCTGCTGCAGGTTTCCTTGATCCCCCTCCCAGACCTATAAACTCTTTGCCTCCCTCTTCTGGATTGATGCCCAGGACTTTCATGTATGTGCTTAGAGTGAGGACTTCCCCCCTAGGATTTCTCCCCAGGTTTTTTATGCTAATCCAAGAGCTTGATCTTATCCCTTTTACATAAGTGTCATAGAGCAGAAATGCTGCTGCCGAGACCTCTTGGGACAGGAGGGAACCAGTTAGGGGACACGCACCCAGAGCAGCCTCTGTCTTTCAGAGGAGGGCAAATTCCTTCACCGCTGGCATGGGGGAAGGTGATCCTTTCTCACCCCGGCTAGCCAGGAGCACAGGAGACTCCCAGTTTGCACCTACACCTCCTGTACAGACTCACCTACATTTCCAGAGAGCAGCCCAGCTAGCACTAGGGCCAGGAGGGAAGTGGGAAAACCACCACAATTTTGCATGAGAGGAATCTCCTCCTAGCCCTTGCAGGAAGCCAGGAGAAGCGCAGAAGCACAGGATTCAATCACAGTCATTGCAATTATAGCATAGCCTGATATTTTCTGAACAGCGGACAGCCTTCTGCTCCATCTATAGCCTCTGGGGGAATGAATGTAGATAAGAAAGCGTAAGATACTGTCCTCTATTGCTGGAGCCAGGTATGCAGAGCAGGAATTGGGATATTTTGTTCCCTTTCAGGCTCATCTATCCAGCCATGGCCAGCTCCTAATTGCTTTCTTCACCACAGCAGCTTTAGAGCACTGTGCTAGGGGTGCACATCTAATCACCGGGTCTTCAGAAAACCTGGTCCTCCTAGGATGTGGTGGGCCTAGTGCCCACACAGGATAACTATACACGCATTTGCACTCGGTGTGGTTATATGATGAGAGCTGCAACAGGAGGCCTTCCCTGGATCTAAGCAACATCTGCTATTGAGATAAGACAGTCACAAAGCAGGTGTCCACAACACGTACTCAACCTGTGTCCTCCACACAGCGCTTATGTGCTGGCAAAGGCAATACAGTCAGACACTTCCTTCTGCTGTTTTACAAGAGAGGGATGGGATGGGATGGGATGGGATGGGATGGGATGGGATGGGATGGGATGGGATGTACTGGGTGCAGCAGGACTGTTGCACCTCCTCTCAATTTTCCCCCAAATTGCAACATCTTGTCTTCTGCTGGACTTGGGGACAAAAGAAGCACTTTTAGAGGAGGAATAACATTTCCTCACTGAGGCAGTGGGTCTGCTCTTCTTCACTCTTTCAGTAATATCAGGGACAAGGGAGGCACCAGCAGGGTAGGGGAACTGCCCACAGTGGGACACTGCAATCCTGCCAGCACCTCAGTAGGAGCATTTTAAGGTTTCTCCATCTTGCTGCCCATGCCAATGCTTTGGTCTGCTCTGCAGGACACTTGATGACATTACTTGTAATTAATCACTGCCTGTCTGTCTTGTGGTGAGGTTTGGAGGCTGCAGCCAGGTGACACTGAAGCCGAAGGGGGGCTCTTTACTCTGTTTTACTCCCTGTGACCTCAGTTTCTTGCTATAGACTCACAGCCCCTCAGCTGCAGGTACTGTGAGTCAGGGAGGCTCAGCAAACGGAAAATAAAATGACATAAAGAGGTCAAAGCTAGCAGGCTCAGACAACTGTCTACAATGCCTTCCCTTCTCACATAAGACCTCCGTGTGAAATGTTTGGTGGCAAGCCCTGCCCCGCTCACCATGCCCACATGTGCCCGTGCACGGGTCCATGCAAGGCAGTGAGTATTTTTCATCTGTCTCTGAATCATTAGTGATGGGTGTTTAACGAAACGGGAACTACTGACTGAGGTATTTCCCGTTCAGGCCCTGGAGTGGGCTTGTCCTGCTCCGCTATCTCAGCAGGCTCTGGGGTGGACACAGTCAAAGCTATTTGCCATCCCTGTGGTGAGCAGCCAGACTCCTCCCTGACGGCAGTTTGCTCTATGTTCAGCACTTCTTTGCTTCCTCCCAGGGCCATTGACACACACGAGCTCTGCTCTGAACTTCTCTAACAGTTTTGTACCCTCAGAACAAACCATCTTCTGATCCTCCTGGTTCAGCCAGCAAAGGCCCCCAGAGCTCCTGGGAGCAAGGCAGCACTCAGGAGCAGGACCTCTACCTCTTCTCAAGGACTGGTACTGTTTCCTCCTCTCTCTTCAAAACACTTAGGTGACATCTATATTAACGAAGGAAATATGCCCCAGACTTTTCCCTGGCACTGAGACAGTGAACAGAACATCCGTGTCTATCGAGCTCTCTTATTCTTCAAAATACAGTGACCATGTGCAGCCTGCGTATCAGGAGTGGTCTCTGGTACATCTTGACTCCCAGATCATACCAGGAATTGTCAGGAGAGTGGTAGTGGCCAGGGGCTGCTCTAACAACAGGGCTACAGGGAAGATCAAGTGCCAGTGCCTAGGAACATACCTGGCACTTCAACTTTTCTGGTCTGTACTAGTCTGAAGACTGTCTTCAGAGCCAGACTGCACCAGCAGGCTAGCCCTGCTAGCAGGGCATTTAGTTCCAATACTGAACTTCTGCCTCTCATCCTTCCTCTTTAGCTCCATGCCCTCCTTCTCTCAGCAATGCTGCCTCCCACACATCTCCTCTCCTTCGCTGTGGAAATATCACCACACTGATGTCTCATGCTCCAGCTGTCCTCCTCTTTGGTCCGTCTATAGGATTTGCTTCCTATCTATCGTGCCCCCACCTGAGGTCCAGCTGAGGGTCTTGGACTCTTTATCCTATGCCAGCATCCTTACTGGACTAGTGCAGGAGAAGTTGTTCCTCCAGTACAGACCCATTGTAAAAATATTAAAGAACTGCTTCCTTCTTTTCAAATGGACTTTATTTAATTAAGCCTCGGTCTCGCTCCATTTCCTCAGAAGATCACAGCACTGTAAGCTACAAGCAGACCCTGGAGCATCTCCAGCATCATTGCTGGGTAAAAAACTGGCTGGACGGCCGAGCCCAGAGAGTTGTGGTCAACGGAGTTAAATCCAGTTGGCGGCCGGTCACGAGTGGTGTTCCCCAGGGCTCAGTACTGGGGCCGGTCCTGTTCAATATCTTTATCAACGATCTGGACGAGGGGATCGAGTGCTCCCTCAGTAAGTTTGCAGACGACACCAAGCTGGGCGGGAGTGTTGATCTGCTCGAGGGTAGGAAGGCTCTGCAGAGGGACCTGGACAGGCTGGATCGATGGGCCGAGGCCAACTGTATGAGATTCAACAAGGCCAAGTGCCGGGTCCTGCACTTCGGCCACAACAACCCCAGGCAACGCTACAGGCTTGGGGAAGAGTGGCTGGAAAGCTGCCCAGAGGAAAAGGACCTGGGGGTGCTGATTGACAGCCAGCTGAACATGAGCCAGCAGTGTGCTCAGGTGGCCAAGAAGGCCAATGGCATCCTGGCCTGTATCAGAAATAGTGTGGCCAGCAGGAGCAGGGAGGTGATCGTGCCCCTGTACTCGGCACTGGTGAGGCCGCACCTCGAATACTGTGTTCAGTTTTGGGCCCCTCACTACAAGAAGGACATGGAGGTGCTGGAGCGTGTCCAGAGGAGGGCACCGAAGCTGGTGAAGGGCCTGGAGCACAAGTCTGATGAGGAGCGGCTGAGGGAACTGGGGTTGTTTAGCCTGGAGAAGAGGAGGCTGAGGGGAGACCTCATCGCGCTCTACAACTACCTGAAAGGAGGTTGTAGCGACGTGGGTGTTGGTCTCTTCTGCCAAGTAACTAGCGATAGGACAAGAGGAAATGGCCTCAAGTTGCACCAAGGGAGGTTTAGATTGAACATTAGGAGAAATTTCTTTACTGAAAGAGTGGTCAGGCCTTGGAACAGGCTGCCCAGGGAAGTGGTGGAGTCACCATCCCTGGAGGTATTTAAAAGACGTGTAGATGAGGCCCTTAGGGACATGGTGTAGTGGGCATGGTGTGTTGGGTTGATGGTTGGACACGATGATCTTAGAGGTCTTTTCTAACCTGTATGATTCTATGATTCTATGATTCTATGATTCTATGATTCCAGTGCCTGAGGCACCACCAGTGGCCAGTAAGCGATTATGCTGGATCCATCCTGGGGATCCTAGCAGGGGATACTGGCACCAAGCACCAGGCAAGAGTCCAACTCTGTGAGGTCTTTCCAGCTCTTCTGGTACGTGTTCATCCTTGCCTTGCTCACCCTCACCTTCCATCCCTTCCCTCTTTACCTCCACCTCCTCTCCCTTCTGTCATTTGCACAAACCCTCCAAGGAACTAAAGGACACACAAATGACCACGTACGTACTCCTCTGTTACATCCTTGCTGCAGCACTTTGCTGTGTTTCCTATTCAAGGTGTCAGCTCCATCAAGCGAGGCCACCTCTTGTGCTGTTGTCTGCAAGAAGCCTTGCACAGCAGAGCCATGATTTTGGCAGGAATCCTTAAGTGCTACTATAAAGCAAATAAATAATTAATCATTATTATTTTTATGTATCTGTGAGTCTTCTCTAATAGGTCTTGATATTATTACAGTGCTGAGGACAGGCTGAAATTAGATAATACTACACTCAGCTGGCATCTATTCCCTTGGAAACACAGGTAAAAATGCATTTAATAGCCCTCCAGTGACAATGAATATTCATTAATATGACACAGACATATACTTGATTTGAAAATAAGGGCAGTAATTAAAGAGCTATTAGGGTTAAAAAGCAACAAAGGAAATTCAGCTACCAAAAGAGCTGTTCTGGGATCAGCCCCTAACCTACACGTGCATGGATAAGCACAGGCTGCCTCAGATCTTCTACATTACTTTACATATCACCGGACTGCGGGGTCTAACTTCCCTCCCAAACTCTGTCATCTGGAAATGTCTGATGAATTCAGAGTTCATTTTTCCTGCTGTCTTCCAGAGCAGCTGCATTCCGCTGCGGTGCTGCTGTTTGTACCTGCTCACAC
Source organism: Calonectris borealis (assembly GCF_964195595.1). NCBI lineage: Eukaryota > Metazoa > Chordata > Aves > Procellariiformes > Procellariidae > Calonectris > Calonectris borealis. The sequence goes on along the minus strand of NC_134316.1, from coordinate 14,556,922 downwards.
GCTGCTCCCGCGATGAACTGACGAGAAGTGGAGGGGAAACTTTCTGCAGGCTTTTGGGAAGGAAGCTACTTAAAATCAATCACTTACATTCATTATTTCTACTAAAATAGCCTTGGGGATCACCAGTCATGATAGCTGCCTTGCTGTAATCTCTGAAAATCTCCATCCCACAGGCCGTGATATTAAAGTCAAGTTTCTCAGAGAGGTTTCTCAAAGGTTCCTTTGCAGGGGTGGCTTGAGAAAGCGACCTGAGCAGTGCGTGTTCTGTTACGAGCGAGTCAGGAGAGAGGCAATGGCACTGCTGTACATGGAGGGAGGCAAGGAGGAGCAGACATGTCCAAGGGCAGCGGCAACACCGCAGGACCAATTGGTCACGCTGCTTGCTCACGGCCAGGATAAACCCAGTGTAATCTCACCCACCGTGTCCTGCCAGTCTCCTCCTGGTGCAGGCAGAAACTGCAGAAACCCAGCAGAGCTGCGTCCCTCCGAGACAGGGCAGCGGTTTGGAAATGGCAGCCACCCCAGCTAGCAGAGGAAAAGTGAGACGTGCATCCTCCAAACCCAGGTGTGCTGTCACCAGGCCGTGCATCACCCTGCTCCCTTTCTGGGGAGGGTCTCTCAGGCTAGTTATGCCACCGAAGAGATTACAGCAGAAACTGAAGCAAATCAGGTGGAGAGGGAGAGCGTTATTTTAATTTCTAACCCAGCAGTGTAATGGTAAGTAGAAAAGTGGATCAACCCATTGGGCTGGTGTTTCAGGCCACTCAGTGAGGAGAGTTAACTGCGTATCACCTAGATTAGAAGCAGATAAACCGCATCTAAGCTAATTCGACTGACTTTCGGCACAGCAGCGCCCAGTGCAGACACGTGTATGAAACGGGTGACGGAGCCGAGGCAGGCACCCTGTCCCGCTTCCTCACAGCCATCTCGGCAACGCTCTCCTCGCCTTCACAGGTACCTGTGTCGCAGAAGGCAGCCCCGAGCTGGCTGTGTGTCACCAGGCTGATCGATTTCCTTACAAATAAATGGTAAAGTTGCGTTTTCTGCCTGGATTGGCTGGTTTTGATGGAGGAGGGTTTTGGTGTTTTTTTTCTGGAAACAATTACAGTTCCATGCTTTAGGCAGTGTTTATTGCTGTTTCAGCCTAACAGGGTTTATCCTTCTAATAAGAGAGGCTGCCAGTGTTTGCTTTTCTTAGAAACCTAACCTGAGACTTTTCAAAGGCACGGGAACGTGATGGTTCTTACTAACTTTAATCCGTTTTACATCCCTCGGCTGCATGATGCGGTAACTTTAGCAGGACTGACGAAATTCACGCCCGTGAAATCAGCGTGTTTTGCTCTGAACAGCCTCCGTGGGAAGGGTGGGGCGGGCGTCTGTGGGGATGTACCGCTGCTCCCGGCAGCTCTGACTCCCACCCCGGGCCACCTCTCCCAGAACCGCTTCGGCTCCGCCGCCGCAGCGACCTTCCCTCCGCGGGCGGGCGGTGCCGCCGCTGCCCCCCGCGCCCGCGGGCCCCCCTCGGGCAGCGGCTGCCCCGCAGGGCCGGGCCGGGCCGGGCCGGCGGGGGTGGGGGCGCCCGGCGCTGGGGGAGGCCGCCCTCCCGACACGCCCCCTCGGCGGCGCTCGCCTCCCCACCGCCGCGCAGCGCGGCCGGCAGAGCGGCCGGAGCCCGCCGCGGCGCAGCCCCGCTCCCCATGGCGGCGGCGGCGGTGCGGGCGCGGCGGGGCGCCCGGCTGAGCGCGGCGGCGCTGCTGGCGCTGCTGGCCCCGGCGCTGCTGGCGCTGCTGGCGCTGACGGCCGGCCGCGGAGGCGGCGGCGGCGAGGGGCAGCCGGGCTCCCCGCCGCCGCCGCCGCTCCCGCTGCCGCCGGGCTTGCGGGAGGAGCTGCGGCAGAGGCGGCGCGACCTGCGGCGACTGGCGGCGGCGGCGGGCGGCGGCGGGGAGGCGGCGGCGGCGGGCGGGCTGGGCTGCGGCGACCTGAGCCTGGCGACGGGCGTCAGCGTGCTGGGCTGGGGCTTCACCAAGGTGGTGGCGCGGGCGGCGCTGGCGGGCGGCGGCGCCGTCGCCCTCAAGTCGGTGCACGGGGCGGGCCGGGAGGTGCGGCAGTGCGTGCAGCGCTACGGGGCGCCGGCGGGCTGCCGCCGCCTGGCCGCCTACAAGCTGCTGAAGGAGGTGACGCTGCTGCAGCGCCTGCGGCATCCCGGCATCGTCCAGGTACGGCGGGGCGCGCCGGAGCGGCGGGGTGCGGGATGTGCTCCCTCGGTACGGGAATTTTTCGGGGGGGGGGGCGCGGCTCGGTGCCGGGGCTGAGTCGATCCGCCCGTGTTGCCCCCTCCCGCCCCGTCCCCGGGCGTCCCGGACCTGCTGGCGCTGGCAGCGACATCGCTCTGACAATCGCTCCTTCCCTCCTGGCAGCTGCACGGTCAATGCTATGATAATAGCGGAGATCCTGAAATACGGGTCACAGCAATGCTGGAGCTGGGATCCCCCCTGGAGATGATTCAGCTTCTGCAGACCCCCTGGGAGGAGAGATTTAAAGTAAGAAAACAAAGCAAAGGGAGTTTTATCAGTCGCTTTTAGACCGCAAACTGGGTAAATGCGAGGAGCCCGCGGTGACTGCTGGGGCAAACGGGATTGTCATGCTGACACTCTGTTTGCTCCCGCAAATTGTCCTTAAATGGTTTTGCTTTCACTCCTTTTAAATCACATTAAAATAGCCTTAGCCTGGCGTCTCGCTGTTATATCCCTTCTCTCTAAAGCGGTGTTAAGAGAGCTACATCTGGGAGGAAATGGCCACAAAATCTTGCTCAGGGCTGGGGTGGTGTTTAATACCCAGTGTTACACTGTGTTGCTAGTTTTCCCTCTATATATTGTTCCACTCCACAGAGGGGCTTTCCTAGCGAGGCCCCTCAGCAGGCTGGGTCTGACTCGGGAAAGCCATCTCGCTGCGCTCTGAGTCTGTTGTTTTCTGCGTATTACCTATTTTAGGCAGCAAGCTGAGCAGCCTGTCTCTCACCATGTGTTTGTATGATGTTTCTGATCTTAGCCCTTTAGGTATTACTGTAGTACAAACACTGTTAAATTGCTTTCCTCCTGCTGTAGGTGCTAGAATCACATCCCTGTTAGTGAGATCTGCCTTGTCTCCCTAAGCATCCCGCAAAGGGACTCTTGAGCTCCCCAGGAACATAAATGACTTACGACATGGCGCTTATTTTGGTTATAGCTTGTATTACAGTTTGCCTCAAGGTCTCAGTTGGGGGTTCACTACTACTTGTTCGGTTTCCAGGAGGAAAGAGAGCATCAAGCAGAAGCACGGGTACCTTAATGTCAATAAGAAATGCTTTGGGCAAAATAAAAACACAACAAAAGTCCCAAAATAAAACCCCTGCCTGCATGTGGTCCTTAATGTTGAAGAGGAGCCTTGCCATCCAAGCCAGAGGGGGAGCGTGGCAACTGTGCTCGCTCTGCTGCGGGACGTGAAGCTGGGATTCTTATGATTGCTTCACTAATGAAGCTAAAATAGCGTCAGAGCTTCCAGACTCATTTCTCTTGGCCTGTGGAGTTCCACTTCTGCTTACAAACTATTTCATACTGGCTTCTACATAGCTTTGCCAGCACCTCATCTTCTCAAATGTGCCAAAGTGTCCTGTAGAGCTAGAAGCCCATGGTGCTGGATTAGCTGGTGGTAAGGTCTGGTATGGTGGCATTAAGATTTTAATAATCTTTTGACGGATGAGGACACGAATTCAGAATTTACACTGGTACTGTCTAGTCCTGTTTCCTAATTAGGGCGTCTAAACGGATGGGATTCCCCTCTGATGAGGCACATCAGATACCAGCGATTCTGCGAGCTGTTCCAAATGAACAAAGCCTCGCGCCTGCACAGATCGCTATCGGAGGCAGCGAGGGATGGCGCGGGTCTGCCTGGCACACCTAGTTGACGATAGAGTTTGTCTGATGCCAGGGCTCCCGATACTGAATGAAAACTGCTGCAAAAAGCTACTTGAACAAAGTCCTGGTGCAGTATAAATGCACTCTTCTAGTTCTAGTTTGTTCAAAAATCATTTACTGAGCTTTCTGCTGGATCAGGTATTATCTGACCTTTCCCTGCTGTCAGAAAGTTGACATAAAAGCAAAAAAGCTGGCAATAAATACATTGCATACTTTGGTTAATTCTTCAGAAGCAGGATTGTGTGCCCAAATTCATACTGCTGAGTGATGCAGCAAGGCATGAATCTGGTATTAATGACCATGGAGCCTCAGTCTGTGTGGAGCAGCATGGGGGAAAGGAGGGGAATATACTAATTCTATGCCAGAGTGGGAAAAAACCCTTCTGATTTCAGCTAGCAAATCAATATAGCTCCTGAAACATGAAGGCTGCTATTGTTTTCCTCACAGCTTTCTCCTCTAGTTCCTCTAACTGCAAATGTCTCTTTTTGTATACGCACGTTTTTAAAAAATGTTGCTAAACTACTTACCACAGTCAAATCCTGTGGCAATGTTGATAATAAATTTTGTAGCATACATATAATTACCTTTTAAGTACTATATGCTTTTTTCTTGCCTTTAATTTCATTGAATGCCCTCCCCTTTGTTCTACTTCCAATTTAATAGCTGTTTTTAATCTGTTTTTCCCATGCATATTCATCTTCTCTTTCTCAGATTTGCCTGAGCCTTGTGAAACTGCTGTTTTACTTGGCACATTCCCCCCTGGGTTCAATAGTCCTATTGGATTTCCAGCCGAGGCAGTTTGTTATGGTGGATGGAAACCTAAAAGTGACAGACATGGATGATGCCAGCACTGAGGAACTGTCATGCAAGGAAGATAATGACTGCACACTCGACTTCCCTACAAAAAGCTTTCTTCTCAAATGCTCTGTGGTTGGGAAATGTGAAGGAATAAATGAAAAGAAGAATCTTTTCAATGCATATCGGTATGTCCAGCGAGATGGGGGAAAAATCTGGCATGGCTGAGCTCACACAGTGCCATGTAGCCTCTAGCATCTCGCGTTTCTTCCATGCAGTGACTCCCCCTCACCTCTGTCAAAGGGTAGTTAAGGATCGCTTTGAAGCAAGTTTATTTTCCTTATAAGGCAGGAAAATAGTGTAGTTGTTGTCTGGTGAGAATGCAGGCATCTTTCTTCTGCTGCTCCCTTTCCCCAACACCCTCTAGAAACTTGCCCCAAAGGTTGCACCTGTGAATTTATTGTTTGCCAAACAGGCCCTGGCATTTGACATCCACAGGCTACGTTTGCTGAAAACAGTAGCAGCATGGGCTACCTGCCAAAGCCCACCAGCTTTGAGCCCCCATTGTTGGGAACAGGCTGGCTAACTTCCCTTGAACTCCGTGTCTCCCTACGGAGACTGTGGGCACCTATGGAAGAGCGATGAAACAGGTAACGGGCAGCGGGCTGGGACTGCTGTAGGCCACCAGCTGAAAGCACAAGGATGTCCGCTCGCCGCTGATGCTTGGCAGGTCAGGTACCAGGGGAAGCTGGGTATTTACACAGAAGGACTTTGTAAGGGAGCTTGTGTTTGCAGGACGCGGTGTTAAAGGGCAAGTCACTGCATAGATTATTACAGCCTTGCTGTAACGAACTTGTAAACTCTTGTAGAACAGGAGTTTTCTAGAAGGTTCAGGGAATGAATAGGGGAGTGTCCAGCCTTTCCAGGGGTAATAAGAATGCCAAACCTTTCAGGTCTTGCATGAGTCGTCTTCTATATAGGCCTTTTTTTGGTGGGAAATTCATTGCTTAGTGCACAAGAATGGCCCTGGGGGAAAGCTCCATTGCGCGAGCCTTTGCGAGGTAGATGTCACGCGGTGCTTGGCTGCATGCTGAGCTGCAAGGACCAACGTTTCAGCCCAACTCACAAGAACAGTCTGTGAGATGTCCGTAAAGTGCTCAAACATAACTTAATAACCAAAGCAGACTTGCTAGTTTCATGTGGATAATCGAGGCACAGGAAAATGTAGACAACTTAATCACTAGGGAAATTAAGCCACTGTATTCTAATCAGTCTGTGGGATTTTTTGCAGGTATTTTTTCACTTATCTTTTGCCACACTCTGCACCACCGGCTTTGCGGCCTTTTTTGAGTGATATTCTGAACGCAACAGGTACCAGCTAATATTTATAAAACTATTTATTAGAAGTCCCTGAACAGTATTTCATGGAATTACTCATCTTTGCCATCTTTTTCTTTAAATGTAGGTGACTTACGATATGGAATAAATGAAACCCTGAAAGCTTTTGAAAAGGTTTTACATCTGTACAAGTCTGGGCTCTACCTGCAGAAGAGACCTCTTCATTTAAAAGGTACATGATTTTGAATGCTTTAAGTAACATAACTACTGAGGGAGCGAGGAACTTGGTAACTGGTCAAATTCCGATCTCCCATACATTCAAGCAGTATTTAATCACTAGGAAAAGCACCAAAAGTATCTTTTCTTGAGCAGCCTTTTGTTGTTTCTTCATGGGAGCTATGCAAGATTGCATTGTTTTGCAAAGTAAATGCAGTGCAGACAATCTGGCCTACATATGGATATGTTTGCACTGCTTCTAAATACTCTTCTCATAATGTGCATCAGTGTTTCGAGGGAATATAGTTGGGATAGCTTAAGCAACTAGACCAGAGTAGCAAACTGAGTCTCTCATGCTCCTCTTTGGGGTCGTCTTATCCTCTGGACCCATAGGTCAGTTTTCCGGGCTGATATTGAAACTTCCCAATTCACTTGGTGGCTTCTGACTGCTGAGCACGTTATCCTGGGAACGGACAGTGGGGAGGTCACAACACCCAGATGAGCGTGGCAGAGTAGCTAGGGCCTTGGTACCCTCTAAATTCCTCTAAATTTCTTTTTTCTGAAGACCATTCTATTGGACCTGTGGATGGATAAATGAGCCTCTGTGAGGTGCATTCCTCTGAAAAGGACCCGTTCGGTGGTAGAGATGAGACTAATCAAAAGCAAGGTTTCAAAAGTCCAGTGGTTACTGTGGCTTACATTTTCCTGACCGTTCACTTGTGACGGTGGGGTGATGATGGTGGCTTGTGGAAGGAAATCTCTTTATATGTGAAAGAACTGGTATTTGCACAGTTATGAACAAAGATATCCAGTCATTTGCACGGAGGGAACAGTGGCTTTAACAGGAATTGCCAGTATTTTCCAACAACACCCACCCGTTCACAACTGGCTTCACAACTGGCCCAGTAGCAATGTGCCAAATTGATCACCATCCTAGAGGTGTGGGAAGGTGGGGAGAGACTCTTAGCAGTCAGTGAACAATAGCCTGAACATCGCCTGCTCAGGCTTGTCAGGTCTTTTGTATCCCACTGGAGCGGGATCTGGCCTCCCTTTCCCCCACTGGGATCCCTAAATCTCCTGTACCTGTGGGTGGAACCATGATGGGTGGATCAGTGCGTGCCCCGCGTAGCTTGGTGCTGGATCTGTGATGAGCTGGTTCTGCTGTTGGGGCTGAGGTATAGGAGAGGCCGTTGTCAGGTTGGCTTCTCCGGAGCCCTGCTAGGAAGGTGGGTCTGCACAGCAGCCTCCTCCTCTCACCCAACCCTGCGGTCGCTCCCCTGTCCCTTCACCCTTGAGAGCTCTGCCCCCTCTCTTATATCCGTGGAGGAGTTGCTGTCCTGCAGAACTAAAAGCCAGGATTTGGGTTTCTTTTAACTTTGCAGCTCCACCCACTCCATCTAGGCAGGTCAGTTCAATCTGCCACTATCACAGTTCTTTAAGAGTTTCACTGAAGTGTGAAATACTAAGTGTATATTGTAACTAGTCTCTGAAAGTGCACTTGAAGAGTTTCCCTAAATACCATCTTTCTGTTCCCAGACTACATCCCCCTAAAGGGCTTCCGAACGGTGGAAGGAGAAGACTACAAGTGCTGGCCCTCCTACAGCCACCTGGGATGCCTGCTCTCTGTTCACAGCGCCGAGGAAGCCGCCGCAATTTGTAACTCCCAGTCGCAGTGTCAAAGTTTTATCGTCACCCAGCAGAGGACGTGGACAGGTGAGCTTGGGCAGATGTGACAGGATGCTGCCATGTGGTGTCCCGGCTTCCTCGGTCACGAGTAGGGATGCTGCTGCTGCCCTCCTCCGTAGTGCCTCGAGTCTATGGGCGCATATAAAAGCTGCCTTTCTTATTCTCAAGATCAGATGGCTGCTGCGGTGAGCATCCAAGGATCCCCTGAGTACTTGCGAGGACACACAAGGGAAATTATATTCTCCTTCTGCTGATTCTTTCCTCTACAAATTTTGCACAGGATTGCTGGGTATTGTTAAACAGTTACTTAGTTCATGCAGAGATGGTTTCACTTTGGTGTTAGGATAAACAAGTCCTGTGGTATGTATAGTTTGCAAAAAGCTGTGGGGTTTTTAAAGATGAAAGCAGCTATGTAAAAGAAGGTGGTTACTATTGTTATAATTAAAAGAATCATGGCTTACAAGTTGTTATCCCCTTTATCAAAACTAAAGCCCCAAACCAATGGATTTCCAAAATGTCCCTGTAATTAGCTCTGATTATAGCCTCTTACGGTTAGCATGTTTTCAGAGTTATTATAAATTACCTCATTTAGCTGACACTTCAATCATGGGCTAAATTGTTACTTATAAAGTGGAACGCTAAATGAGGTAAATGCGTGTTTTCAGCGATGGTGCTTAAGAATCGCGTCTTGTCAGCTCACATGACATATTAAAAAAAAAATGCAAAACTACCAAAAACGCATCTCTTCTGTGGATTTGTGTGCAATTGGCATGTGGCAAACTAGTGACATAAGAGTGCTTACACTGATGCAACATAAATCTCTTTGAGCCGGTTTCACACCAGCAATGGATTGTGTGAGTTGTGCCTAACGCATCACATCTGGCTTCCTCACGGGGCGGCTGTTAGTTGCTGTGTTCGGAGCCTGGCTGGAAGGAACCCTGCTTAAAACAGGGGTGGGGATGCAGAAGAAGCAGCACGTGGGACAGAAGACCCTTTCTGCAGTGCCTGGCTTGGATGCTGCACCGTGCCTGCGGTCTGTTAATGTTTCCCGTGCTGACATTTTTCTTCCTCACGTTTTTACAGCGCATCTTTGCAGCCAAAGATGCCGAAAGTGTGTGGCTGAAATGCAGAGTGCCTGACTTTGCCGTTTGGATTAATGAGAGCTGTGGGAACATGCTAGTCCCTCTTAAGGCAACTCTGTAAAGCAAAGCAAGATGTAAAAGCCTCTGGGGTCTGATTTTGCATTCCTTGTGCACACTCGATGAGCGTCTGGAGTTTACTGGGAGCGTAAAACACATCTACGGCAGGGTGGAGTGACCCTCCGTTGAGCAAGCAGTGTGTTTCTGTGTCTCTTGCAATAAATAGCATGGGCCAAGGTGAACCTATCTCCTCTATTAAACTTGCATTTTTATTTCCTTTCCAGGACGCCCACTCGCCTCGTTTCAGAGTGGCCCGACTGATTTAATACCGGATGCTAACGCTGTAGTCTATATTAAACGATCGGCTTCCTCAGGGGAAAGACTTTAAAGACAATGAGATCACATAATATGATCCTGGGAGGAACAAACCACTGGGAAGAATTTCATCTGCTGAAAAGAATGACATATTTTATTTTGCTTTGGGGTGGGATCTCCTTGCCAGCTCAGATAGAGTCAAATGCTGCTGTCTCCTTGATCAAAGCTCAGATTTCTCATTGCAGCCCTGCTAGCTTCTTTATCTGTCCCCACACTGCTGTTCCGCATAAATGCTCCCAGTTTTAGTCAAATGTCGCTAGACTGTGCAATACCTAGCCTTGCTGCTTCAGTAACCAGCTTGTCAGCCAAGAAATAGAAATAGCTGCAAGGGATCCGGCTTGGGTAGGCTTAGTTAGTTCAGTCACCTCCGAAAACCTATGGATAAAGCTCCTTCTGCAGCTGCCGACCAGGATTTCATACCACTGCAAATGTAAAGGACTGGATTTCAGCGACGGGTCAAGGTTGCAGGATTGGGATCCATAACCAGAGGTTGATGATGGGGGTGGTCTTCTAAGGAGGGTCCTGATTCAGTTCCTTCCAGGGCAGGGGAGGGAGGTGGTGTATAGGTCAACTCTGGAACCAAATGTCTGGATGTTTGGATGCAGGATTTGGGTTTGACCCTATGTGATTTGTAATGCCAGCTCCCATGTATCAACCTTGAAGGTTTTTCTCTGTTACTTTCCGTGAAAGAGCGAGACATTCAAATTATTTATGTATAAGGCGTTACTCTGTGTGATAAAGAATGACTATGTTTATTCTAAGCATGCTGTGAAAAGTTTTTCTCTTTAATTGTCTAAGTCTTTACTGCAACCAAATGAAGAAATGCAAGTGTTCCCCATCTTCAGCTCACCTAGCATCATCACCCATTCCTGAGGACAACCTGTGAGTGTGCTCAGCAGTGTACGAATGTGCCCAAGCCCCTTGGACACTTAGATCTTGGAGGATGCTTTGTGGCTGCACTTGCAGGCTCACAGGCATAGAAGAAACAGGCATAGAAGTCTGGTCTCGAGAGCCTCCTGCAACTGCCCTTTGCTAAAAATGTAGATAGGACCTTCGAAAAATAGGTGGGGGTTAGTATAATTTCAGGCTGTGAAAGATGGCAACGTGATGTGCCACTCCCGGGAGTGCCTGGAAGCAGTGACCATACGGTACCTCTTCTGTAGCGCAGTCGGGGAAAGCCCAAATCACGGCTGACCTGACACCCCGCAAGGGAAGGTCCCTGGCCTTGTGCAGGAGAGCCACGCTGCAGCCTCTGTGCGATGCCGCATTGAGTTTTCCACTTAGCCCATGCTGCTGGGTGGAAACAACGGCTCTCGGGACATTGCCATTGACTCCTTGTAGCCTACCGCAGTGTGGCTATTTCCATGCGGGCCCCTGTAGCAGCTGGGGTACCCCCGACTAAATGTGCCTGAGCTCTTGCCTGGGGTTGTGCTGTGTTTTTCACGTTCTGGTCCTGTGTTTCCCAGTGCAGGATCTCACCTTTCAGCTCATTAGTACTCTATTAACCCGCAGCAATGCCATTGCATGGGGGCCTTCTCATGTGCTATAACCCCTGCTGCTTACATTGAGGCTCGGGGACTCTGATAGTGATATCAATTAATGAGAATTCCTAGTTAGCACAACAAGAAGGCTCTTCTTAGTGATGGCCACATTGCTGCAGGCTTTGTGAAGGCAAGGCTTTTTAAATGGACAGCCGCAGACCGCTCTCTCCATTACAGTGGGTCCTGTGGAAGTTGAAGGAAAGGTCCTGCCAGGGGTCCGCTATTGTTTTACATCGACCCCACTGAGCAGGGCTTCAGGCATCTGCTGTGTGGTGCTTTACATTAGCAAGAGGTAATGAGAGTTTATTCCATATCTCTCAGCCTCCTGAGATACAAATCAGAAGTACATTCCCCAAAGCAAGGGCAAGGGCCAGCCCGGGGTCATTCCAGAGCGGAAGAAACAGAGAGAGAATGCAAAAGTTGAAGTGATTCCAGTTTGAGTTAGAAAGATCTTCCCATCCGAAAAATCTCTCCTGGTAAAAAAACATTGTATATTTTAGTCATGCGATGCTCCTTTCACATTGCAGATTTTTCCGTGAAGCTTTCATTGTATGATGCCTGCCAGGCTGTCAGGTCCAGCCCCTCGGCAGATGGTGCAGGGTACGGCAGCGTCGGTTGGATAAACGTAGGGCCCAGCATCAAACCTGCAGTTAGAGCCTGGGACCAGAGACCGTATCATCCTGCCTTGAAAGTTTTGAGCACACGGTGCTTAATAAATAATAATAATAATTTAAAAATCAATAAAAAGGGAAGTCAGGCTTCAAAGAATCCCAATGCTCAATATGCTGTTGCCACAGCAAGTGGCTTTTGTAGGACGTTTAGTCCACCCCCTGCAAATGAGAAGGTGCATTCTTAGAGCCTGGATCCCCGTGAGCACATTCATCACGCTAGCACAGACAAATAGCTAGGGCACAGGCATACATTCATGTCCAATTCTGTTCATGTGCTAGACACTTAGACGATGCCCCAAATACGCTGGTAAAAGTGTATGCACCATTCTCCTCGTACCTCTGTGCAGCTCCCCACAGCACCTAACACCTGGTGGGCATGCCGGTTTCAGTCTTATTTGGGGTGACATCCCACGGCAGTCCAATGGTGCCCAGCAAATGCTGGGTGAGGCACAGGGAGGGAAAATGTTTTACCACCCCGCTGCATCTAGAGCTATAGCTTGACATGCCCTTGAGGAAACACAGTCACTGGAAAAAGTGACCCACCCTGCTTTTTCCCAGCTTCTTGCTGTTATCATCTGCTAAGAAACCTTTTCCAATGGCCGTGCCACTGTAAAAGCATGTAGAATTAATTCTCTGCTAGCCTGCAGTGGGCGGGTTGTGACCACTAAGCTTCAGGCAGCTCCCGAGCAGCTCAGGGGCAGCTTCTGCGCCAGGTCTGTGTGGAGCACCCGGGCTGCTCACAGCCCGAAGGGGAGGCTGCAGGAGCAAGCATCTTCTCTACAGCTTTTGGGCCCATGTGGCTGTTTTGTAGTCCACTATCTTCATGTCCCATCTCACTCACTCAGTCTCTGTTCATTCTGTTCTTTTATGAAATTATAACTGCGTCAAGCAGCTTTAGACTTTAAATGCCAAAGAAAATTTCAGTGCACACCTAAAAACTGTAGTTCAGTAACTACGGTACATGCAAAACTCAGATATAAACATTTCTTGCCCTTAAAATTCCCAGTTGCTGGAGTCAATTTGTCTCTGCTATCACTGATCAGTATTTCAGCCACCATTGTGGAATATGTAACAGAGGAAAGTGCTTGGAAGGGAACAGCAGGGGATCGATTGCAATGGAAACCATGTGTGCTGGAGGAATAATATTTACCTAAATGTGTCTATCACATCTTCCCAAAGAATGCTGCCATTAGGAGAGAATGGATATGAAAATGTTGCCTCCATAGATAAAAGTTAGGAATATCATTTTTTAAAACACAAACTTTAGTATTCTTAATTAATTCCATATTGTAATAACAGAGATAAAGCCACATCCATAAAGGATAATACCATGTACTCCAAAGATATAAACCACAGTTTAATAAATAGCAACAGATGCCGCATGACTCATGCTCAGTTTGCGCAGGCGTTTACATGACTGGTGACTTCATGACGGATTGAGGAGCGGAGCGAGGGGACAGAGCCCAGTAAAGAAAAAGCAACTCCTGGTGCATCAGACAAGGTTCAAATAACAATGAAAGTCATACCTGTATTCTTACATGACATATTTTGCAAACTTTGGTGATGCTCTAAGCAGCATTCAAATAGATGAACTTTTAAGTTGTTTTGGAGCGTTTGATAAAAACAGGAATTTATCACAGGCAGCTGGAGGCCCAAATTGCACATCTGGGTTAACATTATTTTCTGTAAGGTCTCCTATAAATTCATGGACCAAGCACTGATGTCCGCGGCTAGAAGTCAGAGCACTTTGGTCCTACTAGGATGAAAGAGCTGGTTTGGGGTCCAGTTTGAGGAATTAGTGAAGTGTAACTCCAGTATCCAGCATAGCCCATCACGATGGCTTGGTAGAACTTCAGAGTGAATCTTCTCCCATAACTACAGCACTTGCAGCAATCTTTCCATTGGTTCCATTGTCCCAGTGTACCAAAGTGCCACCAACAGCAGTATGGAGACGGTGGTCGTGAAGGAAAATTCACAGAAGATCATTTTATATGAGAGGCAACCATGAGCCCCTCTGCCTCGTCTGTAGCATGTGCTTAGTCCAGGATGGTGGATTTGCCCTGGATGGTAGTTCTTGGCTAATGGGAAAACATACCAGATTACATCAAACAGGTCTGGGTGCAGCAAGGAGGGGTGATAGCCGGGGGGAACGGCTGCCAAACTCCTCTGCTTGAAATTCAGCTCCTGGCTCTGAGCTCCAGGCGACGACTTGTACTTTGGAGCCTTTGGACCCTCAGCCCTCCTGGCTGGCCAACCCAGATGACAAAAGTGCTGGGTTTATTGGTAGGGAAGACTTCTCAACACAGCTTTGGAGGAGATCGAGATGCTGATGGCTTTTTAAGAAATATATGCTTGCCCTTTCTGGGCACCAAGCTATGTCCCTGCACTGCACCCACTACCACAACCCTGTCCTCGCCCACTCCCAACTACCATAACCACTACCCTCCTGCATCCCCAAATCTATACCTGACAGCTGCACGCTCAGGTCTTGCCCTCCTGTCATTTACTCCCCCCCCCCCCCCCATGTGCCATCCCAGCCCACCTACTCCTTAACCCCCTGCAGACCCCCCTCCTCAAAGCATTCACACACAGCCTCTAACCCTCGCAGCCAACACAGCGGGGGTGGTTCGGCTGGGGAGCCCCTATTTCTGTACTGTCAGAGGCGAAATAGTCCTGCATGTAGCAGGAGGCCACATCTGAAAGGTGTAACCGCAAGATCAGCCTGCCTTTGATTTGTAACCCCTCTTTTCATTTACCATTGATGAATTCTAGATTAGCAAGTGCTAAGTACAATGTAGTAACAGCCTCCTGCAAACAGCCAGGGTTAAAGCTGTGCATTAAAACCACAGTGCCTTAACTACATTGTGTTATTCACATGATGCCTCACACCTTCCAAATCCAAGTCTAGACAAGGCTTAAGAAAATGCAAATTCCTACATTATGTTACATTTATCAGTATTTATCCTCAAACCCCATCAAAATCAATGGGAGTCTCTCGCGGACTTTTTGGCTGAAATCTGCTGCCCTACTTACAGTACTGGAAATGTAAGATCCAGACTCAAAATGAAGTAAAAAATCAGCCACCCCCAAAGCTACAAAATAAACACCCAAATTTCCAAATTCTTGTATCTGTAAGTTATATCTCCCACATAATGTCTTTAGCAAGTGAATTGTTTTTCTCTGCTGGGAAAAACCCTGCTGCAAATTCCCTCACTGCTTCAGATGACAGATCAGAGAGTTCAGGCTTAGATTAAAAGCGTGATAATGAAACCTGGGGACACAAGTTAATCATCACATTGGGTAGCCAGAGAGGCAGTTTATGAATGTCTTGGGGACACTTGGGTGCAAAGGAAATTCTCTCAGACGTCAGATGGAAAATGCCAAGAAACATTTCAGCATTGCTGCTGTGTCTCCTCCAGTGCTCTTCCTCATTCGTTTGGAGAGGGAGCCGTGAACTCCCACTCCTAATTAATCTCGCCCTTATTTGTTTCTTCTGATTCTTTAAATACACAAGAAACAATTCACTGTCCCTCCCAGTAAAGTTAATGCCATGGTTTGCATTTTTCAGGGCTTGACTATTTCACTTCATCTAGCAAAACTATTGTTACATGACTACGATCATTAACACTACCTCTGAAACAAAGCAGCTGCACCAGCCTGAATTCACTCGTACTCTAGAGCAGTGTCAAACCCCAAAGTTTTACTGGCATAGCTAAAGGCCAGTTCAAGACATACTCTGGAAATTGCCTAATCATTGCAATTGGCTTGCTTGTTTGCTTGCTGTATGGTAACAACAATTAAAGCGTCTACCGAGACGCTTATAAATCATCAAAATATTCTTTGCTCAACCCAGGGAATCTTAGGTAGAAGCTGCTTCCAGTAATAGTGTTTAAGGACTGCATTTCATTAAATAGTTTTTATTTTATTTTAACCAAGTGCTTCATCTTTGAAAGAAATCGCTGATGTGTTATTTTAACAGTGCTTCCTTCATCTTACTAAGATAACACGGGAGCATAAGGATTAGGTTCTTATCCTCACCTTCTCTGTTTTCCTGCTGATAGCGGCTGTCATTCAGCACTAATGGAAAAGCCCACGTGCACATGCCAGGTGCCAGGGATAGGGAGAACGGTCTGCAAAGCCTCACTGCAAAGGACCCTGCAGAATGTCACCAAGGCTGTCAAGGGAGCTGCCAACCCGTAGGCAGGGGAGATGGAGACATCATCCCCCTTGTCCCAGCCCCTTGCAGCATCACCCTGACACTGCCCCACCAGGAGATAAGGCAGTGGCTGGGGCAGTGGCCAGTGGCTGGTGGCCGGTGGCCAGTGCAGAGCTGTGCAGCAGGCTGGCAGCGGTCGGGCACTGCCAGACTGTGTCTGCCCGTGGGAGGTGGTTGGAGGCACTGCATGGAGGGAGCTGCCCACCCGTCGCTGTCTCTGGCAGCGTGCGTGGAGGCAGAGCTCCAGCACCCACAGAGCCAGGCTGGGACCAGCTCCCCTCATTTTGACATCTTTCAGCCCATGGTCTGAAGCATCGCTGTCCTAGGGCTGGATCTGCTGGTGATTTGCTAAGAAGTGCAACGGCCAACGTGCGCTGTAGCTTCTGTTTTGAATACAGATATCACAGATTCTTTGTTTGGAGCCATTGTTTAGCAAAGGAGCTTCAGTCCTGCCAGTCTGTAGTGAGCTATCTTGGGAAAGGGGAATTGTTCCCATGCCAGGAACCAAATCAAAGTTGTACCTTCATGCTTAGAAGTGCAGTTTTACCTTGCCTGACCCTCCTATCCTCCGGAGGACCCTGAACTTGAGAGGATGGGCTTTGCACGTTCATGCATAGGAAAAGAATGGGGAGAACAAACAAAACACCCCACCCTCTTCCACTTATGTAAGATCAGAAAGAGAGTGTAGGCTAAGCCTGGAGGACTGGATTTATGGATTCAGAAGAACCTAGTTATTAAAATGTTATGAAAGTTTTCCTCTCCTTTAAATTCATAAATATGCAGATGAAAGGAGCCATGTGATCTGGCCACTGGCCATGCTGCTGCAGGCTCAGCTTAATTATCAGCTGCCAGCTCCGTTGCTTTTTAAGTGGTGAACATGATTAAAGATGCACAGACAATTGAAGAAAGTTAGATCGGTTCTTACAAGGCCTGCTTCTATTTTATAACCACATGGCAGCTTGGCCTTGAGACTGAATCTGCCCTTACAAGCCGAGGGAGAAGAGTTCTGCTGATCAAACGGTTTCTTTTCAACCACAAGCTCCACGTGCTCTTGAATTCATCGTTTTCATAGCAAGCTATTTGCCCAGGCAAACTGCTTTCCTTCCCCACTCCGAGAAAAAGAAGGTCTGAAGCAGGGGGGAGGAGGCAGGTAGGACCACGCCAGCTGAGAGGGGGGTCAAGACACTTCAGAAGCGTGGCCCGAATATTCTCCCAACCAGAGAGGTGCTAACTTGTCTCAATCACGTTGTGAAAACAGGATTTCTGGGGCTTCTCCTTTCCCTTGGGACAGGAAATATCATCGAGAAACCCAGATGGTCTCGTGCGTTTGGGGAAGAGCTGCAGTCCTGCGGGCAAGACAAAGAACTGGGAGTCCTCTTCCAGAGCTGCCGGGTTTTGAGCTGAGTGTCATTGCCTTTGCAGTGACAGCAAGGCCAAACAGTCTGGCAGCATCTATCCTTTTGTCATCTGTATTTGCCGGGGGACGGAGCCTGGCTCTGCGAAGTGACAGACCCGTCAAATCTCGCATGCTGGGTGTGAATCTCGCACCGTGGGTTTTTGCCTCAATGTTTCCCGCAGCTACGGCGGGGTCTTGTGCCTTCCTCAGGGGGCTCAGCATGGTGAATGCGACTGCTTGGCTCTGCCTGGGAGCCACTGTCAAGCTGCACCATGTCCGGGGGCTTGAAAAGTGGCAGGCTTCTGACTAACTTGTTTTACTGTTGTTTCATGGCTTTCCAGAAAGACATGTCTTTCCAAAAGACAAAGATTTGGCCAGATTTTAGCTCCACTATGGAGTGTGGCACCACTGCCCATATGGTCCTGGGAGTGAGTTGATGTCTGCACAGCCACCCCAGCCTGTCCCCAGCCCGGCTGGAGTCACTGCATGCCTGCACATCCCTTGGAGGAGCACAGCAGCCCCACGCCACCTCGACCTGCCGGGGCTGTGCATGGCAGATCGCTGCCTGTGCATTAGTCACCTCCAGAGAAGTCTGTTTCTTCAGCTGGCCAGGTAGTAATTTGCACTGGAAGGGTGCATCTTGCTGCAACCTAGTCAAGAAATCCTATTTCATGCATGTTCTCCTGTTGCTTCAGCAGAGCCCCAGTTTCAGCTGGGATTTCATGACGCCTTGGATATGTGTTGACTATCTTTGCACCCAGACAGCAGATTCCCTGAAGAAACACCCTGCCCCAAGGCACCACGTGCGCCCCAGCCCCGAGGCAGCCCACCGTGGTGCTCCCATGAGCCTGCTTGCAAGGGGCATTTCCTGGGGTGCCACCACACCATGCCCCAGGGAGCTGCCACCTCTGCTACGGAGCTGCAGTTCTCCATGGCCGCACAGCCATGTCCCCGTGCTGCAGCAGTGCCGAGCCACCTCTGCCACGGGGGTGAGGTCCCATCCAGCGTTTCATGGGCAGCTACAGCAGAGGCAGCCATCTCGGCTCTCTTTGTAATCAACAGAGAGAAACAGGCCCTTTCTGGGGCAATGCATTTGACCTCCGTTAGATATCTACTCCTGCATGGGATGAATTACATCCTCGAAGCACCTATTGATTATAGAAGCAGCCCATGGTGACCAGTTCAGACACAGACATATGAAATGAATCCTGCTCAAGGAGCCTGGTGCCAATACTCGGCTGTGTAAGCTAAGAGATATGGCTGGTGCACTCCCTGTGCTGCTGGAAATGTGATTCTATCCTTCTGCTGAGCTGAGGTCTTCATGTCAGAGGCTGGGGAGAGGGGAGCCGAGCTGTGTCCTCTCCCCCCTGATTTATGAGCTAGATACTCAGGGAGTCACTTCATCCTTTGAAAAGGAGCAGCGCACCAGTGAGTGTAGCTCTATCTTCCCAAGACTAGGGTCTCCTCCAGTTTCCTGCTGATTTAACCACCTTCCAATGGATAAATCAATGGGAGACAAAGCTGGAAGATGAACCTGATTATTATGTCTCATACCTGGGCAGCCCCCACGGCCCCCTGCCCTACTGCACTGGCTTTGGGTTTTTAGCCTTCTTATGTCATATTGTATTTGTCAAGACATAAGCCAGTTAAAGAAATGCATCTCCTCTGTGCCAAACTTATGCCTTAGGAAGCCCCACATAATTTTGTGTTCCCCTCAAATGTTTTCTGTTTCACTGGCGAGACTGCAGCACCGCTGTTGTTCCCGGACAACGAAGGATCCTTAAAGATCCGGTTCATGATTACAGGTTTGTTAAGGTGGAGATTTGCATTTTCCCTATTATGCTCGCCCTGTGCTGCTTCCCACATCACATTTAAGAACAAAGTAGTGTTGGGCACTAACTGCTCATTAAAAGCTATTTCAAATCATAATCTCTTTTGCTGTTGGACAAAATAAACACGCCTCATCCTAGAGATTATTCTATTGCAAAAGATAAGCGAAATGGGCCAGTTATCAGTGCTAATTATCCTATAAAGGCCATTCCATACTGATTCAATATATACACTCAGGCCATGGAAGTCTGTTTTTTCTAAAGCATTAATAATGCATAAGCATGCTGCTCTTTCTAGTCTCAGCCAGATGCCTCTGTATTATGAGCCTGCTCTCACTAATATATTCTCTGGTAGAGGAAAAGAGGATTAATCACATGCAGGGAACGGCAGGAAAATATATATTTTAATAATTCTCTGTTTTCTGTTCTCGGCATTTGTTTGCATTTAAACACGAGGACGGGGTGGGAAGGGGCTGCCCGCCCGCCTGCCGGCCCCTCTCTCTGCTCCGCCCGGGCTGCCCCTGGGGTACGGGACAGCCGGCGTTCGGGCTTCTGAGAGCCGCTTCTCCGCAACCGGCTCCCCTGAGGTCAGGTGTTATCTGTAGATTTGCATCTCAACCCGGCTATCAACTCACTATTTATCCACACTCCAGCCATATAATAGCTTTCCTTTTGGGCTAGGGAGCTGTTAAATGGATTGGTTAAGTGGCTGGGGAAAAAAATAGATGCGATTACACTTACAAGCGCAGTCCACATACCCTTTTAAAAACCTCCATGTTTATCAGGAGGAAAGAACGCAAATATTTAAATCGGAGAGTAAGAACAAACAGGAGCGTCTGACTCTGGCTCTGCCAAGCCAAAGCAGTGTCTCACCACTGCCAAAAGGGTCTCACGATCTTCTTCCCTGCCCCTGCCTCCGTGCTTCTGCCAGGTACCTTCAGCTCCTGCTACCTGGAAAACCAGTTTCACTCACTAAAATGGCAGAAAACTGTCCGAGCAAAGAAATGAAAATAAGTATGTGAGGTTAGCGAGAAAAAGCTGGCTGGATAAGTGCCAGAGGAGGGGGGAGGTTGCTGAGGAGTTAGCATATATTAGCAAAGAAAGGCTGGAGCAGAGGCAGGAGGACATGGAAAGGACAGGAGAAAGGGCAGAGCTGTGGCAGGGGTGGCTCAGGGCACCATGGTACAGCACCATTGCCTGCATGGTTTCATGCTCTACTTAAGCAAATGCAAATTCGTGTTTCTGGAAAAGCTTTCCCACCACTTCCCTTGCACTGTCACCTACAACGGGGCTGCTCCACAGCCAGCCAGATCAACAGGCATTAGAGAGCCAGAAACCAACCTGAAAAATACATTAATTTTAAGTCAGGGGAGCTCCCTGATGTGGAGCATGTGGTTGCATGAGTGTGGTCAGGAGGCCAGGGAGGCAGTGAGAACATGGCTGAGAACCAGGGAGCTCCACAAAACCCGCTTTTCCATCAATCACCAGTGCAGACCGAGGCTGACTCATGTTAATTAAGAAACTGCATTCTGGCCCTCTTCCCCGGTGGCTGGGGCCTTCTACCCTGAGGTTCCTGTGCTTACAGCTGCTGCTGAACCGTATTTAATTTAACACAGAATCACAGAATCACAGAATCAATCACAGAATGGTTGGGGTTGGAAGGGACTTCTGGAGGTCATCTTGTCCAACCTCCCTGCTCGAGCAGGGCCACCTACAGCCAGTTGCACAGGACTGTGTCTAGATGGTTTTTGAATGTCTCCAAGGAGCAAGGCTCCACAACCTCCCTGGGAAACCTATTCACAAACATAATGTGAACAACACACATGCACATGCAAGCTCTCTTTTACAAGGAATTTTAGAGAAGACCTCAAAATTTAACTTGTGGGATACTCCATTTCATAACAATGCATGGACTCTGGTGTCTAGTTGTCCCTTTACACGGTGGAGCCTGCTCTGCCACATCACTTTGAAATGTCCTCGGTAAGTGCTGGTACAGTCACCCTCTCCCTGAATGAAGATACCTCCTCCACACCCTGAGGGACACTCGCATCTCCCTGACCCTGCAATGAGCCAGCGCAGGAGCTTACCTGGCAGAAAGCAATTCTCTTTTTTTTGCCAGGTCAGTTTTCTGCTAGTTTAGTTTCCTGAGCTGACTTACCCCATGGTCAGATAAGCATAGCGCCAGCAACCAGGCGTGCGGGAGGGACTGGGAAAGCACACCAGATGAAACACCTGGTTAGGGATGCTTAGCTATTGTGTAACCACAGCTTGCACTAGTCGGGTGACTACTAGTAAAGCTCTCAGCCTCAGAAAACCCAAAATCACTAGATATAATACTGCACAAAGGGATTCTGCAGACCCATTAGCTTGTATTTTGGAAGCCCAGTGATGAAGGCCAGGATGATGGAAGTGCTAAATATTTTGCATGACCCCAGCTATAAGGGGTTGCATGCATCTTTTCTGTTATCACTCCTGGCCTGGCTACTCGTGGCAACAATCTGCTCTTCCACAACAGCAGCAAAGGCAGAGATGCTCTTCCTCAGCTTCCCCAGCTGTGCAGGGGCTCTGCCAGGCTGAAGTGATGGCTGTTGGGGAAGGACCACTGTCCTCGGTGTGGCCTTGGAGGAGATCCTATGTGCTCTTGGATGCTTCATGCACCGGCTATTGCATTGCTATGCATTGCCGAAAGCTTTCTTCCAGGCAAGAGCTATGTTCTCCACAAGTCCTCATGCTTGGTGGAAAGAGCCAGGCATCCAGTTTCCCCAGTCACAGGCCTCCTTTGGACTTTTTCCTCTCCTTGGTCACCTCAGCTGGTAGCAGTCACCGTGAGGCTCCTTCTGAAAGCTGGTCCCAGGGCTGAGGGTGGCTAGGGCTCCCCAGAGAACTGGCGTGTTCAAAGTCACTTACAATGGATTTCATTTCCTCGCAAAACATTTACAGTTTGGGTCTGTGTGACGCACAGTAAATTTTAAATGCATGACGGTGTAAATCATTTTGATCACCCAGCCTTCTACCGGAGATGAATTCTCCCCCTCATCTGAGTCAGTAGAAGAGAATCCACAGCCATGACTCAAGCCCACAGCTAAAAATTATGAAGGAAATATTCAGCAGTTTAAACAGGCAGAACTCCAAGTCCTTCTAGTATTTTCTGAAAAACAAAAGAAAAAAAAAGGAGAACTAGATCACCGGGTGGTGCCAGAACAGCTGTGGACTAATGCTGCTGCACCAGCTAAGGCCTGGCTGGTAAGCGAACAGCACCTCAAAAAGGCTGTAAAATTGAAAATAGTGCTCCATGCAAGTGAGAGAAATGGGTGTTGGCGATGCATATGCTGCAAAAAGGCACCAGGGTTTAGGAAGAACTTGCCTTGTGAGCCTCAGCAAACAAACTGTTCCTATTTTATAGCCCACCTTGCAGTAATGGCACCAGGCTTCCTTTCAGCGGCGATGAAAAATTTTAACGTCTCCTTCATGTTAACAAAGGACACCTTTTAGGACACCTTCCAAGAAGATTTGCTGGAATTTCCAAGCTCTCCTTCCGGCACCGCTGGCGGAGGTGATCACCCCAAGCTGCACCGCTGTGGGTTCCCCTCCTTGCCTGGCTGGCTCAGCCCCATCTCGGTGGAGCTGGATGGAGCTACACTGGCTCCGTGCTCTGCTGTTGCCTACTCAAGGAAAATAGCGCCTGCTATGAACTGATTTTAAGCTGATTTAATTAAACTGATACCAATCTCACTAATGTAAACACAAAACAAGAAAAAAATGTATCCCTGCTTTAAATCCTACGTAACGTTGCAAATGGATGGTAAACAGAAGATTGAAGGGAGGGTTAGCTGGCTTGTGCATGTTTAACTTGGGAGGCTGCATTAAGCGTTTGATTTACAGGTAGGCAAAGTAAAGTGCTGCCTAGCATTCACAGAAGGCAGGACAGCAAAAAGGCAAATTTGCAACAGTGAACCTGTTCTTACTATTTCTGTTAAAACTGGCAAAAATTAAATTCTCAATGGATTTTAGTGTGAAATTAGAAAG
Source organism: Calonectris borealis (assembly GCF_964195595.1). Classification (NCBI taxonomy): domain Eukaryota; kingdom Metazoa; phylum Chordata; class Aves; order Procellariiformes; family Procellariidae; genus Calonectris; species Calonectris borealis. The sequence continues at coordinate 14,533,741 of NC_134316.1, read as the reverse complement.
TTACCTGGAAAGGGTAGAAGAAAAGATGATGGTGCCTGTGCTGATTTAACTGCATTTATCCTCACCCTGAGAAGCACAGGTAGGGTGGCGTAGGAGGACGCCTGCGGAGGAAGAGCTGCTGCGGAGCTGGAGCTGGAGCTGGGAGGAGGCAGGAGAGGCAGGGACAGGGACAGGGCAGCACTGGCGATGCTTTGGGGAGAGGCTGGGCTCAGGGGGTGGTGTATTGCTGGCTGGAAGGATGTGGTGGGAATTGCTGTCACAGATCCACCCCAGGGCGGGTCAGACTCTTGGAAATGCTTTGGTCTTGGCCTCAGGTCTGGGCTAGGTGAATATTTCAGCTATGTGAGGTCCCTCTCTGCAGCTTCCCTGAAACCGTGGAGACTCCAGTAAAAAGTGCATATGCAGAAATGGAAAGCGGACACTCACAGACTTTCTGCTGCACTGTCTGGGATGAGGTATTGTGGGAAGCAACCACATCTTGTTCCTCAAAGACCATCTGCTGTGCTCTCCAGACAGGCTCTTCATGCCAAATGCACCATATGGAAGTTTGATTCATCGATCAGATGTGCTGGGGAATGGGAGATGCCGCAGGACAGCAGTGAGTGCTGGGAAGGACAGATTACATGGGCTGTGCCACTGGTGTGGAAGTCGGAGGAGCATGCAGGATGTGTTGAGTCTGTTTGGTCAACAGACTTCCTTGCCGTTCATCAAAGTGAAGCAACTCATAGCGCTCATTACTTCTTCAGGTACTGAAGGTATGCTGACGTTGGGTTTGCCGGCTCCTGCATGCTGTGTCTCTGGTGCAGCTCCAGAGGAGGAAGGGCATGCTCCAGGGGGGCTGCACTGCAGGCTGCCAGAGCTCAACAGCTCCTTCCTTCTGCTGCTGAGGGCCATGCTGGCATGGTCCATTGCCTAGCCACGTTATTGAGGCCTGAGATGGAACTACAATGTGTGTCTCTCACCAAGATAAGCCTCATCTGATTCAGTGGACAAAGTGGTGCTTCCTATCCTTATTTTCAAGCAAATAAATACAGCTGTCACATTGCTATCAGCCCATATGAAAATCCAGAATCAGAAATGAGTTGCTGCATAGTCCAACCATGGAGAAAAGGGAGGAGTTTGGGGCACTTTCTTTAATCACTATAGTGAGTGAAATACGAGGAACTGAAAATTTACTGGTTCAGATGATCCTAACTTGTCTAGCCAGGCAGAAAAACTGAGGCAGCCACCTACCATCACCCACCGAATTTGTAGCAGAGCTAGATATAAAACACTATATGCCTGAAGGTATTTTTGCTGGTGTTTCCCAGGCTGACTATGAAAAGCACGGAGCGGTGCTAGCGGTGGCTGCTCAGCTCCTGACCCAGAGCTGCCTTGTATCCGCACAGCTTGGGTATATCCCCTGTGGCACGGAGAAAACACATCCACCTACAAAAGACTGAACAGATACAACAGATTTCTTGTCTTGCATCTTATCTGTTAATTTAGGCTTTATCCCCATTGCAGGTGGCATATTCAGAAGACCCTGATATTGTTGGTAAACTAACACTTGAACATGTATTATCGTAACTGGTTATGATAGAGAAGAATCATACCTTATCCTGCAATAAAATATGAAGACAGCATACACACTGCAGAAGTCACATGCTTACTTAAAGTCTAAGCAGTAGCACATCAGAGGAGTCATACAATTAAATGATTTCACTCTTTCCACCTTCCATTTAGCAATCAATGAAAGTTCTCCCTCCAGGGAAAAGCTAGATGAGGGGGGAGCGCTCAGCCCGTTGTTTTGCCTGGAGTGCCAAAAAGAAATACATCATGATTTATATGTTAATGAGCAATTCTCATTAGGCAATGCATTCTGCAAGGTGTTGCAATGGGGGACTGAGAGGTTGATCCGTCAGAGGAAATTAATTCATCATCAAAGTGAGACAGGGAGCTCCCTGGTGAGAGCTGTAAATAGGGCATTGGGAGAGTGACAGAGTGCTGGGTGGCATGTCCCCCGTTAGCGCTCCCATTGACAGTCGCGCCACCGCCTGCTCTCAGGCTCCAGCTCATGCACATTATTTATAGAGCACTTCACATTCCTGGTCGGTATCCAGTCGATGTTGGTTTCAATTAGAATAAATGCTTATTGATTGAGAGGAGATGGGCTGGCCGATTAGCTCCTTGGGAAGCGGAGCATGCTTGGCAGAGGGCAGGCTGGGCTCCTCACAGAGGCAGGAGTGCACGGGGCTCTGAAAATCTGTCATGGAGGAGAAGTCTCCTAGATTAAATCAATTCATTGAAGAGTCCATCTAATAGAGATAAATGGCTAACTTCATTAGGGAATTAATGACAGGCCTGATAAAAACCCCAGTGGGAGTCCTGTTGACTTCGGCAAGCTTCAAATCCAGCCCAATATTTGCCTTCAAGCAGTGGTTCCCAACCTTTGTTTAGGCTACTGAAAGATATGTGCGTATAACCAGGCAGTAATCAGAGCAGATGATACACTACGTCTGTGCTTGAGCTGTAGATGGAAAACTGTAGATGGAAACCAAGCATCTTTGAACTAGAATAGAAATGCCTACGAACAAAAAGACAAGCATCCTTATTTACCTTAACGAGGAAATTTTTTTCAGATACTACAGAGAAGAGTCTTAGCTGGACAAATGCTCCAGGAGCATGAAATCACAGCACATTTTCCCTTCCCCAGTCCTGCATGCGTTATCACGAACACGGCAAGATCTAGACGCCGTGATTGACTTTGCTGCATGTTTGGGCATCTGAAACATTTAACTCGCTAATAGTCTCATGCTATGTATGACACACACCGCTGATCTGATTACACACACTTCTCTTGCTCGGAATAATAGTGGTGGGTTGCCTGCATTTATTCAAATCATTTACACATGATTAAGCACCGGCGTGCTATCACGGTCCTGGGACCAGGGGGTCCGCACCCGGCCGGCAGCGCCCTTCCCGGGGGCGGCCCCGGGGCCGGGGGGCGCAGCCGCAGCCTCCTGCCGTGCCCCCACCGCGGTGAAGGGCTGGGAGTACCGCCTCTGCTTTCCGTGAGGAGTCACTGGGGAAACCGCCTGCTGCGTGCTGCAGCGTTCCCCTCCTGTGGCCGGGATCGGCCGGTGCAGGCAGAGCTGCCTGCAGAGCGCTGTGCCCGCCGCCGGGGCAGCGCGGCTCTGGGCAGGACAGGCGGAGCAGCACAAGCAGGGCAGGCAGGCAGAGCCGCTCTGAGCGGGGCAGGCAGGGCAGCACAGGCAGGGCATGCAGGCAGGGAGCACAGGCAGGGCAGCTGTGAGCAGCACAGGCAGGGCATGCAGGCAGGGAGCACAGGCAGGGCAGCTGTGAGCAGCACAAGCAGGGCATGCAGGCAGGGAGCACAGGCAGGGCAGCTGTGAGCAGCACAGGCAGGGCATGCAGGCAGGGAGCACAGGCAGGGCAGCTGTGAGCAGCACAGGCAGGGCATGCAGGCAGGGAGCACAGGCAGGGCAGCTGTGAGCAGCACAGGCAGGGCATGCAGGCAGGGAGCACAGGCAGGGCAGCTGTGAGCAGCACAGGCAGGGCATGCAGGCAGGGAGCACAGGCAGGGCAGCTGTGAGCAGCACAGGCAGGGCAGAACAAGCAGGGAGGACAGGCAGAGCAGGCAGGGTAGCTGGGGGTAGCACAGGAGGCCGGTCTGGGCCCCAGGGCAGTACAGGGGCTGTATGTGCAGGAGGGCTGAGGCAGAGCTGGGGGGTCCTGCGGGGCCTGGGGAGTCGTGTCCTGCTCTGGGGGTGGAGAAGAGGGGTGGGGGACGGAGGGAGGAAGGGAGACGAGGTTCTGGGAGGGCAGTAGAGGGGGGTGCGCTGAGGAGACACTGCACTGAGAGGTGATGGATGGAGGGACAGTTACATTTTTAAACGAGTTGGTTTTTTTTTTACTTCCTTTCACATTTCCTTCTGTTATTTGAAGAGTGCACGTTCCTTTGGGTTCATGGCCAGTCTGTACTCGGACCAATGCTGTGATTTGCGAGCTAAGGCAGGGATGCTGAAGTGGCTGAGCTGTGGGCTGCAAAACCTCCTCCTTCTCCCTGATGACACTTTCCCCATCCTAGGGACAGGGTGACCTTGTTGAGCACAAAAAGCAAGTGCTTAGTGGGATCAGAAGAGAAAGGCTTCAGCATGAGTCTCTAATACCAATGAATCCACAGGAACAGCAATTCTGTAAATGATTAATGAGTCCCTTTATTATTCATGCCTGTGTCAGGTGCTGCCAGGGGAAGTTCCATCGCAATCTGCTATTGCCTGCCTGCTGCCTCGCCAGGGCTGCTGCTGCCACGCGTGCAGGTGCTCGCCGGATGCGGTTTCTGTGCAGTTTTGCTTTGCCAAATGCCAGATGAAGCATCAGTGGCACAAAAGTGCTGCTGAGACACCACTGCCTTTTTACGGGTCTTTTTTGCCATGGGCCATTAGTAGATAGGTTTCAAGGTTTAATAGAGTCAGAATATTCAGTATTAGTGGATTGCGTTGTAGGTCATGCAGCACGTTACGCAGGAGGATGGACTGAAGGATGATAATGATGTTTTCTAGTGGTTAAAATCTAACAAAGGTCTCACCTACCATTCTGCCTGTGGCCAGCAATAAGGAAGGAAATTCCCTTGGAGTTCACACACAGAGGAGCAGGAGTCAAATGACTTGAGCTGGACTTTCCCTCAATCCCAGGATTTTCACATCTGGCCTAAGCCTCTGGAGATGAGGCTGGGATGCTCTGCCCAGGAGGGACATCCATGGCTGACCTCAGTCACTCTCATACCCTGCAGCCAGAGCTCCAATTACCCACATCATTATCTCAGTGTGCCCTGCTGGAAATATTATCAAGGAGTATGGGAGTTCGCTAGGAACACTCCTTCCGACATAGGACGATGTAATTATTATTGCCATCAGAGAAGGGAATGACTAATAAGGACCTTCAGAGAGCATTTCATTCATCCTTCACTCCGTGGCTTCAAAGACAACTTTAAAAGGCATAATTAAGTAGCTCAAGTGCTAAAACTGCCTTGGCTCTTTTAGTTAATTTCTTTCCAATATTGAGACATAAAGTGGACAATAATTTCCCAGCAGGCCGACATCTGCACCCTTAATGAGCGAATAGAGCTTACATGTGTCTGCTCTCCCATTTTGCTCTTGCTGTGCATTTCTACCTGTTGTTCCCTTTTCCCCCCTGCTGATTCCAGTGATATTGCCCAGCAGAGGCAACTGCCCTGTTTCCATCTCACTCCAGTGCCTCTTTGCAGAGTAGCTCCCCACACCCACAGCAGAATGCTGGTTTTTGATGACCGTCTGCATCTGCATGAAAGATTAGGCTGATTTGGCAAGATACTTAGTACTGGCTTTTTCACCAGTTTGGTAGAACATAGGATATTTTTCAGTCTTTCTGGGCCTGCAGAGGGAAAAGCTGGACATCAGCATGGGTGACTACGGCAATTGCTCCCCTATTACCTTGACCAGCCATCCCTGATCTGACCCCATGATCTGACACCGTTACACAGGTTATTTTGCTTTAAATATTCTACTGTGTTTTTTTCTGTGAGGATGACTAAAATAGGAAGAAGTCCTACGCAATACAGCCATCAGGCTCTCAAAGCATGACCGCGGTGGCCTGCCTCTTCCCAACTCACTGACGTTCACACCATCAACCCCCACCAAGGGGCTTTCCTGGAACAGCCACGGTGTGGTGGAAGCCGGGCAAGAGCTGCATCCACTCTCCCATCCCATGGGTTGCAGCATCTCCACCTCCCCAACAGAGAATGAATGATGGCAGCATTGCAGCTCATCCCTGCCTCCTCTAGTGAATTTGTCCTTGTGGTAGTACCTATAGTATCGATGCCAGTTTTTTTAAAACCATGCATAAACCTAAGACACAGCCAGGCCCATAACTCTCGTTGAATTCAATGCTTTCTAGTATGAATTTTAAAATATGCTGCTCCTTTGCTGTTAAAGCAAATCTATCTGCTTTATGTTCTTTTTTCAGTAAAATGCCTTAAAACAAGTTATTGTGAAATAATTTTGGAAGGGTAAAAAAGAAAGAAAGTTTAAATAAACCACAGATGCTTTTCTGACCTTTCTGGATTGAAGTCAGCTTCCAGAAAGAGCAAAGCAGGTATCTGGAATTCCTTTATACCTGCATATGTCAAGGGAGGCTGATAAAATTAATGAAGTAACACCAACGTAAAGGAGGGATAATGAATTTGATTAGTTTTGTTACTTCCCCAGTGTTACTGAGCGATGCCAGCCTGTTTGCAGGAGATGTTGTGAGACACTTGCAGGCATATAAAGACCTCAGCAAATATAATACTGAATATGGCGCTAACCTAATGAGCTGCTTAAATGATTAACTACACATCCTCTTTCCCACACTGGAGACTAAGTAGCAATGTCAGACATTTTCGTAGGTATTCAGAACTAGGCCAGACATTTTGATCTGAGGCACAAACCCGACCTTTCTGCTCCACAGGTGTGGGTAAGTGAGCTGTGCTGCTGTGAGATGTTACACCCCGGCTTTTACCTCGCTCCTCTACCACACAATACCAATCCTGTTTTACAGTGGGGAGCTGCTCCGTCTATTCCTCGACACTAATGCATGGCACAGGGGCAGCAACGTCAGTCAGTGCAGCATCGGCCACCGGCGAGCGGGAGCCCGAGCCTGCGGCCAGCCCGCCCCGCTGCTGCAGCCCCCTCCGAGTCTCTGCTGGGCGAGGTTTGTGCAGCCCAGGCAGCCACTTCAGCGAGGGTGGAGATTCGTGCTACGGTTGCATTTGAAATCTCCCTTGGTGAATGAAATTTTCAGATGGGAGCTTTCTGAGTTGCCCAGAAGAAAAGCTCATATCTGTGCAAAACAATAACACTTAGTAATAACAGCACGAGACTTTGCTGCTCTTGATGATCTCTTACTACCTGGCTATAAGGAACCCTTTAAATATGAATTTAGACAGAAACTAATACCATTTTCTCCACTTAATTAATATTTATAAAAACATTAAATTTGTTTTTGGTTAAAACACCCTGTATTAATTACTCAATTCTTTACAGACAGTCAAATCCTATTTACGTGTTGTGATGAAACTGCTAAAAAAATAGGTGACAATTTGCAAAAGCACAAGAAATCTATGTGTATCCTTCATCTAAACACAGTACAGTCAGCACTATGATTAATGTATAGGTGAGGGAGGGAATGTAGCTTAGAGATGGGTATACCTGCACTGGTTACTAAAATGCTTTTCAGCAAATCTAGTAAGATGATAATATTAGTAGCCAATATTTATAAACCACTGCATGAAGAAGATAAATCAATTATAACCATGCAGGTTGGAATACATGACCTAGCAACTCCACCATCTTCCAGGAGAGGGCAGTCATATATATCCATAAGATTTGTAAGCAGTTTCTAAACTCAGAGCATACCTAGAAAAACAGGTCATGTTAAAAATATGAACATTTATTTCTGCTTTCATGGCCTTACTGATTGCTGTTCTCAGGCTAAAACACGTCCCGAGACTTTCTGAACCGCCAGTCTGGGGTCAAAAATACTCTCCCTAATGCTACAGCCAAAGCTTTCACAGGCAGAGACCTCCTGAGCAAAGTCTCATTAAGCAGCTAACAGATATTAAAGCACTGTATAAAGCTCAATATAAATACCGAAGAGCAGGAGGTCAGTGGACATTTCCCATTAGTAGGCTTCTTCGGGAAGTCTGTGCGGGTGCTTGTGGAAGAAGGACTGCACCTTCCCTGCAGCCCAAGCATCCCGGCAGCAAGTTGGTAACAGGCCAAATAGCAGCTACATCACTGGGAATCATCTGAAAGGTGCTATTAGTCTCTTTTGTTATGCTAATGCCAGGTGGAAGTCAACACAAATATTAATTGCAAACCTGTTCAGTCGAAGTGCTTTGAGCCAAGCAGGCATCGTAATTCAGCTGAGAAGCTTTGTGTTTTATTTTAATTAACTCAACAAGAAAGGCAATTGAAATGAAATGTTTTCAGTTGTGTTCTCCAGTGCTAATCAGCAGCTCATTATCTTTAATCACACCAGCATTGCTGTTCTTCTTTTCCAGTGCTGTGACAGAGAGACGGAGCAGGAGTGCCTGGCGGTGTATGCTGCAGGTGGGGTGAGCACAGCAAGGCGAGGGGGAGAGGGGAGAGAAACCCGGTGCCCACGTGGAGAATGCTGAGCCCTGTCACCAGATCCACAGGCACCGTCACTGGCACCCACCAGACGAGCAGATCCGGCTGTTGTCCTGCCATTTCAGCAGCCTGTGCTGCAGCGGTGTTGGGCTGAATGGTGAACGTGCTCCAGAAGGTCGCATGGGGCCATGCTGCCACCAGGAAGGTGGGTCCTGGCCCTCCCTCACCCACTTCATCCTCGCAAGGCTTTGGCGACTTTATGGGTGACGCTTGCACTCACAGATAGGCTCAGATCCTAATCCATGGTTGCAAAATGATAACTCGCCTTCTTAAGGGCCAGTCAAGGCAAAAGGACCTGGTTTGGCTGGGTCTCCTTCCGAGCTCCCTCCAGGCCTGCAGTGGGCAGCATGCTCCTGGGTATGAGCAACTCTGGTCTGCCCAGATGCAGCCCCGGCACCTAAATCACTCAACAGTGCCAACCCTGGGGAGGCAACGGCAGTGCCGGGGCTCTGTCGAGGCTCTAGCCCAGTCCAAGGGGCCTCTTTCCCTCTGTGCGCTGTGCAAGGGACCTCTGCGCCTCTCCAGCTGCAAGGCCAGCATCCCTGCACTGACCAGAGCCAGCACCCACTTCTCTATAAAAATGTAAGACTTTGAATCCTTAAGAAAACATTTATAGCTTGCAACTGCCTCCAGTTCATTATTTTCCTACACCTTCCTTTCTTGCCAGCAGGAGGTGGCTAACCAGAGAAGGACAACTGTTAGTTCTTGCAGCTTTTGGGTACCAAGCCCAATAGCCTTTTCTATCTTGAAATCATGGTTTTCTGTTGTCTTGCTTCTCTGTCCTCTTCGTAAGACCCCTATGTCCAATATTGATGTGCCTGTCTTCTTTATGTGTTCTTTGTCACTGATGTAATAATCTGTGCCACCTCACTGGTTGTATTAGTGCCCATGTTTTGGGAGTCAATTTGGAAATATCAAGTATTTATGAGAGTCTCAGAATTTCAAGGTTTGATAGTTTTCCTTATTCTTGTGTATTGCCAATCTTGTAGCATTCAATACTGATAAATTCAATGATGCTACGTGTAAAAGGACTATTTCTAGGGCTGTAGATGTAAGCATGAAGCAGTATTTTGCAGTATTATATTATATAGCGAGAGAGATGTAGGTAGTGGATAACAAGCTGTAGATAAATTACCCAAAAGAATGAAATCCTTGTTTGGAAAATCCAAAAGCCAGATGAAACCCAGGTGCAATCTAGAAACAGAGTCAGACAAAAAGCCAAGTTTTGGCTGTGGTTTTATAAAAACCTCATCCAATAGATTGAGTTTGCAGAGCCATCCCACCTCTGAGATTTTATATATCTGGATCACTGGTAAGAAGAGCTAGCAGTGTTAGCTGTTGCCAGATTCCAGATGAAATAATTAAATATAGAGCAACTGCAGATGATCAGCAGAATAAACCTTAGAGCCAGAACACCAAACACTAAATTCTACTTTTGGGTATTAAAAGTGCTCAGGGGAAAGTACAAGGTCTGTAACCAAGCTGTAAGCATTACCCACTATTGGGTATTGGCCCGGTACCCTGGGAGCTGATGGCAAAGTTCCCATTGACTTCAGTGCTGCGGGAGCAGGCGCCGTGGCTGCCCGGCCCCTGGACGAGCAGGAGCAGAGTCTGTGCAAACAGCCTGCGCCGAGCCTGGAAACGGGCCCTGCCAAGATGGCACGTGTCCCTGCGGAGGGCTGCTGGGTAACACCGCAGTGCCGCATCTCCCCTCGAACAGAGAAACCGGGCTCAGCAGCCTCAGCCTTTACATGCTACAAAGCCCAAGGAAGGAGCAAAACCTAAATTCTTTCCTGCTCGTAGCCTGAGGTCCGTGACTCGGTGTCTGAAAGCCTTTGGGATCCTATGGTTCATACCACCTCAGCTCTTCCCATAATTAATGTCTGTGCATCTCCACCCTGCTGCAAGCTGATTTGCTTTGTGATGCATTCAGTACACATCATATGAGCATGTGTGACATCAGGCAGATCCTGCAAAAAGGTTCAAAAAGGTTTTTTTTTTTTCTTTTCCATTTGAATTGGTTAGAAAAAATACAGCTCATCCAGTATTTAGTAGGTACATAAACCCAATTGCTTTATTGTTCCTCACATTTTCAGAGAGCCTCTGTAACCTTTTCATAAAGATGAAGGTAAATGACCACCATCGTTATGAAAAGGATGGAGGTAAATGACCACCAGAAATATTTATCGGGCATGACAAGTGCTCAAGAGCCTACAACTAGCCGCATGCATTAAAGCACCAGCTACAACCAGAACACCCGTGTTTGGATGCGTGTGATGCATTTCAGGTTTCCTGGCCGTACGGTTAGATGCCACGTAACGCTGTGGGTCAAGTTCACTCCTGGTGTAAGTTCAGTGAAATCAGATCATCTGCCTTTGGGTTACTGGTGCTGCACCAGGGACTAATTTGGCCCATGGTGTTTAATTTCGATCGTATTCAGTTTGAATTAGCATTGGTTATTTCACACAGCAGGCAGGCTTTACAAACAGGGGTTTTCTCTTCACCTCCTGCTGTGTGTGTCCCAGTGCATCTTCTTCCATCTTTGAAAAATTATTCTCTTTAGTCCTATTGTATCTAAGGGAAGTATTCATCAATGGAGAGAGAAACGTGGGTTAGCCCCACATCTGCTCGCCTCTCCGGTAAGGAGCGGGGTGAAGCGGAGGAGGAGTTTTGCCAAGGGAAACAGTAGCAGCGAGCGCTGTTGATGTAGATAGAAGTAAAAAGTCTGCCCTGAGGACAGCTTGTCAAATGAAGCCTCCTATGCCATTAATTACAGTTCCAAGGTGCAGATGAAATATGTATGTGATAGAAGAGGTTTGCTTTTTAATGTATTGTTTGAGCGATTTTTTTAAAGAGACACCATCAAACCAAGTCTTCAGTCCATAAATAGGGGGTTTTCCGTTCTTGTTGCTCATAGACTCTTGTCATTTCATTCCCAAAACGCTGACGGTAGCTCTGGTTACATCTCCAAAGGCTGACTTCTTCCTGCGGAACCTACGGGAAGGGCTCTAAGACTGACAGATGGTCTGCGGCCACATCAGCTCTCACATCAATATCTAGAATTGTGAAAGCAATCCCAGAGCCATTTTATTTGTTAGAGAATTACAATTTAAATGGAACTCCATACAAAATAAAAAAGCATAACATGAAAAATTATAATTCAGCTCTAGTTAGTATTTTTGTCTTTCATATCAAAAGAGTAACAAGACCTTTAATGAAAACACAACACGAATGTACTAATTATAGCAGTACACCGAGATCTCGGACAGGGCAGGAGCTTCAGTGATAGGCACAGTGTAAACAAGCAGTATAAACCAGCTCCTGTCCCAGACAGGTTACAAAGGTATCTACAGAGGGAAACTGAGGCAGGGAGAAATTTAATCTTTGGATTAGTGTCACAGAGGCGATCCCTGGCAGAGCCAGGAACTAAACTTAGCCTGCCGAGTCCCGGCAGCAGCAGCCCTTTCCCCGGGACAGGCTGCATTCCTCCCGTGAATACCGCCGAGCAATAAATAGCAGCGAGCAGGGGAAATGGAGAGGAGAGCTGGGGGCTCTCCACGGAGGTTGGTGGTGACCTGGCGAAGCAGTGAAACAGCCGGGGAGGAGGATTTGCAGCTGGGAAAGCTGTGCCTCCTGCCTCTGAGCGGCACGGGGGGTGGGCAGTGGAGGCAGGAAGGTCAGGGAGGAAGGTGAAGGTGATGACGGTGACTTCCAGAAACAGACGCGGTCTCAGCTTCCTCCTGAAAGGGCTTAGCCCTGCGGGGATGGGTTTGAGGCCAAGCACAGCCCTGCTGGGTGCAGGGAGTCGGTGGGCAGTGGACCCTGGGCAGGCTGCCTGCTAGGACGGGACCAACCCCTGCACCCCTGCGGTGCTAACGAACGCTGCCTTGCTATGAATTTTTTGTCCTCCCTATTTTTCCAGCTGCAGGGATGCTGGTTTTCCCGCCTGCGTTATCTATAGCATCCCCACCACATCCCAGCAGTCTCCCACCGCCTCTCCAGCAGCCCCCGCTGCAGTACTGCCTGACACCCCAGCCTTTCCTTTCGGATCCTCACCTTCCTCCGACGTTCCCGTAACCCCACCCGTGCCACTGGCAGGGATGGAGGTGGCACACACGTGCCAGCTTCGGGGCTCTGTGTGTGCTGCATGGCCAGCCTCACCACGCACACGGACTGTGGCTCACGGTGCCAGCCTGTCTCTAGTCACACAGCCTTAAACTAGTCCAATCTCTCCCCTTTAACAGAGTCCCAGATGTTTTCTGGAAACTACAGGAACTTCAACGCCTTTCGGACCTCATTGTTGCTTGGGACTAGCCAGTGGGTTGAAGATTTATTACCGAAGGGACTGTGCAAATCTTGTTTCTTGAGGAAAGGTGATGAAAAGGAACATTAAACTGGCAAGAAAGCACCGGGCCAAACTCTGCCTTTAGATGGGCGGATGGGAGCCTCAGTTATTTCAGTGCCAGCAGCGTGTGCCTTTCCAAGGGCTCACTTTAATCCAAGGAGTCTCCCAGAAGAAGAGAGATTTTAGGAAGGGAGGACTGGCAGCGAAGGTGTGGCTGCCAGGCTGTGCCCATGGGGAGGAGCGGGGAAGGGAGCCATAACCTTTTAAAAATGAGTAGCAGGGTTTCTGAATGCATGTGTGCTGAATGGAAAAGCTTTGCTTTCTCTCCCTCCCTTTCCCCCGCTGAAAAACTCAGCTCCAAGGAAAAAACTTCTCTCCAAATGGAAATACGATTGCCACATTGCCCTTTGCAAAAGAAACAACTTGACATTTGACCATACGTGGAATTTCCTTAGATGTGGGCTCTGCTGTGAGACAGATTTCTCTTAGGCTTCTGCTGTTTTCTAAATTAAAAGAAAAAAAAATCAATGGTGGTTTAATTTTCAGCTGCAGCCTTTGGGCTTCTCTGGTCTATTCCGTGCAAGTTTAACATTTCATCACTAATAAGGCTTTGTAACTTTTAAGTATAATTTTGTGATAAAATGTAACTAACTCTACACTGATACTGTACTTCAAGAACGGCAGGATCCCTGATTAGTCCACATCAGCCAGGATCCCTGATTAGTCCACATCAGCTGCTGCAGTGATGGCCCGGGGATGGCACTTCAGCACATCCGACTGCCCTGCACAACATAGTGATGATTTTAGGTGCAGGCCTGCTGGTTAGCTGAATCCCAGGGTTTCAGAGGCAAGCGTTCATTTCTGTGGAAAGGACTAATTCCTTTCATTTCTGCAGATTAATAAAGTGATAGGTGAGGAATGGACCCAGGATACAGCAAGAATACTGGCTTGGGTTTGTGCCGAAGGGGAGCAAAGGCACAGCGTGAACAAGGCATCACTGAGAACTGCAAGAGCAGCCCCGGGGGGGTGTCGAGAGGCGGCAGCAACCCTGGCTCTGCCCTGAGATGGGAGCTCCTGGGTTGGTTCAATTGCATGTGAAAATGCTGCGATTTCCCTAACTGCTCCACTCCAGTCAGGGTACGATGGCTGTGCGCAGAAATGGCAGCAGGAGAAATTCAGTCCCCAGATTAGCCCTGGGTGAGAACTGGAGAGTGAGAAGGAAGAAGCAGCTTCGTGCATCAAATTAGGAATTTGCAAGGAAGCTTGTCCCTGCAATTTTAAAGCATAAAACTTCTGATCTGTGCTTCCTGAATGCCTCCAGCCTCCAGGGCAGGCTGAGACATTTGCTCATATATTGAAAGAAGCACTTGCTGCCGGACTGTTGAGTATCTCGAGAATGGATGTAAGGTGTTTCAGTGGCAGAAGTGATTGCAGCTTATCAGAGAGCAACCCCGGCCAGGTGGACACCGAGCAAGTCACAAAGCTGCCCCAGCTCTGTGGCAAAGCAGCCAGCTGCAGCCAGGCTGGTGAGCGTACCGTTACAAAGGGATCTCCTGAACCAGCTGCACCGCTTCAGTACACCGAGGCAGGGGTTTTGGTCAAGGGAAAGGATGTCACATGCTTAAAGCCCCTTATCCAGCAGTCCTGCAGCAGCTGTTCTTAACCAAAAACTCAAGACGCCAGTGCCAGGCACATCATCAGCCTGCTGGGTAAAAATATTTTTCTATTCATTGAGACTTTTAATAAAAAAGAAAATTAAAGGTTCTCACATTTTTCATGAGCATGGAATGGAAACACAGATTTTTTTTCTCTTTCCTTTCTTTGATAACAATAAGCAAATTAGCTTTATTGAGACTTCCCTGTTTGCATGCAGCACTCCAACTTGACAGCCTGATTTAGTGAATTCTCCTGTTTGCCCCTTGCCCACTGTGGAGCTGGGACCTGGCTCCCCACATGCCATGGCCTCACGGGGTGACCCTAGGAAAGTCACTTCTCCCCCTTCCAGGATTTCCTCCTCTCTGTGCTGGCAGAGGCGGACTTCAACCGCCGCGGGGCTCTGAGTGCCTGTCACCCCACACCGCCTGGCTCAGCACCGAGGTGCTGCAGCCCCCGCTGCGCGTCTTAGCCCAGGCTTCCCACCCCCGGAGCTGAGAGTCTAACCACACCAAGGCAGTCTTGAATTTCTCCTTGAGGCAGCTGGAGGTGTGTATAGTGAAAAACATCAACGTCGGAGAACCTAAAACAAATCCAATCCTGTTTTCACTGAAAACTGCTTGGAAATACTACTTATGTGCTGTTAAAGCAGTCACAAGCAAGCTTTCCTTTTGCCCCAGAAACATGCCTCACCCCCAACGTGACTTACAGAGGTCACTTACGTGGTAATAATCTGCTTTATTCGCTATTCCCAAGGAGTGTTGTCCTCTTTGCAGAAATTGCCAACAAGGTCACCACTTCCGTTAATTGTGACTGTGTTTATTGTAAGACGGAGGCAGCTCCAAACGACCAGGAATGAAAACTCCTCCCAGATCATTCCCGCTGTCAAACACCAGTGACGAACGTTTGCAAAGAAGCAAATGAAAGTCGGTTGTAAAGTGCACCACTTCATAGACACCCTGATGAATAATTTCCCCTGCTGTTCAACTCTGATTCCATTAGCAATTCCTTAATTAATTCTGTCTCCTAGCACGGCAGACCTTCACTCAGTGTTGTGGAGACAGCAGTTGCTTTGGTAGAGAAGATCAGCTGGACGGATGATCAGCTGGAGGATTATCAGATCTCGCTGGTGCTCTCTTTCTGCGGCTGGTCATTCCCAAAAGCATAGTTTGCTCTTATTCCAAGTTTGGGATGAAGCCCTGCTCTTTTGGTTACCTGTTGTGGCTAACCTTGGCCAGTGACAATTTTAATGACTTATTTTCAGCTTGGTGAAAGCATCTTGCTATGCTTGACATAGCACTGAGCAGGGAGAAAGCCTTGGAGATGAGAATGGAAATGAGATGTCATTTATTTGAAGGTAGGATTGTGTTTGGCTATTGTAAATATTCTGCGTTGGTAATGTGCTATCTGGGCTTGGTTTTAATAAAGACTGAAGGTAGGTGAAGATGTGGTCTCTCTCTGACCTGCGGTGGAAGGAGGAGGTTTTCACTCCCTCAAAACACATTTCAGTGTTCCCAGGATGAGCCAATAATTCAGAGTGTCTGACACCTCACCTTCCTTTATCACCGAACTGATATCCTTGATCACGGACAGCTGCAATTAGTCCCCAGAGCACTGATAGTAAATGATGAACGCTGTGGCTTTTGCCTTCCGAAAGGGCGATACTGCACCTCCGTAATTCCTCTTGGGATTTTCCAGCTCTGAAGCCTTTGTCAGCTAACATTGAATATACAAGCTGTCTAGGGAAGTTATTGATTCCTCTCGTCTCCACCTCCCTGCCCACTTAGGCTGATTTATAGGAATTTTGGTAGGAACCACCAAAAACCTGGCAGAGCTCATTAATTTGTGAATCTTTTAAAGACTTCCTTCATTGCAGAGGCCATCTGTTTGCCTGAGTGTGATTTTTGCAGCTGCCAAATCAGGTTTGCAAGACTCTCACCTTCTCCTCAAACCCACCACTTGATACCATAATATTTACATTCAAGGCTCCACACTCCTTTTTCCACCAGATATGCGCAAAGCAAATGCAGCTACGCTCAACTGTGCAAGACTCCATCTTAATCCCAGTGAAATAAACAGCAATAATGCCAATAAAACCAGAAGCAGCAAGATCAGATTGAATCGTATATTTTTTCTTGGCTTTTTATGTTCACCAGGAGATTAGTCAGTAACACCTGGAACATTTGCAGAGGGAACTCCCATTAACATTAATTGCAGCTGTGCATGAAAATCTACCATGTATCGACAGGAAAACAGCTTCAGCCTCGGTCCCTGAGCTGAGTGACTCCTGCAGAGCCTGCCAGCAAAGAGCCGTTTGCGTTTATCAGCAGATGCCAAAATCTGGGCTCATGCTGTCGTGCTCACCTTCTCCCCATCCTCATGTAAATGCATTTCACCTGAGTGCTAGGGCAGGCTCATTTTGGTACCCGGTGTGTCAGGAGACATTGGCAGCAACAATTGCAACAGCTCAGAAGCCAATTTTGCCTTTTGGATGTAGTTTTTCTATTTCCTCACATAATTTCAATGGCCTTTCATAAATCCTCCCCAGAGAATGCAACCGCTTATAAATTAGATGAGACTAAAATGCCACCGAGATTCAGACTGTCTACTCATTTCTTCTTTAAGATAAATCCTCTTCCAAGTCTTTGATCTTCATATTTTATTTACTGTGTATCTGCACATTTGCATAAAATGTTTTCTCTGCGAGCCAACAATTATCACTGGTAAGGTTCACATTTCTTGGAGATAGCTAGAATTTCTCCCCCATTTTCTCTTTGAATGTGCAAAATTATTTTCCCTGCCATTGGATTGGCGTCACCTGACATAGTTAATCTTCTAATCTTCTCTCTAGGGTGACATCAGAGGAGATGATGGAGACGGTTCCTTTCTTGAATACAAAGCTCAGATTCAATTGTGACTTCTTGTGAAAATCTTGTTATTAACATTTAAAAAAATACAGATTGATGCAAAATGATGATATACCTAGTTATTTGGGGGGCTGCTGTTACTTTTGTATTTGTTGTTTCCTAGAGGGCTGTTTTAGCTCTCAGCTGCATCTTGCCTTTTTTCACTTGCTTTCCCTACACGGGATGAACCCGCATGAGCTCCTGTCAGTGCATCAGCTTCTCTTGTGATCGCGTTATTACACTCCCCATCCATCAAGTGGCAATGTGAACAGAATGTGTCAGAAAACAATAATGAAATAAAATCCCAATTATTGGGACTTGCTGGGCACTAGGCTTCTAGTCTGAGCCTGGTTGCTTTCCTCAGGGCAGGCTTCTGCTGATCGCCGTGCAGAGGTTCAAGCCTGTCTGACCAGCAGCTCTCCAGTCATTTCTCTGCCGCCGGCGCACGTGGCACAGCATCCCACGGACCCTGGATGTGGCCCGCTGGTCCCATAGGTACGTCTGGGACCGCACCAAGGCCCCGCCAGTGACTCAGGAGATGCGGGGCTGGCAGTGGGGCGGTGGTGGCTGGCCAGCATGGTCCCCTCTTGCTTCTCTGTACTTTATCTGGGTGCAATTCAAAAGCTGTCGTTAATTTTACCCCTTACGCTAGAGGACAGAAAGGCCCGTGCTCTCCCCACCAGCTGCAGGGCTTTTCAAGGGGGGAAAACCAGTCTTTGCTAACAAATTCCTAACCACGACTCCCAAGGAAAACAGCACTAGGAGCAAAAGACTTAAAGCACGTGCTGAATTTATTCAGCTCATCTGTCTGTGCTGGCAGGAATGTTTGGCTTGTCTGAGCTCCAGAACCGCCCCAGTGCCTGGGGACTGTCCCCGCCTGCAGGACTGCGGTTTGGGCTCTTCAGTGCCCTGAGAGAAGGTCACCCACGTCCCGATGCCAACCTGCTTATATCAGCCTGCAGTTTCTCTTCTAGCCCTATCCCTCCCCTCCCCCAGCCCAGGCTGTGAATCCTCCCCTACCCAACAGGCAGAAATCTCTTCACACGGCAGGAAAAAACGCAAAGGAATTTGCATAAATTAGAAGGGAGAACTGCATTTCAGCCATTCTCTTTTTAAACTGCGTGGAAATCACACTGATGGGAGATATAAATGCCTGCCGAAGCGGACAGTAAGGCGCTTGCTTCAATCTCACAGAAAATTGCAGATTTAATAGTCAGATCCGACTTGGTTAGCTAAAGGAATCGGTCTTACTTCGAGTGATTTCCCTCTGCCAGGAGAGCGAAAGGCAGAGGGAAGGAGAACAATTCATCCGTGCTCCTACAGCGGTGACGAGCTGAGCAAAGCCCTTCCGCCAGTAATATTAGCAGGCGGCCAGCGTCTGGCGGGGCCTGAGATCCCACGGCGAGAAATGCAGCTCCCTGCTTTTCCTGTGAGGTTTGGATGAGACTGGTTCCCTCCGTGGCTGAGTGAGAGGCGAGTCAGCAATAGCAAAAGCCCTGGTCCAGCTGGGAGCTGCCGGGTGGATCTGCCTCTTCGGACGGTCAGATGGCTGAGCCCGTCGGGTTGTGGGGAAAATTATGACCCTCCAAGGGATTAAAAATCTTAAAGACCGGATTTTCCAAAGCATTTAGGCACTTAGATCAGGAGCATAATAGGTTGTGTAAACATCTAGGTTAGAAACTAAGTCCCGCCACGTGTCTTACTCATGTAGGTGACAGAAGTATTTGGGCACTAAGGACCGTAGGTGCCCTGCACGCAGGTTTCCCCACACATGTCCTTTTTCCACAGGCATATCAGATCAGCTCCAGGTTCTCAGTATCTCAAAAACCCTTTGCACAGTCCAGACTGTGGGTTTTCTGCAGGATTTGTGGCATAAACAGCAAACAAGACATTTCTATTTCTTCCTGGAAAGCCTCAGAGAGGGGTATGGCCACTCTAGCAAGTGCTTAAATATTTCAAGATGCATCAGGGCAATGCAACTGTCTTCCATAGGAGACCAAATGAGCCCAGGCAAACCTTCTTTAGGAAATACTCCAGTGACTTCCTTCCATACATTACATTTGCAATCTCACTTATTGTATTTCTCATGGATTTTATGCAGAGGATTATCTGTCAGGTAGTAGTATGAAGCAGACAGATTCATGACTGGTTCTCACTGTATGTTGAGGGATAAGCATCCTTGGAAAGCCCAAGTGAGAGCAGTTATTGACAGATATTTAGCACATTTCCCACATTAGTTTAATACCTTCTAAAATAATATGTGCTTTACTCCTCATCTTTTATTGTTTAGTTTAATTTTTGGCTTTTGCGTTTTTTGCCATGACAGACACGAGGCTTATTCATAAATTCCCCAAACTTTCTCCATTCAGACTTAAATTTTCCAGGCTTGGCCTTTCTCCAGGAGCAAGCATGGCTCTTTTCAGGCTGAGAAACAGGGAAGTTAAAAGAAATGCTCAGTTTTACTCTGAAAAAAAAAAAGTCTTATAACATCTCAAAAACCAGCACTATAACTAAAGTATCCAGGGATCAAAGCTAATTTTTAATTGGAGTAGTCCTCATGAAAGGAAGGTGTTTGTGAGTATCATTGTAAGAATTAGGTCTGATTTGTTCAACTTTTGACCCCGTGGATAACTTCATGCTTTAGTGTTTCACTGAAGAGCTCTCCCAAGGCCAAATCCTAATAATGGCTCTGGCAGACAAGCTCTTGCCAACTTTGCTGTAATAGTTTAAGATGTATTTGTCCTCCTCCCTCAACCTTCTCTGCTGGCTTCTCTGCCCTTCTTCCAGGAGATATTGACCCCCTATAGCAGACTTGGCCAAGGACGACGTAAGGGGGTGTGACTGAGGCATAGGTTTCTTAAATTGCTCTTGAAGAGGAGTTAGAGCTACGATACCAGTCTGTGATTTGGCGTGCCTTCGCTGAAGGCAGTTGTCCAGCTCTGCTGGAGGGCTCTAACCTTCAGCGGAGGAGCACCAGCACACAGCTGTGAGAGGTAACTTCAAAATCAGCTGCAGCTGTTTGCTCTGCGAATACAAGTCTGAATGGTGAGCCCTTGATCCTGCAAATACTTACGCATGTGTTTAACTTTATAACTGTGAGTAGTTCCAGGAACTTCAGTGGGGCTTGAAGTTAAATTGGCACGTAAATGCTTGCAGAACTGGGAGCCTGCGTTTGCACAGGGTCAAGCTAAGAAAGCTTCGATTCACACACGTTGGAGCAATATGTTTTTGCAGTGAAATTGCACTGGAAGAAAAGTCCTCTGGTCTGGTTTAGGCCTTCTTCCCTTCTCAGATGCGTACTGAGATTAAGACCAGACATCTCCACATCTCCCTATCTTTCAGAATAGCTAAAGACCACTCCTTGAGTCTGTGGGTGGCAGCAGGATGGAGAGGCTAAGCACCATGCCCTGCGCTTCTCCTCCTTGTACAGCCTCTTTGGCAAAGAGCACAGCCTGAGGCTCTGTTTCTCCCCAGAGCCACCATCCAGCTGAGCCTTACACCAGTGAATATCCCCGTGCTGTTGCATGAGCAGACCTAGAAGCAGCCACCGACAAGGGCCGTCCCTGACAGAATGATGCCAACAGATCTTCATGCTGGCAAACCCCGGTGGCCATGGGACACCCCCGGCCCTGCTCGCCCGACCTCGTGCAGGCAACCCGAGGGATGGTTTTGGGAACGAGTAACTATCTACATTTGTAGCTATTTGAGCTTCTTAGTCACTGGCCTGACATGCTGAATGGAATCCATGGCTAGCTGTGCTGCTGAGTAACCAGCAGAGTATTAAAAACTTCTCTTCAGAGAGAAAGCAGGTAGAGCCAGCAGTGTCAGCCTGTGGCTGCTTGGACTGAAGCATCTAAGTAAAACCAGCCCAAATGTTTCAGAAGTGCTGAGCACACTGAGCTCCTAGTATACTTCATGTAAATTAAGCCTTTTTTTCTTCAAGGCAGTTTGAAGAAAGGTGTCCCCTGGGGCTCTGATGGCTCATTTCCCCGAGGGGCTGTGTCTGGCCACAGGGTCTGAAAGCGCTTCTCAGAGCCCCCACATAGAGCCCCCTTGCCTCCCTCTCCTCCCAGCCCTCACACCAGCTCTGGCTCCGAAACCCCGACGTTTGTGAAGGGCTCAGACACCAAAGGTCTGTGTCAGGCAAAGCCCAGACCGTCCCTGACTGTTCCCAGGAGAAAAAGCGGCAGCAAACCACCCCCCGGGTGCTGAGGGCACCCGCCAGGTCCCGCACATCTCTCTGCCAAGCCTACCATGGCTTTAACACTGCCAGAGCCCTCGCTTGCGCTTCATTAAGGTGCCTAATGAACACACCAGTGTGCAGGGGTACTCTCTACGGGCTGGACCCCATCTGGAAATCTCAAACCAAGCAAATCCCATGTAAACAAAAAAAAAAAGTTGTAGGAGCAGCCGTGAAGTGCTTCACTAAGGCAGCACTAAAGCGGCATATTTTAAGCAAGCAAAAGTCATGAAGTTACAGAGAAAACTGCGCTTGCGATAATATTATATACCATGAAACTGCCTTAACTAACAGTGTTGCAAAAACTATTACAGTATAAACAGAAGATAATTTTTTTTCCTGCCTCCTTAAACAGATACATCCTGGCTCCTGCCCCTTCTTCCCAGCCCCTCTGCCAGCTTCGAGTATTGCTACTCGGACCCTTGTTTAACCTGCAGACCAAGAAGATACAGAGCAAGATGTCAGAGCATGTCCCCCAGCCCCCCGCCTCCCCCCGCAACCCCCCGGAACGCAGCAGTGCCCCGGCGGTGCGGCTCCCACCGCCAACCCCACTGCACAGCAATTAGCCCAGTTCTCCAGCGCAGATTTGCGGCTTAGCTCTTAAAAGCCGTTTCATAAATATTCGATGGCCTTTCCGACAGGGTAATGTGCCTCTGTGACATTAAAGAGGAAACTCTGCGAAGGGGAGGGATGACAACAAATTTATCCACCAATAGCACACTCTTTTGGCACAAAAGCACATTCTTATCTTTACATCCCATAATGAGAAGGCAGGGACGGGACTGTTGCTACAGCTCTCTGGGTGCGTAGATGTACAGTGTAAGAGAAGGGTGGCTGTAAATTGTTAGATTTTTTTTTCCCTGCCTCTGCAAGCAGAAGGACCCGCACTTGCGTTCCTGCTGTGGTTTTCCTAAGCCCCCAGTGAGGAGGACTTCTCGCACAATGTCAGACTGCGAGGGACTGCCTGTGGGTAAGCGCCAGATTTATATTTACCCCGGTGTCCTGCCGATTAGTTCACATTCTCAGATTGCAGAGTCACACGCGAAGCCGCTTGCTTTCGAAGGGAGCCGGAGCCGTGGCAGGCAGAGGAGAAACTCCCTGCAACCACCGCGGATCCTGGTGCCGGTCCTTACGAGCCCGTGATGGAGGGCTGGCGTGGATGGTATCGCCTGGATTTTCTCTAAAGGCACAGGGGCTGGATAGGAGGAAGGGTTCAGTAATTCAGGCAGATGGTCTGAAGTGTCTGTGTCCGGAGAAGTGATGGTATCGACGTGCGTAGTCTCGAGCTCGGGAAGGAGAGTTTCTGGGGATGGGTCCTGCAGGACCAAGTGCGCTGTGTACGCCTCGTGTTCATGCCTTGATAAACCTTCCCAAACGGTTACGGACACAGCAAGGGCAGATAAATGTAATGCGAAGGGTTTATTTGCTGAAAGGAAATAGAAGTGTACCTTATTTTCAAAATAAGTGCCTTACGTGTTTTGCCTATATCTGGAAAGGGGTCCTTTACTAGTACTTACAGCTGTATATGTCAAACTTCACTGAGCAGGAGAGCACGTCAGCAAGAAGCATGTTTCTCAGCTGTTTTTTTTTAACTTCTGTAGGAATTGTAAACACTCACTAGATTGTCTGCATGAAAGGAAATTCTTGCCAAAATGCTAGAGTAATTCTCTGCCAGGCGTTTTACTAACAAAGAGATGGACCATTGAAAACATCCTTTTTTTCTTTTTCCCTTTTGCCACGGCAAGCAATTCTCTTTTCACATCTGTATATACAAGTATATACGTACACATACTATGTAGCACTTGTGTTTCACTGGCCTGTGAAGGCTGTGTGTCAGAGATGAGGATCTGGACTAAAGAGCGGGGCTGGAGAAGGAGAAGGCTGCTGCAGTGCTTTATTTTCCTCCTCTCTCTGCTTCCATCTTACATAAACAATCCCAAGTCCAAAAACGCGCACTCAAAACCAGAGTGGAAAAATATAAATTATGTATACGGTGCAGAGTGAACTGCACCATGCGCAATTCCCTGCACCATGCGCAATTCCCTGTGCTGTCACACAGTTGCTGTCGTTGTCTAAAGAGAGGAGAGATGAGGATGAATATTTCTTGCTTACCTTCTCAAAGGGCTGATCTGTTACCCAGCAAAGCTTCCCTTCTTCAGGCTTTGATTTTAAGGGCCTGACCTCGGTTTGCTTGTTAAGTACTCTGAGTTGAGGGCGGGATATTTCAGGGTGACAGTGACAGTATTTAGCTGGCATCTGATATTAGTGATGAAACTGATATTGAGCATGCACGGCATGTTGTGTGCAGAAGTTACTGATATCTCAATTACCTTTGCTGCTGAAAGGACCTAGGAGGTTTCCTCCAGAAAGGCGTTCGTAGAGGCATGATTTGAGGGAAGGAAGCAGTTTGTAATGGGCAGGAATGAAAAATAAAGATAAAGCGATGTTTAGGTGTGGACGTGGATCGGAAACGTGCCAGCATACCTGGAGGAAAGGTTCGCTTTTGCTCCCCCAATAACCCTCCCACGCCCCCCAGCTGCCTCCAGCCCAGCTCCCTGGCAGCAGGGCTCTCCCTGCCTCCCGCCGCTCTGCCCCACACCCGGCCCGGCACAATAACGGCCAAGCGGTCACCCGCTGTACGGACCTTGCATAATTTTCTGGTTCATGTATGTATGTATAGATGTGTGTGTGCATGTATGCATATATAAATACACACAAAAACAGCACTGGAGATAGGAATGGTGGCACTCCCGCGCAGTTATTAAGCAATTTTAGTGAACCAGTTGCTGACAGCTTGCTTTTTGCGTTAAAGTATTTTGAAATCAAATAATTCTCTTTGTGGTTATTGCTCTTTTACTAGCTAGTTCAGAGTTTAAAACTTTAGCAGTAAAAACTCCATAAAAAGGGTTGCAGAAAATCAACATCAAACTTTCTAGAATAATGATTAGTGTCCACTAGTGCAGAAATACCACTTTGCTGAATCCACTGAGCATAGTAAGGCTGGCATTGTACTTTTAAAATCCTTGGTTTTGAATGCGGTCGGATAATATAGCTGCAAAAAGTTGTTGCAGTGACAGATATCATTAGCACCGCAATGTGGCTAGAATCCAGAGCCCTGCTTATAACACAGACCGTACAGACGTATGCATGCATCCATGTATACACATGCACACAGCTATAAATAAGTTTAGCCAAAGCACAGTATTAGTGTCAAGTGTATGTATTGCTTCACCAACCTCTTTGCAAAGGGTATGCCCCACAAACAACCTGGAGGACTGCAGTTTGTAGTTACAGTAAATTAATGCCAGAATTTTTAGACTGCTTTCAGCCTACACAAAAATGTAGCAAGAACAGCTGCGTAATTGTTCCCTCGGACAAGCAACTCAGAGGGAAGTTAAATAGCTGGATATGAATGGGTCGATATACCAATAATTTTTTGACAAGAAACTTTATTAAGTAAGAGTATCCTACTTCTACGCTGGAAATGGTTATGTAATTTTTCAGGATGAAAGCACTGGGTGTTTTTAAATCTCTGCTTTATGTTCAATTCCAGGGTGGCTGCACCCTTTCGCTGATGTGGAATGGAAAATTAAACATGTGATGCAAACGAAGTTTTATTTTGTGGTTTGAATGTAACACAGAAGACATTAAAAAAAGGATCCTAGATGTCAGATTGCAGATTAAATGTAAGAAAGTTTTGGACTGAATTCATATCAAAAAAGGCCCTTGAAAATGTCGCTATCAAAATGATCTATCAGTGAACAGAATTCTAAAATTTACACTACTAATTTCCCATTGTAACATGGGGAGATAAAGCAGAAAGAAAGATCAGTCACTTCAGGACAAATGCACTCCTATTTCTTTCTCATTAGCAATTATTGACATACTGATGTTATCCATTAGTGCCAGCGACATAGATTTACTGTCATTCCTATATGTAGATAAAAGAAAAGCACATCAATTATTTAAGTGCTTCCTCTTGTGTGTATTATTTTTCTCTTGTAAGAAGACATATTCAGTCTCCGTACAACTGAACAGCTTTTCATGCACCCAGCATTTTGATTACGAATATATGAGTCATGATGGTTCTGGTTCTTAACACAATCCTTTTGACTTCAGAAAAAACCTCTGAAGTTGCACAAAGGTTCTTAAAGTGCCTCTTTCCTTATTTTCTTATTTCTTATGTCAGCCACAGACTGACTTTGAATGGCATGGGTAACTTTTTGTGGATAACATCATTGTTGCAATAATACAAGATGTTCAGCCATAATAGATGAAGATTATATTGCTGACGAGGGAGTAGCTATTCAGGTGCTGGGAGTCTCACATGTACATACTTTCTCTGTTATTTACTAAAACAGGACTAAGAAGGGAAGAAACAGAATTGATTTAGCTTGTTCTGCAGCAGGTGGCATGCGAATCTAACAGAATTTCCTTAAAATTCCTCCCAAACTTTTACTGGCCTCGTTTCAGTAGAGGAGGAAACAAGACCTTTCATCTGAAGTATGTTCCCGACTCTTTAGCTAAATACTTCCTTTCAAAGCTAAAATTACACATTTCAAACATGTTTTTAAGACAGACTGGAGCCAATTTGCTAAAATTGGTGTTTTCAGAATCAGGATATCCCAGAAACCTACAGGAATTTAGATTTCCTGAAAGTCAGCACATATTCTGCACTGTCACGGGGAGTCCATTTAGCTCAGCCAGAGAGGCTGCCACTGCGCGCGACCTCCATCTCCCACGCTGGCCTGTCTCTAAACAGCTGCTGGGAATAAAATATGGCACAAATACATTTTTGTAACAAAAAATCATTAGAAATGCATGAGCAGTGCTCCTGTTGAATAAAATTGCCCCACTTTCACGTACTCATATTAGAATAGGACTATGCTTTGAATTAATCTTTCATCAGATTTGGTAAAAAATGTCCAGGTTCTTGCAGATAATTCTGTCCCCCCCTTAGGGCTGGAGCACCAGTTCTGCTTTGCAGTCTAAACGTTAGATAAAAGGTCTTGACTCAGACACTAATGTTGCCATGTGAGTGGTCCCACTGAACACTACTGTTTGCAGGGTGAGACCCTAAGTAAAAGGCAACACGCTGAAATCACCTTGCAGAATTGCTGTACAGACTGTGTTTAGCGCTCTGGGATAGGCAGGGAAGTGGCAAGGCTTTTTCAGCATATCAACCCAGCTACCTGATGCAGGTTAGAAAGGTAATGACATGTCTTAATCATCTCAAGAGAGCAGTCTGCAGGATGAACGACAGCTCCTGACCCCTCTAAAATCACCAACACTGGCTTGCATGCTCAGAGCTCTCCAGGAGCATCCCGCGGCCAGCAGAAGGTGAGGCTGGGGTGTTGGGGCTCCCACACCTGCAGAGCTAGCTTTGCACAGTAAGGCACGAGCAATCTTGCAGTCAGTACTCTTAGAGACAAAAAACCCCATATAAAGCTTTCAGCTTTGGGAAAGAATGGGGTGAAGCCGGAATGAAGAGTGACTGTGAATGACTACCACTACAGCACTGTCATTGAAGCTGTGCAGCCTTGCTCAGGTCACTGGAGTTAGGTGCCACTGCGGAATGCCTGAGGTCTGTCTAGGGATTTCATCTGAAGGTCTATGAGTCCAGCCTTGCTCTTGGCTAACTTGCTACACGCCACGGCCAAGTCATTTAAAGGTGCTCTGCAGCTGCGATGGACATGGCTGAGTCAAACATCTTAAAAAGGGAAGGTAAAAATGTCTGATGGTCAGTATAAATCCTCAAGAAAGAAGCATTTCCAAATGCCAGCATTTACGCCATTTAGTGGGTTGTTCTTTTGCTTCAGCCACTGATTGATCCAGGCTCACTGGGGCAGATGTCATCTCTCTGCATGCGACTTCCCATAGGAGAGCAGAGAGCATCCTATCCATGAAGCAGTTTCATCTGATTTGGCTGAAATCTCAGGCAATTTCCTGAAGCCCTGTGTGGCTCCCTCCTGCTCTCCCCTCTTTTCTCAAGAGCTCTCTGCCGTGCTCACCCAGGCCAGCAGCCCGTCCTTCACCTGCTTGGGCTTGGGGGAAGCCCTGTCCTGGGGAGGCATGGGGAGGAAATCCCCACTGGCTCCTGCCCTCTGCCTCCAGGCTCTCTGGCTGCTCCAGATCTATATAGAATCATAGAATAATAAAATCATTTAGGTTGGAGAAGACCTTTAAGATCATCGAGTCCAACTGTAAACATAGCACTGCCAAGTCCACCAGTAAACCATGTCCCTAAGCACCAGATCTACACATCTTTTAGATGCCTCCAGGGATGGTGACTCAACCACTTCCCTAGGCAGCCTGTTCCAGTGCTTGACAACCCTGTCGGTGAAGAAATTTTTCTTAATATCCCATCTAAACCTCTCCTGGCACAACTTGAGGCCATTTCCTCTTGTCCTATCACTTGTTGCTTGGGAGAAGAGACCAACACCCACCTCGCTACAACCTCCTTTCAGGTAGTTGTAGAGGGCGATAAAGTCTCCCCTGAGCCTCCTCTTCTCCAGGCTAAACAACCCCAGTTCTCTCAGCTGCTCCTCATAAGACTTGTGCTCCAGGCCCTTCACCAGCTTCGGTGCCCTGCTCTGGACACGCTCCAGCACCTCCATGTCCTTCTTGTAGTGAGGGGCCCAAAACTGAACACAGGATTCGAGGTGCAGCCTCACCAGTGCCGAGTATAGGGGGACAATCACCATCATAGTAGTATTAAGCACTAATAGCTAATTTTTGCAAAGTAATGAGAACCTGGAACGCTCTGTATCATTTAGCAGGGTTTGTAACTGCTGAACACCTCACAGAAACTCCGATGTTGATGTGTGTACCCTTTAGCAAACTCATTTCCTCTTGCACTTGGCAAGTCAGGTCAGAAGATGAACATTAACCAGTCACAAATTTTCCAGTAGAGTGTTCTTCCATCACAAAATCCAGAGGTCACCAAATCAAAAAGTAACATTTTGTTGACAATATCAATACATTAATACATTTCTAAAGACCACATTTTGAAAATTGAAATTGAGTGGGAAATAAGATGAAAATTCTTGGAATGCTTGGGTAAAATAAAACCAAATATAATATCTGGATTCCTTGGCCCAGTTTGATGCAAATGAAACTGAAATCCCAGAATTTTCTTGGCAGCTGGGAATTCTCCTGCAGACCCGCTCTGTCGCTCCCCCTGGAAATGCTGTGTGTCCCCTTGAACAGCAGAGGCTGTGCATTGAGGCGGCAAACACTGTTGATAATGAAGCAATCATTACTTTTTAAGGTTTTAAGGAGTTTTTGGAACATGAGGACCAGGCAAACACACAAGGAAAAATGAGTGTCTCTGGTGCCCCAGGAATCCATGTTTTGTGAGAAGACCACCAGAAGCAGATTTATGGTGACAAGCAAGCCCTGCTGAGACAGAGGGTGGGAGCCTACCAGAGGCACACCTGGAAAACCCTCTCTGCCCATGAGGCATTTCAAGACAGCCCCATGATCCAAAATATTCAGCCAACGGTCCGTAAAGAGTTAAAATCGCCTGCGCGCAGCCTTCACCTGCTTCACAGGCTGGTGAGGGCTGAGCCTTGGTTAAAGGGCTCCCTGCTGAGGAGCGGCTGCCAGGTTCAAACACGGCTTTCAAAGCAAGGAGGCTGCAGTGGCCCAACCGTAGCCTCTTCACATCCACCTTCTCAGAGCTTTTGTTGGGGAAAAAAGTGCTTTTCCATTTAGGAGAAATCTGAGGCCTCCCAAATCCATGCAGCAGTTGCTGCAGTGCTGGGAAAGGGAGAGAGCTGGTTTGCGCTTGTGCAAAACGCCACAGCCGGTGGAACTGGCTCTTTGTCATCAAAAGCAAAGAGGAAAGAAGCCGCTCTCTGTTGCAGCCAGGCTTGTTCTCAGCAGGGGTTCAGCCCAGCTCGGCTGCAGTGTGGCTGTATGTAGCTGTGTAGCACAAGACCCATCCACTACTCATAAAATTAATTCTTAAAACTAGCTTCAAAGTATGAAACCTCTGGAAATTGGAAAAAGGCATATTGGGAGCAGCGGGACATGGGCATCCTGTCCCTGGGGCTTGGCGGTAGCTAGGTGGGAGATGACTATGCTCTGGGAGCAAAGGTTAGCCTGCATCTTCAGCCTCTGCATTTAAAATGTGGCAGGTGAGGTGTCCTTCTGTGGACTAGGCTAAATATTTGGCTCTCAGATTGGCAGGGGCTGTGCCTGCCCACTGTGTTTCTAAAGCAAAATGTGAGTATGTGTGCTATGCGGTACTGGGGCTCCAAGTGGGGGGTGTTTGAGCTAGCAGAGACATTAACACCCATTTTCAGAAGTCTAAGTTTGCAGAAATGTACTGAAATCATATCTGGGAGTATAAAAGAGGATTTATTTTCTTTTTTCCTTTTTTTTTTGTGGAGGAAGGAGAGCTCTTTCAGGCAGTTGTTAGAGACAGTTAAAGTTAGCATGAAAGTTTACAGCTGGGATGCTGGTTAAGGTTCTAGTTAAGGAAATACAGAAGATGCTGCATCGTTCCCAAGTGCTCCTTCTCCCCGCTCCCCCACTGACAGGAGGATTTTGCTTATCTGCAGAAATATTTGGAATCTGTAGTTTGTCCCAGGGTCTGTGAGCAAGAGCACTTGCACAGGCTGTACAGCACATTTCTGAACAGTCTTATTCCATGAATTGTACAGTAATTTAAGGCATGCAAAAGACAACTGATGTGTTTTCTCTCCTCCTCTCCTCCATGCCTCACAATATCTGCAGCCTTTCCAACATAGCCTGTGTTAAGCCATTGGCATTTAGAAGCCATAATTGCATTTAACATTTGCCTGTTGCTGTCTGGAGCCCTCTCTTGTTACAGACCTGTTTCACAGGCAGTAATTTAGAGGGTGGGGCACCCTTGCCTTATTTTGCCATTCAGACGCCAAACTAAATGCCCAGTTTGCCCTCCCATCAACCTGGTGAGTGCCCAGTCTCTCATCTACGTATTCAGTTGCTTCTCTGTCCCTGTCATTTCTTTCCTTACCGTCTGTGATCAGCTCCCTCACCACGCACTAATGGTTTCCAGAGTTAAACTCGTAGCATTCAGGATTCTCCTAGATCTCAAACTTCCTCTAAAACTCACCTAAAAAACTGGCAAGATCCCCCAAATGCTTTCTTCCTTGTGGGAAAGAAATTCTGGGGCAGAGGAATGGGCTCCTGACAAATCCAAGCGCTGGGCCTGGACCTGTTGATAGCGCCCAGGATCAGTTTCCTGAAGGACTCTTGGGTTTCCCAGAGCAGCTGAAGTCACCATTGAGTCAACGGGGCACGTGGGGACCGGTCAGAGCTGCTCTTTGGTTCTTCACATGGTCTGTCAATCACAGAAATTCCTTTTGGAGGAAAAGCCTGTCTCTGCAAGCCCTCGCTCAAATGACTCCAAACTGGGCTCAGTAAATTGGCTGTGGCCCTTGAGGAGTCACAACAAATTCCAACAGGATTTAGGAAAGTACAATGCTGTCTCCATCAAACATAACAGGGAGTATTTCAGAGAGGTGCCAATGGCTCATTCATCTCAGACAGCTCCTCCTGACCGCCCGGGCAGGAATCCCCCAGTGCCGCATCACTGCTCTCAGCACCGTTTGCGTGGCTCATATTTCCATCACTTCAGGGTTCCTTGAGAAAGCAAAGGCTTTCACCCACACCAGGTAGTGTGAGGGCATGAAATGAAGAGTTTGGAGACATGTTTGAAAGGTTTATGTTCAAAATCCCCTCATAAATCCATAGACACTACTTGCCAAACTTGGCATTTCATGTAGTTCTCACCTATTTTGCAGATAAATATATTTACTTGCTGCCCGCACAGCACTCGCACTTACCCTTTGTGATGTGCTCTTTGTGGAGCCACAGGATATGCTATGGCTTTGCTAGTACCCCTCAATCACACAGCGCACCCAGAACACCACCCAGTAACTAACAAAACTACCGTGAAAATGGTAAAATCCTTGCTGAGGAGCTGCAGGGCCGTTGGCTGGCGCATATTTGTGTGAGCAGCAGCTCTCCTAGTTCACTCAAATGGGCGTGGTCGTTCCTGCTTCTCCCCAGAAGCTCTGATGAGAGAACGAGCCTGCACTTCAGCATGTGTTGTACAAACGTGTCAAACCCCAGCAGGCAGCCAGCTATCCAGGCAAGGGCTCTCCAGCCTGAGGCCAGGGTTGGGTGAAAACTCCTGTACCTAGACAACTTGCCTGAAGAGACCTTGCTGACGCAACGAAGGAGTGAAAGCACATAAAAAAGACCTGTGTGCAACATCTGAACACCTAAGGGTTTTCTGCAGATACTTAAAAACCTACAAAGGTGACAGCAAGCTGAGGGTCTCAGGTTGTGCTTGATCATATCACAGGAATTAAGAAGGACCTAGCTTCAGGCTAAACTTAAAATTTGTACATCTTCTGCTCTCTGGGGGAAGGAGGAGCTTTAGGAGCCTGATCCAGACCCCTTGGAGCCAAGAGGAGACTTTTCATTCACGCCAGTGAATTTGGATCACGACTCTCTTAAAATCTCGGAAATACCTTTATCCACCTGACCCATAGGTACAGACTGTGGCTGGGTCAGCTCTGTTCTTCTTCTTAAGACAGACAGCCTGAGCCCTGTGCTGTGTGGCTGGTGAGGTTTGCTGGGTGAGACCTCACCAGCAAGCACTCGCTTGGTGCGTGGGAAGCACCGTGCATTAGTCATTCTTTGTCCCAGCGTGATTGCTCAGAGAAACATATTTATATTTGCACCTAATTAAAACTCAGTGAATGTTTCGTATTTCCCCTCCTGAAACATTGCTAGATATGACTTAGCAATAAGTCACAGCCATGTGTGTGGTATTATTCAGCGTTTATATAAGAGGGACTGAGGCACAGCAAGATTAAGCCAAGACCAGTTCCCCCTGATACGGGTGTCTAATCCAAGATGCTGAGGAGCTCTTCTTTCAGAGCACCCAGCACAGCACCGCATTTCATATGTTCAAACTTCATTGCAGCTGTGAGTGTTGGGCATGTCTGTAAATCAGATCTGCGGTCTCTGGTCCGGCACAAGGAGATGAACGTGCCGTCAGTGACCATTAGTGAAAAGCTTGGTTTCCACAGTTGCTCCGTGGAGCAACTCTTCTCGCTTTGAGAGCTGCTCTGCGTCTGAGGCACAGATGCAATCCAGTTCCCAGCAACACTTTTCAAGCTGACTCAGCCCAAAGTCATCCTTGATCTTCCTGTAATTGCATTCTTTACCATGTTCAATATCTCCAACAGGTGAAGCTGTGATATTATGATAAACATATTGTTGGAAACACGTATGTCATAAAATACAAAATACTCTGACACCTCATAACTAGATCTCAAGCAATAAGTATACTTGTTATAATAATAACTTGATACTTTACCAATTGTTTGGAGATACTCTACAGTGTCGATAGCCTCGCACACAGGCACCTCTGATACAGGCAGCTTGTCCCTGGGACACTAAATCTGCCATTTTCTACAGCTCTTCTACCCCAGATCAGAGGCTGCCAGGTTCGTCCTGTTGCTACAACAGTCAGCTGGCCTTCTCACACCCATCTGACTTAGGCACGAGATTGCAATCCGTTTGTGCTGCAGGCATATGGACCACATGTGGAAAGGATTTTGAGAAGGAAACTATTATTTCCTGCATCTATCATAAATTCCAAATGGTATATTCAGGCATAACTGTTTGAAAACAGACAGTACATTGATGAAATGGAAGCAATTTCTCTGGGAAATTTCACCTAAACTGTTTGATTCGTCTTAGAGCTGCCAACTCTTTGATGTTTATCATGAGCCTCATAAGATTTGCTTTAATTTTTTTTTTCTAAAGCCAGGTTTCTTGGGTCATGAGTTTTTGGGGGTTGTCTAGATGTGTATGCACCGTCTGTTTTCACCCAGTCAGCAACATATGGGGAGTCTTATGCCACTGGAGAGTGAGGATTTTTTTTCAAAGATGTTTTGGTCAGGTATTTAAACATCTAAGGCGTAGGGAGAAGCATCATGTGGGAAAGTGCGAGAGAACATGCAGTGTCTGGAACAGATATGGCAGGCTGAGGCACACAGTACTCACATGTGTAGGCTGGAGAATAATATTTCTCTAACAAAAACTGTCTTTTTAAACACCAACCACATTTTTGCGTGTTTTCATTTTGAGTCATTTAATGAAAAAATTGGAAAGCTCCAGGGAAAGCATTCAATCTGCTCACAGTTTTTCACAGGAGGAGTGTTTGTTTTCTCGGCAAACTCCTCTCCTACAATTATTTGTTTCTTCAGATCTTTGGGGAGCCTCCCCACACATAAAGTAGCTGAAGAGTCTTTTTGCTGTCCTTTACTACTCCCTGGCTACCTTGGTGTCCTATAAAGCAGGGGGATTAAGAAGACACCTCTTCACTCTTCTCCCACTACACTAGAAGGAGACTACCACTGAAAAGTGACCGAATGACACATTTTTGTCAAGGCATGATGAGTCTCCCCTCCCTACTGTAGGAGCCTCACTTCTCAGATCAATCAAAACATGACTGACAGCTGCGAGGCTTCAGCATCGTTTTGGGCTCTGGGGATGCAGAATGACCATCAGACCCTAAGCACGAGCATCTCCCTGCTTCATGCTGCCATTGGGACCTCAGCAGGACAGAGCCAGCTCCTGGAGAAGCACGTGTGCTCCCATGCCATGTCCCTCACTCCCGAGGTCAGGTGTCCCTGCAGGGGAGAGGAGGCAGAGGAGCACCCCGGGGTGCGCAAGAAAACTTGCTACTCCATGGCTGTGAGACACAATGGTAGCCAGGAGCTGAACGTGTCCGTTTTGTCCAAGGGGGGGTACAGGCTTAGAAAATACTCAGTTTTCCTAAAGCGTTTTTACTTTTTCCTAGAGAAATGTGCCTCAAAGTTGAGTGCACGTTTAGCATTTGCTTCCTTTTCCTAATGAAGTTCAGCAGCTGGGTTATCCTAGATAACTATGCCAAATCTTTAAAGATTTCCTTGTTCTGAGGCAATTGCTCAATTGACAATCTGCCTCATTAATTAAGCTCCCTTCAGGGAGAAAGGAGAGCTGGAGGCAACTGGACGATTTAATGAGTTGACGCGAAGGGCAAGACAAGGCTGTAGCACGAGTCCACCCCAGCGCGGCCCCGAGCCCGCCCAAACAGCTGCGTCTTTGCCACTCGGAGCGCCTGCGTTCTCGGGAACGAACTCCAACGGAGTCGTTTGGAGTGAGGAGCCAGCACAGCAAGATCAAATTTACTTTCCACTACTCGATGCACTGCTTTGCTGCAGGCCAGCCTGTTTACAAGTCGGCTGCCTGGAGAATGCCGAGGAGCGAATGCCGCTGGGCAGGCACCCTCTGGTACAGCTTCCCCAGGCTTGGTCTTGTTCTTCTGTGCCAAATCACTCATTACTTGCAATAAGTACCAGACCTCTCCTCTCAGCAGTTAATAGCATCTGATGAGCCCATGGAGATTCTTATGTGCTCAGATTTTTGTGTGTTGATGAGGTATCAGACATCTACAAAAGGTGTGAAAAATCAGCAGGAAGGCTAATTCTTCATCGAGTTCTGTCTATGGTCAGGGGTAGCCCTAGGTTTCTGCCCGGAGCTGGAGGTTAACTTTAGTTCAGAAAAAGGTTATTAGATCCTTGTTTCTGCTTCCATTATTTCCCAAAAGCCACTTAGCAGAACTGAGTTATCTTCCTTGTCTAAAATCTCTGACTACTGATGATGCTTGGCTGCCTTCTCTGTATTTTCAAGGCCTTATGTTAAATTTAGACAAGGAGGAGAGATTTCTCCTCTGGACCTTCATTTTGTGGGTTACCCATTGACTGCTGTGGGCACAACGTGATCTAAAAATCCCATTTACTGCACAGCCAAGTGGGTTTGGGCTAGGAAGACTGATTTCTTCTTGCTACCTACTAGAGCTCCACATGCCCTTCATGTGAAGGGCACGTGCCCTGTGCCCTGAAGGACGCTGCTGCATGTTTCCAAAAAGACTTAGGACCACCCCTTCCTTTCTTATATATTACCTTAGGCAAATACTTCTTAAAAAATTGTCTCTCTTCCACTGCACATGTGGTTCTCAAGAGATGCTAAATAAGTGGTGTCTCTGCCGCAGTGCGGTGCTCCCCGGAGACACCCAGCCTGAGACCTCCCTGGCCCTTCCTCGGTTCTTCCAGTCCTGCCCATCTGCTGCTTCCTTCCTTGCTCTGCCCAGCAGCGAATCCGGGGAAAATACCTTGATTTTATCTAGAGATGGAATAGGAAGCGTCGAAATATGAATCATAAGAATTTATGGGAGTAAAGTTTTTGCATCTGAATACTCATGAAGTAGAAATGCAAAAGTCATTTTCTGCTTGGAGTGAAGATTAGGAGAAATTTCTTTGCACTTATTAGAGGAAAGCATCTGCTACTATTTTCATATCTTTAATAAAGGCGGGTTTCTCCAATTGTTATGCAATAAAGGTGGAATTCTACCAAGTATCCAATGACGACCCGAACTACAATAGTGAAATATGAACCACTTGCTCATGTCACTGAAATCTCAGAAGGGAATTACAGCCTTTAGCAGGGTTCATTTGAGGTATACTACTTAAGGTAATAGGGCTGGACAATCTCATTAAGATTTATTTCCACCACATTTAAACATGGGTTCAAAAGTACAGCTGGAGCTGTACTGGCTTTATCTTTGGCTTATGGAAGAGATTGGAAAAAGAAGTAAACAGAAAACACAACCAATCGCTCAATCTGCTGGGTCACGAGACTGCAGTATATAGTGAACAGAGACTTGTGCCCAGCAGGCTTGGAGGCTGAGGAAATCAGAAGAAACTTTTGTCCTTATAACGTTGCATAGACTTTTTTTTTCCCGCCCACTGAATTTAAGATATATTGCATCATTCCAGGGGGGAGGGCGTAACACAGAACAATTGCCTCTGCTCTTCCCTAGTGGTAGTTCATCACGCTCACTGGGCTTGTTCCAGACCCGAATTTGTCCATACTCATTTGGGAAATGCACAGTTTAGGAAAAATACATTTTCAAACATTTCGGCTTGTGTTGCACATTCCCTAAGTAGACTGAGATGTTTACAAAGCTTCAAGTGCATCAGCTTGTCCTCCCCCAGATAATGATATGTGGTGACAGTAATCCTTCTATCACGCTCTAAATGCTTGTTCTTGCTTCTGTTGAAGTCATCCAGATTGTGGGTTATTCAGAAGCATTTATTTTCTCTGCTTCTTCAGTACAAAAGAAGCAGAGGATCTTTCCACCTGGGAGAGGAGAATTTGCTAGATAGCAAATGCAGAAGCCCACTAAATTTGCTGCAGTGCCTTTCTGGTAAGTGGGACTAGATACATTTGGATGCTTCAAATGCTAGAGAGAGGCTGCACCTACAGAAGAGACTCATGGTGACCGTGGCCTTAAGGCCAGGGGCTTTTGTGATCAGACATCCTGTAATCCACAAGCCAAGCTCAGGCTGCCAACATGGTCCAGCTCCTCTTACAGCAGGCAGCAGCGGGGCCATCCTAGGGCTCACCCTCGCAGAAGGGTGGACTGCGGGGCTGCAGGGCCAGCACCCGGGGGGCTTCAGCAGGCAGATGATGCAAACAGCAGAGGACATGACTTCAAGCACAGCCTTGGTGTTGCTCCCACGTGGCAACATACCCGAGCCCTTCAGTCTGTGAATGGACTTTCTTGTTTGGGCAAGACCCATTGCACTCTCACCCTTCTCAGATTTGGACCATCCTTTGTGGTTTACCGAAACCCAGGGTAAACGAGTACATCCAGAGGCCGCTGGAGATACCAAGGCAGGGAAATGCATTTGGTCCCTTCCCACACTTCCTGTGAGAGGCTCGGCTGGGAAGTAGATCCAGCATCGCTATTCTCTAAGTATGATTTCCCTGGCACTTGTTTGATGCATAAAAATGCACAATCAACACTGCCATGTAGGACAGGGCTAAGATCTGCATGTTTGGAAGAAAACTAAGGGATTGAATAGAAAGAAAAATGGAGTCGGCAGTTCTAAGGACCCATCACCATAGTATCAAACCACTATTTACAAAACTTCTTTGTGAAGAAGTTTCCACAGGCTCTTTTCTTCAGTTTCAGTTAAACTCAACATAGTCACTGCACTGGATTTAAACTCTGCTCTGAAAGGCCTGTAATCTAAACATGGAAACATTTAAGTCATGCGCTAAAACAAGAAAATGAAGCTGCACGGTGTGAGCCAGTGCTGTGTGAGGACCCCCGGGCTGGTCCTGGTGGAGCTGCAACGGCCCCATTGTGTAGAGCAACACCCAGGGAAAACCCTCCTGCAAGGCCCAGAGCTGCCGTCCTGGGGGGAATCCCTCGTGCAAGCCCCAGAGCTGCCATGCTGGGGGGGGAACCCTCATGCAAGGCCCAGAGCTGCCATGCTGGGGGGGGAACCCTCATGCAAGGCCCAGAGCTGCCATGCTGGGGGGGAACCCTCATGCAAGGCCCAGAGCTGCCGTCCTGGGGGGAATCCCTCGTGCAAGCCCCAGAGCTGCCATGCTGGGGGAGAAACCCTCCTGCAAGGCCCAGAGCTGCCGTCCTGGGGGGAATCCCTCGTGCAAGCCCCAGAGCTGCCATGCTGGGGGGGAAACCCTCATGCAAGGCCCAGAGCTGCCATGCTGGGAGGGGAACCCTCATGCAAGCCCCAGAGCTGCCATGCTGGGGGGGGGAACCCTCATGCAAGGCCCAGAGCTGCTGTCCTTAGGGGGAAACCCTCCTGCAAGCCCCAGAGCTGCCATGCTGGGGGGGGAACCCTCATGCAAGGCCCAGAGCTGCCATGCTGGGGGGGGAACCCTCATGCAAGGCCCAGAGCTGCCGTCCTGGGGGGGAATCCCTCATGCAAGGCCCAGAGCTGCAGTCTTAGGGGGAAACCCTCATGCAAGCCCCAGAGCTGCCATGCTGGGGGGGAAACCTTCCTGCAAGCCCCAGAGCTGCCGTCCTGGGGGGGAAACCCTCCTGCAAGGCCCAGAGCTGCCGTCCCGGGAGCCCAAGTCTGGGCCAAAGCTAACAAGAGCTGCCCAGGCAGCCTGGCAAGCCAGGACATAACATGGCCCCTCTGCACCTCTGCAGCTGCGTTTCCAGTGCTGCCTGGCGCATCCGCACTGTCCTCTCTCTAGACATGTAGGTGTGCTCCGGCCTGAACGCAGCAGAATAAAGCCCCATCTGTTTTCGGTGGCTGAGTTGTGTGAAATACAGTTCAGACTCTGGCACAAAGGGGGAAAAAATTAATTGGGTATTCCAACTTCGTTCTGTTTTAATCTGGAATTATTAAGGACATTTATATTTTTAAACACAATGTTTAACCTGACAGCATCCCATTAAAATGCTTTATATAAGCTCATTAGGAGCTTCTGTGCAGTATCATATTTATTGCAATTAGCAAATATTAGTGGCTCAGCCAAACTGCAAGATGTTTTTTCTGTCCTGCTCCTCTTTTGTTCCTCCATCTCCTGCCTGTCATAACCTAGGCATAGCCTAGATTAGATCCTTTCACACATCAGCCTTTCTGTCTGACAAGTCCTAAAGAAGGAGAAATAAAAAAAAGGAAAAGGAATAGAAAATTAACCATTAGGAGCCTCTGAGAAATCAAAAGAGCCTCTTAATTTAAGCCCCTCACCAGTGTCAAGGCTAGCAACAGTGCCAGTGGCATTAGTGGCACTAAGTCACTTAATTCCGATATGATTCAGAATCATTTGTAGCTATCGGCTTATTCAGAGTAAATCCTCTTCCTCCCAGGTCTTTTGTTTGCCATCTCTTGACAAGCTACGATGCATATAAATGAACTTGTAAGATATGTGAAGATATTTTCATTTGTGCTGAAGTTTCATGCATGCAAACGCTACTGTAGAAATACTAGTAATGAATAGTATTAATAGTTAATTAATCCAATCCTTATTTTGGTTTTGTTCCGGGTTTTTTGAGCCCTTACTCAGATACAAAATACATGAAATGAAACAGAGGTTTTCCTGAATCAGGACAGAGGCCCGTTTTTAGAGATTGCTCCAGTCAGTGGCAAACGGTGGCCCACCTGGCCTGTGTCCCACCCAGGATCTCACGGGATGGCTGGAATTTAGCCTCTGAGGTCTTTCACAGTGCGTAAGTGAATCACAGGCTGCTAAGCCACTTCAAGCTCACAGAGAGCTCGGGTTCCCAGGAAGGAGCAAAGGTTTGGGTACCTGAGTCTCAGATCCTACCTTTCAGCCCGACTTGGCACTTCTGTGTGTACCCACAAATGCCTGAGTCCTGACATTGCTGCGAAGATGGTGCTTACCTTATAGCTTCTTGGGAGGATTGAAATCTTCTAGCAGAGGGCATCCTAACTAACTGGGCTGGGGTGCTGTGACCAGACGGTGGGGAGAAGCATTTAGGAAGTGGTGTAGAAATCCTTCCACGACAGACCTCGACCTTTTCCTTAGCGGTGCCGTGTGGCTGTGCAGGGGAAGGACTGCTGGTCCTCTGCCAACCTCCAGCCCTACTTGGTTTGTCTGCAGTGCCTGACGTTAACGCTCCTTCTGCCCCGTGTGCTAGCCTGCACTGGCTGTGTTTGATGATAGCTGGAAAAAAGTCCGACTTTTACGAGACTGTTAGAGGTTTTTTTCTTTTTCTGGAAAGGGAGGAAATAAAGGTGCCCATGAAGCTCACTTATTCACCTAACAATTATATAAAAATGAATCCGATCATTATCTTCTTTATTTGTGAAGAACCTACTGCAAAAGTGCCAGGTATGCGGAGCAGCAATCAGAAAAATGTTTCTTCATTTACTGTAAACATCAAAACTATCACATAAGGTTCAGAGATCTGAGTTAGAAGAGTTCACTTTGGGGACTTAAGAAATGAAGGTCCGTGTTTAAAGGAGATCCATTCTGCAGCTATTAATAATCTAGATTTAAGGGCCCAATTCACAGATATTTTTAGTGCTGTTCTTCTTTATTGGAGTTGCCTGGGTCTTTGTTTCTTTTCCCGGCTGCTGCCCTTTCCTCCTAAGGCTCTCCAGTGAGACAGCCTGCTACTCAGCCACTTGGAAATCAATCCCAGAGTGTCTTTTGCAGGAGATACACTCCAAGTGCTCACCACTGAATAAGCACAAACCCCTGAAAGGCTATTGAATAGTGCTATATGTCATTGCTACAAGCAGAAATTGTCATTTGCAAGATGCCTTGAGGTAGTTTGCAGTCCTGTCTGGCAATATTCACCCTGAGTCTGTCGCATTGCTCATTCAAATCTTTTCATTGATTTCAGGGAGCTCAGCTTGGACTTCCTGTTAGGACTAAACTTAGGTTCCTAAAATCTCAAGATCTCATCTGTTATTTTTCTTTTAAATTGTTTGATCCAAACATGCATCAACTGACAAGCATATCTTTGTCCTGTTGTGTCTTGCACAAATGTAATCTTTATGGCACGTACTGATTGAACTGAAAAACAGCATTGATAC
Source organism: Calonectris borealis (assembly GCF_964195595.1). Taxonomy (NCBI): domain Eukaryota; kingdom Metazoa; phylum Chordata; class Aves; order Procellariiformes; family Procellariidae; genus Calonectris; species Calonectris borealis. Next base: position 14,492,936 of record NC_134316.1, on the reverse strand, counting down.
CCACTTCCATCACCTTTCCAGGAATGGATTTAGGACACAGTCTAGAGATTAATGCCTTGGCTGATAGTGAGGAGCATTAAGAGTGGTTGATTCACAGAAAATTTGAAAAGGAGGATAAATATTGTCTATAATCCCTGTTGCCAAAGAAAATGTAAGCATTATTATTTTCAGCTGCTTACTCATTCAGAGGGAGCCACAGCACATGAGTCTTGCTGTGCTTTTTGGCTGCTGGGAGCCAGCAGCTTTCCTCTTTGAGCGTGGAACCGTGCATGCCCGGCTCTTGAGGGAAAACAGGGATAAATCACAAGTTCCTTAATGTTGCCTTGCTAACGTGATGTGTGTCGTCTAAGCATGTGCAGTATGGATCATGAATGTGCTGTTGGAAGGGAAAGTGTTTGGGGAAACTTTTACAAATGGGAAGACAAATATGCTGCTGTCTCTTGTGCTCCAATAAGGACACGTAGAATTATGTGCAGACTGGCTAAAGAAATCACTATCTTCGTCAGTGGTAATGATGTTTTGTAACAAAGACAGGTTGTGTCTACAGAGAAAAATAAGAAAGGTGACTGCCAAATAATATCAGTGAATGTATCAAGAAAATACTATTTTGTAACCAAAAAAAAAAAATGACATTAAAATCTGGTTACGTGGCTTGTCTACACTGAGAAGACTAAATATTCGGTAACTAAGTATCACTACCCAAAGGATTTATTTATTATTCCCCAGTTATCCTACTGCAACATAAATACTTCACAGAGTGACCCTTAGCAGCAAAATTAAAACCAGCTATATTTTATTAGCAGTGAGTCCCCACATCAATAGATAAAAGAAGTCAAACATGAGATCCCATTAGAAGAAAAAAAGAAAGAAAGAAAAAACGAAGGAAAGAGACACTAATCACAGCATCCCAGATTCGTTCCCTCTGGAGCTGGCGTTCACGGGCACTCCAAGTAGCAAGTGTTGGTTTCAATCCGGGAAAGGCGTGGCTCAGCCACGTGCAGCTGAAGCTCTGGAAGAAAAGCAGGTTTTGGCTCTGCTGTGTTTGGGACGCAGGTCAGTGACATCAATATACGCTCGTTGCCCTGCTCTCTCAGCTAAACCACCTCTGATTTACCTGCCCTTCACATTGGAGCAGACATAAAGAATCCCATAGTGCGACTGAAGAAGCATCTTGTTCCTTTATTCTTCCTAGGGACTGTTAGTGATGGGTGGAGCTTGCTTGCAAAAAACATAGGATTGTTCCAGAAATACAGTGATATTGTAACAGGTAATAAAAAATCCTATCAAAATGCCTATCAATAAGCTCAGTTATACATTCATAAACAATCACTTGCACTACCAAAATGGATGTCACCAAAGAGCTCAATTTCATTTTGTCCCAATCCATGGCAATTTACAGGACTGTGATTTAAATCCCGGTCATCACCCTGAGTGTCTATGTTTGGGGGATGGAGAGTTAAATCACATGAAGCCTTCTTTCTCTCACAGAATTAGCTGTACCTCGTGAAGTCATTCAGTGCAATTACTTATTACTTGCATAAATCAGAGCAATGCAAAGAGGTCTGCCACTGAAGTTTAACGGCATATTCCTGTTTCTGTTATTGTTCCAATGTATCTAACCTGAGAAAGGGATGATTCCTTGGTTTTGTTGCTTGGGTTTTTTTGTTTGGTTTTGGGTTTTTGTAATGCTATATGCTCCCAGGGAAATAATAGACAGTGATTTATTTATGAAATTCCTAGAGCAGGAGGAAGTCACGCTTGGGTCTTGCTGCCATGGAGGGAGATAAATAGACTGTCCTAATATATTTAGCTGAAGAAGATACAACCCATAGAAAAACAGACTGAGAAAGACTGGAGAGACATATACAAGCTGATACAGGAGATACTGAGCCAGAGAACAGACTGTTTAGATAGAGGCACTTATGGGTACTCCCCACCAACAAATGAATCATCGAGAGCATAACTGGCTATTTTTAGCAGCAGTGCCTACGTTTCTTTTGCCTTTTACCTTGAGAAAATTGTGCAGGACTACATAGGAGCCACTAAAAATCCATACAGAGCAATGCTGGGCTTCCTTGTATGGATGGGCAGGACTCAGAGTGCCCTTGGCTTGGCTGTGCAGCAGGGCCCACAGACATATGTATATACATATGTGTGTGTGTGTCCACGCAGAAGTAGTTCATTCTCCCAACATACGTCCTCACATGGTGGGGAGAATGGGGGTGCTCCCACTCCTCTGCTCCCATGCTTCCCCTCAGCTCCCCTGTGGGAATCAGGGAGATTGCGTCTTCTGATATCCCAATCGTTGCTCTGGGCAAAATCCTTTGACTTCAGCTCTGGGGATCACGATTTAATCCAATAATTTAGCCCAATAATGGAAACTAGTGGGTAACACAATATTTGTTTTTATCATTATATTCACCATTTGGAAGTAACGGGCTGCAAACCCCTTATGATTTGTGGCAGCGCATTCCATTAACACATCTATAAAAAAGCAAAGATGTCTCCATTGACAGCACTTAACAATTTTCTCTATTACTTTAATGACTATTCACTTTGAATGGAAAGTGCTTTTCCGCACCATTGGAGCATAGCTAGTATATAACCTCCGAGCACTCAGAAACGCTGAGATGCTACAAGAAGGAACGCTTAAAAGAGCTCATCTGCTCTTTGGCACGCGCTGCCTGGCTTCAGACCCCGTACAGCTCACTGCCTGCCGTGCTGCTGTATCACGCACAAATCGGGACAAAATGTGCCCCGTGGCATCGAGAGCGGAACAGAGCTATTTCATCTGCCTGCCAGTTTTGCATGATTAGCAAGTGGATTTCACATTCAATTCCTTGTATGAAATTGGTGGTAAAATCTAAGCAGGTGTAAGCTTGTTTCATAAGCTTTTATTGGATAGCAGAAACAGTGTGTACTTGTCTGGCGGTGGGGGATATGGAGGCTGTAAGTTGAGAGGCTGATGTTCAAATCCAGCGGATCAGCATAAAGCCCTCAGGATATTATTCTTGCTGCAATTACAAGTAACAGCTATCAGGAAAAGAAAGGGTAGGAGACTGCCATGTAGTGAATAGAAATGTTTCTCTTCAATTGTTTGTATGAATACTGCAGACAAGGATAAATAGTTGTTACTGCAAAGCTCCCAGTGACAAATTGATCCCTATCTGTGTCTCTAGCAGTCCTCTAGCTTTTCCTTATGGGAGTCAGTGGTGGGTCATCAGTGTGGTCATTTTAAGCTTGGTAAAAAAAAAGATCCTGATTTAAGAGTCTCCTTGTGTGACCTTTGCTTATACTCGTAAGTGTTTCTCACACAAACAGCCCTCGTGATGCTGATGCTAATAGGTAGATGGTAGAGACGATTTCCTTGTGACTGTTAGAGACTGGAGACGAGGAACAAAAGCTCCTTTCTGAGAGCTGCCCATCCATCTCGAATGCTCTGACTCACTTCACCTCATGTGGGACTGACTGCTTAGAAAAACCAACACTGCCATCTTTTTACCACGTTTACAGGATCACAGCCTTAGGATACACAAAGCATTACTCACTTCAGCTGATTCCATTAATGCTGAAGACACAGGCTTGTACTTACTCTGTACGAGCTGTAGAAAAGGCTTCTGTGTGAGAGGATTATGGCTGCAGTTCAGATGCTCAACATTTCCTAGTAGAAATAGTTCACAATGAAGCAATAGCATCATTAAGAGCTTGCAATGTATCAGCATCTGCTTTATTTCTTCTGTTAGAGTCACCCTATTTTTTTTTGTGTGTGTAAGGTTATGAAGAAACTCAAAACCAATTTTTGCTGTTCTTGATTTTTATGAAACTAGTTACTTAGGAAATAGAGAAAAAATCTCAGGCTCAGTTGTACAGCATAAACTATCAATGCAAAATGGCAATGCAATACCATGTCAATGCAAGTTGAAAGCTGAGCAGATTTCTGGTCGCCAACATGTGCCTATCTGAGCATGCTTGTATACAAACACAAATTCAGTCTGGTGTAAATTATATGAACTATGTTATCTTGCATCAAAATATTTTCTCAATTCTGTGTGTTTCCAAATATATCTAATTTATGCATTTCTGAGTATATAATATGTGTTGCTCACAACTGAAGCAGGTGTATCAGCTCTTCTCCTGTTTAAATCAGAGATGCTGTTGGATATTTCAATGGATAGAAAAAGTACTTCTCCAGGTGGTACCAGGTTTGAAAAACAAGCAGTTTGACAAGTCCACACAAGGCATCCAGCACAAGCCCTTCAAACTATGAATTCTTTCATTGCAGGACGTGTACTCTCCCTTTCCAGTGACCTTGCCATCCTAAGCGGGTTCTTATGACATCACCTTAATTCTGTGGCTTAAAAACAGCTTAATTAATTTAGTGTCTATGCATCGCTGTCTGCTGCCATTGTAACCTTCACATAAATAAAAAGAAGATAAGGCACCCAGCTGCCTCTCATGCAGAGCCCTTTGAGTCCCGGACATAACCCACCAGCTGCTCCGGGGGCATCGCAGAGGAACATGAAGTCCATCCCCGAGGAACCGGCCCAGGCAGACCACAGTGGAGCACCAGAGTTCTGTGCAGGTCACTCATTTCTTCCATTACTTAATTCCACAATGCCATTGACATCAGGATTACCTTGTATTTTATAGCAGCTGGGATTTTAACTCCATCTACAAAGTAATTAGTTTTCCTTAAGTGTGATGGTGGCTCGGTGTTAAGTAGCAAGCAGACAGGGTTACTGCAATGATGTTTTATCTAGGCTGGATGTGATACTGTAAGATCGCACCTGTTTCTGTATTGTCTGATTTTAAATACCATACTACAGCAAGAAAGATCATTCTGACTCAGTGTTGAGCTCTGAAGAGCTCATAGACTTGTTTCTTTTTAAGTGTTAACTGTTCACAGTGAGCGTTCTAGTGTGAGTTTAGAACAGAAAGTAGCTTTCCTTTTCCTTCAGTACAGTCTGAAAAGTAGACAGGTGGCAGTAAAAAAAGGACTGTAAATCTAAAGTAAGCTATAATGCAATTAATGGTTTAACTTACTTTAATAAGAAAGGATTTGTTGCTTACTAGCTTGAGATTATACATAACTATACTTTCAGTCAGTAAGGAAAAAAACAAGATAAGTGATCAAAATACCTGATTTTAAATATATTTCATTTTCCTAAGTAGTAGACTTGTAGATCTTTTTACATTACTCATTAGCTAACAAAAGAAATCCCCATCCTGAGATCTAGCCAAGAAAATCCGGGATTGGAGTTCATGCAGAGACTAATCTATGTAGATTAAATAGCTGTATTGTCTTTCTCTCTGCATTGTAGAGCTTGGCAGCATACCCCAAAACCAAAACCAGATTTAAAAGAGAAGAATGCGTTGCATTTCTCCCCAGCCCCAGAAGTACCAGCTCTCCCATACCAGGATACGGGGACTGCTGTTTGCACATGGCAGTGACTTTATGGTCTGCACGTATAATCCTGGGAGGTGCTGTCAGCAATTGCTGTACGCTGCCAATGCTCTCAGCACGCCTTCGCCTCGCAGCGCTTGATCCCACAAAGCTGCCCGAGTCTGGCAATTGGCATCACAGCAGCAAATGGTATTATCTGAATTATGCATGTATCAAACCTGGGCTCTGCACAACGAGAACAGGTTCAAAACCCCCTTCTGACAGCCCCATCGCTGCATTATATAGCATGTGACTCATTAACTGTGAGCAGCTGAGGCAACCCAGGTAGAAAGATGCCTTTGGAGCTGGCTGCTTTGTTCAGAGAGCGCTTTACAAAACGTTGTGCTGCTCTTGTGGAATAGGCTCAGGCACACTGAAGATGGAGGAGATCTGTTAAGGCACCAAGGCACTTCATCCTGGCACAAGCCAAGCGTAGGGCTGTGTCAGACATCCAGGAGCTATTGAAAGACAGAAGTACAGTGAGATCTCTGAAGCTATCTGGCTGGGAAGTCGAATGCAGGGTTTGTGGAAGAGCAGATATTTTTCCTTTCTAACAAAAATCTTTGAGAAGATCCTGGGTCATGATTGCCTGTAGTCTATAATAGATTGAATGAGGAATCCATCCTCATGGGTTCTTCTTTGTTCAAAAGAAAGAGATAATATAGCTAGATGTGGATAAATGATACTACTTTTAATCATACTCTTGGAGTTCACATTGCCCAGCATGTGCAGGAAGGCAACCCCCAGCGTGCCGGGGGAGGTGGGGATTGTGGCTTTTGGTGGGTACCATGAAGCTGTGCAGGAAACAGTCATGCTGGGTTGCCTCCTGCACGTGTTCTGGTATTGACACTGAGCCACGCGTGCGCCCGGGCACTTCTCTGGCTTTTACTGCACACTGATCTTCTCCCCCTGGCCGTGTCATCCTCAAGATGTTTTTCCATCTCCTTTAATCAGATTAACCAGCTGCTCATGCTCTGAGGACACCGACTCTGTAGGATGTACTTAGACCTTGGTCTGTCTCGCCTTTATATTTACCCCCTCGACAGCTATGTGCTCGGAGCAAGGGGATAGTGTCTGGCTTGACTTGCTGGGGCACCTATATTCTGTCTTCTGTGAGAGGGGCCCTTTTAGTCCCCTTGGAAACACTGCGCTGCACCTGTGTTCCCTCCAAAATGGGACTCGAGGTGGTACCTTCCCTAGGGAGATGGCAGGGGCAGACCTGTACCATCTGCTTTGGACTGGTATCGTTTTCCAAAACATTTTAAGGGATGCTTGCTCATAGAAATGAGTTTTTTATGTCCCTCAGGGTGACATTGGGCACTGTGGGATGGTAGCAAGTGATTGAGTTGGTACCTCTGAAGAGGGCAAGCTGCCACCACAGCTGAAGCTTTCGCTTCTTAGCAAGGACATGGTGAAGAGCTAATTTGCTACTAATTTGATGTAAAAATATGAAGTAAAATGGGTATGTAAAAATGACCATGAAGATTTCATATACTTACATGAAATCTGTTTTCTTACTCTGATCTTAAGATGACATTTCTGGTGACGTAAGCCAACTTTTTATTTGTGTCCACAATCCATATATAGCACTAAATATGTACACAAGCCAATGAATAAATGTTTCCATTATTGTGTTTGCAGTCTGGAAGAAAGAACCCAGTAAACCTCTGAATACCATCAAATATATCCAAACTAGAACATAAAAGGCTTTTCCATAAATACATGCATTTCGGGCTGCCTGTTACTCTGTTCTTAAAACAGAACCAGAGCTAACTGCCAGTGAATCAGCAGTCACCGTACCCATGGGTTAGCAAACAGCTAACACAGTGTTTACAGGACAAAGTCTGGGCTTCGCTGTGCTCCACAGCGCCTAGAAGCAGTTGCCATCACTACCTTTCTTACTGTTATTCTCCAAGATCTTCCAGCTTTACTGCAACTGGACTTGTGAAGCAGTAATTACTATGAATATGCATATATCTTCCCTCATAAATTATTTCTGACACAAGTGTTTTAAGTAGGGCACCAAAGATACATGAATTAGACAGGCTGTAATTGTTTGTGTGGAGTTATTTTTTATGAAGTCACTTGGATTTGAATGTCAGGTATTTTTACTGTGGTATTCACTACAGCACTAAAGTATTGATTTTGTCCCCCTGAACACTAAATACCATTTTTAATGTAAGTTTATTTGCATGGAGCTAATATCTGTGATGCTGTGTTGGTTGCTATATTGCTTCTACAACAAACATTAGCTGCAGAAGGTGAGATAAGGTACCTACCCAGCTCCTACCCCGGTCATACCAGAGCTGAAAGCATGAATGGGTTTACATTTGCTGCACTTGTTTTGCATAGCTTTTGCACAGTTTTACATTTACTGTCTGGTTTTACATAGCCTTGCGCTTGCAGCACTGTGCTGCAAGTATATTTGCACATTAGAAAGGCTGGATAAATGGTGACATGGTCGCTACTCGTTTGCCCTAATCACTAACGATAAAGCTGGTCTATTTTTTTTAAAAGAAAACTAGTATTAAGCTAGCTAGTCTACTGAAATACAACTGTCTATATTCAGAATTTTCTTTTTGCCTAGAAATCATAATGTTCAAGATAATAGCTACTTATGAAAAAAGTATATTTTTATCATTTCTTCCTCTAATAATCACCAAATACAGTTGTCAGAAACAAACAGTGAGACAGAAACATTTTCATTTCATGTTCTGAAAGGCCTTCTGGAAACATAGGCTTGTGTTGGAGCATTTCTCAGAATATTTCTTTAGATCCATCTGTCAAAGGAAGATATTAAAACGGACGTTCTTTTATCTTTTTGTATATTATGGGCCTAATTTGACAGCTTTTTCTTAAGCACATTTCCTGTTGTTTTCATTGCCCTTCTGAAACATAGCCCATACCATGTAGGAACACTCCCTGGTACATTTTTTTACTATTTTTGGCTGATGAAATTTTCCACATCACAATTTCTAGGCTTATGAGCATCGATATTTAGAAGTACTGACTCCTAAATGCTGACATACTATCGGCACCGACTCAGAAACGTGTCCACTCCACTCCATCTTCTACACTCAAGTCACCCTGCCAGAATTCAAGTTTCTTTCATATTCTGATTAGGTGCTGACTCCATATCTGTTTTTAGCATCCTTTGTTCGTAGACGGACTCGGCAGTGTGTCATTACATTCCTAAAAAGTGCTCAGTCGACTGGGGTGGGAAGGAAGCTGGAAAGCCCTGCCTCGCAAAGCCTTGCTTCTCTACTGCAGTACAAGGGAGCATCATGACGTCCTCCCTCCCGAATGGAGCCATACCATCAGCCTGAGCACGTCACCTCATTTGAACTCCCACATTATATAAAATGAGGAAAGAGGTTTTAACCTATCCAAGAACATCCCCGTGAAAGGAGTTTTAAGTCATTTCACCGATTATAAAACTCTTATTCGTGCAGAACTATTGATGGGAAGATCCCTATTACAGCTAGAATATTTTTTCTCCTAATAACAATGAAATGCTACCTATTACTACATTTTGAATGAGGGCTTCTCTGCAGTAGGGTTTTAATGATCTCCCTGTTGCCAAGTTTTGCTTTCAAAATCCCAGTGGAACATTTTTACCAGGCCTACTGGTAATACTAATCCAAACAACTTTTGGGCACAAACTCACTATCTCCTATTCAATGTCCCCACGCTAGACCTTGACAATGACACAGATGTTCTTTTTCCATAAATTCATCAGCCATGGTCTGGAAGCCATAGTTTTCGTTGTTCTGTTCATCTCTGCTTTGTATGCATTTGTTAAAGCTGGTCATTACCCTTTAACAAAAAACTTTCTGTCTAATTTAGCTTCTCTTTAAAATAAAATTTCTGAGGCAAACAGAGGAAAGATCATTCTCTGCTGTGGGCCAGTTTTGACCCTTTTGTAAGCATCAGGAACATCTTCAGTATTTAAGATGGGAAATTTTGTATTGTCCCAACCAATAAATAAGGAAATATTTTTTTCCAAATCTTGGAACATGTCAGTTATACAGATTTTGCAATACTTCCTTCCTATAGGCTTATTTCTAATGGGATAGTTCACATTTTGTCAGGCCAGAAGTGAAAGTTTTAAAATTTATGAACCTTTAATTGCTACTTCCCATAGGGCATTAACTGCTTCCTATTTTCCAAAGATTTGAAGATCCCGGGGCCATAATAAATACATTTGACTCCAAATCAGTTTCATGGAAGTCTTGCCCTAAGAAAAGACGTAAACCTAATCAGTGACTGAAATCTGGGCTGCTTCTCCAATCCTCAAATAAATGATTGCTGTAGAGTGGCTCAGTTGGGATGGGAGCCTGAGGGCACGTCAGGGCTGTGGTCAATATTTAAGGCTCCTGCTGTGAATCCTCTGCCAAAGAATGGCCAATTCATCTGTTTTAGTGGATCCTTTGGTCATTCCTGTTCTATTGTCTTTCTTTCAGTATTGCTTAAGAAACAGTCCTGTACTAACCAGAAGATTAATGACATCACCTAATTGGTTTTGCTATCCTTAGAGATGATGGGCCAAATTAATCCCTGTTAGAGCTCCATTAATCTTTATGGATTTACACCCAAGATTAATTCATCCCCATGATACTAATCACTTGCTGTGTGGTCTGTGGAAAATCACTTAACTTTGCATGTTGGTTTTCCATCCCAGCTGGAAAATGGGGGCAATAACTCTGAGTTCAGTGAAAACAAATGCTCCAAACACTCCTAGGATTGGTTAAAATGGAAGACGCTTTTTAATAAAATGCACGTTTTATTTCTGAATGTTAGTTTCGGTTTGCACTTGTTTTCTTGCTTCTTAGTAAAGCTTGGATAGACCATTTCCCTGTGGGGGTATGGATATGCCTGGTATTTATACCGAGTAAAGTCTTGGCACTGTGGACCTTGGTGGGAATTTATGTGCTGATTATCCCAGGCTCGGGGTGTCACACTTCAGGTTTTACAGAAGTCACACGTGCAGACCCAGAGGCAGAATTTGGCTTTTCTCATTTCTGCTTCATTTAGGCCAATTTCTACAGCTGTTCCCCAGTGAGAAACTCACTGAAGATAGCAGGAATTTTGCTTAAGTAAGGATTACAGGATTAATCCCTCTACCTCCACTCATGTTTATTTTGGCAGTCATTTAGATCGGAGATCTCCAGAGCTCCCTCGCTCAGGTTCTCCCCATTCTGCTCGCAGATACACATCTAAACACGTCTCTCATGGGTTAAAGTAGCAATTGCATTTACCAAGAGGCTTCTATATTTGCAGAAAAATGTTCTGGTAATGCCACCAATTAGACAAAACCGGGACTTCACGCAGATAATAGAAAAGAATCTGCTGGTAAGGACTGAAGCAATTTATTTTAGCTGGGACCCATGCTAGAGGTGAATAACAAGCAATCCATCAGTTAGATGACAAAAGTACACTTGAGTTTTACAACCCATTCCCTTTTAATAACCCCAGGCACTATTACTCAACCAGAAATTATATATGTTGAAATCTGTTCTTCTCTATTTATGCATATTTAATGTGTTCAATTGCCTATATTAGCAAATATATGTATAATAAAGAAGTTAAAGGATCAGTTGTTGTAGTCTTTTCTAGTAGGAAACTATACAATAAGATTTAATGATCTTTGCAAAAAAGAAGGTGCAGTGTGTTCAGTAAATAAATAATTTTTATAGCATTTTGACATTTATTTGGTATAGTGTCTTTGAGCGATTTACAAATTTCTATGTAAGAGCAAGTATTTTTCAGCTACACATTTTATTTTACAGCCAGTATTAGTTATTTCTTCTTAATTCTAGAAATATAAAAACTGTTTTACCTACTTACTGGAATTCCAACAGACATGCTAAATATACTCTGAAATCATCGTCAATTATTTATTTGAGTTGGCAAGGAAAAATATTTTTAAAGTTTAATGAAGCCAGCAGTGATACACAGTTTCATGTTGCTGAGCAACAATACTGGTGGCCAGTATTTTTAAGGTAAAAAAATACAGTATAATCATGTTGATGCCTCGGGGCTCCGTTGTACCGCCCATAGTAAAACTCAGGGGAGCAGGATCAAAGGGTGCAGCGGACTGCTTCAGCTCACTGAATTTCTCATGAAGAAGCAGCAGCTTGCAGGTCAGGAGGGGAAGCTTGGGGACAGCCCCCAAACTCCACAGGTCCCAGAAAGCCCCAGGGAAGGAAGCTCTCACCTCCTTCAAGGCAGAAATGACTGAAAGATTTGAGTAAATTGAAAGGGAAGCTTGAGAGGGATGCAGGAAAAAATTGAACGCTATAAAAAGAGTAGTTAATCTGGCTCTTCTCAGAGTTCAAGGGTAAAGAGACATTAAGAAAAGTAAAAGGCAGAACATGAATTTGATTAAAAGAAAGGCTTTTGCACAATGCATAATTGATCTGTCGGACTAACTATGTCAGAGTGCTACCGAGGCCAAAAGCATAAAGGATTAGGAGAATGACTAGGACTAATATAAGTCATGCAATCGTCATTAGCTGCGTGAGGCAGAGGGTTTTTTTTAAACAAGAAAAAATAATATATATATGTGTGTGTATATATCTCTATAAATATCTATCTTCATGCTTCCTGGGACTAAATAACCAAATAGCAAAACTGGGGAGAAAATTCTCCGGAGGACAAGCTATTTTATAAATGCCTGTTGTGTGGCAAGCTGAAGCCCATCTGGTACTGAGCACAGGTCTGGGTTAGCCTGGCAGTTCTTCTTCACGTGATGTTCTGTAGGGATGTCTCCCCTTGGGCTGGCTCTTGCCTTGGGCTACTTCCTTTGTATCTGGGCCAAATCCCAATTCAATGGGACGAGGGTCAGTGAGAAGGGAGACTTCATACAGAGGCTCCCACAAGCCTCTGTGGCTTTGCAAGCAAAAGGAGAAGCCTTTCCACTTGGAAAAGCCACGGAAGTCGCACGCTGACTTGACCGAGTCTGTCCAAACATGTCCCTTACCGATAAACGCCGTTCCAGCCGCACGGGGGAAAGGCGCAGGCTGGAAGGAGCAGAGCAGAGTGCCGCCATTTCCTTTGCTGCCAGCTTCTGTTTCCCCCTGATAATAGGGGGGCTGAAAATATGCACCACTATGGTTTGTTATTTATTAACCGCGTTCCCCAATAAACACACCGGTGCAAAGCAGTGCCAGATTGTCATCCTCAATTTGTCCATATTTTTGAAAAGTGTACTCTGAGCCTACTGGGAGTTATGTTTTTGAACATTCCTTTTTCTGTACTCTCTGAGTCATATTCCCATCATTCCTATACCTCACAATATTTTCCCATTGCCATAGTGACTGCCTGTGAGGAAGGCACAGCCAAGTAACTTCAAACTGAACCCAAATTGCCTACCAGACAGGACCTCTGCTTGAGTTTGTCTTACATCAAGCAGGTGGTATGAACCAAATAGTGCTTTTTAAGAGAATCATAGTTCCTTTCTGACATAGAGATGATATTGTCACCTGTCTGATCTAAAAGTCCTCTCACCAAGTCATCCCCGCTGGTCTGATCCTAAATCTTCCGAGTAGGTCTGACTCCCTAAGCAGGCAGTGACTCCACACCCGGATTCTCACAGAGCAGCTAAATGAATTGAATTGCAATAGTACAGTATCTGTTGCTCACTTGCATTTTTGTGTGCCCCTCCCCACCCCCTCTTCAGCTGAATTCCTTAAACTTAGAAAGAGTTTGGACCAAATCCCCGTTTCGGAACACCTCCCTCTGTTGGACACAGATCCAAATGTCACAGCTTTCTCAAATGTCACGCTATTACGTCTAAGCTGAATGGCAAACCTGAGTTTCATACGTGTGAAGATATAATTTTAAACTTTGTGGTTTAGGCTCTGGAATATATAAAAAGATTAATAGATTTTATGAATTTAAATGTGTATCTCAGATAATGTAAAAGTCAAATATCTCTTGTAGAAACTACTTTTGTTAGCACTGTGAAGGGCAAGTCCAGAAAATAGATAGTCTAGCCTTCAAGGTTAATGATCATTTTCAATGCCTGTTTAGGAGATTGTGCCGCTAAGCAATAAATCATATCAGATTATCACTCTTTTGTGAGGGAAAGGGAGGACAGTTTGTACAGAATGCCTTTACGTGTCGGTGTCTGTGAATGCAGAGAAAAGAGAGGCAGAAATGCCTTTCATCTCATGCAAGGGAATAATATAAACAGACCCAAACATTCGATTCTGTCCCTAGCAGTACTTTGTGATATGAAGACAAATACAGACTGAGCTCACTTTAAAACATTTTCATCTGTGCTGATTACAGATGCTCAGGAGCATCAAACCCAGAGAGAGCTCTCCTTTCCGCAGGTGTACATGTTTGCCTGCTAAACAGCAATTAGACACTTTTAACTGAAAGCAAATACTGCAGTCAGTGTGAATAGGCTTTTTACTTCATCAGCTTGTCCATGTGAGCATTATAGGAGTGGATCCAGAAAAGGGAACAGAGTAGAAAAATGAAATCCCAGACATCCCACGTATTGTTTTGGAAGCAGACAGTGCGGACACCTCAGTCCTAATGCCTGCTCGGGCTTTTGGCATTTCACTATTGCCGCTGTGATAGTGATTTTTTGCCAAGTTTTGACTCTGCTTTGTACCTTCTCATAAGAGGGAAAGGGGCATTATCTCATTTTCTAACAAGCAGTAGTGGACTGGGATTGCTTCGTGTTGACCTGACCTGACTTCACACCAGTGACCGTGAGAACAAAGGCTGATTCTCCATCACTAGCCCCCAGACCAGTAGCACCGTATACACGAGTGCTCAGAAAAGTGAATTGATTTTTTTGTATATCAACTTTATTTTCTGGTATGACATTAACTAAACTGTTTTCTTCATCAGCTGCTTTTGGGGGTGGTAGGAATACATTGCCAATGACTTAAATGGGGGCAAGATTTGATCTCCTCAGAACAGAAAAATGGAACGATGTCCTAATTTATATTATTCCAGCTTGATAGCAACTGAGAGAGATTTTGTAAGTAAAGTGGGATTATTTGAGGCACTCCAGCCAATTACTTGTGAACCTCACATGAGAAGAACAACAGCAAAACGCCGGTGGAAGTGGGCCTGCAGCTACTGTTCCCCAGAAAGCTTAACGGGATGGACAATAACTTGGTGAGGTGGATCTCAGGAAACCTAGGCTGGAAAAGACTGTGAGAGTTCATCTAACAAACCTGACACAAGGCAGGACCAGCTATATCACATCAAACAAGACATATATTTGTCTAAAATGATCTTAGAGATGTTCCGTGGATGCTCCGTAACTTCCTCAGGCAACTTATCCCAGTGCTTTACTGCCCTTACAGTTGGAAGGATTTTTTTATTCTAATGTCTAACCTGAATGAGAATCTTTCTTGACACAATTTAAACCCTATTTAAACTGGACTTAATGCTCCATCTGAGGCGTTATCAATGCTGAATAGGGTGGAAAGATTTCCTCATACATTTTCAGGATTATTTATCCATCCCAGTATGCTGCTTGCCTTTTCCACTCTGCATAACATAGCTGACTCAGTGTTTGGTTTGTGGTCTACCCTTGGTCAAGCTATTTCCTAACCAGTTATTACCCACCTTCCAGCAGATAATTCCTGTCTAAATGTAGTCCCTTGTACTGGTCCTTAGTACATTTTATCTTGCTTTTACAGATAGTTCCTTCAAGCTGCCAAGATCTTTTTTTAAATTTTAATCTGCCTGTTGACTAACATACTTGCAGAGCTCCCAAGCTGTGACCCTCACATTTACTAAGTATGTCCTCTGCTCCCTTTTTCAGTAACTAATGAAAATGTGGAATATAATGGAACTTAGAACAAAACCATGCAGAATCGTATTTCATACATCCTTCCCTTTCATGTCACTTTTTAGGTATAATTACCTGAACAGCCTCACACCCGTCAGAACAGGTGTAGCAGGGTCAGCAAGGCTGTGTTTCCCTATTTGCTTATGAGTGTCATGAGTATGCAAAAAGCCTTGCTGAATTTAAGTTATATGACACCAACTGCCTGTCCCCTCTCCACAGCACAATACAGTCATAGAAAGAACTGGACTGGTTTGACAGACTTTGTTCTTACAACTAAAGCTGAATGCTACATATTTCCCCTTTATCTTCTAGGCACTTATAAATAGTTTGTTTAGAAAGTCCCACATTTTTGGGGGGATTGAAGTTAAGCAGACGAATCAAAAATCTCCTAGTTCCTTTTTTCCCCTCATTTTAAATCAGGCACCATGCTTTCCTATTTCTGATCCTCTGACACCCTAGACATCTAGTCACTCAGAGACAGCAGCTACCCGTCCTTCGATCAGTCTGCCCTTTAAGCATCATAGGATGAGGTTAACACGTCTAGCTAATTTCAAGAAAATTATCTGAATACAGTGAAGCCATGAGATGAATCAATCTGCAGAACTAATTGATCCTAGTAACAATCATCTATTTGCTAGGTTAATTCTCAGCTGGATCAGTTCCCCCATCCAGATCCCTGCACACCCTTACAAATCGCTGTGGCAGTGGGATGCAGGAGGGCAGCGAGGAGGTGGGAACGGAGTGGAGCAGGGAGGGTGTAACGACATTTTTCAGCAACAGCACTGGCTTAACACGTTTGTTGAAATACAGCTTTAATGAAGACAGATACAAAAAAGTCATTAATCTCTTGCACCTTCCCCGTGTCATCTGTCAACAGTTGTCTCGCACCCCTGAGTAGTGGACCAGCGCTCGCCTGGCCTTCTTCATACACATTTGTAGAATGACACCGTGTTACCTCACTGACCCTGCTTGTATCTTATTTTGTGCTTTTGTCTTTCTGATTTTATCTCAACATACTTTTGCCGTTCATCTATACTTATCCTCAATAGTTCAATCACTTTCCATATAGTTTCTTCCGGTCAGGTCAGAAAGGGGCTTGTGATGAAGCCAGGGACTTTATTACTACATTTCCTCTCCTCCTTCTACACTGGGATAACTTGAGTTTCTGAGCTCCGAGGGAAAACATGCAGGGATGGAAAAACCCTGGGTTTCAGTCTTCATATGCCAAATTTCCTAATTTCACGTGGAAGGAAATGGTGAATAAATGACAGAACAAACACACTTCCTCAGACAAATGGAAAAAGTACAAAATGCTAAATCATATCAAGACTGTCCCTAATTGCATTGCCTGAATATGATGGAACTCAGAGCAGTACACAGCCCATGGAGGACACGAGAAAGAGAGAAAAGGACATTTTTTCTGCAATTCTCCAGCAGTTCTGATCTGCTCAGCAGAGCTGAATGTAAACAGAGATTTTGCTCTCCTTCTAGTCTCTAATTGCATCGTTTTCCACAAGTTCACATGTATGACAGCTGAAAATCATGAGTCATATGTATTCTTTTCCAGCATAAAGTATTATTTACTCCTTATTCTTGGACGGTCACCACATGACATTTAAAATAGTGAAGTTAGCAAAATGTCCTTTTACCCAGTCTTATACAGGTTTTCTTTAAAGCATCTTACTGATATAAAATGAATGTCATCAACTTCTTTGAAATGCATTTTTTTCTTAATTGGTCATATGAAGCTAAATTGCATCAACACTGCTAAGCTTTTTTTTCCTGCTGAAATGATTGCTGAATAAGAAAATAGCTGCTGATGTCTTGAAATAAAAAATGCCATGAAAAATGAAGAGATGTTATAAATGTGTAAATATGAAAAATCTTGATCCAGAGTTTTGACTTTGCCAAACAACTGCTTAGTCGAATGAAGTCTCTGATGAGCATTAACCAGCTAGCTACGTTATTTGTAATTATTTCTGTATATAGCACCATAAAGCTATATAACACTTTTTCTAACAAAAAGTAATGAAATCAAGACTTCAGCTGAAGCTGATGGTGCTCTGCAAGGTTGCAGCAGATGAAGACTTGGTCCTTGGCCTATTCAACCCATCTCTTAGTCTAGGGGGACTCATTCACCTTCATGTGGGAATATTTGTCTGAAGGGATGGTTTGGGGAAAAGATGCAAAATTCTTTGTTGCAAGATTTCTCAGACATCTGTAAAATATACCACAAGCTGGTTATGGCCAAAACATTCATCAAACAGCTACTGATATGTAAAAGAGCTGTTTAAGAGGAAGAATGCGAAGGAAAAGGCAGCAAGCCCCTGCATGACAGAGCTGTAGGCTGATGTTTAGAGCAAGATCCTAGCTTGGACTGCACGGTGGTCACGCAGTGTCCCTTGGCAACCTCCAGCCCTTCCTCAGCCAGTGCACACTGCAGGGGTTTTATGTTCTTAATTCTTTCGTTCATGGCTGCATCTGCTTGTATAATTTATGGCACACAATACATATTTTTCTTTTGAGATTCATTCTATTCTTCATTCCAGCATTTATTCTGTCAGAAAGTGGTGGGACAAAGAGGGGTTATCGGGCATCAAAAAGTTGAAAAGAACTTGTATTCTTGCCCTTTTCTTCTTGAATTATGACTGCACCACCAACAAAATCCTTTTAGTTTCCTTCCTTTCCCTTATCCGTAGCTCTGGTTTTCTCTTGCTTCTTTGAAAGCTTGAGAGAGAAACGTCAGGTGGTGAAATACTTAAGAATTAAAGGGCTGCATCAGGAAGCGTTTTTAAAATTAGGTGACTTGGTATCCGAAACAAATGCACGATTGTTCTTCATGCTTGGATGGCTGGCAGCCAGGCGGCAGGGCCTGGGCTATTTCTCAGGGCTTCATTCAGAGTCTGTCATTATTGCCCCTATTACTTTTTCCTCTGTCCAGGACTCTCTTGAATGCCACCACCAAAGCGAAGAATGCCACGCATGGCTTCCCCTGAGGAGGATTAGTAATCCTACACCTTGCACTGGCTGGCAGAGGTGTTCTAAGAACAACCAGCATTTTCTCCCCAAAAGCCAAGTATTTTATTATTGTATGGACCTGATCCTGCAATTTAAACCCCGATGGCTATTCATGTTCCTAGGCAATTCAGTGAAGGCTTCTTTGGTTCAACCACTTACTTTGTTGCATTTTATTTCATAAGTTTTATATGTCAAAAGGAGATGAAAAGTGGAATTTATCTAAATTTATGGATACACTTGCTATGAATCTGTAGAAAGAAATGACTTTGAAAAAACACATGTAACACAAAATTGCTTTGATCACATTGTGGGCCTTGGGTGATTGCACAGACCAGAACAAAAAAGTTTCTTCCAAGCCAAATTCTGTTCCAAAGTAAATAAAACAGTTCAATTCAAATCAAAACTATAGTTACCCACAAAAATAAAAGCTACAGTCCATGCTGGAAATTAGTGTAAAGTAATGTTGAAAACTGTAGGGAAGGATAGTTCCCTGTTGCTTTTTTCTCGAGCCAGCCAAGTTTAGATTAGATGATGATTTAACTGTTTTCTTCCATCCCCAGGTTGTGTCTTGGGATCTTTTACTGGGAAAGCAGAAATGGGCTGAGGCAACAAAAGCACTGGAGGGATGTAAGGTTTCAATGTAGGTGGTCTTGGGCTCTGGCAGATATCAAAGGAATCTGCAAGCATAGTGGGCTGAATGTCCTGTGTATCCCTTGTAGGTCATCCTGCCTTCCACCCTCTCGCTCCTCCACCCGCGCGGGAAAAGCTCATGGAAATTCAATGAGTTTGAACCAGTGGACTTTCTATTGTCCCCTGCAGAAATAACCCACACGGTACAAACGGAATATTGTCTTCTTTCTCCCCCTGCCTCTTTTGGGATAATTAATATTGTATTTGATGAAAGATACAGGAGATGGATAAGCAAAACATTAAGCTAGGTTAATTGAGGCAGTAAATGGACATACGTGATGGCAGGAATTAAGATTATAGGTAAACTCTGCAACTACTTTCTATGACTTGTTTAGTAGTGCAAATTAGCTTTTCCAATAAACCCCTAACTAAAAGCAAGCATAACATATAGAATCACTAAAAGAAATGCAGTATTTTTTCCAATTACCTCTCAAGACACTTGCCAAGTCATTTTCCATATCTGGGCAAATTTCCAGTAACATAAATTACCAATTTTAGCTCTTATGGCAAATATAGAAAGTGACATAATGAGATTGGCTAGCCCCTTCTAACAGTAATATATTGAACGGATGTGGTGCTTCATCTTACACACACATTTTTATGTCTGCTTTATTATTTGCATGGCTGACAGTAAATTTTCCTAGTACGCATCGGTTCCCATGAAATGCCCTTAATTGTGCTGGATCCTGAAAACAGTGAAACAGTGACATGGGAAGGTGGGGGATTATGAATATCAGGACTGATATGGCAGAAATTTAAACCACCATCCTACTGACTGGGGAACGTAAGAAATAGTGCTGAGATACCTCCTTCTGTTCACAGGCGCTGTGGGTATCTGTTTGCAGAGGAGGGAGACTCCTCTCTCACAGTGTAGCTGACATACATCCTTCGGAAATATATCCTGTTTTCTACTTCTGAGTTTTACATATTCTTGTAAATTGTTACAGTCAAATTAAAAGGCTCACCCTAAAAATCGAACAGAATGACTATTTTAGTACCACTTTGTTAAAAAATGGCAATTCTTGTGTACACCTTAAAGGATCAATTTGCTATGTTGTTATTTAAGTACCATTTAAAAAAAGTATATCTACATTATAGTTTGGTCTCGACTTTTTCTTCTGTAATGTAATTCAGAAGGCACAGATTTATATTGTTGTGGCTTTGTATAAACCAAATATTAAATTGTAACAAAATATGACTTAAATATATGCATAAAATAGACCTCTGGAATATTTATTGTCATAGTAACCTCTTTATAATCATAACAAAAAAACTAAAAAAAAAAAAAAATCAGTGATCTCAGCCATGTGCAGGAGTGTCTATGTGGTGCTAGCCGCACAAAAGCATCCCTTTTTCATACTCGCTGAAAGCATTTCTCAATACCTACATGCCTGGGGCTCCCCGAGGTTTCAGTGGGTGCAGGAAACCTCTTTCTGCTGGGAGGGAATTCCCCGTGGGGTGTGATACAGACCTGTAGGGATGGCCCTCCGGTGCCCTGGCTGGTGAACTGGTGAACCTGTGCCAAAGCTATTGTACGGGAAACCAGAGAAGCAACTCTACCAGGAGGTCGGATTCGTGCTCCTGAATGCACAGATCTCAAAGAGCTCTGCTCCTTTCAGCCTCCATTTAGGACTGAAGCCACCAAAAATAGGGTTGCCACAGCTAAGCTAGGAATGAAAACTTTTAAGGAGTAATTTTGAAGACCGGACGGATCATTTCTTCCTGCAATGCCATCCGCCATTGCGCCTCTTCACATCAATCTCTTGGAGTATTAATATCTCAGAAATGCTGTTCCCATCAGCACAGATTGCATAGAAGGTGGAAAAGGAGTTGCATTCGTGTGTATCTGTAGTGTATTTTGCTTCGCATCAGTTTAGTACCATAATGTTGTATCTGTGGGTGTAACAAGTCTGCAGTTGGCCATTACATACACTGAAGTGCATTGAACTCAACTTGTTAGGGGACCTTACAAAAATAAGGGTGTTCTTACTGCAGGCACTATGCTTGAAAACATTTCATAATAAACTGTACAAGTAATACTTTCAGCGTTTGCAGGCAGGGTAGTCTAATGGTTAGTGCACTCAACTGGTAGTTATTCTGGTTTGATTCTGTCACTGACTTCCCGGCGTGACTTTGGCTGTGTCATGTTTTCCCTCTCATTTTCCAAATAAGTAAAATAAAGATAACATTTAGTTCAAAAAGATGGGGCAAGTCTGAAAGCACCGCTGTTTGCTGAGCAGCCTCCCATCTTTCAATAGGAAGAGTCATAGATGTGCAAAGCATTATTCTTTTCATCTTCAAAGCCTTCTCTTTGTATTTACAAATTAATCAATCTGCAATTTTTTTTTCCTGGGCAGTATGATTAAGAATATTCTTGTTAATTATAGGGAAAATTCCACAATTCCAATATATGTCATTCGAAACACCATGATGTATACAGACATATTGCAACATATTTTCATTTGGATTGTAAAACATGCATACCTTTGATGGTTTCATCCCACATTTGTTATATTGTATTTTTAATGCACCCAGACTGTGCTGGCATAATGGTGATCCTCCCCTTATACCCCATCTTTCCCACATGCATGAAGCGTGCTTTGTAGTGACATTCATGAAGACCCCTGCTGTGGTTGAAACGCTGGAGTCCTGCTATTTAGAATGAACGATTATTCCAGCGGTTGAAGTGTTTTCACAAAGGAGACTGGGCGGCAAGGCGCTTCTTCCTTTCCTACCCCACAGTAGGAGAGGAAATCCTTATTTGAGCCTATGATAGGACCCTCACAGGGAACCCCACTCTAATACCTGGAGATAGTCTACTGGTGAAGAAAAGCTGCTTCTGAAGAACGAAGACAATTTATTCACCGCATGAAATTCTCTTAAAAATAACAAACAATCTCTGCTGCTGCTTAAATCCAAAACTTAACCCCAGAGCCGTCCTCTGCTAACTGCTGATCTCCTCCTGCAAGTGCCTAAAACCCAGGCGCTGGTTCTCCCTTCCCCGGGGCTCCCGCAGTGCATGGCCTGCTGCTGCTGCTGCTGCTGCTGCTGCTGCTGCTGCTGCTGCTGCTGCTGCTGGGCATCGTGGCTGCCCTGCGCTGGCCCCCCGGCTCCTGCCAAGCACCACGTCCTCCAACGCTGAGGCAGAGCACCGTGCCAGTGAAATGAGGTCTGTGCTCCAACGCCAGCTTTCAGACCACCTAACTCCCAGTGCGGGTGATGAGCAGCTGGAAGAGGTGCCCATTTCTTCTGTTGTAAATGAGTGACAGATTATTCAGGGAGAAGCACACACGTGGTACCTTGTGTTTTGGACTGTAGCCTGGGACCAGGCACCAAGTGTTGCAGTGCTTCAGTTTTGTAATGGATGAAACCTCTGACTCACAGAGGAAAAGCAAAACTTGAACAAACACGCAATTTAAAACCTTCCAGGCTTGAGCAGAGACTAACTGCTGCATTAAGACTGTAAATGGTGAAATGGACTCTTACGTCTTAAATGGAAATACAGTGAGCTACAGAACTGAGCTCAGCTTCCTTTGATCATGCTGCAGTAAACGTGACCTATCAAATGATTGCTAAAGAGCTTGACAGGCTCTTCAAAAGTTAGTCATGGTTAAATAGATGCTATAATTATATCCACTGATAAATTTTAGTGAAACCAGCACATTTGCTGATGGTGACAGATGCTTTGCCCGATGAAGATTTCTCTAGTTACAAAACACGCTCAGTGTGTGCAGCGGCCGTCCAAGCTTTCCCGACCTGTTCAGCAGACACACATTGCACTGACCTGAAAGAAGAACCTTCCAGCCTCTGGTGAACTGGGCCTTCACCTCCTGTAAACTCTGCAAAGACTGGCCCACTACACCTGATGCCATGAGCAGCTCTGCACAGCAGGCTTTGCCACTGACAGCCAAATCCCAACGTCCTTCCCTTACCAAGTGCCATCGTCTCATTCCCCGAACAAGCCTGCTGAAGGCAATGGCGTTCAGCACAGACCCAGGTGTCAGGTATGAGGGTAGACTGTCCACGCTATCACCAAACGGTGAAAACAGCCTGACGCTGTCAAATGACAGAGCCACAGAAATGACCCAGGAGGGAAAGTCCCTCTTCAAACGTCCTTCTCTACCAGCCAGGCGAAATATGTTTGTATTGGGCTTTTTCTCTCAACATTATTGCTAAACGTAAACAGTACAGGGATAAGATTTATGTAATCAGTGTCTGCTATTTTAGTGGATTTTAAAAGGATACTGTAAATCAGATTTCTTTGTTTCATACTGACATAGTGACTGGGACAGCTCGCTCTTGACTTGAGAGTATCGTTAGCTGTAACGTCATATTATAATTTACACAAGTCTATACTGTTGAGAGTTATGAACTACAATACTTCTGATATGAACCTGCTGCAGGGTATTTTTTGTATTTATCAGTAATGCAAAAGAAATAGAAATAAAAAAGGAACAGGAATACATAAAACATCAAAATTATTTTACTATAGCCTATTAACAGGAAGTGAAAGCAAGGCTTCTTTGTCCTCAAATTGGAGTATTAACTCCTGAAAATTCAGCTAGGGATGGCTAAAAGCTCTTTTGTTCTCACTTAGCAAATAGTCATTTGTATTACACTACTCAATACAAATGAAACTTAAATCATTAGTTATAAAATACAGCTTTCAAAAGTGTGGCGTCATACAGAGTTTCTGACACTGCCAACAGTAAGCATGCGCAAACATACAGCCACAACTCCCCTCCAGATACATCAGTCCCACTATATTGCTCAGGATGCCACATTCCCGTCTATATAATTTCCCATTTTCCAATGCACTAGCTTCGCTCTGTATAAATGACTAAAGCTACGGTTTACTGAAAAAGGGACAACAAAAAGAAGTGTTTTCATTGTTTTGCCGTACCAGCAGAATTCCCAGAGACGCATTAGTGCATCCTTCAGATCCATTGTCCCATTGTTCCCACAGCCAGACAGAATTTCTTTTTCAGTTTGTGCCTTGTGGTGCAGTTTAGCGTAATAAGATTGTAACAGGTCTCGAAATCATTGCAATTGAATTATGAAACTGTTTTCCTTTCCTAACCCTTGCCCTCAGAATATAATGGCATCATAACAGTGTCTAGAGACTGGAGCCGAGATCATTTTCTGTCACATCAGTGAGCTGATTTGCAGCGCGGTGAGCTGATAGGCTTCACTAACACCTCCACAACTAAATTCGGTGTGTAATATTTTGTAAGGTTTTAGATGTTGTATCTTCCTTTAACGATGCCGCGCTCAGATCAGGTTTAGATTTGAGTTTCTGAGTGACTTTTAATTTCCACTCTCTGAAATGGAGCTGCATTGCCCCTTTTTGTCCTTTCTTCTGCTTTGGCAGATGTCATAGAAGTTATTGGGCGTTTACTTCTCTTCTCTTTGTAGCACTCTCACCGACAACGCATTTTTTACTACAGACATACTTTCAGATAGCATAGATTTCATAGATTTATTTGCCAAAACTTGCACATCTGAAGGAAGTATAGGTTAAGCTAACATTGACATCTTATGGCGAGCACATTACTCGTGCTGAAACTGTCTCTAGCTGGTGGAAAATAAGCATATTAAAACACTTCTCAACCTCAAAAAAATAACCTAATCATGGCAATAATGTTTTAAAATGAAGGAAATTCTTAATTAAAATTTGTATTAAAAATTAGCTTTATTTTGCTATTACTGTAACTTGTCTGCCAAAAATCCCATGCATGTATGTGTGTACAATTTTTTAGAACAATATAGTATCTTGGAAAAGTTTGATTATGCATGAAAAGGTCATGAGAAAACCTAAAAGGATCTGAGTTCATTTTAAAGACAAGAAAGAACCATGACTTATTTAAAATACTAAGAAAATCTATTGTCTTTAGCATTTTCTACGTCATTTTATCTTCCATGTTTTTTGGTTTTTTATATAAGCTACTACGAATTTCGATTATTTTATAGCCCGCAGCTATAAAATAGTTGTTTTTGTCAGATAGAAGTTAAGCAGCATCAGGCTGGGTAAGTACTTGTGTTGGAGATGACTTCAACTCTACCGATACTGGCACTGGCAATTCAGGAGGGAGCACTTTTCACTCTGCTTTAATATGGAACTGATATCTCTGCCTAATTTTATAGCATATTTTTGTGTTAGCACTACTATGGTTTAGTGATTGGTGAAAAGATTCATATATACCGAACCCATGCCTGTAAGTGGATCCACATGATGGTACTGCCCTGCGAAAAGCCCCTGAAAGGACTGAGACATGAAGACACATTTTGATAAGTGCTGTGGCATTTTTCAAGATGAAAGGTGCTATCGATATGCAATGCATTATTTTTCTTGTGTCCCTAGAGGACCTTGAATAAAAATGTCTTTCATTCACTGGACACTTCAACATCCCTAGCACAGAAACTGAAGCCCGTAAGGTATAAAATAATTTTACAATATTACTAGCCAGCAGTTTTGTACCACTGCCCTCATCTCACCATGAATGGACATTATAAACATACCCACATACAGAAAAATACTAAAAACAGTTGAAATTATTTTAGTATCCTATATTGGAAAAGCGTTTAATATTCTTCACTCTAAATAGTTAAAACTGTATAACAATGGCATAACAAATTACAGTATGTACGGGTTTTTTTTGTTATTGGAAGAGATATCAATTACAGTATTATCTTGACAACTCCGTCCTGTAGCCAGCTGAATCGCCACTGAAATCAGTGGAGGACATAAGGTGCAATTACATGCAGTCTGTTGCTTCAGTGGAAGAAGCAAGAGGAGCCTCAGACAACGCAGCGATAAGCAGGGCGTTACTGCAGCAGGAGGGATGCTGAGGCCATAGGCTGCGCTCTCCAGCTGACAGGCCGCCCCAACACCTACTGCAGAACTTCTGCCTCGCGTTCAGATACTCCGACCTGTAACTCCGCGCACGGCCGTACTTCTGGCTTAACCTCCGAGCCACTCGGCGGGTTATTTCCCTCCGCAGGGACGGGAGGCGGCTCCGCTCCACCTCGCCCCGGTCAGGACACCCCGCCCCGCTGGGTTCCGCGGTCAGGCGGGAGGCAGGGCCCCTCGCCGCGCCACGGAGAACCGCGGCTCGCCCCTCTTTCAGACGAGGGCCGGGTTTCGGCGGCGCAGGGGCGGCCTGGCCCCCTGAGGGGCGGCTCGGCGGGGCCGCTGAGGAGAAATGCCCGCGCCAGCCCCGCGCCTGCCGAAAGACGCGGCTCCTCGCTCGCCCTGCCGCTCCGGGGTCCCCCCCGCCTCTCCCCGCTCGAGCTAGCGGTGCCGCGGGGCCCACCGCTGCGCTCGGCCGGCCCTCCCGCCGCCCGCGCCCGCCCAGCGGCTCCCTTCCCGCGAGATCCCGCCGGCCGTGGTCTGACAGGGCTCCGCCGCCGCGGACGCCGGGAGCTCCCCTCCGCCTGCGAGCCGCGGGGTGGGGGCTGTGCCACCCGCCGGGGAGCCGCAGGGCGAGCCGCCGCCGAGCCGGGGAGCGGCCCCCACTGCCCCCCCTGCCGCCGCCGCCGCGCCGCGACACCGCCCCGTCCCGCCCCGCCCCGCCCCGCCCCGCGGGTCTCCCCCCTCGCCTCAGCGGCGGAGCGGAGCGGAGCGGCCGCCGCCCCAGCCGCGGCGGAGTGAATGGGTTGCCATGGCAACTGAGTGAGGCAGGCAGCAGGCCGCCGCGGCCCCAGCCGCCTCCGCTCCTCAGCGTGTGGGCGAGGAGGCAGCGGGCGGCCGCCGGGACAGCCGAGGGGAGGCCGGGAGCGCAGCGGCAGGATGGAGGACGGCTTCTCCAGCTACAGCAGCCTCTACGACACCTCCTCGCTGCTCCAGTTCTGCAACGGTAAGGGCGGGGGCTGCCTCCCGCGGCCGCCCCCGGGGAGCGGCGTCGTCCCGGCGCCCCGGCGGGGCGGAGACGGAGGCCGGCGCGGGGACGGCAGCGCCGGGAGCGGGCCTGTCTGGGGCTGCCGGCGGCGTCTCCGCCGCCCAGGGCCGCCCAGCTCCGCAGCGTAACTCGGGGAGAGGAGGAGGAGGGAGAAAACTTCACCCCCTTCAGCCTCCCCCGCTATGCAGCGGGAAACCTGCCAGCCCTCGGCGCCGGGGTGCCTCCGCGAGGAACTTCTCCTGCACCTCCTTCACGGGAATATGTATAGATATGTGTGCGTATGTATATGTTATAGATACGTCTGTGTATCTGCCTCAGAGGCAGATCTGGTAGCCCAAGCGATCACCCACCGCTGCGTGTCTCCGCTGCCCGTATGCCGACGTACATACATCAACGTATACGACCGAGCAGTGAGCGCACGTATGTGACCCTGAGGCGCGCAGTGGCACGCAGCGGCGGCACGGCGGCGGTGAGAGCCGTCCCGGCGGCGCGGTGCGGCCGGGGCAGGTGTCCTTCCGCCCCCCTGCCCGCGCCCCGCTCCGCTCCCTCCCCGGAGAGCCCACCCCGCGGCTCTCCACAGCAGCGAAGGACCGTTCTTAGGTGTCAGATGCCTGTGTGGAGTTACGGTAGTCGGCCTGCCGTTGCTGAGTTTTCTTTCTGTTATTTTGTATGGTAGGAGTTAGTGGGGTGGTGGCAGTGTGACAGGGGGGCTGCTGGGCTGCAGTGACAGGTCATAAAAAAGGAAGAAGGAGGTGAGGAACTGCCAGTATCCTCAGAGGAGGTATTTGGAGATTGGCCTGCATAGTATCTGGGATTATTCAGCTAGCTGGTGTTTACTGTTACTTGGGAAATAAATCTGGTATCCTAAATGTTACAAAGAGTTCTTCATGCTAAACTTTAAGCTCAAAATACCTTATTTTGATTCTAGTTACTGCTTTTTAGCAGCAAAATTGCAAGCTTTCATAATCTCATATTTCGTTGAAAATTGATTTGTGGGTCTCTTATTCCTCTTGATTTTAGTAGTGGTCTGGCTTTCTACTGCTTTCTGAACAACTGGAGTCAGGTTCATATTAAATTGCTTCATGACAGCAACTGCATCAAACATAGCTGCCTCTTCTCTTGGAAGAAATAAAGATGATAAATTTTACATGATTTTCTTTGTGGTGTGGCACAAGAAAGGGACAGGTTAGCAGAAAACTCTTAATACGTGTGGACCTTGAGATTGTGGGAGCAGTTTTTCAGGGCACCACGAGTCATGCGTGTGGGCTATGCATTGTGTGGTAACGCCGTATTCTCAGAGCTCTTCAGGAGAGAAAACTACGACTGTGTACAGGGGTTGTACGCTAATAGCAGATGCCTGTTTTGCCTAAACTTAATAAATATTTCATTGTAAGTATCTTTAAAAAGAAAACACAGCAACTTCAAAGTTTATACTCTAACCCATTTGTAAGCAAGCTGTCTTCCTAGCAAAATCCCTGGGCTTCACTTTTACAGTGTTCATGATAGTAGCATACGTATGGGAACAGTAGGAGTATCAGCAATTTCTGAATAGTTTGAATAAGCAGAGTAACTTATTTCTGAGAACTGTCACTTACGTTGATTTTGGAACTCTGAGCACCTATTATACATGATGGAGATAAGCCGTATGTATTTGTGCTGTACCTAGGTTTTAAAATCTTAGTTAATCCTTAAGTATAATGTTCTAGAACGTGTTACTGATGAGATCGCTTGCTAGCTGTCATCTCATTGTACATAGTGAGCTCAAGAGCTGTTGTAAATTTGTATTATTCTGTGTTTATAAAAGAAAGTGGTTTGATTGAGAAGCCTTTCCTTTTATGAGTTCGCCTTCAGTGAGACTATATTAGATTAGATGATGAGGAAAAACAACAGAATCAGGCCCTTGAGTACTGCCTTGAGGTGATCAGATATTTCACACAGACACACATGACGACCCACGAGGAAAAAAATACAGATGCAGGATGCTGGTGAGGGTTTTGAGGTTGAAAGAGGAAAAGAAAATTGCTTTACAGGGAAATGGAAAGCTCTTGCAAGTATAATGGGTAGCGTGAAACACGGTGTGAAGTTGGGCGTAGGCCAGGCATAAAGAACCGAACAGAGCAAGCAAGTGGTGGAGATACAAAGGAAGATGTGATTTTGATATAGGGTAAAGTGAAATACAGAAATGGCCAGTAAGCACTCGAAGTGATCATCGCTGTATGTTGAGGGGTCTTCTGTTCTGAACATAGAAGAAAGGATTAATTTTAGTTTTACAAGTAAAGACACGATAGAATTTTCTGATGGTCTTGAACTGAAGAACTGATAAAGAGACTGCCTGTACGTACTGCGTTTGGAAAGATCAGGATACAAAGCCTGCGCTCCTGTCAGAGTAACGGTGGGTCACCTGTAGGGCAGCAAGCGAGCTCTGGCCTGGCCCAAGGACGGCTGCAGCTTCTCCCACTTCCCGATCCCTTCTCCCTGCTCGGGGCGGGCGACAGCCGCAGAGGGGATGGGGGAGAAGGGAGCACTGGTGGGCAGGAGGTTGTGATAGGGGTGAGGGAGCAGGATCTTGGCTGTTCGAGGACCAGGTCAGAGAGGAAAGGAGAATTATGAGGGCAAATTTACCCCAAGCCTCCCTTTCTCTCTAGAAGGGGCTCTGGGTTCAGGAGAAGACTTTGGGTCTTTTTTTTTTCCCCCATTCTTTACTCATATGCAGATCTAGTCTGCATGATTGTTTAGTAACATATTTTTATGGTTTGCAATGCGTAAAAAATAAGGTAAATGGAGAAGGAAAGGAGAGAAGAAAGAGGTGAGGAAAATATGTTCATTTTGAGCTGCATGTCTAAAATCTAGGGCAAATATTTAGCACAGCAAGTTCAAAGACACCTACTTTCTGCAGCTCTGTTTTACAGAACAGTAGGGTAGGGTTGGCGTTTGAAAAACGTTGTGTTAATGAATACAAGTGTCAGTCTGAGATAGCATCAAAGCAAGAAATACAAACTTGCAATGTAATTTTAGGCAAGTTATTTCATTCTTGTTGCCTTAGTTTCCTTAGTTGTAAACTCAGAGGAAAGTACATACCTGCTTTGGAGGAGTTTATCACATTAGTTTGAAATCTCCCTCTTAATTTTCAGAGGACAGTCTCTTCAGATGCACAAAACGTTTTGCTAGTTGCTGTGCCTGTTCTGTTTGTTTGTTTATTTTTAAGAAAGACACTAAAAAACTCCTCTTAATGCCTGTCCAAGGACAGTTTTCAACTTACATCTTACTTTCTAGGTAATAAAGAACACTTGGTTTATTTGCATATTGAAAAGTAAAGCTTGGATAATATTAACCGCGTCTGGTTATAGATACCCTGCTTAGTATTGATGTAACTTTTATGTAGTTCTTAGGTAGAACTAACTTAGGTAGAACATTATATTTATCTACAGTCAGTCAGGGTGTTAGCAATGCGTTATTAAAGCAGAAGGTAAAAGTGGTAGAATACTGATAAGGCAAGATAGTGTTGAGGTTTTTAGCGTCTGCTTAAAAACTGATGGAAAGAACCATGCTGGACATGAAACTGTACAGAACAAGGCACACACTGGAATTATAGACAGTGCTCATCTTGCCTCCAGCTGATTTATTGAGCTGCAAGAGTGATCACTAGTGATTATAGGCCAGTTGGGGAGGCATGTAGGGTGTGGGCAGAGGTTCGTGGGTCCTCCGACCACAGTTCCCTATCCATTTATAGCCGTCACGATGACCTAATGAACATGGCCTGCACTACGCTAACGGCTGTGGGCAGAATTATTAGGCATGTAGAATGTAAAGGGTGAAATTTGTAATTCCTGAGCTCTGCAAAATGCCTGTATGGACTTAGAGAAGGAAATGAGAATTTATCCTTGGTTCATTTACAACTTGTAGCATCTTTTTAATATCCTTCACTTGGCTAGTGGGAAAATTGTAGCTGTGAAGTGGCCATTTCTGCAACCACGGATGTCTTGTTTGACAGAAACTTCAATTTTAGAATATCTGGGTAAAGCAGTAAAAAAAGTATAAAAAAAGATTCTTTCTTAGTGAAATCGATTTCTTTGGCAAGGGATTCCATAATATTAATTACAGTTCTGTTTAACTGATTACCTGAAGTGTAATTCCTAGTAGAAAAAATTAGAGTTTGAGAAAATTTTGAAGGAATACCAACCATATTAACATTTATTAAAAAAAAAAAAAAGCAGAAAAATAAAAAAAAACCCTCTCAAAAAGTAACAGTTCCTTTTTCTTCCCTCCCTCCCTTCAAAATCACTAAATCATATTATTAAGATTTTTGACAGGTAATAGTTTTGATAACTGTCAGTCACTATTTCTTTTAAGTCATGAAAAGTAAATTGTGTGAATCAGTTCATATACTAGTTCTGGTCACTTTATTTCCAGTTTGAATCTTCTGCTTCTGTAATTATCCACCATTCCTGAAAAGAAATCAAATATATACGTACGTTTTCTCTCTGACTCCTCTATCTACAAGTGGAGCGATGCCCTGGCGGTGAGGAAGTGAACGCCACAAACAGGAAACCTTTATGGACAGTATTATTCTGGCAGTCGGCTCTTCTTTCCCATTTGACTCTCACACTTCCTCTCCCTAACCTTCTGAAATACAGCCAGTTACCCTCTTCCTACAGCTGGACCAAAATCGCACAATATAGTATGGATTAGGGAAGGAACAATGGTAGGTTGAGCCTTCCAGCTTTCAGGTCACTAGTTCAAAGGTTGGAAGAGACTGTAATTTGTTGTGATCACTTCCTAGGAATAATGCAAAGCGAAATTTAATTTAATTTCGTTCTCACTGGGCAGAATCACGCACTGTGTGTATGAAAAGATGTTGCAAGCATGTTCAAAAAGATGTTGCAAACATGTTAATAGCATTACTCATGTTTGTTGTTTTTCTCAAAAGCCTATAACAACAGAGACAGACAAACCAGGCTTTCTCATGTTTCATCTCTAGACCTGTTCTCTCCAGGACAGCAGCGTGTTTTGAACTCGGGAGTGGAGGAGATATCCTACACAAAACTTCTATCAGTTTTGTAGGACAGTAGAAGATTTTATTACCCAGAATTGCTTGGAGACCATTTTCTTATTTTTCCTTTTATTGAGATTTGTTCTGGCTCTTACTATCGAACCCTTAAATGTAATGCCCGACTGGACTCTACATTAAGAGTCTGTTTCGCACATTTTGGAGCTATATAGAATATAAGTTTATTTTTTGATCAACTTCTAGAATTTATTTTCTTCTATCCTGGAATAAAGGGGAGGGGTGGCATACTGAAATACATTTTTTTTGTGTGTGCAGTAATTGAATGCAGAATAAATCAGTACACTATGAAATAAAAATAACTTGCTCTAATGGACACTTTCACAATATATATTGTTAGCCTATTAAAGCTCAAACTTTTTTTAATAAGACACTATATAAGTAAAATGAATTTGTTGCCCTTTAATTAGCTATGTATTTCCAAATAATGAATTATTAAAGCTCGTTTTAGTCATGGATAACGTTAATTGTAGTTGCTGGAATTTAATTTTTTTTTCTCTTTTTTTAAAAAAAAGAGAACAAACTAAGCCTTTAAAAACAAATGAAAAAATATACCAGTCATGAGAGAATCCTTCGGTGATAGTCAACCTCAATAGAGAATCTGTGTCAGTGTTGGCAGTATGGAGAGAAACTACAAGTATCAAGTATTTTATCATGAATAAAACAACATACAGAATTGCAAATTAAAGCATTGGGCTCTCAGCAGAAAAACATCCTTTATCTGATCTTCAAGGAGTTTTTTAAAAAATTAATAGTACTTCATGGAGCTGATAAAATATGTGTTTTAAGTTCTAATTAAGAATAGCAAAACTGAAGATTTTTTTTTTGTTGAAGCTTAAACCACATGCAAACAATTCAAATAAGGATTAAAATTATATTAGAAGTACATTATTAAAGAGTGAATACATGAGGAGACAGTGAGGGAGTATGCCAGTCGGTGACATACGTTTTAATAGGTTTTATCGTGACTTCCCTCCTGTTTCTCCTTTCCTTAGAAATTTAAGATGAAGATTTTAAAGTTGATGCTGCAGTTCTTTTGTCATGAGAAGTTTTGCGAAGCTGTATTGAAGAACCTGTCTTGTGATCATTAAAATCTCAAGGAATATGTGAGAGATCAAGTAGGAAGGTTGCGTGAAACAGTATAATGACTATATTTTTGTTGGGTGCTTGCTGTTCGCAAATGATACTAATTGGGCAACCATAAGGAATTGTGAAAGCTTAGAGGGAGTGCGGAAGGAACTATGGATGATGCTCTTCTTCCATGAAACACAATTTAAAATGTTCGTTCATTATATAATTAAAATGTGGAAGTAGCTCCCTGAGGTTTTTAGGGAGATGGGGTGGGGATAATGATATGTTAACATGATTTCACTAAATTAATTCTTTGGAAAGTAATTAAGAGAGATTGTCCACACTCCATTACTTCCAAAGAGTAAAATCTGACAGGGTCCGTAATTTTCTTGTCTTGCTTTGACATGACTGATTATTGAATAAATATAATATACTTATTTGAATTTGGAGGTCTTTAGCAGTGTTTTTAGATATCGTGGAATGTAGAAACTAATTGCCTTTTTGGATTTAAAATCTGAAATAAACACCTCTGTGATAAAAGCAGTTTGCATTTCTTAATGGCATAGACCCTGTATTTGATTGGAAACTTAGGTAAGTTTCCTGCAAACAGGAAAGAAGAAATATTTCTGGTTTTATATATAACTTCTATAATCCATTGCAGGTCGATATATGAAACATTGCTACTGGCTTGTAGTCATCTGAGAATTGTGTGTGAACAGGTGCCTAAGCTAAGCTTAAATGAGATTCCTAAAATACAGAGTAAATGAGCACATTTCAGTATGTAAATAGAAAAGATAGAGAAACAGTTTCAAGCTAGTAAAGGCAAATATTTTTTAACGAAAACTTTGTAAAGAACCTTGTATTTAATGAAAACTTGATGTTTCTTTTTCTTAGAACTGTGGTGAAAAACACAACGAACAGAAACAGCTTTTGAGATTTCCCGCTGCAGCTCCTGTACACCCAAGTGGGGATGGCTGGGCAGTGGTGTCTAGAATTTCCCTGAGGCTGTGGAAGGTTTTTATACCCTGAAGTCAGCAGCATTAGGAGCACCTTTTTTTTATTTTTTCCCTTTGGGTTAAAAAAAAACCATCCTGAAACCTGAGAAAGATGCGGACAGACAGTCAGTTCATATTTATTTTGTGTTTACTAAAACCAATTACCACTCTATTGCTTCCTTTCCCCTTCCCTGTCCAGCATTTCCCAAACTGTTTTACACAGACCTATTGCTGCCTGGAAAGCATCCTGCCAACTCCCAAATGGAGGTGCTGCTTTAAACAGCTTGCCGGGTCCGGCAGGTGGGTCCTCTTCCTGACCCTGAAGTAAGCGCGTCAGGCTTAATGCGTTACATGACATGGTCCTGCCGCTCAATGTCCGATGAATTGCATGCCGGCAGAGGATGGCTTCTTGGAGGTGAGCGAGGTCTGCGGCTAGCTGGGTGGTCTGGCGAGGCTGGCTGGGCCGCAGGGGGCAACGGGGTCTTTATCTAAACTGATAAAAACCTTGCAGGCATTAGCATATCCTGAGACTCAGGCCAGTCTTTATTTGAATCAGTGTCTGCATTGCTGCCTTTTTGCTTTACATCTTCCAAATATAGGCCAAAATAATAGGGCATTGACAGCCAGGACTATGCTCAAGTGATCTGAAAAATCAGGCCATCTTTTTTAGGTTCCTAACTGTGAACCTAAAAATTGAATTTTGAATTGAACTTTAAAATTGATTTCAAGGAGTTCATGTCCATGGATTATATGAAGAATGGATATAAAACATATTTAAAATAGCTCAGTGTAACACAGTAAATAATTACTGATGTGATCTGGGGTAAGAGGTGAAATCCTGATGCTATGCAACCTATAGGAGTTTGGCTGTGGACTCCAGTAGGACTGCGATTTCAAACTCTGAAAATGCTCATGGCAAACTCCAGTTGAGTCTAAGAAAATGAGGATTCTTAGAAATTTTGGCTTTCATAGTAAAAAATATACACCACTGTAATTTAGCTAACTCTGTATAATGCCATGCACGGAGGGAGGTGTGAGGATAGTTTTTTTTCTTTTTCTCCCTTTTATGCTAGACAGCGTGTGTGTGTGTGAGATCCCTGCGGTGGCTGTATTTCAGTTTGGAAATAAGTAATTTCCTCTGTGTTCAGATGTTTTAATGAACTAATTAGGGATCCTTTGGGACAAAAGATTTTATACATACAATTTTTAAGTTAATCATTTATATGTTTTGCAAGGCTTGAGGTCTTTCTCTACTGAGAAGTGAGAAAAGGTCCATTTTTAGAATGTAGGGTTTTGGTGTGTGATCTGGCAGATGTGTAGGCTGGGGTCCGCTACCAGTGGCATACAGATAAACCTTTTCTCGAATGGTATGTTGTAAGATCGGCAGCTGAAGGGCAGGATACTTTAAAAGAGGTATATGTAAGATACGCTAGCTCCGAGATGCTGTATTTTAGTGCTATGTCTACGGTAGCAGGAAATGTGGGACAAGAAGAAGAAATCTGTAAAGCAACACAGTTGGCGGCGAGGACTCGGGTATCCGTACACCTCTGCATTTACCATGGACTAGCTCTAGTCTGATGCCATGCGCCAAACACACATCAGCACTCAGGCATTCCTGGTGCGCTACTGGGGTGCACTTCCAAGACTTTGCCATGATATAAATGAAAGAGGGATGGGTGGTGATGATCATTGCACGAGCACCCTCTGCGTCCAAACTCAAATATGTAGAGGGAGCATCATGAACAAGTCACCACAGGACTCGAGTTTGGCTTAAGCTGCACTTCCGTAGGTCCAAAGATTTATTCACAGTTGTTTATCAAAAAGCTCATTATGGACACTGGTCATGTTCAGAACTGAAAATGAAAAACTCTTGGCCTCTTTTGAGCAAAGATTAATGGATCGGACAGAACTAAAATCAAGGCTTTACATTTATAACAGTTCTGCTTTATTGAAAGATCTAAGCCCAGTCATTTTAAAGGTGGCCAGGGCGGGGCATATGGGTGTAGCAGTTTACCTGGCCTTTTTATTATTTAATAGCTCAGTGTTTCCACCTCTGTTTTTAAAGCTGAATAAACAGGATACAAATGGTAAAGTTTTTTGTTATGGGATTCCTCCCCCCAGTATGGTTGATTACTGTATGATGGGGTTTGTTTAGGGTTTTTTTTTTTTTTGCTGTATTTGACAGTCTGTTATCTGAAAGAATAAGCATGTTATCTGCACAAGTCTGAAAAAAATGTTTGACGATCACACCAGTAGTCTTTAAGAACAAATTTATAGCCAAATTAAATCATTAGTTATCTGAACTGTATTTCAGCTTTCTTTTATGACCTGGATGCTTTGTTTTTTGGAAACAAGAAACTGAGTCGAGGAATTAAATGTTCAGCTATGGAATTGAAAAATGTTTGCTGCTGTGTTAAGTGAATGCTTTATAACTAAAATTCATGGAAGTTGGAAAGTATGTTTGTTGGTATGGTCTCCCAAGAGCAATATATCTATATTTACTCCATTTTTTATGGAGTTCACAGTTGTAAGGCATTAAGGTGAAGCTTTACAGCAGTGAACAAGAGTAGTGTGGTTTATTCCAGCTTTGTCTCATGTGTAAGTTATTTGAGAGATTCCATTCTGTAGCTGTCATTCCTAGGTAGGATATTCCATACCCCTGGGTGACTGATATGCTTATTTCTAAAATTTGTTTAAACAGGGGGAGTAAATACCAGGGCAACCTACCAGCTATTTTTTTTTTTCTTTCTTCTCATTTAGCTTTGCCCTAAAGGGGCAAAGAGAGAAAGGGTTCTTTCAATGTATCTGCTTCTTTTCATAAAATTTACCTGGCTTCTGATGCGTGTTGATGCAATAAAATCATTCTAACTACTAACTTTGAAGATGAGTAACGCTGTGTGATAATGTTTCATTTTTTCAATTAAATGAAATCATACAACATAACATAGATTCAGGGGAGTCTGAATAAGGAATGATGTTAAAGATGTCAGGCTTAGTCCTTCAGATAAGAGGGTTACGCGATAAGAGGGTGTATAGGGTCGCTTAGGAGCTGTGGGACCTGGAAGATAGTAATATAAAATTCAGGAGACTCAGGTTAAGTGGATTCTGGTCTTGGGGGCAAACCTGATGCCCTCCGCCCCCCATTCCTGTTTTCAGGCTACAACAGCTGGGGCTGATAAGCTGACATACACTATGCTGCTGTTGGGGAGGAAGGTCTTGCTTCCCCTTCCCTCTCTTGCTCTCTGTGGTTTTACCCACTCAACACTTGACAGGCTAATTTGTCAGAGTTAATTTAACATGCTAACCCAACAGAAAAAACATCTACGCAGTGTTTGTGTGTGGTACTTTGTTTTTGCTTTTGCTGGGTTAGGTTTCTGCCAGGTTGGAGGATTAAATCAGCTTCCAGAGGCAGCAGAAGATAAATTTTAGGAGTAGTGGATGCTGCAGGCAGACTGGGGGCTTCAAGATTGGCCATTGTGTCTTGTGGAACTGGACCCTTGCTTTTGTCATTGCAGCTGCTTGTGGCACCATGTGTTGCACAGCATCAATAAATTAATCCAAGTTAGAAGCAATACCCATCTGTTTTGTATTGTGGCAGGTAGAAGTGATCCCCTTCTTTTTTCTGCATTGTGCCAGGCGTAGTGGTGGTAGGCAAAGTTTTCAAACAATGTGTAAGGCAATCCAGGGAGAGAGAGGCAGCCACTAAAAGACTGTAATAGAGAGGAAAAGTACTTTTTGACTGCTGCAAGCATGATTTATAATTGAATTAAAAGTTCATATAGGTGGAAAATTACGTATGCATCATAAATTTAATTTTCAATCCAGTTACCCATTCAAAGCACAGTGGACTAACATAAACTTTTTACCATTGAGATTCCTGCATTTCTTTGAATGTTTAGCTTTCGTGGTTGCTTTCATGTGTGCCTGTGTGTGTTTTGTTGTGGTGGTTTTTTTTCCCTGGAAGCTATGAATCTCAATATTTTTTTGTAATTCTTTTTATGTTCTTTGCAGAATATGAAATCACATTTGATTCAAAAAATGTAATAGCCCCAGGCATGCAGGTGTACTCATAATATTTTTATACACAGAAATTTTAATTCCTAATTGTATATTTTTTTTTTCTTGCATTTTCAAACTTTGCAACTATGTATTTCTTAGAATTTTCTTTTGTACTTTTGAGAGAGAAGTATAATTTCTATCAAAAGAACAATGATCTCTTCTTCCTTATACCACCTTTCTTGGGAACATACTGGTTTCAGAGGCACATTGATCAGATTATTCCACAACTTTGCAGGAAAAAGCATACCCTAAAAATGGAGCGTGAATTAATCGGTAACAAACATCATCGGTGTGATGCTGCTGCTCAGTTCTCAGAATCAAGTCTGGATGACTGCAACTGAAGCATTTCTCTTGATTACAGCAGTCTCGGTGCAAGGGGAAGAAGAAGATCCACAAGATCTCTGTGCATTGAGGAATTTAAACAAAAATACTCTTGCAGGAGCTAGGAATCATCTTCAGTGGTCCTATATAGGAAGACCTGGATTAAGAGCCTTACGCTGGAGAGAACAGTTGTGTGTCCTGTTTGTTTACGCTTCCAAAAAGTTGAAGTAAGCCTAAAGCAGCTCCAGTGATTCCTGCAAGGCTCTGTAAGATTTTGCGAAGCCCAGAAACCATTTGGTCAGTGCTGGGTTATTAATCCTGTGACTCAGAAGGTTATGAGAGATTTGTGTGCATATTGTTCCAGGAGGGTGTAACTTCAGGGTTTTTATCCTTTCTAGTTTTTATTTTTGAGTTTTTAATTTTAAAAAATGTTTAGCCTCGGGGAGCCCTCTAAATCTAAGCCTTTTACTGCCTTCTGAATTTGGCAGTTGCTTCTCTTAGTTTAAGTCTCTAGGCGTGTGCAATGTGAAGCTTTGAAGTAGCTACTGCCTGCCTGAAGCCTCTCTGGGGGCAGGGAGAAGGATAATAAAGTTTGTGCTTTTGACATTTTTTTCTTTCCAGCATATAGATATTTTAACAGCTTTACACAAAACACAAGAATAAGTGAAACTGCTGATTTTTAGTAAAGACCCTAAAAATTACAGAATTGCAAAGGCTGTGTGTCTTTTGTGGTTTGGTTTTGATTTGGAACAATCACTAAAATCAGCGGTGGGGAAAAGCATATATATTTTTGTCAGAGTTTTACTATCTAGTGTTAGGAACTGGTTAATCCATTTAAGGAGTGGAACATGAGATTCAAGGGGGAGATACTTTGTTACAGACCAGTTTTCTTAGATGACATCCCAAGGACCACTGGCAAGTACCAGAAAAGATGAGTAAAGGTATTTGGGAAAACACCACAAGCTTGTCGATCTTTGTAATTCTGGTTCTACACGGTGTCTGCAAGTCCCATACTCAGTTCAGTGAGCAAACTTTTGCAAAGTCCATGGCAGTCTGTATCCCAAGTAGCAACCATGGGAGAAACCTGTCTGCCTTCACTTTTCCTAGCAAGGCTCTTCAGATGCTATCTCAGCACTGCTCGTGTACTTCCCGCAAGAATGAAATACGTGTAGGCCACCTTCTCCTGGCTATTCCTAACTTTTTCCAGTCTGGGTCCCTTAAAAAGAATTGTCTTGAGGGAGTGGATTAGAAGTAGGACAAATACATCAGAGAGGGAGAAAAGCTATTGCAAACCTCTTAACTTTGGGGTAAAGTTCCTTCTGCTTGGGTGTTCCCAGCTGTGGCATGGAGCACTTCCTGCACCGCACGGGTTAGTATTAACTAAGATTACTAGATTTAGTATTAGCTAAAATATATAAAGTAATTTAAAAACATCAGTGTTATGCACCCATTGCTCATTTTACCAGGCTGGCTGAGTTCGTCTGCTGCAGAGGCCCGAGCGACATGGGTGCCATTTCGCCTGTAGTCTAGGGCACGAACCCCGTGCAACAAGGGGAGTGCGCCCCGTGGCGCTCTGCAGAGGCACCAACGTTGTTCACACCTTAGTTTATTTAATTAATTTGAACCATTTGGTTCCAGGTTGAGTGAGGCAACTTGTTGGGGCTCTGGATCAAAGTTGTTTAATTGGTCCTTACTGATCCCTGATGTTCAACAGTGAAACCTCGTTTCCTCGCCAAGGAAAAATAACTGGTTTTGTCATGACTTCTGTGCGCTGTGGAAGCTTTATCATTACTGTAAGCATAGTAGTAAGTTTTTTAGTAGAAACTTCATTTATCTTAAAAAATAGTGTAAATGATCCATTTTTACTTGCATTTTATTGTACTACCTTTTGTTCTGCTACATAGATATTTATTCAGTTTCTCTTTGTACGTAACCATTTGTTGTACTAGAAATAAATGTTGACCTGCATAAAAATTTAAAATCGTTGCTGGAAATAGCAATTCTGTGACTCCCTTGACAAGTCAGCTACTTGCATGGTTGTGAAATCTTTCCTCTTTTTTCCAGTTACGACTGGGAAGAATTGACGTGTTGTTGCTCTTACGAGTCCCTGTTACTTGTCCTTTAGCGAACTATGGTTAAGAGCTGCATACTAAACTTCAGTTATCGTATGTTGCAATCGTATGAGCTGAATTCCGACTTCTACGGCTGTGGGAGTAGAAACGTGAGGCAGTGAAATAAGCTCAGTCCTTCAAGGCTCCTCCCAAGGTGGCTGGCGCAGGGTGCGATGAAGTCCAGGGGATTCTTCCGACCTTTTGTAGGCACAAACCTTGGGGAGCAAATTGTTAAAGTGACTACGTCTTTCAGAATTTTTCAGCCTGTTTTTTTCTTATAATAAAAGTAGCAGCTTAAAAAAAAAAAAAGCTTTTGACACTTTTGACAGACTTCCACATGATAATTAGGTAGTAAAAAGAAGGTGTGGGTTGGCAAGGCATTAGATATGAATGATATGCAAGTTCGTATGCATTTTTCTTTAAGCAACGTTGGTGCACTGAAGATGAAGCTCTGAACAGTTGTGTAAAGCAGAGGTTTTAAAGTGAAAATGAGTTGTATCCGTTTGAAATAATCCAAGAGAAGCTGGAGCAACCTACTGGCACTCTCATTTCTATTTCTGAATAACTCTTTTGTCTAGGTAAGAAGTTCTTAATACAGCATATTATGCATATAATCTTAGAACTGTGTGCATTAGCTTCCAGTTACACCCAGT
Source organism: Calonectris borealis (assembly GCF_964195595.1). Lineage (NCBI taxonomy): Eukaryota > Metazoa > Chordata > Aves > Procellariiformes > Procellariidae > Calonectris > Calonectris borealis. The sequence continues at coordinate 14,451,789 of NC_134316.1, read as the reverse complement.
GTCTTATTTGTTCACTTTCAAATTAACTTTCTGGAATAATAATCTTTCTCTTGCACTGTATATTCTGAGAATTACCCTTCCTGCCCTTTGTATCCTGAGGGTACAGGAAAAAACGGCTGAAAGTGAAGATGGTTTCTGTAGTTTCTATCAAGGAGAAGGAGGAATGGACAGAAGGAGGAAAGATGAAGTGGGGCTTTGCGTACAGCTGTAGCGTATCAATTAGCCCAAAGGGAAATGGATTATGGGGAAATATGCACAAGACAAAAGAAAATACATGGATCTAGTATTCCTGAGGGATTTTGGGACGTCCAGCTTAATTTGGCAGAGTATCATCAGCAAGTCAAATATAGTGGTGGCAGCAGAATTGGGTTCAGGTAATGGCAACTGCCCCCTCTCCTGCGGCCATGTTTCTGTCCATGTGCTTTGGGTTTTGTGCATGTTCTGGGTCCTGTGCCTGCTGGGGCCTAATTCCATACTTTCCGCCTGCTGGATCCCAGCTGCTTCCCGCAGCAAACAGGGACCCACTCCTGCCTGCTGAAGCCCCCTGAGCTCCCGGCCTGGCAGCGCTGCCAGCTCCCTGCAGCAGCTGCGGTGGGAGGCGCTCGCCCCGCGCCCTGGGACCGTGACTCCCGATGCAGCTCACAGAGGTGGTGGCATCCCTGCGTGTGCTGACATGAGACACAGGGCAAGTTCTTCCATAAAGGTGGTGGCAGCAACAGCTGCCTGCGTTGCAGGGACTTGTCCATGGGCAGTCGGGAGACAGTTGTGAGGGCCTGGTCCACACTGCCAGTTTTCAGATACTATTTTCTCTGCAAATTTTTAGCACCATTTTGATTTCTTGAGAGAAGGTCAGGCTGAGTTCTGGAGGACTCAGAGCTGTCGGGGGGACCCTTTTCCCACCACACTGTTGCTCTGTCCCATTTGCCAGGCTGTGAGTCTGTCAGAAATCAGATGTGAGCTGCCAAAATAGCAGATGATGTTTCTGCTGTGCATGCTGTAGTATCTCATAGCACTGGTGTTAACTGGGCTTCATGTACAGGTCTCAGCAGCACAACTGGATGTCCTCCAGCCCTTGCCTCACCTGACTGTATACTCTTTAGCCCCACAGAACAGCTGAGGAGACCCTGACTGAGGACTGCAGGGGTAGGGCTGGGTGGATTTTACCTACAATGAACACAGGGGACATCTTCCAGGAGATCAGGTTGCTCAAAGCCCTGTCCAACCTGACCTTGAACATTTCTAATGATGGGGCATCCACAGCTTCTCTGGGCAATCTGTTCCGGTGTCTCACCAGACCCAGCAGGTTGAAGAGCAGAAGCCTCCAGAACCTGCACCGTGAGAGCGTAGTCCCTTGCAGAGTTTGTAAGGAAATGCAGATTTCTTGGGTCTTGTCTTTACTCTGCTGTAGGCAGTTGTCTATGAATCAAAATATCTTTTTATCTTCTGGTACAGACCCATGGATGCTAATACACTCTCCTTGCTGTTGTTTGTTTCTGTGGATGACGTAGCAAGCAGATAGAAAGTTCCAACACCTCTGGAAAAATTAGGGAAATTATTAAGCTTTCCTTTTTAAGCTCTGGGAAGTTAGAAAATGTTAGAACTAAGGCTGCGTAATGAAGCTTAAAACACAACTGTTTTATTCATGTGTTACAAGATTTTTTTAATTACTTCATCAGCCCCTATAATTTTCATAGGAATTGTGCCTCATTCATTTCACAAGACAGACTGTCCCTGAGTCCAATAAATCCAGTAAATATATTTAATGTAAATTTGAAATCCAGTAAATATAAATCCAGTAAATTTTATATCCATTTCAAAAGCCTCTCTTTTTCTGGCAAGGAGAGCTAGTAAGGCATTGAAGTACTTGCAATACAGTAAAAAATATATATAAAAATTAATGATATTTTTCTAAGAATTTTTCTTTTTTAATGAATAGTGAAGTGGGAACTATCACACTCTGTGAATGACTGCTCAAAATGTGTTTTTCAGTAAAATACTTGTGAGGTTTTTGTTTGTTTTGTGGTTTTTTGTTGTTTTTTTTTTTTTTTTACTTGGTAGTGTGCTTATGAAGCTGTCTTGTTTCCATTTAAAAAAAAAAAAGGCAGGTGGGGATAGAATATAGTTGCTCAGGTGTGTGGCTCCTTTGCCTCGGTGGCACTCACTGCTACAGCTGTTGCTTGTTGGCTTGAGTGTAATTGGGGATGCCTGATCAACCAGATTGTTTTTCATTTCTCTTTGCAAATATGAAATACTGAGTTTTGGTGAAGAATCAACATCTCGAAATTGTTTGTTACAAATAAGGCCACTGAGCGTGAGGAGTTGGGTCGCTGGCCCAGGGAAGTTGTAGCTCTGGGGGTGAGACTTCTCTGCCATGGAGAGAGCCTGGTGCCTGGGGGTTTTCCTAAACGGCCATGTTAAATATGGGAATATGACCTTCTGATCTGTGTATCTTACCATGAGATTGTTTATTATGTTTGTGTCTTTTACGTAACTAAATATTTTCATGCTGAAGCTTTTCTGTAGTAGACTTTACTCTTCTCTGACTTCTGCTAAACTGAAGGGTATTTTGAAAAAGGCATCTCCTGCTTGCCTTGTCTGGCTTACAGAATTGTTGTGCTGTGAGCAGATATTGTTTTCTAAACTATCTCTTTAGTGCAGTAGGGAGAAATGTTTTCCAATCAGTTTCAGCCTTTTTCCTACCTCTCGTAAATCTAACGATTTCCAGGTTCAGTATGTTGCTCGGCTTACCGCCATGGAAATTACTGCTCTGTGCTGTGTTGAGGAAGTTTACTATACCTGGGTGCCGTTTTGAACAAATCTTGTTACTGAAATAATCTTTACATACTTGGAGACTGCTAATCTGTGTTCAGGACTGCTTTTAAAAATGTACCTGTTTGAATCGTAAATAAAGATTGTAATGTTAAATGGTGTCCTGGCATGTTTTGAATTTGACTTCTGAAGTTGTAGCCTACAAAAAAAAAAAAAAGGATCAAAGAGGGGAAGATAAGTAAATAAATAAATTCCAGGTTCACAAGTGAGAACACAAAATATTAAATTATTTTAGTTCAAGTGGCTATACTTGCCCTACCTGGTATCTGTACACTTGGATACAGAGGTCTGACTTACGGGAGGTCCACCCACATCCAGAGCTAAGAAAGCATAAGAGGACTTTTGCCCTAAAGCTGTATGGCTGTATTAGCCTTAGAGGTTTGTCTTTGCTGGTAGGCTCCACCTTATCATGAAGGTTGAAGCTCAGGTGCTCAGTAATCACGGGCGACAAGAGCTTTATCAGCCAGGCTTTCTGCAGGGTTTGTTCGCACTAGTACTTCAGCTCAGTGCCATTAGGAGATGGCTTTTGGAGAACAATTTGCTCTGCACAGCCTTTGCCCATCTAATCTCTCAGGTGAAACTCCTACGGGAGAAGTACTGACTGCCGCCAGAAGGAAACCAGTCCCAGGAAGTCCTTGAGGGGGAGGAACGGTCATGAGCCAGGCTCTGCTTGGACCTTGGCCTGGGGCTTGTTCCCGCCAAGGGTGGATCAGGCATCTGCTGGCTCTCTCCTTTTTACTGAGGACTCTCTGTGCAGCCTTGGGGAGATAAAATACTGCATGAGTTGATCAAAGCAGATCTGTAAACTTTTTTTGACAAACATGAAAGCTACAAAATAGATAATCTCCGTCTCCTCCTTCATCTCCTTCTCCATGAAAACCTGAATTTCTTTTAAAAATAGGCAACGTTCATGTTGTTGTAGCATTGCCAAGTGCTGCAGAGGATGGGGCAAGCCTTGGAGTACAACTCCTTCGCTCTCACGGGGCGGCAGGACCACACTCACATAGTGTGCTGGGAATGGCATTGCAGCTGGGTGAAATTTGTGACAATGCTAGGCACTCCACTGCGGTAAAAATAAGAACATGATCTCATGCTAGGGAATCCAGTTAAAAATAAAAAGAATGCAAATTGTCTTCAATTAGAGGAGTTGCATTTTAAACCAAATAATTTTTCAGATTATGTGTTTCTCTGTTTCCTGAAACAAACCTGAGATAATTTTTTTCTTTTTCTTTTTTTTTTTTTTAAGGATAGTGAATAAAGGGATTTTCTTTCTTCTCTGAATCCTAAAAAGCCCTAAAGCAATCCTTTTCCTGGTTATTACCAGGACATCTAACACTCTGTCAAATGCAGTGTCTCTGGCTGTATTTGAGTCCTTGGCAAGGGCAGTTTATTCTTTCTGCATTAATGTCAGGAAAGATTTTTTGCTGGAGAGCGGCAATGTGTGATCTGAAGATTTTAGAATAAAAAATTATATTACTTAGCATAAATTATTGGTTTATTATATATCAAATAATTTTAAATGGTAGTTTTGATATCTGTCAGAATTAAATGAAAGGAAGACTTAACCCTAATTGAATACGAAGATGGACAATATGGGAAAAATTCCAGTCTGTTGTGGGCATCCTGTGTGCTTTTTTTCCTCTCCCATCCAAGCAAGGCTGTCACTAGTTAATTCAAGTACTTCTCAGGAGCACTAGATTAACTGGAAATAGTGAAGAAAATTGTACGTTGCTGTGACAGACAGTACTGAACAAGACAGGTTTTTAAAAGAAGACTTAAAATAGTTTTCTAAATTTGAAATAATTTTTTCCTTTAAATATTTAGATTGTGATTTGTCTTTGTGACAACCTGTAATGAAACCTAATGTTACACTGCATTAATTTCAGAAACTAAAATATTCATGAGGTGCAGAGTTCTGAAAAAAGTCAGACCACTGCTGGAAGTGAAGCCATTAGCTGAGAACAAGTAACCAGAGTTTGCAAAAGTGATAAATCTGCTTTTGACATCAATAACCCCTTCTGCAGGTGCAGGAGGAATGTTTTGTTCTCTTCGTATGTCACTTACTTTGAGTCTACAGAAAACAATTCAAAAAGCTGGTAAGCCTTTAAGAAATGTAAATGCAGAATATTTGGGGAGGTGTTGTATCTTACAAATAAATGCTGTTGATTAGAGGCTGAGATTTTCCAATTCTTAATTCTCAAAGGATAAGCTTATGAAATAAGACAAAATACAAGCTATTTCTAATTGATAATTATGGATTTCTTGCTATTGATATAGTCTGAGTTTTAGTAAATCTAATTTCTTAAATGGAAAAAGTTTTCTATTTGCTTATGTATTTCTGAAGTTTAATAGTGTTTCCAATTTGGTTTTTAAAACCTTTATGCATATATGATTATAATTTTCATTAAAATGCAGATTATAAGAAATTATAGGTAAAAAGTTAATGGTCCAAGTAAATTTGAGTATCAGTTGCCATTCTAATATCAAATATGAAAGTTATGAAAGTGAAGAAATGTATGCTAATGTAAGTAGTTTCTTAAGTGTTTATATAGTGCTATCTCTAATGTAATGTAAAGGCTGCATTTAATTGCAGATCAACTAGTGGCTGATATGTCTTAGTGGTTTCTTGCTAGCGTGAATCAACGTTTCTCTAGGAAGATAACTTAAGAACTACACAACAAACAAGATAAAATAAAATTGGTTTTTAATGCGTTATCATAGGCTGACATCAGTAACTTTTAAAAGATATTTTAAATCAGTTTTCTTGCCTTTCAAATCTGTCCTGACTGCAAGTAAAAGTAAATCGTTCTGCTTTACTTGCATACGGCATAGTTGAAGAATCCACTGGAGACATCCAGTTTTTTAAAGGCAATGAAAATATATTGAACTAAGTACTGATAAAGTTTCTAAGAAAAAGTTCTGTGTGTACCAGTGTGTGGAGTTTATTTGCGCATGGTTTAAAGCATGTTTAGCAGAAGCAAATCTTCCATCTAAGTTGGTTCTTTTTGTCTAACAGTGCTAAACAAAAACTGAAGTCTTATTAGCGTACAATTATGTGACAAATTTGAATTCATCCCTTGCTAGGTTTTGTAGGATGACTTGAACGTTGAGCCGTGGCTGTGACGTGGAGATGAGATTCATCATAAATGTTCTCTCATGTTCCACAATCTGCTTTTCTTCTCTCGTTCTTAAGGGTGTGATACAGGCATATCCTCAGTGCATCACCGAGAAGATAACATGGTAAAACACAGCCCAGCTCTTCTGCCCTGAGATACCTCGATTAATTACCCTGCTGGTTCCTTTCTTTACAAGTTTATGTTAGACTGTATCTTCATAACTAGGCAGATCCCATGGTGTCACTTCCCTCAAACTGCTATCCTTGTGTTAATACTATGCTACAGAAGGTTGTCTTTATTCTCCTGGCTTTTGTTCACAATGTTTTTTTTTTTTTTTTAATGGTACAGACTGATCCCAGCGTAATGTGGAAAAATGATAATTTGTTAAAATGTTTTCTATTGATTTCTGTGCTCAACAGAGCCAGCACAGTAACTCTGAACTGTAAAGCATTTACATTGTTAGACCTCTTCTGGGGAAAATTCCTCTAATTTATTGACGTGTCAAAAATTTCTTCCATCTTCCACTTAAAAATTATCTTCTCCAATAGTGTTTAACTGGTTGATTTCCAAATAGAAACTCATCTACCATCTGCTGTGGAGAAGACAGTAGGCTGCTGGTTATAGCTCGACAGCTACAGGCAGGTCAAGGGCACATGCTTATAATTTTGCTACAGTGATTGCTGACTAATTAGCCACAAGGAACTTTCTGAGAATTTTCTGTTAAGATCATTTTCTTCTCTCCCATTTTGTTAATGAATACAGTGCACCCAGCTGTGAGGCTCTGAGTGATGATTGCTATTATGGATTTATCCTTTCAAATTCTGCTTCTAATTTTAGGAAGTTATATTCCTCTTCTTTAAGTTTCTAGTGGTAAAACTGTAAAAGGACAAGTTATTCCTCAGCGAATGTTGGGAAATACAGTAATAAGATTTTATAAATACTGGATTACAATAGCTAGCTATATTAGAGGAGGGAAAATACTGTTCACAAAAATAACCATTTGTAGTCCATGTAGAGTAGATGAACAAATACTTGGATTACAATTTTTGTGTTAGAGTGGTTTAGAAGTGGTCTGTTATCACAAGATGATGCTTTACATTACTGTTCCTGTGATCTCTTTTAGATCACTTATCTCTTGGGTTCCCAGTGCAGTCCAGAGTACGGCATTAGGCGGATGTGTGGGATAGAGTTGTCGTCTTCCTGTTTCCTCCTACACATACATACCTTGTGAGGACATGGAAAAACTAATCTGGTCTGTTCAGATTACTTACTGTGAGATGTACCTGATTGTACCAAACTAGGGCATCTCCTTGCAATGCTAATCACTCTTATCTTAAGTACATGCATTAGAATAGGGATTGAACTGAAAAGTTGTCCTACCTGTTCAGAGACTGTACGCATATGTACGTATGTAAGCTTATAGATAGGCATGGTATTGTTCCTGTAGCTATCGGGTTTAAAGATTAGATGTGATTTCTTGTTCCTCACAATCAAAGTTTTCCAGCTAAAAAAGCATATATGGTACTTGCACTTTTATCCTATTATATACACTTTTGTAACAAAATGCAATTAGAGGATTTGACATAATAAAGACCATTCCTTTAGCGTTCAGTTGGCAACCAGTTTTGCTTTCTGAAACTTCATGTAAAGAACATGGTTTTATAGTTTTAACTGTAGTTAAAGATTTCTGTCTGTTTTTTCCCTAACCACACAAAATAACAAGATTAACTAGGATAACATTATTTGGGGCTTTAAATCCACTTGCTTGTCACAGTGGAAAGCTCTAATCTGGTCAAATCAGGGTCTAGCAGACCAGTCCAGTATGTACCAGACTTTATGATAAGCTGTTGCCCATATGTGTTGTCATTGTCCCCAGGAGACAAGCCTGGAAAGCTGCTGCTATGTTTCAGGTATGGTACAATGTTTTGCGTTAGAAAAGTGGATGGAAGAAAAATATTTAGTCTGTGCAATACTGTTGACACTAATCTTTTAAACAAAGGAGCTTGGCGTGGTGTTGTCGAAGGAAACTAAACCTGCTGTTTTATTTTCCCGTTGTATTCTTGCACAGAGTGTGTTTTGGTCTGCAAACGACCGCTGACATTATGCCACAGAAATTGCTACAAGGGGAATGCTTGGTACTTTCCAGATCTTGCGTCTAAGCCTGGCAACGGTGTGGTGGCTGCATCCCCCTGTTGATGTGCCACAGCGAATTGCTTGTGTTCATTTTGCGAGATGTTTTCATTACAAACCTTGGATGGTTGTCTCTTCCTTTTTTTCTCTGTTGCTGTCAATTCAGACAGACTGTTTCTATCAAATAGGTTGTCTGGCTGACTTCTGTGCCCCAGACTCAAAGATGCATGAAATGAACCAAAAAGGGAGGACAGGATTTTGAAAATGTAGGAGATGCTTGCCACAGGGGGATTTTTTTCTGCACTGTTAGAATTTCAAGCTAAACAGATGGCATTGAGAGAGGTGAAGCAGAGAGGTCATTTGAAAGTTAGTGTTAGTGTGACTCCCAGGGAGCTTGAAGAAAACAGTTTAAGTAACTCAATTACTTGCATGAGATCTCAGTGATGATGTGGGCAGGAGAAGGGGAGGTTGCCAAATGTGTACCAAGGGACATGTGCCACATCTGACAGTTTTGCAGAGTTAGTGGAATCTAAAAAACCTGGGCCTTTACAGGTGGAAAAACTTTTCTGGAAGTGTAACATCTTCATTGTTCTTACCTACTTGCTAGTATGCTGGGCCAAATCCAGTCTGTAGTTCTCCCTATCTAAATTCAGCTGCAAGATTGTGCTTTTTTGTTTGCTTATTTTTTAATAAATGCTATTCTTAACTTTCTCTTCTTTGGTATCATGGGCTTTCTCGGCAGCTACTGTGTTCCACCATACAGTTGGCTGCATGCTGGGGGTGGAGAATTCCTTTTTGTCCATGTGCATGTTTCATAAGGCTCTAGTAGCTGTCCTGAAGTTCATAGTGATTTCCAAGGAATGTAAATACTTGTACCAGTTAATTTCAGGAGAAGTGTAGGGTGTGAATACATGTATTAATCTGTCTCAATGATGGACAGTATTCCTACCAGTTAAGCTCAATTCAGGCTTGTTGGCACAATCTGTATCTTTATGCCAGAAGAAGGGTATCTCTGTGTGCAGGTGATGCTGCCTTTTCACTGCCATCCTCTGCCATGTTTTCCATCATGTGGGTTATCTTTAATTTTTGCCAGAGACCACTGCTGGAATTTGCTATCCCCAGAAGGCTTAGATTTTCTTTTCTGATGTCTAAATTCAGGGACAACTCTGGCGAAGACTTTAAGATGCTGCTTTTAAAGTGTATTATAATAGTGCCTAGCAACCACACCCCCGTTGTGCTAGGTACTTTACAAACATAAAATGCACAGAATATATCCTGAAAAGTTTTGGAAGTACTTTGTGTACAATTTGATCCTGTTAATTGGTGCTCCAATGAGACCATGTAGATTGAATAAACTCAAATTTGTTTGCCAGTCTTTTGAGAATCAGTACCTAATGTTTCCACTGCTTATCAGCTGCCATGGTCTGAGCTGGACAAGACAGTCTCAAAATTAATGTCTGCATAAGGCAAAGGTGGAATATGTTTAATGAAGTAGTTCTTCTGGGGGGAAAATGCCAAGTCTATTTTAATTTTAATTATTTCCTACACCATTAATGTACAGTTCAGATTTAGGTTTTCCAGCAGGTAAAATCTGTAGAAAATAGGATGCATTTTAATATGCTTCCTTCTAACTAATAATGTAAGTATGTAATTTTGCTTTCGCCTACATATAATGAAATAATATTGAAATAATTATTGTAAACAGCATACATGTCCTGTTGTTGGCTTTTCTTCAGATGTTTCTTCACATTTGGCTAAGTTCAAGTAATAAATTGCTGAAAAACTGGAAGACACTCTGGAAGCAGATTAATCATCTGACTCAGTATTGTCTTTTAGTTTGCCACAAGAAATCTTTCCAATCTATGAGATCATGGATTAGCTGGCTGGAAAATTTAAAGAGAGGCATGAAGAACATTCCCTTTTTTTGCTGCCTTCTCTGTGAAACCTGCAGGATCTCAGCAAGGCATAAATGACAAATGACTCTTCTTTCCAAGCTTTACCACAAATCTGTGTTACAATGAAAAAATCAGGCATCTGAATTGATACCTCGTTTTATCTAATTTTGGACATTGTAGGTGGCATTCATGTCATGAGATGTAGACTTATATATTTGAGACAATGATTTAGACTTGCATTATAATCCATGAAAAGAAATGAACACTTGTAGAATGTGATTCGCTTCAGATTTCTAAAAACAGGTTGCATAAATTTCACTTTAAAAGTCCTTTTTCTTCCCATTGATGAAAAAAGAGGCAGTGATTAATTCTAACATGCCATTGACGCTAGCCATGTAGGTGATACAGTGTCTGTTCTGCCTGTCCATAGGGAAGAGCGGTGGTGGAGACTGGCAAGTAGATCTGATGCTTCAAGGCAAATTGTTAGGATTTGTAGTCTCCTTCATACACCTTTCAAGATAGTGAACATCTGGGGGGTTTATGACAGCTAGATTGCAAAGAGGTCACCAAACCTAAACGTATTGACAGTTAAAGAGTTGTTAATGTTGAATTTAGCGTCACAAAAAGTAGCATGTATTGACATAATGGTATTATTATATTGTGAAGCTGTGCAGTAACAGTTGTGTATTATTGCTGCAAATTTCTATTTATGTGGATTTCTTTTAAGAGCATGCTTTATATTTCCTTGGATTCACCTGAAGGATTTTGAGGATCTTTACATCATTACTATAAAGCGCTTTTCTCTCGGTTACTGTAACTGTACAACCAAAGCAGCACGCAGCTGCCCTGCGAGTGCATGCGTGGACCCTGCGAGGGAAAATGTAGCCCCAGGCTGGACCACCCCGCGGCACAGCAGTCGGTGGCCTCTTGACACCCCACAGCCGCCTTCCTCCGAACCCCCTGTGCTCCCCTCCCAGCCCGCCCTGTGTGAGTTCCCTGAGGATGTGCTCTATCCATGAGAAAATGTGGAACTAGGTGCTATAAAATGTATAGTCGCTTTAAATTTAATATTGGCTTGGAAACAATCATAATAAGATGGCTCTACTTGGAGTCTAAATTGCATTACAAATGCAAATGTAAATGCTAAAAATTTCCTTGCAAATGTTCTTTGCTGTGAGGATGAGCTGTATACAGCAGAGGCAGATCACAAGTTAGGCTAACAATACAGCTTTTGCTCTTGTGGGCAGAGTAGATGACATCTGTTGTGACTTTTTTTTGTTGTTTGGTTAGTTTATATCATTAATTATTTTTTTCTTTTCTGGTACCATACCACTTTGCTTATTTGGCTGCGTTGAAGTTGCAACTTTATTGCTCAACGTACTCGGATGTGATGATGTCAACGGCAAGAACATTCCATCCTCTCCTTGCATAACAAACAGGTTATGCTTATTTTGTAATTGAACTTTGCATTCTTCAGAAGACCTAGTTTTATAATATTCTGTATCTCTTTTCTAGCTTAATTCTATATGCATGCAAAGGGGAGGCAAAGTGAGTGTGACTGGACTCTAAGAAATCTTTTCTTCAGTTGTAATCTTACTGAAAGTTGTTACAAATTTTGTTCTTTTCTGCATCCTTGGAAGGGAACTGCATCCAGCGAAGTAACCACCGTAAAAAAGCAAGTTGTAGGTTGCAGCAAGGATGAGGGTTATGTTCACAAGGACCGAGAAGAATAGTGACAGCAGAAGGCGCAGACATGCTCTGTCCAGAGGAGGGGTTTGCTGGTGCTTGTTGGTCAGCGAGGACGCAAAGAGTGGCAGCTGGGAGAAGGGGGAAGAAGAAAGAGATGTTATTAGTGGGAGTTATTAGTGGGACTGTAAATAAACCAGTGCCACTGATTTACTATTTGAAGATTTATGTTTGAGCAAAAATACTGTTTCTTTAAAGTTAAAAATTAGTGAAATTGATGCTTCAATGAAGATGTTTTCTTTTGTAACAAGGGCTAGAACATTTTAACACCAACAAGTTTCTCCCTGGGTTCCCTTCTCTGCCCTGAATTTGGGAACTGGCTATTTTTTGTTGACTGAATTCAGATGCCGTGCTGTATTGAGTTTGGCAGAATGGCCAAAGTTTGAATTTGGCTTGTATTGGTTAAATCAAGCTTTTGATTTGGTTGCCTATTGTCCAGTATGCTAATCCATGTTATTTCCAGCTGAGTTGAAGTGTAAAGTCATTAAAGCAGCGTGGGCCTTTTGTTTGTACAAGGAAAGGTTAAGTTCTGCAGGCAGCTCATACTGCTGCCAGCATGGCTGCTAATCTGAGTTTGGGGATTAATTACCTGTAACAGCTGCAGAGTCCTGGGCTGAGCAGAAGTCTGATTTGGCCAAAGTTTGGAAAGCTTTCTCATGGGGAAAGTTTTTCAGCATTTTTCAGGAACTTGAGTTCTGATTTAGTTTGCTTAGAACTGGGTACTTGCATTACCACTATGTTCAGCCTAATAATATCCTACTGTTGATATTTTAAATATGCTCTGAAAATCCTATAACAGAATTAACAAGCCATTGAAACTATATTAGCCTGTAGCTATTTATGGACTGTCAATATTGTTACAGTCTTTGTTTCTGAGTTGCTTCTAATCCAGCTTTTGGTAACCACAGCTAGCTGTTGGGGGTGCGAGGGGTAAGGAAGCCAAAAGGCAGTTTACGAACAGATTTCAAAAACAATTTGTGTTGGGGTGGTTTGGAGATGAATAGATTTTTTTTTTTTTTTAATTTTAAATGCAATTTTTCCCCAGACCCTTCTGATTAAAAGTTTGTATGTATGTATTTTTGGATGTGCTTTTAAATGTACTCAGAAGCTGTTGTTTTCCTATTTTAAACACTTACTTTGTTTTAAAATTCAACACCAGTTATTATTATGCACAAACCATTTAACTTTCATTTTTTGCCCTTGCACAAAAGAAGTGGAAGACTCTGGTTTGGAATGGAGGAAAATTAAGTACACAAGAAATGAAAACAAATACCAGCTTCTTCACAAAGAGAGATTGGCTTTAACAGAAGAAATATGTGCTGTGGACTTGTGTTAGGAATGAGGGAGAAGTCAATTATGATTGTAGATGGTAGAATAAATATGCATTTTTGCTAAAGTATAACTTACTAAGTCTTCAAATGAAAGCTATAATCCAATCATCACTTGACTAACATTACTTAAAATGATCCCGTAAGTTAATATCCAACTTTTTTTTTAGGTTTCAAATCCACCTAGTTAAATAAAACCTTGCAATTGTCTTTAAAAACTGCACGTTTTTTTTTCCCTAATAGATACTGACTTTGACATCTTTGGCATTGCTTGTGTCTTCCTTTCTTCTTCTTTTTCCTAACTTAATATTGTAAGAAATTACAATGCTTCTATGTGATAGGAACTGCAGTGGAACGAAAGTGCTCATTTAGGAAAAATATTCTTATTACTAGTTTTGGGTGGAAAGAATGCGTAGTCCTCATCAGGGAGTTGCAGGCTTTAAGCTTCTGTGGATTATTTCCAAATAATGGGTGAATTATATGCAAAGTAATGACCCTTTTAAGAATTTGCAGGCTAAGAGTACAATTACTGAGTAATTCTGACTTTATTTCATGTTTCTATTTCAGTCAGAGGGAATGTTCTCATAAAGCTGCTGGTATAAATTAGGAGTTAGCAGATGGGGTTAATACCTATCCTCCAGTCTGTGGACGATAACTTGAAAAAGTGTAAGCCTGTCTGTTGCTTATATATGTGCAATGTATACATTCTCTCACATATTTGAGAAAGAAAAATCTGGAAGGGTGTGTAGCATATCAGAAAGTATAGCGCTCTACCTGAATGACTGCCAGTGCCAGAATGTTGTGTTGAGCAGAACAGTGAAGGGTGATGGTTGATCGCTCCAGTTCAGACATGTAGATAATTGACAGTGGGGCCCAATTAACACTAAGTAGCCCTGAAGCCGACCTCATTATCACATCTTACTTAAGTACTCATCTTTTTTTTTTTTTTTTTTTTTTTAATTTCCATCTCTTCCTTTTGGTGACTTAAAAACTTCCTCAAGAGGTCATCAGGTCTGAGAAAAACCTTGTTTTTACCTGCAGCCAGTTATATAAAGTATTCCTTGATGGTTACACATTGTTGATAATGCATCTTTTTGTGCTGTTTTACTTAGATGACAGTGCCTCTGCTGCAAGCAGTATGGAGGTAACGGATCGCATTGCGTCTCTGGAGCAACGTGTCCAGATGCAGGAAGATGACATCCAGCTGCTCAAATCTGCCCTTGCTGATGTGGTTCGACGCTTGAATATTACAGAGGAACAGCAGGCCATGCAGAACAAGAAAGGACCTACCAAAGGTTTGCATTTCAGATATATCTAAAATAGGTAGTGCGATTCAATGAGTGCAATTTATATGTATTAAAATAGGTTATTCTTTAGATCTTTGAAATGCTCAAAATCAACAAATCAAACTAAAGAAAAAAATAATTTTGAAATTTAACCTGTTAAAGAGAACACATAAAAATCCAGGTGGTTAAATCTATGAGCCTTCTGAAGTTCCCATGAACCAGTGAAACATTTCCATGTTCCTGCTGCTTAATCCACTCCCTATGTTTAACCATGGCTACCACTTCCTGACTTTTGATTAAGATTATTTTATAAACTCTTTGGGGAATGTATCGTCTTCTATGGGTGAAACCACAGAAGTTGTTTTTTTCTGATAGAAAACATTAATTAAATTGAAGTAAAATGTAATTTTCATTTAATTAAAAATGTCTAAAGGGTCTTTGGATGGTGCAGGCATAGCCAAAGACAGCTCTGAGCCAGCGCAGAGGTGACATGGCCGAGGAGCTGGTACACCACCAGCTGCTCAGAGCTGCGGTGGGAGCCTGACCCCGTCCCAGCGCAGCAGCTCCAGAGCCAGCGAGGTGGCAGGTGGGACAGGCGTTGCCACTCGGCAGTATGCTGTGCTGTGCCCATGTGCTGCAGCGTCCTCTCTCTGGGTTCCTGCTCTGCAAGAATGGGTTTGTACACAAATCAGAAAAGCTGGAGTTGAACATCCAGCGCTTTGCGGTAGTAAAGGTTTATTAGAACCCAACCGGTGTGATTTACTGTAGTCTATGAGGCTGCAAAAGCCTCGGTGACTGCCTATGTGTGGCTTAGCAGAAATGCACAAGCTATTTTTGGGTAGTTCTAGGAGTAAGAGTGGTGGCAACCTAGATGTGGAAAGAAAGTATGGCTGACTTCACAGGCTCTCTGTTGTCTAAATTGAGAAATAGTTTCTTTTGGGGTCCTGGTATGTATTAATATAAATTAAAAATTCACATCAGAAGTATGATTGTAATTATGGATTCATAATTTTCCCAGCTGGAAATTAGGACTTCCTTTCATCTCAGTTATATATTTGTGACTTTGTGACAGATATTTACTTTTAGGCATTGATTTAACAGAATAGGTAAGAAACTACTGAATTGATTTGCTGAACTGAGATGTTGTGTTTGTTATAATGTTTTGTGTCTGGAGACAAATTACAGAGCCAGATTAGTTGATTGTATATCATACTAGTTGTTGGACAGAATACACAGTAAAAAAGTCTGTGATCTTGTTTTCCTGTTCTCTTCCCTTTCTGTTATATTCTCCTCATTTTGTCTTTGTCTGATTGCAAAAAAAAAAAAAAAAAAAAAATCAGATAAGGTAAATGTTACTAAAGATAGCCTCCACTGTGACAAAATGTTCCACCAAATCTGGTTGTACAACGGGTTAAGAGGCTTTATGTTGCCTGTAAAATAGATATTATCTGATGTGTGGAGAAAATAAGGCCTCGTAATTACTACTGAGTTGTAACCAAATCAGTTCTTCTTGCCTGCTGGCTTCACTTAGCAAAATGCAGACCAGATTTCTATGGATTCTGTGAGCAGAGTTGAACTCTAAATCAGGAGATGCTTTCTTGGTCGTGGCAGATCGCTAAAGCCATAGTTCAATGTACATTGAAGAAAAGCTGCTGTAAGCCTATCCTTCTGCCTTCTGTGGCTGTTTGTTGGGGTTTTTTTGGGTGGGTTTTTTTTTGTTTGTTTTTAAAATGTGTATATGACATGAATACTTCTTAATGTGTGTGTGAAATGACAGCATAAGAGGTTTTACTGTGATAATGCAAATGGAGGACTACAAAGGCAATTGCTCATCCATTACAAATTACTGAAGTGAGTCCTGATAATTGCCAACTAAATACAACTAATTTCTGGAAATAATTGCTACTGTAATAATTTATGTAAAGAACTTCTAATTTTACTATATATCAGTTGTATCATTAGTGTATGGTCAGCCTTATTAAATGTACTCTGGAACATAGAACAGAATCTGAAGTATCCTGATCGTTAGTTTCTTCCAGCAGTTTTGTCAAATATGATACATTTCACATGATGGCCTGTTTTTCCTGTAGTAGGCACAACTACTTTGTAATGGACTGCATGCAATTACTTAGCATAAGAGTAAGATGAATTTCAGTATCGGAATAGCATTACGGAGGCTCGTGATGGAGACTGTTAGGAGAGGGGTTTGCTTAGACATGGGTGAAACTGGAGCCGTGGCTTCTTGGGTTTTGCCACTTGGGCTGCATGGGACTTGATCCATTTTCTTTCCGTTGATGGTTTAATGACAAATTCCACATTTAGAATTGTAAAAAGTGGCATTTGAGCTCACAAAGTGTCATGGAAATCTCATCCAGGCAAACCGGGTTTTGAAGCATATTGTATGCTGCTTCTTTCATTTGATCTATAGATGAAGTAGATCAGGATTAAAAGCGTGTGTGTAAAACCTCGGGGGGAGCTTCGTGCCTTTGGAAAACAGGATCCTCAGTGTGCTATTTAAAGTCTGGAACAAGAAGCTTCATGGGACAGAAGATGACATTTTCTGAGTACATCAGATTTAAAATTGGTTTAAAGATTTCAAACTTCAGGCTTTCAAACCTATAACGGAGAAAAGCTTGAGCTTGTTTTCAGTCTTTGTGTGTGTTCTTGTTCTAGGCTTGAGCTAGGCAGCTTAAAAGCAGTGTACATCATGGAATATGAACTGCTTATCTTGTCCATTTGTGGAGCTCCTTCACTAATGGTGTTTTGGGTTTTTGTTCGGGGCTTTTTTTTCCCCCTTCCTTATTTAATTCAGCTACTTGGTGGAGTTCAGTATGGCTTCCTGCCTTTGTTTTACTTGTGTTTGTTTTTCTTTCCTTTTGCAATTATCGGTTTGTTTGTAAACTTAACAGCCCTATTAATCCATAGATGAGAGTATAACTAAAAAAGCTGCTGCTGAGGCTGATAAACATGTCAGTCCTGCTACCACAGGTAAGACCCTGAAGCAACAGAACTTCCAAAATAAACCTTACTGACAAAGCAATAATACCAATGTGTTTGAGTTACTGACTTCTAACAGCAATGACATGTTTGGGGTTGTTTGACTGTTATGTCAGTTACCACTGGTGTGAAATAGCTGTTGTAAGTAAAACCAAATAGCTCCAGAGTAAATAGTGGATTAATTGAATAGTGTATAGTTTTTCTGTGTGCATGTTAAGAGTTTCGTGATGTTGCTTTCTACGCTAGCTGATCATGGGGCTGGATCTTTAAATTTCCAGCTCCAGAAGTGTGTGTTCTGGATTGGCACTGGATTTGAAGCAAAACCTCTGTTAAAGGTTGCAGGGTTTATTCCTGGCTGCTGCTAGTTTCGATTTCATAACGTGAGCAGAGTAAACAGACTCCAGCTAGTTCACTCCAGCTACTTTTTAATAGGCATTTTTTATGTAACTATAACGAAGGAAAATAGTTTATTAATTTGTTTATTTAACTTTGTTTTTTGTTCTAATTCATGATCTCAAAGCCTCATTAAACTTTTGTGAGCTACAGAAATCTTATCAGGAAACAAGCCTACAGCTGGTCTAGTGTAGCTATCTATGCTTCTGTAATATGCAGCAGAATCAGTTTTATACATACAGATTAATTACAGCGTTGCAGCACTTAGTCAGGAAACAAGCAGTAAAGCATCCAGCATGAAACTGTAGAAGGAATTTAATTTGGAAGAATGAATACTGTAGAAGTAAATAGGATCATGATATCTGAATCCCTTAATTAAAAGAAGTAATAAATAAAGAGAAGAACGAGAAGCCAAAGTACAGTAAGTTTTAGGTGTTTTGTATAAGCTCTAAAGACAGCACTAGTCTGTTAAAATAGATCATGGAAGTCAGGGCTGGAAGGCACCATGAATTCCTTTAAGTCTTGTTTAGCCTTGCCTTAAAGTTTCCTGTAAAATCAGAGACCCTCGCTCTTCCTGTCCTCAGGAAGAGTGATACTGTCTCACCCTATCAGTCTTCTGCAGTTATAGGCTCTCTGATCCTCAGTGAGCATGGATAAAATTTTCTTATTTCTTTTCTTTGTTGACTTGTTTTCATGTCATCCTTCAGTCTTCTAAGCCCAATAAGCTTTATTCCTTCAATATTTCCTTATGGTTTGTTTTCTAAACTTCTCCCCTCTGAACAAATAAATGATGAATACATGACAAACAAGTATATGTTTTAACAAGGTTTCAAGACACAGTTTCTCTTGAAACTTGCATTCCTGAGTAGACCATATTTACTGAGCTAATCTCGGGGCACAGGCTTTCACGTTTATCTTCTGTTGTTCAATATATGAAAACTTCAGGTGAACAAGTCAATAAATGCTTGCCGTCAGTGCTACAATAAGATGTTATCATAATATAACCTAGGACTGTATACAATTGTTAATTTTTAGATTTTTTTAATTTTTGCTTTTTAGATTATTTATCCTCAGCAGTCTTTTTTTGAAGAACATTTCATAGGTATTCTCTCTGCAATGCTCTCCAAGTTCAGTGAAATTTTATCTTGTGTCCCTTAAGTGACTTGTGAGTGCTGCCTTCTCTCAGGAGTTGTTTCTCAGAACCCACTTTTCGTTCAGAGACTTTTGGCATCTTTACAAAGCCGGCTTGTGATATGAAGTTCTGTCAAGTGATGTACTTGAGTGTACAGCTTTCTTCTCTGCTGTAGGGAGAGCACTAGTTGTGTTTGTGTCTGTGTTTTCAGGGTATGGTCCACTGTAGTTTTCATGTTTGTACTCATTGCTTGCAGTTTTAACCACTGTTTGTTTTTGCAACTAATTTCTAACGTACTTGATGGAACTTTTCTAATATTGATTACAGGTATGACATGTATATAATTTTTTTTGAGCCAACATTTGATCAGAAGAACAAAGGTGGATAATATCAGCTCATTAAGTCCACTGTTTTGCTGATTTCAATTGCTTTTTATGACTAAAGGGTAAAATTACGTTTTGTCAAACATAAGCTCACATTCTTTAAAAGAAGGGATTTTTTCAGGGAATAAGGATTTCTTAATAGATCATTTACTTGTGGAAAACCTGCAAGAACATTGAGGGATAAAGAGCAGGAGTTTCTGGGGTGGCAGCCTGACTTCATTTCTTGCACTGTTCTGAAAGCTCTCCAAGTGGGCAAGAGACTGACGCTCTTTTAAGAGAGCAGGATTGTTTTTGGTGGCAACAGCTACCTTTGCACTTACCAGTAAGCTCCTTGAGCTGGAACAGAGTTTTACCGATGAGACAGGTTATAGAATTGTGTGCTAAAGCCATATGCAGATGACTTGCTTGATATAAGTAATAAAAATCAAAAAATTTCTCCTTGTTAAAACCCTCATCTATGATGAATTTGGCAATAGTGAAGCAAAAATGGCCTACTACACATATATTTTTAAATATTCTTACGTTGTTTGCTGGGGGGAAAAAAAAAAAAAGAAAATTAAACCAATTATTTCATCTTCTGCTTCTTTTACAGCAAGACCGCTGGTACAAACCCTGCCTTTAAGGACTACTGTTAATAATGGGACTGTGTTACCAAAGAAACCAAGTGGCTCTTTACCTTCCCCATCAGGAACCAGAAAGGAAACTGTATCACCAGCAGCAAAAAGGTACACATCTATCAGAAACATAATCATTAAATTGAGAAAATAGTGTATCTCGTCTTTTAAGCTTCTAGATACATAGTTTTTCTTACTTGCAAAGCAATGGTCTAAATAGTTCAGAAAGAAAAGGAGAGATGGATTTCATTCTAAGAGGCTTTAAACTTATTTGGTCTAATTAGAATTAAGGTTATTACCATGAATTTTGAAAGAATGCACAATGCTTGGTCTACTAGTTTGTGTTATTTTCTTGCTACTGCAGGGTAGCATATAGAGAATAAAACATTTCTACTGTGCTGTTGCATAACATGAAAAGTAGAGCAAGGATTCTTTTAGTAGCTAGTAGAAAATATATAGTCTGCAGAGAAACTGTGCTATCATTACAAATCAGTATGTTACCTTTGGTGGTTTTCTCTCACTAAAAATTATTATAGAAACTGCATGTGCAATGTTAGAAACGTCTCAGGGAGGAGGAAAATTCTATGCCTAGCACATTATGCAAATGAAAATATCCATCTTTAGATATCTTACCGTTAGCATGTATTTAAGTCCTTTCAAAAATTACTGTTCTGTCTCAATTTGCTTTGTGTGTGTGTAGGGGTTTTTTAAGTCGGCTACATGTTTTATACATCTAGGTTATATGGAACGCAATGGATCGGGTGCAGCAAGTTCAAGTTACATGTGACAGTGATTGTGGTGCTAATCTGCTGTACGGTTTGCCTGTAAAAGACAGTAATGTGGGGTGGGGTTTTTTTTACATTTCTTTTGTTGTGTGTCATCCTCAGTTTTTGTAGTGATGATGCTGTTGACTCTGAGGAGGGCAAGTTGTGGAGATGAGAGCGTTAACCTGCTAAGATCTGAGGTCTCTTTTGTAAGGAGAATTTTTCCTTAAAGGGGAGATGGTGACTAAGGATATGCCTCTCTTTGTTACTGTGTTGAAGGGGACTGATTTTCCAGGAAACTCCAGGTTTTGTTATTCTAGAGAAGAGAGGAGCTATGCTGTGTCCTATTAAAATTGGAAAATACCATATTTATTTGTGTCACACAAATGAACTCCTGTGAGCTCCTATGAACTGGGGCTCGCTCTAGCTGTAGGTTTTGGCAGGTTGGCCTGAATCAGCCCTTAAGGTAAGAGAAGGAAGGCAAATATGTATAAAATGTTATCAAAATTTTGAAAATGGGTGAAAGAACATGCCTTTTAAAAAAGAAAATTTATTAGTGTTTAAAAAGGAGTACTATTTTGTATATGCTGAATTTTTAAAGAAATTTTGTTCTTTAGAAATTATTTTGTCTTAATAATTCTTGTAATTTCATTCTCACTAATAAAGTTTCAAGTAGTAATTATAAAACACATGAGAGAGCACAAGCATTGGCACGCTTCACTTGTGGGGAGGGTGTGATTCCTGAGTCTCTACACTCCATCTCTAAGGTTCGGCGTAGGACTTTCTGCCCCAGAGCAGGGTAGAGGAGATGCAGGTCAAGATCATACTTGTGCTTTCTCGATTCTGAGAGTCCTTTGCGTAATTCGGGTCCATCAGGTATTGCCTGCAGCCTGTAGGCATTATCCTAGCTCAGGATCCCTGTAGATAAGTGACACCCTGTAGCCCTTCCACCTGACCCATCTGCAGTCTGGATACCCTGAGCGCTAGCAGGAAGGTCCTTAAGGAGCATCCTTAGGGAGCATTTTTGGACTGTCTTGATTCCTGTATGAGAAAGTCTTCCACAGGTTAAGGATTTAATGTCCTTTTATTATGCTTTATCCCTTCTCTTTGCTAAAGAGACTAGACTGAAGGCGCTTTAAATATGCGGTATGAAAATGTATATTCAGTTTGGAAAAGAAAAAATACACATGGGCAGTTCTGCTGAAATAGATGGACACTTATTAAGAATGCTTAGGAGAGCGGGGTTATTCCATGTCCTGAAAAAAGCAGTTTTAAGTGCAGGTGTTGTGGAATTCCTGTTCCCTTCAAATGCTCTAAAATTCTGTATTGATTGTACTTAATACGCAAATTTTATTTTTTATGAAATTATATTAATGTATATTTCTGTGCCTTGCCTATAAATATACTTCAAAATAAAGAGTATGGAATGGTAAGGACCTCACCAATTAATTACTGTACAAAACTTTTTTTGGTAAATTAGTCTCTACTTTTAGTAGCTTTTGATAATGAACCTTAAAATAACTGCTAAGATTTCATGTTTTTATAGTAAATCATGCTCCAAATACTCAATATTTAAGGATGATGTATTAAGTGTTCCAAGTAGCTTACTTGCAAATAGTCAAGTAGATGAATTCATTATGAACTCATTAGTATAAATTCATTCATTCATACTTTATATTAAAATGGACCCATTTACATTCAGGAACTGTATATATTTATGCATAAAACAGTAATGGAAATATAGCAGCAAGATCAAATAGCTTTCTTTTTTTAAGAGATAGGACTTGTTTATTTGTGTTAAGAAGCTTCACTCAGTGTTGAACAGTTTATAGATGATGTGTAATTTTTAATAATTTTTTTAGTTATGATTTTTGTCATGGTTTTATAGTGCTCTTTTCATATAAACTGATTCTAAAACTACTACTACTTCACATCATGTAGGTATTCTTTAGCCCAAAATATGGTAATTTGGCATAGCAGCTCTAAATAGAATTAAGTGTTAATTTCAGCTTGGATACTTTTAATACTTTTCTTATATAGTATAGGTGCAGAACTGAAAAATCTGAATTTTTTCAAAATGTGAAAAAGTAAAATTTGAAAAGTGGAAGTAAAAAAAAAGAGAAAGAAAAAATCGTAGTTTTTCTGAGTCTTCTTTTAAACCTCTGGTCTGCTGTTGTGAATTACAAATATCTGCTAGGATTACTATACTAGAAAAATATAATCTTCAATTTTTTTTCTGGCCTATGACCTTAACTTCAAAAGAGGCAAACATCCAGGTTAATCAAGTCCCTCCCAAGTGTTTCACTGAACACAGTTATGAAAAGGTGGATAACAAATAACTAACTTTTCATTCTTCCATTCTCTGCTACTTTCACAATTTGGGTTAGGAAGTGTGTGATACCCAGTTGAAATTACATCAGTCTGTCCCTTGAAACAGTATGTCTTGCATATTTATATAAATACATGCAAATAATCTCAGTGGGGACCAAGTGTGCATCCATACATTCCACTGCTTAGAAATAGATGTACGTATTGATATGTCTGCAGACACAATCTCATTTCATACAATAGCTGTATTTAAATATGTTGGTTAACTCATTTGAACCCACAGGTTGGTACGCGGCTTATCTGCCTTGCTGGATTACCAAGGAGATGTGGTTCAGAGTTCACTACATTTTCTGATTTCCCATTTAATATTTGAAATGGAAATGACTTCTTCTGGCAGGAATATAAAATTGGAGGTAATAAAAAAGGCTCGAGGCTGAAAGGGTGGAACTAGCAGGCTTTTATTTGAGTTCTGCCACATATTCTGTCAATGACCTTATGCAAATCATTTAACCTTTATGCATATTGGTTTTCCATATGTAAAACGTGTATCTCTGGATATCAGTAGGTTGTCATAGGGCCTAATGTGATAATTAGATCCAGATCTTGCAAAGCGTTGAGTAACCTCAACTGACTCTGACTTCAATTAGAATTGAGGGCACCAAACCCCCCTTCAGTGTTCAGATCTCATATAGTCAACACCCAGTTATCCTAGTTAAGGAAGGAATGAAATAACCTGAATAGAGCAAAAGCACAAATACAAAACACAGGTCAATTGGATTATAAAAATACATGGTGCTAATACAATGCAGAAAACCTGACGATGCTGGTGATACTGAGACCAAAAATTCTGGTCCAGCACCAAAGGCGCTGCCGTGCTCAGGTGATGGGGTGCCACGTGAACATGGCTGGGCGGCTTCCAGGTGCATGCCGGCTAATGTAGAGCTGAAGGGATTGGATTGGATGTCCAGCGATGGGCTGGATAATAAGGAATTGCCTGCCTTTGAAAAGTGCTTCAAAGATGTCTTCGCAAAAAGCCTTTGCTCAGAGGGTTTGATTTTAAAGTTAATATATTTACTACTTTTATGCTGTAGAGGTGTAGAAGCTATTTCGAGTACCAGGTTTTAAAATGCTGCCATATTTTTCTTCTGAACTTTGTACATAGAATAATTATTTGAAATTTTCATTCTGATTGAGTTTAGTGTGTCGTGAGCAGAACTTTCCCTTCCCCCTGCACACTTCCTTTCAGACGTAACGTGGCTTGAAGTTCTCTGCTTAACACTAAATTTGTCTTTGGAATTTGGCCAGCACACAGTAGTAATGTTTTGTGTTCCCTATTAAAATCTAGGGTTTTGTGACTCATCTAGGATAGCTTTGTTTCCAAGAGTTGAGGGGGGGGGAAAGGAAAAAAAAAATGTAAGGGAGGAGAATGCAGACGGTACCTTTCCCAGCAGGGATGCTGCTGCAGGCTGCCGGCTAGCACATACTTTGCCTTTCAAAAGGAGACAATCAGTTATTCTTTCTCCCACAGCAGATTGTAAAGTATTACAATGCTGCAAAACTCTGACAATGGAGATCAAAAGGAAGAAGCTGGAACAAAGAAAACATAAAGAGCTTTGTTTGTAGGGAGAATGAAATACTTTAATATGATAAATTCCTGTTCGCCTAAAGTCTAAACACATGGCCCCTAGGAAATTGTTCAGTCGCCTGGAATTAATGTTCTGTGTTCTCTTCTGGGGGCAGTGATAGTTTGTAACTGGCACACACACAAACTCTGTATCGAACCTTCAATTAAGTCTTCTATTTAACAGTTGACTCTCAAAGAAAATGTTTTAAAATAAACCGAATGTAAATCAAAAAAGAAAAATCCCTCTCCATTGAACTTCGAGTGGCAAAACTATTATGCCACTTCACTATATCTCTAACAATTAAAGTTATTAGTCCATTTTCCTCAAAGGCATAATGAAATTAAAGTCATATGTTATTCTTGAATTTATTCTAATTGATTTAAATGAGGGTCAGAAAGAGTGCTAGACAAGTTTCAAAATATTATGAGTATCATCAGTTACTGTCTAAGAGCATTATGCACTATTTTTTAATTTATTTTCTTGAAAAGCTTTTATTTCCCCCCACCCCAGCCAAGTTTTAGTGATTAAATATATATATTTTTTAATTTTGGCCAGATTTGTTCACCACAATTCCGTAATGCAACCATCTGAAACATTCATGCTATGCAGTGGTATATGTATGTATATATGAGGATTTATTTTCTTGTCTTTAATGTTGCTTTTTTAATAGTCTTTGTCTTCTAGCTGGATCATCTGTCTTGTTTCTTCAGCCTCTGATTTTTTTTTTTTTGAGTCGCTTTAGAAATGGTCAGTGTATTGGAGCATTGCTGAGATTTTGTCATTCAAAGATACATTGGTGTTCTTAAATGTATGGTTTGAAATGATCAAACATCTAACTGAGTCAATAAGCACTGTGTTGTTTACTCTTGCACGTGACTTCATATCTTGAAAGCATGCAATTATGTCTTTTAATGTAAGTTTGTTTTAAATGTCTTGTTTCCACATTTTATCGTTGCATTCACTTTTTATTCTGCTTTGTTTACGCACCTCTCAATCTGGATTAAGCAGGTCTGTGAATCTTCTCAATGCATGCAAACTGAAAAAGCCTGCTCTAAGGTGAGGGATCCTTATGGCTTTGTAGTGTTGAAGCTCAGTTGTTTTTCCTTTCTGTTTCGGTTCAATGCATAGAAAGTGGCTGTTTTAGTACAAGCATTGACATGGTTGAACTGTAATTATTATTCCCATTGTTAACATTTTCAGAAGTATGTGTTTAAAACTTTCTCATCATTGATAAATACATTGCAAAACTTGGATAATAACAACTTCAGTTGTGGTATCTGCATTATCTCATGCTAACATAATTTATATTATAGGGGTGTTTCATTAGACCACATTGCTGTCTTAAACAAGTTAAAAATTGTGTTACCAGATGTTATCGTTTTAAACAATTTAAAATGCTCTCCTTTCATATCACTAATGTGGAAGCCAAATTCTGGAATCCAGTTGTACTTTTACAAACCTGTAAGTTAAGAGTATTTTCTATCATTTTAAATTCCTCCTCAGGTGACAGTGTATCCGCTGTAGCCATGGATATAATCACTGGTGTTTAACACTATAGCTACCAAAATGTGTATATGCCAAAACTGAGTTAATATAATGGATTTATAATCCTCTTTTCCAACCACCTGCTAATACTTCTCACTGGGCTTTTTTTGTTGTTGTTGAAAGTTTAAAATAAAATTTGTCAGAAAATAGCATTGCTAATTAATTTAAGCAGTAATGGACATCAGCCAAAAGAGTTTAAAAGAACTTTGTTCCTGTGGTAAAAGTAGTTTTTATACTGATATGAGACTTCATTATTCAGAATGAAGATAGCATTACACTTTTAAGCTTTAGTCCCACCCATTCATTTTTAATCCACCAGTTCATCTTTTGAATGTTGATAGCTATAAAAATAAAACCCCAAGCAACGTTAAAATTAGTTTAAAATTGCTTCTGTAACTTACATTTTTTTTCTAACATTAGTATAATTTGGTGATTTCCTTAATGTAATTTCAGTGTAGGCTGATATTGCCTCTTCTTTTCCTTAACCAGCAAAAGATGCCAAAATAAAGGTTTGATCCTGCAGAATCACACAGAGAGGATGTTTTTGGAAGCACTGTGTGTAAAGTAGTGGAAGGACTCATGCTAATAAAGATATTTTATGTGGAGTAAAAATTTTCAGTATCAAGGCTTTATTTTTTTAACTGGAGTAGTATTAAATTGGATGATAGGAGATTCAGGGAGAACAGTTAAATGTTAACAGTATATTATTTAATTTACTAGAGGAGGTTTTTTCATGCATTTGACATTGAGATGACTTGGATAATGTTAGGCTAGTATAGAGGACACTTATTTCTGAAATGAAGACAGAATTAAATTCTTTCTACTGCCTTTTCCTTTCTCCTATTAATGTATTTTGTTCTGTGCCTGTGTGTAACTTTGCATTCTGCTTGCTCTCTTTATATCGCTCTCTCCACAGAAACAGCAATTTTTAAAATTTCAGCTTAACCATTTGAATCTTGCTTGTTTTTAATACAAAAACGTGGCACTGAACATCGGTTCTACCATCGCATGTTCCAGAAGGTTTTTTGTCAAGCTACCTGAGATGCATCTTAACATGCATCTGCTCTGTGGATTTCCCCCTGGATGGGGCTTCCTTCCTTTCAGAAGAGCGGTTGCTTTGCAGAAAGACTCTGGTTCAGTTGTTCCCATCATTTCTGTAACTGAGCCTCAGCTGAGGTGTTGAAACATTCCCCTCCTTGCTGGTAGAAAGACATGAGGGAGAAGGAATATGTTGGGTTTTTTTTAAAAAGTGTATCAATGGTGGTCTACAGTTGATAATCTGAATATTTTTTGACCAGACAGAAAAGTCGATCTCATTTCCTTTAGTTATGAAGAGCCAATGCCTCTCTTTCTTACACCACACACAAAGTGGGACGGAGCCTGAGGAGCTGACTGAGATAACAGGGTAGGGGTAGTTGTTAGGGGCTGATGGGGAGGTTTGGAATAGTCCTTAAGGATGTGTGAGATGAGCTTTATGGTAAGCAGAGCATCCCTGGGGGTTTACGCAGATCAAGGGGGAGCTGGCTGGGGATGGTGAAAGGGGCAACTGGGGTGAGACTGGGCCTAGAAGGAGCAAGAACAGAAAGAACTGAAGTTTTCACAGAGGGAGGGAGCTTGCGGTTGGGATTTGGGTAGAGGGGTGTGAGCTTGAAAGTGATCATTGGTGTCCATGATTTCTGGGGTGAGAGAGCTGCTGAAGGTGGTCATGTAGTTATGGGGATGTTATGGGTAAAGGGGACATTTCCATTCTGCTCTTTGGAGGGGAAAAAACAGCACTGGGGTGGGGGGAAATGAGACCCTGACACCGAGCCCTGCTGTTCAGCTGCTGCCGTGGGGGTGATTCCTGCCTCGGTCCGGTGAGGCTGCCCGCGATTCTCTGCTGCACTGGGGGTGCAGCAAAGTGAAAAGCATCGCCCAGCTCAGGGCCTCACTCTCAGCTGCTCCCTCTCCTGCTAGGAAGCATTGCTTTAGGGAGAAGTGCTTTGGACTAACGAAAAACCACAATAATTTGTCTCCCATAAGGCGTAAGCTCTGAGTGGGCTTCTCTTGACTTACTAGGTAGTACTGCTTGTGTTTTGGCTCACGTTTTTCCATCAGAGAGAGCTGGGTGTCTAAGAGATGCCATGAAGTTATACAAGAGCTCCCTGATAGCTATCTTGGCAGAAAGGATGGTTGAAGAGTGGGAGAGCAAGGCAAGCTTTAAGCTTTGAGAAACCCCTTGTCAGGGGATGTGGGGAATCTAATCTATTCACACATGTAAGTAGGAAGCATACATTTTTGACAAGGTAACAAAAAAATGCAGGCTAGCTCACCATTATTTGCACTTTGGGGTATGTTAAAACTAGGTTTGAACCACAGAATAATTGATGCTGAACGAAGACACAAAGTTAGCTTGCTGGTGCTCAAATTTTGACCTACTTTTGGCATTCTCTGTAGTCTGGCTAGAGGTGTCAGATAATACACTTTGTCTTTAAATCTTTCAGTTCTTATTAAGAGATTTCAAAAGTCCAGAAGTATGGAGTGGTAGTCAGAGATCTGAAATGTGACCTGGAAAATAGATATTGCAACTTACTCTATAATATTGGTTTAGCCCATCTTCTATTTTATGATTAAGGAAAAAGCAGTATGTTTGTTTCTGTTGCACCAGGTACTCAGCAAAACTCTTATGTAGGCTCTCTAACAAATCAAGTTATGATTAAAAACAAAGTTGTAGTTATTTTTAGGGTCAGCATTCTATTTGATACATTTCTCAAAAATATTTGTCGTAGACATATGTGCTTTAACAAGTGCCACTGTAAAACTTGTTCCTTTTTTTATTAGCACCGTTAAGAGAACCAGTTCCACTGAGCGTGTGTCCCCAGGCGGTCGGAGGGAAAGCTATGGAGATTCCAAAGCGAGTCGCAACCGCACTGGATCCACCAGCAGTTCATCTAGTGGTAAAAAGAACAGTGAAAGGTAACGCTATCTAAATATCTCCTCCTTTCTCTGCCTACTGCCCTAATAATGAAATTAGTTTCTTTAGTGCAATTAGTTTCTCTAGTTTAGCAAATATTGGGAGCTTTTTTTTTTAAAAAGCTCCAACAGTTGGACAAAAATATATTTTAAAACATTTCAAATAAAACAGGTTTTCAAATTTAGATTAAGTTTATTTGCCTTATTTCCAAACCACAAACAATGTGAGAACCTTGAGTTGCCTGGAAAAGTTTGTAATTATTAAACATACTTTTTCCATTATCTTAGTGTTTCTCTTGGTCTTCAAGTCCCTGACATGTACTTCTTCAGGTTCCTGGTTGTGGTGTGTTGACCCCAGCTGGCAGCTAAGCACCACACAGCCACGCACTCCCTCTCCCCCAGCAGAACAGGGGAAGAGACTAGGAAGAGCAAAAGTGAGAAAACTTATAGGTCAAGGTAAAGGCAGTTTCATAAATGAAGGAAGGAGGCAGGAAAACCAAAACAAGTGATGGAAAGGCAATCACTCACCACCTCCCACACGTAGACTGATGCCCAGCCAGTCTCTGAGCAATGGCTGCCTCAGCCCGAGGGTCAGATTAATAAGTGGAGGGAGAGGCTTACCTGCAAGTGTTATCCAAAGAAGCGGAATAAAGTGATGCCTTCTCCATGTATCTCTGATGATGCTTCTCTGTACTGCTGTACAAGGAAAAGAGAATGTCTTGTCCAAGGGTTTCAGACTCAGGATGGTCTTGAACAAATAGCTGATTCATTGATGCCTGTGGCGAAGTCACTGTATTACTCAGCTGGTTCTCTCCCATATTTCCTAGAGAGTGTTTAGTCTTGGCCATTTCACTTCACCTGTCCTATCCCAGTTTCCCACCACCAAGAAGTGGTATCGATGGTACTGTTTCACTATCTCACAGATGATGTGACCATAGAAACAGAATGCTAAAGAAGATCACGTAATAACATAATTTACCTGCTCTCTATGGGCATCAGTGCCGTCATAGAAGTCGCTGGGTTGCTCATGAGCTGATGGTATGGCACAAAACATCCCTTCCTTTTTATGCCTTCAGCATCTTCGCTTGATATAAGGAGTGACTGAGGTTGTTGTGTACTAATGGACAGCCTAAATATGGGTGATGAAATT
This sequence comes from Calonectris borealis, assembly GCF_964195595.1. Taxonomy (NCBI): domain Eukaryota; kingdom Metazoa; phylum Chordata; class Aves; order Procellariiformes; family Procellariidae; genus Calonectris; species Calonectris borealis. Next base: position 14,421,576 of record NC_134316.1, on the reverse strand, counting down.
ATTAACAGTTTGTTTCCTGGCTTACGTTTTCAGCTATGAAGCAAGACAGCAAGTGTGCAAAGTTTATGAAACTTGTGAGAGGCTTAGCAAATTATGGGAATAATGAAAAAATCAAGAATACCATCAAAGAAAAGGTTATAAAATTGTAACGAAGGAAGATAACTTAATTGTTTACACAAACTAAAAATTTAGCCAGTGTAAAATCTTGTTGGCGATGTGCATCTATGCACGTGAATGAGGTTTTTATAAGCTGACAGAATTCTGCAGGACGGGCCTTCTGGCACTTCTGGAAATTTGACTTTATTTCAGCATATGATTTTTTTTTTTTTTCCCTTAAATTTTTTATCAGATTATTGTAAACAACAGATAGCCTTTGGGGAATGTGTTTTGAAGAGATGAGAATGCTGCAATGGTACTTAATAGAAGTGGTTTTGGTTTTGTTTACAAGATTTTTGTACTTCACTTTAAATTTACTAGAAGACTGAAATATAATTGCAAAAAAAAATTACTACTTTAAGTAATCCCTAAATAAATACTATTTTTGAGCGCAAAACCAATCTTTTATTGGATTACTTAGGAGCCATGTCTCTTTCTGCATGTGCAGACTTGGACAGAATTGTTTCTAAACATCTCAGACCCTTCTAGCACAGAGAATATATACCTTGATACATCTGATAGAATACCGCTGAAGCAGAAAACCAAATATCAACACTTTTAGGGACAAGTGAGCCTGAAAGTTTTGAAAGGCAAAACTAAGCAAAAAATTAATGACCGGTGAAGGGACTGCTGAGAAGATAAAAGCTTGCTCTTAGTTTAAACTGGAAGTTCTATGAAGTGTTGCAATAGTTGCACTATTGTAGTAGCTGTAGTCAAACAGCTACTTGACTCAGTGAATTCGTTAACAAGGAGCTGCTGTTTTCTGTATTGATCTCTCAAAGCTGATAGGTTTAAGGCTGATTTTTTACTTTTTATTTGCCTATATGTATAACTTCCTGCTCTATGGCACATATCAAATTATAGCAATAGCCCTTATGTTGTGAACTCATTAATTCAAAAAGCCCTACCTTATATAAACAAAACAAATTTCTTAGGGAAACTTTTTATTAAAAAATTTAAATTTCTAAAATTAGATGGGAAGACTCTTCTTTCTGGAATGTGAGGAGGAAGTACAACTACCAATGGTGAAATGTCATTACATTTCCAATTAACTGTAGTTTTTCAAAAAAGTTTGTCGTGGTTTAACCTGGCAGGCAGCCAAATACCACGCAGCCGCTCGCTCACTCTCCCCTCCCCCCCCCCGCTGGGGCAGGGAGAGAATCGGAAGGGTGAGAGTGAGAAAAAACTCATGGGTTGAGATAAAGATAGTTTAATAGAACAGAAAAGAGAAAATAATAATAATAATGATAGAATACACAAAATGAGTGATGCACAATGCAATTGCTCACCACCTGCACTGACCGATAACCAAGTAGCAATCGCTACTTCCTGGATCACGCCTACCATTCATATACTGAGCATGACGTCACATGGTATGGAATACCCCGTTGGCCAGCTGGGCTGGCTGTCCTGGCTGTGTTCCCTCCTCCCAGCCTAGCTTGGTAGCAGAGGGTAGTTGTCCTTGACAAGATACTTAGCCACAACTGAAAACATCAGTGTGTTATCAACATTCTTCTCATATTGAATCCAAAACACAGCACTAGGAAGAAATTTAACTCTATCCCAGCTGAAACCAGGACAAGTTTTAACAAACATATGATGATCCTGCAGTATCCTTTCTCTATGTATTTTATCAATTTTTTTAACAAAAAAATTCAAGTCCCCAAAGGGTGAATTCTCTGTATGTTTTGCTGTGGAAGATAAACCTGTCAAATTCTAAGTACAGTGCTTTGCAAAATCTGTTTTTTTAAGATATCCCTGAGTTCCTGCTACCTGCATAAGGTGATAATTATCTGAAATCAGTTTTATATTAAAGCTACTAAAGAAATAAGTTGAGATTATTAATTAGGTAGTTGTTCATTTAAATTAAGGAGAGATATGACTTCTAGCAGCTACATAGAGGTACTGTACACTTGAAAAATGGATTCCAAAATAGCTGAGAAATAAAAACATTACGACATAATTAACAGTTATCTGCAAAATTGTTTTGTTTCTGCTCTAAAGTTGATCATGGTACTTGAGATGCATTTTTAATTTTTTCATACTATTCTAACAGAAACCCAATGGTTATGTCATTTTGCAGTTGTTAGGCCACAAAGGGTTGAGCAACAGCATTGATCAGAAATCACTTTGGACTCGTGGAGGAGGTCCAGCGCACAAGTGATGCAGTGCGTATATAATGTGCAAGTATCCCAAGGAACTAATCGAGAGTGCGTTTTAGATTGCCTTAGCTGGAGCTAGTGATGTTGGTGTCAATATGAGAACAATCATTGTGTGGTTAGAGAGTTCTCCCTGATTTCTGTCACGTGCAGCCTGAGGGAGTTCAGCACCACGGCTCTCACCTCCTTGAAGAGTGTCCTTATCCTGTGGAAGAGGCTGGCTAAAGACTTGCTCATGCTTTCTGTGGAAGCTGGGCCACCATGCAAAATACAAAGCAAGAGTCATGGGACTAGAAGAAAAACGAGCATGATTCCGTATGCTGGGGGCTAAGGCTGTCCTCCTAAAGCTAACTGTATGTGTGAAAGAGGGTGTTACTTAACTGTCAACTCACAGCCTTACTATTTGTGTCATTGATCCTTATGGGTCCCTTTCAACTTGGGATATTCTGTGATTCTCTGTCTGGTCTGTAGATGAGGCTTAAAGCAGAATGTGTGCCAGGAATCTAGAAACACAGTCGTGAAATTATTGTTTTTCAATGTATATAGAGTTGTAGGCTGTTACGCAAAACCATAATGCTATAGAAAGCTATTTTAAGAAGCTATAAGCATAAGGAGTAAGGAGATGACCATAATCTCCCATGCTGCTATGGGGTGTCGCAAGTCCCTATGGCTATAAGCCAGGGGTAAGCCTTCCTAAGGGTTAGGTAAGTAGGAAGTGACTCAAGTTCACGAAAAAGAAAAAGGGTAGTCAGAGCTCTGAGCTGTGTGTGAGGTTAGGGTTTGTATAATTAGAAAGTACACATGATTTGCTTTATTACTGTCATGAATCAGCCTTTCACATTAACTTGATTAGCTTGAATAAGCCAGCATGGTCTGTTCAGAACTAGGGACTTTTTTGTCTCTAATATGGCAGCATTTCTGACTAGTGCTTCATCCCATAAAGTTTTTATTTTCTAAAAATATCTTCATTCATAATAGAAAATGTTAATCTTAAATGCTAATCATGTTAACAATGGCAACACGTCATGCTATTTATATAGATGAGATTGGCTATGTACGCCAGCTTGAAGCTTGAATTTAGATGCATGATTAATACCAAGGTTGATATTATGAAAAGTTGCTAAATCAATGGGTAGGATCAGTAGAATTTTTTTTTGTTTTGTTTTGTTTTTATCATTAAGTAAATGTATTATTCTTAACACAACTGTCAAATCAAGGCAAAAGGAAAAATACTGTAAAATTATTTGCTACAACTTCTGTTGTAGAGAGGGAGAATCTTTTATGCTTAGAAAAAATTGTGTGCAAAAATCCAACTCAGTTTTGTTTCTTTTTTTGGTTTCTCTTTATCTGCCCACTGCAGTCTAGGCATGGATGTGGAGATGGCATCACAGCTCTAGGGATACTTCATGCTTCAGCATTTCTCCATCTAAATGATAGGATCCTTTTGGGATCGCCCTAAGAAACATACAGCAGTAATCTGATATTTCAAAAGTTTTACCGAATAGAAAGAAAATGGAACTGGGAGGAAAAATAACTGCATAATATAGCTTTGTGTCCCTTTCATACTTCATCAGAAACAACACCCTCAAGCCTAATTATGGAGGGGCAAGGACAAAGAAAACAAATGACTGGCATTTCTTGAAAAAGATTGCTTCTTTCCGGCCAGGGTAGTACTATCCAGAGAGCTCCTCAGCTTTTCTGCCTCTTCCTTCTCCACACGCTTCATGTATTTTCCCCTCAGGTTTTGCCAAATATTTTCTCAAGACAAAAAGACAAACCAATTTCAGGTTGTCTTCCAGGCAGCAGTGCAGTGAGAAGGAGAAGACATTTTAATCATGATGGATATGTGCTTTCTGGGTTTTACCAAGAAACAATTGGGCAGTTCCATGTTTTATGTAAATTCTTTGAAAAAGCAGGATTCAAACTTTGGTTTGCTCCTTAAATCCAGAGAGAACAAAGCCATGAAGTAAGTGAACACACACATGCACTGATACAGTAGCCCCCCCTGCTCCATGTATGCAGAGAGATTTTGTAGTTAAGGATATATTCCTAGCTTTTTGTTATGGTTGTAAACTGCTTTGGAGTAACAAGTCTCACTGACTGGAAACCAAAACTGATGCAGCTGACCAGTTTCTGTGTCCTCCTGTAACTGGACTAACTCTGCAAGGGAAGAGGATCTGGTACTTGGTAAAGGAAAATCTATAGTTTTGAGAATGTAACGAGGATTGAATGTAAAAGTTTTAACACCTGCCATCAAGGAGCCACAATACATGCTGGATTTAATGGTGTCTGCCTGGAGATTTACCTTGTAAATAATTGAATTGAAAAAGTATTTTTATTTATATGTACACACACAAAAATATTTTATATCTTTTATATTATATTTTTAATTTTGTATTATATTGATACCTTTATATGTGCAGACTGTATGTGTGTGCTTTTTAAAATAGAAATTTCTTCATTATTTTCACAGCAAACCCAAGGAACCAATGTTCAGTGCAGGTAGGAACTTTAAAAATTTTTAAGCAGATAACAACTGTGATAACAGATTTTTTTTTCTTTTTTTTTTTTCATTTGTTTTTCTGTGGATGCCTAGGAACTGGTATTGGGAATCTAAACATGATACTTACAGGCTACTGATGACGTTTTTAAAAAAGTTGATCAGTTTGCTCTAGTTTTTATTGGCCCAATAGGTTTATTTTACAGTTAGGATTCTTTGTAAGAAGACAAAGAAGAAGAAGGCTGTGTCTTCTTACCTCAAATATGTCTTCCCTTTCAAAGCAGTATTAAGGTTTTGCTAATTAAACCATATGCCCAGTTCCAGCTATGATGCTATCATGTTAATTTAGTCATAAAAGGGAGCCCTCAACTACTGTTAAAGAATGCCACATCTGCCCTAATGCTCTGTAATAAAATTTGTCAAATTACAAATAAAAAAGGTGTTTTGTTACTACAGTTTTGGAAATCTATCTTTAATTTGAAAATCACTTTATTTTTTTCCTACTTATGTATTATCCCTGTAAAAAGATTTTGAAAGTGAAATAGTAAGTATAAGTGAAAGCAGAATTTGTCCTTGTCATTAGACAGTTACAAACTTTTGAACAATCTCAATAAAAATACAAAGCGGAATAGTATACATAACAGTTATTTTTGTTCTGAAAAACCAAGGACAACTAAAATAAAAGCTTTCTTTTAACAAAATAAGGAAGGGAAAAAACCTGTTGATTTATCAGATGTATCTTATTCTTTTTGTGTATAGTTCTGTAACAGTAATCATACATCAAGCTGAAAAAGTAGAAAATCTTTTGTTTACTGAGCTTATTGATCAGCATCCAACAAAGCTCTTAAGCCATACTTCAGGGTTTAGTGTAATTGATTTTGAACTCAGTAATATATAAACCTAAATAAGCGCTTAAGTATTTTGTGGCAATACAATCACAGTTCATGTCCCTTTCATGAAAACTGTTGGTTTAGAAAAAGAAGGCTGATTTGTACAGAATATACTTCTCTTCTCCTTCCTTTGCACCACGTAAGCAAAGGTATTTAGGATAATTTTTCTTCTGACACTTTCCCCGTAGATAAAGATCAGTAATTAAACAGATGTGATGCTACTTTTACCCTTCTCACCTGGACAAAATTCCTACTGAAATTAATGGGGTTTTTTTCTAAGAAAGTTATACTTGGTATTTTATGTACTTTAAGCATAGAGTTGCATAATGGAGCTTAAGCTTGTATTTTAATGATAGAAGAACTAAACAGAGCCCCTAGCTGGAGGAAAAGGGTTTTGACTGTAATTACCCAACGTATGGCATGGAGTATGGCTCAGTGTTTTATCAAGCACCAGGTTAGCCTCCAGCAGAATACAACTGGACAGCAGGTAGAGCAGGTATTTAGTGAGTTTATTGTATTCAAACACATCTTTATCTAGCCCTTCTGTCTCTGTCTCTGTAATCACAAGGGAAGCGCCGTGTGACACACTGCAAAGGTAGGCATCACTTCCAAAACCTCATAGCTCTCGAAGCAAAATGGTACTGGTGGGATAAAAGCTCAATGTATAAACAGTTATTTTCTAGCTTGCGCGCATTTTGCAATGTTAAAACTCTCCTAGTTTTTTTGAATGAAACAAAAATATTATACCATCTATTATACAGTCTATTGAATTATAACCCTCAGATGCACTTCAGTAATAATAACGGGTTATAATTTAGATTCCTGTGGAATTTTTCAGAAGAATTTGACTTAGAAAAAATACGTTGAGAGAGCTATATGGCAACACATGGATGTTCACTGTGTTTGAAATGGTGTTCTGCACTTCTGCTGAAATTCATATAGAATTTGCCCCTTTGTTGGCTGTTCGCTGTTAGCCTAACATGGTTATAGAAGCCTTGTTTTTTCCCTTGCTTTTTCTTACTGAGTAGACTGTAGATTTTTCTGAATGTTGAATAAACAGACCTAGGCCTCCAACTAATTTCTCAGTGCTTTTTGCTCAATGTCATAAAGCAGAGTTACATTTGGTAAACATACCATATTGTTTTCTAAAGCTTTAGCTAAACTGTAGTGTAAATATGCACATTTTGGATGCATGTTTATGTCTGTGATACAATCACAGATTTGTCTTGCTTTTTAGAGATAGCTAAATCCTAACAGGTTTTCCACTAATCAGCATCTTTCAGCTTTGCAACGAATCTAAAATTTCACAAAGCAAAGAATGTTTGTTCTCAAGGCAAAGTCTTTTAGAGAGTCACCACCTCTGTGTATTCTTTGTACAATTTTATGCCTGCAATCAGTAGTGGTCTCCTTTGCAGATCCTACTGGCATTCATGTGCCTTCTTATTTCAGTTCAGTAACTGTTAATTTTTACAGTTATTTTCAACAATAATTTCAAATTTACAAAATTGCAGATGTAAAAGATACATTTGTCTAAAAGTTTCACCATTGATCTGTCTGTAGTTTGATGATTGTCTGTCTTTACATCTATATCTTCACATTTAGAACTCTGCTGTCTTAAAAACTTAGTTATGAAAAATATGAGGAAAGGGATGCAGATTGGTTATGTAGATAATATCTCTGGATTACTAACAAAAATCAGTACAGATGGACTTCATATTACCAAGAGAAAATGGATCCACAGTATGGATTTCTGTGCCTGACCTAGTCATCCTCAGTTCCTCTTTATAGTTGAGAGAGAGGCATTCTGAAGGCATAATTTATATACTTGGTATAATATACTTGGTTTAATTTACTATACTTGCTTTTAGACATCTGCCTTAACACGTGATTAATTTGTCCAAAAGTACCTGTTTCTCCCTATTTACTCTAAAAAGGAGTTTTGAGTGACTAGGTCAAATACTTCCACTGCAGATGGCTAAATACAAGTTTTATGAGTCCCCTAAGTTTCAGGTGAGAAAAGCAGTTCAATGAATTAAACCTGCATTCATTCCCAGCCTTTGATAAGCTCAGTCAAGGGTTGTCACTGCGGAAAATCTATTGACTTCCAGTGCATCAGTGTCAGTAGTATTGGCATGTGTTTCAAGCTCATTAAATAGATGCTGCATGCGCATACAAATAGTGCTGTAATGCTCTGCTATTTTATGCTCTACCCGCTATGGTTTATTTTCCAATACAGATCTATTGGAGTAAATTCAAAAACCAATTCCAGTATTCTAGCATTTTAACAGGCATCTTAAGCTCCAACCATCTGTCACCATTATTTCACCATTATTATTGCTGCTTCTTAGCGTTCAGTTTTCTGTTGTTTTCATTATATGTATGAATTCTGTAAATGAAGGGATTTTAGAGAGCCCTAGCTGTAACTTTACTGGGACAGATCAGGTAGATCTCCTTCCCAAATGAATTTGTCTAAAGGCAAAATACACTTGTATTTAGGTAATACAGCATAGCTATGACGTTTATTTGTTCAACAGATAATTTTTATTCAGTCAGTATTTGTAACATATGCATATTTCCAATTAAAATAAAGCCTTAGTTTTCAAATTAAAAAAAAATGGTATAGTTGTAATGATACTTAACAATTCATAGCATAATTTTAACAGTCCTAAATTGTATAATTTTTTTTCATTTACATGATTTTGTTACTTCTGCCCTTCCATTTCCTCTGTGCCCACGATTATTCTGTCTAGTAACTCTACAGATGTCACTGACTCCAAAACTGCTTGATTCGCATGAGAACAAGGCTGAACCCCTTGATCTGCCGATGGAGCAGCAAGAGCCAGCACGTTCTGAATCTGGACAAACTTCACCAGAAGTTCACAGGACACCCACTTTGGCCTTGCCAGTTCCCAAAAGTCCTAGTCAGACCTTCATGGCATTTCCCAGATCTCCTAGTTTTATAAGCCCCATGAAGTCCCCAAGTCAGTACTTCCAGATCTGTTATTAATCCCTGCTTTTCTCCCCCAAAAATATTTCTTACCAGTTCAACACATTATTTTTAGTATTTTCTTCTAGAAATGTTTACTTCTGTCAGCCAATTCAGTTTTTGTAGCTTCTCTCCTGTATGTCATTTTCCTTTCTTTTAATGTGCTGTCAATGTTGTCATTCCTTTTTCAATGTTTAGTAATTCTTAAGGCACATATCTTTTCTGCATGTACATCAGCATGATTCCTTTTACTAATTGTTTGTGTTCCTTATTTCGAATGTATCTCTAACACTGTATCAAGTGTAAAGCATATCTTTACACTGAGATGCAAAGAATGCAACTGAGTGTTGGAAAAAACTTTAGATGCTGATGCTCCACTGTAAATATTGATTAAAAAATAAAATTAATTTTAAGTAGCATTTCTGCGTTAATTGTAATCTTTGCTGTTTTCCCCTTCATTTTTAATATTAAAAAAACTGTAATATTGTAACATTATTTTTCACAAAAAAAAGTTTTGATTTCAGTCCTTTCAGTTTTGTGGTTCTTCATGACATTGTTTAGTTCTAATTCTGCTGCTCAAAATGTTTAGAGGAAGAAAGGAACTTTGTATGTTTAAACAAAATTCTGCTTAGTGATTATGATTTAGGAAAAAAAAAAACCCTGCTTAAGTTCTAAGTTTGAGATTGCATGTCATTCTGTAATTGTAACGCACCAAACTGTTAAGTGGGAAGGGATGGAGGAGCACTGGAGTTCTCCACTGATGGTTTTTTTGTGTAACACTAAATATTTCTGACCTTTTGTAGAGGAAGGATACGTAAAAATGTTTCTTCGTGGACGTCCTGTTACCATGTACATGCCCAAAGAGCAAGTGGAATCTTACAATTTGGAAGCAAAAGTAGAACTACCAGCCAAGAGGCTTAAACTGGAATGGGTGTATCCTTTCTGTGCTAGAGGACTACTGGAAATCAATCATTTCTTAATGACTTGTTTTAAATAATTTTTTAAGCTGAAGTATAGGAAAATGGAGATCTTTATTAATAGGGTTCATTTCATTAGTGAAGCGACATTCCATTCAAATAGGTGTTAATTTCTTGAGGCTGCTGTTCTGCACCTTGTGAAGTACAGGGTGGCAGCTTAAGAAAGAATTTGCTTAAATGTTGCCTGAAGGTTAAATCTGAAGCATGCTAATTAGCTGAAGATTAAACTAGGCATATTGAAAGAATGTAGTGAGCTGTGATTATTAATTATACTATGCATAAAACAAGCTCAGGTTTTTTTGCTGATTCTCAGCAGTAATTTATCGTTTTAAACCGTGTTTTATAAAACGTGCACCATTGTCCTTTAGAGGATGCTATAATCAACTTCAGTACTTGAATAAGCCCTGAATTGAATAGTGCTTTGCAACTGGTAGGTGCTTAGCAATAAAATTCATAAGATATCATATGTAAAATAATGTTTGAATTTAGATTTTAAACTGTGTTTAAGCAATGTAAATACGGAACAACCAGGATTTTCCAGTGACTTCTATGAGTGAACATAATTACAGAATTCTAACTTGAAAGAAATCAGTGTTTCATTACTATACACAGAAATTTTTGCATTTCACTTTTAAATATAATGAGAAAATATATTCTTTATTGAAAAAAAATAACATTTCATTTTTGTAAAATCTTAGTATATGTAATAGACGATTCAAGATAAAATATAAACACAACAAGATCTGAGTCTATTTGTAACGTCCACTATCTTTAGAGAAATGAAGTCTTCATAAGGTTTTCTATTTTAAAGAAAAGACTTTTTTTTGTCCCAAACAGTGCAAATAGGAAGTTGCTTTGTCTTCATAAAAAAGAAGACAGGCTGCAAATAGTCTTTTTCGAAGTTGTATGAATAGAACTGCATGTGGTTTCAGAATGCACACAGAGAGTTTCCAAAAGTCCCATTGTATTCACAAGAGATTAATGACAGATTTAGTAACCATTCTTATTATTCCTATTGCAGCTGAGCCTGTAGGTTCTACCCCACTCTGCTGGAACTGCATAGATAATGCATACACAAATAACATGAGTTAAAAAACAAAAAATCCCCAAAATAAATAAAAGGGCTGAGATTAGAGTGATAAATACTGCTTGCAGCATTTTACCATCTAATTGTTGTACAGGCTCTCGCCATATATCACACCAGAATTGAATGATGTCTTTTTACACTTATAAGGTGCCCCTTGCTTAAGGGGCCTAACGATGATATGGGAGAAAGTGTTAGGATGCTTGCTGAAACAACAAAAAAACCCAACCACAAAACAAAACAGATAGTCATTAGCAGTATGTAGATGGAAGCTGAAGTTAATATTTCAGACCATTATAAGAAATTATAATTAGAGTAGGTCATGATTTCAGTCTCATTAGTTTCTCACTTAAGCTTACTTAAATGACAGAATATTTGCCAGATGGAATATTATTTTTAGTTTGAATATTCATATGTCCTTCCAGGTGTGTGTCTGTATACCCAGCAGAATCCTATATATAAAGGTTTCTATGAATAGAAAAGGTATGAATTAAAATGATCTAACTAACCCTAAATGGTTACTGAGGAGGATGCATATTTTTCCAAAAATACTGTGCTAACTTTTTCCGATTTTAATTTCTTTGCAGTTAAACCCAATCATGATATCCATACTTAAAAGTTACACCAATGAATAGGTATATAAAAGACATATTTAAAAAAAAAAAAAAAAAGAGATTACAGATTATAACGGTGAGAAGAAAAGCTGGGGACAGGGGCGTATAATAATTAAAGGAGGAGGACAAAGACAGCAGAAAACCAGCCGATATTGCAGGCATTCATTCCAGTTAAGTTGGAGAAGCTGAGCTGTTTGCTTGGAGGGTAACAGAACTGGAGTAGGAGAAAACATCTTTGTAGCGGACAAATCAGCCTGGCTGTGGGATTACAGCCAGAAATGCTTTATAATGTAAGAGTGGGGGTAGAGAAACAGGATATTGGAGGTGAGACGGACAAATGGAAAGGGCAAAGCAGACTATGATGAGAAACAGAAGGAAGAAAATCTAATGTATGTAGAATTCAGGGCATACCTGAACCCTAAAGGGGTTTTACAATCATGTTAGCAGGTATCTGGGTAAGCCAAAAAAGGTTCAGACCACATCAGATATATTGAGACACGAAGAAACAGAAATGCCAGGTGATGAAGTGTGAGGGAAGGCTGGAGCAGACCAGTAAAATCCGAGTGAGAAATCAGCGCTGGGGACATCAGGGTGGGAGCGGTGGTCTGCATGGATCCGTGTGGGACCAGCTCACTTGGCAAGCAGGAGGTTTGAAACAAAAGCTGCAGGCCAATGAAAAGGTCAAGATAACATTCCCTGAAGTGCCAACTCACCAAATCCAAGTTGAAGCCACCGAATCTGAGTGTGGGAAACAGTGAGGAGAAGGAGAGATCAACCCCAGGAGTTTACATCTGAGAAAAAAGGCTGATAGAAAGAAACGGAGTGTTTGACAACAGCAGTCATGCGAAGGGTTGAATGCAGCATTGTTCCGCACAGGAAGAATCATGAAGAAAGGAGATTTTCCCTAAAGAATGTAATCTTTCCCATTTAATAGCTATTTTTATGCGCAGAGATTTGTTCCTTGTGAATGTCTGTATAATGTTTTTACTTTGCTTTTTTTTTTAAAGTTCAATTCCTTACGCTAACTTCAACTACTAGTTCATTATAAACTTGATTATATGTTGTTGAACTAGAGAAATTATATGGTGGCTTCAGTTGGTCATGGTATCTGGCCTTATAGAGAAAAATAAATTTAAACAAATAAAGCATTGTCCTGCAATCTAGAGTAGTAACTCTAACCTTTACAGATACATTCAGAATTGATAGTAAATGCTTTGTAATTTGAAGATATTAGTTGTTTACGTGTGTTCAGATTTGAATATTTTACTGAAATATTTCAATTTGGGTGTCCAAAAGCTGTATTTTTGAATGCACATTTTGATGGTTCGGTATGCAGCACTACTTCCATTGCATTTATTAGAAAAAATTAGCAAGCCGTTATTTAAATTCCTATTTTAGAAGTAAGATAACTCTTGTACTTACTTTTTGGATTATGTTAACATGGGTATTTTAGTTTGACTGGGTTATCATAGACCCTAGAAATAGTGCAGAAGTATCTTTTTAATATCATATAATTGGAGTTTCAGTACCTCTTCATATATTTGTTACAGCCAGTTTCTCCATATTGACTGAATTAGAATGCACTTCTGTTTTGCCAAGATTCTGCTAATGCTGTTTCTCTGTGTTCCCATAAAAAAGGAAAGCCAAAATAGTCGTAGTCCCTAATGACTCTTCAGAAGAATAAAACTACATAATTTGGCTGAATTAACATTCGGTCTAAATAAGATTATTTCTGGATTAATTCCAGTTATTTCATTGGATTAATTTTAGATTCGTGTTGATATGACTAGCATCAGAATCTGGGCCACTGCCTTTTGAATACTACAAAAATAAATTGGAACGGATGATGTAACCCGTTTATGGTTTCATATCCATCTGGCTGGTAACGCCCAGAATAATGAAATCAATCAGCCTGCACACAGGGTAATGCAATCAGTCCTAATGTAATGCAGGGAGATGTACTGAATGACTTATTAGCGTTTCCATCAAGTCTAAATTTTTATTTTAATTAGTCAACCAGTGTAAATAGTAAATGCACTTGGGACAAAATTAATATTGCCTTACTTTGGCATTTAGCAAATTCTAGAGGATGCTAAAGGGAATGTATGTCTACAAATTCCTGTATTCTTTACCATGTATTTTCTGTAGGATGTGTAGGTTTTCAATAACTCAAAGTCTGCGAAACGCTTTAGCTCTCTTTACTGTAGCAAAGGAGGGAGTTCTGAAGGCTGCCGAGTGATAAAGCTGTGCTCAAGCCAAGAGATGCCGACTTCAGGAAATACGGGGGCAGAAAATTCATTTTGTTTTTCCTTATTTTTAACATTCTTCATTGGTAGATAATGTTATTGCAGCTTGACCAACATGCTAGCTATGGATATAGGGGTCGGGACTGTCGCAGTAATCTCTATCTTCTTCCAACGGGCGAAACTGTATATTTCATCGCATCTGTAGTTGTGTTATTCAATGTTGAAGAGCAACTTCAGAGACATTACACTGGTCATAACGATGATGTGAAGTGGTAAGTCACCTAGTAACCCTTCTTTTTTCTTCATAAAACAGTATTTGGGAGGTGATGTTTTGTTCTTTTAATACAGTTTTGAAAATTCAAGTGATTTAACCTCTAAGTCTTGCATAGGTTGGGTCCTTATGCCTGACAATGCGTTTGCACAAATAAAGGTCTGACTCTAGTCATGGTAAGAATGTCAAATGTCTGTGTAGCTCTGTCTAGTCAGCACATGAAGCAACTGCTGTCAGGGCAGTTGTGATGGCACAGACCTGAGGATATCCAAATATGCCCCTAACAGAGCCTGAGTTTGCTTGCAAAACCTGCTTTGAAGTCTGTGCTGCCGTATGTGCTGTGCTACCTCGTTTGGATGTGTCTATATGCAATTGCTGTATTGATGTTCTCCAAGTTACTGCTTGTTTCTCTAAGTTGCTAACAATTCCTGCTTGTATTTACTTGAGAAAATTTATTTTCCATAGCTAATATACTTTTTACATTGAGAATACAGAAAAGTAGAAATCTGACTTGATCTATAGATCTACTCGTTTTCAGTACTCTGTTTTTAGGATGATTTAACATTAACTACTTCTTTAGACTCTTCTCCTTGCCCTTTTTAAGTAGGTTTGAATTATTTATCTTCACCTGGGTCTGGGTGCCAGATATAGGTCCTTTAGACTCAATCTAACCAATAAGACAGTTTTAATCTCATCTGCGGTCTTCCTGGTAGTCTTCAGGGATGTCTACATCGTGGCGGATATCCTGTAAACTAGTCCTGAGCAGCCTGGTTTGTCTGCTGCCGTGCAGGCATGCCAGCGTGGGCTTCAAAGTGATTTAGCTGTGTTCAGGCTTAGAGGATACTGGCTATCAGGAAATATCAGTATCATTAAATCGAAATCTAAATAAACATATGGTTTATCTTAACGGTACCTGTCTGCTTGCTGAATGTAGCTGAAAAAGAGCACCCGGATTATCTGATGGGCCCTAATGTATGAAATGATTTAGACATCCCTTCTTTAGATTAAGCATTATGAAACACCTGTTGTCCCTGAAAGCCAAAAATAGACCTGATAATCAAATCTGGTTGCATTGTGAGCATGTTTCACAAAATTGAATTATTTGTATAATCTAGTTGTTTTACAAGGAGATTTTTAATTTGAACCTGTTCCATCTCATTTCTGTCTTTCAAATTTTCTGACTCTCTAGATATTTCAAAGCTTTCGGGTTTATTGGAAAGAGGATACCTTTCTCCAATATAAAGCGGAATGAATTATTGCCACAGTTCATTTTGCAGGGCACTTGGCCTCTAGAACTGTATGCAAAGCACCTGCAGTGAAAAAAAGAATTGAGAGAGGATTTAGGGCAAAAATAGACTGTACTCCAGGCTTTAATACAAATTTTAGGTTGCTTTTTGTTAGAGACATTAGTTAACATTGATCACAGTTTTTAAAATCTCAGTTTTAATTTTAGAATCAAAATTCCTAATTTCTGTATCCTGTTCTTACTTACTAAAGGACTTTTTTTACCTTTTGAAAAGTATTAGAGAGAAGTTGGTATCTCCCTATGAAAGTCACTGAATATCTGGTCAATTCAGTCTGAAGAGCAGTGTCTGAGTGGATACATCTGTTTGCCCGGGAGGATTGTCACTAGACAGCATTGACTGTACTGACCAGATCTCTGCAATCTCTGATTAGAGACAACTGAAGTTAGATAACTAGCTCAAATTCTAAACTCCTTATACACTGTGATCATTTAAATCTAGGTGAGATGAATCCCAACATGAGTGAGACTGGGGCTTGTTTGATACATGCTTTGAGGTATTAAGACTTAACCAAATTACTGCCTTGTTCATAAGGGAAGAAGAGTTTTTTGAATAAAAGAACATAAAAATTGTGCTGTCAGTTCTGGGTTTATATTTTTTAAAAGTTTACATGTGTGCTATGTGCTTTATACGACTAAAATAGGGCTATTTATTACAAGCTCATGTAAAAGTTGGATGAAATAGATAATAAATGGCTTTAAGTGTGGCCTCTCTTTTCTTTTTTAGCCTGGCTGTCCATCCTGATAGAATCACTATAGCAACAGGTCAAGTTGCAGGGACATCCAAGGATGGAAAAGTGAGTGACTCCTTTGCTGACATATAGTTGCTTATATTTCATGAGAGTATGTTATTCAGAAGATACATGCTATATTCTTTTCATGTTGCAGTTAAATTGGTCTTACATTTTAGGACTGAAAGCAAGCAAAGCTTAATTTGAGAGTGCCCATTGCACATTATCAAAGTTACCCAGTTCCATTATCAAAATCAGTCAGTGGTTTCTGGTTCCATTACTTACGCAGACTGAAGGTAAATTTGGAGCTGGTCTCCAAAAGAGACATGGAAGGATGAGGTTGCAAAGGAGACCTGAGAGAGCAGATGGATGTGGGGAAAAGGAGGAGAAGCAGCGGAGATTTAATTGTACACTATGCAACTTCATTTCTGACCACAGCTAGCACAAAGAAAGTACAAATGAGAATGACTTTGGGTTGTTTGCTGAAAAAAATAAATTCTTACTCTTGCCATCATCTAGGCAAGAATATTTTTCTCTCTATTATTACCTGTATTATCATAAAGCTTAGCTGCAGGCTAGGAATTTATTTGAACAGGGTAAGATGAACATTGCTAAGACAAGTGAGAAAGAATGGGTACAAGCAGAGGCAGGAAAAGCACGAGGAAAAAGTTACTCAGCAGAGTATGTAGCTGATGTCACAGCCAGACTATTGCAAAATTTTTGGTAGATGTCAAAGAAGAATTTTAGGATAAAAATGCATTATCAATATGCTAACTACTTTAAGTAAATGAGGAAAACAAAATCCCAGTTATGCAATATAAGGTTTATGTAAAGATAACTTAGTTGAGTAATATAAACTATTAATTTTTATTGTGTGTTGGAGAAATCTCTGGTATTTGTTTTTTTAACTTCATAAATACAATTCATTACCATTGTATTTGTGAAATAAAATCTAAAGGTTTGATGTCTATGCTTGAGGGGAATGTGGTATATAGGTAAGTTTATATAAAAGCCATTTATATAACTGAGATACTGGGGTGGCCTTGACTTACTTATTTTTAAGGGCAATTTCACTAATTAGCAGGAAAAACCGATCACTATTGCTTTTTTTTTTTCTTTTTTTTTTTTTTGGCTGATATTGTAAGGGGAAAAAAAGGAAGTAAAACATGGCCTTTGCTGTTTTCCTGCAAAGGCTGAAGATACTGTGTTGAACTCCCAAGTAGTTTTCAAATAAAACTTAAATCAGCAAGTGCTTCCTGGGGTTGCCCTCTAGTGGATTTGAGAAGCATTTCTGTCCCCACGAGGTTCAGCCTGCGTGGGGCTGGCTGTGTGGTGCGGGAGTCAAAAATAGAGGGGAGGGAGGGGGAACCACCATAGGGAATTCGTCTTGGGCCATTGTGTGTGCCTTGAATTTTATGTACAAAAAGAAAGTTAGTTCTGATACAGTTGTACAATTCTTTTCTACGGCCATTCTTATGACACTGAGATAAATTACATTTTATAAATTCTTGATCTTTTTTTTTGCACTTGCTGCTTGATGTTGACTAGAATTATCTCAGCTGCTACAGTTTAAACTGATGATCTTGGACCCACCAGTAGGTCCCATGCTGCAAGGTCATCACCAATTTTCATTTATTGAAGGACGTCTCAGTGCCCATTAACTTCAGTGAACTAAGAAGATCAGTGAGACCTGACGTGCTGTACGCTCTGGATAGTCAGTCCCAGATATTGGTTCTAGGCACAGTAATCAGCAAATCACCTGCAGCATATCTATGCTTACATGGGTGACTCTAGAAAAGTTCTGATAATTTTCATACCTTAAATTGTATTAAAATGTTTTTTGGATGCATTCTTATTTTTTTAAATCCTGATGGTTTTTTACCACCATTGTTTCAGCTATTATTTCTGTGTCTATTTTATAGCAATTGCCACCACATGTGCGTGTCTGGGATTCTGTAACTCTGAATACACTGCATGTCATCGGAATGGGTTTTTTTGACCGAGCTGTCACTTGCATTGCTTTTTCTAAATCTGTAAGTAAAGTAAATGAATAGTCATATTAAGACTGTTTGCTGAACAAGTCTTTGAAGTCTTTCAGATTTAGCTTCCTTGACCAAAACAAACTTCCAAGCTGTCTTTTCTCTCAGTTTCGTCTTTAGAGGAGGAAAGCTTGCAACCCAGTTGTTTCCAACAGTTTACGTTAGCAATATCTCAGCAGTCCCAGAGATCTACCTTATGCGTACCATAAAATGCAATTAATTTCTTCAAGGACAAGTAGTTGCAGAAGTACTTGTGTTCTTGAAATTTCAGTATCCTTACTTCTTCTCTTTAATCATCCCATTGCGTTTCTCTCTACATAAGAAGGTTATTCTCTCCGCATCTTTTAACCCCCTACGCTGTGCCCAAGAATGACCGATGAAAGACCTTTACAATGGCCCGTACCACTGATTTTGGATTTAAAAAATGGAAGCTCCCATAGGAGAAGCAAAATCTTTTGCTTGAAAGCAACAAAGGCGTATGGATAAGGAATTGTAAAGAATTAGAATCCTGTTGTTAGCCATTTGGCACCATCCTTTGAACTCTAGTCTATCAGGAAGGTAAAAAAAGATGACATAGGCAGCATTCAAGTCCCATATAAAAACATGAGTCTGTAACCTGACACACACAAGTTTAGAAACCTTCCCTGTAGAACAGAATCCGTAAGTGGTGTATGTGGTGGTGTCTGGTTGTCTCGGCAGCATTTTTAAAAAGGAGAGGACGAAATGGTGTATTCCATAGGTAAAATGTACTTCAGTGAAAGTTTCCACAAACACTTGAAATCTATTGATGACAATATTTTATAGAAAGTAGAAAAGAGAGGAAGGAATTAGGAGAGCTGGTTAATAATACAAAGGTGAAAGCCAACGCAGTTCAAGATCAGCTTTGAAGGATAAATAAAACGGAATAGCAAGCAAATACTCTGTAAATATCTCCTTGGAGGAAGAAATAGGTACTTAATAACAGAGGATCGCTATTGGCAGATGCCAGGAGAAAACAAGTGTTTGATATGTTTGCTTTATGCTGTGATTTCAGTCATAGCTTGGCCTGTTTTGAGCATCGTGTCCCATCCCGTAGCAGTACTCCTTATCTCATTTTAGACAGCCCTCTCTTCAGGCCACTCCGTCCTGTCTCTGTCCCAGCTCTTGCGTTGCCTTGGCACAGTTATTTTTGTAGCTGTGTCTGAGATGTGTATTAGGGGCCTGATTCATCAGGAAAACAACCAAGCCACCTCATACATAAACAAAATGAAGCCGTTTGCTTGGATCTTCTTTTCACCCCAAAACTGAGCTGTTCCCCAAATAGGCTCACTCTGTGATAGCCCAAACTTTTGCAGTGGCTCCGCTCAAGAGGCAGCAAGAAGCGGCTGTGCTATGGGTGGCAGAGGACGGACTGTCTGTGTCAGCATGGCTGCCAAAGGAGTGCTTGTGTAACCACAGGCTCAGTCTGTTCCGGCAAGCTCATCTGCAGTCAAGGCTAACATAGCTGATGCCAGGAGCAACAGGATACAAAAATCATATTTGAATGGGTTGGAAAGCAATTAGACATTACGTGATGGTTTATTCCACTGTAGACACACCAAAGATCGGAAAAAATGGTTCAAAAACTACCTTGCAGATAGCTACTGCTTGGAAAAAGATCTGATGATCGTACAGCAGTGACCATCACCAGTGAGACAGATGTCGGTCAGCTCCCCTCAGCGCAGGTAGAGGCCCAGCTGGAGTTCCTCATCCAGTCTTTGGATTCACACGTCAGAAATATGGGTACCGACTGGAGAAGGTCTAGGAAATATGATGCATGAAGAAAGACTAAAGGAATTAGGGTCATTAAGATTAGAAAGACTGATAGAAGACATAACAATAAAAAGGACCTATTAGAAAAGAACATGTTCCTGTCAGGAATAAGTTGTTTTCTAATTTCTTACTATGTTCCCTGATTTTGATCCATTATTCCTATATGAAGAGTAAAATTGTTCCCCGTGTCCACAGGAGATCAGACAAGAAGTAATGGGTTTAAACCGCAAAGAAAGAAACTCAGTATTAAGTATCAGGAAAAGCTTTCTTAATAGTACAGATAATAACATGTAATGTGCCTTGGGAATTTCCATCACTGAATGTTTAAAGAGAAATAGATACCTACCTCATTCCTGGCAAAGTCTGTCTACAGTTTGCAAGAGTTCCTCTCCTAGATCCCTTTTTAGCCCTATTTTTCAATGATCCTATGAATTATTATATTTCATGGAGATCTGTGGGATAACTAAAAATGTAACAGTTAAAGTGTAAATATTTCACTTTCATCTACACAGAAGTGTATAATTATTTTGAATGTGTATTTATATGTTTCTAATTTTGGTTGGGGGATGTATTAATATTTTCCATGATTTGGCTCAGAATGGAGGAAGTAGCCTGTGCTCCGTGGATGACTCAAACGACCATGTGCTTTCTGTGTGGGACTGGCAGAAAGAAGAAAAGCTGGCAGATGTCAAGGTGTTGCAATAAGATATTTTGTACTACTTGCTTGTATGTAGATTTGGATTTCTTGTTGTGAAATATCTTTCTATATTTAACTTCCTGTGCCTTTTTAACACTTTCACTTTATAAAAGGCAAAGAACATGAAGAAAGGGAATATTTTCTCTCACCGTTAAATTTGGTTTTTCTTTTTTTAAGTTTTGCTATTGTCGTCATAATAGAATTGATTAGAAAAGTCTAGCCAGCAATGATAGGAGCATGTGCAGAAAAGAAACGTCTTAAACTAATCTTTTGTGTAGAACTTCTCATTATCTGACATAGTTTTGAAGGATAATTTTTGATACTAACTTATGAAAACATAAAATCATTTGACTTCAAAGTATTCTACCAAAGTATTCCAGTCGACACTAATAACTGAATAGCTCAGACTTTTTCTTAAATCAGGAGTTGATCAGTTAATCTAACTAGAGAACCATTTCATATTGTTTTGTTTTCTTTGAATTTTAAATTTTGATACAATGTTTTTCTTTTTCCTTCCAAGTGCTCTAATGAGGCTGTATTTGCTGCAGATTTTCACCCTACTGATACAAATATAATAGTTACTTGTGGAAAATCACATCTTTATTTTTGGACACTAGAAGGGAATTCCCTTATTAAAAAGCAAGGATTATTTGAGGTAAAATAAAATTTTTCCTTAATGTTATGTTTATAATAATGGTACTGTCATGCAGAAGTAAGGGTTAATAAGGGTTGGATAAATCAAAACAATTGACCATTATTAAAATTGAAATTTTACAGAAATTCAGGTCGCATTGGTGGTATGGCACTGAGAGCTTTTCCATGGGTTGTTACCACGATGAAGTTTTGAAATGCAATTGCCATTCTGTTCCTTGCCATTCTGTTCCTTTTCCTATATTCTTTATACTGCCACCCCATCAAAATAAAATTACCTTAAAGCTCTCTATGCTTACCTCAGGTTAACAAAGTAGACAGTGTGTTATATGCTGGGTTTTTTTTATTTTGTCAGAGGAAAGACTTGGAAAACCCCATAAATTATATGAATGTGATTATTCTTCCCTTTTCCTCTGTTCTGCTCAGATATATACACAAATGTAATTCAAATACAGATTGAGCTGGCCACTATTTGGTAAATATCATTTTCATTTCAAGGTCTTGATTTGGTTTTGTTCTTAAATATAGACTAAGCTCTACAGCAGTTGCATGCAATGAGGGATGTTTGCAGTGACTGCAGATAACTCCAACAGGGCCTAGTTAACTGCTTGTGGAGTCGTGGCTCACAAGTATAGTCAAAACAACTATTTTGCAATGTCAATTTATTATACTTTGTGTGAAATAAGGAGAAGATGCTGAGATAATGCATTTAAATTTTGTCACGTTTTCTTTTTCATTCATTTTTAACTTCTAAGCTGCTTGGGCAGATTTCTGCCTCTGTTATTCTGGATGGTTGTTGCAGATGGAAAAGTGTGGTGGCCCTAGCTGAGAACATTCTTAGTTTGAGGGAGAAAGAGGCCATACACACTGGTAGTCGACAAACATTGTAAATTTGGAAGCTTTTGTTTGTTTGTTGGAAGCTACCAGCTAGTGAATTTTTTTGTCCCCTTATATATTTCACTGTTTTGTTGCTGTCAGTATTTTAAATGCAGGGTCTCAAAGCAACGTTTCCATTACTGAACCTTAGGATTCTTTCAAGAGATGATTTCTTAATTCTTACACTGCAGCAAAACTCTCTAGTAATATTTTTCTCCTAGAAACTTTGGAGTTAAATATTGCAGTAATAAAGCTTGTTTGCATCTTCGGCCATTTCTAAATACTTAAAGCCTTTGGAATTATGCAGGAGTTGGGGAATTTGGTTTATCTCAGAGCATTCCTGGTCTTGTGCTGAAAGTTGGCAGGCCTTCTCACTCGCTTTATCTGCAACTTGTAATTAAAGGGTGCAGGATTGGGCCACCAACCTCAGCTGATGCATCTTTTGCCCTTGCACAGATTAACTGTTTAGACTGTAGGAATGTGTTTAACTCCTGTGTAGACATTTAAGCAATAATAGAACTGTATAAGGCTAACCTAAATTGTTTAAATGCGTACAGTTAAAATGAATGGGTTGCATGTTGCTGTGAGTGTATATTTTTCGTAACCATGCAGAAACAAGAGAAGCCAAAGTTTGTCCTGTGTGTGACCTTTTCTGAAAATGGTGATACTATTACAGGAGACTCAAGCGGAAATATTTTGGTTTGGGGGAAAGGTAAGACAAGATTGAAGTTAATAGTGAAATTTTAATATAAAATACTCTGAATTTTTACATGAGTGTAGCCTCATTTTACGAAGAATAAATTCTGCTTATCTTGAGTTCTTTGCCAAGACCAATCCAGCAGATTATGTCTGGAATCTCCTTTACGAGCACCTGAAAAACATATACTTGACTGCTAGAGCACAAAATTCTATTGAATGTGTTCCCTACGGTCAAATGTTGAATCATAGAGCTGTGCCAGTACGTATGGCTTTTACTGACGTAAGGAATGGCAGGAAAAGTTCTTTTCCTTAATCAATGTGATAGTAAGAAACACTGTTAATGTAGTTGATGATCTCCAGTCTCCTATGCTGTCACTCTGTAGTGTTTGCAAAAATTATGCCTCTTGACATAGACTTTTAAAAAGACAACAAATAACTTTATTTGTCTTCCTAGGAAGTCAAGCTAAAATGTATGCAGATCTAATTGAATTCCTCAGCTTTATTTCAAAAGGACAGATGGATAGGACAAACTTCTTAAAAAGCATTTTCTAGAAAGAAAAGACTTTTTTTTTTTTTTTTTGGCAGCAGAAGGCAATGCCTGCCGGAAGGCAAACAGCAGCAACATCCTAAACGTTTACTTAGTGCATGAGATGCCATGCATAGGAAAAAGGAGAATCCCCTAAAGGAGGCCTTATTAGTAAAGGAAGAAGGGATATGGATGACAGCTGCTTCTTATTTACTCAGTGCCTTCTCCCAAGATACTCAAAGGATATAAGATTGGGGAAACAACATGGTGAATCAGTTACACAGTTGAGCCTTTCTGAGCTGGTTTTGTAGACTTATTTTCATGCAAGGACCATCAGCCAATTATCTCCTTGTGCTTTTGACCAATACGCTACTGTTGAGTAAAGGGCTGGATATGGTGTTCATAACTCAGCTCCTCTTTTATTTTTCTTTTCTTTTTCCTATGATAGTTTAAAGCAGGACACTCGAACACTTTTCCTTCCAATCAGAGTTTAGAAATTGCGTAGTCCCATCTCCTCCCTGTTCTCGGTTGTTATTTTGGCCTGCCAACAGAGAAGGGAGTGCCAGCCGCTGGCACGGCAGGGTCAGTGCGGTGCTCAGGGGC
The DNA here is from genome assembly GCF_964195595.1 of Calonectris borealis. Lineage (NCBI taxonomy): Eukaryota > Metazoa > Chordata > Aves > Procellariiformes > Procellariidae > Calonectris > Calonectris borealis. The sequence goes on along the minus strand of NC_134316.1, from coordinate 14,397,777 downwards.
CGGTTTGCCTTCTGCCGGTAGAGTGATTTCTACCTTGACTGCAAGCAGCATCTTCTACCCTTTCTCCCAGGAATGAAAGGGAGTTCTTTGTGTGCTGCAAGATCTGCTCACCTATGCCAGTTCTTTTGGGATGGACAAAAATGTTGTTATTGTTTTTCTGTCTTAGTACAGCATATTTTCTGAGTCTTTACTACTTTTGACTCAGAGCTCTATGTTCAAACGAGGGCTGCTTCCACCAGTTTGGAATACCCTTAGCAAAAACCTCTCTTAATAGAAATCACTTGTAACTAACATTATATCCATAGATGTGGATAGAAGCAAATGGGATTTAGAAAGGAAAAAGCAGTTGTTTCCTTCTAACTTGCATCAGCCCCTTGCTTGTGCTAAAGATAAAGTTAGCCAAGCTTTGATGCAAGGTGCACATTTCAGTAATAGAATTACTAGTAATCGTTTCTTTATATTTCATGATAGTAATGGTTCATCAAATTAGAGATCTTCAGTCTAATGTAGTTAGTTTGAAGGTGTTTTGAGACTAAGAAGGTCCTTGAAGAAGCCAAGTTCATCAATGAAGAAGTACAGGCTCTTTTGGGAGTGATTCAGCACCTTCTGCCAGGCAAGGAAAGACCACTAGCTTGGTCAGATTTTGGTGCAGGTTAGGTGTCTGGAGGCTGTGGAATATCCTTGCAGGATAACAAGGTTATGGTTTCTTTGTTGATAAGGTGCATAGTCAAACCTAGCTACTGCAGGTCAAATGTGATGTCAAACGGTTTAGCTTAAACCCCCATGAAAGATTTAAATGAACCCATTTTACTTTGTATTTGAACTAGACTAAGTGAATATGTATGCTTTTAATTTTTGAGGTGGGGGAAAATGTTCTTAAAATGTATTAATTCAGTCTCTTTCTGGTGCAACACTCAATTCCCATCATTGTTTAGATATAATCCTTGACAGGTGGTAGTAGAGAAATAGAGGAAAAAAACAACTGGGGAAAAAGGAGCTAGTAGGCTTTCCATGGTAATATCTTTTCTCCGTCTATCCAGGTACCAATAGAATAAGCCACGCAGTTCAAGGGGCACATGAAGGTGGAATATTTGCGCTGTGTATGCTGCGAGATGGCACATTAGTATCAGGAGGTGGAAAAGACCGAAAGCTGATATCTTGGAATGGAAATTACCAAAAACTTCACAAAACTGAGGTGATATTACCTATCTTGAAATTACTCTGCTACTCAAAATGAAATTTTAGTTGTCTTCTGAACAGAGCTTTTTAAATAAATATTTTTCTTATGGATGTGTATTCTGTGGAAAAGCAAATCAATGGTAAAGTGAAATATTATTTGAGTCATCAGGTCATTCCTGTGATAGCCTATTCATTAACGTAATATTTCCTTTTTAAGATCTATAGTAATTGGAAAACAAATCTTGTATTCATACTTTTTCATATTATTTCTTCCTTTCTTTACAAGTAATAATGTGAGGTCATTTTTCATTTCAGAGTATTACAATATTAAAATGTTTTCATACATCCCTCTTTTTTCCAAAATTATGTGTTGATTTTTTGGGGGTTTTAGTATTTACATTTTTTTGTTAATTTCTTGGTGAATGTTGGTTTTTATTTAAAAAAGAAATTCCGAAAATGAATTCAGTTGCTATGTAGGAACTTAAAAGATTAAAGCAGAATTTGTTTGGACAGAACTACATAACTGTTTACATACTGAGTGTAAGAGAACAATCAGCATAAAACTCTGAGGAAGTGTTTCAACTCTACTATATTGACGGTTGGACTCGATGGTCTTAGAGGTCTTTTCCAACCTTAATGATTCTATGATTCTATGATTCTATATATTATTAAATGTTGCAAATATATATGCAACTGGAATGCCATGTTTGTTTCAGTAATTCAGTATTTAACACAGCACAAGGTACATGTTTGTTGTGCTGTTTCTGTGGCATCCTTCTTTTTCTCTTATTTGTTCATACAGTGGTATTCCTTGTTATTTTGAATTTCACATCTTCTCTTGAACTTTAGATGGAGATTTGCACTGACTCTTTCAGAACCTAGGCTGCAATTAAAGAAACACAGGTTGCAAGAAAGTACTAGTGATACAAAGCGTGACACTATTTCTGAGTAGAAATGCTTAGTCTGATATCACAGCTGCAATTAAGTTATGATCGAGTTAACACAGCATGAAGGAACCTTTTCTGTTTGTTGAAATACTTGGTTTATCTGTAGAAATGGAGTGTTCTGTAGATAAGGATGTCTTTTCTTACAGTGTTATAAAGACAGTTACTGAGCTGATGCAAGTTGTTATAAACTTTTCAAAATCAGGCATGTATATTCATCCATTTCATTTCTTCTCTGTGCGACATTTATTAAAATGCATTTGCTAGGCCATATGTCTTGAAAAATAGCAACACTTGCCAAATTGTCTGACTTATCTATCTGTTTGTCTGTTATGACCACAGATTCCAGAGCAGTTTGGTCCAATAAGAACAGTAGCAGAGGGAAAAGGGGACGTTGTATTAATAGGAACCACTAGAAACTTTGTCCTACAGGGCACGCTATCAGGAGATTTTTTCCCTATTACCCAGGTAAGCTGTTGCCTTACAAGAACATTTCTGAGCGTGTAATAGCAGTAAAGGTATTGCTTAAAGTTAAGTTCCATAAATATGCATCTATTTGATTTATTATTACAGTACTTTTGGCAATAAATAACATTATAAATATGCATCCATCTAAGCCAACGTATTTTTGTAATGCTTTAATATACAGTTTGGTCATTTTAATCCTCTTTAAATATGTTTAGTTTTGATGGTACTATCCTTCTTGTCAAGAAACATTTCTGCTTGTGTAGGGTCACACTGATGAGCTTTGGGGACTTGCAGTTCATTCCTCTAAACCTCAGTTCTTCACTTGTGGACATGACAAACACATTACCCTCTGGGATGCTACTACTCATCGTCCTATCTGGAACAAGATTATAGAGGTATAAATTTATTAAACACAACTCTACTCCTCTTATAGAACTTCTCAAGTAATTTGGGTTTTTCATAAGATTATTGATTAAAAATATCTTAAAGTATTAACTTGAGGAAAACAATGAGAGTGTCATAAAATTTGTCTTTCTGCAAATGGACGTAAAACTCTTAAAACAAGAATTTTAAACCCTAGGTTATATGGATCTATATGCTGTATCATATAGAAGTGTACAGTGCTGTTTATATTTTTTTACTAGGAGGAGAACCACAAATATAAAGCTAGGAAATATTTATCATTTAGAAGTAGTTCTGATCAGGATTACTACTACTATCCTGAGCATGATAGTCAGAATTCAGAAGGAAATTTTTTGAGACATTTTTTGCCTTCTGCATTTATTTTCTGTGATTTATTGCTATTTTTGTACACTCTGTTCACAAATAAACAAATGTCTTAGAATTTCACTTCTTATCTCTGGTCTGAAACTTGGTGTTTAGGTGCTGAAGGAATACTTAGTGGAGGCTCAATTTTATACCGTACTTAGGCACTCAGTTGTGCATCTGCAGACTCCGAATGGCTTTGTGGTAACGTGATCTTGATTACTACATGCATCACTAGGAACTGATTTTTTAGCGTACATTTTTTGACACCTGATCACTTTTCTAAATATTTACCCATAAAAAGACATCGGCTTATCTCCTAGAGACAGCAGTGATGCTTTTATCTCTCTATTTTGAGATGCCACTATCACATTTTTTTCAGTCTTCTCTCTACATTTTTTTTAATAGGTGTGAGAGTATGCTTTTTTGGAGATACATGTACTGATCACAATGAAGAAGTTACTTCTCAGTCTTTCTTATGTGCTCTCTGTACAGTGGAAAAGTTCAAAAATTACTTCAGGAAAAAGAAAACAGGACCTGGTGTATATATATATCCAATACACAGGTTTGCAGATCAAATTGTAGCCAGTAACTTACAGATGACCCTCATGTTGCTGACAAAAGTGCTTTCTGTGTGATATAGTAAACAATCCTTTATTAGTTTACACGAAGTTTTTAAAAACTTAATTATGCAACTTTTTTTCATAAAAAGATTGTTCATTTTCAGGCCTACATAACACTTTAACTTAAACCTATTATCGATAACACTTACTGAATACAATGCATCTGCAATAATTGTATGCTGTGGTGTCAGGCTGAAGCAGTCTTAACAGAATAGCATTTGCTGAACTGTCTCCTAGTATCCTGCTCCAGTTGTATGCACTTGTTAAACCGTGCTTGCTTGGTGAATGTAGAAATTGGAATTTATTCTGTCTAACCAAGGTCATATGTTCTAAGATCCATAGTTTTGTTGACATGGGAAGCTTCTAAATTAATTGGAAAGACCAAATCATCAGTTACTGCCCCAGAGATGGAGCTGTATTTTCACAGTTCAGTGCCTAGGTTATAAAGACAGATTGGCCTGTAGTATAAGAACTTAAAAGAAAGGAAAATAAAAGTAGTTCTTTTAATGTAAAAAAAATGGAAATCAATAATACTAAGAGTTTGGCCTGAGAGACAGGCAGATAATTGCATTTTCCTACCTCTTGATCATTTTAAAGTTTAAGATATGTTAATATGATTTGGATTTAAAAATAAGCTGTCTCCCCTTCAGTATTTAGGAATACTGTAGTTGGGCCTTAGGGCAACGGTCAAATCTTGAGACACACCAAAATCTTAATGTGCTTGAAAATCTCTTGGCACTGTTACCAAGATGTCAAATGCAAGATAAAATAAATACCAACACACTTAGGCTACAAACTTCAGGGATAAAACGTATTTTTAAAAAGCAGTGAGCAGTTATAAGCCAAATTTTCCAGGATCTGTCTTGGTAGACTCTCAAGATAAACTGGTGCCTTTTTTTGTTTTGAAATACATCAGTAGCAGTGTACTGTATTGTACTGTATGGAATATGAACACGTTCGATTGCAGCAATTCTCTCACATGCATTTCAGACTGACTCGAACAATGACACGACTGGAAACTTTTACATAGGCCTTTCTGGTCTTTATCATGTTTTTTTTGTGGAGACTTAATTTGATTATTTAGAAATGGTGCATGACTGGTTTTGTGCAAGTCTTGTTTATAAATATCCTGAAGTGGAAAGTAAAATCATTGCTACTATTTTTTATGCTTTCCTAATAAATTTCTTTTTTGTTGGAAAAAAATCATCATGTAATTCAATTGCAGGTACTAATGTGATCCTTTACTCTGCTCAGTGTAAAGGTGTATGTTTTTGTATACTTGCATACACTTTCAAAAACGCTGGGAGAATAAGAAGTTAGTACTTCTGTTTATATTTCTCATTACAGGAACGATATACTGAAGAGGGCCTATAGTCATGGAGAGAATTGCAAGATTTGGCACTTTGCTCTCTTGCAGTCTAAAGAAAAGAGCATTTAGAAGTTGGGGTTGATAGTGAAACATCATTAGTGGACATAAGTACAATATGGAGAATAGGAACAAATCTATTAATCAGATAAGCTGCTATCTCAGAAATAAAGCTACTTAAGTAATCATCAACTCAAAAAAGGACATCGTTTCCACTGTTTTATCCTTTGTGTCCTCTGAAAAACAGAACTGGAGTTTAGCTGATTATGACTTACAGTTAGCTTCTACTAATATTTAGCTGTGGTTTTGCAAATATAAGACGCTCTCTAAGAAACGGTTTTTATTGAAACGTTTAAGAAACTTCTTTATTTACCCTGATTCTTTTGAAAAGATTGATGGCAACAGCAGTAGGACTGTTAAACTAGACTTAGATTTATTTATTTTCCCCTCCAAGTACACACCGCTTCATTAAGACAAGATTTCTATTATCAGTCTTGACAATAATCTCCTTATTAACCACTTGAAATGTTTGAGACTGTTTCATAAATCAGTGACTGATTATCTAGAGTAAATAAATCATTTCATGTTAACCTATTTTTGTCATAGAGATCTATGTAAAAGCTTTTTAATGTCGTTATGCGTACAAGTTACTGCTCAGTAAATTCACTGTTTGAACCTCTGGTTTATTCAAGAGAATATTTTAGCATTTACTATGAAATTATACTTCAAAAAAATTAGCAAATTTTCCTTTCTGGACTACTGTATGGTTTAGAACATGCGTATAGAAATCCTGAATCTCAACAATTCTCTGAGATTTCTTTAGAATTAGTAACGTCTTTGAAATTCGTCACTTGTTTAAAATTAATGAGAATATCCCTTACACCTGGTCTCTAGGGCTAGTAATTACAAATTGCTAAAAATGTGAACAGCTTTACTAAAATGGCTACAATGTGATGCTATTTTAGAATATAGAAAATCAAGGGCATAAGCATTTCTGTGAGATATGTTACTGGATTTTTTTTTGCTTACATTTAAAAATTATTTTTGGCAGGTATCAGAAAAAATAAGCTATTTATTTTGGGACTCTTTGCTGTAACCTGAAAAGTTCTGGAGCTCATTCTTTGTAAAGGAACAAGTATTAGAAAGAAAATGCTTACCTTGTTTTTTGGGCTTATGTTTAAATTGCAAGAAAAACACTGCAATTCTACCTGTCTCCATAATAATACACTATACAAAGTAAAATATTTTAAAATTGCATATCGGAATAAGAAACCCAGTTTATGCCCTTAATCTCCCACTAAGCTGCAACTGGCAGGTGCTGAAAAAGGTGTTGGTGTGTGTAGAAGTTAGACTTTACCCTTCCGCGCAAAGTGATACATACCTTTGTTGGATAAAGTACTTGCTTGTCCTTTAGACAGTGGGTAAACTGCAGCTTTGATACTTAATTCTTTGGTCAGCTCTAATTTAATAAGTTATTTTTATCTCTTACTTGTTTGTGATTTGTTGAGAAGCTGCCTTTGCCAATGTTATTGTTATGAAGTCATTTGCCAAGTTATTTTTAGATGGTGAAGAAAAGAAAACAGTGGCCTTGTATAGAGGGAAAAAAATCTATTGGGTAATATTTCAATCAGTTAAAAATGCTTTTTTCCCCTCAAGTTTGTATTTTAAAAAAACCAAAAAACCCCAAAAAATCAACAAGAGAGACTTACTATGTTCCTGAGGCAGATAATTAAACTGTGTAATTAAACTGTTGTTACTTGGACTGGTAAAAAAAGTGTGCTTCCTTCTGAAACATTTTAGGATCCAGCACAGTCTTCAGGTTTTCATCCTTCAGCATCTGTTGTTGCAGTAGGGACGCTGACGGGAAGGTAAGATGCGCGGCATCAAGCACTACATGATTTTTCCAGCTCACGTCCAAGTTCATGTTCTTGTTCTGCAGGTGTATGCATGACATATATTCTTCCCCTATTGATTCCTATGGAGTTTCAGAGTGAAATTTATTTGTATCGCCTTAGTGCCCAGAAACCCTAGTCTTGGCCCAGTACCCCGTGTTTGCTGAGTGTTGCCTGAACACAGAACGAAGAGATGGTTTCTGCCCTGGGAGAGCGGCAAGCTCAGATCAGCGGGAGGAGGTGGATTTGGACAGGGCAGGCAGTCTAGGTTAGCAGTGAGACCTGCGTGGGAAGTGCTGTCACCATAGCAGTGCCTAAATGTTAAATCTTTGTGTGCATCCTGGCAAAGGAGAGGCTGAAGGAGGACTTTGAGATGACGAGTTAACTTTGCAGATGCATACAGAGATCTTCTCTGAGGCCTGTAGGGCAGCGTAGAGGAAATCGCGTAGAAAAAAGTTGTTAGTTGGAAAATTTTCCAAGTAGTTTATTATCTCTAATGCAGTGACAACCAGAGGCTTTAAGAAAAATTTGGCAAATGTTCCACTGTGCTAGACATAGTGTAAAAACGCATATTAAGAGACTGGTTCCGCCTGAAGAGCGTAAGGCATACACAAGAAGACAAAACCGGGGTGAAAAGAAGTATCGGCATTTTACAGTGCAGATTGAGCCCTTGGTCACATAGCGGGTCAACGGCAGACCCTGGGTTTAGCTCGGTGCCTGTCACGGGAGGAAGGAGTGCCTTCGCCATGACTTCATCCTCTCCTTTAATGTCACTTGAGGGCAGACTTTGCTGTGGGTGTTGAAAACAGTTCCACTTAACTGAGAACATATAGAATGCTTATAGGTTATGAGCCAAGATTATTTAGGGTTGTCTATCAATCCTAAATAAAGGATTTACTTTAGTTACAAGGGAGAAGCTTCAAAAGGAGAAGCTTTGAGAGGAATCTTTTCTTTGTCTTTAATAATTTGATGCAAATATTGAAATGCAAATTTTATCTTTGTTCCTTCTACATGTTTCCACAAATTAAATTTTGGTTCGTTAAAATTAATTAATTAAACTAAATTTATTAAAAATTAATACAGTAATTAATTTTAAAATAAATTAATAAATAAAGCTAATCCTTCTATCAGAAGAGAATGGTCCTCATTCTTGCTTGTGTTTTCCTTTGCTCTAGGATTTAATGTAGGCATCAATTTAAACGTGAGCATAGCACAGAGGAGGGTCATTAAAACAGAAGGGTCATTATATGTAATGCTTACTTTATTCTAATGCATGACACATAGTAAAACAGACTAAAATCTGAAGGCTGATATCAGGGTCAATGTCTGATCGTTTTTATGGTTAAAAAACATGGGAAAGAAACTATCCTTCTGTTAAAGTGAAAATAAACCAAACCGAGTAGCAGTTGCTGTTTTTCTTTTGCTGGTGTAAAACTTATGCTATTTTGACAGAAGAAAAGTTGGTCAAGAATACAGTAGATTGAAATTCCTTATGGAATGATTTATTGGCCTCTTTCTGTATTTACAACAGGTGGTTTGTGTTTGACACAGAAACAAAAGACTTGGTCACTGTACACACAGATGGAAACGAACAGCTGTCTGTAATGCGTTACTCACCAGGTTTGAGAGCGTTTATTTACTGATTAAAAAAAAGTGTTGCATTTTTTTATTAAATTTGGGGTTGATTTGTTTTAAAATAATTCCCCACTTGCCATACTGAAGTTGAAAATAAATATGCTGTGAAACATTGGCAGCACTGAATGGGTGGTGTCTTAAGCTGTAGTTTTCTTTTCCCTCCCTCCCTCCCCCACGTGCTCACTCTAGTTTCGCTGGGAAGGAAGAAAACAAGTATGAATTAACTGTGCAGGTTGTTGCAATCAGGTTAGCCCTAAATGGACTGTAGCTGCTTCCCGAAGTGTCATGTGTTTTTAACAGTAATATTTGCTGTATAAACTTGCTGGTTTGTAATCTTGAAACATGCATCAATATGCAACTGAAAAAGAAAAAATAGAATTTTTTTTTTTTATTTTTCGGTATCAAGGCCTTTAAGAACAGTTCCTCTTGTCTGTGACATACTAACTTTTCAAAGTTAGCTTAAGTTCTTTCTTACGGGAATAATTACTCTTCACTTTTGTGTTTATAGATGGAAACTTCTTGGCAATAGGTTCCCATGACAACTGTATTTATATCTATGGCGTAAGTGAAAATGGAAGAAAGTACACTAGAATTGGCAAATGTTCGGTAAGGAACCTTTTTTTCTCTGGGTTCAATATTACCAACTTAAGTAAGTTTTGTGGCACTGTATTAATACTGTCACATTGAGAGATACTGTTAGTGCAGTTAATACAACATTTTTCTCTTTGTAGGGTCATTCCAGCTTCATTACTCATCTGGATTGGTCTGTTAATTCACAGTATCTTGTGTCTAATTCAGGAGACTATGAAATCTTATACTGTGAGTAAGAATTATATTTGGTCCTTTTGTGCAAAGTTCAGGCAGTCTAATACAGATTTAAAATTTAAATGAGACCCTATAACTGCCAAGATAGACCATATGTTTTAATCTGGTGCAATCAAAAATCTATACGATTTGAGAATTAAAAATGTTATCTTGTGTGGTTTTTTTTCTTTTGTAGGGATCCCCTCTGCTTGTAAACAAGTCGTGAGTGTTGAAACAACTAGAGATCTAGAGTGGGCTACTTACACCTGTACTTTAGGATTCCATGTTTTTGGTAAGTATCTTTCCTCTTACAAGTTTGTACCATTCTTCTTATTAACAAACACTTGGATTGCCAACTTTTTCTTATGAAACATGACTATTCATGTTTCAGGGAAAAATACAGAACTTCTGTTATGCCATTTTTATTACAATCTGTCCTCTTATTTCAATCCAGAAAGACTCTGATTTAATATTCTTGCTAGCTTCAAGTATAAATATTAAATTACAACATAAGTGGGAGACAAGGAAGAAATCACTCACTGCCCTTTCTGTCACACTAGAGCTGCTTCTCGTCTCTTTAAATTTAAAGTACCAGTTCCATAGAATTATCGTTTATTTAGGCAGCTACTGGGCCAAATCCCCTTACCAGAACCAGTTTCATTTGCACCAATTACTGTGCAAACTCCAAATGGGTGACAGTATCTGTCATTAAGTACTTACAATGTATTTTGATACAGTATATAACAACTAAATGAGGTGAAAGGAATGCAAGAAGAAAGAAGAAAAGTGTAACAAAATCAGGATGGTTTGTTTCCATGAGACTTCTCTTCTGCCAGTTTTCAAGGAGCTGCTTTCCCCAGTGTGCTCTGAAGCTTTGTACTCATTCCACAATGTGTGCACAACTAGACAGATCGTTACAAAAGCTCAGTACAAGAAGCTTCAAATTCTTGAGTCCGCAAGATAAAATAGGAAGCCACGGTAGAAGTTCAGAGAAGAGTCTGGTTTAGTATAAGCAGTAAGCAAGGAAGATTTTCACCCATTTTTCGAGTAGATGCAGTGATGTGTTTGAAAGCAGCCAGAAAGGACATGTTTTTAGAGCCTAGAAGATGGCATGGCAGTAGCAATATGCTGGGAAGAAACATTCAAATTTTCTAAAATTTAACTGACAGGCAGTGCTTGAGTATCACTACAACACACAGTTTAGTAAAAGGAGGAAGTCCTAGAAGACTGGCTGCATGTTAACTTAATGTGTTTCTCATATGAGGGATGAAGGCCCTTATAGAACTATCAGCATATTCCTGGGCTTTGGGTATACCTGACACACAGTTACAGAGCCACAAAGTCTTTGCATTTAGCATCAAAGGTTCAGATATTCTGAAATGATGAATTCTTTAAGCGAGTGACTTTATGATTGGGATTAATGCGAAATATAGTGCTAATAGAATGTGGGGCTGCTTGTGGTGCATAGAGTCTTGTAGGAGAGGGGTGTCACACCTAGGAGGGGTTTTTTCTCCCTTGGAACAGATGAGCTTTTGGAGCAGGTCTGTGGAACAAAATGATCTACTGGGCCGATGTGGAACGTGTGGAAACATCATATACTTTTTTATACTTACAGTCCTCCATGCTGAACTGGTGTAATTTAAGCTAAAGCAACAGGGATGAGGAATAAATGAAAGTAGTTGCTAGTTTTAATAATTATCACAATTATTATTTTAGTAATAAAGATTGTGAGAATGTTCATCAAATGAATGGAATTTTAAAATAAAAGGATATAACTTATACAGAAAGGATGTGTAATGCCAAAGTGGTGGAACTTTTTTATATACGGAACATGGTGCCATATATGCTGAGGATTCGTAGCTATACAGTTAGGTTCAGACTGGGAAGTTACAAAGACAATGCATAATAATTATAGATGAAAAAAAGAATATTAATGGTGGCAGGGCTATACTGTTGCCCATCCTTCCAGAAAGATCAAATGAATGGATTTTTTTTTTAATAGCTAGCAGAATCAGTCAAATCACAGGAATTTCTGAGGATGTGAGATTTTAAATATTCCAGTGTCTTTTGGGAAAGGAATTGCAAGTACACTGGCTAACCAGCAAGTTCTCAAAATTCTTCTGATACAGAAAATAGATAAGCACCTAGAGGGGAGGTTCTTCCAGATTTGATTCTGGGGAAGTGGAAAGAACTTGCTGAGAATGTGAATGCACCTTGTGTAGGAATGACTATGGAATCAGGGAGGTGTGATCCTTAGTATAGGAAGGAAAAAGAGCAACAAAATGAAAATAATAGCCTTCGGGGAGGGAAACTGCAAAAGTCCAAAGCCTGTTAGGGAAGATAAGAAGTTGGAGAAAAGATGAGATGCAGTAATTCCTTAAAAGGTACAAAGGGCACAAACTGCCAGCCCAGAGAAAAGATAGAAATGACAGCAAGACTCAAACTTGGTTAAACCGTTTGTACAAGGAAGAGGAATGCAGAAAGTAGAAACTGTGTTGGAGGACCAAGGAGACATACAACCAAAACCTAAACATAAATGCAAGTGACAAGTACAGTAATAAAAGAAGGGCCAATGACAATATTGGTCTGCTATGCGGAGAGGAGGGAGAGGAGAGATGACACTGCTAAAGCTGAGATGTTTAAAAAAACCTTTTTTTTTCTTTTTAATATGTCTTCATTAGAAGACCTACTGCAATCTGATGACTAACTCAGTTAGCACCAGTAATGAAAGGATAAGACCTCTGCTTTCAGTAGGGAGAGAATAGATTAGAAAATAGTTAGGAATTAGATATTTTCAAAGTATCTGAGTGTGATGAGCCGTGTTGAGTCTGTAAAAACAACTGGTTAGCATAATCTCAAGACCATTAGTACTTATTTTCAGGACCTCACAGAGAACAGGCAAGGTACTGGAAAAATGGAGAAGAATGAATGCAACGTCTGTGGAATCATATACTTACCTTCAGAGCCCATTTGGAGAGGATAAAGTGAAAAGTTAGTGGCTAGAATAATAAATTGCAGAAACTCATAAATTATAAATTGGAAACCAGTCCGGTAATGTTGGAAGTCATTCTGCTATTCAGTACTTTGGGAGCTCAGAGCAGCCAGCATGAACAGTCTTTAAATGCTTGCTGGGAATGCCCCACTGGATGTGGAAGAAGCAATCACATCATCAAGGACATGAGGCATCTAGTATATTGATTTTTCAGTAGCTACTGGCTGACTGAAACTAGGGATATTTTCTCACTCTAGTAGAACCACATAAAATATGCGTAGCACTCGCAGAGCAACATAGCCAATGCAGGGGGAAAAATTAACATTGATCTGTTGAACACCTGTCTTCAAGCATGCAAACGGATTAGTCAGCCTGGAAACGTTTTAGAGATTATTCAAATGAAAATCAACAGCATGTAAAGTGTGTCTGATGGAGGATATTTTAGTGATACAAACACAAGTAAATGTGAAGGACTAAAGACTTTAAAACACTTGCTGATCTGTATGCTCTCGCAAAAGCCATGCGCTGCTGGATACGCAACCAAAGCATCAGTTCATATCATATGCCCAGTTTTGGAAAACGTAGTATTTGAGGTGAAGGACAGGAACAGAAGAAATCTAAGATGCTGTGCAAAGCCTGACAACGTTGCAAGCAAAGCAGAGCTCAGACTGGTTGGGTTCAAAACTGACTAGAAGGCTGTACACTGAATATTATGATTGTTTGAATATATTTATTAATAGCATGGATGATAAAACAGCGTGTATAATTTGTACGTGGCGTGAAACGGCAGGATTAGCAAATTGTCTTGAGAAATAGAGGAATGGTATGAAAAAAGGGACAATTCAATAGAGACAAATAGGAGGTTGCACACTTGAACAGCAGAACCCAGTTGTACAAATACAAAACAGGAGGAGGAGGAGAGCAAGCAAGAGAGTAGATTTGCACAGAAAGATCAGATTACTCTTGCATACAAACTGAACGTGAGTCAACAGCATTATGCTGTTGTAGAAAAGGCAGATGCATTAGCGGGATACGTAATGAAAAGGATGCCATGCAAAATGTGAAGTAATCATCCATTTATCAGTATCTGTTTCAGTCACAGCTGGAATAGCTGCTTCTGGTTTTTGCACGTTGGACCAACAGATAACTGAGTGCTGACTAGCAAGAATAATTATCCATCTAAATATTGTTCTGTGAGAAGAGATGTAATGAATGAATTTTAGACAACAGAAGGAGAAAAAATGCATGGCATTGATCTTCAAATAAGAAAAAGGAAACGGTCTCTTTTTCCATGTCTACAGAGGATGGGAAGAAAAAAATGGACTAATTTTTCAGCAAAGGGGATTCAGTTCACATATTTGGAAAAACTAACAGTGAGGCACTGGAATAAATTTTGAAAGAGCACAGAGTCTCAAAAAAAAACCAACCCTGATATGATCCTTACCCCATTTCAAAATGGCAATCTTGTTTCTTAAACCATTTCCTTTAGGGGTTATCTCCAGCTTGTCATGAAGATGCCTGTCTCTTTTCAGCTAGCAGTTGATGTTCATACAGCCTCCTTTTTGTCAAAGCAGTTATTTAAAACAGCTTTTCTGTGTCACTTCCTTCTACATATTCATAATTCCATGAGTAGCAATTACCGTGTTTCTTCTTTGCACTTTCCTTTTCTTTCTTCCCTGCCTCTTTTTTAATACCCCGATCTAGCAAAGATGTGTTTCTACACACGTCTGGAGAGTTAGTGGCAGCCCACAAATCAGAACTTTGTGTCATTTTAGTTACAACAATTTGTAATTCAGTATAAAGACATGGAATCACTTCCTCCTAGTGCTTTTGAATTGCTGTGCGATGGTACAAAGACTGTATTTGGGAATAATTACATGCGGATCGAAGGCTAGCTGTTTCCACAGGGCAGGGCAGATGCCCACTTTGGTGTTATCAGCAGCCCAAAGAAGGGACGCTGGAGTGCGCCTGCCCTGCCCGCAGGTGTAGGCATCCTTCCAGGAGATGGGAGGGCAAGCAGGGGGAGTAGCAACTGTCTCATCCTGACCTGTAATAACAACGAAGGAAGAGCATGCGCTCAAGTGGTCGGACTTCAGGGTCTGACCTGCAGGGATGTGTGACATAGGGACAGTCACTGAAAATCATAACGCCAAGACAAGGCGGGTTTTTTGCCAAATCATAATGGCAGAACACACATTGTAACTGATTATGTCAGTGGTCTCTGAAAGTTAAGTATCATTTAGGTTGAGTAGGGATTAGATAAAATCTGAATTACGAAAATCATAAAAAAACCCCACAGTACTGCATACAAAAAAATAAAATTTCAATAACTGGTTGGATTTTATTACAGTTGCAATTTGTTACAGGCAAGTATTCAGAGGCTTTAAAGATGTGGTGCATAGATTTGGTCCTTGCATTGATGAGCCTTCTATAGTTTAATTATAGAACACCACTTTGTGCAAGAACAGCAAGGAGTAGAGGACGTGAGGAAGGAGGAGAATTACTTACAGTAAAACAAAAGCATTTAAAAAATTTACAGTAGGTTCAGTTTCTTTTGGAGGGATCCATTAATTACTAAATAACATTTTAAACTATATAATTTCTTGTTTCATAGGCTTTAGACTTTAGTAATATGAAGAAAGTATGTTGAATCATACATAGGTAGTTTTTTAGACTACAGTGGTATGAAGAAAGTATGTTAGCTCATCCAGAAGCAGAAGGGAAAATAAAAGCAGTAACTGTTATTTTTCTACATAACCATGTGAAAATTCTTTTAGGCTCAGACACATGACTGTAATTCAGCAGAATTCTTTTTTTCAGAGTAAAAAGCATTTTGCTGACTAGAGGAAATAAAGTATTTGTTTATGTGCTTGATTTCCTATTGGGATCTGGTCTTTTGCTGGTGCTGAAGTACGCACACTGACTCAGCTGCAGTTATTTTATAGTTTTATCTTCTTTCTTTTTTTTAAACAGTTAATCCTTTATTCATATTTTAACAAAACCGTAAGCTGTCACTTGTATTTCCATTATAAAAACCTTTAATTAGTCCCTCTGTGTTTCAGGTGTATGGCCTGAAGGTTCAGATGGAACAGATATCAACGCTGTCTGTCGATCACATGGGAGAAAACTGCTATCAACGGGGGATGATTTTGGCAAAGTACATCTCTTCTCATATCCATGTTCACAGTTTAGGGTAAGGTATTTCCAAAAAATTTACTCTTGTAACTTGCACAAATGTGTTAAATGTTGTTATCCTACGTACAAAAAAAAAAAAAACGGCAATATGTATATGCCTAAGGGATTTACTTAAGGTTGATTGACCCTACAATTAAATTTAAAAATTAATTTAATATTAAAATACTTTAAGAGAATGATGTGGTGCCTCGATTTCATTGTTGTATGAATGTTATAACGATATGTTTTTATGACAGTTAATATTCTCACTAATATGGTGTTTTCTAGGCTCCAAGCCATGTGTACGGTGGACATAGTAGTCATGTAACTAATGTAGATTTTCTCTGTGAAGACACCCATCTCATCTCCACAGGCGGAAAAGATACAAGTATTATGCAGTGGCGAGTCATTTAAAGGAAACATCAGTGTGAACATACACAGTTGAGTCGACCATGCACAGAACTTATGTATAAACTGTATATTTAAAACTTAACAGTATGTTTGCAGTTTAGCCTGGTCACTGTGATTTTTGTTTAAAAAATTCTTACAAACCTCAGGAAAATTAAGCCCTGTGCTGGTTACCTTACTCAGTCTAGTGATTTTTTGTTTTCATTGTGTCACACCTTAAGAATGCTCGTTTTCTCTTCTGTTGTACAATATACAATGCAGTACAAGTTTAATATAAGAAATGTGGCTTGACAGTTTGCAATACAGCGGTATCAGCAGAATGTGACTATCTTAAATGTTTCCTATAAACACTGCTAAAATGGTCACAAAAATGCCTTTCAAAGACTGTATATATGTGCTTATTTGTTTCACTATCTACACTTTGTACTGTATATCTACTTATTTAGAAAAATCTATGACAATGTCGAGGTACCGAATTGTTTCTGATGGAGGATGATGAATAGATACAAAAAGTATAAACCGAGATGTAAGATGCAAAAATAGTGTTCTAGACCTGAAAATGTGAATGCTGGTAAATTTGCATTCTCCTGGGAATAGCGCACCTTGGGTGTCACCCGTGAGGAGTTGTGTTCCTTTTCAAGTGAATCAGCAGGTTATGCCCCAGTTTGACCTGAATATCTCAGCAGGGTTTACAGATGTCTATGTGGTTCAGGTATTCCATATGAGTTTAAATTAAAATTCTTTTTACTTGTATATGAACAATTTCTTTTTGAAAACAAAACAAAAAAGCTTGGCCACATCCCCATTTTTGGTTGATATATTTAACTAATATGTATATTAATCAGCATGATGCTATATTGTACATGTATAAGATTTTAGCAGTTCATAACAAATGGTAAGGCCATCTAGCTTTACTTTTTTATGCTTATGGATATTGTATATTTGTATTTTAAGACCAAGTAGACCAAGTCTAAAGATATCTTTTTAAGTGTACCATAAACCTGCAGAGGGTAAAGGAAGTCTTGGAAGCCTACATGAGATATTAATGTGTAACTTCTGGCCCCTGTGTTTTGTGCATGGATGGATATTTATAGTATGAAATAAGATTGTGTTTTGCAATGAAGTAATAGTGGAGGTGGTATAAAATGGTTAAGAAGGCCTTATCAATGTTGATTGTGACACAGATTGAAATGTATTGTTTACTTTGAGGAATGTATCTGAAGAATTTTAAAAGAGAGGAGTTCTAAGCGGACTCGAAAAAGGTAATATTAAAATTTTGCTTGTAATGGACAGTAAACGTTAATTCTCTGAACTCTAAAGCACTGGTTGTTTAGAGTGATTTAAATGAAATGGAATCGATAAATTTTGAAACTTTTTTATTACATCTCCAACCTCCTACACTGAAAGTGCAGGACACCAATAAACATGTATTAAAGTGAATTTTCAATGCATTCTTCCTGGTTAGTAAAATATCTTTGTTTCAACATGAAATACTTCTAGAAGAGACAGGCTTTTAGTTAACGACATGCATTTGTGATTTCTCGATTAAAGCTGCATTTGAAAATATTTGGGAATAAAATCTAGATTTTGGGGTACATAATTTCATGTGTGAGCATGACCCTGTGAATGTGCTCCCTAATGCACACCTAGAAAGTCAAACTCCAGCTTCACAGCAGGGAAGAAGGACACGCCGCATGCTTTCACTTACAAACTGCCTTGGTTCTGCCTCCTAGTACCCATCACTTATCCCTGAGCGCTCGGCTGGTGGAGGAGTGTCATTCCACTGCGCATGGCAAGAGCTCCTGAAAATTTCTCTGGGTTAGGAATTTGTCCTCTCGCAAGACATTTGAAGACCAAGGTTTTGGGGTCACTTTAACCTGACGTTATCTAGCACTGTCTCTGAAGGAAGAGGTCTTGCCCCCAGCTGCTTATTACCATCTCGTGCAGCAGCACGAGAGTTATTGTGGCCATAGGGAGAACCCAGCTGGGAGAACCCAGGTTAAAAAAAAAGGCCAAGCAAGCAAATAACAGCTACTACAAAACAGCAAATCCTTTTCCTCAGTTTCCTCATCTGGTTTAGCTGTGCAGCTGTATGAATGCTTGTACCGAGCTTGTACAGAGGCAGGAGCAATGTGGAGAAGTGGTACATGGGCAGAGGAGCACTGGAACGACTTCTTTTGATGGCAATGTCAGGCTCCCTCTGTTTGAAGTGTGTGAAACTAAGGCATAGTATCCCTACCCTTTCTAGGGTTAATCCAATCCTAAGAGGTCGTAATACGCAAGTGACAGATTCTTATCTTGTCTGAATACTTGGATGATTATGCCGCGACACCTTCTGTTTTGGTTTTTTTTTTTTGCTTTTGCAGACGGGGTGCTTTCAGGTTTTCTGCTTTCAGAATTGGAGGTGATTTGTCATTACTTGCAACAGAGAAAACAGGAGTTGCAATTTGGGTTGGCTCATTCCCTTTTCATCCTTCTCCCACGGAGGTAGTCTTGGGATGTAATAATGTATTTGTGATCCCCTTCTTCATTTTAAACTGTTATCCTTTACAAGAAATAGATGAGGAATCTTGCAAGTTCATCCCTAGGGTTACTGATCAAAGGGGATTTTCAACAATCCCATCCCATCTGTGCCTCTGCTGCTCTTCTGTTTCTAACTTTTGTTGTTAAATGTGTCTTTGTTCCTCTATGAAAACCTGATAAGCATATTAGCTGAATTGGCAAATGGTGGGTAACGTCTTGAGCCAAATATCCGTTTGATGACTGTTAAAGTGATTCTTCTTTCTTTATCCAGGAAATTCTACACAATTTTGCCATTGTTATATATAATCTTCAGCTCTCCCCACTTCCAGCCTTGGTTCTTGCGTTTATTTGTTTTCTCAGCAATGTCCTCTTTTTTGCTTTAAAAGAACAAAAAAAAAAAGGAAACAAAGAGTTATTACTGAACTTTGCGTATTTCATTCCCTCAGCAGCACCCAGGACTCTTACACCTGATTCCTTCACCTGATGCTGTGTCTGCAGCCGTTGTCTTTTCCTGCCCTTCCATGGAGCGTAAAGCTGGTTCTCAAGTCCGTGGCTGGAGTTACGGCTGGGCTTCTGCTTCTGCTCCTTCCCTCCCCTGATCTTGGCTGCAGCAGGTGTAGTGTTGCTCAGAGAAGAGGCTCATCTCTTCGTGTCTCTTGTGTGTTGCTGTCGTGTGCCAAGCATTCAGCTACTCCCTTTCAACTTTCTTCAGTTTCAATTCCTGTTTCTTGCCCGTACCTGCACATATTGCTGCCCTTAACTGCTTATGAAACCAGTGGCCCTGACTACCTCTCTGATCGTTTTGGGGCTGAGTTCCTGGTTTCTTACTGTATCTGTGTCCACGCTGCTTCTTTGACTTGAACTTAGCAATATGAGTGACTTTGCATCTGCTTTTAGCCCCCTCCTGCCCGCCCTCCTGCCCTCCTTGTATGAGCGTACCGAGGCGATCAACAGTGTCTCATTTCTCGAGTGTCTCCGTTTGTCTGTAATGTATATCACATACTTAGATTTTTAAAATCTTTTGAAAGTTTTTAGGGTAGGGATTTTTTTTCTCTGTTGTGGTATGGCATTTAGCAATGGGGTTTGGTGATCCTACACTCACTGCAACAGCAGGACTGTCATATTTGTCCAAAATGATGAGCATGTATAGCCAGGTAACACCTCTGTGTCAGGATGTTCAAAGTGATTAGCTACTGAAATTGATAATATCTGTTCTCTAAGTCTTAAATTATTCAGAAAACAATACATACGCTTTCAAAAGACTTCTTCCTCCCTCTTCTATACGCTTAGAAAACAAACATAGACTTAATCTGGTTTTTATGATCATCGCCCATATTCAAGTAGAGGCTTTTCATTATTTTCTGTACCTCTCCTGCCTGTTTTCACATATTTATTTTACTCCTAAAGGACAGATATTTTTATTATATCAAAACTACAGCCTTTTTCAACTTAATTCTGTAGGTACGACTTGAATTACTATCTGAAAGATGATTATTACATAGATTCTTCTGGTAGTGCTCGGTTTTGACAGGTTGTTGAAACCTGACAGGTATTAACAATTTCTAACAAACAGATGAGCTCTACCAAAATCAGTCACTGTATTAAAAGAAAAAAGTAAAAAAACAGCGAAGAAAGGAGATAAATGTAAGAGAAAGTAAATAGTTTTCCAATGCTCGTGAATTAAAAACACCCCACCATTTCAAATGATTAAAAAAATCCTCTCACAAAGCAAGTCATTTTTGTAAAATGGATTTTTTACTGTTCTAATCAAGACAAGTCATATTTCCTATGCGAAATGTTTGGATTAAATTTGTTCTTTAAAAGAATTAATATTAGAAGGTATTATTTCCCTTCAAAATTATTCGTGTGACAAGAGTTTGCAAGAGCAAACAGACCGTTTTTTGCAAGGGTTGGCATTTTTCATTTCTTCAGGTTCTGCTCTGGGAAGCAGGCGGTCTTTTCGTTGTGTTTTCTCCTCCGTCCCTGGAACGAGGGCTGTTGACAGATCACTCGACTGCATCTTCTAAAATCCTACAGATGGCAGGGAAAATGTCACTTTAATTACTAGTGAAAAGAACAGACTTACGAGAAGCCTAAACAGAAATCTTTTTCTTCCATTACTGGCCGGGATTCATAGCTGCGCTGGGGCGGTCTGGTCGGTGCCGTGCCGCTCTCGCGCTGCACGGGCTGCCCTTCAGAAGAGCTGCCCCAAGCCAGAGCATCTCCCAGCCCAAAAGATGGGAGATGAGGAACCGACTCCTGAGGGGAAGGACAGAATCGCACCCAGATCTGTCTGCTCCTGGACGGAGGCTGCTGGCTGCCGGATGAGTGAGTACATTAGCGGTTCACGCTCCTGCTGGGAGAGATTTATGTTTCTCCTGAGTCATGCAGTTCTGCGGCAATTTCATTGTTCTTAATGGAACAACTTTGGCCCCTGAATTCATTAAATAATTATAGAAGGCTAAGGGATAATTTACGTGGAGGTATTGATGACAGTTCAGCCAAAGCTGCCATCTAGCACTAGGCTTGGTAGACCTTATTTCTGACAGTGGTGATACCAACGGGCTCATCTGTGAAAGCCGCTCGGGGGACCTTTGTCAATCAGGATGATTCACAGCACTGTGGGTTCCTCTTGGTCTCCTGCCAAATGTGGAAGCGTAGGAAGGTGCCTCCTTTCGACAGAGCCTCTACGCTGTTAGTGTCACCAGGCTCTGCAGGCACTTCTTTGGACCTTGCATTTTGTCTGTGTTTTTATGAAAGCTTGAGGTCTTGGACTCCATGAAAAGTGGTTCCTCTCCACCAGCTCCACAGTCCCAACTTAGCACAAGTTTGTTTTTACCATCTTTTGGCTATCTACAAACTACTTTAATTTAAACATTTCCATTCATTTGTAGTGGACATATCTGTACCTTAAAGGCTGCCTCTTTGGGTCTAGTCTGAGGTGCTGAGGTTATAACCATGAGAATGGCGACCTGTTTTCTGGATCTCCGTGCAAGTGAACGGGTTTTTTGCATGAGCTTCTAAGAGATGAACATTTTTAAAATCTGACCCGTGGAATTACTTAGGATAAACACGTAGCCAGAGGGAAACAAATTCAGCTGCTCTGTGGATTCTGGCTATCAGCACTATACGAGCTACATTTGCTCCAGATTCCAGGTTGTAGGCTAAAGAAATCTCCTTCAGGCTGTCCAGTTATTATGGTTAGAAAGCAAAACTTAAAGCGGCTGGATGAGTTCTGCAGCCGTGTTAGATTATTGTAATTTGCTGTTGCCTTGCATTGCCCTCGCACTGCAGAGATGTGCTGAAGAGGGAACTGTCTGCTCGAGGCAGCCTGAAGAGAACACCTCTCTCTACAAAATCAATTGCCTTGGCTGTTCATTCTGGATTCAGTTTCTCATTAAGATAAATGTCAACATTTTAGGGCTCCTTCCTTCCTGCCCAGCTTCTCCTTTTCAGCAGCTTTCATTGACATCATAATTCCGAATTTATGACATCAGTGTATAACCACAGGGGAGGTTATTATCCCAGAGGTTCACGTGTTTTGGCCTCCTTACAGCACCTGAAAAGAGCAGAAGCTGAGCTCTGAGAGTCTCTGTGTACGGCTTGAGCAGTTGGAGAGCCAGCTGACAGGAGGCTCAGTTTAAGTGAGAAGCCCTCTGGCATTTCCCCTACCCGCAGCTCCTGTTCAGCAGAAGATCTGGCCACACGCAGTTTAGCAGCCTGGAGAGTCCCCGACTATCTCTGACTTCATGAGCACAGCATCGCCTCTGTGCCGAGACCTTTCGGACTAGTTTTGGGTGAGAACACTGCTGCTTTTGTTACCCCGCTGTGACAAGCCTGGCCTCTTTCTAAAAAGCTCAAGCCCAAACAGTCTTGACCTTGCAAGAGTGGGACCAAGGGGATTTAAATAATGATAAAACAAACAAAATGAAGCGGCTCCTTGCCTGGCTCAGTACAGCCTTCTCTGCAAGAGACAGTAAAGATACAGACTGTCCTCCGAGGGCACTATGTTATCCCCTGACTTGGGACATGCCGTATCAAAACACAGGCTTTGGAAATGCTCGGATGGGGCTAAACCATAAGCTGAGGCAGTATTTCTTCAAAAAAGCCAAAGTTATTTGTTAAAAGGAAAACTGGAATTGTCAGGCATGTTTATATTTCACGTTCCTGCTCTTCTGCCCTCACCCTAGCATGAAAATGCATCTCTGGGGATGCTGCTGGGGAGGCTGGACCACTGTTCCCTCCGAGTGCCGCAGGAGGGTGCGTGGTCTTTGGAAACACCCTTACGGGTTTGCCTTTCGCACGCTGGGCACCTACGTGCTTGCAGGTTCCTGGTGTCTTTTCCTTAAGTTGCATGTAAAAGTTGTTAAGGAAAAATCACCGATGGCCTTGAACAGATAAGACCATAACAGTCCCCAGGGCCTGCCTGCAAGGCGAAGCTCCTCCCTGCCTGCAAAGCTGCAGCTTCCTGCTCCAGCCTTCCTAGCGATTGTAAACCCTGCTCTCCCGAGGCGTAACGGGAAAAATAGAAGTGCCAGTGAGCTCCTCCCTTTCCGAGAGAAGGTGCTGGCCTGAGGACTATCCCCCACCACCATCCTGAGAGCGCAGTTGGACCCTTCTGTTCCTTGGCTCCCATCTTCACTTGAGGAAGTACAATAAAATACAGAATTAAAGTATATCAACGGTGTCTTTTTTCCTACTTATTGTCTGCCTTTTCCTATATCACTCCCCCTTTTCTTTCCCTTCTTCATTCTTTCTTCTCCTCATTTTTGCCCTTTTCATCTAATTTCCTTTTCTCTCCTTGTTAAAAAAATCCCAAACCTCTGTATTTCCCTCATTTTTCTCTAGTCTCCATTCTCTTGTTCCCTTCAGCTCTTGCCAGAATCTTCTGCTACTTGAGCCTTTGTTCCAGCCTTTTTTCGTTCCTTCCTTCTCACCCCAAGACTGGATGAAGCGTTGCTAAAGAAATCCAGGTTTTGGGGACTCTCTGGTCACAGCCCTGCTGCAGCTTCTTTCTCTCGGTCTCCCTGCAGGTGGAGCACGCTGCCGGCCCCTGCGGGCGCTGAGGGATTGCTCTCCTTCGCTGCCAGGGCCGCGCCAGGGCTCTCTTTGGGGCTGCCATAACAAATCGGAGATGGGACCTAGACCTTTGCCAAATGGTGCCAAAGATCACGGAGAAAGTCGTAAGCAGCCAAACACACGCGCATGGTGATGGGTGAAAACCAAGCATCCAGGACTGAACCCCTCTGAGTTTTGGGAATCTTTGGATCTCACTTTGCACCTGAATTTGGTAACCGTGTTCTCTCTGCCCCAGCGAGGTGTCCATGAAATTGTACAATTGAAACCCAGCTTCAGCTGTGGCAAAGTTATGAGTCACGTTGCTGTCTGATGAACAATTTTTTAGAAATAAATGCATATGTGTATTACTGGACATAGTATAATGAATTGGTATAATGAATTCCCCTCAAGGGTGACTTTCACAAGGCTAAATCCTCCATCCTTAGGAAAAGCCTTCCAAAAAAAAGTGTGTAAAACAAGCTATTGTGGACATTTGTTTTTCTTGAAAAGAGCTAGGTATTTTTGTGGACAAGCCCACAGGAAAGCCCGAGAGTTTCAAGCGAAAGCTCTGAGCTGGACAAATTCAGTGGGAAAAAAATCACCACGAGACTCTTGCTGCACCAACGTGTAGCTCTGGACGTGGCATTGACTCACTGAGAAAAACAACTGGTTGACCTTGAGCTCCTG
Source organism: Calonectris borealis (assembly GCF_964195595.1). Lineage (NCBI taxonomy): Eukaryota > Metazoa > Chordata > Aves > Procellariiformes > Procellariidae > Calonectris > Calonectris borealis. The sequence continues at coordinate 14,373,259 of NC_134316.1, read as the reverse complement.
GTACGAGGATATTTACAGAGGATGTTGCCCCAGGCTGTGTGACTGTTTAAGGAGGGCATCCTTCTCCTCCCCCTCCTCCTCCTCCTAACACGAAATCTCTGAAGTGACAAAGAGAGCAGGCCTCCGGGCAGTTGTTGCAGCAGACCCGGAGGGGGGCAGATCCATCAGGGTTTGCCACGCAGGAGGTCACAGCCAGGAAAGACGTGACCCTAGGGACAGTAGTTTTCTTGTGCAGGTCTTTGTTGGGCCGTGCAGGAGGGGAGAGCTGCGAGGGGGAGCGGGAAGGCCAACGAGGCCGGCAGGATGGACAGACACCCTGGTGGGACAGGATTTCCCCCTGGGGAAAGAGCAGGTGAATTGACAAGACTGCAATCTGAGATTATAGATTTTTTTTCATACAAATGAACAGATTGAAGTCTCTTAGAAGACGTATCGTTCTGACAGCAATGTAGTGTAAGATTTGTCCCAGCAAAACAATTATTACATGGTTCAGTCATGTCTTTCCATCAACGGTGATCTGGTGGACACTTGAACCCATGAACGTTGAAGAAACAGCCTCATGGATTGGGATACAACAAAGATTTTTAACACTGCTCTCCTATTTCTGTGCCGTTAGTAGCCAGCAAGATTGGCATATGTAACCGTATGTAAATTTTTTTCTCCTTTTCTCTCTTGCTTCTTGATACAAGAATAAATAAAAAGGCCAACATAACTGACCAGTAACCTCACATACTCTGCATTTCTGCATCAGTTCTCAAACCACTTCCTGGGCAATTAAGCCTTCCAACCCTTTGCAAGGGTACACATTGCTCAAGTTTATAGCCAGTGAGGTGTTGCAACTTGCCCAAGGACGATACCTCTTCTCAGGAGGCAGTGCAGGTACAGAGCCGCAAGCGGTGGAAACCACCCCCGTGCGCTAGCCGGTTGGTTGCAGGCCCTGCTGGGCAGCTGCCAGGGACTGGATGTGTCCATGCTGGGGCATGTGGTGGTTGGAGTTTCAGCTCTTTGTAAAGACTCATGAGTCTCTCTGCAACATCAGGTTCCCCTTTATGCTGTGCAGTGTACGTGCCCAGATAAAAGTCTTTGCGGAAGATGTTTTTGCTTACTTTAGTTTTATATCTTAACCCCGCAGTGATTTATGTACATTTCTTTGCCTATTTGATTTGTACCTGTTATAAATCTATCTTAAGGAAATTACATTTAAAAAAAAAGAGATTATCAATGAACTCACACATGGATTTGCTCATTTAATCATGTTTTAAGTTCTAGTACAATTACCGTGAAACTTTCTAGTTTAATAAGCATCCTCCTTGCCTTATGCTGCCTCCCATATGTTGCATGTGCTGGTCACTGACCCACACGCTAAAGGATTAGTCAGATGATAGTAACAAGGAAATAGGTTTTATTTTTCCTCATTATTTCTTCATAAGCTTGCTACCTTCAGCAACCCCATCACAAATTACATGGATGAGTTTCTACAAGCCACTGTCACTCGGGGGAGACTGCATAACAGACCTATGGTCTGACACCTTTGTTTCTTTATGCAAACAACATATATTGTGCCTTCTAGGAAATTTAGGATAATTGCTTGTAAGAAAGGACTATAAGCTTTAGTTTCAAACAATTGGGCCCCTTAGTAATAGGGGGAGCTTCTTTAGGAGAGATCACCTCTGCCAGAAGTGAGCTTACATTAATTGGTGGGGTGACTTGGGAAGAGGATGGCGCAGACGTGCTATGGGACAAGGAAGGCATGAGCTGGGCTCTGTGCTAATGAGGCACAGAAGGGGTGGGGGTTCCCTCCCCCTGGCCCTTCAGTAACTCTGTCCCTAATTAGTTTTTGAACATCTTAATGATCATTGAAAATAGCAATTATCAGATATGCATTACCTACCAAGGAACAAGCAAGGCCCTGAATAAAAGGCATATACATTATTACTACTACGGCTTTTGTTGTTGTCGTATTGTTGTTGTTGTTGTTATTGTTGTAGTAGACTTTTATTTAGTATTGAGCTGCAGCAGGCAGCAGCGAGGCTTGACAAGCCAATGGTGAAATAGGTCTCTAGGGCATCAAATCTATGGGCTTGATTTTTGCAACATTTATTCTAGTGACATAGGCTACTATTACAGTAAAAATAAGTGCTGTGTTGGCCTGAATATAGGAAAACCTTAACTTTTCAGAGAAACGGAAATGAAAATGTAAAGTATTTGTATTAAAAACGGCCCCCACTGCTTTGCTCCTGCACAGGCTTTGCCGTGCCTGATAGTTTCCAGCACGGTCCTGCAGTCTGCTTGCTCTGCACCATGGGCACCCTGAGACCTCGCACCGCTTGCCAGCCATACGCACTGCCCTGCAGCCCACCTTCCCCCATCCACACTCCCTGCACCTTCCCCAAACTGCCTCTGCGCAGAGGGAGAGGGGCTACAGTGCCCTTGCCCGTCATGGCACATGCGGATGGAGGTGGGCCTCAGGGAGTGATGGGAGCGGTGTTAATCGGGACACGGACACACGGGGGGAGGGAGAGGGCCAGAAACCATTCCTGTTTCAGATGCAGCGTGGACACACGTGCCAGATGCCTGGAAACCCACTGCTTGCTGTGGGATGACATGGTTGTTGTGGGTTTTTTTGTGTCCAAACTGGATGATGCAGAACTGGGAGAGATCTGTGGGAGAGGGACCCACAGATTGTCAGTTTGAAGAGCCTTTACTCTTGAGAAGTGCCAGTGAAGTTATGGTGAACTACATACGAAAGACCTGAGAAACAACTGCAGTATTTAGTCCCACATCGTGCCAGATGCTTGAGGATATCTAAGCGACACCACTTTCAATATCATCTTTTTCTAGTGGGTGGTGCGTGGGAAGAGGCAAAGAGGTGTGGAGGGGGGCAGGGGAAGGTCCAGACTCTGGACCTGCAAAGAAGCTGTTCCCGATGGTGGAGATCATCACCACGCGGTTCAGGCTACACAAGAGAGCTGGCAGGAGGTGACTGGAAGGAGAAGAGCAGAGAGTCAGGGATGGGACTGGGATGTGGAATGGGAAGGAGAAGTGGATGGGGAGAAGCAGCAGGGCTGGGAGGAAGCCCAGGGAACCCCGGGGCGGGTGGGGAAGGTGCGTGCGGAGGATGGACGCGGCTGACAGCAGGATGAGAGAGCTCGCAGGGAAACTCATCTGGGGCAAGTGGGAAGGGTGGCGGAGCAGAAAACACAGCTTCCCTGCAGTGGAAGTACAAATTCTGCCCTTGCTTCCATCCACAAAAGCACCGATTTTTAACGCTGGTATACAGGACCCCCCCAGCACTTTGCAGAGGAGAGGTCTGCGACCGCGGCCCTGCCCCTGCTCCAGCCCGGTTCGGGGACGCGGCATGTCCAGTTCCCCGGGCCTTCGCACCGGCACCGGCACCGGGAGGAGCCCGGAGGAGCCCGGAGCCGCCGATCGGTGCCGCGCGCGGTGCGCGGCCGCTCCCCACGCCCGCGCCCTGCCTCACCTGCGCTCGCCCCGCGGGCAGCAGCGGGGGGCGATCGGGCGGGGCGGGGCAGGGCGGGGCAGGCTCCCCCCGCCACCCCCCCGGCGGAGGCTGCGCGGGGCGGGGCGGCGCGGCCCCGCCGCGCGTGGGAGCCGAGCGGAGCGGCGCGGAGCGGGGCGGGCGGCAGCGGCGCTTTGTCCTGCCCACACACACAGACACACGCAGCGCAGCCGGGCGGGAGCCGGCAACATGGCCGGGCCGGCGGAGGGGCTGCCCGCCGCCGCCGCGCTGCCCGGCTAGCGCCGCGGGGCCCGGCGCTGCGAGTGGGGCGGCGCCGCCGCCGGAGCCCCCCCGCCGCCGCCGCCCGCCCCCGGCCCCGGCCGCCGCCGCGCCCCGCCGGGAAGATGAGGTGAGTGCGGGCGGCCGGGGGATGCGCAGCGCCGCGCGCCGCGAGCAGGGCTCCCCGCCGAGCCTGCCTGCGGGGGCCGGGGGGGTGTCCGCGGTTCCCCCCGTGATGGTGTCACGCCGTGGGGGGTGGGGATTTCCTGTGCGAGTGGAAGGCGGAGGAGAGGTTAAGCAATGCGGCGCTTCCTAGACCTTCACCGGATGGATAATACGAGTGGGTGGTGACATTTTTGGCATGTTTGACTGTCAGTGCCTAAATCCATATGACAGATTATCTCGGCGGTTACAAAAGGCTGTAAGCGCCTTGAAAATAGTGCTGCGATGTACAGCCAGGGATCCTGGTTAATGCTGCCGTGCCGCACAGCCCGGGGGTACGGCGGGATGAGCCTCGGACGAAGTGCCCTCCGGGCGGTAAGGACAATGTGCGGGGTGTGAAAGAGGAGTTCCTGAGCGGAGAGGAGATGTGATTTCTCCCGAGCATCCAGCCCAGGTCGTGCCTGAGCTCCCGGAGTCTCTCTCTCATCAGGCAGTGAGTGCTCCAACTCGTAGTTTTCCCGAGGTCAGTTTGTCTATTGTGAATATGAAAAGCAAAAAAAAAAAAAACAAACCAAAAAAACCAAACCAAACCCCACAGATTTCCTGCAGCCAGATAAGTGCCTGGTGGAAGGAAGGAAGGAAGGTATTATTTGTTTTGGTTCATACTCTTCCAAACCTCTCTCTTTCCTCGTTTATTCAAGAGTTCACTTGAGCTGTCAGTATCTCGGAGCAACCCAGCCTCTGATTCATGTTCTAATACTAGTGATTCTTTCCACTCAATTATTATCTTTAGCAAAGTAAAACCGCTTTGGGAAACCTTAAAAATGGAAATAATAGTTTGAAGCCAGATACCTTTCTGTGGTGCCTGATCCCTGAATTGCAAGGTTGGCATTGCTCCTTGGAAGTACAGTGCAAGTCTAAAAACCTTTGCCTGCATTTACAGTTACATTTACTCCTGACACTATCATGTGTGTTGAAGGCTTGGAGGTGCATTGATTTATTTAGTCATTTATGTTACCATTAGTTTTCTTCACTTCCTTAAAATTACGTCCTTGGGGAGGGCCAAAAGCACATGAGCCTGCAATGTCGTGCGACTGGTGGCCTAGACCCCTCTGGTCTCCACACAAAAGGTGTATCTGCATCAGTCTCACCTGGTCTGATGATGCTGCTGCTCAGAGACCTCCAGAGATAAGTCATCAAACACAACAGATGGCAGTGAAGTCTTCCCTTGCTTCCTCCCATTCAGTTAGTAGCCCAGTTGGTAGAGCTCTTCCCCATGAAGAAGGGCTGGTAGAGCTCTTCCCCCGTGAAGAAGGAAAGCTGACTTTCTGACTCATAAGCATATCTTTCACCCCCGAGGAGGCATCACGGGGTGAGTTGGAAGGCTGCAACAGTTTTCAGTTTCTCCCACTGAAGGTACCCTGCTCCGCACAAATGTCTGCAGTTGGTGGTTGTGTTTTTTGTTGGAAGAGGTAGCAGGAAAGAGAGAGACCCACAAAGACTGAATTAGGGTACCATAATGCACCCAAAGTAATCCCCACTGTGAAAGCTAGGGCACTCTCAGGGGAGGTGTGAGCTACAGGGCATTTTGGAAAGAAAAAGCAGCTTAACTGCAGGAGGGGCTTCAGGACTTCCCCATATCCTCACTTTTGACGATGATGGATGGGGCGCTTCTCCAGGTTCGACACCTAAGGCCAGGCTGCGTCTGGTCTAGGTGGGGGAGCTGGCACCCGAAGTTGGTCTGTGTGTGCTGCTGGGCGCGTCTCTGTACAGCTGCCCCTTCCTGTTTTCTCCATATGACGCTTGGCATCTGCGGGTGTATCACACTTAAAATAGTCTTTTCTTATGAATACCACTTTTAAACTTTAACGTACATGCTTGTTTTGGTTTTTTTTGAAAGAATTCCTGTTTTTAAAGGTTTTCGTTCCTGATTTTTTTACTCGCATATACAGACATTACTGAATAGGTTGTACTTGTCAGTAAACATGTCTGCAAATCACCCTAAAACCTTTTTCAGTAACAATTCCTGTTTAATAAGTATAGACTATATAATTCCAAAAGACCCTGGCAGGCGATACAATAATTTAATAAAAACCTTCTTAAAACGTTTGCTTAGCCATGTGTGTTTTATTTATATTGCTTTTGTGGTGAATAGATTACAGTGCTATTCTTTGCACAATTGCATTTATGTGATGGTTTCCATTTTTTGATAATTTCTTTATGTCTTCACTTCAAAGGTATAAAGTGTGTGTATAGTGGGTGTACCACCGGTCTTAGTAATAAAACAGATTATAATAGATGTTCTGTCTCAAAAGTGGATTAGGATTCCTGGGTGGAAAATGCTAAAGTGCAGGGGTATTATTACTTCTTAGTATATAAAAATATTGCTTTAGTGCAACAAATGTTGAGGTTATTCTACAGCAGATATTCATTTATTCTTGGAAGTAAGAGAATTAGCTCACGTTTGGGAAAATGTCTATGAATATTGCTGTAGATGAAAATAAGATTTTTACATTCTGTCAACAGAGGTGTAACCTCACATTTCTTAGTCATACATGTAGTTTATAAGGCATCTGTGTTTCAGTGGTCTCTGTTCTTAAAAATAAAAACCAGCTATAGCATTTTGGGTGTATCCCTGAAAAAATCTTGACTCTCTCTCTCTCTGCTATGTCTGCGGTGAGTGTAAGTTGGCTCTCTGTGCTGCGGTCCTCAGGCAGTGACGTGGGGAAAGCCTCCGACTTTAAGCACTTCGTTTTTTCTAAACATACAGAACATACAGTGAATATCTAGAGATGGAAACAACCTCTAAACAGAATTATTAAGATTAAAACTATACCTCCTTACTCTTTTGTGGTAACACATGCTTTAATCCAACCCAAGGTAATGAGTTCAGTACAGAAGTTACTGGGGAAAACAGTGTCCCTTAGCACCTTAACGTTTGTAGAGTTCTCTAGCTAAAGTCAACCTTTTATTTCTGACATTTCTGTAGAGCTGCCAACTGGAAATCCTAAAAAGCTGTTGTATTTAGCCCTAATTTAAAGGGATGGAGCAACACCCTGAGAAAAAGAGAACGGAATATTCACAGTATAAACCTATTTTAATAACAGGAAGCGTATATACACCATTTTTCTTAAACATCTTGTTTTCTGACATAAGCAAGCGAAGTCTTTACATTTGTTCCACTAAACACAATGTATTGAGCATTTCATTGTCTTCCACATTTTCTATTCATTAAGCAGTTCATGAGATAACTCGAGAGTTATGCCAATGCTTATAGTTTGCTTGGAGGGTAACTGGAGGTGTATGTATGCAGTGTTATTTTCAAAGTTTTCTTTTTCTTTACTGTTTCTTTCTGTTTGCATCTGTAATAAATCAGAGAGAATGTGTTGTTTGTGTATAATGTCATCAGAATTGGGGTTACCGACCTCACTGGACTAGCGGCCTGTGTAGCCCGGCGCGCTGTCTCTTGCAGCAAAGCAGTAGCATCCCCTGAGATGGATAATAAAATCGAGTTGTGTATAAAGTTTCATTTAACCTTGTCACTTAGTAATTGATTTCTGAGCTGGAGCAATATTCTTGCTACTTAGCTAATTTTTGTTTAATTTGAAAACTCTGTCCTGCCATGTTCTGACTCCCGCTATGTGCCTTGGCATCATGGCGTGCGTGGCTATGGGTTCCTGGGGGCGGTTGGGAGTTGTCAGACCGCCTTCTGCAGTCATGCCTTTGGGTACGTTTAGGTTTGCAGCCTTTCAAGCCGAATCTGTGCTATGCAGTTCTGCCAGTGTCACTCGATGAGAAAACACCCAGCCCTTTGGCTGTCATGGTTTCGTCAGCAAAATCCCAAGTGTGGATACTATGCTGCTGACAGAAGCTTTTGTTAGCTCAGCTTAGATCTTTAGAGGGGCCGTTTAGCTCTAGCTGCAGACAAACTCCTTTGTCAGCAGATTTTGGACCTCTGCGGAAGGTTGCACCACGCTGGCTATGGCCATGCAAAGGCAGCGGCAGTGGCTCATCGGGAACCGAGCGATGCTGGGTTTCCTTCAGCATACCCTACTGTTGGACAGGTGAACAGGCAGGCCAGTTGTACTTCTTTTATACTAATTGTTATTCTGTATACTTAAAAAATAAACTTATTTTCCCCTCTCTAAAATAAAGCATAAACTCTGGACATCTTCTTGTGCATTCCCTCTTTTTTTGAATATTTTGTCTTGTGTTCTTGTAGTGGTATAATCGAGGCTGAAGGTAATCTTTCAAGTGTCTGCAGATCTGTTTAGCTCAATATTGTGGTTTTGTGTGGCATGTCACTTCTGTCCTTTCCTGGATCACTCAGACGGTGTTAAAAGTGTAGATGAGGCGCTTAGGGACGTGGATTAGTGGGCATGGTAGTGTTGGGTTGACGGTTGGACTCGGTGATCTTAGAGGTCTTTTCCAATCTTAATGATTCTATGATTCTATGATTCTATGAAACAACAGACAGAACAGCTGATGCAGAACAGCTCCGTTAGAAGTGTGTCGCGATTAAAGGTGTCTGCATAGTCTTTCTTTGTACTTGGCTTGGTGCTTCCTTTGGACAGTACAATACTTCTCTCTTTGTAAGTGTTTAAGTATTTGTAAGTATTTCTTGTAAGAAATCATCAAAATCTTTCCAAAAGTGCAAACACAGTTCAGGCTCAAATAATTTCCCATATCTTGCAAGTTAGCAATTTTGTGATATCTTTCCTTTTTTCTTGCTATCCGTCATTGTTTCTCTCAGTTCTGGGCACTGTGTAAGGAGCAGTATTGAACCTCTTTAGAAAAGATTTCTAAAGCTGCTGCCAAAATAAAATGAATCCTGACTAATGTTCAATCCTAATAATTACAGAATTAAAATAAGTTGAATGAGCTTTCTTTATCTGAGAAGGTCACTATAGATATTTCAGGTTTCTTTGCTGAATCTGAATCTTAGTATCATCTCATCCACTTTCTATTTACATTTAAAAAAAAAATACTAGCTGATGTTTTGGTATTGTCCTTCATTGCAGTAGATAAGCAGTAAAAACTACTCCAGTGTACATCGGTATTGCTCCTGCAAGAGGATGGGGAGTTTCGGGACCTATTTTCTGTTTTCCTCACAGCCATTGTAGAACACTAGGGATTCACAGTGCTTCTCCCCCTTTTTGTTTTTCTGAGCCTTGTGCCTAGGTTCAGTTTCTCAGGAGCAGGGAGGAGAGGTGGAGTAGCTGTGCCACCGTTTCTTCATCTCACCCCATTGTTCGCCCTTCAGCGGATTTCATCCGCAGTCACCTACCCAAGACTTCCATTTCATCTGCTTTTTGATCTAATGCGCCATAATGAGGGGGAGCGACCGAAAGCCGCCCTGCTAAAGCTCGGAGCTTCCACCAAGACGTATTTGAGCCGCGCACCAGTGAAGCCCCCGTCCTGCAGGAGTCCAGCCGTAATGCAGCCCAGGGAGAAGACACCAGACCTCCAGACAGGCTGCCGTGAGGCCCCCGAGGTGTAAGTCATGGCAGCACACAGCCTTGCTTAGGTTAATCATCTACCTTGTTCCTGGCTAATTAGCCCACGGGGAGCTTTGCAGTGTAAGGATAGGCTTTTCCCAGTACCTGGGCTAGCAGAGACGTTTCTAGCCTGCACCGTAGGAAACGGAGTAACCTGATGGTTCATCCGGCACGTTCTCCCGGTGATGGCTCTGTGTTCACGGGTGTGCGCGCGCATCACCCAGTAACACTCAAAGTGTGTTTCAGTCTGGGTTGTGACCGTTGAAATTGAAAACAGTTTACATTTGGTCTTTTTTTTTCTTTTTCATTTCTGGGGTATTTAGCACTGCAGAATGTTTTTTCCTGTGAGACTTTGCATTTTTGCATTGAGCAAACACTCAAATGGTATTGACAGTCTTTCCAAAACTATTCTGCACTTAAGAGTTATAAAAGCGTTAAGAATATCTATTTTTATTAATCAGAGGAGACAGACTGAGCAAGTCCTTACCAAAAATTTGAGCCTGGAAACCTGCTTCACATTTCTGACTATCCAAAATGCCATTCTGTAACATCACAACAACTAGTGAAGCATTACGTTTCACTGGATATTTCACAGTCCTGGAGTGGGAGAGACATGTGGGGGCCAGAAACTTTTGATTTTCCATCTTGATGTAGGCATTCAAGCCTTACATTTGTTTCAAGTTCAGTGTTAGTTTATGTGTTTCTTCTGAGTTCTCATTCTTGCTCCCCTCAGCTGTGCCAACTTAGCCACTTGTGGTTTGGTAGGGTGAACCAGATCATGAAGTCTTTACAAAGACTGAAGAAAAGAAAATTCACACTTTCCATATACAAAGGGTGTATATTTATATGGGGTAGGAGCAAGCAGGAGGCTGAAAGGTTGAGGTGGTGCTCCCTGGCACCACCAGAAATGCTTATGAAACCGTTTCTCCAGGGAACGCTACTACTACAAACTAAAATTTGGCTTTTACTGAGATGCTACTCCTGCTCTTCCTCTTATCCATCACAGACCCTCCAAGTCAGGCTCCCCAGTGCTTGCGCTACAAACTGTGTAGCCTAGCTGGTAGTACGGATGAGCATTTTCTAACTACTAACCAGGTTCCCCGTCCAATAAAAGGTATTTTTCACCTGAGTTCATGATGGAGGTGTTGTTTTCCCTCTGAGTTATGTATACTCTTGACCAGGAATTCAACACCTTTCTTCACATCACTAAACCTCCCTCCCTGCCTGAATTTCCTTCAGGCTTTCATGCGATCACCCTGATAATCGGCAGCGAGGCTGGGCCTGTTTTGTGGAGTCACAGAATGGTTTGGGTCGGAAGGGATCTTTAAAGGTCATCTAGTCCAGCCCCCCCAACCTGATTCTCTAGATCAGGTTGCTCATAGCCCCATCCAGGGATGGGACATCCACAACTTCTCTGGCCAGCCTGTTCCAGGGTCTCACCAGCCTCATCGTAAAAAAATTTCTTCCTTATGTCTAATCTAAACCTACCTTCTTTCAGTTTAAAACCATTGCCCCTTGTCCTGTCATTACAGGTCCTAGTAAAAAAGTCCCCATCTTTCTTATAAGCCCTGTTTAAGTTCCGAAAGGCTGCATTAAGGTCTCTCTGGGGCCTTTTATTCCCCAGGCAATTTCCTCAGCCTGTCTTCACAGGAGAGGTGTTCCAGCCCTCTGACCATTTTTGTGGCTCTCCTCTGGACCCGCTCCAGCGGGTCCATGTCTTTCTTGCACTGGGGGCCGAGAGCTGGACGTGGTACTCCAGGTGGGGTCTCATGAGAGTGGAGTAGAAGGGGAGAATCACTTCCACCTGCTGGCCGTGCTTTTTTTGATACAGCCCAGGATACAGTTGGATTTCTGGGCTGCCATGCACACTGCCGGCTCATGCCCGTGTGCTAGTTTATTCTCTGGAAGCCCCTTGCTGTTGAGTGCAGATTTCAGTTAGGTGAGCAATTCATTTCTCAGGCAGTAGATGTCATTCCTGCAACTTGAGATCTCATAGTTTTCTTCTGTCTTTAGCTTCACATAGGTGCCAGGATGGATAGACATGTTTTTCTGTGATTTACTGAAAAAAAAAGAAAAAAAAAAAAAAGCTGTGTAGAGCAACTCGGCTTAATGTAGTATCGTGAGTTGTAGTGTGCCGCGGGTGCAGGCATGGGTAGCTGCTCCAGCAAGGAGGACGTAGCAGTTTGGGTCTGGCTTTGCAGAGAGGCTGTTCAGGCCCGGTCCTTGTCATTATGGTGAGCTCCATGGTGCAGATACGCTTTGCTTCCTCGGCTGGTCTGCGGCTGCTAAACCTCTTAACCTTTTTGGCTTCATTTCTTTATCTGCTGGAGGATGACAATACTTACCTGAGAGGGAATTAAGATGATTAAGTAGCTACGTCTCAGTCTAGCACAGGATTTAAGGATATGCTTAAGTTTGGTCCTGTTGAAGTCCTTGCTTTGCTGGAATGGAGCCTCCTGTTCAAAAAGCATTTCTGAGAATGACAAGCATATTTATACTAAGTGCTAAGCATTATAGTGAAGTTCCTTGTGTATTGCCGTCCATTCCTTCCTCCTCTTTCTCCTTTTCCCTTTCCCATCATTCGCTGCTGCTTCTTAGTCAGCATGTGTGTTGCTTTCTTCCTGTGCTTCCTTCCTTTATCCCTCGTCAGTAAGCCACTCCCTCGGTAACGAGGCGATCTAGAAAATACACTGAAATAGTATTAGCAAGAAGTAGGGCCGTGGTCACCATAATCCCTTTAATTGCGTGCTGTATCCTTTTCCTCCGTAGCTGTACACAGATCAGGAGGTTGGTTGCAGTGATGTTCCATGGGTGTACGTTTGCATGCAGCAGGAACAGCTAAACACAGCCAGGACTGTTGAATGCTCATGATAAAAGGTTAGCTTTAAGTAAGTAAATTCAAGTGAAAAAGCCATAATTGGAAATAAGTCTGTTACATGCGTGCTGGATGAGTAGGAATACGTCTTCAGCACTGAATAGACCAGTGCTACTCAACTTGTGGTTTGTGGTCCACAGGACATAAAAAGAGATTTCAAAAATGCCTACAAAAAACTAAAAATCGGAACAGGGAAGTTAAAATCATCCACATATGCACATATTTTCATGCAGTTTGTATATACGTACCCATGCCCATTAGCTCTTCACTGTTCTTATTACCCAGTTAAAATGTTTTTGATCCTAAAATCATCATTTTATTAAATGACTCTGTTTTGTTGGTCACTCTCGTTCCCGCCTGCCAAACAGGACTGAGATTTGAGATAATCCGTGAATTCCTTTTTCAAAAGGATTTGTGATTTAAAATGAGGTAAATACTGGACTAGCATATTTTGACAGAATGAGGTAACTTCAATATTCAGACTTTGTCATGAATTAGTGTTGAGTGCTGCAATACATTTGCATGCTAATCTTTCTATTAAATAACTAAATAAATCATCTAGGTGATTCTAAGTCAATTTTTGATCCCACAGATGTTACGTTGAGAAGTAAGGGTTTGAATCATCCAAATAAAGCAGCCTTGCTATTCTCAGGCAATTAGTCACAAAAGTGGAAAGGAGAGAACGTGGACTTATATATTCATTTTACCTGTATGCTTAATGAAATGTCTTATATCTGTGCCTGTTTGTTGTTTCGCTTGTCTGGTAGTAAGAACCATCTGTGAGGAGGTGGAACAAGGAGTTATATCCCTTCATTGCGCTTCGGCACGTGCAGTGTTTTCCATTAAAGGAGTTCACTGAAGTGCTGCTTTGTCAGCTGCTACCAAAGTGATCCGTAACTCACAACACCGTCTTATGACTCCACCAGTAGCCCAGCGTTGTGATGGATCCTCCCTATACCTCCACTGGTAGCCTGCCATTGTGGTGGGTCCTCCCAGAGCCTGACCTGCTGATTCTTGGCTTTGTATGTATTTGTTTTAGTTGGTGTTGAGCGGTCAAACGCTAGTTCACAGCATATGAATCACATACAACTGCCACCAGGATTGCCACGGTGAGCGGTCGTCCCCGGGGCCGTTTAGCTCATCGCACACCCAGGAGCAGTCCAGAGGAGTGCCTTGCTCTACCTGCAAGTCAGCCTGGAGACCGCCATCCCCCTCCATCCTTGGGGATTTCATCTGCCCACATCTGATGATGGAGGCCGGAGGAAAGCTGGCTGATGCTACAGCATTAAGGTCCTAATCTTGAAAAGACTTTTACACATTCTTGACCTTATTACTGGGAACAGCATCCTTGATGTTTGTGAACCTAGTGACCGTTGTGATAAGACCACTGACCGTAATAAATTTAAGTACATGTGCAAGTATTGACAGGATTGGGGTCTGATGGAGCAGTGAAGGCTCATTTCTTCATTTGAGGGCAGAGCTCAGCAGGGGCAATTTTGTAGCTTTTAGGAAGGGAGCCAAAAGCTACCCTATTCCTGTCCTCTGTATGGAAGTCTGTCGTGGTTTAACCCCAGCCAGCAACTAAGCCCCACACAGTCGCTCGCTCATTCCCCCCCGGTGGGATGGGGGAGAGAATCAGAAGAGTAAAAGTGAGAAAACTCGTGGGTTGAGATAAAGACAGTTTAATAGGTAAAGCAACAGCCACGCATGCAAGCAAAGCAAACCAAGGAATTCACTCACTACTTCCCATCATCAGGCAGGCGTTCAGCCACCTCCAGGAAAGCAGGGCTCCGTCACGTGTAGCGGTGACTTGGGAAGACAAACGCCATCACTCCAAACGTCCCCCCCCTTCCTCCTTCTTCCCCCAGCTTTATATGCTGAGCATGACATCATATGGTATGGAATATCCCTTTGGTCAGTTGGGGTCAGCTGTCCCGGCTGTGACCCCTCCCAACTCCTTGTGGCCCCCCAGCCTCCTCGCTGGTGGGGTGGGGTGAGAGGCAGAAAAGGTCTTGACTCTGTGTCAGCACTGCTCAGCAATAACAAAATCATCCCTGTGTTATCAACACTGTTTCCAGCACAAATCCAAAACAGAGCCCCACACCAGCTACTGTGAAGAAAATTAACTCTATCCAAGCCAAAACCAACACAAAGTCCTCACTTTTAACATATGCAAATAGGAACATAAGCATCTCTTGTTTAAAATATTCCCCCCCAAATGAACAATTACTAACTGAAAACCTGGCAGTAAGTCAAAAGCAAGCCCTGCCCTCGGGGGAGCGGAGGAGGCAGGTGGGTGGTACAAGGAGCGGGTTTGCTGAGAAGCACTGGGGAGGGCTGGGGCTGGTGGAGCCGTCCTGGTGAGGCAGATGAGGTGGGTCCTTCCCTTTCGGGGGGTTCACGAGCAAAAGTGGAAATAAGAAGTGAACAGAAAGATGGGCAGAGCATTTAGCGTAACTGAGGCATGTGTGTGTGTGTAGTGGGGGGTCCCACTGGGCCTGTCGTGTTGACCCCAGGGAACACTCCCTCTTTTTGTGGTCCTCAAGATGTTGCCCAAGTTTGAGCTGCAAGGGTCTGCTTGTCTCTTCTGTCCTGTCTTGCTAAACAAAAATAGTGCCAGAACTGCGTGACTGCAACCCTTTGCAGGATCTCAAAAAACCTGAGCCAGCATACTATTTTAAAATTTCATGGTATTAAATATGAGAGTGTTACAGAAATAGCAGAGAGGAGACCGAGCCAGGCAGCAAACTAGGGAAGACAGAAACGAGTTTGTAAGAGCAGTAAATGCACACCAGGACATGTCTCAAGCTATGAAGTTTGTTTGGAGGTGTGCGGGGCGAATGCCTCGCATTGTGCATTCAGCTGTCACCGCTGTCCTGAGCGTGGAGGGGCTCTGGTGTCGGAACTGGCGCAGTTCTGGTTTAGTCAGCGCTCCCAGTCTGAAAGCAGCGTGGCGTTGTTTTCAGCTGGCTCCATTCCCTGAACGGGATCGCCATGGAGCAGTGTAAATGTCTGTCAGCGTCACGCCAGCGGTGCTGCAGGGAGCGGGAGGGAAGGCTGGGGTGAGGTCAGAGCGCATCGGGGCAGCCCAAGTGGAAATGATGCTCTGTGTCCGACCCTGCTCTCGGTGGTGACTTCATGCTTCCAGGAGCTCAAATTTAAATCACTGCACGGTCTGATTAACCCAGTGGTTTGCTAAGGATTTCCATGCTAAATTGCTAAAGCAATAGTCCTTCTTCCTTACTCAGGAGTACTTTCTATGGCCTCTTATTCTTGACACTGGTCTCCAGTCTTTGATCTCTTTATCACTTTGTCAAAGTCTGTCACTGCAGACTTAGTTGCACCCTGATACCAGCTGTCATCTGTTATTGCCATCAGGGTCTGTTCATCATCCTTTTGCTTCGGAGGTTTGGACACCTTGTGTGACCCTTAAAAGATGATAATCCTGAGTGGACACTGCAAAATAAGCAACGCAGCTAAAGGTTCCCTCAACAAACATTTTAGAGGTACGCTTGGGTATTAGAGGCTACGGTTAAGCCTGATCTTGCTAAAGTCCTCGTCTTGTATTTGAATGCAGTGGGATTATAATCGAATATCAGTTTCCATCTCTGATTCCCCAACACCTATGTCAATATGATAGGCCTGAGCTGCAGTTCAGCTTCACAGATGGTACCTGCATCGCAGAAAATATTAGATGACTAGTGCCCTAAATATGACAGAGTGCATTTGTCTACACGTCTGTGTATACAGAAAAACCTCTTTAATGGTAAAAAGCATAGACATGTAAGAGGAATGTGAAGGGAGTTTGCTAGAAGACTCAGTGGTGACTTTTTAAGTGTTGGAGCAAGGTAAGCGAAATTAGAATAAGACCTTAAAATTGTGAATAAACATGACAAGTGACTTTAACACATCTGCCTAAAGAAGCGGGCTTTTATGATTTTTGTTATTTTATTGAAAACAACAACTTTGATAACTGCTATTTTCCTAATAGTACAAAACACATCAAATATTTTAGTGACCTGCTATTTAAAAAATAACCACATCAAATGCCTCAGCTTTCTGGAGGATTTTCTCAGTTTCCTTCAGGACATGCATTTCTCATGGCCCATCAACATCTGTTCAGGTATTGCAAATGCAGGAGGATGGAGAGGTGAAGACTTGCAGGGTCTGATTCTCTCTCTCCAGCCTTTGGATGGAGCAGAACTTCAGCAGAGATGGAGAGACAGGGGAGAGCCTTCATGGAGGGTGAGCATGCAGCAGCCCTGCCAGCGTGTCCTCAGCGGGTTACACAGCTTCTAGTACCTCTTTCCTGGGGAATGAATTCCTTGACAGCTCAAAACTGTTGATTTTGGGGGGAGTTTTCCAGCATCTCTTCTGTTCTCTGCTGTATCTCTCTATTCTAAAGCTGTCTGCACAAGGACTCGAAGGAAAATTAATCCAAATCACCTAAAATGTTAATGTAAAGTAAATTAGGTAAACTAAATTAAACCATTGTATATATTTTCTGATTCAGCATTCAAGTGACCTTAATTTGATTAAGCTTAATTCACATCAAAGTAAATTATACTAAATATGAAATAGGGTTGACTTAATTAATAATGAGTGTGTCTGCAGGGATCTAATGTGGTTTGATTCATTACAGAAATGTTAATTCAGATTACCTTTCTAGAGTTTTCTCATGTAGATAAACCCTACAGGACAGTTTATTAGTTATGCCTAAACTGGTGTAATTGCGTGTTGATTCCCCCTGGCTCTAGAAGGACCTTCCCACCACTCTCCTTGTGTGGGACTTCATGATCATTTTGTTGTGGGATGTCTTGTTAACTTGTTAATCCAGCCAAAGAAAATTCATTGGTTTTGTGTTGGATTAGCTACCTTTTGACCTGGTTTGTGGCTGCATGGTGCTCCACAGGGTAAAGGCAGGAGTGTCAATGTGTGATCAAGGTGGAGAGGGTGGGGACTTGTTTCACCTCAGGTCAACCCTTTGTGCAAGAGACACCTTGCTTCCAGCACTGTTCATATGCTGGAAGTTCACTCTCTGTTGGGTTACGTAGCACATGGACTAGATGAAGTCATGAGTCTTGCTGGAGTTGCTTAAAGTCATATACCACAAAGTTTGATTTGCTCGGTGTTTAGGTACAACTGTCATGTATTACTTGGCTCTGGCTTGTACTGTTTTCCTTTGTTTTTTTCCCTCCTTTGTGCCTATGTAATACTACAGCATGTACCTTCTGAATAGCCATCACCTAACTAGCTGTGCTTTCAATATACACAAGCTCTACTGACCCACTTCCTTATGCTTTTCTTCCTTTTCTGTCCATGGCTTGAAAGTTCTGTGAGTCTATTTTTTGACGTATGATTATTACAGAAACGGACACATTATAATTGCAAAGGTGGGATAACTGGAATGACTAAGACCTGCAAGGTTTTCTGTAGGGTGTTTTTTAAGGAAGTGCTTTGTTTTCAAAGAGTTGTGCAAAAAAAATCTGGTTTCATAGTGCTGTGTTTCAAGTGTAAAATAAGTAGCAGAACGGAAGCACCTGATCAGCACCAAACTGAAACTATTGGAGTGACTTCAGGAGGAGAATGAGTAATAAAGATGAACTAGATATAGCAAAGTTGATCTAATTCCATAGGGTTTTTTTTCCCCTTTCTCTGAAGATGAGTAAACGGGTATTTGAAAAATAGAGAAGTGACCTGAAACCTGGCCTGAACTTTAACATGAACCCTACCTTTGATGCAAAAGTCTCTGGACTTTGGGAAGCTGCAAGGAATATAATATTGTGCTTCAAAATTCCCTTGAAATCTATCCCCAGAGTACTAGGAAATGCTGGCTGTCCCTGTTAGCATCTTCACACCTTCTAGTTTCAGCTTGCACAAGGAATGACTCCAAAATAGTGGCCAAAGGGGTGCTGTCAGCCTCTAGAAGTTTCCTGTGATTATTCGGTTCATTCTGTCTGGGAACCAGGCTTTGAAACCACCGAGCTGTGCCCATCTCATCCTGTTTTAATATCAGCACACCCAGACACATAAACAATGTACTTCTTCATGAGGCGATGAAAATCAATGAGGCTTTGAAAAGACATGCTCTTTAAAGTCATGGCCTTATTTGGGAAGTTGCAAGAAGCTTGGCTGTCACAAGAGAATATTTTGGCTCTGTGACAGTTTCCTTTATACAGTTCCTCAGCGAGGAATCTCCTGTGTTTTGCAATGATAACTTGCAAGTGTTGTGTGCCTTTTTTTCCTCCCCAGGAATACTTGCTGGAGGAGAACCCAGTATGTTGGTCAAAAGAGGCCAAAGACCCCTTTGGACCTCTGTCTGGTCCAAAGTATGTAGAGAAAGCATGTTTTCAAAGGTAAACTGAAAAACTCCTAGTATTTTTTGTTATAATTACTCACATCTGTTTTTATTATAATTACTTCTCTATACCTTTTTTTTCCACTGCTCATTTGTTGAGTGCTACCTTCTGTTTATGCAAGTGTGGGACTGTTTAGGAATAATCTGGTCTGCCATCATCCTTTTGTTCCTTACACTCCTTGGGAACATTTCCTTTATGTTCCTGACGCCTTGGGTACTGTGGTGGGATAAAAGAGTCTGTGTGACAGAGATAAATAATAAACTGAAGGGAAGATGTCAGAGACAGAAGCATTTTAGACTTGGAGTTGTATGGGGAGAACGAGAGAGGAGAGAGAAGTCATCATAGCAGCATTTTGAAATGGTTTCAGAAGAGGTAGTTGAAAGAGGAGGAGGGATTAGAGAAGAAAGTTGTGTGATTATAAGCTAAAGATCACTGTGGCTGTGGGTGAATCCCTTGTCTATGTGATAAACTGGTGGAATACAAAAATATTGCAGAGACTTAAGCTGCACAATTTAGTGAAGTGCGGAGGGAAGAGGACCTCCAGGCCACACTGATGTTGGAGACCTGGGCCACAATGATGAGCAACGCTGTATGGATCTGTCATGACAATCATACCAGAAAGGACACCCTTGAGCATCAACAATACTGTTAAATAATAATAGTTTTTGGAGAGGTTGAGAAGTCAAGGGTCAGAGGGTGAGGTCAACACAGTCTGGTTGTGGGACTAGTACCTACCCTTCAGATTTTACATCCCACGAAGGGCACAAAATAACCTTCTCCCCAGGATATCGGATCCTCTCCTCCACTGTCCTTACTGGGTTTCCTGTGGCCTGTTCTTGCCATTCCTGTGCTCATACTGACCCAACATACCTTTCAGCTCTTTTCTGCTCTGCCCAGCGCCTTTCTCTTTCTGAGGAGGTGAGGAGGCAGCTGTAAAGGCTGATCTCTGTCCTCAGCCCTACACCACTACAGTGCCGAACATAATATTCAGCTGGTGCTGGCACGTTTTTGGAGAAAGGGCAGGTGGAGGGGGTGGTGAGCCTGGAGCAGAGGCAGCCCAAGGGTCCAGCATTGCTTGTATTTCCCAGGCACCAACACTGTCTGATAATGCTAATGTCAATTAATACTGTGCTCATCTAATAGCAGCCTGAGGTAGCAGAGAAGAGAGTGGTAGTGCCCGTGGCAGTGGATGGGAAGACAAGATACTTGTAACTTAAGAGAGCTTGAGCTATTTGCAGCCGATATGAGGAATGCAACTAGGAATGTGAGGCTGGAAGGAGCGGGCGTCAGGTTAGGCGGATCTGCAGTGCTCTGAGATAGAAACGTGAGTTCAAAATGTGGAAGAACAGTGATGCCTGTCAGTGGCTGGAAACTTGGTAGAAATTTTGTGAGCAAGGGGAATAAGCTTTGGATAGCATTTGAGGTTTTGTGACGATCTCTCATTTTATGAGTCTTGGGACTCTTCATTTGCAGAGCCTTGTTACTTCTGTCTTCCCTTTCAAGGTCACTGGGATGCACTGACTGCTCTGTAGCTTCATTCATTAGAAATTAGCTACGCCAGGATTTGACTGGGATGTTTATCTGTGATGACCTGACCATTTCGTTCAGGAAGTCATTCACACTTGGAAAGACAAATGTATCTCATGCCAGAGGACAGGTCATGCTCACCTCTATTTGCCTCCAAAGATGAGGGAAGTAGGATTTGGCTCATGAATAAATATTTAATACTCAAAGAAGATATGAGTCAGTTGTCTAAACTGAATCGGTGCCCAGTTCCATTTCAAATGCTCTGGAGTACCTAAGTGATGGATGTGTGGCAGATGGCCATGACCTGTGGGAGACCAGAGCCCAGCTGGATGCCAGACACTGTACATGTGCTTGGACACCTGGGTTTAGGCAACTGGTTTGAACCCCAAGCACACCTTCTTTGTGCAGTTTTGGGATGAACAAAAGTGTATCTTATTGCTTTCCCCAAGTTTGCGACCCAGTTGTGAGACAGACTGGATTGTGTTCTGCGTGGCTTGCCTGCTAGTCCAGCCTGAGTGATGAAAAGGACCCAGTCGGCACAGGTAGGGAGGCAATAGGTGTAGTACTAAGCTTGATTCATGGTAGTGTAGGGCAATTTGTACTACTGCTCCTTACTTGGCTGTAAAAATGTTACTAGCTCTACCATAGGTAGTTAATCACAGCTGTATAGCCTAAGTAGATGGTTTTTTAAAGATAGAATGAGAAAACGTGATCATTTAGTGAGAAAATGATAAGCCATGCAACAATATCTGGGCAAGTAGCGTGTATGTATGTGTGACCTCCTACTCTGCTCTCCCTCCCGAGCTCGCCTGGTTTCTTCTGGCTGCAAGAAATGTCGTGGGGTCTTGAACAGTCCTGGTGGATGGCCAGGGCTTGGGGCTGCTGGGGCGGGTTGCAGTAACAGTTTGATTTGTCGAAGACCTCCCTAGTTCGAACTGTGGGTTGAGCGAAGGTCTGGGAGTTGGCAGAGCCATCATGAGAATTCAGACTTCATCAGTAACTTTGCTACGCAGTCCTGAAGCAAGCGGCATGGCTTCCCTCACTCTTCCATTCCCCACCTCAGAAATCCGGATCTTATTAGGTAACTCACAGGAAAATTAGGAGAGGTATGGAAAATTCTGGATGTAGAAAGCAAAGCAAGGTGCCCAAACATGGGGTTTGTGTTACTGTTTTGCTTCTTTATGAATGTTAGTGCTTGTCCTTTTGTTAGGAAACAGAATCCCATCCCCAGTAGCATTGGGAAGTGGAGAACTGATGATGTTCAGATGATGTGAGGTCCTAAAAGCTGCCCAGTTTCATGGATCGTGTAAAGGCTTTTGCTGTGATGCTGTTTTTATAATTTACATGCATTTGGCTCTGAAGTGTAACATGCACCTTATGTAAAAAAGATATTTTTGTGTTCATTTTGACACCTCCTTTAATTAAAGTGTCAGACCTAATAATGTTTCACTAAAAAAAACAGTGAACCCTCTACAAGGAGTCCTGCAGGAGCAGCAAAGAGCAGGAGTTGTGATATTTCTCAGGTTCTTAAAAAAAAAAAAATCAGTTTTTCAATCTTCAGTCTTTATGTGAAGAACAAATAAAGGATACAAATATGATATTTAAAACAATACTTTCCAACTTAAACTGCCTGCTATGGTTTCCATTTGCCATGGAATGTCATACAACATATCTCCTTGCTACATCTGGCTCAAAAATATTGGGTCTTGCTCATGTTCTAGAAGAAATGGTAAAGCTGGCAGAAACCCCTGCCTTCGCTGCACTGACCCTTTGCAGAGTGTAGTGTTGCCAAGCTGCATGCATTTCAGAGAAAGACACCCCTGAGTTGTCTCCTGTGTTACCGAATGTACTCGTGGCCACCTGTAACGCTCCTCCAGCAGCAGGAAGAAGGCAGCACGAAGTCTCAAAGCTGTAGTCTAAATGCATCGGTGTTTTTTGTTAAAGATTACGTATTCTTCCTCCACTATGTGTAATTTACTTAGGGAGCATATGTTGTCAGTAAATAAATTCCACATGAGATGAGTTGTCACAAAGGGGAGAGGTTGTGGGAATGACCTGATGTTTCTTGTGCAGCAGCCAGGCACACTTTGGGAGCAAGCTGCGCTATCCCCAACGGATGGGAAGGTCCTGCTCACAGAATCACACAGCGTCGTGGAGGTCAGCAGGGTCATCTGGAGTTCACCTAGTCTAACCCCCTGCTCAGGACCTTGTCCAGTTGAGTTTTGAATATCTCCAAGGATGGTGATGCCACAACCTCTCTGGGCAACCTGTGCCAGTGTTTGACCACCCTCATGGTAGAAAAGTTTCTTCTTATGTTTGAATTGGATTTCCTGTATTTCAAAATTTGTGCCTATTGCCTTTTGTCCTGTCACCCATCACCTCTGAGAAAAGTCTGACTCTATCTTCTTTACTCCCCCATCACATATATATACACAGTGATGAGTGTGTCTGTAAGGATGTGATGGGAGACACTGTCAAAAACCTTACTGGAGTCAAGACTTGTTGGTACAAGGTAGGCCAGAACCTGACCAGTGTGATGTTGGTGTCACCTTTCTCTGGGTAGAAGCATAGCTCCAGTGGCATCACACCACTAGCACCTCCCTTCTGCCAACAAGGTCGTATGGGTTAGTGTATAAAACTGCTGAGGGATGCTAGGCTGTCCTGAAGCCTTGGAGGAATCAAAACTTTTGTACGTTCTCATGGGAGTGAGCAAATGATGTTCTGAAGTTGCCACAGCTTATGTATGTCCCGTGCTGCTGTCAGAAGCTGTTTCTGAACAAAGAATTCCGCAGTATGTAATGAATAATTCCTTCAAACGTTTATTCTAATGTCTTTTGCATCAGTTATCAGAAAGAAAAAATTGTTCTTTTTTTATAGGTGGTCGTCTGCTCTGAACATGCAGGCTCATTTCCAAGAGCATGCAAGTATTAACTAAAGCACTCGGACTCTTCTGTTTTGTTAAAACTTCCAGTGGAAGCAGGGACAGTATATGTCTTAATGTGATAGCAATGCAGCCAAGTTTCGGCAAATTCTCTGCCACAAGTGCCTTGCACTGGATAATCCTTGCATGTTCCGGGTGAAATTCTGGGCCACGATCCGATCTGAGCTTTGACGTTATGTCGATGTAAGATCCTCATAAGCTAATAGCTCCTAAGACCTTGGCACTGTGATCTTGTGCTGCAGAGAGCTTGCTCAACAGATGCATGGTACCCATGGAGTTTTATCGACACTTGGCAGATAGAAGCAGAAGTATAAAACTTAGCCTTGATTTTTCTCCTGTTTACATCCTACCACTTAACTAGAGAGTGCCGAGGTATAAGACGACTCAATTGTTACTAGGAGTACTCCTCTAATGTTTACCAGAGATGATGTCAAGTAGACTCTGATATTTTTCATACAGAATAACTTCTGGCCTGCCAATATACTTGATAATGAGTCCCCAGTTCAGTAGGCATTAATGTGCTCATCTGTGTGTGGGAAGTTGCTTGGTTCATGTTGGCTGCTACTTTTGACTGCAAACATGCCACTGTATAGTTTAAATGCTTATAAGATCTAAGCCATTGGCTTCCTTGAAAATGGCAAGAAGTCAGGGTATTTATGGTGGTATATGACTACCTTTATTTGTATTCATGTCTAAAGTACACGTTTGTGTTTGTTTATATATGATGTATACACCCCACATAAATGTCCAGATGTTTATTGTGTGCTTTAGTGGACGACCGTAGTTTATTCAGGTACTGTTTTCATATCCATTGACATTTCATTTGATAGTGGTGATAATGCAAGTCTAGTTTTAGCATTCTGCTTCTCTTTTTTCCCACTTAATCCCTCACAACTTGGAAAAAGTCAAATTGACTAATTACGGCTAGCTTGAAGGAATTTTCCAAATGGAAGCCTACACTTCCTTTTATTTTCTCTGAAAGAGTCCTCTATGTCTTCTGCTCTGTGCTTGTATAGATTAAGATACTAATCAGCAAAGATGTAGCAGGTATAAGATGCTGTGGCTGTCAGGCGAATATTGAGGCAGCATAATTCATAATTGCTAAGGTGACTTTTGTGTGTGGTGTGATTCAAATTAATCTGTGCTGTATTAAAAAAGCTATGGTTGATAATTGTTTATCTAGGAATAAATAATACATTACTGCTTTGCACTTCAAATTTGTGCAGCCCTGTACCTTTCCTTGGAAGAGATTTTGTATGGTTTTAAATCATTTTTCATAAGCAGGCGGAAACTCAGGCAGGAATACCCAAGTCTTGGTCATACCAACTAACATTTGCAACCTATACAGACTGAATCTTAGTTTT
The DNA here is from genome assembly GCF_964195595.1 of Calonectris borealis. Lineage (NCBI taxonomy): Eukaryota > Metazoa > Chordata > Aves > Procellariiformes > Procellariidae > Calonectris > Calonectris borealis. The sequence goes on along the minus strand of NC_134316.1, from coordinate 14,348,794 downwards.
TTGGATGTTCAGTGGTATGACCATTTTTCTTCCTTTACTAATTTGACATTTATCTCAAATCATAGAATCATAGAATCATAGAATAGTTTGGGTTGGAAGGGACCTTTAAAGGTCCTCTAATCCAACCCCCCTGCAATGAGCAGGGATCTTCAACTAGATCAGGTTGCTCAGAGCCCCGTCCAACCTGACTTGTTTCCAGGGATGGGGCATCTACCACCTCTCTGGGCAACCTGTGCCAGTGTTTCACTGCCCTCATTCTAAAGGTGTCTTCCTTATATCTAGTCTAAATGTACCCTCTTTTAGTTTAAAACCATTACCCCTTGTCCTGTCGCAACAGGCCCTGCTAAAAAGTCTGTCCCCATCTTTCTTATAAGCCTCCTTCAGGTATTGAAAGGCCACAAATATCCGTGTCTGTTCCCGATTGTTATGCCTTGCCTATTACAACTACTAGGGACCTTTTCCATTTTCAGCTTTATATGGCAATCAGCACCATACAGTCCTAAACTTGACTGGATATTTCAGGCACTATTGCAGTGATCAATAACTTAATAATCCATACGGAGCTTTTAGTTTTCATTCCAACTGGCTCAGTTCTGTTGGATTGCAAGTTGTAACTTGGTGCTATGCCCAAGGGCCAGTTAGAAAATCAGTAAGGATCCCATTCTCTCTAGTTCGCTCCAGTGCACCTTCCCTTAAGCACTAGAATAAGGCAGATGGGGCTGCATTTGGAAAAACATCCCATTTCAGTCCTGTGAGATGCTGTATGCTTGCCTGCACCTGGTACAGAGTGTCTGTTAATGAAAATGGTATGTGCTGCTCCCAGCATGATAAGAGGAAAGCCATGGGAGAAAATCACAGGGAGGACCTTGCATCAGCTGTCCTGTGGTCAGGCCAAGCCTCGAGATTTGCAAAGCATGAGGTGTATTCGGGCCAAATCTGGGAGGGAGAAAAGTGATTTTTGCTATGCAAATGTTCATGTGCTGTGATAATTTTAAGCTGTATAAACGAGGAGGGACATAGGTAGGATTTTTTTTTTTTGTGAAGGTTAACTTCACAAGATCAAACTTCAGTGGTCAGAGTGAAGACCAGAGAGTTAAAGGAGCAGTCTGAAATGTGGATCAGACTATTCTTGTGCATCAAAATTTAAGGCAATGTAGAACAGAAAGCCCACTGATGAAAAGGGTGAAAAAAAAGTTCATTTCCACCCCACCCTCCTTTCCTTTAACAGCTGAAGGTTTGAGTCAAAACTCCAGTATTGATTATACCATTGTTCAGTAAACTTTAGAGCACTGTAATTATTTCCACAATTTTGCCAGTAGCTGAACAAACTAAGGTAGCCATTCCTCCTTCTATTTCAATAATCCTTTTAAATCTTATTTTCTTAAGCCCAAGAAAGACTTTTGAACTCAGAGAAAATCCTATTGAAAGGAGATTTTTCAGCATATTCTGGGATGCTGTCCTGTCTGTGATTGCCACATCCTCCGCTGTGCAGAAATGTTAGAGCTGTGGTGGATGTATACTGATTATATATGCTCTTGTTGGCTCGTTTCCCTTCTCCTTTCTGTTTTCTTCCTCATGAATTGAAGTGAATGCTGGATTTTTCAGTGCAGTTGTTTTTTTTTAGAGTGGTCTGAATATCATTTCAGCATAATGATAATACAGGCTTAATGACAGAAGTCTGCTGTGCTAGTGGCTTTTTCCTTGCTTCAGCAAGGGAATAAATAGTTATTAAAATATCTCAGTCTGCTTCTGATCCGATAATGTCACCTAGCATCTGGCCACGGCTTTGGTGGAATCTCAGGTCAAGAGGACCAATACTCATACGCTGATATACTGAATACCAATAATGCAAGCTGTTATTGGTGGGGAAGTTAAGTTCTTATGCAGAATATCAACACAAGATCCTTGTATGCCACTTAAATACTAGCTAAAGCCAGAAGTTTCACCATTGTCCTCTGCCTTGTTCTGGTTTGTGTATTTCCAGGCTTTTTTTGCATCCTTTGCTTCTTTGTCAAGCTTTCATCAAGGATAACCACTTCTGTCACAGTCTCACTTGTTTGTTAGAGGCTGGAATTGAAACTGCAAATTGTTTTCCAAAAGCTACTGATCTTCTTCAGTGGGAAGGAGCCCCCATTGCCACATCTATCTGGCCTTGGATCAGAAGGTGGGATGTGGGTCCCTCAGTTCCCATTACATTAATCGCCCCACCACGACTATGTTTAGTGTCATTTTTCTTTTTCCGTGACGTAATTTCGTTTTGTGGTAAAGTGTGGGATATTTTTCATCAAAGGTCTGGACTGATTATACAGCCAGGCAGGGAATAAACAACTCCTTGTAAAAAATTTCGTTGCTGGTTGTGGTTTCTGACATACCCTCTGTCTGCTTCTCGAGACCTTCGGTCTGGCTCAGAGCATGAGAAGTTACAGTCATCTTTGCTAAAAAGTCATAAGTAGGTATTATAATCCTGCATTTATTTATGTATTTGGCCGTTGCATGTGTTTCATGTGACTTTTTGAAGCCCCTGCGAGTTCCGTTAGGTAATTGCATGCTGAGCCTCATTCATGCCGATAGTACAACATGATGGTCTCAGACCTTACCATCTAATATGGGAATCCTGGTAATTAATTAACCAGAAATGACAGTATCGGTTATCTCACAGGATAGGAGCTCTGCTCTTTCTGTCTGTAGTGCTATGAGCTGTTGTGAAAGTGCTGGCAAAAAAAAACTAAGTTAAAAAAAGTTACCATACTGAAACCTTTCAGCAGCTGACCTCTACTGAATATGAAAGCGTTCTGGAGGGTGTTTGCCTTTCGAGTCCTTCACAGTGAACTCATTGATGAGGGAAGCCTTGACTTGAACAGTTGTCTATTTATTTGCATAGTGGCTCTTAAGAAGTTGCAGAAATAGGAAGACCAGACAGTGATTTTGTCAACTCTGTTTCAAGGAGATTGAATACTTAGGGGAAACAGTACACTACGTTCGCTGTTAGTTCTGTAGAAGGGGTTTTATTTTAGCTAGCATGAAAAATAAACACATTTCAAGTGAAAAACAGCCTTCTTCCACTTGAATTCAAGTTAGAGGAAGACTGGGATGAACAAGAAAACAGAAATTCAGACTTTCCTCATTCACCCATGAGGGATCTTGGCTAGCTCTGACTTTGAAGGTAAAAACTTGTTTCCTACCAAGTCAGTGGCAGAACACTTGCTTGCAAGGGGCTACCTCACCCGTGCCCGGCTGCTTGGGTACTGTATATACTAAGCACACTTCTAGTGAAGTTCAGCCTAAATATGGAAGATGACTTTTTCTGACGGTTCTATTGTTCTCCTCTCTGCTACTTTTAATCTTTTATTAGGCTCTAGCCAGGAGCACCTGCCTCACTGGCCCTCTCTTTCTGGATGCTTATGGAATAATTAATTTCTGTCAGATGGTGTGACTGCATGTGTTTTAGCGTTCCTACGGAGTGCCTTTATTGTCACTTAACACTATCACATTTGTTTAAAAGCAAATAAAACGAAACCCAAGGTCACTACTGCATTAAAAACACCATGCCCCAAATAAATGTGGATTTTCTTTGTTTCCAGTGCTGTTTTTTTGCCATGGGTGCCTTTCCCTTTCACTCCAGCCCTTTCTGCCTGTATTTTTCAGAGCTGTGGGATCAGATGCCGCAGTTACCGTGGCCTGTCACAGATCGCTGTGTCCAGGAGATGTGGCTGGCTGTACTCCGGATGCTTTTCCAGTCTCCGAATCCCGTAGCTCAGTGGGGCAGCCGCTGCCCTAGAGCAGGGTGAACCTCAGGCTCTTCAGGAGCTGTAGTTGCGTCTGGATGTTTCAAACTCCAGCCAAAATCCTCCATGTGAGAAACTGTTTCCTTGTACTGGAAACCAGCCCTAGCAGTAAAAGAAAGCGGCAAGCCACGGTGGGGGGCAGCCCCAGAGGTGACTTTGAATTTGCTGCCTCCTCCTGACTTTCCCAGGCAGCGTGTTCTCCCACTGCCCCAAAATCTCTCCCTCCCAGGTGAGGGGTTGATTTCCCAGGATTTGCATCTCTGTCATTTCCAGCAATCCTCTCCCTTAGTCTGCTCTCTAGCCAGCAGCCGCATGGCAGAGCCTGTTCCCCTTCTGCCTGGCCTATGCTGGCATCCTCGGGTGGCTGCACACTGTTGTGGCAGAGATGCTGAGGCTGATCCAGCGTGTGCACAACCGCACGGTAAAACCTCCTCCTGTTCCTCCCGAGCACATTGCCGAGTTCAGCTGGGGCTGTCGGGAGCCTTGGTGAAGTCTCCCTGTGAGTAAGACCCATGCAGTCCCTAAGCGAATGGATAAGGGCAGTCGTCCAGCCTGTGTTTCTTACACATCCAAATTTTCCCAGGGGCTTGCTATCCCCCATTGCTATGGGGATGATGAGCTCTGGCTCCTGGTGTTTTGGGGTCTGTTCCCCTGCGCTGTGAGCGGTGTTTATTCAACCAGGGCGTGCAACGCTGCCGGGCAGTGTTATTTCAGGGGAGCAGATGTGTTGTCCATTGCTGAGCTATTCCAGGAGTGTGCCCATGAGCTTCCACGCTCCGCTTCGGTGGGGCCACCCTACACAGAGTAGGTGCAAACTTCAGCCCCGTGCCCGGGGTGCCTCGTCGCTCCCGGTGCTCCCCACTGGGGCAGGTCCCGCCGGTGCGGGGTGGCCGGCGCAGGGTGCTGCGCTGGGCCGGGGGAGTTGCCTCCGGTTTATCACCCCCGGGTGTGAGTGCAGCAGCGATGCTCTGACCCCAGCGCTCACCGCGCTGTTGCCATGGAGATTGCGTGCGCTGTTGCTAGGCAGCTGAAGCATCTTCGCTTGCACACTGCAATGGCACGAAATTCTCAACTTTCCTCAATTCCTATCTCCTGTCTTTGATTTCGCAGATATGACTCCTTTGGCTCTTATCCCGCTTCATTCAATTGCTGCGATTTAACCCTATAAACCCTAAAAAGCCCGCATGGCATTGCAGATGGGATTTATGGCAACGAATTCAGGGCTGAAGGAGTTAAAGTGGTTGGGGATAGACTACAGAGGAAATGATTTCTAGCAGATAAACTACTTAAAATGTTCTGGCATTCATGGAAGGGGAGGTTTGTGGCTGCAGTCTTTTGTTCCATCACTGATGGTTTGTATGAATAAAAACACAGACTAAAATGTCACTGCAAGGTAAGAAAATCAGCTTGAACGGGCCTAATTAATCTCTTCGGTTACGATATATACTTAGTTCTTTAGTATCCTCTGCTTGCATTTACTGATGTTGATGTAGCATGTGAATGATAATTTAGCTGTGGAGCCTGTCGTGTACAGTATTTGACTTATTTGGCTTGAATAATAAAGATATCAGCCTGTATTCTTGGAGTATACTGCATTAATCAGACTTGCAGGAATGATCACATGGTACTCTATCGCCTTTCCCTGTTAGCTGCTGCTTGTCAGCAGCTGGCTGAGCTGTAGGCTGCAGGCCAGTATCTGCATACCCTTTCTCTTCAGAATATTTCAAATATACTGTCTCGTCATTATGCATTTTGCTGCAGTTTGACAAAACTAAATGGTCCTCCTGCACGTTAAGAAGATTATTTTAAATTTCAGAGCATTTGTGTAGTTACTAGGCCATGTATGCATTTGAAGAATTCAGGTAGGCTCTCTGTTTTATACATCAGTGTGCTTGGTTTTTGTTCTCACCAGGTTTTTGCTGTGTAATGTCAGTCAGCTCTACAGTTAGTTCTTCAATGTGCAAATATTTCTTGCATTTTAAAATCTTTACCCTATGCATGGGGAGAAGTGCTTGAAGGGTAAGATGCAGGTAACGGCAGCTAACCGCATGATGAAGTGCAAAGCTGGGTAATTGATTATATCTTGCACAAATTTCATCGCCGTGCAGCCAGAAGCAGCGAGTACAGTGTAGTTATAAATATAACCAGAAACTGTTCTGTTTAAAAGGGTCTTTGCTATTTTTGGTTCCGGAGAATCTGACAGATGCTCCTTTGAGATAGAATACTGATTGTGATAGAGAAGAGAAAATTGATGCTTGGATTGTATATAGGATTATATTTTATGCCGCTGCAGAGTGTACATGCCTGTTTTTCATAATCTTGTAGCTGCAGAATTCCATATGAATTACATTTAAAATAACAATATGGTTAAGTTTGTTGGGGTTGGTTTGTTGTCTGCAAACATTTGAGCAACTGTGATTGTTAGAGTATAAAAGTAGCACCTTTTATTTGATATTGGTTCTACTCAGTATTGCCTCTGTCCCCTCTCCTCCTCCATCCCCACCCCCAATGTAACTCCATCCTTATGCAAGTATTGAGGTCTCTTAAAACTATAACAGATTTTTGAAGACATGAAACAGAATTTCTACCCTGGCTATCAGAGTTGATTATTTTATCTGCAAGAAAACAGTATTGGACTTGAAAAAATTCTGGTCAGTAGTTGTGGGGTAGGGGGGTGTCTCACTTTTTTTTATTAATTTGTTTTGCTTAGTGTGTTCGGTTTCTTGTAACTCGTGTTATTAAAATTGTCCAGATAAAATGGTGACGATGTTGAAACAGCATTAGGGATCACCTCATGATATATTTGTCTCTATATCATTCTTACAATGTATCTTAAAAATTCCCTTTCCTTTTTGATTCAAAAAAAGGGATTGTTTGACCAAGTGTGTAACTAGAGGAGAGGATGGATTGTCTCTGTGTACACAATGAGCATCCAGTACCAAATATTTTCAAATTAAACTTTCTAATCTCAGATGAAATATTACTAACATTATTTCTGCCTTTTGTTAAAGCATTTAATATATTGGCAATTACCCTTATTTTGTGATTTGGTGATCGGTTCTATGTGGAAGTGAGCGGTGTTGAAAGCAGTAAAAGCAGGTACAGGACACCCCATCCCACCCCCGAATATCCTGATTCCAGACATAAGGGCTGAGGAGATACAGGCTGATGGTGTATACGTCTCCTGTTGTGAAATGCAGTATGATGCTGTCTGAGGGAAAAGATTTTACTGGAAGACCAGATAATGCTGTGTAACTGCAGTTGTCATAGGGCTGTCAGGAGATGCTTGAAATCTTGACATCACTGATTGTTGGCATTAAATTAAGCTGCAAATGGGCCCCAAATTTACTGTGCCACTTACTATGCTCACAGAGCTACTGGTATTTCACCCAGTTGGTTGGGTCCCATTCTTAATAGAGTGAAACCCTCAATAAATCTACACGAGAAGAAAAAAGGTGTTTTAAAAATTCTGTTTTAAAAGCCTTAGCTGTCTTTCAGTGGCTTTCCTAGACATCTTGGGCCAGGAAGACACCTACTTTTATGGCAAGAATGGTCAAATGCTGATTACACACCCGTTAGGCTTATTAAATTACTTGTCGTCCTCTCTTAGACTTGATTTGAAAATAGTATTAACATTTGATGTGCATACTACTAGATCTTTTCTTTTAAATCTTCTGCACTGGTAGGGCTGCGGTTTCTATATAGAAGCATTTAAATGGCATTTATTTTATTAGGCATTTCAGTGGTGTTTTGTTAAGGTTGTATCTGCATGTTGATGTTTTTTTTATGGTATGATTATTTTCCTGCCTGTGGCTATATTACATTTTGATGGGATCAAAACACATCTTGCGAGATAAAGAGAAAAAAGGGTCTAGTTGAGCAGCAGGGTCTCTCTCCCATGGGCTCCTGGAAGCAAAGTCTCACTCCCAGGGGCTCCTGGAAGCAAAGTTGATGTAGCAGTAGATGGCACTCTTCTCTGGACTAGTGGCCCCTGGTCCTTGGCGGCCCCACACTCTTTACAGGTGCCATTTTCCATGAGCATAAAACATAAGCTTGCACTCATCTGTCATCTTAACTTTGACCTGCAAGCGGATGCTTGCGTGCATGTTGCAGAAGCACGCCTGCTTCCATCTTTCGGTGCACCTACAGGGCTTGAGTACTGGTGACCTCAGTGGTGCCTGCTCATGCAAACCCCTGCATGTCATTTCTGTATATGCTATTCTACATTTTTCTTTCTGCCTCCAGGCTGGGCCTTAAAGATCCGCAGGACTCCCCGGGTGGGCGGTGGGGGCTGTGGCACCCCGAGCCAATGCCAAGAGGTGTCACTGCAGTCTGGCTGCCCGAGTTCCCCCTGCGGCTTCAGTTTGATGCAGCCTTCTTCACTTCCCGGCGAAACGGTGCTGGGGTGTTTTTGTGAAGTGTTGGGCGGCTGCTGGACCTCTCTGCAGGATTGTCTCACTTCAGGGCTGGATAAGTGACCCTGGTGTGCTGTTTGTGAAACACTTATTTGTAAAGCCCTTTGGGATGAAATATTACCCCTGTGGTTACTGCTGGATGAACAGAGACTTAAGCCTCAGAAAAAATAAGGGGGTAAATCCATTGAATAATCTCACAGTTCCTTGCATCGGCCAAGCTTGGTTTATCTTCCTCTTGGGAAGAACCTACTAGTTCCTTGCATCAGCCAAGCTTGGTTTGTCTTCCTCTTGGGAAGAACTTCTATTCCCTGAAAAACTTTGATTGCTTTTAAAGTGAGGGTTAAAGGAGCTAAGCCCCTTCTCAGTTTATATAGGCTGCTGCTGTGTGATACCATTTTCTTACTGATTTTCTGCACCATCTTCATAAAACCCCACATTTTGCATACATTTTGTTTATAACTGGAGGTAACATTGTTCATCAGCCACATTTTTATGATCTCTTGCTGACTGCACTGTTGTAAGATGACTTTGCACGTGGAGCCGGCAGGAGGATGGTACACTTGGCCACAAGCAGTACTCCTCGTTTGGTATGTTCGGATTTAGCTCTCTAGCAGCAGAACATAAATGCATTTTCTTTTCTTTTGTTGCCATGCCTTTATCTTTCTGGGATATTACTTGGTATTCTCCGCAGTGAGCTAGTGTCTGTCTATTTCTGATACACCGCCCACCATGGCATCGCAATATTTTTAACTGCATCTTCTATTCCCCCATCCACCAAGCAAAACTGAGAACGCTACAAGAAGGAAAATGAGTCTCTCAAAGTAGGCTGGCTATGAACAGAGGAAACAAAGCCCACTGATCAATAGAAAGCAAAGTTCAAAATGAACGTAAAGCATTCGGGTGCTGTGGTGCGTGTGGAACCTCTCCCCTGCTGACCCCCAGGGCAGCGGCAGTCAGGCGGTGCCTCCTGGGGGCAGGGGATCCTCCGTCTCTTTGGGCAAACGCGGGCATGGAGTTTACCTTACCTATAAGCATTTCGTGATTGAGTTTAGCTGCAGAACTAGAACTGAACCCAGGAGTTCTGACCCCTAAGCCTCTCCTTTCACTACTGCCAAACTAAAAACTGAATACCCCAAGTTAGTAAAGAATTCAGGTTTTAATGTGATTCTGCAAATCCAAATTCCGGCGGCAGGTGCCCGTTGAACGCTGCTCTGACTTTGGCTGCAGCATTCACCGCATTGCGGCCAACAGTTGAGATACCTCCAGGGTAGGTGGCACATTTATTAAAGCACACTATAAAGGGCGAGCACGATCGTTTTGTAAAGGTGGACGTGATACTAAAACTTGAAGGCAAGTGGCTTTTCCTTCCCCCTCCCCCAAAGAAGCAGCAAGATCATTTATGGAAAGGACAAAAGGCTGGTGCTCCAAAGGGATGCAGGCCTGTCTCCTGTGGCTTTTGCTGCTGAAAATTCCTAAGAAGTAGGCCTTTTAAATAATCCTAATTTTCAGAAGTGCAACTGCAGTCTGAATAGTCAAGCAACTTCAGAAAGCTGTAGATGAGGCACTTGAAGGGATTTGCTTGTGTCACGAATTGCTCTTTAAAAACAACAAAAAAAGATCTGCTGTTCATTTCTACAAGAAATATGATCACATTGATGAGCAAGAAGCATCAGAAGAGTTGCCAAAAGACTATTTCAGTTGCTACAAGAGTGTAGCTTTTGTGGAGAGAGGTAATGGGCTTCCAGCACTACAGAGAAGTGGAACAAATTGTTGTTCCAAGTCGGTGACTCTGACCTCCCACGTTAGATGGAGCAGCTAGTGAAAAACACACCAAATAGTACAGTTAGTCTTTTCTGACAAGAGTGAAAAAGAATCAGGGAGTAATTGTTGCTGAAGTCAAAAGGTGTTAAAATGAAAGGGAGCAAACAAGTTTAAAATGGAGAAAACCCAAGGATGGTATTTTGGCAGACCATAATTGGTTGCAGTGTGTCAGCCCCTTCTAACCTGTGTTGCTGAACTCACCGACTGCATTGTCATGTTCAAAATATCCTTCAGGTGCTTAATAAATAACCACAAATGTGTGAACCTGAAAGCTTGAAGTGGCCAGCTCAGCTTCAGCAGACAAGTGAAGCTGCATGCCTGCCGAGTCTCTGCTTGCTCAACTCTTGCTCCTCGATGGACTATGTCCACCAGTGAACTAGTTGGCTGTGTTCCTCTCTTTTGTCCTTATGCGGATACAGAGAAATCAAATGCAGAACTGGGTAAAAATACATTGTTGAGACAGAAGCTTTTGATTACATGCAGGAATTGGCAAGTCTAGTTGTTCACGTTGCAAGTGTGAATATTCCATATAGAATCATAGAATCATTAAGGTTGGAAAAGACCTCTAAGATCATCGAGTCCAACCATCAACCCGACACCACCATGCCCACTAAACCATGTCTCTAAGTGCCTCATCTACACGTCTTTTAAATACTTCCAGGATGGGGACTCAATGATGCATGTGCCCGGGGGGGGGCAGGTTAGAGTTCCTGAAAGATCCATAATTCCTTTTGCATCATTCTTCACTTAAGAGTTCACCCTTCAGTTTGTGACCAAGAGGCTAAATTTTCTGCGTCTGTTCTGAAACAAACTTGCACTAAATTAAAAAAAGAAGAAAAGGACCTAGTTTGGGTTGGGGTTTTTTTTGCTGAAGATAGTTGCCTGAAATCTGCCCTTTGATATTTGAAATTGATTTTAGATACTTGATTTTTGGACAGTTGTTATTTATCCACACAAGGCATACACCCTGAGGAAATGTTGCTTCCTTAAACAGCCGATTGAATCAAATGTTTTTGCTGACATATTTTTCCCTGTGAGAACTGACACTGCAGTTGCCACATATTTCAGTGGTTTAGTACAGATACATTTAAAGGAGAGGAATACTTCTGAGGCAGTAATATGAGAATACCGTTGCGGGGAATGAAGATAAGCACATAGTATTCTCATAGTGGCTGTGTTGTAATATTTCTACTGAAGAGGAAAATAACTAGAGACTCTTTGTTAGAGATGGTGGGGTTAGGTTTGGCCAGATTTTAAGAAGAAAATATTCTGGTGCCTGGGAGTATAATTTTATCCCAGATATAAATATGAAAGGAGATTTATCCCAGGATATTTATTGGACTAGAGTTGCTCCAGTCGGTAATTTCCAGTCACATTAAAATCAATGTAAATTGTCTGTGGGGGTGTCTTTGGTGCCTGAAACTTGGGGCTGTCTCTGGAAGTATGCAGTACTCCCACCTTTTCCGCAGTCCAGTTGTACACCCTATATAACAACTGTCTCACTGGTGCCAAAGACTTGGTTAGGCTACCTGAGGTCTACTGCAGTATTATTCATTTCCAAAACCAGGAAATTTCCTCTCTGTTCCCTTTGCCTTCTAGGCGTGGTAACCTGTTTTTGCATTCTTCTGTTGTCTCTCTCATCTTCTATAAATGTTTATTCCCTCCCTTTTTTTAACCACCCGTGTAGTAATATTCACAAACAAGAAGTGGCTGCTGTTGTTTAATGAGGATCCAGACACACTTTTCAGAACTGAAGATAGTTATCAAGACACATGGAAATCTATGTCAATCTTTAAAATGAAAACAAACACATGAGTACAGATGGCTTCTTTAAAGAACAGAATTTATGATAATTTTTAAATACACCTATGGGCATCCATTAGAGCAAGTCATTCTCAGTCCTGCCTGCCTCTTTTAAGCCTTAGTGTAAAGTCTATAAAGATTTGAAGCACTTTAGCTGAACTTCTGTGGAAAACAGCTGCTGCCCACTGCTTCTTACCTGCAGTGCCAGCTTCTTAGGGGCGGATGCTTGATTTTGCTATCCTAGTGTCTTCCAGAGATGCTGATTATCCCTGTCCCTGCCCTTAACTTCAGCCACAGGACGGCGTGGATGTCCGATTTCCCTCTTGCCTTTTTTTGTGCAGCAAGGCCAAACAGATCAAATTGTTGGTCTTGCTATTTCTGCTATTCATAAGGTAGATACAGGATATGGGGGCTTCTTCCTATGGTACATTTTAGTCCTTAAAGGTCATCAGTGCCTTTGATGGGGAAAACTTTTTCCCTACTTATTCCAGCATGAGTTGGGCTGGGACTCCTGACCTTGTTCTCCTGGGAACTGGTTTGATTCCTGCTGGAGTCAGGAGCACAGAGCTGGATGGGGTGACCTGTGCCTCTCTCTTTTTGCACAGGAGGGAGGGTAGGACCTCACAGCATCATCTGCTAGGAGAAGCTGGCTACACATAGCATCAGCTTGAACCCCATCCTCATAAGCTTTGTGTTCATCAACTAAAGGTGGAGAAGATACGGTGCTTATGAGGAAGAAAACACTGGCATGAAAGGTGATGCTTCATTACTAGAAGCACGTTTCATCTGAGGACCTCAGTGTGCTTTTAAGGAGTGAGCCTTTCACTCCCCCATTGAGATTTTGTGTGAGAACAGGCAGAAACTTGGGAAAGTTGCTCCCTGCCATTCCTACACAAGAGCCTGTGCCCAGAGCTGTATCTCAAACCCTCCTTTAGCGGTAAGATTTTTGCGAGCCTGATGCCTTGCGTCCTTGGAGACTTTCTGGATAAGGTGTGTCCATTCACTTATTCCAGCTTGGGATCATACGATGATGTGTGTTTTAGATCAGCTGCTTGTAAAATGAGGTTAAAACCCCCTTGATTTAAGTGGCTCATGCTTCATGAAGGTGTCTTGAAACACACACACAGAAAAAAAAAAGGAGCTGACGGGACAGTTGAAAAATCAAAGTTCAAAACAAATGCTGAAGTTTCTTCATATTAATGTGCTGTTGTGTTGGCTCACGAGATTACACAGAATTAAAATCAAATGTTTAGAGTTTCTTCCCTTTAAGGTGATGTATCTATAGTTACAGATTACTAGCTGACCAGCAGCTGGAGAGCTTCTTCATGCCACCCAGGGGGCACATGGGTTGAGTTTCATGCTTTGGACTGCATAGCACAGATGGGTCTATCGCCTTTGGAAACCATTGCTGCTTCCTGCTAGAGACAAATGTGGCTCAGGTAAGGTTACGAGAAGACAAATTTGTCCATTGGGTGTTTGCAGTATTACCTTTCAAAAGCGGTTAGAGAAAGCTGACACTTGGTCTCTCCTCATTGTAGAGCAGGGGAAGGTGAGGAGAGTGAAAAGTCTGTGAAATAGCCCATTTCTTTCCATCTAGGTGCCATGAAAGCAAAGCTGAGCTCTGAAGAAGAAAGGAGGTGACCTGGGTGAGAGGAACGTAGAAGAAAAGTTTCGCAGGCAAAAGATGTCTGTAGCAGATGGAGTTGATATTGCAAAGTGCCATGAAGTTTAGGGGATAACGGTCCAGCAAAGGTGATTGCTAGGCTGGGCTCCAGGATGACAGCTCTGTTTCACAGACGTAGAGTTGAGGGTTTGAATCTGAAGCTGAATGAGAATAAAACTTTTCCAGCTCTTCTTTGGTGAAGGTGCACACTTTGATACTCTCCATTGTAGTGTGATTGTTTTGGTGTGGATCGATTGGCAGCGTGGTGTCCCCGTGTTGGTTCAGGATATGAAGACTTAAATTAAAATTCTACTTTGCCTGATTCTGGATGATGTGGGATGAAAAACCGTTCTTAAAATCACACAGAGTTGGTTTTAAATCTGGATTGTCCTAGGCAAGTGTCTTAGGTATTTAGCTACAGAGTATGAGAGGTGGTGCTGTCTTTATGGAAACCAATGTATTTCCATAAAACGTGCTATTGTAGTGCTGTTGTGGTCATGATCTAGGGAGTGTTCGAAGGGAAAGGGAATATCTTTTACTAAACCAACTTCTGTAACTGGCGAAAACAGCCACACTTGTGATTACACAAGCCCTTTACAGATCTGAACCAGAAGTTTCAAACAAAGAAATTAAGGAAATATCAAAGCCACCCAGAAGAAGGATAATTCTCTGAAGTAAAACTTCTGCTTTTCTTTTCATTAAAGTATCAATTCTTAGCAATGTGGTAAAGCCTCAGACTAATTTCCCATTAAAATTGTCTGTGGGAGAGAAGGAAAAAGGGGGAAAAAACAAACTTTTGTTTCAAACTGAAGGGCGGGTTTGTATCAAAAAGCTTGTCCTTTTTTCTGACTGTAAGAATTGGTCTAATAAAAGAACTACTCCTGCAAACCTTGCCTCCAGAGATTGTCTTTGCTTGATGAGACAGCACTTTTTGACGTAATTTCATGCTAACTGCATTTCATGTAGTTAACACTGTCCTGCCCAGCTAGCACAGCTTTGCTGCTGTTGGGCAAGGGGCTATTTCTTACCAAGTTGCGTTAAAATGGAAGTAACAGATAAGACTCTTTGACATCCATTACAAATTATTTGAGATCAAAGTCACATTCTTCTTTTAATTGAGGAACGGAAATCTAAGAACCATATTTCAATAATCAAGAAAAATTCGTTTTACGTGGATCAGATTTTCACAAGAGTATTTATCTGCTCTGATTATTCCAGGGAGGAGGACCAGCTATTTATGTAGAAAATTGTCCTTTGTCTTTAAAGGCTCACATAGATGTGGAATATTTTAATTATTTGAAAATTTATGTTTGTTTTTCAGTGCTGAACAATGTGGAAAATGTGATTCTAAACTTGTCTGTGCGTATTGCAGAATGGAGGGAACAGGCATTATGACCCTAACATTGTAGAAGCTGCTATTTTCTTAAATCTGTGATTTTTCAGTGCATCATGTTGCAGGAAAATAAGACTGATAATGTGTTCCATAGGAACACATTAAAACTGGCAAGCTACAACATCGCCTGTGTGATTTTTACATCATCAGTAAGATGTATCAGTAAATGTTTGCAGTTGGCGGAGCAGTATAGGTAGGCAATGATTGTCAAAGCCTTTTCAGAAGCGCATACAAGAGGGACAAAGTCAAGCAAAAACCCTACTTTCTTTGTAACCCAGAAAGATGCTGTTAGAGCAAATGAAATGCATTTTGCTTGGGACCTTGCCACCAGAGAAAGAGGTTCTTGCCTAGAGCCTGTGCCTTAGGTCACACGCAGTTACAGTACCACTTGGGCATAAATAAATGCATGTCCTCGTTAAGCCAGATAATTGCACCATCACTATATGTCCTTTGAAAATAGAGAATATAGCCCAAGCTTCACCATCCTTTAAAGCAAGCAATTGGGTCAAATGTGGGCGTGCTATATGGTGCAACTGGACTCATCCCGTTATGGTATTGGGACATTTCTGTTGCAAGAGAAATAGCAAATGATTTAGGAATCTAAGTACTTAGTAATACAAAGGGTGGGGAAAAACCCACGACCATCTTTGGAAAAGGCTCACCCTCAAAGCTTGCGGATGACACTTCCAAGACTGTACTGGCTTGTTAGAAAAGACCATTGGTGCTAATAATAGGTAACGCATTCATGTCAATAGCTCCCCTATAGTCATATTTAGCTACTCTATATAACTAACGGTGTTTTCCAAACTCAGTCAAATGGCACAGGCTCATTAAACAAAGATAGGCACTTATTTAAACTATTTATAAAGTGCAGTGTGAAAAGGAGGAGAAAGAAAATGTCCTGTTACAGAAGAAGGTGAAAATGAAGTACCTGCAGGGTACAGCATATGTAAGGTATCTGGGTAATTTTGCATGAAAAAGATATCTGATTTGTTGTGGAAAATCCTGACATTGCTGACAAAGATATAACAATATCCTAGTTTTTAAGGTTGAAGTAAGAGAAAAACGATCCTGAAATACGATATGATTTCCTAGCACCGAGACTTAGGAAATGGAGGGGTTGTTCAGAGGGGGACGCCGTGCACTTGGCATGGCCTCAGCCCCCGCTGCAGTGGTGCTCCTTTCAGGTACCATTTTCTCCCCCCAGAAAGGATCACATCTACACGTGCGAGTGCACAGGCGTTGGGTGTGGGTGTGAGCTCAGTCCCTGCAGCTTCCCACGTCCCTTCTGAGCTCCGGCACGCTTGTGTGACCCTGGGTCTACGTCAGGGTAACCTCGATTGCCAAATACTGGGGATTTCAGCTGGCTGCCGTTGTGCGCGTGGGCGAGGAGAGAGCGAGGGGTCAGATACGGACCGGTTTTCCCTGTAGATGCGCAGATTCTGAGGTCTGGAATGTGTTTTGCTTCGCTTTTTTGGATTGTTCTGTCTGAAGGATCTGAGGTCGGTCTGGCTGGCCAGGGGATACGCTGGGGATGACAGCCCCAGCTTGGGGGCACAGGCAGGAGCCAGGCAGCTCGTTTGGGGTACCACCAAGGTCGGAGAGCCTGCTACACTTTTACTTCTTGGGGTTTTCCCCCCATCAGTTTCCCCAGTATGTGTTGTGATCCATGTACAGCACTCAGCTGGTCACACTTCGCCAAATTAAAGTTTCTGGTGCATTCTTGGGACCTCTGAGGTTTTAAAATCCTTATCTGTAAATTGCACATATATAAATTACACGTATGTAAATTAAAACAACTCAGTCAGGTCTTTTAGTTGTTTGTCAGTACTTTAAAAGGGTGATACAGAGCCTTTTGGTGGGTACCATGAATAGAAACTTGAATTTTAAGAATGCATTTTGAGACATACATCCTGTTTTATACTTTACTGAGTCCATCTGGTGGAGGAGCTGTTGAGAAAATCCAATGCAAGGGAAGCAAAACCCTGCCATTGCGTTACTACAGTGGAAAAATACACACAGTACTGCAGCTTTGCACTCGTGGTTTAAGATGATGATGAGCAGAAAGCCTATTTCCAGGGCTTTCTGTGTTGAGCAGGTTACTTAAACCCAGATTCCTTCAGATGTCTGAGCTCAGCCATGGAAGCATTAAGTAAAAAAGTCGGAAACTTGACTAAAACTGCTCACTGAAACTATTATTAAACTTTAAAGGAGGCAATGAAGCAAGGATTAGATGTAGCTGGGTGTGGAAAATAGCTGTGGAAACAGGTGTTGCTTGTCACTTTGAGTTTTATTTTGATCTTCAAGCAAGCTGAGGCAAGCGGGGACAGAGCTGGTGGAGAAGCGAGGAGGCGCAGGTGCACTGGCTTTGCTGGAATGGCAGCCTCTCACACTGGTGCTTGCTGCAACCCCCAGAAACATGCGTCACTGGAAGCCATTCATCCAGGAACATGGACTGGAGGAGTCATCTGGTTTTTTGTAGTCGGTGTTTAGTGTGCAGACTCTTGTCTTCAATCCAAAATCTCTGTAATCTTGAGAGAGGATCAAATCTGACAGTGACGGTTGTGCCAGAGAACTGAGGATTTGTCTCTAATGCTGAGATTTAGTGCAGATGCCACCAGAAATGGTGGATGTGTGCCTGCGGACACGGGGCACTGTGCTTCGGGCCACGAGCACCGCAGTGTGGTACCTGTCAGGAGCTCTGCCTGCTCCTCGCTGAGGACAGCCCTGCGCGAGGGCTGGAAACTCTCACGGGGCAGGGGGGTCTCTGTTTAAACAAAAAGGGGCAGCAGAGCAGTGATGTGATCACAGGGACAGGGGAAAATTCACATCTGGTGAGTAACTGGGCTGAAACTGGTCTCCATCGCTGTCAGCGGGTTGCTTTCACTGCAGTGTGTATCCTTCATGTCATGAGTGTGGCTGCAGGAGTCTGCCTCGGCACTTGCACTCCTCCAAAAGTTTTCCTTGCTGTCTCCTTCCCCGCAACGTGGCAATGCGCCGGCAGCAGCCTGCCTTGCTGGTGGGGTGCCCCGGGTTTCTGCAAGCCCCGGAAACTCAGTCCCGTGACTTTTTCTGGTGAGAGGTATTATGTGGCAATAATTAAAATGAGCAGAGATGTTTTCATCCATAAATGGTCGAAGAAAAGGGAAGTAACTTTTCCATGTGTTAAAGTCAGAGGAGTGGAGGTACAGGGTGCTCTAAATCCTGAGAGTGGCACTGATGAGCGAGATCCTGGCTCCAGTGGCCCTGCTGTTGTGGGTCTCTCTGGTCCAAGGACACCTTCCCTCTGAAGCATAACTGTATGGGTGTATATATACATATACATACTTACATGTCTATATATTCTTATGTCTGTATTTCTACATCATGCTATAAATGGAAGCTGTTTTCAGATTAAAATGAAAGCGTTTGTATTATGTGAGCACTTTCCTTGAGCTTTCCGTGCTGGGGTTGTGAGAATAGAGGATGGAGGCAATGACACTTTGTTTTGATTTCTAGCCCAAGTTACTGCGTACAGTGATTCAAGTGTGGCTTCTAGAGAGGAATTATCCATATTTGTCCATCAGATTTCACAAAAGGCTGCAGATTTGTTTACATTACTGAAATTCAAATCCATTTTTCTGCTAAACTTAACGGCAGAATGTGTGGGCTTTTATATATATATAGATCTATTTATATATAGCCATATTTAGGCAGAAAGCAAAAATTTTTTTTTTCATTATTACATGATTTTAACAGGCAACAAGAAAGGGAACATGGTGGTAAACTTGCCAAGTCTCAGGTCAGAAGGTACAAATCCCAGAGAAATAGGCATGTGAATACCACTGAGAAGGACTATCCAAAAAAAAAAGCACATGCAAATTAATTTCAGCTGTTTTAAAGGTAAATATCAGATAAATGCTGTCTGTGTAATGGTAATCAGGATAGTTAATAGTATCTCTGTTTTGATGAGAGGCACTGGAATCCGAGAACACTTTAAAGATGTTCATCAATTAAGACTCAGCTTTCTTGCAGATTTGTTATAATTATCCCTACTTTGCAGTTAGTAGGAAAGATGAGGTTAAATGACATGCCAAATGTCAGATTCGAGATTACATATAGTATAGGGAATAGGGATCATGACTCAGACTCTTACACACCATAGTCTTAATTCAAATATTTGAAACAGAAAGAAAGACCTTCCTTGTTGGGAATTCAGATTTGAGTTCAGTCTTCAGAAGGCTGGTTGCCTTCTATTTTTGACTTTTTTCTGCAGTGGAAATTAGCCCCACGTTC
The DNA here is from genome assembly GCF_964195595.1 of Calonectris borealis. Taxonomy (NCBI): domain Eukaryota; kingdom Metazoa; phylum Chordata; class Aves; order Procellariiformes; family Procellariidae; genus Calonectris; species Calonectris borealis. Next base: position 14,329,639 of record NC_134316.1, on the reverse strand, counting down.
AGCCATGAGAGGATAAGCAGTGCTGTGGATGCAGTTGTGCAGATGTCTGAGATGGGCTTCATTTCCCCCAACTCTGAACATCTACATCCGACCTGGTCCCTGTAGGCTGCTTGTGTAATCAATGGAGAGAAAAAGCTGCTGCTAACGTGATTCATCTGACCTGTTTTAGCCGCCTACTTTAGGAGTAGATGAAGCATGCTCTAGAAACACTTTTATTTCTCCTGATTTTAAGGGAGTCCAAATGAAGAACTGAAACTTAGAGGTTGTATGGGCTGGGCGAGGTGAAGCAGAACTCAGGACAGTGTAAGCGTCTCTAATATGTCATCTGGCCCACATTGTGGCTTACAGCAGTCTACCTTTTTTATAGTGGGGTTTTGCATGTGGCACTTTCATTTTCTCATCATCTTTACTCCAGCTTCTGGCCCCTGGGTTTTAACATCCATTAGATTTAACTACTGTTTTAGAGAACAAATGTGGAAGTGACCGAGGTGCTGTCTCATTGACTTGGGTGAGATCACAGCTTTGAATTCGGTTTATTGCTTAAACGCATCTTTTTATTTCAGGAGATGGAATAAATAAGCTCCCTTGTAAAATGTGATGTTAGTCAAGACAGAACTTGGCTTCTGACTGGGGTACAAGCAGAAAAATACAGCACGGCTTCAGTGTTACTTGGGATGTTTCACGCAGCTCTGATTGCACCTCTTCAAACAAGATCACCTACTGCCCTCTCGTAGTGAACATTTAGCAGTTCTGTTCTTTGTTTCTCTGATGCTTACCGCATCCCCCGGGATGTTCTTGTTCTTTAAGTTTACTTTAAATTCTCCTTCAAATATATTTCTAATGCAGTGCCGTCTGAAGACTACCTTTACGGGGGTACCCTAACCACTATTACATCAATATTCTCAGGTTAATTTATCCCAACTGATATTGCATGTCCCTATGTATGCATACAGACTATTTATAAAAGCCCTCCGTGTATGCTAAGTTGTGTGATGTGCCTTGTAGTTTGCCAGCATTTTTTGTGCTTTGGCTCTATTTTGGACATGTAATAGCACCTAAACCACAGAAATGTCTGTACTGTGGTGTCAGGAAGCTTTCCAAGGGCAAGGTGTATTTAAAAGTCCAAAGAACTACTTGTGCCTGGGTAGTAAAAACCTATCCAAATGAAGACGACTCTGAGAATAGCTTCCTTCATGATCTACCCACCTGCCCATTGGGATGCTGGGGAAGTTGTGGAGAGAATTGCAGGGGATTTAGGAAGGTTCCTGGTGTGGTAAACAACTGAAACATAGAAGTGGATATGTCAGATTGTATGCTGAGCTTCTCCTGGTCTGTGACTTAAACTGACAATCTGTAACTTTTGTCATCTCAGTTGGGTGTTATTGTCTTTATACTGTACTAATGAAGCTGGGATAGCTGACATTTGCCTGAAACCATTTGTTTTTCCAAAGTGTTTTATTTTAAATGTCATCCTAGACCAGCCTAGTTTCACTGGTGCAGTAGTTCCCAAACACTAAAGAGGAAATTCCCTTCAAGAAAATAATCCCTGTGCTCCTGTCAACATCATCTCGTCAAAGTCTCAAATTGTTGGCACTTTGTGTAGAGTAACGGGGGATCTTCTCCATGCAGTACTGCTTTATTCCTGTCCTGGGTCTGGCTTTTAATTCAATAACCAGTGAAATAACAGGGAATAATGAAAGCAAACAGCTTAAGCATGGAGCTTGAGCACGGTTCATGCTTTCTGAGAACTCGGGCAGGTGGGCCCATTACATCCATTTTACGTTTTAAATCCCTTCTCACAAGGATAACTAATAATTTTGTTTTAAAAGTTGAGCTCCAGGAGAAGAAATCCCATATTCCTTCTTACACCTGACTAAGCTTTTGCATCTCACTACTCTGAGAGATGCTGCCGTGCTTTTAAAAGTACACGTGAATATCCTAAGCCAATAATTACAGCAACTGAGCCTGTGTTGAACTGGAGGCCACGATCACCCACATGTCCCAGGAACTGATCTCTTCTCCCGTGTTCTTGCCAGTTGCAGAGTGACTGAACTTGGCTGTTTACTGGGGCATGGTTCCAACTGTCTTATCAAATATTAAGCAGATGAATGTGTAAATATTTTTTGATGTTACTGTTAACATCTTTATTGCAGTTATAAGGCACTAGTTGCTGTCCCTTTACTAGAGTAAACCAGAGTGGTCTGGTTTTTGGTTTTTTTTGTTTAATTTGGAAATGAATTGATAGTTCTCTTCTTGTCAACTAAGGCATGAGAGAGAATGAACTTCACAGTGAAATCAAGCTATAATAAAACACATAATCTGTTTGACTTAGTTTTAAAGAAGGCAGTTGTTTAAAGCAGCTGGTTAAGTACACAGATGTTCTGGTTGAGGGCAATCCAATATTAAAATGGCATAATGTGGCAATAAATTCTCATTTTAAAATGAATGGCTGACAAAAGAAATATTTAGTTAAGCACCCTACCCTTAATTATAGTGGCAGATATTTTTCTTCTAGAAGCATGTGTTCAAAAGGTGCTGAACAACTGAGCCTTCTTTCTAGCAGAAAACGCTGTGTTGCACTTCCTCAAGAAAGAAAAGATGCATTCACTGGCTTGCTGGACTCAATTCCCCACTGCGAGATTGCTGCCTAAGTCTGCAAGTGAAATGACAGTGGCTATGCAAAGAGGTTTTATTCATCTACAGACATAAGAAGGGTTGTGAAGTCATATAAGAAAAGAAAGCTGAAGGTAACGTGCTTGCAAGGGTCCTGCTCCTCTAAAGGGACCAGTAAAGTTGAATGCTTAAGCTGGGATGGAGACAGCTGCCTCAGAGAGTTTCCTTGTGAAGACTGGGCTTTTGATTGTAATATTTTACTCATTGTCATGAGTGCTTGCCCAGTGAAGCACAGAAGCGTTGGGCTTTCTCTCCCGCTGCAAAAGAGGAGGTTGACTTATGCAATTTCCTTGCACTTCATTTCTTTGAATTTGCACGGCTGCCCTCTCGGGACTGCAAAGTCCCTGGCCCTAGGGCCTGCCAGTTTTGGAAGCTTCTAAATGTCAAGTCTAATCTCAGTTTTCTCTTTTAAAAATACAAAGTTTCTTGACTTTTTGCTAGCAGATGAAGTTGAATTATTCCCAGTTAGTGAAATGTTGGTGCTGTATGTTTCTGGGTGTAAGGTAGGAGAGAGAATGAAATGTTACTATTTCATACTCCTATAACAGTAAAAAGAGGCATGGTGTCTCCAATTAACCAATTAAACCAGTTAAACAGTAACTTTCCTTCTTCTTATCACAGTGCTCCGGCTTTATACAGGCCTGTTCTCTTCTGCAGCCTCCAGCATCAGGAGCTCTTTACAGCCTGCCCTGACAGTTCAAAGACCAGGGCAGTTTTGTATTGCCTTCTTCCCGAGATGAGGGCTCCTCCAGAAGGCACCCAAGAGCCTGTGGGAAAAGGGAGAACATGGGGTACCAGAGTAGTTAAACCTATAGGAGAACAGTACAAAGAGCATCCATTCCCTCTTCTGGCTGCCTGATTTGAAGCCATTACTGGAATAAAGACCCACGAGTCTAGCCAGAAATAGAAGGTAGGTAGGTAAGTGGCACGAAAAGTTTAGTCTAGGACTTCTAAAGCCTTCTGAAAGTAGGAAATCACTCTGTCTTCTTCCATGGCCTTCCCTGTCTCAGCCTCCAAGACTTCCTCCCTTGGTACGGATCTTTTTTTATCCTTCCTTGAGCCCCACCAGCTGTCAGTTCATCACTTTTAGCCCCAGGGCTGGCACTTCTGACTACCTTCCCTGCCTGTCAGCTATCTGTCATTGACTTCAAAAGTGCTAGTAAAACCTTCTGCACCTGTCAGTGGGGATGTGGTTGCCTGTGTATCAGTAGACCATTGTCTGATGCTCCCTGGCAGCGTGGGGTTGTGCAGAGACTATGAAACTCATCTGGACAGATAGCGGTCAACTAAGCTGAACTTAGTGTCTGCACTAGCATGATCATAGCTTCATTAGTGACAGGATAAATTTTAACTGAGTTGTATGCACAAAACTTGAAGTCACACTTCTCGTTTGCAGGAGAGGTGCAATATTTGTCCTTCTGCCATGCTTGTCTGTGAAACAATTTGTCTTTTCTACACCGATGTGCGTCACCCAATCTTGTTTTGATTTACTGGTCAAATTTTCTAGAATGTTTCATCACAGAAAGCCCCCATGCATCTCAGATTATTGTGTTCTTGCTGCCTGCTTGCACGGTCTTAGAGGCACTGATAAGAAGAGCCTGTTCTAGCAGTGTTGTGTCTTGGCTCAGCCTTTGGAGAGCATGAGGCGTGTATGGCATGTAGGAACTCTTCTCTGAGTTTGAAGAACTAAGATAGAAAGTACTGACCTCAGCAACTTCAGCATTTTAGTGCAGAACATTGTGGGATTTATTCTGATTCCCACTCCTGTTACAGAGGCCTGGAGTCAGGATGGGTTTCAGAAAGGAGATGGTGGGATGTGGTGAGTGGATTGGGAGCAGGGGCTGGGTTTTCTTCCTAGGTTTGTGCTAGCACTGGGGTGACTTTGGGCAAAACGGATTCCTTGTCTGCAAAATGGGGATAGTGAGACTCCTGGGGTGTAAACCTACTAAGATTGAGACACTCTTCTTTAGAAAACAGCTTCTACTTAGGTGTTTTTCTTTTGGATTGCCCCTTCTGGTCAAAGTTGCTTGTATATTTACATGTCACACTGCTTTATAATGTGAATTCCAAGCAAAGCCCATCTGTGGCAGGAGGTGAGGATATATAGGCTTTAACACATTCATTCAGATTTAACTACCTTTCCAGGAAAATATTTAAAAGTACTTTCTCCAGATAAGAGGTTTCTATTGCTAGATGTCTTGAAAATGAATGTGCTGCCTCGGGGCAAATGCAGTATCTTCTGATTGCTCATAACATGGTTACTTTAAATCTTCTGCCTTTATTGAGAAAATTATTATCTTTGTTGAGGACTCCTCCATTAGTCTATCAGGGAGGCTGTTAGTTAGAGAAGTAGATGAGTCATGTGAAACCTTGTGTCTCTTGGTGCATGTTTGCAAACCTAATTTTAGTCAGTCTACTGTATTCTACTCTGCCAAAATTAGATAACATTGTTACAGCTATGCGAGTGTTTAAATCAAAAAGATTCTCCAGATAAATATAATTAGGAAAACCAGTTCCCTTTAGCTGTATTCAGTCATGGATCACAAATACATCCTTTTTTTTTTTCATAAGATACCTAAATTTGGGTTTCTAAGACTGTTTTCAGACCCATTGGCTTCAGCAGCCTTTCCTGCAAGTCCTGAACTGTACACATCTCTAAATGTGTGTCTAACATTTCCTGTGCGTCTTCCTGCTTAAAAGTAATTGTTACTATTACTAGTGTATTCTAGCTGCAAATGTCCTCATGAGGCACAGCAGCAATCTTTAGATAAAGATATCTTGACTTGCCAGCAAATTGTCCTATTTACTGTTAATTTTTGAGATTTCACATTGCCTCCATTATATTTGTATTTGAGCACCTCTTATACTAATGAATTTAAGCCCTTTGTCCTTGGGAAGTAGGGGATTTGATCCTCATTTTGCAAATCCTGCTAGTCTTGCTCTCTAGCTGATCGGGTGGCTTCCATGAACTCAGTGGTAGGAGAGAAGAGTTGGATTCAAATCAGGACATGGACCCCAGTTTAACAGCGAACTTGAGTGCATACTTCAATTCAAAGATTGTGCTTCAAAGCTTTGTGATAGCTTAGGGCTTAAATGCGTCTTCAGTGCTTTATCAAACTGAATTTAGATAATGTACAGAGTTACTCTTCCGTTGGACGGTTTTGTTAACTCAGGGTCCTGCTCCATGAATCCGATCTGAAGCTTATGCAACCCTGAAGACTGGTTGGTGAAGCTCACTGTAATGATGAGGTTAGGTGGTAGAGGTTGGGTAGGCACACTTGCCTATCTAGATACTTGGTGGTATTTTGTATTTACTTTCAGAGATGTGCATCTGCCACAGTCCAACACTGTGAGTAAAGAAACACCCTGGAGATTTTGTTGTTATGGTAGGTAAAAGAAAAGGGGGAATGGGAGGCAGACAGAGGTGTCCGTATGGTCACAAACTGAAGTGAATATGGACTGGGACAGGAGCAGGACCTGACGTGAAACATCAACTAAACACATCCGAAAAGAGAGAAAACTGATAGCCTTTGCAAATTGACTATTGAATGCTACATCTGATGCCATTGCAAGAGGCTTTTTGCAGTATTAGTTACTTCTGATTAGATTTGTGAGATGGACTAGATGACAACAGTCTATTAAACATCTATTCATATTCTTGCTCTAATGTGTTTGAGTCCTGTGTGGATTATATTTGGTGTTGTGAGGACACACTCACACACCCTCTGTTCTTTCTTCCTGGAACTCTTGTTCTGGTTTGCCAGCCATGGCACTTTGCTCCCAGGATCTCTTTGGCTTTTTGTCTAAAAAGGAGCAGACTTGGAGTCTCTGGACTGGTGTTTCCCTCCAAATGCTCATGTTGGAGGAATGAACTAAACTCACAACATCTTCTTTGCAAGATGAGACTTCTTGCTCCTTCCCTTTCCTCCCAAACACATCATCTGCCCGCCAGCACGGGTTATCTTAGAGCAAGATGTACTGCCTAAGCGTGGAAGAGGTAGATAGCTCCAAACAGCAGTGAGTGAATGCAGTGGTTAAAGAGAAGAAACAAGACTGGGCTGTCTCCCTAGTGTGCAGCCTGCACGGGGAATGTGTGACTCATGCTTTGGACGCCCATTTCACACTTCCCTGCAGCTGTGCCGCATCTCACATGCCTACAGAGCTGTGTTGCAGGGCTCCTTGCAGGTTGGGATCCCACGGTTGCAGCTGGTCTGTGACCAGCCATCCAGCATGGCCGGAGTGCGGGGTCATGGAGCAACAGATATGCTGGGGTGTGTTCCAGAAGGAGGCTTCTGCACTGGAAAATCTCCTAAAAATGTATCAACTAGCAACATCTTCACGCCAAAGAGGATCACCTTATCTCACAGTCAAGAGTGAACGTGGGATCTCATCCTCTGGGATAGCAAGAAGCTGGGGAAGGGAGGTGGAAATCTCGCCGTCTTGATCCTTCAGACCTGCCCTCTCTTATCCTGTGGGTTTTTGCCTTTCCTTCTGCTGCCAGCGCCCTGCTATGTGCCAAGGGAGGGAAGCATCCTTGCTTCCATTGCACCTGTTGTCCGGGTAGACAGAGATTCACTGCTGTTGACATCGGTCCACAAGCCCTACAGTCTGTTAAAAGTTTCATTTAAATAAACAAAGCATATTTTCAGTTGTACGCAATGTTTGGCCATGGTAGCAGAGAGCTCTAGCAGGTGTCTTTGAGGCCTCTAGAAATGAAACAGCAATCCCCAAGCGGAACATGCAGTGGGCTGGCTGCTTAGCTAATGGAAGTTGGCCAGGCTCCGCTGGATTTGACCCAGGACAACTAGATTAACACAAAAACAAAAAAGCCCCACTTGTTTTCAAACTAACAAGCAGTGACCCCTTCTTTCTGTCTCTCAGCAATCTGTCCTGCCCCCTCTTGCTGCATCTTTCCCCATCTCCCTTCCCCTCATCTTACCTCTCTTCCCTCCGTGCTGCGGGGAGCAAACCTACAAATGCGCCAGTCTCTTGGCTGGAGTAACTCAAGAACAGTTTTACCTCCTGGCCACGAGATATCCCAGGAAGCAAATGCTGCCTTTGGTTTTGCAAAAGACTGGTGGAAAACTTGCAAGAGGCAGGGGAACTTCTGTGGCACACGCGTATAGCAGCTCAGTGCTGGAGCCAGCAAGTTGCGTAGAAGTGTTGGGATGGCACTGCAGGAGTGATCCTGTGAAGCTGGACTGCACGTGACGTTATGAAGAGCTTGAGCAGCACAAGACCCTGGCGCAGCTCTTTGGCAGGTCTCATTCCTTGGACCGCATGTGCTGGCTGGGCACTTGCCTTCTGGTGGTGAAAGTGAAACTCCATCTACAAGTCCTAATGAAGGACCCATTAGAGCTCTTCCAGGCACTAGTTGCGGCTGAACCATGTTGCACGTCCGTCAAGTGTATTGCTGCAAGAAGGGTGTCTCGTGAGCCAGCAGAGAAGGCTCAGATGGGAGGGTATCGGCAGTCTGGTGTCAGCTGAGTCAAGAAATAAAAAGCAAAATGCTTTATTCTCAGGATTTTTTTAATTGGATAAAAAAATGAGCAGACAGTTAAAGATGACAGTTAAATGTGAAATAGAGAAGGTAATGGAGTTAACAGGGGATTAAAATTGATCTTGAATAGTGTGTTTGTAATTATTTGTATTTATCCTGGTGTTTCTGTTAGGGGGACTTTTTATTAATGGCATACTCAGCAGACTTGTTTAAAATGAGGACTTTAAGCAAATAGCACTATCTTTTATTTTAAAAGAGCTTTGAAATACGATACACAGCAGGAAAAACAGGTATTGGAAGAATTGTAGGCAGAGAAAGCCATTATTAGATTATTTTTTGCCTTCAGTGGATCTGATTGATTACCTGATCATTATTCTGAACACTGTTTGGAAAAGGTGGGAGATGCGAGAGGTGCAGTTTGTCCTTCAAGTCTTGCTATGGATGTTGAAATACTTCTATAGCTACGTGCCAATTCATGGCTGGGCGGCTTCAGAGGTTGGGAGAAGGTTCTTTACTTGGTACTTGGTTAGAAGCAGCATCAGGTGGCAAATCATGAATGAAATTGGAAATCAGTACCTTTGTAAATGTGAATTATGGAAATGAAATTAATATATAGGTCTCATTCTGAATTGAGAGAGAAAGGTTTTATCAAACGTGCTATTATTAAAACTAAGTAATATGGAAATTCACCTGGGGTGGAAAGCCAATACAAGAAGGCAGCCTAGTAGAAGGATTTAGGGGTTGGGTTTCACCTTTGATAAGCCACAAATATATAAAAGGTAATACATAAACTGTGTTTTTTATTTTTTAGTCTGAGAGCCTTTGTCAGTGTGTGCCACAGCTCATTGCTTGGCTGGATGAAGGTTTTTGTTTGCTTGTTTTATATCTTTAAAAAAGAATTGTTAAAATCTAGCTTCACTTAAAAATAACTTTAGTCAGTGCTAAATGCTGGGTATTGAAGTTACAAAGAATGTCTGCTCACAGAAAAGGTGGAAGTCTGAAAGTAGTTTGCGTTTAAGTGTTAAACCACTGTTGCCTCTTCCTGCAGAAGTACAGAGAGGGCTGCATTCGTTCCTGTTAGTTCACTTGCATCGGTTGAATAACATGGATTCAAAATTTGGAAACTGAATAGAATAGGCATAAAGTTTTGGGTTTTTTTCTTGGTGTTCTAATTATGACCAAAAAATGTAATCAAGGAGATCTGCTAGCAATAAAGCTGTGGAGGAGACCAAGCTTAGAGTCTGTCAGTTTGGTGTGATAGCAGATGATACTTAATCTCTATTTTGTAACATTTTTAAAGTTAATTTTTAGATAGCACCGAGGGAGTTATGTAAGCTTATTTTTGTATGCTTTGAATTAAAATTCAAATTTCCATCACTACACAGTGTGGCAAATCAAAACCAGAAAAAAAAAAAATCCATGAAATGCAAAATGTACATCATTCACTTTTGCCTAAGTTAATGTAAAAATTAAAATTCTGAATAAAGGTATGTTTAATCTGTGTAATCGCTTACTGCGTTTAGATACTGAATAATGTATTCTCCTGATCACCTAAGAAAGCACCAAGTTTCTTCAAACCAATAAGAGTTTCAGTTTCCTCTGGGAAAATAGCTTTAAAAAGCACAAATGCAAAGCAAAATGGAGATAGTGCAGGAAATCCTGTTTTAATTAATCTTACTGATTTAAATCATAATTAACATCAGTGATACAAATCGACCCATGTACTTATTTCTTTGGGAAGCACAACCTGTGGGCCCACGTGGAGATGGATGTGTGCTTGGAAGGAGCCTGGGCAGGGGGGAGGGAGGTGGCACCCCAGGCTGCAGCACCCACCCCAGCTCACTGCATCTCTGCAAGAATTTCTCTCTTCCAGGGAAGAGAGATGGTCAGGACAGAGATCTGCAGCGCAGACCCAAGGCAACTTTCACAGTGGTTGTGAAATCACGCTCTTAAGTCCCCCCTTATGAAACTAGCCTTTGCTTTTATTAGAAAGGTCTTAATGTATCCCAAATTGGAAAGCAACGCTTAGTTTAATTTGAAATAAAAGTTTTGCTATAGCCAAAAATGATGGTTTTGATTTGGTTCATCCAAACAGTTCAATTTTTCCATTTTCTGTAAGGGAAGTAAATCACCATTAAGTGCTGATTTCTCCTTATGGTTGTTTATTGTAGTGCCGTGGTTTGTTCTGCTTTCAAGTGTCATTAATCCCCAAGAAATACATCAGAGTTTCTGAATAAGCTTTTATTTGTCATATTTGACTGGGGTTTAATCCTCAGCATTGTTAAAAAGGCTTTTCTTTTTATGGAGGTGCCTTGTTAGGAAATACAGTGTGCAGATGGTGAAAATTTAGAGAATGTAGTTGTCCCCTGTTACTACTGTTATTTCTCTTTTCCCTTCTCCTTCTGCCACATGTAGCTGTCTAGGGCTTGGGGTGAGGTTTCCTATAAGCATAGCGGTTTGTTTGAAAAGGGTGAGCAGAGGAGGAACAGCACTGCAGTCTGCATCTTTGGCCTGCTGGTCTGGAGCTCCTGGGTCTGATTCTGGCTTCGCCACTCACCTGCATGGTGGCTTTGGGTGAGTTTTCTGCCATCACCAACTGGAAATAACTGCCTGTAGGATTTAGTCTTGGGTGGTGTAGCCTGATGTCTCTGTGCAATGGAAAGTTTTCGCTTTCTGTGCAGGCAGACTTGCTTCAGAGCTGACAGTGAGACAGAAGAGACTCATTAAAACAAAAAAAAAACCCCTCAGTAAAACCAACATACTAAGAACTACCACAAACCACATAAGTTTCCTTCCATGCTTCTTTACCTGCTCTTCCCAAGCAAAGACCCCTCACTACAAGAAGGACATGGAGGTGCTGGAGCGTGTCCAGAGAAGGGCAACGAAGCTGGTGAAGGGCCTGGAGCACAAGTCTTATGAGGAGCAGCTGAGGGAACTGGGACTGTTTAGTCTGGAGAAGAGGAGGCTGAGGGGAGACCCCATCGCGCTCTACAACTACCTGAAAGGAGGTTGTAGCGAGGTGGGGGTTGGTCTCTTCTCCCAAGTAACAGCGATAGGATGAGAGGAGATGGCCTCAAGTTGCACCAAGGGAGGTTTAGGCTGGACATTAGGAGAAATTTCTTTACTGAAAGAGTGGTCAGGCCTTGGAACAGGCTGCCCAGGGAAGTGGTTGAGTCACCATCCCTGGAAGTATTTAAAAGACGTGTAGATGTGGTGCTTAGGGACATGGTTTAGTGGGCATGGTGGTTTTGGGTTGATGGTTGGACTCGATGATCTTAGAGGTCTTTTTCAACCTTAATGAGTCTATGATTCTATGATTCTAAACACTGTAGCACATCAGCCAAGGAGCAAATAATTAAAAGCACTCCCATACTGTGTCCCTGAGAGATGTCAACAGAGAGGAGTCTTGTTTGATGGATGGTGGTGCATTTGGGAAAGGGGGAATGATTCTCTTCTCTGTTCCCTTGCTTGTTTCTGGAAGATGCTATGGGAGTGTCATAGTGATGGTCCCAATTTAATTTAAACCAAATTGAAAATTCGAGGCTGTGTGTGGGAGAAGCAGTTTGTTCTCACTCAACTCAGCTCCAAAGGAAAAGCTTCGAAAGGTCATTGGGCACTTGAAGAGGCTTCATATCTAGAAAGAGCTTGCTGGCAGTAGAGTCCCTGCTCCGTTGGGAACATGGGGCACTCTGACAGTATTCGAGGCAGCAGTAAACCCATGCAGCAGAGGAGTCCATACAGAGAGGACAGCAGAGATGAAAAGACTAAGATTTCACAGGAGGACTTGGGTTTTTTTGTGGGGTTGTGTAAAGTTTTACTTTCTCCTTTGTAAAAATTACTCATAACGTCTACAACAGCAGCTTTACCTGTTTAGGGCACACCTCATGATGATGCCACACTGCTGTGGTTTTCTTGCTGGGCTTTTTATTTCTCGCTTTCGTATCTAAAATTTCTACTTAAACAAACATAGCTTGATGGAAAGTGTCAGTACCCCTTGGTTTGGGGGAGGGGGAGAGCCTTTCTGTTGACAGTAAGGTGATGCAGGTTCAGACACCGGATTTGGTGTTGGATTTGGTGATGTGGCTGCAAACTGAATGTTTGAGATGGACAACAGGATCTCTGAGGAGAAGAGGTGGGTACAGGAAAGGCATAGTTGGGGATGCAAAATCCTCAGAAATGCCTCCGATGCGGAAGGGATGTCTTTGTTGCTGGAGAGAGCTTGCCATCAGATTTAAGTGATGGTTACTCACTCTTTCTTTGAGACCACTACACGGCATACAAAATTACACATCTGCTTCATCCTGTCCTGAAATTCACCCCTCAATCTGCAAAAATGAAACAAGAACTGGTGACTTTTCAATATGTATTGAATGTTTTATTATAATATCTACTGTGCCTAGAACAACCTTGCAAAAAAACTCCAGAAAATGTAAATGATGTGCTATCAATAGGCAAATGATTCCTAAACAATAATGTGTGCTGAATAACCTTTGTACCTTAGCAAACTGCCAAATCTGCAGTGAAATCTAGTAGCTGAATAATGTATTGGGTTTAATACTGCACCTGGCTCTGGACGTGGAAAGCAAGATCCTCCAGCCCTGGCAGTGGGACTGCTCTGTGGAGGATGGCACTGGAGGGGGTTCAACCACAGCATCTCTATGAAATTGGAGGGCAGATTTTCACTACAAAGCGGTGCTCAGGACAAGCCAGTTTGGTCTTCTCTAGTCCCTTCATACTCCTTTTTAAAAGCAAAGCAGCCTTTCAGGACCATTTGTTGAAAGTAGAATATGCCACTGCTGCTAGGCTTGGGGGAAAAGACAAAATACCCTCATATGATGGGAAGCGCACTGCAGCAGTGTCTTCCAACACCAAGATGAAAGAACACAAACATAACTGTGTGTCTTATTATGGACTTCTGAGTGGGGTTTTTTTTCCCTGTTTGTTTCTAATTTTAAAATTGCAGTAAATCATTATAGGATGCATGTATCTTAAGAAGTAACTCATGTTCTAATAGGGATGTGTATGTAAATCATGCTACATCGTAAGCGCTGCTTTCTATCACTCTGTATGTCATCAGAGCTGTTTCAGAACATATTTTCAGCTATATCAGCCACAGTGGATATTTTTAAAAATGCTTTCCTATGATGCCATTCTGCTACTGACTCAAAGAAAGAAAATGGCAAGGCCAGCTTTCAAGCTGATGCATAATCTGTCTGCTTCAATGAAATCAATATGTTAGTCTCCACCTACTCTGGCCTGGGGTTATCTTTATGAACTATGTACCAGAAGAATGTTTTATCATTACAAGCATTCAAAAATTATTCTCTAAAATCAATATTCTATTTTCTCTTAAACTTGCATTTAGTAAAATATTCTCAACATTTCTTTCCTCTAAAAAAGTTAGTGGCTATTAATTGTGAGAGAAATTATATTCTGAAATTATTTTCCCCAGTGACACGGTTTCATCTGTACTATGGCCCACATAATTTCTGTTCTTACCACAATGACATTCCTGAGGTTACACCCAAGATTAATTTATCTTGATGTATGCTAGGTTATTTATCCACGGAAGTATAGGGGGAGGAGCAAACTCTGGCTGCTGCTGTGGCTGTGCACATGCTAGAAAATCTGCTGGCAGCAAACGTGGCACATGGCGAAGTTAGTTGCCCTGATTCTGTCTTTTCCAGAAAGTCAGAGAGATGAAGGCGGCCCCGAATCCCCTGAACCGGCAGTGCCAACCACGAGGCACGTGGGTGTGCTCGGCTCGCTCGTGCAGCTGGATGTAGCACGCAGCGCTCCCTGCATAGCACCAGCCACCACTCCTCAATGTCAGTATCTCACAGAACCGATTTTGCACTGAGCTGAACAGTATTTCAGTGGAAATGCAACTCTTCAAAATATACCTTTGATGCTACACTAAAGGTTGTCTCCACTATCGTTCTTCTCCCTTTATGTGACCCAGCATTGTAAAAACCAGCTGCACTGATGCTGTGACCAGGCAGGCAGAGAACCGCACTGTGTAGCTGTAGGAACAGAAACGTACGTGTGTCCCGCTAATACCCATGTGTTAACTTCAGAGCTGCTCAAGGGTCGTATCTTCATCCAGTGAACTGACAAAAATTGCCGTCCTCTTTCTCTGCTTCTCTCAGCAACTGCACATTGTGGATTTTTTATTTCTTTCTCCAGCAATGGTCTGCAACCTTGAATTGTGCTAATAACACACATCAGATTGATGGTCATGCCACATGGGGTGGGCAGCAGGGGTGTCTTCGTGCAGCTAGCATCCTCCTCCTGGAGATTACAGCCATCAATTTCCATCTGCTGTGAGCATCTACAACATGATTCCTGGGTATAGGAACGTCACTTGGTTCCCAAGGCTGAGCGGATTTCCATTTGGCAACCATCCCTCCACCCCCAGCATCAGTGCTATAAAGACATCATCAGCAGATAATTTGTTTTGGCTCCATAATATATAAGCTTGGAATTACCTATTTTCCTCTACTGCATTAGATTGGTACACAGATTGGTACCTTTTGAGACTTTACGGATGCCTTATAGCTTTCAGTCCAATAGCACAGTCATCTCTTTTGCTGGCTAATCAGAAGTGTTATTATTCAGTATGGGGTTTTTTTGGGGAAAAAAAATCTTCAAACCTTAATTAAACATGGTGTGAGCCAAGCCTGGAATTTCAGGACAATGGGAGAAGCAGATCCATTTGCAGGGCAGTCGGCTCACAGCCTCAGCAGCTGTGAAGCAACATCCCTTCTTGGCATGGCAGGCTCAGCACATGCAAAACTTACTGTCCAACTTCGGAGGCCTTTGGAAAACTTGGTCAGCATGTTGCTCTCCCCCTGTGCACCCTGCCCGGCAGCCTCCGTCCCTTCTCCTCAGCCCCGTTTGCTGGGGGCTCTGCTCAGGCAGACGCTGAACCCCGATAGTGGGCTGTGAGCGCGTAATTCTGCGGAACCGCTGGCTTCCTGGTGTGGGTTCTTGTAGCATCCTTTACACAGCCCTCTCCGTCACCGTGGGCACAGCCCCCTTATGAACACTGGAAGTTAAGAGAGCTCACAGATTTCCCAGTGGAAATCCTGATAGCTGTGAACACTACTGCTTCATGTACATGACTGATGTTTTGGGGGAAGTTGTGGTCTGGTCCAGCTCCTCTGGACAAAAATTTGGATCTGGGTGCCTGAAAGTTGTTTCTTCCTCTGCATTCCCCCCACCCCTTCCCACTCAGCTGCAGATGCAGGGTCTCCGTTCATATGTGGTCCCTACTTCATCAGTGATCTGATCTGAAAGCATGCACAGTAGGAGTTGCTGCCCTGATACACTCATCTGAATTTTAACATTGATTTCTGTCAAGGAAGCCCTATTGCCAGGGTAGGGAGGTGGGCTGGGGAGCCTCACAGGGAAGGGGACACCCTGGACGAAGCAGCTGAGGACTGTGGAGTTGAGTCTGATGCCTCCACGAAGCATCGGACCCCGTAGGCTGCAGGTACGTCTCTGGTGCAGCCAGTAAACCCCTATGCTCAGCAGCTTTGAGGTGAACCTTGTGAGGGCTTTTCAAGCATTCATTCCCAGGATGTTTCTAAACAGTGCCTGTGATTACTCCAAAACCACGACTATAACACTTGGAAGAAGAAGAAAGGCTTAATAAAACCAAATGTGTTTGTTAACAGTAATTCACAGCAGGCTCTGTGGCTGAGCCTGCCAGCTGCCGTAGTCTGCAACGGTTGCATTTAGCCAAGCTTAAAAGCAGGAGCAGTTCTGGCTCTGGAGGAACCCACTGCTCCCTCCTATTGTCTGGAGAAACAACTTGCTTTATAGTAATGTCTGGAAATCGTGTGCCAGTTACATGCTGAACAGATAAAGAGGAGACAGAGTATGAATTTGTACCATGAATTTGCAAAACTTTGTCAATGAGATATGGGTCTTTTGGGCCTCCTATTAATAAAGGGCCTGATTCCTCCCTGTTTTCTTCCAGGTGGTGGTTTGTCCCTGCAGGGAGTATGTAAAGCACTGTCACGTCAGATGCTGTTTTATAACACTTGGCTTGTGCAAGTGCTAACAGCAATACTGGAGAATAGCGTTTATTTCTTTTTACCATGGTATGTTCTAGATCCATCAGGAGTTGCAAATGTTCTAGGATAAATATAGCTTGTTCCTTTGCTAGCTCTGAGCCCGCTGTGGCAAAGCTGCTTTCCTCCTGAGAAAAGGAGGATGTGGTGGAAAAGAAGAGGCATGTCCCGTGCTATGACAAGTCCGACCGGTGACGTGTGGGAGGTGGGTCTGGGACTTTGAATGCCACCATAACATGGTCTAAATGGTCTAACTGAACTGTGCAGTTCAGTTCGCCTAACTGATGGCATTACATGGGCCGATTCTGTCCTTCCACAGGCTGCTCCCTGGGAATGCTCAGGGAAGGTGTTTAAACCATCCCTTGTTTCTCTGCTTCAATGTTCATCTGCAGTCTTCCACCAAAATCTTCTCCCTGTTGGAGCCAAAACAATTGTTGCTTTTGGCCCCTTCTCCGAAGACACGGTCTCAGGTTAGTTCTTTGGGAGACCTTTCTCTGCGAGCAGGAGATGAGTGACTCCAGGGACAGCAGCAGGAGCTTTGTACCTCTGAACTCATCCTTCTTGGGTCACTTCTTACGCAGGGCAGCATCTCCCCTTTAATGCCGATGTACCTGTCACATCACCCGCCTCGGCTCCCTTCTCTTGCCCAGCGCTAACTGCAAACCATCTGCTGTGGCCTCGTGTCTTGCTGCTGTGGTGTGCATGACTGCCCTTTCCTCTGGTGTTTGTTGTATCTGCCGCTAGTGCCCCAGTTTATGCTTCAACGGTCTAATTTTTGGAGCAGGGAATTTCAGGGAATGGAAGGATATGTCCTTGCAAATGAGAAAAAACCCTACAAGATCAATGGATTTCTGTCAGTATAAAACGAATTTGAGGGAGAAGAATCTCCCTCCTTCCTCCGCATTCCTCTGTCTTTTTCCTCAAGGTATTGTAAACAGCAAAACTGCGTCTGGAAAGCGCTGTCCTGGCGGTGGCGGTGGCTTTCTGCGGCTACTTACGATTACTGTGGAGATCAATACAGAATAGCAGCACTTGTGCAGCAAAGAGTGAATGACATGAACTTAACTTTTGCTCCCCTGCTGTGATGTATAGTGTACTGTGGCCCTGTTTCCTTATCTTCTCTATACATGAGTGTCATTTCAGGCTTGATTTTTCTTATCCACAGACAAGGTACAGATTTTACTGCACTGAAGCAGCCCAAAACTTTGCTGCCCTTCAGAGGGGGTGTCTCCTCATAATCTACCCTCCAAGCATGTTTGCAGACTCACAGATCCTTTCACCATAATGTGTTTTAAGATCATCTCATTACCTTTCATATATATACGTCCGTGTGCTGTATTTGGAGCTGTATGCGGAAGACAGATAAGCTTCACGTGCCTTCCCTTAGAGCGGTGCTGGCCACGTGGGATGCCATGCAAAGGAAAGTGTAACAGTCTTAAAAAGCTGGGGAAAAAATTAAAAGCCTTAGTAAAGGAATGGGAGCATTTGGTGCAATCTACATATAAACAAAATACATACCATTGTAAAGGTATTTTTGTAAAGGTATTTTGTAAAGGAAAAATTTTTCTTAATCTTTGTAAGCTTGGACAGCATGGTGCCTACCAGGTTAAATTGTTTCCTTCAGAAGTCATTGACAGTAGCAATCACATTGCAGTGGTTTTGAAGGCTGGGCTGAACAGTGAGATAAATAAGAGTTACATTTTTCGTTTGTGCATTATCATATTGCTCTAATTCAGCTTAATGATTCAATTATCCACTTACAGAAATTAATTACAAAACAGGCTCTAAAAGTGTCCAGGACGGGTTGTGTCGAGCCAGCAGGACGTTACGGGATGTGATGAGTGAGGCTGAGCCTCTGTCCATCTCCGCGCCTGTAGGAGACTTTCCTCGAGATGCAGGAGGAGGGAATGGAGAGCTTCGGTCTTGGACTGCAGTACGAAACCTCCTGTCAGTCTCTTGTACTTAATGTTCAGCTTTACCTTGAGTAAGAGTGGGCTTGAGAAAATCACATGTTGGGGAAAAAATCTAAGATGGGGTTGGAGCTAACTGAGCCGCAGCATTAAGGGCCCTGCATTGTTCTAGGGTACTTGGGCACTGCAGAGGGAGGATTTACTGCAGGGATTTTGGTCTGTAAAATGTGAAGCACCCGTCTGTAGCAATGGTGCGGCTCATGTCAAGGGAATATGACGCAATAGATCAGAGTTAAATTAAAACTCACTTCATGTATTTATAAATGAGAAGAGGTATCTGTTTTCATGCTTAGGTGAACTTGACACATGTAGATGTACGAACCACGGTCTCTGGTGGTTGTTAGTATTTTAATAGTAAGTGAAAAACCCAGAAAGTATAAATTGCTTGTGTTTCTTCATGGCAAAACTGCATTACGAATATCTGGAATAAAATACTATACTCGGCAGAATAAAACTGATTCATGTATTGCTTGTTAATCTTTTAGCATTAACACTGACTGAAGTTGGGGTTGGTTTTGTGTTTTTTTTTTTTTTTTCTGATTTGGGGGTTGTTTCTTGTTATCAGTAAAAGAAGTTAAGCATTGAATTGATTATTTGAATATTTAAAGGCTGCATCGCACATCGCCAGGAATGCTGTGATCTTTAGAGGCACTGACAGCTTTCCCTCTGGCTATTAACGTGTCTGCTTTATACAACACAAATGTCAACATCACTACTACTCTAATTAGAGCAGTAGGTCAAACAGCGTCTTTGCAGAGAAACCTGAGCCATTAGCCATGTTAAGAAGAAGCCCCTTTGTTAAGCTTGATTTATTTTTTTAAGGTTTGTTTTATCCTGTGACAACCTACAAATGCTGTTTTTAGAGTGGGGCATTTTTGCTTCCTGTAGAAAGGGAAATACATAGAAGAGCTTCCCCCTCGAGGCGTTCAGCTCTCCGCCTGAGCTCCAAAGCAAACCTTCCCCAGCAATCCCAGCTCGCTGCAGGTCTGACTGGCATGAGGGGGGTACATTGATTTGGTTTTGTTCAAAGACAAGAAACTTATGTTCCCAGAGACAGTTTAAACCATAATAGTACTGTAAGCTGTAAAAGCTTATGAAGGTCAAGAAACATAGTGCTATCCCTTAAAACTGTTTTCTGTTAAATGATGCAAAGCAAAATTGCCATGATTGTCTTTGTTTGGGTATTCTACTAGAGGCACCAGTTTGGTTTTGCCTTTTCTGATTTGTTTTTAAGTAGAATTTAGCATCATTTCCATAATGATAAATCTTCCATTTAAGACCAAGAAACCAGTGGTGCCCATCTTGAATATCTGAAAGATGTGATTGCTATTTACAGTTTATCCCATTTGTTTTTCTGACAATGTCTTTGATTGCTTCTCTTTCAATACACTACACATCGTGCTAACTGAAATTGCCTGTAGCATTATGGAAGTAGATTGCAAATTATTTTAAACTAGACATTGGTTTTAGCATTTTTTAATTTTTAAAGAATTTTAAAACATATTTTAAAATATATTTTTTATTTCCACAATCTTGGTTTTTGGTGGCTAAGTAGTTGGTGAGTCTCCAGTGGAAATTCTCAGATTTCAGAACTGCAGGGTTTTTCCTTAGAGCAAGTAATAGTCAAATGAGCTAACACAGGCATGAGCTACTGTATACACTGTAATCCTGCTAGTTGTTTCTCTGGAAGGAGAGTGCCAGCAGTAGACAGGAGGTCACAAGCATCTTTCCTCCTTAAAGAAAAGCATGTTGAAGAACAGTGCCTAGGACAGACGGACAATGGAGTGTTTGGGTCTGGTTTCTCTGTTTCATGTTCTCGTTAGCATTTGGCACAACCACTTGTGCTTCCTTTCCCCTGCCCGTTTCCCCTTCCCTACAATGACGTGTGTCCCCACGGATCAGGATGGGTGCAGGTAACTCCGTACAGATTATGTGCTCATTCACCTGTACCCTCAAGCAAACCTGAAGCACGTGGAGAGCACAACGGAGAGTAATCCATCATCCCTCCTCTAACCCGTCCTGGGCCACACAGCGTGCCCAAAGCCTTGTGAGGCATCGGCACTGGTGGGCACCTCCTGCCTGCTTCGGGCTGCCTTCTCCTACGCATTGCCTGAGACCGCCGATGCCAGCGCAGGTTGGGGTGCGCTGCTTCCTCCACATGAGGATGGTGTGGAGGGGTCTGCCTGCTGCCTTCCCGCTGCTGCCTGCCAAAAGCACTGCTCAAGTGCTTTGCCTCTCCCAGGGTTATCCGGGAAAGGAAACCGCCTCCTGAACATCCCTGCAAGATGCTGAAACATGCTTTTTTACTAGTGGGGGAAAGGCTCATCGCAGATTGAATTGGTAGGTGAGAACCTGAAATGGCTGAAATTGCTTGCAGTGTCGCAGTGAAAAGTCTCTTCTCCCTGTCTGCTGTGCCCCCCAGCACTGTGCTGGCCGGGGGGCTGGAGCTCCTGCAGAGGGGAGGTTTTCCATTCCTTGGAGGAGCTGTGCTTTACTACCATGGGTTTTTTGGTTGTTTGTGTGTTTTGTTTTGTTTTTTTTTTTTACATTTGCTCAGTGACTGTCATTCTACAGAAAATTAAAGCTGTTTATTCCCCCAGACAGAAGCTGTATTTGCAGATTTATGTTGCCCTTCTCTGAAGAGACAGTGCTGCTTCTGCCAAATTAGCTGCAGCAGATCTATGACCTGGAGACTGCTCTTCAGTAGTCTGGAATTAAACCATCCAACACGTTTCCAACATAAACACTGCTCCTGTAAAGAAGCTCAGACAGAGAATACCAGGTGCCAAGACTTCCTTGGATTTCAGAGTGGTACCTAACGTATCTTTAGAAATCCCAGTCTTACCACTAAAAAACAAATGGAACTGAAATAACTGAATTGGCTTTAATTTGTTTTTATTACTGCAGGACAGACCTAGCAATTGAAGTCTTTCAATTAGGTTTTCCACTTCTTATTGAATGTAAGTTGAAGGACTAAGGGGTACTATTTCCTTTTTTTTTTTTCAGAATAAGAATGTCCTTATATGTGTACCAAAATACTGTAAATAAAAAGGATGAAATAATTTTTGGCTGATGTTTGTGTGTAAAACAAGACTTCCATGGAGGATATGCATGAGTATAACCAGTTTCTTAGTTTGCATAAATAGTTTGGCTCATATTGGCTTGGTACAAGTATGGCCTGTGGGCTCTTCTGGCTCTTGGTCAAGTTATGCTCTTTGAGCCCCTGACCGAAGGAGACTTGGAGAAAATCATGGTTGGCTGCTGAGTTGGCCAGTACATTTAGGAATGAGCTGGGAAGCTCTGCTGTTTTGGAAACATGAGTCTCTGCAGCTCCCACTGAAGATTCTGTGTTACCCACGCTGGCTGTACCCTGGTCGTTTGCTGGTAACCCTGCTCAGCAGGAGGCTTTTCTTTTGCTCCCTCGCCCTGTAGCGCTGGTTCTCACACTGCTCCATGCAGTGTCTCTGAAGGCACGCTTCATTGCACACCGTGTTACCCTTTATTATAATGAGCTGGGTGCTCATCAGAGCATCGCAGTTACAGAGACACAATTTTGCTTGAGGAATGCCTTAATATTAGTCTGGTACCTGGAAACTAACCTTATCTCAAGCTGGATTATGTCGAAATGTAAGTAATGGTACTTATTTGTAACAGCTGAAGTGCATGATATAATTGCAAATGTTTATAAAACGTACAGATGAAAAAGTGAAGGAAAATGTAAATCTACAAAACCCCTCTCATTCTCTCCTACCGTTTAGCCAGCCCTCTGCTTCCTGGCTCTTGGGTGTCATGGCCCATACAGAGGGACTTTGCCCTCATACCTTGGTTTCAGAGAGCTCCGATCCCAGCAGAGCACACTCACTTCCCAGAGACCTCCAAGGGTTTCCATCATATTAATTTTTCCTCGTGTAAGTTTATGCAACTGATTAAATCCAGAGGTCACTGTTAATTCCTTCTGATAAAACCATGGTCTGCCTCCCCTCTTTGGAGATGCGGGTGTTGCTGTGGCAGAGCGGGTACTACACCGTTTCCAGCCTGCCTGTGAGGAGCTCTGCGGCTCAGCTCCGCCTGTGAGGCCCGCTGCTCAGTGCAAAGGGGCTCCATCCACTGAGTTGCATCTTGTGTAGCGTCTGTGATCTGAGAAGAGAATGGAATGGAATGGAATGGAATGGAATGGAATGGAATAGAATAGAATAGAATAGAATAGAATAGAACAGAATAGAAAAGAAAGAATAGAATGGAATGGAATGGAATGGCACGGCATGGCATGGCACGGCACGGCACGGAACGGCATCAGTAAAATGGAATTTGCAACAAACCCCTGTCTTTTCTGAACTTTATGCTCATTCAAGAGTTTTTAGTTCACCCAGCACCAGCTAGCAAAGCAAGTGTGGTACTGGTGTAACAAGGAATGGTAGGTCCCACAGCCAGTTTGCTGGGTGTGGATGTACAAACTTCTGCGTGAGCAGTATTCAGCAGTATATACTGTTAAATACTTCAGTGCCTTGAGACTCCAAAGTCAGAGCTGGGCAGTGAGTTGGCAGCAGTGAGCATGGCAGCGTGCATGGCAAGGGCTGGCGGTACCTGCCTCAGGCACGTCACAGACCGAGAGAGCCTGCATAGAAACCAAGACACGGAAAATCTCGTGTATCAGCAGGTTTTATTCTTATTCTCATTTTTAAAATGGTGTGAACCTAACTCTAAGTGGCAGTGGAAGTGAGAGACTGAGAGCAGTAAGGCATATGGCACACCAATTAATAACTGTTGTTTTATTCTATTTTCCCTTTTCTCTTGTTCTCAGGCAGGCAGGAGGAGTCCTGAAGAGCAAAACACCTCTATCCAGAAAAGATATGGGGGAGACAAATGATAAAGAGTCCAATAGCCGTGTAACACCAAGCTGGAAGCTGGAAACCATTCCCTGTGCAGGCTACCATAACCTTCAGACTGAGGCAGGGAAGTTTTGTTTTCACATGTCACGTATTTCAGAGGAGCGTTCCCCGAATCCACGGTCTGATTTCCAGCTGTGGTTGTATTATTAAGTAAATAAGGACCATTGTCTGGGTGTTAGAAGGCAGTCAGCCCAAGCAGAAAGAGATGAGACAGGCAAAGAAGGCAGAAATATTGAAGAGAAAAGGCTCATGGCAAAAAATGCAGAGAGAACTTAGGAAAATCGTTCTTTGAAACTAATGCTCCCCAACCCTGTTCCAGTGCCCGTCACGGGAACGCAAGTGAGATTTGAATAGGGGTCTCGGAGGTCAGCGTTTTATCCATTAAGCTGTAACTGCCTAAAGTGAGTATGCAGCCCAAGAGACAATTCAGAGCTTTGCCTGATTTGTATTCTGTTTGCACTTTGGGGAGTTGGTTTCAGTAGACCAAATAACACTGTAACGTTGCTCAGCTGATAACACACCAATTATAAAGTTCACTGTGGGAGATCCTGCTGTGAACTGACTGAAGGTTTCTGCATCAATTTTGATTTTGGTAAGCTCTTCAGGGTGTAGAGAGAAGCCAGCATGGATGTAGGGGAAGAGGTTGGAGGTTATGGCAATTTATTAAATCTTTCAAAAGTCTTGTGGGTGTTTTTTAATTAACAATTTAATCATAATACAGCTTTGGATGCTGATTTCCATATTCTTGCTGGGGTTGAGAAATAATGGTTGCTGCACCTGAAAGAGGAATTTGCCTTTTGATCCCACCTGGCTGTGGCTATTAGCATTACTGTAGAGGCTGGGCTGCCTTAGCACAGGCCAAGTGGAAGATGTACTGCAGGTGGTTTGTTGCTCCTTCTTAGAATCCTCCACCACCTCACCTCAGCCCTCCTGAATTTGTTATCTTGGGAGATAGTGGAGCTTTAGAAAGCTCAGAAAGGCATTAGCAGGAAAGGAGGGCTGAATTCCTTTTGAAACTTTCCCCATTCTCTGTATCCACCTCTACTTTCTGTAATTTGTTGACTTGTGATTTTCAGTTCTCTTTTCAATTTTTTTTTTCAAAACATGCAAAAGAACAGTTCTAAATATTTCAGTGCTGTTATAATAAAACCAGGGTGCTATTATGAAAAGCACGTCTTGACATCATAGGCTGTTGAACACTCCCAGTCTGTATAATGGCTCAAGGGCTAAACTTTTATGTTAAACTTTGGGTGGGAGGGTTATCTTTTGACAAGTCTGTCTGAAGTGCTGACAAAAAACTTACATGTTTTAGGCAGTAAAAAAATGCCAGAGAACTAGAAAGTTATACTTTTGGAAAAAGTCTGTAATTGCCAATAAGAGGGACGGGACAAGATGGGGAATATAGGAACTATAAAGAACTTTCACCCTTATGAGCTGTAGCTGTGTTTGCTACTACTTACCAAGTGTAGATTTGAAGTCAGAGGGATTTATATGGTCTTTTTTTACAGCTCAACACTACAGAATAACTGAGTCTTCCATTTCTCATGGTTATTGAAAGATGATTTGGTTCTTTATTCTTCTTAATCAATGTTAACTTGAGGAAAACCCATTCCATCCCCCTTCTTTTAAATCATTATAGCTTTCCAGATTGGCAGAAGGGCTTTAAATTTCTAGTATGCAGTTTTGGAAATTTTACTGAAAATTGCTTTGCCTTAATTTCAACACCCGCCCCCCCCCCCAGCAATTTTCCAGTCATGATACATTTCACGCTGCTGGGCACTGTGGCTCAGTAGAAATAAAGGATGCTGCTTTACAAAATCTTGACATTTTACTAGACCTGCTTCCTTTTGGGGCTTAGGCAAGGGTCTGTATTATTTGTCATCTTCTCGTGCAATGGTCTCCAAGGTGAGGTGTGCATGAGACAATCCACTGGGGTATTGGAAGAAGATTTTAGAACTTCAGTAGTACACGTATATTTATAAATAAATATATATTGGGGTGCATAAAGTTTTTTACTGGTAGGGGTGTGCAGTCAAAAAAATTGGAGACCATCGTTCTAGTGACTTTTTAGCTCATCTGCAAGAAATGCGAAAGAATCTTTGTCAACTCTGACTTGTGAAAATTGCCACAAACCATAGGAACGTCTTCTCCATGTTGTGGACACAAGAAATTTCATGGCAACTCCAAAACCTGTGACATGGCCTGCAAGATTGATGCTGATCATTCTTCATGCTGGTCCCAATGCATCCTTTATGATCGCTTTCCAGCCTTTTTGCACCTTCGGGTTTTGTTGTTACAGGGGATTGCTTTCGTAAGATTTAATGAAATCAGCAACAGGCTACGTGTAGCCAAAATGCCTAAATTTACTGCCTGAAGTGCTTTTAGTAGTT
Source organism: Calonectris borealis (assembly GCF_964195595.1). Taxonomy (NCBI): domain Eukaryota; kingdom Metazoa; phylum Chordata; class Aves; order Procellariiformes; family Procellariidae; genus Calonectris; species Calonectris borealis. Next base: position 14,304,139 of record NC_134316.1, on the reverse strand, counting down.
GTTTAGTCCTGGGTACTATTACATATAAACGTCAGCAGTGATATGATACTGTATTTGGCAATAGCCTGAAGCTGACTTTAAAAGGGACTGTGCATGCCATTGCGGAGGCTTTGGCAGTTGTTGGCTGCAGATGGAAGAGCTTGTGAGGGCACTGGTGAAGGTGAGCAGCGATTCTTTGGGTGGCCCTCACTACTGACTTCTCTTCAGTTTGTTTTCCTAAGGAAATAAGGCTTATGTAGTTGCTTCACCCTTCTGTCTGTCCCACCCTTTTCCTTCTCTTTACCAGCTTCCCAGTAGCTGAGCAGCAGACTCAGAAGTGTCAGCCTAGTTTGACAGAGGAATAAAAGTCACTGGTTTGTGAGACTCAGCAAGTGGATGGAGAGGAGAGTGATTCAAACTGGAGCCCTTCCCAAAGTGAAGGCAGTGCATGGTCTGGTTGACCAGGCGCTCGCTGCCAACCTGCACGTGTTGTGTAGCTGGCCATTGAGTAGACGCGGAACTCCTGAGAAGTGGCGCTGCATGGTGTCTCTGCATGATGGGAATGTCATAGGGAACGTATCAAAATCAAGAACATCATTTAAGAAGAGGTAAGGAAGGTTGCTAGGGGGAAAAGGGTACAAATCATGGGAAAGCAAGAATACTTCTGCCATTATTCAAAATAGTCTTTCCTTTCCTCTTTGGTGTCTTCTGCATTGCAAACAACGTGCAGCTTTGATTTAGAAAAATACATAGTCATCTTGCAAAATCCCAAACATTGCATGCAAACAAGTCTGGTGCACAAATGTGCTCAGGGATCCTGTTTCAATTTTGGCACTCATGAAATATTTTATCTGCCAGGCAATGGGGACAAATCTTTGCCAAGAAATAATGGAAGGAGGGAAGGGGAGGAAAGGAACGGGCTGCCAAGATAGTTTTTGTTTTTTTAAGTACTCTCAGTAGTTTTGGACAAAGGATTTGCTTGCTGCACATCTCCATTCACTAGCTCTCCTTGTGTTTAATTTTACTAATATAATCTGAAAATTATTCTCGTGAAATTTAGGGGGGAAAAAAAATCCCAATTACAGCATGTACATACAGATTTTTGAGTACAGTTTATTTATATTTGGTGCTGTTTTATGCCCACCTTGAACAGGGCTGTACCTTTTCCACGATAGAAAGCTACAAATGATTAGACCTGCAATGTTCACTTTTTATCAGAATGAAGATACTTAGTCTAAATACATACTATGACTCAGTTGTACAGACTGTTGTTTGTGCCCAGGTGTAATTTGTTGTTCTTCCCAGCTGAAGCATATCTGCAAACATGGAGGCCACATTCATTGCCCATCAATGCAGACATTGGATTTACGATGAGGCTGCAATAGCCCAGTATCATTTACCTTGTTTTACTGCTGACCGATGATGTAAAAGATCAGTTTCTGCTGCAGCTGTGTCCTGGTTTCGGCCAGGTTAAACCACGACAAGCTGAAATTGCTATTAGGAGTTTTTCCACCAACTTCAGCAAGGATGGAGCAGGTATCGAGTCATCCAAAACTAGCTCAGCATCCTGTTAAATGTTATAAGGAATTATTGTAAGAGCTACTACTTATCTGTTATAAGACATGAACAAGGTGGAAGCAATGTGGATGCTCAGCTGTTGTTACAGGAGAGAGCTTCCCTGTGTGTCTGCTCCACAGTGTGTTACATGGTAATGAAAGATTTGGTGAGTTGACATGACAAACTGCTGATCATACCCATTCCACCTTCAGGGATCCTTCTGCAAGTTAGAGTTTCCCTGTGTCCATAAGCCAACTATTATTTCCAACCTGCCCTATTCCGAGAAGCACAAATATCAGAAACAAGTGTAGAAACAAGGTCAGGCATGCTTCATCTTGGTGTGAACCTAGTCTCTCTTCCTTCTATAACCTCAACAAATGCCATCCTAGCGCATCTTTCTTCCCTAAGCAGTAGAGATCACCAGCTTCTGCAGCCGTCCTGCACAGCATGGCCGTCACTTTACTGTTGTGCTTTGGGCCCTGACTTTTAAGGGATGGTGTTGCTGTCTTGAAAAGTGCTTTCCCGATGAGTATCAAATGTTCTCAGTCTGGCAACCTGAACATCAGACAGGCACATGCCTTTAGAGAACTGCAAGTAATAAAAATACAGTTAAATGTAATTTCTGATCACTTTTTGTCAGCTTCTTCCCCTCCAATCTCTTAAGCGGTTTTTACACACCTTCTCTTCACTCCAGCATCCCTTACATCAGAATGCCTCTCCTTACCTTCATGTCTCTCAGCCATCCATGTGCCTCTAAAAGGCTTATCATAAAAACACTTCCACAGGGTTATGGTGCCCATAACATGCTATCGAGGTGTCTCATGATGCAAGTATCTTATCTGCTCAGTAAAACATGATGTTTGAATTACATTACTTAGTGGCGGATAGCATTAAATAACAAAGGTTAGTACTGGAAATCAGCAAGTGCTAGTTTTGAGCGAGAAGCTCCTAATCTCGCTTTGAGACGATGTTAAAGTTGGTATTTCTTGTTTCAAATCGAAACCCCAGAAATTTATATGGCCTCCCCATAAATTAGGAGCTATGAGAAATAATGTATGCTGTTCAAATGACACTGCCTACAGCTGCTAAAACCGCTTGTGATAATCTGTTTACTAACGTCTAAGGAAAAATGCAAGCTAAAAGTGAAAACACGTCTGCTGTGGAGCAGTGTTGGGGGATAGCATATGCTTGGTGACATAAGATAAGAATGTTTTTCAGCTGATACCCCCAGTAAGTTTATATTGACACTCAGACCATTGCTAATGGCTCTTTAGGTCAAGGTCAAGGTCACTGATTTGCTTTAGCATAAAAAAAAGTTATGTGGAAAAGCTCAGTACACCTCTTGAAATCTGTAGTACAGAAGAGGGTTTGTAACGGTCTATATTCTTTAATCTCAGCCTCTGGAAAAGACAGGAGATGATAAGCCTCATCTGAGGCTACTGATGGGAGCAGTAACTGATCTTCACCTGCTGCTGGAGCAGGTACGGGTGGTGTGGCAGGTACCTCCTATAAGTAAGGAGGTCCCTTCTGCCTGCAGCAGGGAGATGCCCATGCTGGTGGCTGCAGTGAGATTGCTGACATGGAGGCTTAGAAGATACGGTCCTCGGCACCATTGGCTGCCATGAAACAACATGGAAATGTTTGTTTAATAAGGACTGTAAAATGTCCCAGGCACTCAGGACTCTTAAGAACTTTCATACTTTCAGGGGAACTTTTTCTGGCAAACTTTGATCATATTAAATAAATTTTGCATGATATCATAATGCTCCATTTGTTATAAATGTGCTGATTTGCGGATGTGCAATTAGCTGACTCAAGCAAAAAAGCATTATAGATATCCTGTGTATGAAGTGGCAGTTTATTTCTCTCCATATGGTCTATAACTTGTTCCATGCTGCTTAACGTGGGGTCTGGGCTTACTGCCCATTGCTCATCACAGTTTATAGAGAAGAAAATTGAAGGCAGCCACAGAGTTAATTCTTTGCAATACAGTATTGCCTTAATGTAATACCTAAGCTGTTTGCATCAGCCAAAATAGGCAGTCCCCTTGAAAGCAGGTGAGTCCTGACTGTTCCCTCTGCGGAGCGAGGGAGTGGAGATGAAACCATCTTAGGAAAGGGCACTGCATGAATTGAGAGTCAGGGGCTTCCTGGCAGGAAAAAACAGGGCTCCCCAAATCTTGCATAACTCAGGCCCTTTAAAAGACTTGGTATATTTTTTTTCTGCTATTTATCACTACTTGAATGGATCCATACCAAGGGATAAGTCTTGTCTCTTTTAAGTCCAGGGCAAAACTTCCTCAGCAGTGATGGGATTGCATCCTAAATTAATAGTCTCAAGAAGACTCTCATTTGTTAAATATGCTCAGTGCAGGAACAACTGTTTTGCTGTTAAAGTGGCTGTTAGCACCTTACCTCGTGGCACATTTTTAACTCTTGTAATACTAAATAAGTATATTCTACTCTCCTATCCAGTATCTCTCTTGTTCCTTTAAAATGAGTGAAGAGCCTGAGAAAAAGATTTGAGAGAGCAATAGCATATATTAACGTACAGGGTTAAACTTTCTGAGGACAAGGAATTTTTTTTGTCTCATCAGCATGTTTAGCAGTTGCAAATCTCAGTGTATGAGGAAATGTCTTACATTCAAAGACTATTAGCAGCTGTGAAATTAGTTTTGCGAATCTGAATATATAACTGCATATTTTATGTGCTGTTATGGAGCATTTGTGCATATATTCATACAATTTCCTTGTAGTTTATGGAATTTGAGTACAGTTTCAGTGTGAACTTTACAATTTATTAATCATGAGGTCATTAAACGAAAGACATTGCCATATGCAAATTTTGAATTTTGTGCAATATAATAAGATGCCTTTTTGGAGTAACACTGAATTAAAAATAACAGATATACATGCATAAAAAGTTATTTGGAAGGTCTGAAATATATGCTTATTAAGAAAAAATGTTTTAATCATGTCTGCCTTCAAATAGATGGTTACAGTTTTATTTTTGTATTATGATTGTAATTGTCTTTTTAGAGTATACACAACACATTCTACAGTGCACCTTCATTTCATTCTTAAAAATTAACTGGGTTTTGTATGTGGAGATGAGTCATTTCGAGGTTGAGACGCTCGCCTTTCTGGGTTCAGTCTGTATCTCTAAGGATTGAAAATATATAACATTATTGTCTCATACAAATCATCTTTCGTCTGGTAATGAAACTCTCCAAAAGAATCTAATACATTACTTGGACGTCTTTGGAACATGAAAGCCTAGTACGTGGCTAGCAGACGTGCTGCTCGGAAACCTGTGGGAATACTCACATAATTGCAACTAAAGCCTCGCTTCTGTGTTCAGGAATCCTGATCGTCTCACACAGATCTCAACACATGACTGAAATAATCTCTTTATCCAGTATGTGGTCTTTGTGAGGACTGGATAGGAATCAGCTACTGGGTCTTATTTGCCGTTTGTCCCCGAGTGCTCTTTCCTTCTAAGTGCTCCCTTCCTAGTCCAGGGCCACGGAGGCATTTTAGCAATGCAAAGGGGCGATTAGAGGCACTTCTGCTGGAATGTATGCTGTAGTGCTTAATGAAACTAATTTGGCTTACGACAGGAGCACTGAGAGGCAGTGCTGGGCTTTGTCCCACTCACTGTCACTGTTTCCCGGCGTGACATGGGATGTGTCAGCAGTGACCTGCTCTTTGCTGTGCTTTGGGCATGCACGGTGCTAGCAGGAGTTGGGGGAGGCTGGGAGTTTTCAGGTGTGCTCGAAGGTGTTTGTCTCCAGGAGAACCAAATCTTTAAAACCAGATTATTCTAGCTGATATTATTGTAGCTAATACTTGTGTGTAAGGAGAATCGTATCTGCTTGGTTTAGCAGGAAAACTATTCTGACAACTAAGTGCTGCCTCCTTCCCCCAAAATCAGTGACTGTATCTATCCCAGACACATGAAACCAGAAATACAAAGGCTGCTCAGAGTTTTCCTTAGTCCGTCTTCCTGCATCCCTCTGCCTAGAACAGTGGAGCCAGCGTGGCTGAGCTGGGCAATTAGTGATCTGAGTCCATAGTTATTTGGAGATGCATTTTTCAGGTTATGTCCTTCTTTTCCAATACATGCAGTAAAGTACTGTTTACACGGACAAATTCTACAATAATAGTCTAAGCAGTGTATGAGCTATACAGAGGAACTGCCACTTGACTCCAAATAAAGTCAAGTTTTAAATTAATGAAAAGCAGGATTTTTTTGAATGAAACAAGGTAGTGCCCAAAATCCACCCAGATCTCAAAGCAGAAAGGTGTAGTGTCAGGAAAATGCAGCCAAATTGAAATCCCAGAAAAGTGATAATAAAATGTTTCATTAAACAGAAAAAAAGACATTAAAAAAAACACACAAAAAAGAGCTTTGCTTAAATGTCAGTGAGAACTTTATTTCTTGTTGGGTTTTAAACTTCCCCATCCGTTGAAAACTGAAACCCTTCAGTCATACAGAGATTTACTGCAGAGGAATCAGAAGCTGCAGCTGCATGGGTGATGCATGAGCAACCAGATCAACCAGATTTTGACACCCATGTTTTTACTAGGTGCCATTTCCTCAATAGTTTCTGCAGGTCTTTCAGTTGGACCATGAAAGCAATCTTTTGTAAGAGGAGAACCAGTGAATGTGAAAAGCACTCTGCTCCTCTGCTTGGGTAGAGTGGCGTTTGTATCCTTTGCTCCCCAACAGAAACTGCACTGTAGTGTTTATGTAGCTGGTGTGCCTTGCCAAATTCAGCCTATTTCTTACACTCCTCTCTTCTTGCTATATTAAATGGGGATCTGAGGTTATTCACATGTATGTTGCACTCTGAAACCACTGCAAGGACGTGAGGGATGGTGTGATCTCCTGAGGACTGGTCTTCTCAGGGCTCTGCAGGTTTTGCTCTTGTTAGTGGAGACTTCAGAGGCTCTGGTGCTGACTCCCAGAGAAAGCCCGTGTGCGTGGGATGGTGCATGCTGCCTCCATGATAAAATCATGGGTCCCTGCTGTGTTTCCAGCGGGTCTTCAAGAGCTGAGCAGCTCTGCCATTTGTGGGTGCTTTAGGAGGTTATCTGGGCACCACTGCTGCTCCAGGTCGAGTTTGGGCAGATGTGCAAAAGGGATCAAAGTAGGTGAGAAAGATAAGATTTTGTGCAATGGTTTATAGGAGGGAGGTAGTTCATTTGCATTGCGCTTTAGGGAACTGGGTTCAGATTAGGTAATGCATCCGTTCCTGGTTTGTGTAATGCCGAGTGTCACAAAGTGGCTCAACAAAATGCTGCAGTGACACACAAGTGGGTGCAAACCTTCCTATCCCCTTCCACACACCGATCCTGCACTACCTTCCTGGGATCACATCGTGGGGTGGTGGCTCAAGTAATGCCATGGGAAAAGTGTTTTCTTAAGCAATGTGTGTTAAAAAGTGTTATTAAGGTAAAGGATGTAAAGTTGTGAGGCAGGGAGAGCTTGTGATGGCCAGAGGTAGGGAGAGGCAGTTGGGATCCCTGAACATCCAGTGGGTTTATTCTGCAGTTGTTTGCATTTTGTATTTGCACTGTCCATGTTTGTGTAATCACAGGTAACGTATTGAGACATGTTAAGAGAACTTGTGAGTGCACTGACAAAAAAACCCCGAAGATAATTTCCTGTGAAAATGGGAAGAAAACCCCAGCTTTCTCTACTTGCAACGAGACCACGGCAGGGTCCATCCAGTTCTCCCTGTCGTGTTTTCCTGGCATTAGTTGTCCCTCTGCTGTTAATCTCCTCGTGCCATAATGCACCCATACCCTGAGGTGAAGCTGCGAAGACTAGGCAGCGTTTGCAGGGTGTTTACATCCATGTGTACAAGTTTGCCAAACCAAGGAGTGGGGAGAATAGAAGGATGATCTGTCTCAAGGGCCAGCCACCTCTGAGAGGTAGCCCATCAAAACCACTGCAGTTTTACCCCAGGTGAGGTAGCACTAAAGTATTAATTTGCTGTTCTGCTCTCCAAGACCGCCATTCTTTTTGCTGCAATATTTTCAGTTATTATTCCTAAATTTGCGAAGTTTCAATTTGTGTTAATAGGCCATCTTGCTGCCATAGCCAAATGGCAATGCCCAGTTAACGGAGAGGCAGAGCAGGCAAATGAGAGCCTGCAGAGATAGCAAGGGAGGCGGAAGCGTTACTGTGGGGAAAAACCAACCTCCCTGTTAACGGGAACATGGATGGATGCACGTATGTAGGCAGCTCATGGCAGGATGGAAATGAAGGCTTGTAGCCTTTCAGGGGTCTCCTGCAGGCACAGCACGGTCAAGGAGGCTTAGTTTTGCAAGGCACGCTAATTAAAAAATGGACAGGACATAGAACTAACTACCTGAGAGGCAATAGCGGATGGCACGTTTTCTACAGCAGAAGCCATGAGATAAGGTATCCTCCAGCTTATGGCTGTGATCTCCGCAGTGGTTACTTCAAGCCAAATCCCGCATGCCGTTCGTGGGAGGCTTAGCACGGGGCAGGCAGGAGTGCAGGGGAGGGGTGATGAAGTCTCATCTTTGCTGTCTCCAGGTACCAGCTGCTGCGCGAAACAGGGGCTCTCCCTGCTGCTGGTGATGGAAGGAGGGCACACACTGCTTACATACCCCTTGGAGCAAATCTTGTCTTGTTTTTTAAATGTTGGAAATTTCTCCCATGTCCTTTTATAAGCTACTTGATCGATTACCTCTTTCTGTGGAGATGTGTTTCTTAGTTTATGTATTTATGGTGATGCCGCAAGTAGGACAATGGGGTTGGAGAGCGACCAAAAAAAAGCTTTTGCTCTGGCTAGACGCCGTGTAAGGTGAAAGATGGCTCCCGTCCAAAAACTGTATTGCTGTGGTAGCTGAGAGTCAGCGTGCAATAGCCCGAGCACTGTGCTGTGCCAATTCAAGTTTGGGGCTGGAGCTGGCCCCCAGCCAGCCGGCAGGCAATGCCAGGCTGGTGGCAAGGCAGGACGGGGGCCCTCGGTACCGATGGGGCCCCTGGGTTTGGTTCTGCAACGTGCAAACGCCCATGCCGTAAATGAATAATAGCAATTTTTTCTGTGTCTGAGGTTTGTTTGCTTTTTCTTTTTCTTGGACAGTGAACCTGTACCTTGAGAAAATAAGCGAAATGTTTTTAATATCCATGCCACCAATGAGGCAAAGGCAGCACATCTAATCTTAATCTATATTGTTTGGACTTTTGTTCAGTAAATCAGCTGAAAGAAAGAATACATTTCTTCTTTAAAGTCCCTTCCCCGCCCCTGCCATACAAGTAACTGTTACTTCCTGCCCTTCTGCTCTCTCGATAGCGCTTCCCTTTCCTGTTTTGGTTATAAGCCTTCATAGAGGCTCCTGCTTGTCTCCCTGCCAAATTTGTCTTATGCTCAGTCATCAGGTGAAACAGCCTATTTGGGTTTAAGCACAGGTGCCGGACTTGAGTGTATACTCCTGCGGCATTACCTGACCAGGTCTTCCTCGATGGCAGGCACGTAAGTACCTGGGGACTGTGCAGGATGGCAGGGAATCTGTTGACCAGGGTTAATGTGACTGGGTGGGAAGGAGAGCGTGTATTGTCATAAACGCAGAAGGTCTGCATTTTGGTTATAGCCTCATAGGCTATATATTTATAATTGTGTAAAATGGTAATTAAGTTTTTATGGCAGTGCTACATTAATATGCATCCCCTGGCAGTGAGGGAGAGGATGACTTGACGGAGCGAGCCTCCTTCATTCCTGGTCTGCCTCCGTCGGCTCCAGGGGAATTGTCACAGGTTTATTTGCATTTCTTCGGGGATTGAAGGGAAACCAAGGCAAAGCAACACCAGCTTTAATGGAAGACCTTTATGTTGATTTCCTGTATTCACTTAAGAGTCTGCCTCTCCTGATTATTAGTTATGATTATGGTCTTTCACAGCCTTTATTTAAGGTATTGACCTCCTGAAATATGGATATGGCTGCCCCATGAGTGACAGCCCTCAGTCATGTATTTTCACTTGACAATTTGGTTTTGGGTTTTGCATAATGCATATTTTACAAGATTAGTTACTTTTTGTTCTTATTTCTGTGATTTAAGGGTGAAGGGAAATAGTTTATATTAATAGCAACCTGGTCTAGTCAAGTTGCTTTTTTACTGTTTTTGACTAATTGGGTTCATAGTGTTTCCCCAGGCCATTTACTTGATTTATTTTTAGGAACTTCTAAACATCTACTTGATATTTATTTTTAAGAACTCCCAAAGTATATCTTCAAGGTGGTATGCAAAATCTGAAAGTGAACCACACTTGACTGCAGAAAGAAATGTTGCATGAATTAAAGCATTAATGGAGCAATGGAGTTTCTCCATTAGGAGACAGCAGTGACCCGACCTTGTTGGAGTAGGTGGAAGCTGAAGAGCAAGTTTCCTGGAGCACAGCGTGGCTCTGGGAGTCTGGCTGTCTGGCAGCGATGGCACTTCTCCGAATCACTACACTTCCGCTATGAAGTGCCTTTTGCAAAGCAGTTCTCTTAAAGCATTTTTTTTAGATGTTGAGTTGAGATACTGATGACTGGAGTTCCCCTTAGAATCATTTAGATTCTTACGCTTCAGTTTGCAAAACCTGCCAGAGAAGTGATGGGTTAAAATTAACTCCACCACGTAGTTTCAAAATCTCAGCACCATAAACTAAGCAGATGTGCCGGCTTACAAGGGCATCAATCTGCGGCCACCCCGCTGGCTCTAAATCTCCACTGATTGGCAGATGTGCTATTTAAGTGCCGCAGCGGACACCGAGAGGTCAGGGCTCTCCGCAGACTTTCACTGGCGGTGCTGAGGACTGAGCTGCTCTGGACTGACAGTCAGGCCCAGGTGGAACATCTCTTCCGCTGCATTTTTGTTTTGCATATGTTATTTATTTTTTGTATTTCTACTCACTTCTCCCATGCTCAAGAGCACTGAGGGGTGACAGAAGGTTATGCAAGTTTCTCTGGTCATGCCAGGATTGCATGCACATTCCCAAATTTAGCAACTCATCTCCCAAAGTCCTGGCTTAGTGTGAGATCTGGGTGCCTCATAAACTGTCTCTTTTTTGGTTTCCAGCTGAAGTGTCTGCAATGGGTGTCTGCAACAGGTACTGGACATGGCAATTCCCGCTGGATATGCCAATGTAATAAAGGAGAATTCAAAATTAATGTCTCATTGCTAGCAGAAAGAAGAGTAACTCTTAAATACTCTTCCTTGTGCAAGTGAACTCAAGTTCATCTTACTCTTGTTAATGCTGTAGGTACCAGTATTTCCATTTCCTGCTCTGTAAAATATGTATTTATCTTGCAGGTGTGTCATGACTTTATTTAACAGCGTCAGTCTTTTTGAGAGCTGCTTATGAAGAAAGCTTTGTATTTGTACTATTTTTTTGTAATTATTTAATATTAAACTGTTTAGATGCTGGAGTTTAACAGTGGAGAAAGGTGATGGCCAGGCATCTGCAGCAGATGCTCAGTGCAAAAGGCTCATCTCCTCCTGGCGATGCAGCCAAAGCCCAGCACCAAAAGCAGATCTTCCATGTGTACGTGCAAGCTGAGCAGGAGACCAAAAAATAGCAGCTCCCCTGGGAACTGGGTTTCACTTCAGGCTGACTGGGGCGAGGGCAGCACTGTCGTGGAGGTCTCTTTGCAGAGGCAGGCAACCAGGAGTTGAGTGCAAACTGAGGACTTCTGACCACTGGGTCCAGGGATTGGTTTTTCAAGGGGTCCCAGGAAATGGAACTCAGAAAAGCAAATGGAGATAATCGTTGTGGCACCTCCATATTATATATGAAACTGTGATTGCTATTTTTCTAAATGTCTGCTAGAAAACATTCAGGCATCTGCATGTCACTGAGGATTAAAAGCTCCTATCTGGATGTAAAGTCCCTATGGGTTTCCACTGTCCTTTACTGTGATCAAGTGGCTAAATGCTGTTCTTTCACTATGAGGTTTTGCTGTGTTGCTGAGGAAGTAATTGCTCATTCCGTGCTCTGGGACAGAGGTAGGGTGAATGATTGTGACACCGACTGTCCTACGAGTTTGGTTGCAGAGGGAAGTAGACTTTGAAAAAGGAGGTCCCAGAAGGAGTCACAAGCATGACTGATGTTGTGTTGGAGAAATGAAGCTCCCAACGAGAAATGCGGACAGAAAGCTGGTGGTGAATCTCTGGTGGGAAGGCTGGAGAGCCACTGCACTACAGCAAGTTTTATCTGTCATGAGCTCAGATCTCAGATATGGTCTATATGAGCCCAGATGACCTGACTGACTTGTGTTCAGAGGGTCTTCCAGGTTTTTTGTTCTGTATAAATCCATTTGTCTGAGAGAAATGACCACCTGTTTCTATAAAGATTACTACTGAAACACTTTCCCTGCATCCCAGTCATTATTATATTTGTTGTAGTGGAACCAATTAAAATGTTTAGCAAATTAGTCCATTAGAGTTTGCAGTACACTTTAAATGCTGCAGCAACATGACTACATGACTTGTAGCTTACTAATTTTGAGGTTAACACAGATAGGTACCACGCAGACCACATGTCTCCATATACAGGATTTTGTATTTACGTTAGCTGTTTAAACTGACATTGAGAGAACTCTGTCGGCTTCTTAAATCAGCATCAGCATCTATTTCTTGCATGTCAGGTTTAACCACACAACTGTGAATTTCTGTAGGCAGACTCAATGGACAAGTAGTGCGAGATCTGTTAAATGGCTTGTGAGTTCTATCTCGCACGTTCTGAGTGCTGAGGGTTTGTTCCCAGGCAGGACGAGCCTTGGGCAAAGTAGTATGAACAATTCCTCACGCTAATAAGGATGGTTAGGTCAGTCCAAAATAATTTTTAATTATTAATCATTTATAGTGCATGGGGGGGAAATAGATGGGAAACAGAAATGACGAAGAAGGTAAATGTTTGTGAAAGTAGCTGTTTGCATTTCCTAAGAATACCAGAATTCAGCTCATTTGAAGGTAAGAGAATCATGAGCAGCTTGAAACAGGGTAGATCTGTAATAGGTTCAAAGCATGATAGCTTGATTTCTATCAGGGGAGCTTTCACAGTTTATGCTGAGTGAATTTCTGCCCCAAGGAAACAGTTGTGTCTGTAAATACAAAGCATAGTGGAAGTCTCCTGGTCCAGCTGGCATGCTGAAGTAGAGCCCACAGAATTAGGTGTTTACCATGAAATTGGTTAGTTGCCGTCATTTGTTACACCTTTTGTGAGCATGATTTGGTGACCCTCCAAAAGCTGTACGACATTGCTGTGGCTCTAGGAGGAAGTATTTTACACCTCTCCCATTGCCCTCTGGGTGGGCTGGTGCTGGACGGGGGGTCCGGGGTAGGGCTGGGACAACCCTGTGCCACGGCAGGCTCTGCCTGGAGTCACTGGTCAGAGGTGGGCTCAGCGACTCAGTACCACACTCTGCAAAAGTTTTATTCATAAGAAGATACCTTGTAAGTAGAGAAAACAGGTCAATGAAGGAGCAGTGCAGCTTGGCCTCTCGTCTTTTTCTCAGTCTGGGACAGGAGAGAAAAGCTTTGGAGACCCTTCAGAGCCTCTCTACAAAAGACTTGCCTCCAAACATTAGGATTTACTCCCTTTCTTCTGTTTATTTTTATGCCAGGTCTTCTGTGGTTCTGTCCTGAGCTTTTTGCTTGTATATTTAGATAACCCGCTGGGCTAGGCAGAGTGAAGCAGGAGGACTTTTCCCTGATCCGTGGCTCCCCCACTCCCAACCTCCACAGTCATTTCTGTCATTTCATTTCCCCCCCATGTTTCCTCCTCCTATTTAATTACTTGCAGTCAGCCAGGTAATGTCAAGCAGCCCCATTAAGTCTCGTGATAATTCACAAAAAATACATTTTCCCTAAGATTCCCTGTGTTATCTTTTCCATACTCCTTTGTGGCTCTTTTTTGGCTATGAGACCTTGGTAATCATAAATTTATTAAAAGCCAGGAAGAAAGGGCTGCATTTTTCAAGTTCTGCACAGATGGAAGAAGAGAGACGTTTCTGGGTGAAGCCACCTTCATTGCAGCACTGACTCGAAGTGCAGCCTCGTTGCTACCCCCAATTGCTCTCCCCGAATTAACTGGTACCTTTAAACTTGACGTGACTCATCTGGGGCTGGAAGTGCTGCTGACACCGTAGTTAGCAAAGCAAGAAGGATACAGCAATCCTGCGTGGCCAGCCCAGGCGCTGTGCCTGGCTGCCCACTCCCACCGGCGCTGGGCAAGAAGGGTCAAAGTTGACCCTTTCAGGAGGGGTTAACTCCAAATTAGCTAATCTGCTAATTTGTGAAGACAAATCCTAAACAAAGAGATGGAAGACAGTGGGTCAAAATAGGTTACACAAAATGAAGGAAACAGTATTGCCTGCAAATGTATATATTTTTTTAATTTATAGTTTTGTAATATTGAAACAATGTTCTCTAAATCTCAATGATGAATGCTGGATTTTAGGTACCAGCTGTGAACGAAGGATTTCCCAGTGCAGCCTGCTTTTATCAGTTATGAAGTTAAGCAGATTTGCTTTAACTTCAGGCAAACAAGTGGTCCTAGTGCAGAGGTTTGCCATCCCACAGATGTAAAGACTGAGGAGAAAATGTCTTCAGAATAGATAGGAGTGGACATTAGGATTTGGGTGTAAAGGGATCCCTAGGAAGAACCCCTTCCCCCCCACATATAAATAAGATGTCTCAAATCTGCCCTAGAGCGCACTGCATTGGAGTAGATGTTATGCACAATCATGAACAATGTCGTAATTAAGACACCTCCATGATGCAATTTTTATCTTCTTTGCAAGTAATTGCCTATGGTGGAAACCCAGGTGGATGAGTCTGATGACTTGCATGTTAATGTAACATAAAAAATCAATATGGGAATTAGTAATCTTTGGAAAGGTATGTCAAACTTGATGAATCTTCTGCAACACATACCCCTTTTTGCAGTAACTTTTGTGCGTTCTTAGGAAAATAAGTTCTAGAAGCTACATTCATGACTTTGTGTGTAAATACTGATATCTGCCAAACTCTTCACATGGAGAAGGAATATGGCTGCAAAATAGTGTGACTAAAACCCATATTTATTACCTGTTTTGTGTAGTTGCCATAAGTATCATCAATGGTGTACGGTCACAAAAAAAACAGAAAATTCTGCTGGAGCTTTGTGAAACCAATGTTGCTTGATTTACATTTAAAGTAATGGACTCCGCAGAGGGTAATAGAGAGGTTCTCACTGACCTTTATAACAGGAACGTTTTCTGGACTGTTTTCAGGGAAGCCCCTTAAAGTGGCAGTGGGAGAGTTGTGCTTTTTGTGGGTAGGACGAGTAAAGAGTCATCAGGCATAAAGAGTTACACCTCCATTTAGGGTGAGACAGCAAGCTAGCAATGGGTCCCTGGGGGCATTTTAGGTTTTGAAAGATTGATGAAGTGCTTTGCAGGAAAGGATTCCCCTTGTGCTGTACTTGTTTTATGTTCCTTTCTGTTATTTCACTGGAGGCCAGATAACAGGCTTAATCCTGTTTCCATTTAAATGAATGATGAAAAACTTCCATTGACTGCAGGGAGAGCAGGGATTGAGCTTGATGTGTTGCTTTGTGTTACAGTAACAACTGGTTGTCATGCATTAAGTATGGCTCCTGGGGTCTATATCCGTATTTCAATCATGAGGTTGAGAGGGGTTCTTTGCTGCAGTTTTCAACGGCAGCAAAGTGTGAAGGCAAGGTTGCTGTATCCACTGGAATCTGGATATGGCAATACGAGTAATGCCATGGTAAGACCCTCATGTCTGTATGGTTAGGTGCGTTCTCTTTGTTGTAAGGAAGGATAATTTAATTAATTTTGACTAATTAAGGAGCCCATGGCAATTGTGGATTCCAAAATTCATCTGAAATGGAGACAACATTGGGTCCCAGACTTGCTCTGATGGCGTGCTCTTGCTTACTTTAGTACAGCGAGCCTTGTAGTGACCGGCAAGGCCTGAAGAGAAGGACCCGGTGTCACGCTGGCTGAGTGTGACTCTCCCGGGGACCATGTTTTGTGGGAGCCCGCTGGCTCACTGGGCAGGGGGGCTGCTGTGGCCCCGGGCAGCTGATGCTCCCCCCACCTCTGGAGCTGGAGGTGGCACGAGACACCTGGTGGCACAGGCAGGTGGGCACCATCCAACTGCAGGACTACACCACAGATTATTTTTAGCCATTCCACTTCCACATGGCAAAGCTAATCCAGTGTACTTGCCTTTTTGCTGGTGCATTTCTCTCCCATCCTCCCCACCTGTGAATCCGAAGCAGAGTGAGCGTCCCCGGGCAGGTCTGGAGGATGCAGGCAATGCTGCGGCTGCTGCCAGTCTGTGGCTCTTGCACCAGTTGGAGGATTAGGCAGGCTGGAGCGAGCTCAAATCCCTCAGCCGCTAGTGTCAGATATGGAGGAGCTGCCACGAGACATTAGCCCACCTTAACAAAAGGGATGGAGAGGTATTTGCTGGGTAAGTACATCAGCAAAGGTGCAGCTGTTCTCCAGGAACCTCGCATAACAAAGCAGCAGCAACTGGTAGATGAGCTTGATTTTATAAATTCTGAAGAATATAAATAAAATAATGTTTAGTCTTTCTGATCTGAATATATTTCTTCAGTAACAGAGTCTAGCTGTTTCCATGCTACATAATAAAAATACAATTTATTCTGAATTTCTTACCTTGTTCTTTATGGAGATGTCTGCCAGCGTCGTTGCTCCCTGTGTAAACGTAATGAAGAGTTTTCGGGTGCTTACCCACAGCCTGGAGGAGGTCTGTGGGCTACCTGGAGGCTATGCGAAGTGACTGATAAAACAAGCCAGAGTCAGTAGGCTTTAGCGTACAATCGGGGATGCATCTGCCTTGGAAATCTTTTTGAGACCCACAAATCAGAAAAGATTGAAAATTGCTGCTGTAATGTACCCAGATCTTCTTAATACTTACAGTAACGTGCTCCCTTTCATTAAAATGATGACAGTGATGGGGTCAGGTGGGTTTGGGTTTGCAGCAGTTGGTATCATTTACAACGGGTGTAATTTGGCACGTGGCGGTGCAGCAATATGGTTTAGCACCACCCAGGAGCTTCTCGTGTATTTGTGTGCAAGGAAGTGAGGCATTACTGAGGCAAAACCAAAACAAAGAAGTATATCCAAGAGGGGGAAAGAAAGGATTATGTGCAAAGCGGATTACCACTTGATGTTGCATTGCCGAACATTATTTAATATGGCTTGGGCTAAGGAAGGGAGATATATATAAATATATATAGCTCTAAAGTTAATAAGACGGTCACGAACTTAAGATTTTTGCAGGACATAAATCCTAACAGTTTTATTTAGGCTTAAGATGCACTATTTGCATGTTGAAAATCCCTGTTACATTTGAAGATCTCAAATCTCCAAAATTTGGAGGATTCATTTTTTTCTTCATATAAGGAACTCTTATTTCCTCTGGTATAAGAAAAGTGGCTGGGAAGTCAGCGGGAATTGAAATCCTGATCCGTATTGACATGTCGCCTCAACAGTATTTGCCAGTGGCATTTCTTGTACATGAAGGCTGTGTTTTAGCATGAATCTAGTATACGTATATTAGTCATGAATATGCAAGCAAGAGGTAAAGAACTGATGAATTTCTGTGAATCTACAGAAGAAAAATAGTTATTAATGCTATACAAAATAATGGCTATGTACTTTAACACTGGAAGGCAGACATTCATGGATTCCCCTTTGCCACCTTCTTTGCTACTGAGATGAAGGAAAAAAGAGTTCCTCTGTGTTTTGCACCGTGTATTCTGGGACTTCTAAGTGCGTCAGCGAGTCTGGGTATTAGGCGTCAGCTGGATTAATGTAATTGATTTCTTCAGTTTACCTAACGTGGCTTTTGGTTCAAGGTCTGCTTGCTTCCAGTTTTGAATGTGTAACTCAGCTGTGGTTGTCACGTTTATTTTGTCAGTAAGCTGTAAAATATCAGTAAGTTTTCATGCAAATGTGAAAGGCTTCACTTGCCAACAGGTACATAAAATAAATGGAGCATTCACGCTGTTGGACAGTTTTCGTAACGTTTCTGTGATACAAGTTATTCCTCAGGGCCTAATATTTTTATATAAAATAGATTATCAGTTCAAAACAGCAGCATACTGGAATTTTTTTTAAGTCTATGAACACATACATGCCAGCTTTAATTTAACAGGCATTGCATTCAAAGGATTAGCAGATCTCTTATAAAACATATGTTGTAAGTAGTTCTGATAATTTCTGTTGGTTTCTTTTCCTTTAGATGTTTTTGGTAGTATGCAGCAAATTCACTGTTTTTTTTCCTGATTTTGTTGTTTTTGCTCTCCAGTGAACAGAGTATTTGCCAAGCCCGGGCTTCAGTTATGGTCTATGACGATACCAGTAAGAAATGGGTGCCAATCAAACCTGGACAGCAGGGATTCAGCAGAATCAACATATACCACAACACGGCCACTAACACCTTCAGGGTAGTTGGAGTTAAACTGCAAGATCAACAAGTGAGTAACTGTATTGAGTTTCCTGTAAATTAACCTTTGATCTCATTTGATACCATCAGTTCTATACCTAATGCAGTCTAGCAACATTTCCTGCTCCCTGCAAGGTGCCTACGAGTCAGTTTACTCCAGTCATTCAGATTTTGTATAATTTTTTGTGCACAGAATGTATCATAATTTATTACTGCTTATTTGCAAAAAGAACTTTCGGTAAATGCCAGATTTTAATGTTATCTTTCCCCCCCCTCCATTTTTGCTTGTGAAATGAGTCTTATTTCATTCTGCAGGTTTTGCTCTCAGCTACCCCTAACTTACCTTTTGCTTGTTTTTAGTATGTATAAAAAAGAAAAATAAATCAATCATTCTGCACTGCCATCTTGCAAAGCGCGATTGTTACATTGCTGTGATAAGTAATTAGTTCCTCATAATGCATTTTAAAATCCTAGGTGCACACTGTGATCTGATTTACGGCAGCCTAAGTCCGCAGGACCTCCCTGGGTATTAAAGGAGTTATACGGGATTTAGATAATCAGAACTGGGATCAGACCCTCCTTTGCCACCGGCTCCTGGTAGCCTGGCTCGCAGGTGTGCCGCGCGCGGCATGCCATCTGTAACCAAATGTCATGTTTAGACCCTAAATTACAAAAATATACTTGGGGGGGAGTCGCGGTGCTATACTGTCGTGCCATTTGTATTTTAGAGCAGACATTTCAGAGTCGGGGACTCCCTGTGTGTGCTGGCGTGAGGTCGGTACGGCGGTGGCAGCCCAGCCTGCCCGGGCTGCCCACCTCCCACGCTCACCTCAAGCCCTCAGCCTGGCAGAAGAATCAGAAGAAAGTGGGTGATTGATTTTCTGTTGCTTCAGAGAGCGGCGAGGCCTCCTGGGAAGGTGTGAGGAGCACTTCCACCAGCACGAGACGGGCAGGGGCAGGGCAGGGGAGGGCAAGCCAAGCCTAGCCTAGCCTAGCCTAGCCTAGCCTAGCCAAGCCAAGCCAAGCTGGAGAGCAGGAGCCGGGGCACCAGCACCTCTCAGCTGCCACAAGTGTTAAATTGACCGATCTGCTCATGGAAATGCAGATGATGTCCCTCAGCTGTCAGCTGTAATGACGCTTGGGCCAACTGGAAAAGGTAGTCAGGTTGCTTACTAGAAGTGTTAATGACTTTTCTACACTGTCCGTATACACAGTCATCATTTTGAAAAAGGAAAAGCAGAGTAGAAATAGGTGGGGTTTTAGCACATCAGTTTTCAGCTCCTTGCAGTGCACTTATGAAACATCTGCCTTATCTTTTGCCACTGCTTTTATCCTTCTAAGTAGAGCAAAGGCAACATACTAATGTAGTTCCATTTAAAAAATAGAAAATGTTTTCTAAGAGAAATGAAATACAGTGGCTTCTAGTCAGTACTGCTTTGTAACAGGCCATGCCAGCTGTTTATTTTACATAGCGAGCAGGTGAATGTAAATGATTTTCATGTGAATACAATCTAAGATGGGTCTGAATAGCTGGTGTAAAACAAGCAAAAGTCATAAAGTCTACATATATATGTAAGGGAAACTATGTACCAGAGGTCTGTCTTAATCAGAGTATACAATTTAAAGAGTAGGATATATTAATAAGTCAAATCTTGATTTGTACTTTAAACATGTTTTGCATTAACTGTAATATTCTATTTGCTTGCAAATGTTCCTACTTATGAAGAGGCTGCATGCCATTGAAAAATCATCTCCATTCAGAAGGAAACAGATAGAAGAATATCTTTTTCTAGAGTTTAAAGACTAAAAATTCTCCCTCAAACAGACAAAAAAGTACAGGTTACCTTAGTCACTTAAAATTGTCTAAAAGAAAGTATTCACCTTAAATATGATAACAAAAATACAGTATTATGAATAAAGTAAATTCAAGACAGCGTAGCATAGTAGTATTAAAAGGAAAGTTCTGAAAGTCTCAAGATTCAGAATTTAATATATTTTGTATGAGTCTCACATGGAATCATAAGCTTGCTAGGCTTGCTAAGTATTTGCATTTAACAAGAACAAAAATGAATTTCAGTTAAAATAATTCTCTGTACAAGCCATTTCATGCTTGCTCTCAGATTGTGCTAAATCACACTGAAAGTGAGGTTTTAGTAAAAGCTGTTGCTTTGCCAGGAAAGCCATATTTTTTCTGAAAAGGACCAATCTTCAGCTAATTGTGATTTGGCATATAATGAAGCTAATGAAGCTACACAGATTTCCAAGAGTTGAGAAACTCGTTTAAAATATGTAGCACAACAATATCACAGAGGAACAATTTTAAGTTGTATTACATACTGTTTGGCAAGGCACAGACTAGAGTAATCTTCATGACTTCACCCTTGCCTGCCTTTAATGTTTCCCTTTTAATTTTTGTTGTTTTATATTACACCTCTAATAATCTCTCTCTTTAATTTTCATCCTGTATTTTTCTTCACATATCTTCTTCTATAGGCTCGTTTTGTTGTCTTTGTCTAGCTGCCTTTCTGTTTTTTCTAGCCCATTTTTGGTGCATGTCGTAGAGTTTATGATACTGTCTTACCCTGTTTACCTTATCTGTGTTTATCATCTTCTCTAGCTGACAGAGTCTAAGAAGTTCACCACAAAGTAATATGGTTTTTAGAGTGGCAGAACTTGAGCATCATTCTCACCACCGGGAAGTGGTCGCCCTACCTCTTGTTCTCCGTACGTGTCTGGGGGACGTGCCCATCGCGTGCTTGCGCAGTGCAGCAGCGCTAAGTTGCAGACCAGCAGTGCATGAATTCCCCTTTCTGCTCTGCACAGACGTGCACATTTGCATAGACTCATGCTGGCATGAGCAGTAATCTTCAGAAAAACAGAGGCAGACTTTTGGAGTAGCCACAGAGGCCAGAACTGGTTTGAAGCTAAGGCCAGATCAGTGTTACAATCGCTTGACGTCATGAGCTTTGATGTTTCCTTGCAGCCTTCATTTTCTCGCAGCCCAACAGTCGCAAGCAAACGGTTTACCCCTCTGTTGCGACTTGGCAGCCGTTGACGTAACCCAGCCTGTTGTAAGGGTGAAGTGTGTTAGCTTCAGGCACCGTGCAAGAAGTTCGTAAAGCTAAAAACAGACAAGTGGTCCATCTTTATGGCTTAGCTGACAAGCAGTAGCTCCCCAGTTCAGAGTCCCGATCAACTGGGGGTTTAAAATGATGATTTTGCTCAGCTCAGCATGATCTCATCACCGGAAGGCATGTGCTGAACAAATAGGCGGGGAGGAGGGAGCAAGTCAAAAGTGAATCATATCTCCTCAGGGTTTGGATATTGATGTGGCTACGAAGTGAATGTAAAAACAGGGCCTTGGGGAAGGTGGGACGTTTTACATTTGAGCCCAAGCCAAAACTGAAACGGGGACAGCATTCTTGAGATATAAACTAAACCACATTTTTTGAAAAATAAAGACCCAATTAATCACCGCTGTAACTTATTAGAAGTTGGTCAGGTTTGGGCCTGCTTACAGAAGTAAAGAATCTGGCCTCAACTGTAGCAGTTTTTAGCTGCTACGCCATATCCTCCCTGTTTTAGCAATCGTACGACTGCTCCCCACGAGAGGAGTCTGGGCGCTGGCAGCACGGCAGGCCCCGGGCTGATAACAAACTTCTGAACCATTTCATACTCCAGAGGAACAAGCAAATGTCTTGTTCTGGTTCAATAAGCAAGACTTGTGTGGGAGCTCCTCCCGTGATCTTGGTTGTGGTTACACTTCAGATGTCGTCCTGAGGCCCCCTCAGTCACTTCTAGCCCCGTTCCCGTGAGTCCTGTCAAACACCACCATCATCGCTGCTGACAATTTATAGCTCAGCAGCCTACAGACTGCCGTCAAAGGGAAGGGTCTCTTGTTTTTGAGCTTTCTTCATAGATCCCAAAATTCCCTGCCTGCCCCAGACAGCCTACACTTGAAACTGAGATGAAAGGGTGAGGAGACTACCAGGTAGAAGTGAAGCAAACCGGTTTTTAACGTTATAGTGATGGGAACATTGAAAGGTGTCAACATATTAATACTAGGCACAACTGGTCTGTGAAACTGGTCTGTGAAACTCCTTGCCATACGAGATCATTGAAATCCAGAATTTAAGAGGATTCAAATCAACACAGACATTTATATCAGTAACAAGACTACATTGTTTCAGGATAGAAAATAGTAAAAGGGGTTGGAAAAGAAAAAAATAGGTACATAAAATGTCATGTTTCAGCTTTTAAGGTAAACTCTGGGTGAAGAGTTATAGGAAGAACTGTTTGTTACGGACAAATCCATTACTTCTTTCTGCAAGATTTCCAGTAAGTTTCTCCAATTCTATTACAGACTACCACTGAAGATGAAAAGATGAACTGTTGGTCTGCTCAGCATGGCAGATGCTATCTTACTGACATACGAAGCTTTAAAGATCCCTTAGAAACGCCTGTAAAAAAACCCCTGTGCTCCACACAGGGAGACCTTCTTTATTTTAATTACTGCTCTGAAGCACTTACTTATCATCATGTGTCTTGCAGAGTCTCCACACCATCTGTACAAGATACCTTTGTGCACTCATTTTTAACAACAGCAGGAGAACCCCTCCTCTCTTTTCTGTTTTCTAGAAATATTAGCCAAAGGAGATAGAATGAAACTCTGGCTATTTTATGTTTCATTTCCCAGTTTTAAACTCTCTGGTTTGAGTTTGAAGATATTACGTGTTTGAAGGTATTACATGTTTGAAGGTATGACATGTGTAGGCATCCTGATGATTACTGAATGTCAACATTCAAATTCTGTCTTTATTTGACTGAAGGGATCAAACCCTCAGAACACAGTGGATTCTCTGAGTTCCTTGGGTCGATGTTCTGGAAAAGCAAATTTTGAACAGTTTACCTTGTCTTCTATTAAATGATTTTTGGCATAGGTTTTTACAATTTCTGTCTCTCATTATACAACTGCACTACACCCTCTGGTGCTCTTTGGACTTTAATAGTGCTGTCCTTTGAAACAGAAGATTCTTTTAGTAGGTGAGAAGTACTCACTGAGAAATACTCACTTTGCAAAGCCTGGTAGAAGCTCACAGTCTTTCTCAACATTTCCTCAAACATACTGGCTGTGCCTTCCCTTGGTTAAGCTACTCAGAAGTGGTTGGAAGACTTAAAAATTGGTACATGTTAAGACTGTTGGGTTAGTAATCCAGGCATGAGTCTACTTGATGCTCCAGAGACTCCTTGAGTGTGAGCAACATCAGTACAGGCTCTCCCAATGCTCAGTGGTGGAATGGGGGTGATGTCACCATTTTTCAAGAGAAAAAGGCTATCTAAGCAGTCAGCTATAAGAGTGAGTTCATGGCTTTGCTGTGACCGGAGCGACATGGTTTCCACGTCGTTCTGGTTGGTGTGGGTGGCTTCCCACACAGCATGCTGGCGATGCGGTTCCCATTTTCAGGGGACCAACTGTTGGGAGCCTGTGTACCAAATGTAGGCTGCCCTGCATCTCCCTTTGGATCACAGGTCAGGAATCTCTCTGTGAAATGTGGCAAAAAAAGCAGTGTAGGTCTGATTGCTGCCCAGTGCATTTACATGGAAATTTAATAATGCTGTTGGTTTGAGAGCAACAGTTGGACCAGATACCTGATGTTCAATAACCATCTGGATAATTTATGCCTAAAGCTAACTAAGTATTCAAAGACTATCTGCTATGTCACTGTTTAATGCTCGCTCAGGTAAGTAAATGCATTATAGAAATAGAGTATATATGTAATTGTCTACTGGTGTAGTGGCTTCTTTGCTGGTTTCCATAATTTTTTATATATTAATATAGTATAGTTATCAGACATCTGTTAACTATCTATATCAATGAGACAATGTCATCCTTCAAAAATAGGAATGTGTGAAAAACAATTTGCTCCTTATGTATTAGGTCATTAGCTCATCTAATGTTTTTCTGCCAATTTAAATTGGCAATCCACTGAAAAGTCAAAACTCAGAGCTAGGAGTCATTCATCTTTGAAATTAGTTTTAAAACTCTGCTTTTATAATTGAGAAGAATTTTCAGTCATCTAGCAAAAATATTGTTAATCTAATTAAATACGTTGGAGTTTTTTAGATGCAATAATAGTACTAACAGAAAACTTTCCAAAGTACTGGTCAGTCACTGCGAAAAAGATGTATTGGTAGGTTTTCTGGTGTGAGGGATCCACCTGTAACAATAAATACTGTGTATACAGCATTTATTTGTTACTGGCTCTCTGTTCCCTTGTCTTCAGTTGTTGCTCCCATCTTACCAAGTCCAGGATGGTAAGACTTACGCTAAGAGTGAGCTCCCAGACAGTGTGCACCAAGGTCCCTCCTCCTACTCCTGTAAACCAGGTCCAGCCCACCTAATTTACAGATGAGCCATACAAACTAGTTTGATGGAGGATTTCCATCGATTGGCTTTCAACGGGGACCAGGGATTGTTCTGGCTCTTGATAAAACTCCATCCAAAATAACTCCGTTTGTAGAGACAATCTCAAATATTCTAAACCAGATTTGCTATATTTGAATAATGAACTTCAGACTTTCCCTGCTCATAATTTTAAGTTTCTTTGTCCCTGGTTGCCTTCTGCCCCCAGCCTGTGTGGGCTGATGAAGAGGAAGCCTCCGTTTCCTACTCCTTCTCTGTTCTCAACTGCACTGTGCCTGTTCATGAGAACAATTATGATCCCTTCTGTTGGCATTTTGTTTCTTAAATTTGCATCACAACAGAGTGCCATTGTCAGTCCACAGATGGGTATCTCAGGGGTGCTGTCTCTGCCGTGGGTCCTTCTGGCTTATTAATGGTGCAGCGGACACTCCTGCCTCTCCACCTGCAGCTAGACCGGCTTACGCTTTTAGCATTGGAGGTTTCTGGTTGGACCCCAGGCGTACTGTGTAGCCGGGCGTCCCACGTGCCCTGCCCAAGGATAAACAGGGCATTGTATTTAGCAGATTAAATCAAAACATACAGAAACCCCCTTCTGCTGCAGTCACCCCTTACCTGGAAATTATAGCCTGTACAGCAAGGGAGGAGGTGGGAGAGGAAATAGTTGGTTGTCTGGTTTTGTCATTGCCTATCTGATTCTAGAGAAAAACCTCTCTCAACATAAGAAGCTGGTGGTGATCAGGCGCATGGGAGGAGAAAAGCAGAGCCGGTGCAATGAGTCAAACATTTATCTGCTGTAGGGCAGGGTTGGTGCCAAGAGCTCTGTCTGGCTCTTTTTCTGACAATTGTGCGTGATCATCCCCCAAAAGATGGCAACAGCTGCTGGCCCTGACTCCTGACATCTGTCTGCAGTATCTGCACAGCTGTACCCTGCAGAGGTGCTGTAGAAAACATGAGCAGGTAATAGATTCTGCAAAACTAGCTTGCAAGTCCCCGAGGCTGAATTGAATTGTTGTAAATCTCACTCCCAGATGCGGGTCTTCTGTCATCGAAACGCACACTGCCTTACCGTACGGCCACGTAGGAGCTGCTATATGAATTTCCTCTACCAATTTAATTAACCTTTACCAAAGGGTTGGATTTTTTTTCCCCACTGAAAATGGAACTATTTTTTAATCTTCACCCCTCTCTTTCAAAACACAGGTAGTGATTAATTACTCAATTGTGAAAGGACTGAAGTACAATCAAGCAACACCTACCTTTCATCAATGGCGCGATGCACGGCAGGTCTATGGCTTGAATTTTGCAAGCAAAGAAGAGGCTACCACGTTCTCCAATGCAATGCTGTTTGCTCTGAATATCATGAACTCACAAGATGGAGGTAAATTACCAGCCACTACGCTCTTTATTATCTGTGACATTTTACAATGCTTGTTATCAATCACCTAGTGCAGTTGTATTGGATAGTATGCCATTATAAAACACGTTATAATAAAAAAAGGTGGTCTCTGGTAGACAGCCTTTAGATCAGCATTCGCTGTGGAATGAATTGTACATGTTTTATTCACCTTCCTTCTAATTTTTCATGGTGCCTTAACTCACGATAGGAAATCAGTGGTTATTTGGCAATGCCTCAGGAGGCAGGTAGACCCACCGATTTACAAGGATCTGTGTATGCGTTGTGTTACATGTAAGATGCAGAATATAACTTTAAATAAACAGAAGCTAGAGTAAAATTAGCAACATTTTGTAAGGTAGAACTCAGAGCTGGTATTTCCAGTGTGTTGGGTGTCAGCTACAGCCGTTGGCTCTTGTGGGCCGGCTTTCAAAAAGAGGATTGTGTGGCGTCTCGGTTATTTCATAAGGTAAGATGCAAAGGCTTGTACTCTGGACGTTGGCTGATGTTGTTCCTAAGTACTATACTGACTGCAGTTGCAGTTTGTGGTGAAGCTTACTGTTCTGTGAACTAGCTTTTCAAGGGCCCAAAATAAAGTCCTGGTTTCTCAATGGAAACCAGTTTCTGGTCTGCGGTATCTGGATGAAGTGGTGCCCTCAGTAACACACCTGTGACCTCTCTGCAGCTCCTGGGCTGGGAACAGAATGCAATCCTTGTGTGGTGTCTTTTTTCTTACAAAATACACACCACAGCCCTATCTTCCTTTTGAAAACAGTGAGTCAAGGTTTACATCACTTGCTGCCGTCCAGGTTTCACTGCAGTGTTCACTGGCGATGGACAGCAGCTCGCTAGAGAGAGGTTTTCTCCTGACAACCTTCAGTACACAAATATGTCTTACTAAAAGGTGTATTTGTAATATAAAAGTTCATATTTTTTCTTTTGCTATTTCCATTCATCCTATTAAGCTGACAAATGCAAAAGTCATAAAAATCAAGAAAGGTCTGAAATTCAGAGCTATATTTAGAAGTACTGAGGACTGAATTCTGCCTTCTTCAGCTCGAACTTTTTCAGCTCTAGTTGTGCCACAGCAGGAGACTTCAGGAGGAAATACGGCCAACACTC
Source organism: Calonectris borealis (assembly GCF_964195595.1). Taxonomy (NCBI): domain Eukaryota; kingdom Metazoa; phylum Chordata; class Aves; order Procellariiformes; family Procellariidae; genus Calonectris; species Calonectris borealis. Next base: position 14,277,156 of record NC_134316.1, on the reverse strand, counting down.
ACCAGTCCAAAACTCATGGAAGTCTGAAGAATCATAGAATCATAGAATCATAGAATCATACAAGTTGGAAAAGACCTCTAAGATCATCGTGTCCAACCGTCAACCCAACACACCATGCCCACTACACCATGTCCCTAAGGGCCTCATCTACACGTCTTTTAAATACCTCCAGGGATGGTGACTCCACCACTTCCCTGGGCAGCCTGTTCCAAGGCCTGACCACTCTTTCAGTAAAGAAATTTCTCCTAATGTCCAATCTAAACCTCCCTTGGTGCAACTTGAGGCCATTTCCTCTTGTCCTATCGCTAGTTACTTGGCAGAAGAGACCAACACCCACCTCGCTACAACCTCCTTTCAGGTAGTTGTAGAGCGCGATGAGGTCTCCCCTCAGTACTCCCCCTTGAGTACTGAGCTCTTTGGCTGCTCATATGTGCTTAACCCTTTTAGACCACCAGATGAGACTCCAAAATTTGGATTCTTTGACTATGGTCTTGATGTAGTAATTGGTTTAATGTCTATGATGAGTCTGCCTTTCTTCTGAAAGCCCTTATGTTTGGGGTTTCTTTTCCATCTGTCTCTTCCCATCAAAGGGAGTGGGGTTTTTGCAGGATTTTTAGGCTGTTTCAGGGAGGTGCCTTGTGGAATCATGAGTCTCAAGATGAGAATTTATTGCTCTTAGACGAAAATGAAAGAAATTATCTTAAAGTGGATACTTTAATTATGTTAGCTACTCCTAGCAAAGAACAACAGGTATTTTTAAGACAGTATGTTTGAGTACTTGATTAGATTATTAGCCTATTAGATTTCTGAGAAGTTTATGAATATACAGCAAATAATAATTTGTATTTTGGGGGGTATTCTCTTATTCATTTACTTAGGACACTGAAGTGTGTTAGATGCTTTACAGACATAAGATCCAGCCCATGCTGAAGAGCTTGCATTTAAAGTTTGTAGCTGTCACATAGACAGACATGAATTGGGTCACAGACGAAAGAATTTCCTACTTTCATTTCTAAAAAAAAATGATCTGGTAAACATTCAGTCTTCAACAACCCCTTTTCTCTCATACATAAAGTGTTAAAAGTTTCAAAGATTGCCAGTTGTCCCATTCTTTACATCTGAGCTTGTCAAAAACTGAAATCTGGTTTAAAGGGAATTTCACCATTTGTGTTTTTTAAAAAAACTCTGATTCTGTGAAACAAATTCCCAAAATATTCATTTTTATCAAAATTAATTTTTTTAACTACAAAATCTATTTCCATAAATATTTATCTTTAAAATTACATTAGCTACAAATTGGTAATAGATTATATTGAGGACTTTTATATCATCTAGGTTTCCCAGTTATTGCAATGATCTCCGCATGCAAGTTGACAGCAAAAGTACATAATGGATATAAGGTACAAAATGTTTTTTCAGAACTGCTCTTCTAGGCTCATATAGTGCATAAGCTTTTGTGGGCATGAATTAATGAAGATGGGAATTCACACAAACACATATATCCATATATCTTTTCAGGAACAGCCACTGTCTGCACACTCCATCCATTCTGCTGCCTGCGTGCTGCATTAGGGTTTGATTTTTCATATGGAAAAATCATTAGGAAAAAAATGTATTTATTATATCTACGCATCCATGTATTAAAGTTGCCCACGTGCTTATGCAGATGAATGACAGCTTTAAGGAGTGCATTTGTACGCACAGAACTGCTCACACACTAACAAAATCCTCAACCAAAACCAGAGAGTTAAACAGAGGTTCCCTCTGGCACATTCATCCTTAGTAGAGAATACCCTATCTATCTGCTAGCTCCACAGTTTGGGATATGCTACATGCACTATTTGGCATGTGCTATTTCTAATATTTATTTGTTTCGTATATTCCCCGCTGAGACATTATGATATTTAGGTGCTGCTAATCCTCCCGTAGTTGGATACAGATTCTGGCTTCCATGACTGCTTCTCCCTTCGTTCTACTGCCCACTTGCATAGACTAAAATTAATCATGGTAGACTACAGCAGAAAATCTGAGACTGCATCATATCTTCAGCAGATGTGGAGTCAGGGTACTGTAACTTTTGGGAAAATAACTAGTCTTAGTCACAAAGCAATGGTGTGGGTTTGTGAATGGCGCATTAAGCTGAATTAGTTTTAAAAAATGGTAGCAGTCTGTGTTTTGGGGAGTTGGAAATAATTTTTAGGCAGTGCTGACTTTAAAATGAATTAGTCACTTCAAATGAATATACAGTTATGAACTAGTATTCAGAATTACCTTACTGTCCCACTTCTTCACGAGACACTACGAGACCTGAGATGATTCACCACAGAGGTGCTGATCGCTCTGCACTGATTACATGGGACACTAGTGAAAACTAAACCGAGTGCTTTTTTAAATCCCTTCGTTAAATGGGCTGAATCAGATCCTAAATCCAGCTGCTGACTCACGAGCCTGTGTTAACCTGGATTGCCTGTCAAGATCATCCCCGGGGGAGGGATTCCTCCCAGGGGTCTGACATCCCAAAGTTTGGGAAAGTTGGGAGAAAAGCCATGGTCTAAATTTGCTGTCTAGTCATATTTCTGCAGTGGATGAACTCCTACTCTTACCCACGGGGAGGGGTGGCCATCTTCTGCGTGGCCAAATCTCAGTGCTGCAATGGGAGCCTCTCCCAGTGTGCGTCCTCAGGGTGGGGTGAAGCAAGCCTTGCAGTGCAGGAGCTGAACACATACTCAGTCTTGTGCTTTGTAACGATGCTAATGATCATGTTGGGAGTAATCTAAAATGAGATAAAATAAGACTAAAAAGAAAATAATATAAAAATTGTGTACCATCCTTCCTTTAGAGATTGACAGTTTTCTCACTGAATCACAATTGTTTACCTGCCAGCTTGTTTATATGCCTAATTACTTTGATTTCCTTATATGTCTCTTTAATCTGTTCTCCTTTACAATAAAAATGAAGAGCTGGTCCTGAGCCAGCCTGCAAGATGAGAGCAAATGATAACATTGACTTGCTCATTACCAATCTCTTGCTTACAGTACTTTAATGGTGTCATTTAGTAAGACCATTAGTATGACAAATGACTTCCCATTAAATTGGTTTTTTTTCTTATGGGAGTCCACTTTGTGAAGCCAGGCCTTTAACTGGCATGAGCTACCTGATGCAAGGAGTGTCACTGGCCTACCTTGTCACCTTGTCACCTGCAGCCAGGTTTCACTGGGGACAGAGCGTCACCCCTTCTTGCCCAGGCTGGACACCGCAGGAAAAGCATTTTGCACAGATCCTGCCCTCAGGCTGCTTGATGTCTGGTAAGCAGACAAGGTTCATGTTCCTTGGATTTAAATCCTCTTAGATTTAACAAATGCAATGACCGGTGGCAGCACAGCACAGTAATTGGAGCAGGACATAAGGTGAGGATATCAGTAAGCTAAAATGGGCAAGTTCTTCCCTGACATAATTTTGTAGGAAAGCCAGTGGTGCCCGTGATGAAGGTAACTCTTTCTGCAGGGCTCATCGGAGCCTGCACACTCAGCACTCCTCCCAGTGAGTGGTTACACTTCCCTGAGAGAGGGAATGAGGATATTTTTTCTCCTTTCTTGCTCACCAAATTGCTAGAGACGGGCAAAGGAATGGCTTCATGTCTTTCCCTCCTTATTTGCTCACTTAAGATACTGTCCTTGCTTCCCTGCTGGTCCCTGGCAGCACCTGCATGTTTCCATCAGAACGTTCTGCAGAAAGAGGCAGTGGCTTTGTGGCACTTGGCTTTGTGGCTTGGTGTGACCAACTCTGAGGGCATCTTGGGCTTCCATGGTTTAAAGACTTGGTACCTCTTGGAGAAGAATTGAGAGTCTGATACATGCAGCCTACTGGTGAATGCTGCCTATGACATAGTGAATATTACATATTATGGACTTTTGCTTTTCTTGTGATGTCTTTGCCCTGGGGACTTCGATAGTTATTGTTGACTTACAATGCAAGAAAATAATTTGTATTTCTAAACGTAAACACCATGAGCTGGCAAGCCTTATGCAGAGGGCTATGTTGAAGGGTTAGTCATAGTTGAAGAGGTCAGCTGCCTTATCTGACGAAGAAGGGAGCAGTTGGAGGAAAGCATGAAATAGTTGGGGAGAGGTTTGAAGAAAATGAGCAGTGATTTTTTTTTTCTTTTTTGCTTGTAAGAAAGCCTTTTTCTTGTTCTGAGTGTAAGTGGCTTACAGACCAGACGATCCAGACGTGTGGGTCACAGAGGATGCAGAGTTCAGCCCCATGCCTTCTGACACGGAGCTTCACGGACCCGGCTTTAACTCTGCAAGGAGGACGTTTTGGCAGTCAGACAGATTGCTCCTCACTCCTCTTCTTCTGATTAGCAGATCTCCTGGCTTTTCTTTTCCACTGTTGTGGATTATTTGACATGTATTTCTCCAGCCCCCTTTCCCATAAGTTGGATTTGATGAAGTTCTTCGGAGTTTGAGATTGTCTTCCATTCCTGCAGTCATTCTGCTCTTCTCATCCAGAAGTGACTGCGTTTCCGTATTGCTGGGAAGAAGTTCCTTGGAAAAGTACTTTAAGCCCTCCAAAATAAGGGGAGAAATAGAAGAATAAAGCATTGCTTCATCAAACAGCAGATAAACTGGCAGTATATAGCATACATTCTCTCTTCTAGTTAGATGCCCTAAGTATTTGCAAGGTTTCTGTCAGTGCAGGATGTGTGTGAAGATTATGGTGCACTGGATTTCAGATTAAAATCTACATAATTTTTTTAAATAGAATTTTGTAATGTTATATTCAGTTCGTTTTTTCATTAGAATTTTTCCAACTAGTCCCACGTCTCTCGATATTTCAGTGGCACTGAAGTGTAACTGCTGGGAAAGTCAGTCCGCTGCATTCATCTTCTACAATGCAGTGACTGTTTTATTTGATAATATTGCCCCAAGACTTCCCAGCACCACAGAGGACACAGTGTGGGAAGACAAAAGACTGCATCTTCATTACAGTACTGCATAATACATAAAATAACTCATCAATAATGGAGGGGACCCACCACAGAACACAATGCCCACTTGCAGCCAGCTGGTTCCAAAACCGTGCTGGTGTAAAGAGATCCGTGCCCCAATCGAGGCGCCTCGCGTACTGTGCTGTGGACTCCTTTCCCACGCTATCATCAGGTGTGTTGGTGCAGATTATAAACCACTAAGATGGTATATTCTGTGCACCTTGTACTTTTAAGCGTGCTAATAACATTTAAAGACCCGTGTAACCTCGTACTGTGTAGGCATTGCAGGGCCGTAAGCATTCTGCTGCAGGTCTTTTAACTAAATCATACCAGAAGTTGTGCCTATTTATAATGTAGGCATAGAGATCTTGTAAATAACAAACTTCTATACTTACTAGTGTAAGTATGATCTATGTGGTCAGACACCTAGTGCTAGCCAAAATAGCAAGCCACAGGCAATGGTTAATTGGGTGCATGTTAAAAATACAAAAAGCCTTTGCTTCTTTAAAAAACAAAGCTTTCCCAAGGGAATAAATCTTTCCTGAGTGACATCTTCCAAAAGCACCAGAGAAAGGTTTAGAGAAATAAATTTCACAATTTTTCCCGCCTCGTGCCTACTCCAGTTTCAATATAATCTTTAGTCGCTCAGAAATGCTCTGCAGATAGGGCAGTTTCTGATCTAACTTGCTGTGCTTTCTAAGTCAGTGAAGAGGGAGGGAAAATTCAAGTAAGATGATGAGCTTTTTCCTTTTGTCTGCTGCATTGCTTTATCACTGGAACTGTTCCAGAAAAATCCACCTGACTTATAAATAATCTTTTAGTATATTGCTTACTATAGGAATAAATTCCTTCCTTCGCGAACTGGACAGAGATGAGCTGTTACGCACCAAACAAGGTGTGAATTTTCTTGAGCAACCAGTGCCCCACCACATGTTCGGTGGTTCCCATCTCGGGCCGACCCTTTGAGGGCAGAAGTCCCTTGCTACCACAGCTGAAAAACACCAGCTCAGGCCATAGTAGCACTTGTTTTGTCTTGCTCCCAAAGCGCTTCCTTACTGTGCTGATGGAGATAACAGTCCTTATACAAGCCCAATGTCCACGTTTCCAAAATAACCAACACTTCTCCTCCTGGAATTATGGGCACTTTCCTTGCAAGCTTCCCCTGCCTGCAAAACTGCTCAAGTGCCCTCTTCTCAGATTTACCTGGATTTCCTGGGATGGATATATGACATTTCTAAGAACTTGGGTACACTTCATAAGTTGAGTTCACGTTAAGAGAAACATGTTTAAAACTAGAACTGGAAGAAGTTGGCCCAGCCAGAAGAAGCAGTGAGTAAAACTGGTTGATCTTCCGTGTTAGCTTGGCTCCAGCTGAGTGGAGCACAGGAGGTGAATTGCTTCACTCATGAATAGATAAACTGGGATTACAGACTCCTTTCAGTGTTAGAACTGTAAATATCATTGCTATTATTCATCTGTCAGGAAGTATCAAACTGTTATTTAATTATTCTGCTCTATAGAAGTAGGCATCATTTTTTTCGATTCAGTTTTTCAGTCCCGCAGATGGTAGGGATCCATGGCAGAAAGTTTTCCAGGGCAGTGAAGTGCTCTCCCAGTGTTATGCTAATAAAAACCCATGGCATGTTGCTTGTACGCGTCTTAGCCATTTTCTGCAGGACTCTATTATATCCCTGCTTAGAGCAGCGGCAGCGCCGGAGCCGCTGTCGCACGTCTAGAACAACAAAAGGTGCCTCTGTTCTTTGAAGAGCATAACAAATCTAACGGCTCTTGAATCTCTCGCTGATGTTTTTTGCTGTGCTAAATTCTTCTGCACTAAATGAAAAACACTTCAGGAAGGAAACTGTGTGGGGAGAAAACTGTTGAGAGAGTTAAGAGACACTTGCGCACGTTGAGAGCGAAGACTTCTGCTAGCGATATTCCCTAGCACCATTGCCCTCAAACCCTTTTTTTTCTGAAACTGGTACAAACTGGCAAAGTTCCCGGAGCTCAGTGGTAGGAGATGCAATGCGGCTTTTTCACTAGACTACAAGAAGTGGCAGAAGACTATATTAGCTTAGAAAAACAGTAATTCTCAGAATTTAAGAAGTCCAATAGTTTATGTGCAAGCAGTGTAGGCCAGATTTTGGCCATTATTCATTTGGAGACCATTTGTAGGGTGTTTCCTTGGTGAATATAGCTCTTCATCTGGCAAGGGCTCCTTTTTGGGGAGTTCAGTCTGGACAATACATACACCATGCCGTGTGTCAAGCCACGGCTCTGACTGGAGCTCAGCCTCGAGCCACAGAAGTGCGAAAGCTGCCTTGCCCCAGGAGATGCCGTGACTCAGAAGCAGCTCCGTGTCACCCTCCCTCCTCTGCTTCCTCTCCTCTCCCCCGGGGGATGTGCCAGGAGAAGGAGTACCTGCCGCCAGCCTACACCAGCAGCGCCTTGCTAGCACCCTCCGGGTGCAGCTCCTGGGGTGGGCGGTGGGCTCTGCCCTGACTCTGCCCCTCTGCTCTGCGCAGGCAGTGAGCAAAGGGGTGGTTTTACACCCCAGTCTGGCTTCTTACCTGCTGCGTAAGCACCTCGTCTGTGCTTGGAGTCCACAGCTCTTCAAAAATCTGAAGCATATGAGGAGCAAATGGCTTTTTGTGATGAGAACAGTATTTTTCTCTTTAGCTTTTCCAATGCCATACTTCGGCGTGTCAGGTCTCAGTGCATTTTGCTTTGCTCAACAGTAATAGACTATGGGACATTTATTTATTGATTGAGCATCTGATTTTTTTCAGTGAAAGAGAAATTGCTCCTTGGAAGAGATTTGATTTTTTTTTAGAAAACTTCTTTCAGTTTTGTGCTCATTTTCTGTCATTCTTAAAGTGCTTCGATATTTGGTGTCCTGGGGTCTGTAAAATAACACGACTTCAGTTATGTCAGAACAAGAATTGCTTTTTTAAGGCAGTTTGTCTTCTTTTTCAGACCCTGCATGAGTCAGAGGTGCTGTAATTCCACACAGAACAACGCTCTGTTTACCTCTGTATGTACACTGACATCCCACTCCACTCTTCAGACTGATTCACACTATTTTTAAAGTGGAATATTGGTATAGTTCATATATATAATGTCATAGTGTAGGCTGAAAAGAACATTCTGTGATTTTTTTCTCACTAGAGGAAAAGAGGAGAAAGAATACTGCAAATAAATAATTTTAAATACTGTAAGGGATGCCCTCATTCTTAAAAGAAAAAAATGACCAGGCAGTATGCTGTGATGGTAGTTACACTGATCCAGATCTGCAAAGACTGATAACTACCAGTAGGCATTCCTAACCTGAATCACCAAACCCAGACTGATTTTTAAGACAATGCTGTGCTCCTTCAAATACTGTCTATTTTTGGAAAGGTAAACTATAGAAACTTCCAAGAGATTGTACGGAAAGTGACATCTCCAGCTTTCTGCAGCATTAATAAGTATCCGACTATGCTTAACACAGGAATACGTATTGTATTAATTTTGAATCATCTTGCAGAAATGGTGCCTTCTGATAATGATGATGTTGTCTAATTCTAGTGTTATTCCCCTCCAAGTACGTATTTTATACTATTCGTGGGTACCCTATGCTAATTGTTGGGTACTGCTAATTTATATCAGCGATTAACTTGAGATGAGATACACAAATGTGTAGGGATTAAGATATGTTTGGGCTTATTAGTTGCTGAGCTGTCAAAAAACTTGGTCCTTTTTTTATTTAGTAGACTTTCTGGGTTCCCAGCTAAGAGCCAGATCTTACAATAGTTTGTCTCTACATATAATTCTTACACTCCCCTAGCTGTGATCCCACTCCAAACAAGTAACAATTGCGTGACCATGATCCTGCTGTTAACTGGCGTAGAAACGTAGGCATCTGTAGTACAGGTTTTGTATCTGCGCGGGGCTGTCTTTGTGGGCAAGGAACAGTAACAGATGCTCCTGGGACATGCGGTTGCATATTTTAGGTGTCTCTATCGGGCACCCCTAGGCAAAATTCAGCCTATTTTTCCTCTCTTTTTCTTCACTGACTGTAAAGGATTGCTGCTAAGAACCCTTCTGTGGTTTATGACAATTTTGCTATGATCCTCTCCCGAACTTTCTAATTAATAGATTATTTCTAATTACGCTATAATTAATTAGTAACTACAATAATAATTAAACCTCTAGTTTAATAATAATAAATTAGGGATCCGGAAACTAATGCGCGTAAGCCGTGTTTTTAGTGATGCTCCATGGATTTCCCTGGGACAGTTAGTGAGAACTCGCAAGAATACGTGTGTGTTGTGTGCGTCCATCTGTGTGTGTTCATATGAGCAATGCACATCGGATTATCACTTCTCTGACTGCCTGGGCTTTGCAAACAGATGGTCTTTGTACATGCAAAATTTTTGATTTTATACCGGAAGTGAACTCGGGAAGAAATTCACAGGTATATAGATGGAAGTCAGGAATAAGTTGCTGGGCTGAGAGGATTTTTCATGTGTAATCAAAATAAAATTAATAGTGGTTTGAATTTTGTTTTTAAACTCTGCTTTCACCATGTGCCATAGTTCACATTCAGTGAAACATGTTCCTGGGCAAAACACAGAGCGTTTAGGACCGGGGGACTGAGCGGGGACAGTCAGTGGTGCAGCTGAGGCGGTAGGGCACAGCTCTGCAGCCCTCTCCGACGGCAGGCGCAGCTGAGGGGAAAGTCTACTGCTTAATGCCAACCACCGCGTGAATCGCCATACGCTGCCGCCAGCAAAGCATGTAGAGCAGCTTCTGCTGCTGGCTGGTAATCCCCGGGGAGCTCACACAAAGTCTATTAATTGCCTTCTTAGATGACTCCGTGCTGTCATCCAGCATCTTATTTTTCACCAAGTCAGAGACCCAAAAGCTGTAGGTTTTGTGGCGTTCTGGAAGCAGAATGTCAGACCCTTATGGAAGTGACTGTTGTAATTTCTCCAGTTAATCCCAATGAAGCAATACAGCTGAAAATGGGATTCATTTAACTGAACTTCAGCCACGTAAATGCTAGACATCTAGTCTACAATAATTGTATAGTTTCCTTTCCACTCCAGGGAGCGAGGGTGGCTCGCCTAGAGTTGATGAGCGTGGATGTAGTCCTGTGCTGCTGGCTGGTGGCTCAACAAACTGCACAGTCCCTGCGACACAGCAGGGAGCGAACCACAACTGCGATAAAATGGAACTATCTCGGGTCGTCCTGCAGTTCAGGAAGGAAGTAATCTGCTAATAGGTGGTTTTAGTTCACGAAGCGCTTAGCCTTTGCACTTGTACGTGCTCAGCTGCACAGCTGAGGAGAAGGGAGCGTGATTCAGGTCTTGAAGGTGCACTTAAAGATCTGCTCCAATTCTACTGATAAAAAAGCCAAACCCTGCAAAGCAATCACCGTCAATCTGATTTGCATGGATTGCTTTATCTGTTGGTCTTGATTAGTATTCCGGAGTGCTCTACAGAAAACATCAATTTTCATTCCATTTCCTCCACTGCTGGTATCCAGGGCCTCCCTCTGGTGCTCAGTGCAGTGTCTGGAAAACTCTGTGCATCTTCGCCTGTGCAATACAGCATGGTATTAGAAGTGGAAACTGCAGGCACAGCAATGTAAGGGAGAAACGTAAGCCTATTTTGTTCCCTAAACAGAAGGAAAGTAACAGTAGTTCCTTACTGTACTGGTTTTGCTCTATTTTGATGCAAGCCTATCCTCTATGCCAAGGGAGAGAATCAAGTGCTTAAATGAGCCCAGGTTTCCAATATTGACCAAATCTTACATCAGAGGCCCATCTTGTGCTCTTCCTAATCTCCCCAGAATCTCACTGAGATGACAGTTTCAGGACCGGTCCCTTAGCTCTCAGTTCTGGTAGGTGGGATCCGAGGGTTGTGCGGTGGATGATGGCATTCCAGCAGCATTGCCTTTGCTGGCACAAGTACATGCTCAACGCCTGCAGTTTTACCCTGGCTTAGACGTGTGAAGAAGCGTCCTCCTCTGTTGTCTGCAAAACAGTGCTTCATTTCTTCACTCACCTCTCAAGCAGTGAACACCCTAAGTGTATCTGCTGCAGGTATCTATGTGGCTTAACCAAACGCTTCTGAATCCTCTGAGAAAGCACCTGTGACTGCCAGACTAGAAGATGTTGCCTAGACACCAGTCCTTATACATGGGCCAGAGAGCTGATGCTCCGTAGCCAGTAGGACTGACACCCTCCGAGGGAGACCTCAGCTCAGTGTGCTCACTTTACTGCAGCTGCAGGCTCAGCCTCTGGCCGTGCTACTCAGTGCTTTTCTCTCCCATCTCCAGGGCGTTCCTCCCGAGTCTTCCTTTCTTATGTCTGTCGCACTTCCTCCTTTATGGAGACAGCAGAAGAACATCAGCATTTCCATAGACAGGAATATGTCCTAATATCTTCTCTTAGCTTAAGCAATGACAAGCTCCAAAGGCAATTTCCCCTGGTCTGCAGGTGAGCGCTGAGCGCCCTGATCCACCACTGCTCCTAATCTGAAGGTCCAGTAAGAGAGGGGAATATGCACTGACAGAGACATCCATGAAGGAATAATTTCTGTACTAATGGCATCCTATCCCAGCAATATAATTAACCAAATTTTGTACTTTGCAAAAACAGGTACCCAGATTATGGGAAAAGTGAGTTCTGTTTCAACTTTGTGTAGGAAGATTGTGAATTTGAGGCCAATGATTACAGAGGCCTGATGTACCACAGCCATCCAGGCAACAGCTACATAGAGGATTATATTTTAATACATAATCAGTGGAGCTATCACTCTTTTACAATGGGGACATGACTTTATTTTACTCTAAGACCATGCATAATTCAATGTATGGAAGTCCTTTTTATTCTGATCTTATGCAAGACTTGGAGGACATGAGAAGGAGCCAAGGGAATTACAAATTTTATTCTTCTCAGTTTCTAGCGGTGTTCTGCAGATTGGCAGAATGCTGCTGTGGGGAAGCTGAGAGGCAGCTGGCTTAGAGGTGCTTTCCAAAAATATGCCCCCACTGCAAGAGTTAAACAGAAGGCGCAGTTGTAAAACTGCGTCGCACATGGAGGCTGCGGGCTTCTAAAGTACTGCCCAGGAGACAATGCAAGAGAGACGATCCCAATGTGTAAAGCAGAAATTTTAGAATCAGTTATTTGTAGTAGGTGACAATGAGCTATGATTTGTCATCTGCAAGTCTTCTCTTGTATAACGTTGTCTAAGCAAATTAGTGTAAATATTGTAAATGGCTTTCTGCAAGGAATGCAATGTATTATTGTGAATAAAAATGCTGTTAGGGATAAATCTGTTGTTGTATTAGTATTTGAACTGACAATATGTACATTGACTGTGCTGAGAAACTTGCCATTTAAAGGTTTGACAGCTGGAGACATACACTGGGAGAACTGGGAAAAGAGTAGGACCTCTTGATCTGACATTCAAATCTTGTTTCTCTTGAAAGAGTGTGAAGAATAGGAATGGTGAGGTGGGAGGGAGCCAGCCATATAGACATTAGAGAGTATTGTTGCTATTTTCAGAAGTGTCTGGATCCCCACAGCTAGCTATGGTAAGCTAATGTTCCCAAATCCCTTGTTCCTGGCCAACACAGGCAAAAATCTTGCTGCAGGTTTGCTCAAACTTTTGTCTTCTGTGGTCATAGACTTCAGATGGTAAGTTCAGATTCTCAGTACCGAGATAAAACTTAACAAGAGGTGGGATCTGGTAGTAAAATTCCCAGGGTGCAATGCCCAGAGCTATCATTCTGGGAAGGAGCAGCCTTAAACACAGACGTAGCTGGCTGTGTGGCTTCTCTCGCTGCTGTCGGTGTAGCTGTTGCAACACAAAAGTCAACATACGGTGTGACAGTGTCTTTGCAGCAGGTGATGTTGGTGTTGTTCGTACCTATTGCTAATGATGCTACTTGGCTGCTTGCTAGGAGGAAGAACATTATTCAGCATTGACTGAGGAGTATCTTGGCTTTTTTCACACCTTTAAAAATAAACACGTGGTCACAAGTCATTGAGATTATCACCTCTTTTGACTGCTTGACCTTGCTAAATGTGAATTGCTGGTTCTTGTGAAGAAATGGTGCGTTTCCTGCAGCGAGGCAGAGCGAGGAGCAGGACTGCAGGTACCCGCGTGCCAGGCTGGTGCTTTGTGGACAGGAGTAGGAGGACGTTCAGAAGGTTGGATATTGTCAGTAATCTGTTTGAATATGGATTGTCCTGAAATTCAATGGATGTTCAGTTCTAAAGCATTTTAGTTTATGGGATATTTGGTTTTCCTTTTTTCGGCATACCATAGGCAACCGGTATTGGCATCCACAATAGAAATGACTCTGCACGTTTGGATCTGGGTGCTTAGGTTCCCCTGCATCATTTACAAATACATACATTTCAATTTCACTTCTCAAGATGCTTTGCCAGCAAATCTTACGGGATCCTTGCTAAATGCAAAAGAGAACACTTTGAATCAGCAAAACAGCAAGGCTAACTGAACTCAGATGAAAAGAAATGAGCCTTTCGGTGTCCTCCGGAGCCTGCCAAATCACTAAGTGCTGCTGATGACTAATGACACACCATTAGGGTGGCACATCTAATGCAAAGGCTGGCAAGAGTTAGCATGCAGAACGCCGCAGGAGGGGCACCCTTGAGCGGGGATGGAGGGCTGGATAGATGAAGGGAGCCATAGGGCAGCGGCAACATGCGAGCTGCTCCCTGCAGCGCTCTGGAGACGCGTGGCTGAAGCGTGTGGATAGGTTTCTGGATCTGCGGTGGAGGCAGGAAGCACTGGGAGAAAGCTTGGTCCCCGTAGAGTCAGCAGCAAAACTCCTGACTCTTTGAGATAAATGAGGAATTTACCCCTAGTTTGTGAAAGGAAGAAGGGTTTGAAAAGCGTGACAAAGGTGAAGATCCAAAGAGAAGCATGCCTCATGTTTTCTGTTGATTATTTCATTCCTCATCTCTCTGACCTTTCTGATCACTCTAAATTTAATATTTAGACTTCAGGGCTAAAGCTTGAACAATAAACATAGATACTTCTCTCTTCAGGCGAGCTGGCATTTGATTCCTTTTTTTTGCTATCTGCTGTAACATTCCTGTAAGCCCAGAGTAACTGCATTTTTTTGACTGTTATTGCAATGATTTTCTTACAGATGAGATTGCCCCTGGGCAGCTTTTCATTATCTCATCAGCCCGAGAGCGCACCCCCCAACTGCATTCTTACTGCTTGTCAGAATTTACTGGCATGTCCAGAAATTGCCCAACTAGGGTCGTGGTCTATATATTTCTTGTCTTAGATCACATTATTTTGCAGTTAGATCTTTCAACACCGGCATATTTTTAAATAACGTTTTCCCTGACGCTGCAAATGGTGCAGAAAGTTGCAGGCAGATGGCCGCTGAATTGAACTGTTAGAGTTGGGGGCAGGGGGCTGGGTCAGCAAGCCTTAATACACAAGGAAACTATTTTTACGGTGCTACATTGAGAAACGATTGCAAAAACCTCAACAGTGCAGAGATGTGTCCTTGGTCATGCTGTAAAGGTCAGCGTCGGCTTGCTGGGTGCATCAGTGGGGGCTGAGTGTGCAAGCACTGCTCCAAAGTCTGTTTTATGGGCAGGTTTTCTCACGCATTTCACTGGCACGGCTTATATTTGTTCTAGTTTCTCTTCCAACTTCTGAAGTTAAATTACAGATACAGCAACAAACAAACTGTGTGTTTCTTCTGGAGCAGTCTTGAGGCGCATCAAGCCTGGGGAGCTCAGGAGCTCACTGAGAGGTCTGCACCAGGCATGAGGTGCTTAAGTCACCATTTCATCAAGGCTGGGAAAAATGTTTTCAAGGGTTTTCAAGGTTCTTTTAACAGAAACCAAAACTTTTCCCCAGAAATGCATTACATCTGATTGTACTTTTTATTTTACTAAAATCCAAATGGAACTTTTGACCTTCCTGAGAAGATAAAGTATGTATTTTTAATTTGAAATTATCTTTTGTTTCACTTTTCTTTTCAAAAGCACATATAATAATGTAAAATACCATATTTGGTTATCTTGAAGGCAATAACAAAATCCCAGCTTTCCGATTCAAAATAAAGAGAAATTCAAACTAAACATTCTTTTCTGTTTCCATTTTAAAGCTCAAATTCAAGGTAAATTAAAAAAAAAAAAACTAAAAAGAACCATTTTGTTTGAAAAGCTGAAATGAAACATTGTGATTTTTTAAAAGAAAAGGAATATCTTTTATTCAGAATAAAAACCCCCATAAATTTCTGTGCAAATTCACAAACTGTTTTTAAATTAAATTTTTAAATTTTACCTTCAAATTCTTTTTGCACTGCTGCACTAGAAACAGTAATGCAGTAATGATTTCTGGTCAGCAGTATCTTGAATTACTGGATTTCACATTATTTTTATTATGGGTTATTTTTAGCGTTAAGATTCGTTTATGGCTAACATGAGAACAGTAGCTATTTAAACAAAACTGCATAACATATTGTCAGCTTTCACACTACATAAATTAAACAAATATTTTCTCATATTACATGAGAAACAGATATAGTAGGGTGTTTGGGGTTTTTTATCATATAAAATGGTTCTGAAAGTGTCTTTTTTCAGTGGTAGTTTTGAGGAGAAACTTGCAATATTTGCTAATATAAAATTGAGGAAATATGTAAAACAAGGAGGAATGTGGATGTAAGGACCAGAAAGCTGTGCAAGCCAGCCTCCCAGCCATGCCCACATGTGACTGCCCAGGGCTGTCCCTGCTTCTGGCCTCCCTGTTTCTGGGTGCAGCATGGAGGCAAACACATCATTTTTGGGCGCTACTTCTGGGGCTGCTTGCGTTGTTTTCCCGTGTGTTCCTTATAAGCGGTTGTGCTAATCAGCTGATTTATGGGTTTCATTTTCCTTGTTCTGCAGCACTGGAAAGGAATGACGACGTCTCTGTTTTCTGTTCATACGTGCTTTAAAATTAGCTGGTTTTGTTTTTTCCCGTTTAACCTTGGTTAGAGATTTTGAAATGTTTTTTCCTGGGCTTTTCTCACGACGTTTCAGTCTTCTCACTGAGCTCAGTGCATACAGAAGTTACAGTTAAATCTTAGTTTCTTTCTTTTTTTAAGCTGGGGTGTGTTTTTCCCCTCATGCAAGTTCCTATTAATACGAGAGTGCTTAAGGATGAACTGTAGTTTCTGGGGCTTCTGCCATCATGACCCAAGTTGTTTGGGGTTTGCCCTCTCCGATGGGTTTGTCAACAGAGGTGGTCGACCTGAGCAAATTTAAATCAATCTTTTTTCTGCCTGTCAGTGGTAGAATGGTCTTCTGGTGCTTTTACTTAAGTGTTCTGTTCATGTTATCAATTACTTTTTAAAAAAAAAGAGCAAACCCAAAATTCGACCTGTTGATAGGGTGAAGCATTGTGCCTAAGCCAGCTTCTTTCTGCACAGCGGAAAAAAAATGAAACTCTGGTGTTTTGAGGTGGTATTTTTTCACAGCATATACAGTTCCCCTAAAAGGCGATGCTTTGGGAACCACCAGGAATCGGGTGGTACATTTTTCTAGGGCTCGGTGTACACGGCTCGTAGTACATGGGAAAAGAATGAAATCCCCCCAAAATCATAGTCATATGGCCAAACAATCTGATAGCCAGGAGTCCTCGGCATGAAACTGTCTCTAAAAGAGGGCTAACAGCTGCACCTTGTGGGCTTGGAACGCCTTGCAGAGATTAAGGAAAGAAGCCCTTTGTCATGAGACTCTCTTTCATTAACTGACTTTCAGAAGTTATTGGCAGGGCTTTGTCTTGTCAGAATAGATCTTTATTTTGGGCTAGTAAAGATGAGGGCACGTTTACAATGATGACTATGTAGAGAGAGTATTATTTAAGGATTTCTATTCATTTGCATGTCAGATTAAGGTCCTATGCCATTCCCTGTGTGAATTAAGCACAGATAGCAGTTATGAGAGTTACGAGCTTTTCTCATGGATTTCGATGTTGAATTGCAGTGGAATCTTATATTGTCAGGTGAAAGTGCCCACTCCCATACATTAATATCCTTTTATATTTGGAACGGATCTAAAAACAGATAACACATTGTATATGCAAATAATGAGCCACCAGAGCCGTCATCCCAACTCTGAGCAGAGCAGGTCTGGGGTGGTGTGAGCCCGCGGGGCTGTCCCCCCGGCACCTCGCAGGTCTGCAGCAGCAAGGTGGACCTGGACGTTTGGAGCAAGTTCTTGCCCCCAACGGCCTGCCCAGCCCCTCTGCAAGGTGTGATCACCCGCGCCAGGAGTATGCAAAATGTTGGTGAATTTGTTCCTGAAAATCTGTGGTAAACCAACGCAGTATACCAACATACACCAATTTTAATCATAGAATCATAGAATGGTTTGGGTGGGAAGGGACTTTTGAAGATCATCTAGTCCAACCCCCTTCCCGAGGCAGGGACATCAAGCACTGGAACAGACTGCCCAGGGAAGTGGTTGAGTCGCCATCCCTGGAGGTATTTAAAAGACGTGTAGACGTGGCACTTAGGGACATGGTTTAGTGGTGGACTTGGCAGTGTTAGGTTTATGGTTGGACTCGACGATCTTAAGGGTCTTTTCCAACCTAAGTGATTTTGTTATTCTGTGATCTTTCACTAGCTCAGGTTGCTCAAAACCCCATCCAACCTGACCTTGAACACTTCCAATGATGGGGCATGCACAACTACTCCGGGCAACCTGTTCCAGCACTAACTGAGTGCACTGAGCTGCAAAGTGCCAGGTGCACGTGCTGCTTTGTAGGCACCAGACCTCTCCTCCAGGCATAGGATGGAGCCATCTCCCCCATCCTGCTTCATCAGTCAGAGCCCATGGGCTCGTATCCTCAGTCCCAGGGCCCAGCTCTTGCTGCCAGCCACCCTCTGTCCCCATCCCGTGCCCAGTCCCTGCAGCAGGGATTGGGGGAGCCCCCCTGCTCTTCCACACCTGCCTGTGCCGGTCCCTCTCCTGCTCTGTGCCCCCCGCCCCAGTTCAGCCCGTCTCCCGCAGGAGGGTTTCCTGAGAAAGTGTTCTGAGGAAACCGCTGTCTTGTGCAATACTTTGGTAAGGAAAGAAAATTTCTGTGAAGGAAGTGGATTTTCAGCTATTGGACTTCACATCAAGAAGAATGATTAAAATGCAAAAATAATGTTCAGCCGGAGGGTAATGGGGTGTGCTGATGGTATGAGATAGGCTTCATGGTATTTCAGTGAGAGGTTAGCTCTCACCAGTATAATGTACTAGTTAGAAAAGGAAATAAAATGCATTTGCATCGCCAAATGTGAGTGACTGTAGGGTTTATAAACATGGTCAGGGCTTCCTTGGTTCTGACGGATGATAGTAAGGGATTGTTGTGACTCCGCTACTTCGCAAGATCCAGAATCCAGATTTAAAGTGTCAGTGTATCACTTTTTCATAATATTGCGAGTCTGTTCTCCAAAACTTCCTCAAGGTGTTATTCATGGCTGCTTTCGCAATTTTTCATCTCAGCTAAGATGATTGATTAAAAATAGAACAACTGCCTTTAAGCTTTCCCATGGCGCTGTTCTTCTACTGAATTGGTCTTGCCTGGACTCCTCTCCCTGATACATCTATTACCCTGGGAGGAGGCGTGCTGCTGCCACGAGTGCTCGTGAGAGGAGTGTAGCAAGGAGCCTTCACCAAATATTAGGAAAATTAATGCTGAGCTGGTAAGCCCAAACATACAGAGCAGAAACCTCATTATAATTATTCTCTTCCAGCGCAGCACAGCATGTATCTGGAATTATATAAAAAAAAAGATTTTACAGAATTTTTCATGCCAAGGTTGCAAAAGATAAGTTATTTTTAAAATTTCTTTTGGGGGACGATCTTTAAAAGCAAACAAGTTTTGACAAAAACTGTTCAGCAGATATCTTTGTATTTATGTATTGGAATATGGTGAAAATTGCAAACTAATTATTAAATACAAAGTACTCCTTTTCTCTAATAATATGTTTTAAAAATAGATCCTGTTACTACAGAAGACATGAATATTTGGTGCCCCTGATGTCCCTGGGGTTAAAAGGGCTTTATTAAAATTGTTTAATACTACATGTTACAATTTCCTCTCTATTTGTGATGTGAACATTTTATTACTTTGGCCTAAATGGTAAAAAGTAAATACATCCCCAGCTGGTGTCAGTTGCTAGGGAGTGAAAACCGGCAGCCCAGCCTGCTGTTCAGAAAGATCTTCACGCTTGGACCTCAGAATTGCTTTGCTAAAATATGTTAAGAGTGAATAAGCCCTTCCCATCTCACCAGCTAAGTAAGTGTTGCTGCAGAGGACATCCGACCCGAGTGAGAGGTTCAAAGAAGACTCTATCTTCTATTTTCTAGAACCTCTACTTTCTGCTTCTATTTTCTGTTTTCGGTGCGGTGCTGCTGTGGAGCCCGGCGCTGCCATGCCGTACCTGTACGCTCACTCACCGCCTGGGACAGGCACGTTCGTAACTTCCCAGAGGTACTTGGAAAGTACCCTTGCAAAGTCGTGTTTAACACTGAAACTGAGAAGCACAATCCATCGTGTTGGTATTTCAAGTTTTGCTTAGCAAAACCCGACAGGCACGATTCACGCTGCTGTGCCAGGCGAATGGGTGACGTGGGCTGTGGGCGAGGGGTAAAGCCATCTCCTGGGGCAGGCTCTTCACAATCTGCTGATCCCGGGCGTTTGTGGTCTAGGGGGGCTTGTGTTCTTTTTTCCTGTTACCACTTCTGTGAGCAGAGACGCAAACCAGCCTCAGGAGTCCTGAAGTTTTGTGATGGATGTGACATGATGTCCCACTCCTTCCCCGGGGGGTTCCTCATCCCACAGGGTGTCCCTGGTCGCACTGGCATTCACCAGGTCCATGCTTAGGTGCCAGCTTTTCCCAACATCTCATTTGGACACTCTATCTGATTGCGTAAGTCAGTCCACGGGGTTGGTCAATGACTCTGTTCATGTTGCCACTTGGGAAGTTTTTTTTTAAATACCAGCCTGGCTGGTTCAGCAGGGTCATCTGGAAGGGGCGCGCTGGGCTGTCATCAGCCCAAGTACTCACTGGAAGTAAAACCGTCATGTGAATAATGGTGCTCACAAGGCACTCAGCGCTACCCCTGCCCTGCCTTGGATAGCTGCTCTGGGTTTTTCAGTATCACTTCTTCAAAATAAAAAAATAGCTGGATGTAGCCCTCCACTGTTTATATCTTTAAACTATTGTTATTTAAAAGATAGTAATGTTTGCTGTCAATTAGATGGCCACATGGTTGCTAAAGCAGATGTCAGTACTTTCCCTTGGGAGGATGGCAAGAGGGGATAAAATATTTGTGCATCCAGAAGAAGTTAACTAATACTAATTCTGAGCTGTTGCACTATAGCCAGAAATAAAATTGCAGTTTTCTTCGTGTGTCAACCTCAGTTGCTGTATATTGTAAATCCTGCAGGTCTGATTCTCTTGCATGGCATTTGTACAACACACTGCCTTCGTGCAGTCACTTCTGATTTACAGATAGAAGATGCTGTTTGGTGGAAGGCAAATCTGTTGAGACTAACAGGTTTATAGAATGCTATCTATTCCCATTGAAGAGTGAGAGTAATACATGAAATTATATGAAATACATGAAAAGCGAGGTGGATGTCAGTCTCTTCTCTCAAGTAACAAGCGATAGGACAAGAGGCAATGGCCTCAAGTTGTGCCAGGGGAGGTTTAGATGGGATATTAGGAAAAAATTTCTTCACCGAAAAGGTTGCCAAGCATTGGAACATGGTTGAGTCACCATCCCTGGAGGTATTTAAAAGACATGTAGATGTGGCACTTACGGACATGGTTTAGTGGTGAACATGGCCGTACCAGGTTAATGGTTGGACTTGATGATCTTAAAGGTCTTTTCCAACCTAAACAATTCTATGATTCTATGATTCTATGAAATGACCATAGCATGCATGAGTTTTTCTGGATGAATGCTGCTCGCATGAGAGGCTTTACTTGCTAACTCAGCTGACCTCTCTGGTCACCTCCACCTTTCTCGTGCAGTTGAACTTTGTGAAGAGATTCACAGAGCCATTGTAAAATGAATTTCAGTGTAACAGAATGCAGATATGTAATTATACCTTTTTTTTCCCCCAGCTGTGAAGTGTGGTATTTTCGCTTATTCCTTTTTTTTTCTGAGAAGATCCAAACACAAGGGATGGCATCTTTCAGCAATGAGTATTGCGTGATGGTTTGTCGTGCCAGCTTAGAACAAGTGCTGCATACTGCAAGTTTAAGAGGACAAGTTGGGTTTAATAATTGGTTTATTAGAATATTCTGATATTTTTGTAGCAAGCAGGCAGCAGGCCTGCTGTGGCTCTGGCAGCATTTTCTGTCCTCGTGCTCTCTTGAGAACTGAGGAAGGTGTCTTTGCCCTGTGAAGCAACGGGCATTTAAAGCAAGCTCGGTCACGTATGTGTGGTGTATTGGTTACGTGTGTGATGTCTTACAGGATGGAGCTGCTGAGGGGACTAGGGCGAGGATGGGGCACTTTTCTTGGGTTTTATTTCCTTTGTTTCCTTGTTCAAATTTCAGTCGAGGCAGAAGTCCAGTCCAGGAGTGAGCAAGTGACTGCTGTGCAGCTATTTGAGAAGTCCTGAGCAGCTCAGCTCTTCGTGCTGTCCCTGGGAGTTAAAAACGTGCACTGTCCTTCAAAAGCAACCCCGTCTGCCTCTCTGAGAGCCTACAAGAACTGGCTCTCTGTCTGGTTCTCTCTGATCCAGAGCATATAGCACAAAAGCTGTCTCTGGCAGTCTTAGAAGAGAAGCCAAAGTCTGCCTGCCTTGTGGATCGTCCTGATTTCTCATTGTTATAGATGATTTTTTATTTATTTATTTTTATGGAAAACATGATTAAAACACATGAGCTAGTCAGGAAGCAGAAATGTATGCAGCCTCTCCAAGTAAAATCTTTTCAATGAGAAAAGGACAGGTTTGGTTTCCAGGCTTTCAGTTCAATTATCTCAAAAGCACTAGATGTTTTGGAAAAAAAAAAATTATTTAAATAGATTTATTATTCTGCCAAGATTTATTTGAATTAAAATTCCCAATTTAGGGAGGCAAAGAGTATAATTTAATTTTCTGAATGATATTGAAAGGTCCCTTGTGAACTGAAAAGAGATGGAGGAATAAAAAAAATATTTTCCTGTCTTTCATTTGCTCCTTTTTTAGGACAGTAAGAGATGGCAGGTGGATAAAGTCTGACAAAACACCTTGTGCATTGGCACAGAAGCAACATAAAGTCTTTCAGACATCCATATTCTGAAAATCAGTTATTTTCAACTCTTAAAGTGGAAACACAATATAACGATGCTTCCAGGTCTGCTGTTAAAATGCATCACTTCTATTTATTCACTCCAGCCCAGGTTCGGGGTTGCAGCTGACTGTGTGCTCAGCAATAACCACTTTAGTCGTCCCGTGCGACTGCTCAGAGATTTATGTTTAAGCATGTGCTCGCCTACTTGTTGTGGTAGGATCCAAGTGGCGTTGTAGTATCGCAGTGCGGAAGAGCAAAGTGTTGGCATCAGGAGGTTTGAGAGGACTCACTGTGCTGCCAACTTCTTGCCCAAGTTTCCCAAAGCCCGGGGGCAGGAAGGAGATGGGCCAGGAGACCTCGTCTCCAGCAAGTCCGTACAGCGCGCTCTTGCCACGAGCTGTGCTGTTCAGGGCACGGCTGTGTTATCACAGGTAAGAAGTATTTTATAGAAGTGTTTTGTTTAAAGTGAAATTGTAGCCTCAGCAGTTGTGCGGTGTTACTGAGGAGAGCGTGATCTCTGACAGAGAGACCTTTATCACCAGGGGAACTTTTGATTCTGCGTTTCCTTGTCATTCGTTATTTCTTGTCGTTCCCATCTTCAGTCGAACGTACCTTTGTTTATTCTCCAAGACCACACGCACCAGCGTGACAGCTGTGCGCAGTGTGTTTATCTGCCAGGAAGGCAGACCACAAGGAAGGATGCCCTTGAGAGAGAGCCATTTTGAGATGCCTCTGCCTGAGTGCAGCCGCAGCTCCCATCTGCAGCACCCAGGCAGTCTGTCCGGTGCAATCCCTCACCCCTCCTGTTGTCTCTCTCTATTAACGGCCCTGGCAGCTGAGAGCCCTGACCTATGCACTGTTTTGCCCCTTACTTTCCCTCTGGGCATGGACTTGAGAATAACATCTTTTTTTTGCCTTTTCATCCTTTCAGAGCATGTCCAGATGCATTGACTCTTTCTTCTTATGCTGTCCCTGGGTCAGAGTCTTTCGCACGCACCCTCTCTGAAGCTGTTGCAGGGTTGCTCGGGGGGTTCACGGCTGAAATGCCTGGACTCCGGCACTGCCAGCTGCACGTCCAGGCAGGCTCCCCGGCAACCCAAATCCAGTGGAGCATCACCTGCCAGTTGCAGTGGTGGGTGCCTGCTCCCTTAGCTGTCACCATTCTTGGCCCCGGAGCCTGCATCCCCTCCTTGAGCTGGCGGGGGCTTGCCTGGTCCTCAGCACATCTTCGAACAGTCAGTAATGTTGCCCATAGCCAGCTGGCAAGGACACGCAGAGGGAGAAGCGAAGGACAGGAAGGTCCCTCTGCCATTTCAGCCTCTCAGCTGCTCCCCAGCTTCCCTTACCTGGTCCTCCCTTTCCCTAATTTCGGAAATCGGAAAGGAGCATGACACTCATTGGTCTGTTACCATCACTGTTTTAGACACAAATCCAAAACACAGCACCCTACAGGCTGCTATGAAGAAAATTAACTCCACCCCAGCCAGAGCCCGTACACCAGTGTTTGTGCGGGGGTGCTGCAGCTGGTCACATCTGGCCCCAGACAAGGCAGTGCTTGGGCAAGGCTGGGACGCCGGGCGTCCAGGCAGGCACAGAGCACTGACAGCTGATTTTCCAACGCCAGGTCGCAGGTGCAGAGAACAGTGCTGGGTCCTGGAGACAGCGTGCGGTACGACGGTTTACAGGAGCTGCTGTACATTACCATGGAATAGGATGCTACGCAAGCAGGTGGCAGGGGTAGAAAGAGCAGCCCTGTGTTGTATTCAGTCACATCCCTTTTAGAAAGGAGGTTTGCTATGCAGTAATCCGCCCCCCCCTCTGTTTTTTTGTAATAGGCAGAGTGGAGGTATAGAGCAACCAGCTGCTCCCAGACTGTAAACCCCTGCACATGTGGAGGGTGGTCACTGCAGGTCGTGAGTTGACCCCCAAGGAGGTACTTATGTGAATAATCTCTCACCAGTGCAGGCAAGAGATTTGCTCATTTGTACCTGATCCTATATGTTTAGTTGGGAGTTTAAACTGGAAAAGAGCTACCGGATTTGTCTGATGTATGACTGTATGTTAATTGCCATGGTAACCGCCGCATTTCATGTGCTCAGGGCGTTTCCCTAAATTCTGCAAGCAGCTGTAGCTGTGGTTATTTATGCAGCTCAAAGTCAAGTTTCATTAAACCTCTAGCTGTTTTGTTTTTTCAGCATGTCTTTTCCTTTTCTTACCACTAGCCATTTTAGCTCTGCATTTTTCTTTTCCTTTCCAAATATGAGTGTAGTTTTGCAGCATGGGCTGTACTGGAACCCTCTTTTAATTACAAGAGCGATCATATTCTAGAACAACTCTTCCTTGACACAGAAAGAGAAGAGTAGCACTGGAGGAGTTGTCATCATTTCGCTCACTTAACCTCATTTGGGAATTTTGAAGTCTGCAAACAGTGTTCCAGGTCAAAGATCCTGAGCTCCCACAGTCTCATTAAATTACTTATTATTAAACGAACATAAATCTTTTGGCTTGGACTACTTTGCTGTAGCGTACAGAATAGCATTGTGTATTTTAGGGGTTTAGTGCTGCTGGGAATTTTAATACTAAGCCAGCATCCATCTTTTTTGGATGCTGACTTTTTTGTCCCTTGTTTCATACAAGGTCATCTGTAATAGCAGAGCTCGAATTCAGGAAAGCATTTAGGAGAATATTAAGTATACTTAGGTATGAAATGCTGAATTATTTTTGAAATAACTACCTTAATTAAGATCTAGAAGCTGCTTAGTGGACGCTAGGGCATCAGTAGGTAACTCATTTTGCAATAAAAACCATGCTCGCATAAAGTTCCTTTCTTTGCTCTCCAGATGCTGTGGAGACTAGTGATACTTGCTTCCTTAATTTCCCCAGTGTCTTCAGACAGAGTTATTTAGGGACCTCTGGAAATCATCTAGTCCAGGCACCTGCTTAAAGCAAGGCTAAATTCAAAATTTGATCAAGTTCCTCAGGGCCTTGTCCCAGTGAGTTTTGAGCATCGCCAAGGATGGAGACTTCTCCACGTGGCGAGGCCCTTGTTCCAGGGCTGTGCCTTTCCCATCATGAACTAGCTGGGCATTGGCACCAGCAGTGAGATGGCTCCTCAGCCTTCCCTCCTCTGAGTCGAACAAGACGACTCCCCCAACCCCTCCTTTGCAGTCCCATTTGCAGTCCCCAGCCACCTTTGTCACCCTCCACTGGATCACGGCAGTATGTCAATGGTTCTTTTGTATTAGGGGTCCGGTGCTGGACCTAGTGTTACCGGTGCTGAGCTGACTCAAGGCCAGTTATATACAGAGGACTTACGTTGCCTTTCATCTCAGCTGTCCTCCTTCCAGGCCAGCATTTAAAATGTCTTCTCAGCGTGAAAGTAGGAAAACACATATGTCTCTACATTATGCTCTGTCTTTTAAAACACGAGGGAGTCAGCATCCCTGCTCAGTGCAGAAGTCAGCGTGGGAATCAAAGCACGCCCGGTGGGGTAGTGTCCTTACCCTGCACCTAGCTAGCTCACTTGGTCTGCCGTGCCACCTTGGCATGGCCCTGCTGTGTTGGGTAGGCATGCCCTAAGGAAGAAATGAAACAAACAGCATTATTGCTCCAGGAATGAGAAATACTTCTTTTATTTAGGCTGTGTACTATAGCTCCAAATCACGGCTGTGCTTTCTGAGAGTATGGAGTGTGAAGGGTAAAACTCCATTAGCTTGATCTAAGGACAGCTGCGACACTGGGAAGACTCTGCATATCTCCCAGAGAACCTGGGAAGCGAACAGCCTTTTAGTTTCCCTGGTCACTGTCAGAGTGTTGAAAATTATTTGTTGAAAGTAATGAACTTCACACTATTGCAGGGACCACAGATTACATGCAAATTGCAAACATGGTATTTTAATGACAACAATCCTTGGTGTTGTCTGTTGTGTCTCCTTAAGTCAGCAGAAGAATTTCCATTGACTTCCCTTGAGGGTTTTGTGTGACAAGTGTCTGCTGTTATTATATTGACTTGATGGTTATTTTTTATGTAATAGCAGAGTTTAACTAAGAAATGCCAGATTCCTTGCTTTCTTTCTACCAGTGACATTTTATGTTCATTAATGATACATCTAAACTAGAGAAATAAAAATGAGAGCAAATTGTATTGTTAAACAAAAGTTGTTTTAGCTATCAGGAATATGCAGACATGTCTGCAAAACTCCACTGAAATTCAACAAGTAATTAAGCTTATCTCCTCAAACATAGGATACTATTATTAGCAAAGCATTTCATTAGCTGTCCGTTGCGATAGAGCTGAAAGCCAAACACCTCATCTGGCATTTCCCAAGTAGCCTATCTGTAGTTCGCAGAGCAACACTTTAAGAGATTGCATGTCACATAGAGAATAAGATTTTGTTGCAGAAAGCTTTATGATAAACTTAATTGTATTACTATTACCAGCTGAAAAAACCACCTTTTTTTAAAAGATCGTAAGACGAAATTAAACTGATCTGATTTCAGCCATGGAAAGAAGGGTCTAACAAATGCCCCAAGAAGGTGCAAAAGTCAAATAACCTTTAGGACACTTTAAATTGTCCAATACCAGTGTTCCTGCTTCTGCTCCAGCACAGCTAATGAATGAAAGAGGGGCATAAGAAGAGGCTTTTGTGCCACATCCTCTAGATATTAGAACAATTCAGGATAGGATTAAGATGAATGGCAAGGAGGAGTTGTGGATGGATTGATATAGTAAGGTGCTGTCTTCAGCACTTCTCAGGAACGTGCTCTTGAGACCTCGTAATGCCAGGAGAGACGGGATGCTGGCTCCTCTTATGCGGAGCTCAGCACTTTGCAGAACTGGGTCTACACCTACCACTTCAAGCATATTGGCCCAAATCAGGCAAGCACATGAGTGTAAAATAAGATGCCTTTACCGTTGCCTTCTTCCAAGAGATGAAAACAAGGATATTGATAGAGGCAGGAATTTTCCTACAGTTGCAAAAGCAGCACAGCCACCCCCAGCGGGAAGACTCCTGTTCTTTGGGTTTCACTGAGCCATCCTCAATATATTATGTGTCTGTGTCAGTCTCGCAGATCAAGGTTCAGGACACCGCGAGGCTCGGGGCTTGGCAGCGCTACTCCTCATCTGGCTGATGGGAGATCTTGGCTAATGGGAATACGGCTGGAGGGTGTCCCTGCCTCGCAAATAGGAATCCCACTATTAGAAGATCGAGACTTACTGGCCTAGATTATGATCTCTCCAGGACAGGGAGTAACTCCATGCATGTGTTTGTCAGCACCTAGCAAACAGCATCAAACGCAGGAAGCGCTGTCCATTGGGTTCAAAGGAGTAGCACTAAGTTCCAGCTGAAGGGCTGGTCTTCAGTAAAATGTTATGTTCGGCTTTCACTCTTCATTCCTATTTGGGGAAGAAGCACAAAAGCAACTATGTTAAGATACAGTCCAAACACTTAATTCTGCTTATTTCATTACTAAGGAGTGATAAACATCACTAATATCACCTTTTGCAGTAATAATACTGTAAAAATTTACTAATATGTGTTTAGATTTTTTTGTCAACGGAACAGAAAAATATAATTTGGTGTACATCAAAGCAACCTCAAAAAGTGTCACCCTGTTTGAACATGAATCACTCCTAAAAAAGAATTCATAACATCTGTCAAAATTATTTAGCTCCCTAACTTTGCTTGTGTTGGGCACTTAACTCTTACTCGTACAATCATTTTAATGATAGTTTCGTACTATGTTCCTATATAGGTTGCTACTGTAAAAAGAAGTAAATTTGTTAGTGCTGTTTATTATTTATGTAGCGCCCTAGGTAGACAGAAAGAAAACTGACAAGATCCAACCTCACCTTCACTTTAATTCCTAGGGAAGGATGTTTCATTATTTCCCCCCGCTTTGAAGTGCCAGGTCTCTGAAATCTCTTTTTAATGATACAGATGAAAAATAGATACGTAGAGGAAGGAGTCAGCGTGCAGAATTCGAAGAACACAAGGCGTTTTGAGGCCGTGCCATGCCGGGGGATGGGAGCAGCACCTCGGTGTTGGAGGGCGTGCGTGCCGGGTCCCCGGGCTCCCGGCGCTGGCTCTGGCTCAGCAGCCAGGCAGGAGTCTCTCTCTCTTCGTCAATGAACCAGCTGTTGCAGCAGATGATCGTGCTGAATTTCAGGTCATTTGATAACTAGGGCAGGCAGCCGGGTTTTGCAGTTCAGCTTGGGTGGCATGTAGATTAAGAACTTCATCAGCACGATGCAGAATTGCTCACGTTTCTCGGCTGCTCGGGTGGGTTTGTACTGGGGGTGGGGAGGGGTGTTCAACCAGGTCCCACCCTTGGCAGCTGGATAGCAAGTGCTGTCTCCTGCTCGGGACTTCTGCATGAGAGAAAAGTGCGGGATATTGCTAGTTTTTTGGCTTTATTATGAATGCCATTCAGAGCGGTTCTTATTTAGGCTATCACTTAAATCTGCAAGCTGTTTGCAGGCCTGGTAGGCTCTGCTTGGTCGTGTCAGCTGCTTCTTCAATGTGAATTGTGGTGCCGGCTTCCAGACTTGCAAAGAAGTGCTTATACCCATGTCAGGGAATGGCAAGGAAAGCTTCCCAATTCCTTCAGTGGCTTGGCAATACCTGAGAGGGAAGACGCGGGGAGGGGGCTGCGCATAAGGAGCCATAGAGAGGAGCAGCCCAACCATGCTCCTTGCTCAAGCTGCTCGGAAGAAAGGTGGCAAGGCTTGCGCGGGGCCAGGGGAAGGATTAATGTAAAATTCTGGGGAAAGCAGCTGGAAATACCGTGGTAATTTTCTCAGCTTGGCAGGCTTTTAAGCTTTAATGGATTCCCAGACGAGTCAAGCAGATCTTTGGTGTAAAGAAAGTGATAACCGATGATGCTAGGTTCCTAGATATTCAGAGTCAGAAGAGATCATTAAAACCATCTACTCTAAGCTCTGTGTTCAAACCTACGGTGTTCTGCCCACAAATTCTTTACCAAGTACGTAATGCCGTGTTTGTGCTAGAAAGGCATACTTGAGAAAGCCACGGTCTTGATTTAATAACTGCATGTGGTAGAGAATCTACCGCTTCCCCAGTTAAGTTTTCCCAACTGGCTCATTACCATCCCTGATAAAATACCGTGTCTGGAAGGATACACCTTGCCTCTGAGAGCACCGAGCTCGGGCACCCGCCTTGCTGATGCTGATACGCAGTTTCCAAACCGGACTGTCTGGTCATCTCAGCGCTGGGCGGGATGTGGCCAGCCTGCCGTCCGCCTGGGTGGAGAGGCACAGAGCGGGGCTAAAAGAGGGTGCTGGGGAGCTGAAACGACGCTGGCGTAAGAAATGTGGGAAGAAAGGCAGGGCTGCAATAGATTTCAAGAAATAACCTTGAAGAGCCTTTTTGGTGTGAATAAGGCAGGTTTTAATGTAATTTAGAAGGCCGTATCTGCCCTCTCTCTCCCCCAGCTTCTCATAATGTGGTGAAAAGCATCTACAATTTGAAATAGTAAGAATTTAAAGAGAAGAAGAAAGAGGAGGGCAGTAGGTGTTTTGGCAGAGAGCAGGCTGCCAAAGATGCCTGTCATATTAGAGGTGGCAGCTAAGACTTGTTTTCCGTGTTTCAAAGTGAATACGCCCTTTAAGGCAAACCAGCTATTTTTAACTCTCATTCTGGGAAGTCCTTCTTCCCTGTGCTGGG
This sequence comes from Calonectris borealis, assembly GCF_964195595.1. Taxonomy (NCBI): domain Eukaryota; kingdom Metazoa; phylum Chordata; class Aves; order Procellariiformes; family Procellariidae; genus Calonectris; species Calonectris borealis. The sequence goes on along the minus strand of NC_134316.1, from coordinate 14,247,164 downwards.
AGGGAAGATACGTGCCCTGTGTCACAGTTGTCTCACAACCACTCACCTCGCCAGCCTCCTTTCGATAAGGAAGGCCAGATAACAGGACAAAGTTGGTCACCCAAGCTCAGTGATTCATAAACCTCCACTCCTCATTCCGGGAGGGGGGAAGCCTGTTCCATTTAGCAGGAGACATCCCATTGTGGATGGTAAGACAGAGCCAAACAGATACTTATTTCTCACTACAAGGAGCGTTTGCCCCGTGCCCCCCACAAGGCTCGCTCTGGCATCACCCAACAGTGAGTCCCCAGCGGCGAGCAGAATGGTGAGCCAAGATGCAGAGTGATATTCCATTTTCTAAACCCTCCCTGAATCTACGGGTATTTTGGTAGAGCTTGTGGCTTAGTCTCTTAGGATTAGACTCATCCCAGCTATATTTACAGGACTGAAAGTCTGGCGTGGAGTCTCACCCAGACTCCTCCTGTAATCAGTGGAGAGACGCGCTGCCAGGGCGGATTCATCCCTCTTTCAGATTGGCACTGATAATTAAGGATGTTTTAGGAGACTGCTGACGCAACCAGAAGTTTGCAAAGCTGAAGTATTTTTGAATTGTGCTTGCTAGCCTCTTTACAGGAGTTTGGGACTTTTTCTTGGATCTCGGGCTTTCTGCATCATATGAAACGTACATCCCAGTCTCCCCCAAAATGCCTGTTTTTACTCCCAGGGAACAGCATGCACTTTCTGAACATTTTCAAGTGAATCATAATCAATTTACAAGTTGAAATTAATCAAAGTTGAGCCCTCTGAGAAGTATCAAATCCATGTCAGCACTACCTTTATACCAAATGATCTTAATAACAGTGTAGCATAGACTTCAAAATTCCCCATCAGTTAAATGATTTGAAATTTTTTGTAGAAGACAATTTTAGAAAGCAAGGTATTGTAATACAGGTATGTTACCAGTGACTATTTAATTGTTACCATACTATGGGTGCTGGCGGGCCGCAGCTTAAATAACTGGCAAGTGGGGCAACTGTCATCAGAAATGACTTACCAGCCTTCATCTTCCCTGTACAGCTATTTTGCCCCTGGCAGTACCCTGCAAAGAAAAGATACGTAAAGTGCAAGTATGTCTTTTAAAAATAGTTTAATTTGGTACCACAAACACTGACATGACTTCATCATAGCATATTATTAGAGAATAGAATCAGTACAAGACGCTCCAAAGCAGATAAATTTCTGGTAGCTGTAATCTTACTTGAGTTGACAGGGGTTTTCTGGGCTCAATCTGTGAGACTCGCATCGGCCTGGAATGCTTCTTGCTCTCTATTTCTTGGCAGAAACTTTCAGTCTTGCATCCTATTTCAAATTGTTTGTAGCTGGAAATATATATTACGGTCTAGTTCTGAAATAGATGCTGTGCCAGGTGGGACTTCTCACTCCCATGGGCGAGTCTTGGTTCAGGCACTGAACAGGGCTGTCTGTGTAAGAAATGAAGGTTACATGCTGTATTCCTAGGTTGGTCTCACTCCCTTGTACCGGTATTGCAGATACTGAAATTTTGGACAGAATCCATCAGCTTCACACAGGAGTCCCGGCTCAGTGTGGGCTTAGCCAAGGTCTCCGTGCAGGGAGCAGCTCCAGAGAGACCAAATGTGGAGACGAGTGGGGTGCCTTCTTCCACATCTTAAATCTACTCCATACAATCTTACTCCAACCGAATTGCTAGGGTATGTGAGTGCAGTGCCTGTAGACTAACAGCCATCCCGCAAGCACTGTATCCTGGTGGGAAACACTTCGGCTCTCCTCAGCACGGTACCCAGAAGTCCTTTGGAAGTGATGATGGAGACGGAGGTTGAGAGCAGAGAAAGGCAATATCAAAAATTAAAGCTGGTTCAGTATAAGCAGCTTCTACAGGTACGACAAAACATCTGACACTGATCCTCAATAAAAGAAACCGGTTTCCATCTTCAGGACTGCAGTGATCTGGGCAATGGCATGACAATGGCTTTTTTAGTATATTTTGCCCAGCTGAGGAATTTAAAAGTTCATTGGTCTCCTTCTTGAATGTTTTCCAGAGCTTGTTGGAGTACAGACCTTCTCAGAGTGCCCGTGGATAAAGACACTACTAAAATCATGAAACCAAGCACTCGGTCCACTTCATAGTGTTATTTCAGTTTTGGCACGGCCTCTCGGTTCTTACATGTCTAGTGCATTGGGAAGTGCCTCCCCAAGCATGGATAATAGGTATTAGGAAAGCAACCTTTTCAATTAAGGGCAAAATGTACAGAAATTAAAATGACACAAGCTGTATCAGCTGCATATTGGCTCCTATGCACATAGTCTGTAGATATAATCAGTAAGTGCTCAGACAGATAATTACAGTCTTCCTGCAAAAGGCTTCATGTAGGAGAGCCACCTGCCTGCTTGCTACCACTTGCAGAATCAGAGCTGTCATTTATTTTTACTGTTGTGGATTGTGGAATTACAGTTTTCCAACTTCTGTTTAAAAAAGAAGCATTTTTTAGCACGTCTCCTTTCAGAGGACTGCTGCACCAGGTAAGCGCTGGGCATCAAGAGTGATTTGTCATCCTTTGCTATAGACGCAGTAGTGATTTATATTTGTCAAAACGCAATTTGCACAATAGATTTCCTGTTGCAAGGATTACAGGAGCAGTTAGCTGAGGGAGTGTTTGCCTTCTAGCCAGCTGGTATTGGTTCATGCTCAAAATAGGGTCAAGGTTGCTTTTTATACAGGAGTAAGAGGTCAGTTGAATTGTTACTTAAAATCTCTTCAGGTGCACAACACCTGCAAGCGCTGCTCATTCAGGAAGCATCTGTCCTGCCACAGGCGAGCTGGCCTGTAACCTGTGTGAAGGCAAGAGTCAAAGAATGATAGTAAGAAATTGTAAGGTTTCTGGGGGGTTTTATGCCCAGTACCACATGCTGCATGTCAGAATATCACTTTTCAGTGACTTGCATACAGTTGGTGGCACATGTACCACAGCTTAGGAATCCCAATACAGATGTTATAAAAATATTTGGTCACAATGTTTTCAGCCACACCTGAATTTTTTTTTTCCAAACTTAGATGAACACTGATAGTGTCCAGCAAGTCATAACATTATTTGCCTAAAGAAGCAGAGGCGGTGGCTCACGTCATACTCTCTGGGGCAGCTGCTTTCTCAGGTTCTTTAATTGTATTTCCTGTGGGCCATGCTGTCATTTCACACTTCTGAGGGGCCACTTTCTTGCTGATGTGATTGTGGATCCCAGTCTTCATTTCAGAGTCAAAAGTGATGGTGGAGTCCCTGAGGGAACCTGTTCTTAGTCCGTATGTGTTCTCCTTGCAGATCACCTAAAGCTGTGCTATGCCACTTACACAGTCATATGGTGGCACTGGCTCTGCTGCCCTACTTTGTGTTTGAATGAGCTATTTAAAAGTATTACATTAATTTTAGGGTTAGGTGGAGGGAGAAGTAAGCGTACCCCCTCACTCGTTTTCCTGGGTGCACGGCAGACTTTGTTGGCAGGGTGTTTTCTGTGCAGGCGGTAAGTCTGCCGAAGGATCTGCAGGAGTTTGTTGGTCTCTATTAGATCAGCCTAAGATTTGCTGAGATGCTGTTTGACCTCAAAGGATATTTTTCAGCTTTTTATTAGTCATGAGCATATTTAACCCCTTAGCAACCAAAATCTTAGTGTGTAAGAGATAGTGTAAGACGAAAATAAAGAAAATACGGGGTAACAGATAGTCCTGGCCAAATAAATCATTGAAAGAGTTAGATGCAGTCTTATGACAGAATGAAGTTGTACATCTCTGTGCTCACAGATTCCCTCATTAGTTTGGTATATTGTTTTTAATTGCCTACATTTGTGTAGTACTGTCTTGTTTTGAAAAAGCAGGCAGTTCCCATGGTGGTGCAGGTTAAGTCAGCGCTTCAGAGATCAGAGCTGATATTTTATACCAGCCAGATGCTTCCTTTCATTGTGATATATAGGAGGAAAGTAAAGGAGAACAAAAAGGATTTGGAGTGTCCTCAAAACTGAGAATGCAATGGTTTGAACATATCTTTTTCTCTAGAAAAAGTAGAGTCCTCATGATAAAACATAGTGTAAAATTTTGTTATTTTAATGCCAATTTTATTACTCTAAATTTATTTCTGGATTCTTTTAAACTCTCAGAAAGTAATTAATTAAGACCATTGGCATTTATGACTATGGAAACCTGAATTTACACTCAAGTTTGAGTGTCATATTCCTGTTTGCTGATGTGCCTCTAACAAATTTATAAGCCAGCAAGCAGAAAACAATGAGCATATGCAGGTAGAATTTCGACCATCTGGGTGCCATAGTGAAAAAGATAGCTTGCTATTAATAGAGTTTTTGCTGTCTCAAATATTAATTAGTTAATACTTGTTTTGCTGCATCTGATGGTGGAGCATACCTGAGAGGTAACAATATTGTACATTTAAAATGGGACATAAATAATTCACAGCAACAAGTGTTAGAAAACATATGATAAGCAGATTTGCTATTAGGGTATCTCAGTTATGCTGAATATGTGTTGTTTGAGAAGGTTAGGAATGGCTCTCATATATTGCAAGATAGTTATGAACCTGTCTCCACCTGGGGTTTCACTATTCTAAGCATAGGAAGAGCCTTATAGTTTTTATTCAGCATATTCTAGAAATTATATATTAGATAAAAGTCTTACTTGCTAAGTTCAGTGGGTCAAAACATTAATCGGTCTAAATCAGAGTAGTGTCACTAAAGCTATGGAGATACATCTCCTAAACTGGCTATGAATTTGCTTGAGGAGTAGAGGCGTGGGCTGTGTGAAGTCCCCAGTAGACAGAATAATGCAAAGGCAAGGAGAAAGGAAAGAAACGGATCAAGGGACTGGTGATAAGGCAAAGATGACAGAGAATGAATATTCTGCGTAGCCTCCTCAAACAAACTGTCCATTAACTTCAAGTGGATTGTCTCTGCGAGACCTGCAGTATTTGAATATAGAAGAGGAAAGTGTTTAGCAGACAAAGGAGAAAGGGAGAAAAAAGTGTTGGGATCAGAGGAGATCAGGAATGATGGGATGATGGAAAGAACTGAAAGACAGTAGATAGGGATTTTAAGCCATACATATTTATTTCTGAATCCAGCATGTTCACACTTGTATTTTAAAACTAGTGCTCGACATTCATCGCTGGTGTAGCCCCTTGTACTTCAGCAGCTACACCGCCAGTGAACTTGATCCTGCATGTTCATTTGCAGTCATTTTTTCCCCAGTACAAGCTAACTTCCTGCTTATTCACACTTTGCATTTATTCTAATTACTTGCATGTAGGCGAACATATGGTGGTCTGACTGGGGCAGGGGGCAGAAAATGCTATTTCTTTCTGACTTTCACAGTATTATGTGAGAGTCCAGACAATGAAGTCTGGCTTCAGACACCCCAAAGCGTTGTGATAGGCGAGGAAGAGGGCCTGATTAAATATTTAAGCGGCCGGGCCCACTTCGCTGCTGCAGCAGTGTATAGATTACACCTGGTGAAACCTGGTCTGCAGCGGGGCGGTCGGTAAGTGCTGGGCATGAGGAAGGTGCGGAGAGGAGTGCGCTGAGGAGGCTGCTGCCATACTATGGTCAGCAGGGAATGGATTTGGCACTGCTTCTGCCTCTGCCACTGTGACTGCATCATCCTGTGCCGAATGTCTTGTAGGTGATGGAAACCTCCCTGCTGCCTTGCACGCCCTGTCCCTTGCATGCCGTGCTCCGGCGGGAGCTGTCCCGGGAAGGGGGAAGGAATGCTTGTGCCAGGGTGTTTTTGCATGGGAATGTTCTCTGCCACCATCCAGTTGTGCTGGGAAATCGCTTGCAGTTGTAGCTCATTGATGGATCGTTTGTCTTTTGCTTCTTTTAATTCCGGCAGGCAGGCAGTAGGATGCTGGGAAAATATTTGAAAGAAATGACCCATTAGGTTCAGATGATGCCGGCGTTAGTCAGGGCTGTTAAATCAGGAGAGGTAATTACAGCGAGAATATGGGGCGATGACTTCTGAATCAATCTGTTGGATTGCTTCTGTCTTTACTTGCTAATGAATAGCATCTGTAGTCGTGGAATAGGTATTGGTTTAAAAAAACAGATACGAGCAAGGGCAGCATTTTATACCTGCTATAGTTATCTGGATATTTACCTATTTTTTTTCTCCATAATGACCTGCCTGTGACTGTCAATTCCTGTTAGCTTTTCTGGAAATGAGGATTTGCAGGGTTGTGAAGGGTTGGGCCATGAGGCTGAGGAGGATGGGTGGATTTACTACGGACCTTCCTAGTTAGTGGGACTTTTCCTTCCCTTAAGCAGAGAGCTTGGCTTTTGGTGTTAGTGTGAATGGGATCAGGTGCTGTATTTGAATTTTTTTGTTTATATCTGTTGAATTTATTAGACTTGTGTGTTTATGTCAAGGAGGACTACCCATTGCTAATGTTGTTTTCTCATGTTTTTTCATAAATCCCTCCATTTAGTTGTGTTTCATTGAAAAGTCCTCTGCCTTCCAGCACTCTGTCCAGGTATAGGTGCCCATCCTAGTTGTCTTACAGCAGCGTTGGGGTTTAAATCATGGCAAAATGGATCTGTCGGGATCTTAACCATTAACTAGGTGCAAACTGTGTGTTTATAATGTGGTGTTTTCTATGTGTATATGTTGCTTCGATGCACATATGGGGCCCTGCTGTTCTCCATGTTGTGGAGAAGACTGCCCTGAGGAGTTTACTGTCTCACCAGAGAGTGAAAAAGGAAGGAGACACTTCAAAACTGAGGCTTGCCTTGCAAGGTTATACGTGGTGTTGGGCCAAGAATAGACCATGGTGCTCTAGGTGCCCTGGGTGCTGCACCAGGCTACACTAAACATATATATTTCTCTGATTTAATGTGTCATAAGTCTTATTGTTAAACAAAACTAGGGATTATGTTTGACAAGCCAAGTGTGTAAATATCAGGTGACTGAACTCCTGTACATGCCAGAAGCTGGGTTCATTTTCCCTGTGGCTTCAGAGATTTTCAGAGATTCAGTTTGTCCCAAAAAAAGGATTGAATTCCTGCTTTTAATTTGATGTAAGGAATTGTAAGTACAAAGTGAGTATAAACAGGTATATGCATGTATTCATGTGGAAGTACACACATGGTCACACTTAGCTAAAGGAAGATATTCAGTTTAGATTTCACGAGATGGATGCATAGGGCTTGAGACATTGGCCCTTGAAGTCAGTGGGAAAGTGCTTTCTGAGCTCAGCGATGCCCTTACTGCAGAGCACGAAGCCAGCATTGCCAGTGCTCCCTTCTCTGTTGGGACGGAGCCTGGCAAACTGTCACCAGAGCGAAACAATGCATGTCCTCCTTAAAACCAAATTCAGGAAAATATCTTTGTAATATAAGCTGTATGTTTAGATGGCATGTATTGATTTACACCTTCGGCTTCTTTGGAGCATCTACTGCCTGGGCTTTGTGTTAACCAGACCCCCATGCAGTGGCAGGGAGGTGACAGCTTCTCACTATGGCTAATGCTCTCGATTTTACAAGAGTCTGATGCTATTTGGCGTTTTTCTTAAAGTTCCGTTACTGCCTAAAGGCACGAGATTATGAGCTAATCTTAACCTTTATTGAAAAGTTTCGAACCTGGATCTGCAGGAAAATAGGCTTGACGCACATTCTAAAAATCAGAAAAGGAGGGGAAAAAAAAGAACTGAAGTGCTTGTGGGCTTGTTTATTTAACACTAATAATTGTGGAGTTTATTTAATACTTTTTTTTAGCTAGTCTTATGCTCCTGAATTTTATAGATTACTTTTTCACTTATGGCACTGATTGACATCTTGTCCCATCATCTTCCCTGTACGTGTTTATAAAGCCAGCAACATTGGAATCACACCCTCAGAAATTCAGCGATGCCTTTTTTTTCCCCTCAAAAACCCCCAACTATTCCCACAGCTTTCTGTGCACATACCATTTTTCTCAGAGCCAGAGGCAGTTCCCATAACAAAAGCAATCGGTCATCAACTAAGTAGGATGCTTACTTATCATGAAACTGCCTGCGGAAACAAGGCTGTCTCTCTGAACGCAGCAGAGCCCCCGTGCCAGCCCTGCAAAGGAAGGAGGTGCTGACGGTCCCCCCTCTGCTGCGTGGCAGGTGGCTGCCTCACCCGCCTCTATTTCATTAGCGCATAATTGAGCGGCCGCGGAATTAGTTCTTTCTTGCTCAGAGCTCAGCACAGCAAACAGAATCCCTCTGGGATGCTCCAGTTCCACCCTTCCCTGACCTGCGCGGAGGTTTCCTACACGTACCTCGCTGGCCGTACTCTCTGTTTCTTGGAAAGCCGGCGCTGCACAGGGTCTGGTCCTGTCCTGACACCTTCATTGGGCTCCATGGCGCTGGGGCCTGGTCCAGTTAGCTGTGTAGGCATCGCCTTCCGCTTTGCTGCCATCCTGAAGGTCTGGTCCTTGAAGCACTTCCCTGGGAAGTGGGGGACCGAGGTTCAGCCACCTCCCCTGCCCAGGGGGAACTGCAGCTTTCATTTCCCACCTCCCCCCGCCCCGACGAGCTCGTGCTATTCTAGATCAGTGTGCGGTTTTTTTCTTCCTGTTAGAGCTGAGCTGCTGAGAGCAAAATAATTCCCAGTTCTCATGCAATTCTTATATTTTACGTTAATCAGTCACCGGATAAAATACAGGGAGTCCCAGACCAGACACCTGGATGTCCCACCCCTGTTGCATGCCCTAACCATGGGGATGCAGTCCCACCACTCCAGGCTGCATTCTGGGGGAGATGCTGACCCCAATAGCCCTGGAGCCACCTCATTGTGGAAGGCTTCCTGTTTGCAGAGTCACCTATGTGTATTTTAAAATTTCTTTTAAAGCTGGTTGTGCTATCTTTCATGTGGAGGTAACCCAAGCTGTGCTCCTGAGCTGAGGCACTGACGCTGACATAAATGCACCCAAGGTTTGTCCTTTACATATTAAATATGATCCCTGCTGTCAGAGTGTGGTTGCTTACTGCAGGAGCTGCTTTAGCAGCGACTCATCTTCATTGCATTCAGAATGAAAAAACTAAGTTTTTCTCCTCCAGCTCAACCAAGACACCCGCATGAAAAATTATCAAATGCTGTGTCAGTGCCATGACGGATAAACAGCCAGGATCAAACAATTGCCATCATATTTTATGCAAAATAACTGAATTAACAGCTTTAGCAGTTGCGTCAAAGGCACACTGGTTTCACGTTGATGTGTTTAGTAGAACTTCTGGTGAATTGAGGATGATTTCTTTCTAATCATATTGCAGCACTGGATCTTTGCACGGCCTTTCTATTTGGTAACTCCTCTCTGGATCTCGTGTCTTACATCCTGCTCAGTGCATGTGCACAGCCGCGTGGTTGTGCATGTAGGGACCCCTGCAATTCCATTTGTTGGTTTTCCTAAAAAAAAGAAAAAAAAGGACTGTGCACAGTGCACACACCGTACATATGTACTTGCAGGAGGTGTGAACTGATGATAGGGTAGGGCGCTCCCATGTTAAGTACCAGGCTTGTTTTTCCAGCTCTGTCACTGTCCTTAAATCTTATCTATATCAGAAAGTTTCAGCATTAAATCATTAAAAACATTAAATCAGTTTCAGTTTAAATGAACAGACTTCATACAGACCCCCCGTGCTCACACACTTATTTCAGTTTAAGGAGGGCCTGTTTCATATTAGATTAAAGTAATCTTACAGGTAAAAGGTAAAAGATAAAGTAAAGCAATTGCAATTTTGGGAATGGCGCTTTTAAGAGCTTCTAAGCTGGGAGTTTCTACAATTCAGCTGGGAGTTGGTACCTGGATACACACTGCTCCTTGTCCAGTGTAGTATAATGTAAAATGAGGTTATGTAAAACATTGCTGGCGATGGTTTTAAGAGGATGTGTTTTACTTTGCATGGCCACAGACTTGCAGCAGTGTTGGTCACCAAAGGGACAAGGGAGGGAGGTAGAGAAGTTTTCTGGCACAGAGCTGGAAATGCTCATTTCACTGCACTCTTCTTGCCTTAGGTCAAACCAAAACTAATTTGGTCTGCATCAGAATAAGAGTGCCTTAGGTGACCTTTCGCATAGGTTTAACTGTGTCAGTAGCAAATCTCACCTGTAGGTAAATTGATGCAAACAAATTTTACTTGTGCAGACATGGTATCTGGGTGTAATCGAGTCACTTAACTTCTGCCTCACAGAGCATGAATGCCTTCAGCATTGGTGAAGCTTAATTAAGGCTGATAAAGTTCTTTGCAGTTCTCAGAGGAAAAGTTTGGTCCGTGTGTAAATGATGTTATAGAAGGTATTTAATGTACTCTGTTATAAATGCTGTGGAGGCACCCAGCCTGTGAATAACACTCTCTGAACCTCTTTCTAATTTCAAGTTAATGTTTAATAGGAATGAGGCAAACACTGCCTGAAAGCAGGCTTTGTGGCACTGTACCCAAACCCTCCCTTCTCTCTGCCAGGGTGGTTTTGCTTACCGTGATTCAAATGATCCAACAGGATCCTGTACGGAGCTGCAGGCACTCTGTCACATAGTTAACAGTGCAACAAAACCCTAATGGCATTAAAATTTTTAAAACTGAGCCACTAGTGACCCATGGACAAAAATGCCCGATTCGTCCGTCTGTCCGTGCTTTGCCTCAGCCCTTGCACCCCTGTCAGACGGACGCTGCCCGCAGCACGCCTAACGCGTGAGCTGTTGCACGTCAAACGAGGCAGGACGTGCGGAGTCCCAAACCCCCGGCGTGGAAGCGCCGTGGCAGCACTCGTGAGGGGCCCATGGCTCTGCCAGCTGCGGTGATGGGGCGCAGGGAGCGGGGTCATCCCTCTTCCCAGTCCTTTAACTCGCCACGGAAATTTAGGTCTACGTGACCTGCCATGTCATCCAACTCTGGTTGTACTAGCTTGGGCTCCGGAAGTGTAGGCACCCTGCTTTATCTACGTGCTTTATCTAGGCTAATTAGATCGGTGCTTTGTCCAGGATAATTGTCTCTACTAATGCGTTTGAGCGCAGCGTCACTAGCAGAGCGATGTTGCGCTCGGCTCCTGCGCCCGCTCCCTCGGGGGGCGCTGCCTCGCGGCGTGTGGCCGTGCCGGGAGGTCTCCGGCAGGTGCAGTCCCCACCAGCACAGGCCGAGGGGGCCGACAGCAGGTTGAGGCCCTCGGGGCAGAGGCAGATGTTTAAAGTGCTGACAGAGTCTCGGCAGCAGCAGCGTGATTGCCTAACAGCGGCAAGAGAGCTAAACTTACAGCCCGGCTGTGACCGGGGGGAAGCGGTGGGGTGAGGAGACGCCGATAACTCCCCCCCTCCGGACGGAGCGGGGCCGGAGCCCGCTTGATTTCACACCCACGTCGCAAGGTGGTCTGCCGGTGGGGCGCTCGGGGGGGACCGGGCAGCAGCGCAGCGGGGAGCGAGGAACTGCCCTGACTGTGTGGGGGTGAAGGGGAGAGGTTATGGTGGAGGCAGCAAAACGCACTGTTCAGCCGAGTCCCGGCGTGGGTTTGCAGGCTGGCCCCAGGAGCTGGCAGCAGCCCGGCCAGGACTCCCTCCCCAGTGCCCTACCACAGGGAACGGTGGCCCCGGCTGTACCTGAACGGGGACGCTGCGATTAGCATTGGTCAGAAATGCTTTTGACAATTGATTTTTTTTTTTCCTGTCAGAAAATGCCAATTTCTTTGAAAGATACTTCTGTGGGAAAGAAAAGCTTTGCAGGAACTTGTAATCTGGAATGATTTCTTCTGTTCTGGTCAGGATAAGCAAGTGTTTATGTCACATTCCCAGGATATAAATGACGACGGGTCAGACCTGGTGCCTGAACCTGAGCCTCCCGCAATCCAAGTACGTGCTGAAACCATCAAGCAATGAGGGAGAGCTGTCTGCCTGTCTCCCATCTCTTTTCCTCCCATAATCTGCTGTGGTTTTTTCACACAAATCATCATGTTCTGTTCATATGCAGAACAAAAATTTTCAATCATCTCATGAATTTAAAGCCCAGATGATATATTTCTGACTCAGCTCTGACTCTGTAGCCTTTCCTTAGCCCACCACATTCATCACACTGGTCCATAAGCACCACACAGGCTATAGGGGTTGCAGAAATCCCACCTGGGGGCTGCTTCCAGTGTGTATAATGAATAAAAGATCTGTAAGTGGGTTAGATTGGACCTTCTGTATTGAAGAAGCACAAAATCCTGGTTGCTCAGGGAAATGGGCCTAGTTTTGCCACTTTCTTGAGTGCATGCAGTCAGTGGTGCTTGCAGTTGTAGCACAAATGAAAGAGGAAAAAGCTGCTTGGGGCCGCCCCAGCGGGAGAGAAATTATCACATTGTTCCTGCTTGCTCGTGCCTTCCCACCGCAGCTACGCCAGAGTGGAAGCCGGAGCCTGGGTTTTCCCTCGGTGGCAGCTTTGGTCCTGTTTTGTGGCTGGCTGTGGGTCCGGATGTGGACATCTCCGAGCAGTGGCAGGGCGCAGTGGTGCAGGAGCAGCCACCGGCGTATGGAAACCATCACACCCACTGCAAAGCAGTGCCCTATGCCAGGAGTTCCCCATCGCCGTCTTTAGGGACAGCTGGGGAAAGGCAGAGAAGGTGCTGGGGCGGCTGAGCGGGGGGAGAAAAAGCAAACACGGAAAACGTCCGTGTGCTCCCAAAATCTGCCCTGAGCTGAATCACAAGATGCTTATATAAAAATGTGGTTAATTATTACAAAGCAACGAAGCGAGGAAACGCAGACATTCACAGCGTATCTCCTGCATTAATTAGTTGCTAAAAATGTAGATCGCAACAGCTGTGAAGCTGCAAACGGGTCAGTAGCAAAACCGTCTCTTCTGGTTATTGTGCTGAGAAGCGCTCTTCTCTGTGAGGCTGTTCCCAAAGGCTCGGGAAGGTTCCTATCAGGGTCGGAGGCAGCTCACAGGCCAACTCAAGAAGCACATTTAAATGAGGATGCCATCACCAAGAGCACTTACTGTTCATGTCTGCTCGGGTCTGAGAAAAAAATAAAAATGTGGAGAGGATTTAAACCTAGAAATCCACTTGAATTTAAAAAACCCTCAGTCAAACAGGTGTCTGCTGTATATGCACTGCAGAGCTTACACATACGGAACCAAGCGTAAAAATAATCCCTGCCTTCAGTATCTGTATGAGCTTTGGCCGAGCATGCTAAAAGCAAGCTCAAGGACGAGAGAAACAAGAGGCTCTACCATTATGGAGATTGAAGTTGTCTGCAGACTTCACGTCGGATGGTGGTGTGGCTGGGTCTGCCGAGAAGTCTGGACTGGGGGGGGGGGAGATCTAGCAGACTTTATGTTTCTGGCAATGAAGAGACCTGAAACTTTGGGTTGGACTTTTAAGTGTATTGACCACCCTTAGGCAAAATCTTGGTTGCCAAAACAGGGTGCATCTAACCTTTTTCTTTAGGGTTTGCAAATTGAGGTTTCATATTACTGTAGAAAAATAATTGGTTTGAATAAGATCACAAGCAGGATGCCAGAAGGAATTGTTCTTTATGGTCGTGAGTAACTCAAGCAAAACAACCACCAGTGCCAAACAGAACCGGTGTGTTTCCCCACCGGTGGCAAGGAGAGCTGTAACCCCACTGGCAGCAAAAGGTGTAACTGCCCCGAACACCCTGTTGTCCCAGGACAACTCCACATGCAATTTTCCTCAAACTCTTTTCCAACCACTTCCAATCAGTACAAGCCTCTGCAGGAACACACAACAGGTATCCCTGTTCCCATGGGCTGTGATTGACCACTGCAGCTGGTCTAGGCTTTTCCTCAGGTAGCATTATTTTACCAACTTTTACTCCACCACTTCATGTTTTACAAAGGAGGGAGGACAAGCCACCTATTGCATCTTCATCCTCCTCTTCTGTTCATGCTTGCCGTTTTTTGTCTCCCAACTTTGTTAGGGTACTTCACTTCTAAAGCACTTTGAGAAGAAAGGTGTGCTAAACAAAACTAATGTGCAGAAGAGGACATTAAAAGCATCTTAGGATTGGGTATGAAGTGAAGATAGTTCACTTCTTTAATGTCTCACTACTGGTCACTAGTAAAATAGAAGAAAAATGAGTCTGGAAAAGATTTAAATAAATGAATGATGTTTTGCTGCAGTGTGTTGATTTAAGTAAGAAATCTAAACCTGTAAAAGAGAGGAATTAGTCGTTACTCAGAAAACACTAGTTGTTACATGTCTCAAAATATCTGAGAGAGAATTAAGGCATTTGGGGGGCCGTGCAGTCATGTACCCTGTACATCTGAAAAGTTGTCTGGCTTTTTAAATTAATGTGCAAATAAAAAGATCTGCAAATTTGTCACCATTTATGTGAAAAAGTTTTGAACATCGATTATTTACTGAGTCAGGTCTGAAGTATCCTTTTGATCTTTTTTCTCTTGTTTTTGTCTGCCAAAAGGGGAGGGCATTTCTATAGAAACTATGAAGAAATTGGCAATTTCAAAACATAATTAGGAGCTTTATGTGCTTCATTTTAAGGACATTTCACACTATGAGCAAATAATAATAAGAACAAAATGCTGCCAACTGAAACAATCAGCTGGTTCTTAATGTAAAAAAAAAAAAATTACGGACTATTAATACATGGAGCTCATCTCTGAATAAGGGAGTGAAATTAAGTTATTTCAGTGAAGTGAGGGAAAAATTTTCCAGTAGCATTGTCTGAATTGGCTTGTGTTCTGCCCTGGAATATATCAGGTACTTGCTGTACCACAGACAGATTTTTTTTAAAGCCAGTGTTCATTTTGCAACCACGTATTGCAACCAAAAGCTGTGTATTTAGTTTCAAGTGTGGTCTTAATCCTACAAGCATACTGGAAAATATAACTAAACTCATTGAATTTACTAGGAGTCCTTCATGCTGAAAATTGAGACGGACTTGTTTGCAGACTCATATGCTCTTTCATTTACCTGCCTGCTTTGGAAGATCAGCTTGAGAAAGCTCCAGGTGATAAAAAGCAATAACCCCAACTGCTTTGGAAGATCAGCTTGAGAAAGCTCCAGGTGATAAAAAGCAATAACCCCAACTTCCAGATGTGTTTTGTAACGTTGCCTTAAAAGGACTTCTTTAGACCGCTTTCCAAATTGATTTGGTTGGATTAGTTTGGTTGTAAACCAACATAGCCAGTTCATAACAGTGCCCACAGGAAAAAGGAGTTGGTTTTTTTGTGTGGTGTTGCTAGTCTGGTCTTTGATTCCTTCTGCAAGTCTAGTGTTAGTCAAACTGGCCACACTGCCTCATTTTTCTGGGCATTTGGCCCCAAGAGAAGATTCATGGCAAAGTACCAGATTAAGACGGCATCATTAGAGCCTCCTCTATACTTTGACATGATTTATTGCCAGGGAAGAATTGTTGTTCCTGCTGCCTCATCCTCTGGCCTTTCTTGTTTACGTTGGCGCCTACTTTTAGTCCTCTTTCCAAGCAGAGTGCAGGCTCCTGTGTGATGCTCTGAGTCTTTATACAAGGGAGGTTTTCTCATGAAGAAATCATATGCAGGGATGAGCATGGCTAAGTCTTGTCACAGTGGAATTTGTTACCCGGAGAGGGAGGCATAACTGACTTAAGCCTTGAAGTCTTTCACCCAGAAGTCTGCTTATTAAACATCTCGCAGGTACGTGTGTGTGCACGGGAGAGCGTGGGTGTTAGCTGCACACACCAGAGCCAGGGTCCAAACCGGTGACACTGCTGACTGGGTGGAGAATGGTCCAGTCGCACAGGTTGGGGATGGGACCTCGCCTGTCTTCCTGCGGCGTTCAGAAGTAGTTTAAATTCACTCTGTAACTGCGGCTCAGGGGTAGCTCTGGCCTTCTTTCACTTCAGTGGTGAAGATGCACAGTACAAGCATTCACGCAGTAACATGGCTTCCTTGTCACACCTTAAACTCCTTACACGTGAGCCTCCTGCTCTGCGCTTCCCAAATACCTGCTAAGTTTTTTCCTCAGGCTTGCTTCCAAAAGAAACCACCCTCTCCCCCCATTCATTGTTGCCTGTGATCTTTACAAAATGTGGCATTTCTGTCTATGTGGTTTGCCAAAGGCCTGTGGCAAACAATATTGTCAGTCATGAGACATTAAAGAAGTGAACTGTCTTCACGTCATACCCAATCCTAAGATATTTTTAAATGTCAGAGCTTTTGACTCAGTGGTTGTCACTGGTTCCAATTTTGTGATACCCAAAACTGGAATACATGGGCCTGATTTTCAGAAAGTGCTGTGTTCCCTTTCTGCAAATGTTAGTCCTTAAACACATTTCAAAAATATGCACAGTTTCATCAGGATCAGTCAATGCTCTGGAATTTCTGACTGCGATGCATTTCTGCCATCTTTCCTGTTTTCACACAGTCATACTTTCTAAATTCGTTTTCAGATGACATAAAGAAGATTGAGACATATCCTTAATGATTTATGAGTGACATATTTGGGTTTGTAAGTGTTTAATTCTGATTCGCTCTTGTTGGATAACTTTTAAAAGAATGAAATTTTACATTTGAAAATGAAAAAAAAAAGGTAGACCTAATTGTTTCGTGCATATAGCTGATCTATTTCTCAGTGCAATTTATCAGGAAAATTGCTGTTGCATTTAGTAGAACTCTTATCTGTTTAGTCCCAGTTGAAACCCACCTCGTCAAATCAGTGGAACAATCCACCAAATGCAAGACCATTGTAGCTTATGTTACCAACAATTATTTTTATTTTCAGAATAATTATTTCTTTTTGAAAATGGCATGTAAGTGTCAGTGTGCTTGATTAAATGTGCAGGAACAGAGATTAAATGATCAGAGTCAAGAGGAGATGTGACTTAAATGGTGACATACGTAGTTGAGTTTTGTTGGTGACTGCCAGTGAGAGCTCAGCTTGGTGTGGATCCTGCAGAAGCAGAAGACTGACAGCGTTGTAAAAAGAAAAGCCACTTTTCTAAAAGGCTTGTTTAATCTTGCATCTCCTTGCACCTTCCATCAGTTAGCTTCTTGATGCCACCTCAGCATGAGAGCAGCAATAGTTAGCATGTATGCTCACAAACTCAGCACTGTGGTTGAATTACTGTGCAAGCACAGAATAATCCAGGGAGGTTGGATCTGAACCCTACAGAAGCTAGAAATGCATCCCAGTGCGATGGACTGTCCTTCCACAGGACATCTTTTGCAATGCTGCGGGTCTTCACCCTCACCAAGGGATGAGTATGTAGCCTACAGCTACCACAATGCCGAGTTACTGGACAAATCTGCTCATGCATTTAGCTATTGGATTCTCCCAGTGGGACTAAAAATTTACAGGAGGCGATGATTTGTCTAATAGAAAAAAATAAATTAGAAAAAAAAAGCGAAGAGAGGACAATAATGCTTGAGGTTTTCTCTCATAGTAAGATAGAGACGCAATTAATCTGAGTGGCACTGTTTTTTGAAAAGTCAGCTACATTTGCTTCCCTAATAGCATTCTGTTCTTTTTTCTGTAGGTCCAGCTGCCCAGCGCCAGGTCCAGAATGGGCCATCTCCAGATGAGATGGAAGCACAGAGAAGGTAAGTGGAGTTAATCAGTTACGGTAGAGTTCTAGTTTGTAACTTGGATGAACGTGCAGTCCTTGCTCACCAGTAAGCACTGTTCTTTTTACTTGTACCTGTTTTAAGCTAATTCTGAGTTTTCTGTAACTCTAACGATTGCTAACGATCTGTAATGACTTTTTAAAGGGTGAACTGAAGCCCTAGGTAAACTCTCTGCTCAAAGGCAAGCGTGAGGCATGCTGATGCTCAGCATTAAAACATGCTCAAAAGCATTTTGTAGAGTGTGTTTCTCAAGCTCATTAAGAAAGCCTAACCTTACCCTGTTCTGGATCACCTGCTGGCAGCTGACAGTCATATTGCCCAGGGAGCATCTGACGGACCATATACACTCTCATTAATAGCTTAAGCCATTTTGTGTATGGCTACTTCCTATATCATATGCTGTTCCTTTTATGAATGTTTTGCTCTAAACCACCGTAATAAATGAAATTGTAAAGTTACACCCTTCACCTTTACACGTATGTCTAGGCTTAGTACCGTTATTACACGTGGCCTTTTCTCTAGCTGCCAGGAGTGGTCTCCTAGACATCAAAGGGTAAGTAGGCAGGAGTGTCCACCCTTATATGCCTGTCTCCATAATCAAATTATGAGGCCCACCTCATTTCAGCTTTGCTGATTCAGCCAAGATTCCTGTAGCAGCAGTAAAAATCCCTGTAGCAGCAGTATCTTCAGCTTCCTTCGCTAAGTATAAGACATACCTGTCCCATTCTGGACATTCGTCTGAGTGGTAGTCCGTGCTATCAGAGCTGTGATCTGTCTGCTGGGCATCGGTGGTGTCCCTGCCAGCAGCACTGCTTAGCCAGGCTTGTGCTTCCTTGCTGAAGCATAGGCTTGTGCACACAAAATAAGCACCGTTGTTTCCCATATTCCTGTTCACTGCAAGTGTGTTTCTCCTACTGTATGAGAAACACCACAGAATATTCTGTCGTAACACGTATAAGCTGGTGAACCTCACTTCATCAGGAGCGTGTTGGAGTACAGAAATCAGCAGGACCTGTCGCTGCTCCCAGTTTGTTGCCTGGCATTGCTTAAATGAGGTGTCTGCATTTGCTTCTGTAACGAGAGGAGGATCAGCAAGTGCAGTTAGCCCTCCGGAGGACTTGGCTGAGTGTTTGGTTCAGATAATAAATAGCTTTGTAAGGATTTTAGTGGAACCAGACCTGCAGGGGCAGTTCAGCACCAAAGATGTCGGATGTTGGTCTGACGTGACAGAGGCTCAGTGAGCTCTGCCTTCGTTTGTAGGTGCAACCCGTAAGCAGGCAAGGTCCCCCCTTGCAGGGTCCAGGGACTGCCCTGGTCCTATGAGTAGTGTAGCTTAATGTCGCCTGCTCCTGGAGCAGCAGAGATGAAGTGTTGCAGTATATCGTTTGCATTCATGCTCCAGAGCTACCGTTCTGACTGGTCCCTACACAAAACCATGTATAGGTCAGTCAAGACAAGGCCCTTACACAGGCTGTGGTAGGTACCTAGGGTTCTCTCTTCCCCCCTCCAAAAACTGTTCCTGCGCCTTTGTGAATAACTCTGAATGGCCTCAGATTTAGTAGGGATTTACATATGACCATTAAAGGGTCAGCGGGTAATGATATTTCGCTTGAGATTTGTAAGATTTACTTTGGGATAGCAGAGCTATCATAAAGGTCAGAGGAGAGCTCCTGCTCCCCCAGAGGCAGGGGGGATGCCGCCTGTCCCTGCCGCCTGGCTGAAAGACCTGACCCAGCTCTTCCTTTAACCAGTGGAATTCACTGATTCTTCAGACCATATGTAACTCAGACCTCAAATTTAGGTGTCTGTGCATTTAAAGTGTGAGCAGCTGAACTACATCAGAAAAAAAAATTATTTTTATTGTTTTTTGTTTAGAGACAGTAAAAGCCTTTTGGGTAGGTATTATTTGACTGCTACAGGGCATATGGTTCTGGGAAAGCTTCTTTTGCTCCACTGGACTGGAACAAGCTATGCCAGTAGATGCACTTAGATATTACTGCATCTGCACTAGAGGATTTTCAGCTTTAATTATGCTGATGCATTCTTTAAGCATAGAGCAGACCTAATTTTAGGCCTAGCTTTTTTTGAACATCTTATAAGCAGGCAAGGAAATGAAGTTATGGTAACTACCCTGCAAATTTGTCTGTTTAACAGGTTTTTTAGCGACCTTTACACAAATGTTAAAAGAATATATTTTTAAGTCAGAGTGTAATTTGTCCCCTCTTGTACTTTACTCCTTGCATACTCCTTAAGCAGCCTTGTGCCAATCTCAGGCTTTATTTAGTTCCACTGGAATAGATTTGACTTCCTAAGAGTGTAAGAACTTCTCCTTTCAGCACGTGTGCGAGGGTGTGTTTGGCACTTTTTAAACTGCTTTTGCACAAGGGCAGACAGCGCTGGCATGAACTCTGACAACTTCAGATGGCGGTGGCTGACCCTTGTTTTGGGGAGCACCCTGCACCTGTATCTGCTCTGCAGCGGCTCTCGCGACTTGGAGACATCTTACCCATATTTCTTCCCTGGTCTGTTAGGCTGGAGTTTTCTAAGTCTGTCCTCCAGATAAACCTAGAATTTCCCACAGGTTTAACGAGGAAAATATATGTGTCAAGTTGTTCTTCATCATTACACTTTGCTAATAAATGCCAAGCTAAGGTAGGGGACGGTATGCTTAGGAAATTCTTAGTACATGTGTTTACAATTGAAATTTTAGCAGTGCAATTGATGCTGTTGCATATGTGTTCAGCCCATAACTATCAAGTACGAGCCAGGGTATGTATTGTAGTAAAGATTTCTATTTATTTGGTTTAAAGTGTCATAGCTTAAATGAAACCAGTTGAATCATCCAACTAAGGCTGTTCCTCAAAACTGTTTCCCCTTTGCACATATAATAATTTCCTCAGCTGCTTATAATGGTTTTCCAGAAATTGCTGGTGTTCGATGGATTGCACGTCCTGAACATAAAACCAGTTTAGGATTGATCCCTCCACAGCGAATAATTATAATTGTGGATTTTCCTGTCTCATCTATTGAATTAGAATTGAAATATGGGAAATTTGTTTTGCAAATTAAGACATTCTTTTTTCCTTACATAATGTAACTTTATTTTTCTGGACTTTTTTCTAAAAAAGCTTTTATTTGTATGTAAGAAGATAGAATTATTTAAAATTGCAGACTCAGGAGAGTACAAATAAAAATGTAACTGGGAGATCTCTCTAAAATACTACATAAGGAGTCAAAATAGAAGTGTTGCCTAGAGTTAAGCTTGCCTTACTATACAGACCATGAAGTAAAGTTGTTACAGAGAAAAGAAATCTCTATGCAGTTAAGACTGGCCCAAACATATATGGAACAAATTTAAGGCAAACTTGGCCTAGAAATCGTGGAAGAAAATGATAATAAACCTTTTTACCAAGTGTTCCAGTAAGGTAATTTCAGAGTTGTGTTTTAATATTGTTGAAATCTTCAGTCCATATCCATGCACATGGTAAAAAGCCTGGCAAATAGTCTAGTTTTTAGCTCTCAATCTTTTTAACAAGATAAATGCCAGGGAGGGTTTGTGGCAGGGATCAGAGTGACAGCTCTCTCTGAAGAAGCGTTACAGCGTGCGAGAGAAGACCTCTGCTGATAGACCCTGGGAACTGCACATCTCTGGAAAGCAGACCCTGGGAAAAGGCTTGGCAGTGCATTTCCCTATGGGACACCAGGGCTGGGTAGCATGGGAGCTTTTCCTGGGTGGGAAGGTGCCAAAAAAGCAGCAGTGCAATGTGATCTGCATTTGTGGAGGAAACGCGGGGGTCGTGGTCCCCGTGGCCACGCTGGCCGGCACAGGGGCGGCTGTGCTGGGGCGTCAGATGGCAGGCTGTCAGCCAGGCTGTGCAGCTGGACAAAACAGGTTTTGTACAGTCAGCACCTAAACGCAGATCAAGCTTCCTTATATTTTCATTTTAACTACAAGTCCTTTGGGCTCCCGATCTGTAAGAGACTCAGGATTGTGTGCTTTTATGCGAGACGCCCCTTACTCTTCCCTTGCAGTGCTTGTGCACTTCAGGTTAACGACATGCGTGGTTGCTGTGCTCTCCTGGAGCTGGGGCACTGACTGCTCCTCCTGCAGAGCCCATTGAGGAATTATCTTAAATGGATCAACCAGCCCCTGCAGCGTCCGGCAGGTGCAGGGCAATGTCCTGGTTACGCTTCCCCAACGCGTGCAGTGGCACCGCTGCCGCCAGGGAGGGTAAAATCAAACCCACCTCCATCTCACGGGAACAGCATTTCTGTGAGGGACTGGCTCACACCACCCGAGAGAAACAGCTTGAGTGCTTCTCCCTGTATAAAGCTTTTACTCAAAATTGTAAGGAATACTTAATGACTAAGGGTTTTTTCATTGCTGTTTTAGACAAGTGATGGAGCAACAGCAACAGCGCCAGGAATCTCTGGAAAGAAGAACTTCTACCACAGGCACGTATCAAACCAAGCAGATACAGTCCCTCCCTGCTTGTCTCCTCTAGTTGTGGTTGGGTTTTGCGTGGTGCTATACAAGAGCTAGACTGCTAGAAGTGGTTGTAGTTATGAGTAGATTTTAAAACATTTTCAGCTAGGGATTTACATGCATTTGGGCATGGTTGTGTTGTTTTGCAGAGGCTCAGGTCTGGGGCATGTATGTGGAGCTAGGCAGGTTTTGCACTTGGCAAAACTTGTACAGCTGAGAGGGATTTTAGGCGTACCAAGGGGGCCTGGCCATGCTTCTTCCACACCCACGAGGAGAGCAGGTAGCACAGCCACTGCAAAAGTGACTCCATGTTTCCAGGGGATGTCAGCATGAAGGAGTGGACGTGGTGGATGTGCCAGGTCAGGCGCTCCCCATCGCTCTGCAGCACAAAGCAAACTACAGCAAAGAGGAAAATATAGCTCTAGATGCTCATCGGTGGGGATTTTGTGGTCATGAAGTAAGGAGTCTTCTGTGAGCTTAATGGAAAAATATATATATTTAATGAGCTTACGAAAATCTTCTATAGCATATTAAGTTG
Organism: Calonectris borealis; assembly: GCF_964195595.1. Classification (NCBI taxonomy): domain Eukaryota; kingdom Metazoa; phylum Chordata; class Aves; order Procellariiformes; family Procellariidae; genus Calonectris; species Calonectris borealis. The sequence goes on along the minus strand of NC_134316.1, from coordinate 14,224,558 downwards.
CACTAAGCTGAGAGAAGAGATGACAGGAATAGCTTATAACTACAAAGTATGGCTTTGCCTCTCTGAAAGAAGGCAGAGCAAGCAAGCCAAGATAGCCATCTTGTGTTTGGGCTTTTGTTTTGGGGAAGTTTTTTTAGTTAATCTAGCCACAGAAGTGAACAGCTGTTACAATTTTTTAGTTTTTGTCTTGAAACCAGCTCAGACATACACACACACCTTAGTCAGCAACAGAAGTTGTTGGACTCTGTTTCAGCAGAGGGTATTGTATGCTGTTCTGCATAGGGAACATAGCCAAAATCCTGCCTTGGCATCCGCAAGGAACGGGACGCGGCTCCCGGGGGCTTCTGGCTGTCCCCTCCCTAGCTACAAGGTGGTGACCACTGTGCTCAGCATGTCCCTTGCAGCTGCCCCTGGTGCAAGGGTAATGCTTGTGATCCTGACTCAGATTCACATGGGGCTTGGAGGAGCCTCAGTGTACCAGAGCACACAGTCCTACCCGTGCTGCCAGGGTCCTGCTCCACACAGCCCTCGGTCCTGCCAAGGGTTGGAAACCCCCAAGCCGGTGCCTGCACCATCTCCTCTTTGCTTTGTTTGAGTTTCTGTTTGCGTTTACTTTGCGGTTCTTTTTTCTCTGTTCCGCTTTGCCTTGGTTTCGTTCCTCGCCGCATACCCATCTTATTCTTTCATTTGTCTTTTCTGTTCTTGTAGTTTCCACCCTTCAGATAAGCGTGTGCTCTCCCCTCTCTCAGCCCCAGTCTCCTCCTCCCGCCTGCAGTAACTGCGCTGCTCCTGCCGCTGGTGCTGTGCCCCCGCCACCACCTCATGCCAGCGCCGTCTCTTCGGCACCCGCTGTCCCCGAGTCCGCCAGTCAATCCTCTTTCAGATCCCCGCGGAGAGCCAGAGAGCCCCCGCAGCTCCTGCACAGGCACTCGGCCTCCGAGCTGCCAACGGCCCCAGGTTCCTCCCCTCCAGCCTACCCAAACTGCAGGACCGTAACGCCAGGCATCAGGCGAACCTCGCTGTCTCCACCACCTCTCCATCCTTCCCACTTTCCCGTCGCCTCTCGCCAGCCTCTCAGGCGCTCTTCTCTTTCCTGCTTTCCTCGGTCTTCTGCTTCCCCCACCACAAATGCACCACCTCTGCAGAGGGGTGATGTCCTGCAGCCGCCTGGTCCCACCATCCTGCCCATGATTCCTGTCCCGCCTGACGGGATCACAGATAAAGCAGGCCAGGAGACCTCAGCAAATGTACCTCTGAACGGCCATCCTGAAGAACAAATTGCTTTAGGCCCCTCTGGGATCCAGGTGAAAAGCGTGGACAGGTCCTTCTTTCCACACCTAGGAGCTGCACCCTCCTCCCCGCTGCCCACCATTGCCAGCCCTCCTGGCTCCTTTGGCCAGGCTCCCTCCCCATCCTCCCATCCATCATCTCGTCCTCCACAGCAGTGGTATCAGCCCATGTCACACTGTCTTCCATTGCCTCCCCCTTATGCTGCTGTATCTGAGGTGACTATGCCCAGGCGGACCCCTCCTTACATGACTTCATCAGCCATTGCCCACTTGAGTAAGTACTGATTTTGAATGAGTTGTGACCTGTATAAAGCCTTAGCTTTCAGCTATTTAAAAAGCCCCGTTGGCACTGCCCGTGACTGCTGGAAAAAGGGCTGAGAGACCCAAGGCTACTCCTGCTGTACATGATTTCTGATACCAAGGTGGAAAAGTATCTAAATCACTCAGGACTGGTCCAGGGACCTTCTGAGCTAAAAGCAAGGCAAAAAGCAAGAATTGCAGGGCCAGGGCCCTGTAGCTGGGTTGTTGCAATACAGATTCTTACTGTATTAGCCCAGAAGAAGATTTTTATCATTCAGCACAGTCAAACTGCATTTGGCAGCGAGCTTCGTACAAAACCTATATTCAGCTGGTCCAAACGTAGCAGATGGGCTCTTCTGAAGCTGGAGGCCAGGTCTGCCGTAGACTTCTTGTCTGTGTAGCAATACTGGTAGACACTGTGATTTTTATTCTTTTTCTTAAGTGATCTTCCTGTTACCAGCAAAACATGTAACATGGATTTTGTTATAGTTACCCAGAATCGCCTGTGCTTGTGTAATTTATTTCATTCTAGAAACTCTCTTCCTGGTATAAACAGCATTTATAGTTGAGAGCTTGTCACTGTAAGTATTCCAGCAACCTTTTTCATTGCAGGCAGATCAAGAGCTTGGGTCTGCCACTTTGCATATGGTCTTGATTTCTAGCGCTCGTCTAAAGCCTGCGGAGTTAGAACAGTTACGAGTAATTCCTATTTGCAATTCAGATCGTACGTTTTGTGACTTGGATCCATTCCTGTTTATAACCACATGTAATGCTTAAATGATGTGCCTAGAAAAGGAAGAAAACTGAGACATTTCCTTGCACTTTCTGCTAAAAATATTACAGCAACCACTGGAGGCTCAGTCCTGCAGCTGATGTAAGTCCTTGAAATCCACTTAGTTCAATAAAGTTATTTTAAATTCACATCAGTCCATTATTTTGACTCAGTTCAATTTTTGCCTCAGGCTGGCCTCTAGTTAGGTGTGTGTAGTTTTGCAATTACAATTAACTGTACCCACAATGAATTACTAGCTATTATGTTCATGAACCAAAGAGGGCTTCAAACGTTTGAAGTATTTCTAATAGCAGCTATGGTTCATTTCAAGAATGGAATCGGGAGTGTGAAATAATGGCAGAAGTAACCACAGAAATAAGGCAGTATTGCAGGAAAACCTAGATAAGAAGAAAACCAGGCTGCTAATGTTAAATACAGTTTCCAAATGTTCCCCAGTCAAAACCTGCATGCCTTTCAAAATAACACTTACTGAACAACTGAACCTGTGATTATGTATCAGGAGCAGCCTGTTCTGAGAGAGCGTAACGTGGGGAAATACCCTCGGGGAGGTGGATGCGTTCAACTGACCCGTTACAGACGGGCAAAACACTGCAACGGAGTTACCCACCATCAGCCACTCCAACAGGCTGCTGCTTTGGGGAGCTCTGCTGAACCTCGGGGTGCTTGGAGCTGGACCCTCCCCCCGTTATCTTGCAAGACCAGCCGAGATCGCACGCCCTCTGTTCAACAGAAAGGAGGACGTGTCGCTGTAGCCCATGAGGTGAAAAGTTGGTGTTAGTAGAAGTCCACGGGGTTGGCTGTGTAGTTGATTATCTCCATGTAGAAAGCTATGAGAGGAGCAGAAGAAGGTGCCACTTATGTTGTCTGTGTTTTGATTTCGGCACAGAATAAAACTAGCCCAGCCAGGGAGAAGAGCCAGTTTATCAGTGACAGGGTCTCGCAGGAGGACAGAACTGTAGCTGACTGACCATGGATGAAACCACTATTTCCAGTTCTTCTGCTTGGCGCTTCCTTGCATTGCTCACTCGTCATGCAGTCAGGACATGGCCTTGGGAGCAGGAACGTGACCTTGTGTACGGGCTGGAGGAGACCCCGCTTCACGTCTAATTCGTGTTGTCTGCGTTTCAGGCCCAGCACTTCCACCTGGTCATCCCAGTGGCGCTGCTGTGATCCCTGCTTCGTCCGGGGGGCCCCCGCCTCCGCCACCCCCCCCAGTCCCTCCGCCACCCATGGGAGCCGCGCCCCCCCCGCCGCCCCCGCTGCCGGCAGGCGCTGGCCAAGGGGCTGGCACTGAAGATGGGTCAGTGTCGGGGCTCGCGGCGGCTCTGGCTGGTGCCAAACTAAGGAGAGTTCAACGGGTAAGGAGGTGGCACTGGGACTGACCGATGGGCTCTGCTCTGCTGTGGGAAAGCCTGGCGCAGCTTGGTGTAATGGTCTGCAAATCCAGCATGAAACATGGTGAAACATGCTTCAGCTGACCATAAGCTGACTTTTAAATGTGAGTTTGTAGTGCAAATAAAGCTGAGCAGGGGATGTTTGGTAGAATTTCTGCTCTTCAGAAAATATTAATTAGCAAATGGCTGCAAGTGCTCATGTTGCCAGGATTTCATGACTTCTGCAAAGTCCACCATTGTGCTATCTGTTAGTGTTTTCAGTCATTATAAGTGGTTAAAACCATACCATGCTTACAAAAACCAGCGTAGACTGTTGAGGCCTCTTAGTGTGTCCACTTAGGTAAGGGTTGCATAACCATGCATAAACATAACCATGAACAAACAGCGCTGTGGGCTTTTTCATCATTTGCCCATATAGTTGCCTCACCGGGACTGTCCTGGTTTTAATAAGGCCCATGTGGGTCTTCTTCCCAAAGCAGAACACATACTATCTCTGGTTTTGGGCTGCGACTGTGATCACTGTTCCTAATAATTAGGAAAACTAATCATTAAGGGTGTGGTTGTAAATGAAACTTTTCATTAATTCCAATGTTGCTTTCTGTCTTAAGCCAGAAGATGGTTCAGGAGGGTCCAGCCCCAGTGGGGTCTCTAAGAGCGATGCCAATCGAACAAGTAGTGGAGGAGGCGGAGGAGGACTAATGGAAGAAATGAATAAATTACTGGCAAAAAGGTTCGTACTTAGACTTCAAGTAAGCACTAGCATGAGCTCTGCAGCAAATTGTGGAACAACATGCTGTCATTCTTGGTTAGCAGCGGGTCTCTTTGGTGCTTCTTTGCGATTTGACAGGTCCTGCATAGATGTTAGTCGCCAGTGTTGTCTGGTCTTTAATATGAAATGTAGATGTTGCAGCGAAACTCTGCCAGGAATCATTGCTGGCAGGGGAAGAAGGAAGAGAGAAGAACGGAAAAAAGAAATTATTTATTTCTAAGACATATGATTTATGGTGCAGAAAAGAGAAAGTTTCCTTTGTGGTGATGTTACATTGCCTTTAAGTGGAGTAGGAGGGTAGCTGCTGTAGCAAATCCTGCAGTGTGGTAACCTTCAAAGATGGTGATAAATATATCCAGTGTGGTTTTGCCATTTTACTAGATCTATTTCAAAGTTACTGTTTTCAGAAAGAGTAAACTATGAAAGGAGCTTAGACAAATCATTCTTTATGCAGCACGTTCAGGATGTTGGGCCCAAAAATATAAACAGAAGTGCAATAAAAGGACAACATCTTGGCAGGTAAATTATTATCGATTCTCAGTGTGTTTCAGACAGGCTAGCCACGTTATTCTCCACTAAAGCGAGTTGTGATGTATCAAGCTACCAGCTGTTAAAAGGCACTCAATTATTTCAATTTTTTTTTTCTTTCTCTTTTCCCCCTGATTCCATCAGTAATGTTCTGCCAGACTCCCAAGTTCCTAGTGTTAGATGCTTTAATTTTAGCTCTAATTTTTTTCTGACTTACAAATAGTGAAAGAAAAGGATGAGTAAAATAATAAAGAGTAGGTACAGTTGTATAGTGCGCAGAGATGAAGTTTTTAAATGATGTTGTCTAGTATAAAAAGAGTTCCCAGTTCAGAGGATTGGATTCCAACTTTCATCCATGTCCTGGTCATTTCAGAAGGAATTCTGAACACGGACTGTGGATGTAATCCTTTGGAAAGCATTAAATAAATACACAACACTATAAAAAGTTACCAGCAGTGTAAAATACCAAATAGATGATTTTCTCTCTTTTCAGAATTAAAGTAGCTTAACAGCTTTTAATAGTTATTTACTAGTTCACCTTCTGATCTATGTTGTGTGGCTACTTATCAAGACTGACCTGCTGAACTGGAAGATGTCTGTAAGCAAAGTCAGGTTTGGTGACTATATGCTGGGGTAACTAGCTCTGTTCAAGCAAGCAAGCTAAATGGACATCTCATATGCTTGGATATAGAAGTCCTACAAATTTCTGTGGTTCTAGTCTAAAACATACTCCAGTATGGCTTTCGGCAGTGGGATTTGGTGTCTTCAAGTATTCAGGGTTGAATCCCCTCCCTATCTTAACAAAAGCACCTGTACTGCCATGAGCACCGTGCTGCCTCTACTCTGAAAATAACTGAGCTGCAAATCCTTTCCCAGGGAGTTGACAGCAACGGAATTGTCTCCTAAATTTTGCTTCACAAAGCCATAGAAGTCATTGGAAATACACAAGTGTCAGTCAAGGGTGCAATGGGCGCGTGCTGTTAAACTGATACTGAGAGGACTTCTTTCGGCTGCAAAACCCTTTTTATGTGGGATGACATAGAGAAAGGAAGAACCTGGCACTGTGTTTCAGGTTACTCTTACTGAGTTGGCAGCCAGGAGGAAAAAAAGATGTTTTTTTAAATTGAGCATGTTCAATACAGAAATCACCGAGTGATGAGCAGGGGATCTCAGGGGGTCTTTTCTGAGCAGAAAACCACATGCTCAGAAACAGGGAATGTGTATAATGCTGGGTAAGTAACGAAGGAAAACGATTCTGAGAGCTCAGGTGCTATAAAATATGTTTCTCTAGATTTAGTGGCCCCCGTGAGAGCAGCCCTTTGCTTCAGAACTGAAGTGCAAGCAGAATAATGAACTATCTCACAAACCGCTATAATTTCTAGCCCAGTTAAGTTTGTTGCAGGACATAAATCTAACACTGGTCTCTCACCCTGGCAAATATTTCCCTCGCTCAGGTTTGTAATCATTATAATCTTTTTTCCTCAGAAGTATCAAGTAAATATTAGAGAAAGACTATAAAAATTATTTCTAATCTAATAAAATTATTAATGCAGTTGAATATCTGTAAATAATTCCCACAGGGCACTGCGTCCCACAAAAACATGCATGTGTTTTACTCCTCTGTTTTTTTGTGAAATTTACATCAAATCCTCCAATTTGTGAATCCAGTGAGGCTCTTCTTTTGCCAGCGATATGAAAAAAAAATCCTTTGACAAACTTGTGGCAATGTTTTGAAACTCAGAAGCCTTTCTAAGTGCCATTTGGGTTTTTTTTTTTTCCTGTGAGATGAATTTTGTCCACTTCAGAAGCAAGACTAAATGAAAAACCTGTCATATTGGTGTTTTAAAAAAACAGCTGCTAAGGGTAGTGTTCACAGGTGGATAAGGATGAGGATCATCACAACCAAAATCCATGTGGAGACTAGACCTGCAGTTCCCCTAATTATCTAAAATGGGAAATTGGGTGTCTGGACAATCAGTATCTGGCACACTTGAGTACTGTTTACACCCTAAATAGGGCTTGAAGGTCAATAATTTGGTTTTCTTTTCTTCAGCCAGTGTGGCTAACACCCAAGAAGTTTTACCATGCGTTCTTCAAAGATAAATAACCAACATCGTTGTTTACTCTCATATCCAGTTGCTCCAGTGGATGGATTGCAGCTCTTTGCCACTTGCTTGTCAGAGAGTTTTGCCTCTCCTTGGGAAGCAGGACAGAGTGAGGGTCTCAGGTCCTCACACAAATTCTATAGGCACTACCAACACTGCCAGTCCTGGGACTACAGGGCTCAGGAGCTCTGCTGCTTTTGAATTGGATTTGAGACAGCAATAATGCCCCGTCACTCACCAAAGGCACTTGAAAACCCAGGCTGGTGCACTGCTTTCCTGACTCCTGGTCTCCAGCCAGAGCTTTCCCACCCTAGAGGGAGCAGGGGTCTTGACTGAGCAGAAATGGTGCCCAGTGAGGATGGACCTTGGTTGAAGGGCTTTTCTGACTGTTTTCCCATCACATGGGACCACTGCCACAGCCTTTTATCTGGACGGGAACAGGGATGGGGGATATAGAACAGGTGGCAAAATTATATTGAAGCTGGCTGAGAACAGTGTCATCACTGCAATACCCACCTGATCCACCTGTGGAAGGTTGGGTTGGTCCTCAGAAACCCCTGTGGGGATTTGGGGTTTTCCTCCTGTGTAGGAGGAAACAGGAGCCACCACTTCCTGAGCCCTAGAGAGAAGCCATCCCTTTCTCTCAGTTTCATACCCAGCCACGCTTCCTTCCTCCGCTTCAACACATTTCCTTATGCTCTGCACCCTGTGTTCCTCTGTTACACATCACCTCATAATATTGCCCCTCTCCCTGAGTCATATCACTGAGGTCTGGATCCCTCACCTCCACCCCAATCCTATGCAACCGAACACATCCAGTCTTTGTCGCGTTCCCGAGGATGAACTAAGTAAATAATAACTCCCACCAGAGCCTGAACCAGCCTTCCCACGTGGAGGATGTGTTTCTAGAGGGTTGACTGTGTGTCCTATCTCATGTTCTTTTGCAAAGGAGGAAAGCAGCGTCGCAGTCAGACAAGCCAGCTGACAAAAAGGAAGAGGAAAGCCAAAACGTAAGTGAAAGACTCCTCACTGTTGTGCTCTTGCAAATATGTTGATGTGCTGCCTTATAATCCAAAGTCCTGTGCTCATCCACTGTGTGTGGCAGGCAATGACAAGCAATGCTGATCCAGGAATAGACTTGCACATTCAGTCAAATGTAACTGCTTCCACCTTTCCTGGGAACAGCACCCTATAAGCAAGAATTGCTGCCTTATTCATAGGTGAGGTATTGTCCAAACCAGGTTAATAGACGCTTTCTCATGGTCTGATCCGAGTGCTGTAGGGTATGATAGATTCTTCCCCCTTCAGAAGATGCATTGAACCTTCTGGCAAGTTAACTTGAGATCAAGTCCATGTTTCTTATTTTAAATTTGCGGCTTCAGCTAAGCTGAAGTGGATCATCAACCATGTGGTGTAACTTTGGATTGCCATCCTCCATGCAAAGCAAGAATCAGCTCACTTCGGACCCCAGAGTGCACATAAAACATGTCTCTGGGGAGGAAAGGGGAAACAGTGTATTAACCACTACACCATTCAAACGTTAAAATATGAATTCGTGATACTTACAGTAAAATCAGATAGAATTTGGACAACTTTAGGGAACTTTGATTCATTTCTATTTCAATTGTTCTGTCTGTATGTTGTCCACAAAAGCAATTAAACAAGAGTTTTGATTTGACTCAGTCTTTACACTGAACTTGATGCAGCAACTTTGAGTTCAATGTGCAGAATAAAACAATTTTTTTACCTGCTGGACTGGTGAAGCATGGAAGATCATTCCAGTTTCAAGAGGGACCAGGATTTACGCTGTGTTCCTTCCCATGCGGTGCTTTTCTGGGCTGCTGCTCATACAGCATTCCTGTTGCTAACCTGTACCCTTGTGAAGGCTCTATGCCATGGTTGCAAGTTCATAAAGCATCGTGTGTGCCTCATATCACCTATACAGAGATATTCCCTCCAAAGACAAGGTAACAGCTGCTCAGCAGGAACGCCGTTCAGAAAATGCAGGTCTCACCCCAGTATGAAAGGTTTGTAGCAAGGGCAGGAATAAGCACTTGCACTGTTTAAGGAGAAAAGCAGCTATTTTTTGCGTGTTCCTCAAGTGATGCTTCAAGCATGGAGTTTGCCTATTGAACCCTTGATGCTGCTGTGCAACCATTGCTGTTAATCTTGCCCCAAAGCTGGTTTTGAACCATACACTCAGAGATGAAAGGCAACATTTAGCTTCTAACTGTTCAGCCTCTCCTGTCTTTCTGCCTCTGGTTCTCTCTCCTTGAAGCTCTGCATTAGGTTATATCCCCAATCAAACTTTTCAATAGAAAACTGTTTAGAAAGGTGTTTTAGAGAACGTCTGTTTAATGTGTATCTTGACTACACTTTGTGGTGGTGGTATCTTCTGTCAAAATGGGTGCAATTCCATTTTACAATGCACAGTTAATGCTTTGCCTGAATGTGTTTTGAGGGCTGCTAAATAATATTGACGTCAAATATATGGGTGAATGTTTTATGATCTGTCACACATAAATCCCAGAAAAAAGAATCCAAATCCGTGATGTAGTGTTTAATCTTCTACTCAGGAGGAGGATTGATTGATTTAGTTACATTCTGTTAGTACCTGGGCTACCCTCACTGATACCAGTGGCTATCCTGGGCTAAAAGGCTGGGATCTGACCTACTGTTCCTTCAGGTGGCTCAGTTTCCATATCACAGAGAGTTTCTAAATTTGGGAAACGGATGGTTTGTATTCAGACAACGGCAGCCAGCACTTTAAAGTGGTAATTCAGCCTGGTTTGGTATACAGGGATGAGAGTGATTCAGTGGAATCATGAAAAGGTGCCTGTTAGCAAAAAGAAAGGATGTATTTTGCCTACTAAAGGGAGAGAAAGGTTAAAGTTTAAATGGACTTGAGCCATACCTTGGCAGCCGTGCCTGTCGGAGATGCTTGGAGGAAACTTGCTTTTGTACCATCTGTGCTGCAGCTGCTCTCCAGAGTAAAAGAGGACTCTGCGCTTCATCTCCAGAATTAAGTAATGTCCTGTTTTCCTCTTTGTAGGATGATGCTAACACCTCTCCTTCACCCAGTACACGAGGTCCCACCCAGCAGCAGCAAAATTCATCAGGTATTAAATTGAACTGCTAGTGGTTTAGTTGTCTTGTCCGCCACCCCTAGACTCTGGGTTCATCATCCTACTTCTGAGTGCAGCAGCAGTAACTAACAGAAAAATTCCCAAATACCTACTGTTTTAAAAACTGTACTCGGCAAGAAATGGTGGTTTTATATGCTTCACAGCCAAGAAAATGACAATACAGCCAATTTAGTTAAAGGGGTCCAGACATGTAGCTGAGGATCTGTGTCTTCAACATTGTGCACCTGAATCTTCTAAGAGAAAAAACCTGTATTATTTTATTTTTGGTAGTGTAGCTGTCCTGGTTTATATAGTTGGGGTTTAGGTCTCAAACTGTTCTCCTTCCTTAACCTAGTAGCTTGCTGCAGTAAGCCCAATCCTGAGAGTCACTAGGTGAAATTAAGGAGCCCCCAAAATATGTTTTTCCTATGATGAGTTGAAATAACTGTATCTGAGTAGATAAGCTGCAAGCCAGTCAGATTCATCCTTGCGTCAGCCTTGGCTTTCATACATGCTAAAAGAAATCTCTCCCAAGGGAATAAGTATTTAACTATTCCAACTTCCTTTTGGAATAAAGTCATGATTTGCGTATTTTGCAAGGGAAAGGGAAGAAGCCAGGAGAAAGGTGCACGTAAATGAGGAACGAGATCTAGAGATTTCCTGGGAGTGCCTGTAATTCTTTTAACGAGCTTTTTAGGACCTCACAGAGGAGCAAACCCTTGGGTATAAAGTTGTGTGTTATTCAAGTCTCTGAAACAGTTCACTTTATTTTAGACTATTTGCATAGGAGGAGATTGGGACGATAGTAAGCATTTTCAGTAACAAGGGTTATGTAGTGCAGCTTTTGGAAACGTTTCGCGAGTTAGAAATATAGACAACATTAAATAAATTCTCTGTGGAGATTTGCATAGTGGGGGTCTTACTGCCTTTTTTTAGATACACCCACATTTTCTGCCAACTATGCAGACAAAAAACCTAGGACTTTTTCACTTAAAATATAAGTAAGTATTGTACTGAATAAAATGAGCCTTGCAGCAATTAGCCTGTATTTCTTAATAGAACTGATTTATGCTTTTCCTCCTACTGTTCCAGTTCCATGTTTTTTTAGTATCACTTAACTCTCTGGTCCCTAATTAAAGGGATCACTAAGCAGATTTTTGCCAATGCTTTCTCTATAGTGTAGGCAACTGCATTCATTCAGCAATCCCGCTTTCCCAGATCTTTCTAAGTCCTCACTGAATGAAAGCAGCTGTATAAGACAATCAACTTCAGGATTTTTTTATCATTAGAGAAAAAATAATGAACAGTAACTTTTTATTTTTGTTTTCCAGACTCTGGGAAGAAGCCATGGGAAAGGAGCAATTCTGTTGAAAAGCCTGTATCTTCATTACTTTCTAGGTGAGCTGCACGGGGGTGTCCCTGCGGCTGGCTAGCAGTCGGGAAGGTCATGCTGTCCCCGTGGCACGTGCACAACTCATGTCTCGTTTCATTCCATTGCTGTAGAAATCCATCAGTGGTGAAGAGCTGTGAAGCTAAGAGCCCCACACAATCCCACGTGTCTTCTAGGTACTGGCTAACAGCCTGGCTTCTTAACCGTCTTGGTTTGTCTTTTGGCTAATCCCATCATTCAGCACTAATGTTTGTCTTCTGTCACGTCTTTTACTCATTCTCTTACAATCTGCTTTGTCTGTTGCTGCACAAAGTGTGAAGGCAGTGTGTCATGTCAAAGGCTTGTTCCATGGAAACAGCCCCCTGCCTAGGTGGGCACAGGCATCACAGACGTTAATCACACTTAAGCAAGTGCTTAAAGCATCTGTGCTCGTGAATCAGAGGCACGGGCTTGGCAGTGCGCTGTGCCACGTGGAAGGCAGGTTTTGGAGCACCTTTTTACAGCAGGTTCAGGATGACCCTGCCAATAGGAGAAGTTTTCATTTTGCAACCTCTGCAGAAATTCAAAAGCAAAGGCAGAAATGATCCGAAGAGCCTGCAACTGAGAGAAGGGAAGTTATTCCTCCACCCATGCAACTGCAGTGTGTGCATGAGAAAGGAGAGCAAAGCTTGGTGCAGTAAGTTAATAACATTGAGTTGTAAAAAGGCCCAGCCACAGATGGGACATTCAGAAATATAGGGTACAAAAGCTGGCAGGTGTCAAAAGCCAAGAGGCCTAAAGTAGGACTCCAGAAGTCCTGTCGGTCAGAACACCAAGCTGCAGTATCACCATCCGTGTTCTTACCCACAGAGATTGAGATAAAGTTTGATGCTGGGCAGCTAAAGAGAGATTTCCTTCCAGTGCTGGTCCAGGACCACCCAGTGTCAATGCAGTACTGGACACTGCGATGGATGGATAAGCTGAATAAGGAGGTAGAACACAGACTTACATATGTTTAGCATTTACTGTGAAGAGATGTCCCTTATTTTACACTGTTACATATATGACAGTGCTGATAGTCTGCAGAGCGAAAGTTGCCAATGGCAACTACCTGCACGTACCTGCTGCTGTGTTAAAGATGGTAGAACATGCCCCGCCCGAACATTCAGAGGGATGCACCAGTGTTATTAGAGCAAAATATAGTCTCCAGCTCTCCTAAAACCAATGGGACACATTGGTTCTAGGAAATACGTGAGAGTTTCCAATAGATACAGAAAGGCCATTCCTTCTCCTTGCAAATGGGAATGAAACATGGGGTATTTAAAGCAGCCATCAAGTTTTTGCCAGCTATCTTCTATAACGGCATTCCATCTTGGGAAGAGAGGAGTTCAGTGGGAAAAAATCCTTTCCTAGTTTAACACCTGGAGTAGTGCTCAGTCTTTGCTTGCCCAAATGACTTCAGTGGGGGAAGCAGAGCAGGTTTCAAAAGCTCTCAGCGGTGACCTATTTCCGTTCCTGTTCGCTTTGATGGCATTTGTATCTGTCTTAACTCCCAGCTTAGCTGTGAGATGGTAGGAGACGTTAAGATTGCAAGATTGCAACCCCGAGAAAGGGTTGCAAGACCAAGCATACCTTCAGGAGTGGCAGAATCTCTGCCAGCCCCCAGTTGGGCCCAAAGATGATGGCAAAGTTATTTGAAGCCTTCTCTATGAATTATATAGCATGGTTAATTTTTTAAATGTTTTAGAGTTACTGATTAAAAGAGAAAGTCAAGCAGCTTCTGCTTCCTTAATTTGTTTTATCAGCCATCATCAGAGCTCAGCCCACTGATTAATACCATCCTGGAAGACCTATAACACTCCATTATATACTAGCCATTAAGGGCAGATTGGTTTTGTTTCTGGGTCAAGAAAAAGCGCCTTTGCTACACAGTGCTATCAACAAGTTCCTCTTGACTCAGTCAGGCCTTCCAAGGAAAGGTTGACTGGGTTATTATTTTCCCTGTAATATTTTTCTAACCTGTATTCTACTTCAGCACCCGATTAAAGTCTAGGTGGCCAAGACAGTGTTGCTGTACAGAAAACAGACTGTGAGAGAAAACCAGACATCTAGCTTGCAAATTGCAAATGCTGTAATAAAATACATTGTTAAACAGGCTTTATCCCCTGAAGACACCTCAGCATTTTCTAGTCTGAAATCACTGAGACTCCCAACACCAAAAAAAAAAAAGAGTAAATTAAGTTTCAGTGCAGTCTTTGCACGCCCTCCAATACGTCTGCAATAAGAGAAAGCAGCATCTTTGAGGGTCAGGCTGTGCAAACGGGAGCAGTGCTGCTTCTGGCTGCCGAACTCTCCTGAGCGGCACAAGAGGGAGCCTCCGGTCCAGCGCTCGCACACGGGTGCTCCTGCTCTGGGGTGGATTTCACCACACCATCAGGTGGGTGTAGCTTAGTGTGCATTGCAAGGAACTGACTGGCTTTTTTGTCCTCTTCTTCCATTTCTCAAGAATGAAGCCAGTGAGCAGCAGCAATGATGTGGCTATGGATGCCTTAGATTTTGATCGAATGAAACAGGTGAGTGAAAAGGTCTTTTGCACTTAAGAGATTTGACGAGCTACCCATTTTCCCCCATGCATGCGCTGTACAAGCAAAACAGCTGTTCAGTCTTCTGGTTTCCTCTATAACTAGGTGCTTAGCGAAGGGCTAGCTGGTGAGCAGCAAGAGAGCACAATCTCACTGCTATTTGGTCAAGATGTCTGTACAGAAATGTGCAAATAAATATGCCAGCATCTTCTGCGTCCTTGGCCTGGGAGTGCAGACGTAGCTGTTAGTAGTGCTAGGCTCTGATCGTCAGCGGAGGCGGGGGACAAGCACAACCGTGTTAAACTTGCATTTTCTTCCACCGGTTAGAAGGAAATTCTGAGCAGCTGACTTGTGTTTTGTCTCATCAGGAAATATTGGAGGAAGTTGTAAGAGAGTTACACAAAGTGAAAGAGGAGATAATTGATGGTAAGAAAGAGAAAAATTATTATTTTTCTCATCTTTATGACTAATTTCCCGTAGATAAGATGATAGGAACTGCAGAGTTCCCTGGTGTTTTCAGACTTCTCTGAGCAGCTCTGATTTATATACACATTTGAAGAGCAAGCATCTACCTTATCTGAGCTCTGATCGTGACATTGTGTTTACATCTTTTATTTTTATGCTGTTGACGAGCACTTTCACTCCCAACCTGTGAGAAATTCACTGGCCGGTGTTTCTCACAGGTGGGAGGGTGAGAAAGGGCCTGCCTGTAGCCCGTGGCGTATCAATTTATCACAATCAGGGAGTGTGAAATGGCTTGTAACTAGCCAGCCACACAGGTCTGGGATGAGGAGGGGGACAAAGGTACCAAACTGAAAATCCTTCCCGAGCATCTTCTGTAGACTTCCTATACTTGAAGAGCTATTTCAGATCTTCACTCGATTACAGCTTTCCAAATAGCCACGTATTTTTATAATGCGTTGAAAAGTACAACAGCTGTACTAAATGTATCCGTACCTTTTTATAAATTGCTCGGCAATATATGACTAAATGTATTTTTCAGGGCCATTACTGAAATGCACAGCAAAATACCTATTTGAAGCCCGTATTAGGGCATGTCCACACCCTGCACTCCCCATCTTAGATTCACACAGAAGGGGAAAAAGAAGAGACTGTAAAAGAGCTAAAATCCATTCCCTGCCCCCTTGCCCTAGACCTGTGTGCTAACAAAACCTCGGGGCAGTTTGCAGTTGAGGACACCCTCGCCTGTACGCTACCGTCCCAGCAGCTTGGCTGTCAGAGCCTCCCTACTTCGTTCCAGTGCAAAATAAGACATTCACATAAACCACAGATGCGACTTCTTAAGCCAGTACTGCAGTTTGCAAGCAAACAGCTGACTGCTTACCCTTACTCATCCTTTTACCCTCCACTCATCCTTTTACCAGCGTGTATTTTCTGCAACCTCTATACTTAGCATTTTCCATCACACTGGGTATAACATTATGCATTAACTTTCTGGTTTGGTTTTCTAGCCATACGGCAGGAGTTGAGTAGAATCAGTACAACATAATGATTGCAAAGCATTTGGACGGTACTAAGAATGCTAGGAAGATCGGATCATTTCTAAGTGTACCAAGGTCATGCAAGATGGTGAGAGAGGACATCGGCACTGTCTTTGTTCTTATACCCTTTTTATTAGCAGACTCAGCACACTTTGAAGCTTGCTGCTGCCTTGGATTTGCTTCATTTTAAAAGTCTTAATCTAAAGAATATTAAATTTTAAATTTCTGGATTTTTTAGATTTCATCTGACACTGCACATTGGATTTGTCAGCCTTTTTTGTATTTTGTATTTGCTTATTTAAATGTATTACCTTTCTTTTTAGTAGTAGATAAGAACACACGTGAACCATTTGCTTTTGATAGATGACTTCAAAGTAATTTTACTAGTAGTCTGCAATGTAAATGAAGATCCTTTGCCAACAAAAATGTATTGTGGCATCACCAGAAGAAACAGAGACATGTTAGTTGTCAGCCAACAAGTTCTTTGTCTCAGAGTTATCACAATATAAAAAAAATGGTACGTCAGTGCATCACAGTATCTGTGTTCATATTGGTAATAAACTGTTTATTGTCCACATGGCCCTGCCTTTCTTTGTTTCATTTGTCCCTTGAGCTCCCGCACTTTTATGTCACTTGGGTTGACGATGAAAGGGAGGTGACTGAGGCTCACCATGGGGTGGCAGCTCTGCCCGGCCAGCGCCGCAGAGCACGAGGAGAGAGCCCGAGCGTGTTACGGCTGGTGCAACGGCAACAGCCCTGCCTTCCTTTGCAGGGAGACCTGGCTCTCACCTGCCTGGCCCTCCTCGCATCGCCGGCTGAGCACCTCCTCCTGCAGTCAGGCTGCGGCAACCTCAGCAACTTTTTGCCAAAGTCAGTGAAGGGTGGTGGCTTACGGCTCTTCTTCAGGTCACCACTAACTGTCCCACTGCATCTCCTGACATCACTGAAAAAAACCCAGGTCCCATCACCTGCACTCGTAAGGGCTTCCAGTAAATACAAGGGAGGTGTTATGCAGAACAAGGCTACCGAAGGTATTAGGGGGATGCAAGCTGAAATCACTGGCACAGCACTGCTGAACGAGAGGCTTCAGATGAGTCATTTGTTAATCTCTCACATATTTCATTTGTTAATGTTATGCAGGTCTTGAGCTTTATTTCAGAGAAAGTGAAGTCAAAGATGTGAGTACAGGATGCCGAACACTTAACAGCACACACCCAGTCATATCTTTCAGGTCATACAATTTTTTTCTTTAGAGCCATTCTTTCCACCCGTGCGAACTTGGGAATTTCTGCTTGACTTAGTTTGGGGCAAGCTTTACATGGCAATAGTCTTGATACCATCTTCTTGATAACTCTGTGCAAAAGGCAAGAGATTGGAGTTCAGCTATTGAAATCTGTCAAATATTTTCCAACCCCCTCTGCTTTGCTTCAGGCCTTCCTGAAGATTTCATGTTAAAAGCCAGGCCCCGGGAATGGTTTCGGGAGCAGAGCCTGGTGCAGCAGCCCAGGAGAGGCTGTGGCTGTCCCGGTGCTCACGTCCCCCAGGCCCCACGGAGCACGGCAGCGGGCAGGAGGGATTGCGGGCCGGCAAAAGGAGACCCAGGAGAGGAGGCGGGGTGGGGCGTGCTTCGCAGTTAGTTGTAAAATGTTAGCTGCTTTGGCTTGGAGAACGTGGGCTTGTCCTTCAGCACTCTTCAAGGCAACCCCATCTGCCTTTTAGAAAACTGTCTGTTTTCAGTGTGGTTATACTGTCAATTAAATATGGGAAAAATGGGAGAAATTTGAGTGCAATGCAACGGCAAGGTCCAGACTGAGCCTGATGCCCGTTAGCTGTTTAATGCCAGCAGAAAGGTTAGACAGTGGCGTAACATTTCCACATGGGAACTAAAGCAGGCAGACATTGATGTGCAACACAATACAACAACCCCAGCACCAGGAGAAGGAGCTTTTCCAGTAGGAAGAACACAGACAAGCACCAGTAACAGCAAAGATTATAATGCTCTGTTGCATAAATCTCATACAGTAGCTCATCCGTTTCTCAATTATAAACCTATGTAATGGCACACCTGACAATGGCAAGTACTTTTCAAAACTGCTGCCTCTCAGATGATCACAACCACTCTGTGAAACTCTCCTGTAATCTTAATTAAGCTTCAGGAAGTCGGGGCCTGGCATGGTTCATGTTTTCCCTTGGAATGTGGCATTATGCCTAAGGTCAGTAATAACTGCGTCGTAATTCAGGCCAAGTGTACAGCCTGGATATGGTGTGCCCCTCTGTTAACATCAGCCACCTGCTGTAAATGAGTTTTTCTGACTCTCTTCTACCTTTGCAGGCCTCGTATAATCAAGACATAATGAGCGGAAGTTGGCACAGGGCCACTTAATAGCTGTGTGAGCAAGGTGCGCGGGGGTGGAAGGGGAAGCTGATGGGGCAGGGGAGCGGTCCTGGCATCACCGGTGCTTTGCTGGTTCCCAGCCTACAGCTCCGGCGACAGAGATGCACAGGGCGGCTTATTTGCGGTAGTGGCACTGCAGGAGGGTTTCGCCTTCCCAGACACTAATTCAGTTTGGCTCTTGCCTCTGTAGAGAAGGGCGTCCCTTCATGCTGGGCTTGTTGAGGATACCGCTGCAACAGGGCAAGCTGCAGGTGTTATACATCAGCAGAAATCAAAAGGGGCATTAACCTCCACTCCGACCTGTCATACAGCTCTTTGTCCCTCCTCTCTCCTCTTGCCAGAGCATTACTGTAGCCACACAATGAAGGGGATCTGGATTAATTTTTAAGCAAAGAGAATAAAACTATACATAGCCCCAGTGTTCTTTTAACCCAGACCCATTTGCCCTGTGGTTACAAAAAAAACCCCTCCTGCCAACTTTACTGGTAGTGGCAAGGACAAGCGCCCATGGAGAGGACAGGATCACGGCCTTCTCCGGCAGCACCCACACACACAGCCTGCACCGCACATCGGCAGGCACCAGGCTTCCAGCCGCTTCCCGTTCCCGCAGAGCCGGAGGGCTGTGGGGCTGCCCGAGCAAAGCAAGGTGGGACCATGACAGAAATGCTGATGGGAGGCAGGATGAGAAGTGGTTGCCAATTTTGGTTACCCTCTGTTTACACCATAGCCTCTGTGTCGGGCTAGGCTAGTTATCCGTAGACCACATAGGTGACTGCATCATGGAACAGCTGAGTACGGGAACTATAGAAAGGTCACTCTCCATAGAGGAGAAGGACAATAGTCAGACTGAGGAAGATAGCATAATCTTTATTATGGTTTTTATATTAACTTGCTAAGTTGGCCAAGCTTGCTAAGGACACGCAAAGTTGAATATGTGATCATGGAGTGCCAGCAACACTTAAGTAAATTAATGAAAAAGTGAAGCTCCTGACACGAGCACCCACACAAAGAAGTCAATGGAGGTTCCCACACCAAAGCTACTTCCTTTGGGAGGAAAGGCACCTGAAGAACCAGTGAAGTCTGAAGAAGTCAGAAGTCCCGTTCTTCCTCTTCTTTTCCGGAAAAAGAACCAGGCCAAAACAATACCTGTGAATGAACTGGTATTCAGCCCCTGCATCACAAAGGATCTTGCACTGCTGAGCAAACCTGGGTATTTACCCAACTGCCAAAATGAGACAGATGAGGAAAATGAAGGAAAAGGAAATGGAGGAGGAGGAACCTAAATTGCTGCAGGCTAGCTTGGCTGCCTGGTGTGCCAGGCTAGCAAACGGACAGGCTGACTCGCTGGATCTGGTGCTGTAGGAGGAAGGAACGAAACTATGTTTATTGAGGAAATTGGGCTTCGCAGGTCTAATAGCATACTTTGAGGCATCGAGAATGCAGAATAATCCTTTTCTTGTTACAGACATGGATTTCCAGAAGAAAACAAAAAAGTCAAACTGTTACAGGGTTAGGGTGTAAAAGAACCTTTATAGATCTATTCTTTTTCAACCACTTAGTAAGGACAGAAATAAGTTGTCAGCTTTCCAGGGTGGAGGGAAGTTATTAGATGGCATCTGAACTCCTGACTCCCAAGATACTGTTCTGCTTGGAGAAAGGCATGGTGATTAAGGTTTTTGATGCTACAGAATTATTGAGAATAGCTAGAAGTTGATAGTTGGAGAGGACGGGCAGGAAAATTTAACTATTCCAGTGGGCAAAAATGACAGATGAAGGTTAATGTCAATAGCACAAAGTAAGACACGTAGGGAGAGAAACAACCCCAGCTCCGTGTTCCAGGTATATCCCCTTAACACCATCAGCGACAACTTTTATCTAGCTGGAGTATCACGTGCTTCCCAAATGTCAAGTCGGTGCCCCTTGAATGACAGAGGAAAAAAGTTACAATTATTCTGAAAGCAGTTAGGAACAAATATCACCATTAACGTCTCCATGTCATCACTGACACATACTCCTAACTCCTATGCACAGAAAGGGGTATAATATAGAGAAGACCAAGAAAGGTGATCAGGAATATTAACAACCTTGGAAAGCAGCAGCTAAAACTAGAACCTTTCCATTCCCAGAAGGACTTACAGTGGGGAAAAGGATGAGAAACATGAAGTTATGAATACTGTTGAAAAGGTCGGTGAGAAAGGACCACCCAGTTCCTCCAGGGGCACGTCCATTCTGCTGATCAGGCAGTGAGCAGGATACTAAAGGAAGGGTTTCTCCATACCACAGTTAGCTCTGCCAGTTAGCTACACTGAGAATTAGATCCTAAGAATAGAATTGCATTCAGAAAGTTTAGGCAAAGCCCTGGAATAAAGGTCAAACAGCAGCTACTAAAATAATGATACAAATGTACAAAAATATACACATATTCCATTGCATATACAAAATCTCTGCTACCAGCAACTATCAGAAGTAAGATATTAGATTAGACAAGACATTGTGTTCTCCAGAAAGTATCATTTACTACTGCGTGCCAGTCCTCCCTGCTTCCACAGTGCTGTCCACGCAGAGCATCGACATCTAATCTGGCATGAAGAGAAACCAGTCCTAAACTACACACACGTGTGCTCACACATACACGCGCCAGACATTCTCCGTTGCAGACCAGGCCAAAACTCAGACTTAGGCACACGTGGCCCAGGAAGTTAATCCTAAGCCTAGACAAAAGGTTCACATAATCATAGCTCACTATAATCTAGTTTTCCAGGGTTACATACACAAATATCCTTTATTAAAAAGAAACAATAGTCTAAAATAGTGCTCATACCTTCATTTTCACACTCATCCTCGTGGTCTAAGGAGCACGCACCAATGCTAATTCAGCACACACAAACATCCTTCTACTTCTGCAGAAAACTCACGTCATTCAAATGAACAAACAAAACACCAATGCAGCTAGTCCGTTAGGTTTCTTTTGCCAGCTTGCATAGTCTCTTAACCCTTGAATAAGGACCAATAGTGTCATCAAAAACAAAGTCCCACAGAACTCGAATCCAGGATTGGTGATGTGGGAGGTTATCGTAATATTCTGCTGCAATCTTCTTCACCTGGAAGAAGAAGAGAGAGAACGAGCTGTTTAGCTGCACAGTGTTGGGTGTGTTTCAGTCTTCACGTTCAGATCTGATAGCACAGCCATAACCTGAAGTTACTTGTTATTGCTTGTGAGCTTCTCAGGTTCAGCCAAATGAGATGTACTTAAATACATTTAGATACTTCTTAGCAGATTTCTGATATAAGTTTTGCCTCACAATGTCAGAATTTGAAAGATGATGGATCGCTGCCTTCAGTCAGAACTATTTTCTCTCGTTTCGGAGGTGGAGGGAACTCCACAATGAGATGACTCATTCCATCTTATAAATTGCCAAGACTCCAACACACTGTATTTAAAGCCCTGTTCGCCACTCGTAGTACTCGTTTGCTGAGGGTTCCGGGTAGGAGAGAAATACCAATTGAGAAAATGCCAGATACAGCCTTGCCTACACTTCGTTTTCTTTCCTCCATTCTGCAACCATGATGCAAATCTGAGAGACGGGTTCCTCCCGCGGGCAGAGGAAATTGCAAGGGCAGTCCGTTCTCCTCAGTCTGGTGTTAAAAATGCTGCAAGATTTATTATTAGATCACAAGTCTAATAAATTTCATCCCTGTTACAAATCCCCAGGTCTTAAGACTGTTGCCATCAGAGAAGCATTGCACATCATTGGGGGTGGCACTTGTAGTGGGAGTAAGGCCAGAACCAGAGGACAAACCAGAGGTATTCTGGCAGGTTCAGGGACTATGAGGATTCCCAAGCTATCAGCAGTCCCTGCTCCAACTAGATGCTCTGCTTTTTGAACACGCTTATGAAGCAGCAGAGTCTGTTAACTATTGTACACGCACAAACTGCTTGGGCATGGTTTTATTACAGCTCCACCTCTGTCCTGGTTCCAGCTGGGATAGAGTTAATTCTCTTCCTAGTAGCTGGTATAGTGCTGTGTTTTGGATTTAGGATGAGAATAAGGTTGATAACACACTGATGTTTTAGTTGTCACCAAGTTGCGCTTACACTAGTCAAGGACCTTTCAGCTTCTCATGCCCTGCCAGCGAGAAGCTGGGAGGGGGCACAGCCAGGACAGCTGACCCAAACTGGCCAAAGGGGTATTCCATACCATATGATGTCATGCTCAGTATATAAACTGGGGGAGTTGGCCGGGGGGGCAGCGACCGCTGCTCAGGAACTGGCTGGGCATCGGTCGGCGGGTGGTAAGCAATTGCATCGTGCATCACTTATTTTGTATATCCTTTTATCGTTATTATTTTCCCTTCCTTTTCTGTCCTATTAAATTGTCTTTATCTCAACCCACGAATTTTACTTTTTTTTTTAATTTATTTTCTCTCCCATCCCACTGGATGGGGGGAGTGAGCGAGCAGCTGTATGGTGTTTAGCTGCCTGCCGGGTTAAACCACAACAACCTCCTAGACAAACAAAGGTCTACTCTAGACTAGTTTGTCTTGCTGGACAGCATGACATCTCTCTTTAAAAACCCTGCAGAATTTTAAAGCCAGCTATGCTGAGCACAGTAAGGACTTCCAGTGAAGAGCAAAAGGGTTACACAGAAATTGTCATCCCGGAGGAGGGTCTCACCAGCATCCGAGGGGTAATGGTGGAATCTTAACACAGCATTTTGACTGTTTGTGAAAAGCTAAGAATCCCAGCAAAAGTTAAATTATAAGCCAGTACGGCTCACTGCTAGTTATCTCGTTAATTCAGCTTCCTAGCAGACACTTCCCTGTGAGGTAGGTTGGATAACGTACAAGTTTCATTAAGGTCTTTTACCTCTTGTACCTCAGCCCTATGCACTCCTTGTGCTTGTGGCATGGTAGTGCTGTGTTGGAGGTGGAAGATTCACTTCAGGTCTGATTGTATTCTGCCTTTCACTGAATACCTCTGACTTCCTAATAATTCCTTATATCCTGCTTTAAAGTGTTGGTCTGTACTTCAAATGTGGTTCACTTTCAATGGGATTCAGACAACATCAGCATTTTGCCTTAGAGGTATTTGTTAATGACTGGAAGAAGGGTGATTTCCAGGCACCGGGTAAGATCTCTGGAGATGCAGATTTAGTTCCCCGCACTGATTCTGTAACCACACTCAGAAATAATTTAATCTGGGATTTGTATCCTCCCTTTTCCCAGCTGGGTAATTGAAATAGCCAGAGGATGAGAGGGAGGACTATTTAGACAGTAAGCTCCCTTGAATGAAAGCCACTAATGAGGCCTTATGCAAACACAAAGGGGGTCTCAGATACCCAGCTCCAAAAGCTTCACTCCAGCTCTGACATGATCTTTCCCTAGCACACTGCTGCTTACAGACCTTCCCTCCTATCCCTATTTTAGAAGTTCTGCCTGAATTTTGAGTTGCAACAGTAATTCAGCCTTCATCTATACTAGCCAAGTTCATATGGCAAGTCTACCATTCCCCTCTTCTCCGAACCCCCATATATTTCTTGCCCACAGAAACAATGGTCTGAACCAGACACGTTTTCTCAGCTAGTTACATTATTCTGCAGAGCTCTTGATCATGTTAGACTCCAACCACTACGAGGGCTTCAGAAAGTCTTTCTGTATTGCCCCTTGCAGAAGTGGAGGGCTGGAGATTCACAGAAACCAATTCAGCTCCTAGGAACAATGTCTCAGGCAGTGGCTGTGCCCTCTGGCACCAAAAGCTAACTAAAAATGACACCAGTGATGAAGTAGGAAAAAACAGCTCAGAGAAGAGGCCGATAAACAGCCTGTCTGTGTTCAACCCAATAGTTTCCGCACTTTCAGCAAACATGAGCAGCAGTATAGTCTGGGCATAGTGCTGAAGAGCTCAGGTGGACACAACATGCAAGTCTGGAAACTTGCACTTAAATATATTCCATGCACATATTCTGCAGTTGTACTACAGATTTAAAGCAGGCACCTAGAATACAAGTATTATTGGATAATTAAGATGATTAATCAAAATACCCAGCAGTGAATTTTGAAGATCATACGCACCCCATTCTGGAAGCAGGCAGCCCAGTCACGGCTGGCAAGCTGCTTGCCAGCATCAGGTGTGGAGGAGTTGCTTGTCCACCAAGCATATCCCTTTAGCACCTTCCTGCAGAGTATGGTGGCAGCTCATCCTGAATGAGAAGCCCAGAATGGAAACCACAGGGGATGACCAGGGGCTCGCACTGGAGTGTTACTCTAGATCAGCTGTGGGACAGTGACTCACACACGACGACAGGGAGTAGTTCTTTGCTCCCGCTTGGCTTTGTGCCCAGCAGCACCTTGTGCAGGAAGGCAGGCAGCGCTTGCACCATCAGCAAGGTCCCTGTACTCTGGGCAGGACAAGTGTATGAGATGTACAGAAACAACGGAGAGGAGAAGGTAAAGTGCAATGAAGTGTTTTTGACAAAGGAATGGGGAAGAGGGAAAATTTAATGAATGCAGTTAGAGGGAAGACTTCTGAAGGGTTTTCTTGTGGAAAAGACAAGGAAGTTTGTTAGGTGCATGTTCCCATTTTGCTATCACGTGGCAGGAAAGAATTTTAAAAGTCATTTCTCTTTTACATTGGATCAACACAAAAAAGTTTCCTGACAAAAACACCTCATCTATTGTAATTTGTTTCAGCATAAACAAAATTATCTCCTCCTTACCTACCAGAAAATTGGGGGGAGAGGGGCAAAAATAATTGGTTTTTAATTCAGATTCTCTTTTAAATACAACATTAAACTACATCTATTAAGTATATTTTAGGCTAGAAGAGTCATCTTCCATGTTGCATTCTGGGTGCAGTACAAAACCTGCGGATGGCAGTTTCCAGGTAGCAAGTTCCGCAGCCATCTCAAAGAGGATGGCACTGTGGCAAAGTATTCCTAGATCCTGCTCCTGACTTCCCGTTCAAGCTCTCCATAGTGCATTGGAGATGGTCCATTTGCTTCAATTCCTCCCTCCCTTCCTCCTTACAGATCTCAGCTGTAAGTCTTAACTCACTGCTAGTTTGTGAATGGAAGTTATCATGGAAGGACAAGAAGAGATCACAAAGTCTGCAAGAAGCTTATAGGCACTTGGCACCTGGTATATTGAGGCTTTTCTTCAAGTAGATCAAGGTGGTAGGTAAGAAATCGCATCTTTTAGACAAACTTTGCTTCTGGTTTTGTGCTTGTAGAGTGCAGCAACAGGACCCCAATCCTACTCCATGGTATCAGATAGGCGCAAAAGTTAAAAGCAACCTAATATTTCACCACGGCTGTTACAGACCCTTTGTCCTGGGGCTACAGAAGCCACACAGAAGCTAGAGAGCATTATGACAAGAAGCTGAAAAATGATGTTTAGAGTGCTAGAAGGCATATTACAGAAGTTCCCTCCATAGTCCTTGACCGGGGGAGGGGGGGGGGAGCACTCAAGCTCACCCTCCTGGCCATCACAGGGTTAATGAAATCTGCAATTCAAACCCAGCACATCTACCATGTTTTCCAGTCTTGTCTGTCTAATAAATCTGGTTTCATACCATGTCTTTTCCTTTTTCCCACAAGCTTAATGAGTAACTAGTTTGCCTCTGGTAACACTGCAGTTTTTATTGCAGTTCGTAGGAAGAGTTCCGAGTTCCTCCTTCTTCTCCTGTCCTCTCCCTCCATAAGTATATTCAATCCTTCAGATAACAAAGAATGGATTTTTTTACTCATTTGGTAAACAATGCAGTATTTTATAGCTATAAGGCTTCATACAAAGACTAATCTAGTTATAAGTCTATAGAGGTTTTTTTAGAGCAGGTCTCTCATTATATTGTTAAATTTCATGCTCTCTTGCATAATCTCTCATTATACTAGTGGGACAAGTTCCTACTGCACACTCATGTCACTCATCTTTAGTATCTGTAAGCTTACAGCACAGCCTAATTCTTCCTCTTTCAAATCTGTCACACTCAGAGGGTAAAGGTCTTTCCAGTGGCAAACACATTACTCAGAACATTCTGAATGAGACACCTGTAACAAAGGACAAAGCTGAATTTACTTTTCTGATAAGCAAGTGGAAGAGCCAGTTACTTTCCAAGATTAAGATCCAGTTATTCTCTGATCCTATTTCTCCCCTGCTCTCAATCAGGCAGGAACCAAATACTTGCCAATAATTAAAAATAAAAATAGCTATACTGAGAGGTCATCCATATTACACAATTCAACTATTAGAAGTTCAAGTGCCTAGGAGACTAGATCTGAAAAAACTAGACATTTGTTGAGTGAAGAATTTGCTGGGAGGTTAAGCAGAGGAGAGCAAGGGGAGGTTTCTACCCCTACCCGTTATGAAGTTCAAACATTAAAGCTATCCCGAGAGGATCTGTCCCCTTATGTCCTTCCACCAAAGAGGCAGAGAATTTTTCTTCTCAATTTGCAGGAAAGAATAACCAACTTCTTTTAATGGACACAGGATTTTCTACAGTAACTGTTCTGCCAAAGGATTTTCACTTCATAATAGATTTTCACTTGTAATTTATCACTCGTCAAAGACTCAACGTTTTCCACATAGTTCTGTCAGGCAACAATGATTGACAAGCCTGGTATCTCCTCCACCAGCAGGGCAAGTCTCAGTTGCCCAAGAGCTAGAAACACATGAACACGAGCCCATGAAATTCAACCATCTTCTTTACACAGGAGGGCAGACACTTCCAGCTGCGGCACTGCCTCGAGGAATCAGGCTGAACTATTTGTGATGTGGGTGGGGAAGAGCTTTTCAGGTCTCAATCAGGTCTGGAGCAACAGTCCCAGCAAGTTCAATTAGTCACTCACCTCCCTTGTGTAAGATACGGAGGTAACCTCCTTCTCTTCTTCTATTTACATTTCCGTAATCTAAGTATCTAAGCCTATCTAACAAGTTTGAACATTTGAAGCTAAAGCTAAGCTCGTACACTTCCCAGCTGAGCTATCGGGTCTATCAGCAATGGGAGCGCCTGACAGGAGAACTTCACATGTGAGCCAGGCTGCTTTACCGGCTGCTCTGAACCCCACCAGGAATGGCCAGCTTCTCCAAGACAGACCTCCAGCAGTGAAGGAAGTGTGTTAAAACAGAACTGCAGGCTATATAGAGGCTCCCCACGCTCTTCTACACCACAAGAAAATCTCCTCTTGTTTTGAATCTCCTCTCAACCAGTGTTTCTGTGATGAAGAACATTAACCCATAAAGCAGGGTTTGCCTGGACATACTGTCATAAAAGTTGTACACGTTATGCAGTAGTGGGGAGGTCACAGCTCCTGAACCTCAGCCTCCTCACTCTACCTCCACCTCATGAGAATGTTACAGTAGTAGCCCCCAACTTTCCATCAGACCAGAGACAGAAGATGCTTCGGTGCTACTATGCCAGAGGATTTGTATGTAGGAGTAATACCTCGAAGTCACGTACCTCTAACACTGTGAGCACCTGCTGAGGAACCCTTGTATTAAAACCCAGAAGAGCAGCTACATACCTGGAGGGAGACTGAAAACCATTCCTAGACACCTGGGCTTTGCAAATTTGATTCCCACAACTGATAAAACGTAAACAAAAAGGGACTTGACTTTCAAAAGAGGAAAGCCACAGCACTTTCCCAATGACAGATCAGTCATCCTCAGTTTCTGTGGGTGGGGCAGCAGAGCTAAAACAAGTCGTGTAGAGCGGGGCTTTATTTTCTAGTGCTATTTATGTCAGGCTGGAACATGCCCTGACACTTATGTCATCTCAAAAAATAGAAAGGCTTTTGTTTGATGTTAATCAAGCAATATAGTTAGCAGATTGATCATTAGACAAATTTCAAATAGTAATTGCCACCTGCCTCACTTTAGATGGGCCTTTAAAATTTCAAAGAGACAAAATCTGGTGGCTGAGGGAAGGAAATGGAGAAATTTAGAGCATTGTTGAAGGATTTTATCATGCAAAAAGTATTCCTCAAGCCCTCTGAGGCTCAGATGTTCGTGCTTCCTTCAAATGAACTAAATATTACAGCAGTTTGGCAGCTATTTCTCTCAATCTCCTGCTTAAAATGAAAGAATTAGAAACAAATTCAAACAGCTTTCTTCTTTTTTCCTTTTTTTTTTTCTTTTTAAAATTGATCCATTGCTATGATTTGGAGTGATTTCTTTGAACCAGTTTAACCTCTTTTATAAAAATCCAATTCACTCATGCTCATGCTGTACTTACCATTGGCAATCTGCATCCAGGAATGCTGGGGAAGTCATGATGCTCCATGTGATAGCCTACATTAAAGGTGAGCCAGTTCAGAGGTCCGTAATAAGAGTATGTCTCATGCCCTTTTAAGAACATGTAGTGTTCTGCTATGAAGTGCCCAGAAATGGGATGTAAACCCATGCAAAGAATTGTACCTGCTATTAAGTAAATAATAGGTTTGAGCCCCCAAAGGTAGTAAATGATAAGGTCTATAGAAAACTGGACAAGAGCGTTAAAAATTTCCATCCGTGTAATTGCTTTGGGGTTCACATACAGTGGTCTCAGACTGTAGAACAGAGGTTGGAGCAAAAGCCAAAGAAGTTTCCGAAGTGGTGTACAGAAGAACCAGCCTTCAAAGTCTGTGGGAATGTCCACATCCAGGCTGTCCCCCCCAAGGTACCGATGATGGTCAATGTGGTATTTCTTGAAGGAGGCAGAATAAGGGATGCCAATCGGCAAGTTGGCAAAGACTGCAAACCATCGGTTCCACTTGGCCTGCTTGTTCCCAAAGGCGACGTTGTGTGAAATATCATGGATGGCTAGGGTCAGGGAATGGTTGATGCAACCCCCAAAAGCATAAGCCCAGAAGAAAACCCATTTCCAGGATAAGTCTTTCACCAGGTAGCATGCTAGAAACTGCATGAAAACCATTCCAGATACAATCCACTTTAAATGTGGATCCGGTCCCATCAGAGTCTTGATCTCTGGATACTTTGCTAAAGGGAAAAATGCAGAGAAAACTTCATTAGATGACAGTTAGGTAAACTTAATTACCACCGGCACTCTATTTTTATCACCGTATGTTTGAGGCCCGAGTTTTATAAAGTGGCAATTCCAGAGCAGGCTTGCTACTACAGTGAAAGCTTTACTAATGTATGGGCTCCATTCGCACTGCCAGCATCATGTCCAATTGTGATTGATACTGATATATATATACACACACACACATATATATAAAAATTTACCCTGGTGGTCAATATGTGGCATCATGTGCACAAGGATGAGTATTAGTATGTCAAAACCCACCAGATTTAAGCTCTAAGAAGCACCTTCTGTCAAGTTTTTCATTTCCCTTTTTATTTTGTCCAATCCAGTTGCTATTTTCCACAAAAGGGACAGAACTGCCTTCTTTGTAGCCCTTTTCATACTGTTGCTTCAGACATACTAGCAGGGGAGGAGGGCTGAGCAACAGGCTCGCCAGGTTTTGCTCTGTGGTTGGATGACAAATGTAGCATTAAAAAAAAATTCCTAAGTATTTGAGTGTTCACCAGTGTTTACAACACGTACAACTCTTTGCACATGATAACACCACAAGAAAGTCAGTAATATTATCAGGAATTTGTAAGACACAGAACATTTTTCTCTGTTCCCATTCATTAGCCTGTTCCCAAGTCACATGCGAGAAACAGGCATGAAAGTCACATAAATAGTCACACAACAGCTTCATGCGGCCCCACAAATCCTGCAATACAGCACCCAGAGACACGGGCCAGGCTTGCCAGGTCTGACCCCTGTCAGGACAGGACCAGCTTACTGATCTTCAGTTCTGCTGGCCATTCACTTGTCCTTTTAAGAAAAAGAAAATACACAGAAGGACAACTTATCTTCTAGGTGCTGTTCATTGCTTCAGGTCTCTCCTTCACAAACCCACACTTCTCACTTCCAGTATTAACTTGCACATGAATTATGCCACTGGTTTATGGCTTTTACCCACCCACTGGCCTCCCTCCTTTTACTCATACTCTGCATTTCTCAATAATTACAGCTTACACAGATAAGACTGTAGGACAAGTCACTCATTCTGAACCCTGAGGTTACACAGTGTGTCCCTGTAAGTTTGATAGGCCCATTTTATGAATAGAAAAGTAAATATCATCTGACTTCACTGTATGATACCAATGCAATAAAAGCAGATTATAATGATTTGCATCTATGCAGCTATATATACTATAAACAAATGCGAGAGACAATACACGTAACTTCATATGACCTTGCAAGAAGTGGCA
Source organism: Calonectris borealis (assembly GCF_964195595.1). Classification (NCBI taxonomy): domain Eukaryota; kingdom Metazoa; phylum Chordata; class Aves; order Procellariiformes; family Procellariidae; genus Calonectris; species Calonectris borealis. Next base: position 14,194,146 of record NC_134316.1, on the reverse strand, counting down.
GGTACTGAGTGCAGGACGCAGAGAAGGTTTTTATAGAAGTGAACCCTGAAAAGTTTGCAGAAATTCAGAGAGATGAGGCACTACTTAAGGAAGCAGGCTGATGTGGTCATGCTCTGCAACCATTCAAACAACTTTTGAGCCTGTTGGCCAACTTCAGCCCAGCTTAACAGAAAGTTGGAGACAATAAAGATTAGACAGGTTTTGTGGAAGGTGATGAGAAAAAGGGATATTCTCAATTCTTCCCCTTCTGAGGACAAGGGAGCAAAATCACCATGAAGAGTATTCAGGCAGGTGAGAGATCTTCTAAGTGGTGGGAAAGGTCTAGTAAGAGTTCACATCTTTCCAAAGCCAGCCAAACTTTTTGATAAAAATCTCTGGATTTGTTGTTTTGGTTTTGCTGTTTTGTTTTTGTCCTTGTTTTTGCAGATTTTTAAATTAGTTTTCATGTTAGAAATGCTAACATGCTAGAAATGGTTCTCTGGTACCTAGACAGGTACCAAAATTTTACAAAAAGTGCTGCGATACCCACTCTAAAGAATAACTTGATATAACGACCTGGTCAGAATATCTGTTACAGACATATAATTGTCCTGATTAGGAGCATCTGACCAAAACCCAGAACACCGTTTAATAAATCAAGCCACCTCAAATTTTCTGTCACGCAATTGGTAGAGAGGTTACTGCAGACACCAAAAGAGATGAAGAGATGTAAAACAACCAAATGTGTTCCTCAGCCTGGTCAAATTCAGGCCACTTTGACCAAAAAAGAAAGTTTTAATGGGATGGGAAAATGACTACGCAAAGCTTTATAGTGTAGTTTGAGAATCTGTTTATATTGTCACTTTGGACCTATTTCTTTTTGTTGCAACTAACAAGGATTGCAGATTACATTTAAGAGATTTCAGAGTAGTTACTGCCAACCAGCAGCAACAGTATCTGCAAGCAGCAATGCAGGTGGGTTGCATTTGTCGCAGGTGACAGCTATTAAGTAACTTTCCAGGGTTTAATATTAAATTCAACACCTGATTAACTCCTCTCCAACAGTAAATTTTTGCATACTAGTTAAACCACAATTCTGTGTCTGTTTATCATTAATACTGATAAACCCTTCCTGTTTCCATGGCATGGAGAAACCTCGGGGAGGCTGACAGGTGGGGTGGCTAGGCTCGCTGTAGGCTAAAAGCCCCGCTGGTGGTGTAGCCTGCCAGGGACCCTTGGGTCAGGAGCACTGCACATGCAAATGTTGAATACTGACCCTTTCAAAACTTGAGGCCAAGCACTCTTCAGTGAGACACATTTAATCTCAGATTAAGTGATCCTGATGACTGCAGTTTATATGTAACGTGTTGACACAAAGATGTGACAATATAAATATGTATCTCATTTTTCCCTTGTGTTCATGCCTTGCAGATAGGTGAAGGAATCCTAGTAAGGCAAGATAGAGCACTTAGAGTTGAAAAACCTGGACAACCCTGTAAGGCGGCTGTGACAAGTGTCTGTAGGTGATCAGCTGGGCTGTGCAACCCCGCTGTCAGCCATCTGCACGTCCCAAAGGCAACAGAGATTCAGGCACAGGGTTACTGTGCAGTGCTAAACCAGGAGCCATAAAGGACTGAGACCTGTGGCAGCTACACAAAAAAGACCACCTTCGTTTCCTACGCACTGCACTTGGAGAAGACACCTACTCTTCACTCTTGAGGCTGCTAGAGCTTCACACCAAGAGGCATCTGAGCAGAGATTTTCATCATGCTGCTCTTTCTTGAATCGCTTCCGTTTTGGTCTTCCTGAGCACTTTTCCATTATAAAAATGACCAGCTTCTATACGTCCAGAGTCCATCACTGCCCAACAAGCACTGGGTCAGGGCTAATACACGACAATGGCCATAAAATGTAATCTGTAGTGAGCTCTTCATTATCCATAATCACGGCATGGAAAGGGCACAGGAATAGGAGAAAAAAAAACCCAACATTCAGCCATTCTAGATTGGGGGGTGGGGGGAAACCCACAAAGTTATGTGAACACATGAGACCAGGATTTGCCCTTTAGAGTACAATAGGACCAGGCCAGCTCCAGCTACTCTGTCTCCACAGCACATTCTCCAGCTTCCAGATCATTGGGAAAGTCTGTTAGCTCAGCCTGGCAAACTGCTTATCCGCATGTGCTGCTTCCAGCTTGTCCATCGTACTGCCATTCAGAGGGTGGGGATGCTGGTGTAAATGTACAGCAGTGCAGAAACATGACTTTTCTGTCCCAGCACACCACAAAAGCAGTGCAAGCACTTTAGTAGTAGTAGTACCTACTTTAGTGGGTAGATGTAGTTAATAATTCCACCCAAACAGCTCCACGGTCTCTATAGCGTAACCTCAGAGCAGCTGAAATCTGCACCATGACGATGAAAGACGGCATTTCCCACTTGTACAACAGCGTGGATGAAAGAACAGCAGTCAAGAGAGAACAAATGCTGCAAGTATATTTTCAGAAGTGTTCATGATTCCGAAACAACTCATTTACTGAATTACATTTCATGGAGATCACTCCAGTGTTGTGTGTAAGCATCAGTCACCTTTCCAGAAGCATGCCTCACTCAGAAAGCACTACTGACAAGTTACCCTGACTACACACTTTTTCCCTTGATGCTCCTCTCTGGAGATCCAGGAGCACTCACCATAGCCCTACAGTGATGCTCAGTTAGGGCTGGAGTAATTGTTCCTGGAGAAGTTGTCAGTCACTAGGTCCTGGTGTTCCTCCTCCTCAGGAACAGCAAATACCTTGTTCTGAAACCTCACTCATCATCTATTCCCACTGACAATGCTCTTGAGATGACTCAGGAGAGACCCTGTTAGACCTCAGTGATGGCAGCAGACACAATTTCTCGTTGATGTGACATCACATACTTAGCACTTGCACATTTTGGCATATATGGGATCTGGATGTGGGCAAGTGGGAGCTGTCCACAAACACAGAGGTGGTGGAGGTTTAAAGGAGCAGCAGCCTTGCTCACATCCATGAGAAGCTAGTCGTAACAAGAGAAGGAATTTATTTCTTCATCTTCCTTTATTTTGATCACAAGTGCAGCATACAGGTACAGTCAAAGTAGAGATATTACTCAGTATAAGACTTTTAGAAGTCTTATCTTCTCATTAAAGAAAAGGGGAAAAAAAAAAAACCTCTGCGATGCTGCTGTCCTGGACTCTGTTCTATCAGCTATGAGTCCCTGCCAGAACAAATAAGAGACACCAGGCACAGGATGTTAGCTTTACTACTCCGTGCCCTATGCTGGAGCTGGTATTTGTACCAAAAAAACAAACAAACCAAAAGAAGTCAGTTTGCTGACATGATTGTGTTTTGCTTTTTAGCAGCTCAGCTCATGAACATGCTCATAAACAGCACAGAACACTTGAGTCCTCAGCACAGGAGAGCCATGGACCTGTTGCAGCGGGTCCAGAGGAGGCCACAAAAATGATCACGGGGATGGAACACCTCTCCTATGAGGACAGGCTGAGAGAGTTGTGGTTGTTCAGCCTGGAGAAGAGAAGGCTTTGGGGAGACCTTATTGCAGCCTTTCAGGACTTCAAGGGGGCTTTAAGAAAGATGGCAGCAAACTTTTTAGCAAGGCCTGTTGGGACAGGACAAGGGGTAATGTTTTTAAACTAAAAGAGGGTACATTTAGACTAGATATAAGGAAGAAATTTTTAACAATGAGGGTGCTGAAACACTGGCACAGGTTGCCCAGAGAGGTGGTAGATGCCCCATCCCTGGAAACATTCAAGGCCAGGTTGGTCAGGGCTCTGAGCAACCTGATCTAGTTGAAGATGTCCCTGCCCACGGCAGGGGGGGTTGGACTAGATGACCTTTAAAGGTCTCTTCCAACCCAAACCATTCCATGATTAATTAAAACCATACATGAGCCAGGACATAGGTAGGACACACACAGAGGGCAACGTGCATGACAAAAGCCTCTGGCTTTGCACAGTCTCCTGCCCCCTCCAGTATGCAAACTAATAAGAAACCTTTTTTAGCCCAACTAATTACTCTGAAGTTTTGTATATCCACTGTGCAAAGACAAGGGTCTTAATCTTGTATTTGCCACCCACAAGCTCCTAAATTGCTTTGTACTAGCTGGTGGAAAGGAGCTGGGTCACCCAGAAGCGGCCACCAGAGGCAAAGCACCGCAGTGGTGCCACATTGCCAGTGTCGAAAGAGGTGGATGGTGTCAGCACGTCACTATGACAGCAGCTATGACCAGTTTGTTTACGCTTGTTTATTAGCTGGTTCAGAATAAAGGGATGTAGGAATGCTAGAAAGAGCATTCAGCTCCCTCTGAAACAAAAACCTGCAACATAGAATAAGCTGAAGCCTTCAGTTACACTTAATACATTTTCAGCAGAAGACCACAAGCGCCTAAAACAGTGACTTTGTGCTCATGTGATTTATTTTATAGGTGATCCCCACAGGGAGTTGGCATGAGCACTGAGATAGCAGCTATTCTGAATGTCCTCATCAGAGAACATGCACATCAGTGGCAGCACTGTGCCCACGTACTGCAGCACAAAGGGGAAACAAACTCAGTTTCTTCGCCAGAAGCATATGTAATTCAGAGCTTTGATTTAAGCTAAGGAGATATGCATCTTGCACATTTCAGTAGGTACAATTTATCAGAATTTTCATAAATGTGAGGTTTAAATAGGCAACAGAAGAGTCAGCTGGAAGAAATAGCAGACTAATCTCTAAATAAGTGAGCAGAGTTGGAAGCCATTATACTCAAATTGGCTAAATGCCAAAATAAAATGGATTTTGGCGTTTTTATTTGGTTCTACCTCCCCCCTCCCCATAGTGTAACATCTCAGCCTTTCTACAGGATAAAGCACATAAAACACTTGCACCGTCTCCACTCCAAAATAACTTGCCAAAGAACCAATTATATAATTATTAATTATTCTTGGATGTTAGATCATATTCAGATGCTCCTAGCCGACCCTGAGCAACACTGATTCAACCCTCATCCTCAGCAGCACACAAGTGCTTCCCTAAGGATCCTGTGAGGCAAAACATTTTCTGACCAACCTACAGTATTTTATAAAGTTAGATCCAATCCACAGCACAAATAAGATCTCATTCTTTCCATGCCACAACATATTGCTCATTGCTTGCATTTGGAAAACTGCTTGCAGGTGAAATGACCATTCATTGTGTGCTTATGGTGTTACCAGCATCTGAGCAATGATTTTTTCACCTTCTTTCAAGACCGAAAAACACCAACACTTCCCACTGTGCAAGACCATAGTTATCCAAGTGTTTCAATCTAACAGACCTCTACTGCCACTGAAGTAGAAATCCAATTTCTACTAGAAGTAGATATTCCCTCTACGTTACACCCTACGTTTTATCTCCCTCTGATAGCATTTATATAACTATACAGCAAGGCTAAGAAGATCCAGATGAAAAAACTTTCTTCTGTCAGGTTAGTTTTTAGCCAGGTCTTTCCCTAACAGCTCACTGCAGCGTTACACAAATCTCTGTCCTGACACAAGACAGTAACAAGCTTTTCATAAACAAGAGGGTGAGAGAACAGCAATGAAACAATTCAATTTCATAAACTGAAAAGCGTGAATAACGTGTTCGGGAACATGAATAACACGATCAGGGTCGAAGTGCCAGCTTGGCAAGAGATCTCCACTGTAACTTAGAAGCACTTGGCAGTGCTTCTAGACAGTACCAAGCACAAGCTACATTTTAATACCTAGAGCCTAAGAGGAAGATACTACAAAGAGATAAGACAGAAAGTATCACCTCTCCCTTGCGCAAAATGTTGATCTATTTGCTGGTATAATTATAGCCATTAGGAATCACATCCTTAGTAGGTTCATCTAGTGCAACAGTGTCCTGCCATAAGCTAGCTTCCAGCCAGCCCAGTTGATATACACAGCTCATAGCTCTGCTGCTCAACTTGAACAGAGTGCCCAGAGAAGTTGTGGATGCCCCATCCCTGGAAGTGTTCAAGGTCAGGCTGGACAGGGCTTTGAGCATCCTGAGCTAGTGGAAGATGTCCCTGCCCACGGTAGGGGGATTGAACTCAGAGAGTTATCATTCAGACATATTGTCACTGACTACAAAAGTCTGGTGGACACCTGGGCTACTAACTCTCCAGCCAGGACATATAACTTTGGGATGGACCATTATCATCTCTCAGTTGCTCTATAGAAATACATTGGGGCAACAGCTCAAGGAAACACCACTTATGTAGAAAGAAACTGCCTTATGTGTTTGTCAGTTTGCCCGTATTTTTTTCCTACTGGATAATTTCAATTTGCATTTAAATCCAAGCAGCCATGCCTGAGAGAGACCAACATTTCAAAAAGCTGCAGCCTAAACAGAAAACAATCAAGTTTCAGTGCTTAGCAACTAAATCATTAACCTATTGGGAGGAAAATACTTCCTCTACCAGCATGGAATGCTGTCCCCAAGGCATTGCTATATACAAAAATGTAAAATATGTAGATATTTATAGATATTTGTTCGTATGTATGTAAGATTCTTACAGGGCACTCCAGCTCAATAGACACTAGACACTTTGGGAAGTACATACTCTAGATACCAGGGGTTTGCTGACCCTCAGGCTTTGAAAAATACAGGGATGATCATTATTCCAATATCATATGGGATATCATGATAGTTTCAATAACTTTTGGTAACATTTTGGTATTCATGACACTAGTTTCATGATCTATTCTGCCTTGTCAGACAGAGACACAGATTGTTCTGCCCACATCTTCCATGTCTCTCTTCCCATGTTGTATTTCTCTATGCCCTTCCTTCTGCTCCTACAGCTGGGGCAGAGGGAGCTGCGGGGAAGGAGATGGACCTTGATTCCAGTTGCTCGTTCTGAACCCAAAGAAAGGGGGCCAAAACCTCTGCAAGTACGCAACTGAGAGGTCCTAAAAAGAGAGTTTGCTGCAGCAAGGGTAAGGCGTCCAACTACTCCAGTACCACCTTGCAATACAACTTCCATTGTGGTTTGCAGTCCCCACTCTATAGCAAGATCAGGAAAGCAAGAAACTAGCAAGGGGAGAGACCCACGATACACACTCCTACCTGTAGCTCACAAACACACGGTCCCCTTGACTAAAAGGATGAGTAGCATGACTCCAAGAAGCATCATTTTATATAATGGCATCATTTGACTCTCTATCATGATTACATAGTAAAATAATTATTATTTTCCTGGATATAATTCAAACCTGGACCAGGATATTCCACCACCACAACTATACCGGAAACGTTTTTGTAATTTAGATTAATCCTAGATTAATCTATTAGATTGTGGAGGCGTTAAGAAACTACACCTAGTTATCATAGACCCTGTGCAGCACCTCAGCCACAAGCTCCACTGCGTTCCTTTATAAAAGATTTTTAAAAACTTTATCCTACTCATTAGAGGGAAGAAAAAAACCCAACCAAACAACACAAATGTAAACAGGAAAAAAAAAATCTTCTTTATTAATAAAATGTTAAAAATGTATTTTCAGGAGATACACAACAATATTCTGCAACAATTCTGGATTATTAGTTCTTCTAAGAAAAGCCCAAATCAAAAGCGAAAACCTCCCAACCCAACATAGTCACGTACGCCGTTAAACGCTGCCTGTACAACATGAAAATACAAGAGTGTACCTTGTCCCTGACAAGGAGCGGGGACCTTCTATTGTTCTCCAGCAAACACTCACCCACATCCTCATTTATCGTACTGCACTACCAAGACACTGGGAAAACTTGCCTGTAGGAGGACCCCCAGCCACCCCCCGCGTAGACCCGGGCGCGCTGCCGCCCACCGCGGCCCCCGCGCCGGCGGCTGCCGCCAGCCCGGGGCGAGGTGCGGGGCGTTGGACGCAGCCCTGGCCCCACAATGTCACCCCGCCACCGCCAGCTCTGCCGCCCGTGTAACGCGGCGCGGCGCAGCAGGGCTCCGCTCAGCCCTCGCCGTGCCCCCCCGCTGCCTCCAGAAGGCGAGGCGGCGCCGGGAGAGTTTGGGAGAGCAGCACCCCCGGGAAAGCACCCCTCCAAGCCCACCGGGCTGCAGCCCCCGCGCTTCGTAGCCCGGCGAGTGCCCCGAGCCGCTCTCAGCACCGACAGCGGCGGACCCGGCACGGAGCCCCCTCCGCTCCGCCCGGGGTGCAATGCAGCCCGGCTGCCTGCCCCGACGGCGGCCGCTTCCGAGCCCTTGACGTACCCAGGATCTCCTTCCTGCGCTGCGTGTGGGGCTGCTCCGTGTAGACCCACTCGAAGTCCTCGCGGGTGACACGGTTACCCATGGCTCCCGCTGCGCTCCGCGCCGCTCCGCGCTGCCCTTATAGCTCCGCGCCCGCCGGAGGGGCGGCTCCGCCCGCCTCCTGCCCCCGCCCCGCCGGCTGCCTCTCGCCTCCGGCGGGTACCGGAGCTGAGTCCCGACGGGACGGCCGCGGCGGGAGCGTCGCGTGTGCTCGGACGTGCGGGGAGCTGGGGCAGCTGCAGAGCCCCTCTGGGGCGTGCAAGGAGGGGCCGGGGGGAGAGAGGGGCTGGCTCTGGGGGCAGGAGACGGGCGACCGAGATTCGCCTTGCTCACCGGGCGAGGTGTGTGGGGTGGGCGGTGGTTTGCAGGGCAGCGGGATCCCCATCGTGCTGCTGCCACCACCGTGAGGCCCACCGGGGCTCAGCGCAGCCACTACAGCCATCCCCTCCTGGGACGGCCTCAGAGCGCAGGGGCATCACCCGCACTGCAGGCTGGTCCCCGGGCACTTCCAGAGGAGGATTTTGGAAAGCACGGGTAGTCCAACTCCCATAAATCCAGTGCTACAGCCCTAAGCAGAATGTGACTTAGGGCAAAGCCCAGCCATGTGAGCTCCTCCCAGGGGTGGAAGACCCGGGACGGCATGAAGATGACCAACACCTGACACCCATTTCCTTGGCGCTTGGACAAATCCTGTGTGAGCTGTCCCCGTAGCATCCAGCCCTTGGCTGGGTCACGCTTCACTCCTGAGAGTCGGCAGCCCATTTCCCAGGTCCGGTAGCGTCTCCACTGAAGTAGCAGGAAATCACACTGCTCCCTTGGTAACGAAGCCAGGCAAAGGACTTGCTAACCTTAAAACTAAGGTAACCTCGCTAACCTCTCTAGCCTCTCTGATTCACAGGGAGAGGAGTTACACGTGTTACACGGTGATGTTTCTCCACACACACAACCCAAAATTAAAGTGCTGCTCTTGTTCCCACTATGCTCTTTTGCAAGCCCATACCTGACCCGCTGTCCAACTATCATTACTCCTTCCACTGACAACATCCCGTTTGGATCAGCTCCACACTCGGAAGACAATTTTGTTTCATTCTGTTTCAATATGAATCTCTCTAGCTCCCTCCGTACTCTCCTATCCTTAAAAATGCCTATCACAGTGGGAAGTTAAAAGAGGCAAAAAAGCAGCCTTGCAAATGTGAAATGTAAATATTTTTCAGCAATAATTTTTGCCTGATAACATTGGCAATACTATCACCTCTTACTTTAGTCTAGTTTAACTATTTAAGACTGCTTGGTAGCACAATTGCCTGAAATGATATGAGTTTAAAAAAAAAACAACAACAAACAACAACAAAACAACCCACAAACCCAAAACCCTGCCACCTGACTGCTAGACAGTTTTAGGAGGCTTTTTTGCTTTTTATTTTTTCTCCCTGAAGTGGTCTAAATTTAAACCCTTGAATGCTTAAAGGTCCAAAGCAGGATGAGTGGAAGCAGTATGGTGTAAAGGTAAGCAACTTTGCCCAGAGCAGGAGCCAGAGTTTAACCACTTTGCTTTCACCGGTCAGCTCTCTGTAAGTACAATGGTTTCTTCACCATTGCTCCAGCGCGAGGTTGGTGTTCTGCCATAAAGTTGCAGGGCCCAACCCAGTTAAGGCACTGTTAATCCAAGTAAGGTTATTAAATGTTTCTATAAGGAATGAATTGTTCAGAGAGCAGATGCATCAGTATCTCAGCCTAAACCTTTAATTGGCTCAAACGTTTTGGCTTGTTGACAGTATCGGTGGAGAGGCCAAAGACGACATGAACGTGATGACACCCTTCTGTCACTTCCTGCTCAGGAGTGCTCAAGGTGACTAAAAAAGCAAATTAATGGGGCAGTCCCTGCAGTTGCAAAGAAAACAAGTATGACTTCATCCCCCAAAGTTTATCCAATAGGCTAGTGCTATTGCATATGGTAAGTTATGCATGGAAAGTTAAGTATGTCCTTTGCAGGCAACGGCATTGTCTTCATGTAGCTTATTACTATAGGCTCAACCCTACCACATGAGAAGAACGAAAAGCTTTTCTGTCTCCAGTGAGTTGGCATCTCTCTTTGAGGATAGAATTTCACGCTTTATATTTCTATAATAAACCAAACAAATTATACTAATTTAAGAGTAATTGTGGATGCCAGACAAACAAGAAACACCAGCTTTAGACTGTCTTCTAGAATTGGCAGAAGTATTATCCAGCTCTGACCATTTGGCACCCTTAGTTTTATAGCATCCTAGTAAAGTGCAAACAGGCCTACAATCATTTACAAAGGAAAAGGAGCGGGGGATTGTAACGTCACCCCGCAATAATAGCCCTTTTAATGAATATTATAATGATTGCAAACTCTACAGATCCACATACTCACTGCACTTTATGGCAATTCAAACATGCTTCATACGGTCAGGTTCTCCCAGCTGTAGACTTCCTTTCTTCAGCAATTTCTTATACTTGTTCGGGATTTCTAACTGTTGAGAAGCCTACCTGAGAGAAATTCCTAATACATTCAACAGGAGGAGCACAATTGCTGCCTCTATGTAGGGTACCATCAAATATCTCATTTACATAGTTTTAAGTACACATCACACTCACCTCCAGCATCCCAGCTGGCAATTTCCAGGGTAAAAAAGACAAAAATCCCTTGCTCTACTGACGACATGACCTTCTACTGACGACATGACCTACGATATGCAGCTCTGAAACAAGGCATACTGGTCCTCTCTTCCAGGCAGACTCACACTTGCCCACCCAAAGGTGCATTTCCACCAGCTGGCTTCCCAGCATGAACGTATTTCTGCTATGCAACCCAGCTACTTCCTCCCTCTACTTATTAAAAGACCAGGTGACACAGTAAATACAGCAGGAACACCTGCACACATTTCCCAGTGGCTATTGCCAGCCTGAAGAGCAGGCTTGGTGTTTGGGGTATCTTAATTCTGCCCTGGTGTACAGGTCTTAACGCCTCTTCTGGTTTCCAGAGACTAATCTTTGTTATAGTTGATGTTCTGGAAGTAAAATAAGGTTGTTTGGCAATTTTACCTCTAAATAAGGTGTTTTCTCCTCTGAATAAAGAGCTCCATGTCCCATGACAGACTTGTATTTTCAGTTCCTGAGTTACCTAGTTTCTTCTCTGCCTATATAAATTAGACCTTCCTTCATAGTTATTTTGATAACCTGATGAAAACATAGCTGTATATTTGCTTGTTTAGAAAACATTCTGCAGTCATTTTGAATTGGGTGTCACACTCTGACTTGATCTAACTTGTGACAAAGTTTACAATGTGATGTGCTTTATGGAACAAAGTCAAATTTTCATAGGCAGCATAGTTTGTAGATGAACCATGTCACCAACACACCCACCCACTGGAGTTAGCTCAGTGGAAATAATTTGCCAATAAGCCCTACTTTCTGTTTTCCCCTCTTATCTGTGCTGACCCTTCCCTGGTTCATTCTGGCTTTCTCATTCCACCAGGTTAACTCTATGCCAGAACTGTGAGTTGAGTTGACCAAGCAAAGGCGCTGAGGAGCTGGTGCAACAGAATCTTAGGGAGAGAAAGACGTTTTCCTTTTGCCAGTGGTAAGTTGTTAGATTCATTTGGTCATATCACATGTAACCCATCCTTCACGCAACGTGGTGCTTTCATGTCAGATAGCGCAACAGGCGTGTTTGCCCAGCGCTCAGCAAATCCTGCTGCATCTAGGCAGGTTCATAGTGTCTCTGCTTGGGAGCTCCCAACATGAAAACTGAGGTTCAAAGGAATAAATAGCTCCCTATGAGATCAGCTCACTCCTGCCCAAGTTTATCACTCTTCAGTTGCTGTCAGCTTTCCCAGTATCCCAGCCCTGTGCTGAGGTGCACATCAGTACTCGCCTTCTACAGCCAGCGCTGCCGGGGACTGCAGAGCGTGGTGTAGCTCACGGCAGGGCGAATGACCCCCTCTCGCGGGCCAGGAGCAGCGGGAAGCGCAAAGGGAGAACCAGCACAACGCGGCACCAGCATCAGCGGGGTTTGGACCCTCACGGCACCCGCGCTCCCCGCCTGTGCGGATGCTTGGAAGCGGGCTGCGCGGCTGAAAGGCTCCGCGGCAACACGCCATTGCAGCCAGCTCTCGGATAACCCTCCTCCTCCGGCAGTGCCTGCCTTTCACGGAGCAGGCGCCGAGCACCAGCTCGCCCCGGGGAGCGGAGCCAGCAGCCCCGCGCCAGAGCGGGCAGTGCCCCGCGCCCGGCTCCGCCGCGGCTGCGAGCGCAGGCCGCCCCCTGCCGGCGCCGCGCCGCCACCGCAGCGCCACCGCGGGCCCGGGCGCGCCCAGCCGCGGAGTTGCCCGCACCGGCACGGCCAGGCTCCGCAGCGGGGGGGCCAGGCTCCCGCACCGGCACGGCCAGGCTCCGCAGCGGGGGGACCAGGCTCCCGCACCGGCACGGCCAGGCTCCGCAGCGGGGGGGCCAGGCTCCCGCACCGGCACGGCCAGGCTCCGCAGCGGGGGGGCCAGGCTCCCGCACCGGCACGGCCAGGCTCCGCAGCTCGCCGAAGAAGGTTCTTCACGCTCACCGTGGGCGTAACAGCGCTCCGCGACCGCTCTGAGGTGCTGCATGGCGGAGTCCTTGAAGTAAAACCTTGAGACACCTTCGGCGACTCCCCTCGGGAATAACCGCTCCCCGGTCTGCCTTTCCCAGAAATGGCTTTAGGGCCGTGCCTAGCAACTCTGTACTTCTTTTGCCTCATATAGCTATGCATTTTGTTTTATCTACCAAGTCTAAGGGTCCTACGAATGTAATGGAGATCAACAAAAAGGAAGACTATGGCTTAAGAAAGGCTAACTTCACAGGAGAGAGAGACTTGATTTGGTAGCACTCAAATGTTCTCGCCTCCTTTAGAAATATGTGCTGAAGGAATTTTAAAATGTTTTGATCTGATCATTAGCTAGAAGTTTAACAAATGCAAGCCTACTGTAATTAATGACACTACTGTGATCAAGTACAGAATGTATTTAGAAAGACTGCTTCTGCAGAATTCAAATGAAAACAATTTCCTCTTCTAAATAAATATTTCTTCTCATGTTACATTTCCACTCTTCTGCTTCTCAGCTTTTTCAAAGAATCACAATCTTCTGGAAAGTAGTTTATTCCACACAGTGTTTTATATTGTTCAGAGGATTTGCAGTCGCTTTCTATCATGAGACGTATTTGCTGTTATGCACCATAAGTAGTTATCCCATGAACAGTTTATGGTACCCTCCCTGCAATCTTGGCATTTCATGAACACTTTACTAGCATCCCGGTACAAATATCTGAATGGAGTGTATTAACTAGACTTCCCTTTCACAGCAAAAATGTTAGATGCAAAAAGTAGCAATATTTGTAATTGCTTATCCAAATGTGAGAACCTAAGGGGTTCCCTTTTGACAGAGAGTGTCCTGTGAAGAAAGCCACCGGATTAAACTGGGATTTCCCTCCTCCCCTTCTAAGTGTTGATGGATCTCTTCTCTAAAACCCTACAGCACTGTACATCACTGGTATGGCAGTGCTTCCTAGACCACAGCTGACCCTAGCAGATCTGCTCTTTCAAACACATTTCCTGATACTCAGGTTTCAACCCGATATACTTAAAAGCTGATTTATTTCAGTGCTGCTGAGCTCACTTTTGACAATGGGAGTGACATGGGGTTAAGAGGCATACTTTGTTCAGCCCTTAAGTCAGAGACTGAGCTTTGAGTAGAGGAGAAAAAGCCACTTGAAAATGGGTAGCTGTGTGTTTGTGTATATATGTATGGATGTGCGTGTAGGAAGAATTTCCTCTGCGGGGAACAGCTGGAGAACAACTTTGACAACAAACTGTGCTAAATTCCAAAGATTATGTCATACAGTCTCCGTTTTTGCTTTGGAGAAATATTTTTACTCAGTATTTATATTGTAGCAACATATACAGTCCCTCCAAAATGGACTAGGATTTGACAATAAAAACACAAAGTAAAATGACAATCTTTCCTCCGACGAGTTTGAGTTACAAGTCCTTCTAATATAAGCACACTAGAAAAAGTATTGATGAGCTTTGCTTATGCCTGAGGAGTATGAGTTTTTATATCATATTTTAGCAAACTGTCAGAGAAAATTGAGTCACAATATGTATTGCCTTGTGGAAACCCAGGTCAGTTGGTTTAAGAAAAAAAATAGCTGCCCATGGGCTTTATTTGAGACTGCAGCAATTTATACATCTAATTTATTTTTAATTAATTAGCCTTATTCATTTCTATCTGGGATTATTTTTCTTTTGAAATGTAATATTAACTCTAGGCATACTTCTTTCTCAGTGCTACTGGGATCTATCAATACCTGGTGACTTCAACGGAAGCTGAGAGCTCAGCACTTTCCAGCATCAGGCCTGGCGTCTGTAACCCAAGCAAATGCACTGCCGGGGGAGGGCTCCGAAGTCCGGCTAATTGCAAGACAATAGGCACGAATAGGAGCTGCAGATCTGCCTCCCGGTCCCAGGGTGCACTGTGAGCAGTTAGGACACGCGTCCACGTATACTGCCTGTGCCGGCAGGTGTGAAATCGCATCCTGCTGCCTCAACTATATGTATTATTTCCCAGAAGTTTCTGCTCCTTGTGTGGTCTATAATTTGCAAGATATGGCCTAGTCAGATATCCACACACATCCTGTGTTGATAGGTCTAATATGATTGCTTTTTAAAGGCTGAAGATTTTTGGAAGGGTAGTTTCATATCCTCAGCCATGTAATCAGGAAAAAACCTTCATTTTTGATCATCAGCTTTACAAATAATAATTATTTGTATTTTCCACGCATAATTATTTGTATTTTAAAAGGTTAAATGTTTCTGGAGCAAGGATTACGCCAACTGATTCATGTATCCTTTCATACACTAAGAAAAACAAATTATATGATCTTGTCCTTACAACACCACCTGTTTAATGAGACTGGGGTGATTAGCGATCACAACTTAGAAATTAGTTTGGAATTGTTGCAGCGCAAACCCTGCCTCCCTCCCTCTGCAAGATAACAGATGAGGGAAAATCCTTCCCCACTGTGCTCAGTCTCAAAGACACAAGCGGATGACAAACGGAGGAGAGTGCTATAAATCTAAGCAAATTAATTGGTGTAGCTTTGTTAGCTGCTTGGTTTGTTTTTAAGAGGGGAACCTGAAGTAGGATGCGGTACAGCAAAGAAAACAGTAATTATTAAAAGTAACAGAAAAAGAAACAGAGAAGAGAGGTGCACAGAGTTCATTTCTTTTTCCTAGTCATGGTCAGCAAGCAGAACCTTATGATTATAATGAACCTTTAAATGTGTTTTGTAGGAGTCAATACACAAATTGGGATCAGGGATTCCCCTCGTGTTTAATTAGCAATCTGAGGAAAGAGGACAACAACATTTGTAGCAGAAGTTAGTGGGCCATAAAGGCCAGGCATGGCAGTAGCTATATTAGATCAGCTGGAGATGATGAGGCTAAATTTTGAAGGACTATAAAGGTAAAGTTAAAACCACATTTCCTGCAGAGCTGCAAAGAGCTAGGACAAGGACTCTGGGAAAAGGATGGCACAGCTAATTAACATTTTTCTTAGTGAATTACTTTAATGGCATTGTAAATCCTAGTTTAGATTTCTTCCTGAGTTTTTTTTTTTCTTCAAGACCTCTTCTGTTTTAATTGATTAGTATGCCGTTCTAGATGAAGATAACAAGGAAAACCTGGTGTCTTGAATTGGCAGAACTTATTCATTAGTCTTAGATAAGTCTTTAATAGGTATTAACAAGAGAACCCTGTATTATCAACTACTGATTTTCTTTTCCTCCAGTTATCTGATCTTCTTTACACAAGACCAAAGTATCTTAAAAACTATTCATGTCACAAATTTAACTAGATATGTAAGTATCATCAGTTTAGTGATCGGTGTTGATTTACAATGGGGGGGCTAATCTTTCTTCCCAAACATTAGACAAATAGTTTGTGTGAGATTGAGGAGAAAAAAATAGGATATCAGAAGTTTCCAAATCAGTGAATTTGAAAGGCTGAGTGAAACAAATCGGGAAAAGGGTGTGTTGACCCCACTAGAGGCAAGAGAGAGAAGGCTGTAGATGATGGCTGTGAAAAGCTCGTTTCACAAGTTTCACACTTCAGATTTCTTCCTCTTTCTCGCTTTAATGTAAGCTGAAGGGGGCAGGAATAGGACTAAAAGAAAAAAACCCACAATTTAGAAAAGAAGCGTTGATCTTTTTGTTCATTCTTTCTTACTTTGTGTAAGATTAACTTACTTTGTGTGACTTTCCTTTTCTTAAAATATAACAGACTTTTGTATTTACCAAGTAATTCTTGTTTAAAAGAACAGTTACCTAGTTTTGGCTTGATGCAGCTGAGATAAGGGCCAGAACAATTAGTTCTGTAGTATGAAATGAGAAACAACTCTTTATATAAATACCATGCAACTGGGTATTATACACAAAATTGGATTAGTACAGCGGTGACAACTATGGTTTCTGGAAGCTGTGAACCACTAGTTCACCACAAGAAAACAAAAAACACATGAGAGGAAAGAGCATAATATTGATCGAGTGGCTAATGATGTTAAGTGCTGACCATCATCTGCTGATGCTATATTGAGCATATGCGAGAGACGGATTGTGAGAGTTCTCCCAAGGCAGGGTGCTGCGATGCCTCAAGCATCCCCTATCTTCTTGTCCTACGAGCAGCACTGCTGATTTCACTGCAGGTAGTCTGCATTTAAACATGCTTTAAGTCTAATCAGGACACAGAGCATCCCAGGAATTACAAAATAAAATTACAAATAAAAAAAAAAAAGATGGAGCCAGACTCTTCTAGTGGTGCCCAGTGAAAGGACATGAGGCAACAGGCACAAATTGCAATACAGGAAATTTTACTTAAACATAAAGAAAGAAATTATTTACTGTGAGGGTGGTCAAACATGGGAACAGGTTGCCCAGAGAGGCTGTGGAGTCGCCATCCTCGAAGATACTCCAAACCCGAGTGAACACGGCCCTGAGCAACCTGCTCTATTTGACCCCACTTTTGAGCAGGGGTTTGGACTAGACAGTCTCTGGAGATCCCTTGCAGCCTCAGCTCTTCTGTGATCCCATGAAACTGAAAAGTTCAACTACCCTTGTTTAAAGCCCAAGCTTAGTACCCTGTGGGGTAAACTGAAACAAAACATGATTTTTCAAATCATCCATGTATGTCACCTGTGCATACAAAACAGTGGCAGTAACCTGTCTTCAGAACTCTACACTGATGTAACTCCTGGCCCTAAAACAGGAACCCAGCACATACGATCTTCTGTAACACTTGATGCCAAGTGTATGTAAAAACCAAAAGCTGAGGGAGGTTCAGAGGAGTAAGATATCTCTTACGGAGCAGAATGCATCTCTTGCCCCCCCCCCCTCCCTGGCAGTGCATGTTACTGGTAGCTCAGGTATATGTGGATGGCCTTATTTTTTTACGGGACTCTGTACCAAAATTAAAAGAGGTCAGCTCTCATTAACCCATAGCTTTCTATCTTCTTCAAACGATGATGGTACAGAGCTACTTGTGCTGGCTTTGCAGCTGTCATCTCATTGAATCCTGAGGTTTTCCCTGCCTGCCTAGCTGCTGAAGAAAGGCAGACACCTGAGCCAGTTAAATCCAAAAGAAAGAAAGGCTATGAGGATGGCAGAAGCTGGGTTTGTCAAGAGGAAACTCAGGCAGTTTTGTCCTTTCAGTTAGATATGCTCAAGACTTGAAACTATTACCAGGAATTTTGCAGTGCCAAGAAAGGAGAGTGGAGAAAAAACAATGCTGGTGGGTGTGTGCGTGTGAAAAGTTAAAAACTGGTTTCTGCAGACTGATGGTGGACTACCATTTACTTCAGCAGATTTTAAAGAAGGAACCATAAAAAAACAACACAGCTAAATCTGTAGAACTTGTAAAGAATAAATATGCTTAAAAACTTACTTGTTATGGATGCTTAAAAATAACTTTTATTTCCAATGGAATTTTTTAAATTAAGGTTTTTTTCCCCTCACTTTTTAAATGTGGCTAGCAAACAAGCTGGAGTTCTGAGGATGGGGAGCAAAATGGGGTGCATAGGGCAGGAAGATAAGAGATTACCAAGGGAGTAACTTCTGGTGCTATTTGGACAGAGGACAAGGTTTTCTTTTAAATACCTTTTCACTGGGCAGCTTTCACATGTTTATTTTTGATTGCTGCTGAATTTTTCTCTCATCAAGCAGTTGGAAAAATGATGCATGTCTAATCCTCGTAGTTACTGAAATGTAATCATATGCTAGTTAAGCAAATAATCTCGTTCAGGTTGAAGAGAACTGTATAATGGATAAAACACAGAGCTGATGAAGAATATTTGTATCATGTAACATTTCTCACTGAAAAATAACGAAATGTGGATATTGCAGCAAAACATTAAAGCATTGGCTTTAAGCCAAAGTATGGGAAAAAGTGGAACACACTTGCAATATTCAAAATAAGGTGGTTCTGATGCATACAAACTTAAAAGTGCCTTTTCTGTCCAAAATTATATACTTGCTCATAGTAAAAACACAAAAATGAAATGGGGTTGCACAAAATTGTTAAACTATTACCACGGACCTGGACCAAAAGATTTATATGGCTAAACAGGAGAGACTTGTGACTCTGTTCCTATATTTGACAAAGCTCATTTACACTAACACCAAAAAACACTTGACCCAAAACAATCAGTTCAGGGCCCGATCCCACTTGCTCTGAAGTCAATGTCAGCTCTGGTGGGAATTCAAGAGCAGGACTGAGTGCATGTCTAACATGTAGGTGACATTAATATTTTGTCTATGCAAGCGTAGAATAAAAAGTGTAAGTGAATTGTGCATTTTTGCTAAAAAAAAAAAAATTAACTCCATGACTCACCATTTTTTGTTACATTTAACTTTTACTGGGGGACAAGGGAGACGTCATCCTAATTTTGAAATATTCTTATTTTTAAAAGCTACAGGCACTATTTTTCCCACACTGTTACATTTGCCCTTCCCACTATAGACAGAGGGGCAGAATTTATATGTAACTGTCTGGAAATCTCTCTACAGGATCTAAAAATAGCCTTTCAGTTTATGAGAATTTTGCAATGATAAACTACATCTTGTAGTTTGTTGAAACGGGAGTGCTGAGCATGATTGGAGAGAAGGAATTCCCAGGTCTCCAGAAGTTAAGTAAATTTGTTGCTGTTTCTAATACGTAATATGAAAGTATTTCCTAATCTCATCATTAGCCCAGAGCTCAGCATTGCTGTCTTGAGACTTGGACTAGACTAACTTTGAGAACACTTCATGCTGAGGTAGAAGAAGAAAGTATTTCTTAGCAGGAATCTTTATCAGTTTTTATATCATGGCAATTTGGGATATGAGCAAGCAAAGCAGTGGTGTAGTGAAAAGTGAAGATAAAAATGGAATGTGTACTTGCAGCAGCCTCGGAAATACTTAAGAGGCAAATCTGTACTTGTAGTTAATAATAGCTTAACATACAAGGGGAAGGAAAGGTGGTGTTAACAGCAAAAAAAAGAAGGAATGAGGAACAGGAGACAATCTTGTCATGAGTACAGAAAGCCTATGAGGCTTTAACTTGTTTTAAAGTTCTCACGTTCAGTAGCATTTAATTTATTTCATATAAACCAAACACTTCTTTTTTTTCAGATTTAAATACTTGCAGAGCTACCAGTACATTAATCTTCGACTGAAGATAATATGCAGTCCTTTTGAAGGACTTTTCATCACTACCTTTTGAGAACATTTTACGACGGGATCTTAGGAGACCCAGTCCATGGCTCTGTATCTCCTTCTTGTAAACACTTTTACATCTGCTTGTTCATATCAAGATAGACAGCCGTTTCTTTGCAAATAGTGTTCCCGATTTACACCCCTTACAAAGCTAATGATCAAATGAGTGCAAAATACTAACGAGTGGTATTTTTCCCTCAGCACCCCTCCATGCATGGAAGTTCCTTGGCGGGGGTAGGGAAGGGGTGTCCTGTGGCAGCTGGCAGAAGGGGAATGGAGTGGAGCGTGACTGGAGCACAAAGCTGCTGCATTTGCAAAGCACATATTGTTCTGTTGTTGTTTGAGGGTTTTTGGCGAGCAATGGAGTTGAGGGATGAAGAGATGTGTTAATAATTAAGGCAAATAACTACACTTGATAATTATATTTTAAATGAGGGGATCACTTCACATACTGGAATTTTGTGCAGTGATTGAATTACAATGTACTACTTCTTTTAAACTCTGCTTCTGGGTAGCCGAGTTCATGAACTACTGATCTCCGTCACAGGCTGTGACTTCAGACCGTGTTCCCGCTGCCAGCGCCGCAGAGAAGAGACCCAGCGCTCCTGGAAGCGAACAACTCGCGTGCGCGCAATTTTGAGTGAAAGTGCAGGAAAGCACCGTGCTATGCGCAATGTTGACACCCCCCCAAAAAAAAAAAAAAAAAAAAAAAAAGGAGGAGAGAGAGAAACTCCCAGACACCAACAGCAGCGCAACTGCAGAATTCAAACGAGCCGTTCCTGCCGACAGCCTCCCTAAGCCTCTCCGGCGACCGCGCAGGCCGAGCCCGGCGCTCCGCTGGGGCCCGCCGCCCGCCCGCCCGCAGCTGGAGCCCCCTGAGAGCCCTCGACCGCAGGGCAGGGCTGGGTCCCGGGCCGGCTGCTCTGCCAGCCGCCGCGGGGCGAGCTCACCCGGCCGGCCGGCTGGGAAACGCCCGGGACGCGGCCGCTGCTCCCGGTCCGTGTTTTAGGCGCCGAGCCCCCTCCGCCCCTGCCCAGCCGCTTCACGCGGGGGATCCGCCGCGGCCAGGGGCCAGCGCGGCGCCCCTCGGCCCCCTCAGCGGGGACGGCCCGCGCCCCTCTCGGGCTGGCAGCCGGGCCGCCCGCGCCCGCCGGCCGCTGACAGGCCCGCGCGCCGGCCGTTAACGGCCAGGCTGCTGGCACGCCACCTGCCGGTGCCTCGGGGAGCGGCCCCGGCCACCTCCGGCGGCAGAGCGTGCGGCCGCGCAGCGAGGGCAGCGCCTGCCCCCGGCGGAAGGGAGGACGGCGCGCCGGGCCGCCCGCCCCGCGTGTGCGGCGGGGACGGGGCGCTGCTTCCGCGCGAGGAGGGGCGAAAAGGGAGGGGCGGGGCGGGCGGCGGAGGGGGCGACACCGCCGCGGGCCGATTGGCTGCTCAGCGCCAGGAGGCGCGCTCCGCATTCGCAGCGCTCTTTGATAGGCCGGCGGCAGTAAATGGAGGCGGGCCGCTGCGGCACAGCGCGCTCCCGTAGGCTACTTCGCTCGCCTTCGTGAGCCGTGGGCGCGGCGGGCGGTGCGATTGGCCGCTTGGCGGCGGGGGGGCGGGTCCCGGCGGCAGCGGCCTCCCGGGGCTGGGGTCCGTCTCGGCGGCAGCAGCGGAAGTCTCGCGAGGGAGCGTAGCCGGGATTTGGCGGCTGGCTGGCTGCCTCCCTCTCGCTGGCTGCGAGGAGCTGGTGTTTGTGTGGAAGGGGAGGAGGAGGAGAAGGAGGGGAAGCGAGAGGAGCCCGAGCCCCACCATCCGCCGAGGGGAGCGGACCGAAGCCCCCTCGCCGCCCGCGGAGCTCTCTCCCCCCCTCGCCCCGCCATGGCCTCGGGAGACACCCTGTACATCGCCACGGACGGCTCGGAGATGCCGGCCGAGATCGTGGAGCTGCACGAGATCGAGGTGGAGACTATCCCGGTGGAGACCATCGAGACCACCGTGGTGGGCGGCGAGGAGGACGAGGAAGAGGAGGACGAGGACGAGTGCTGCGAGGAGTGCGGCCCGCACCACCCGCCCCATCACTACCACCACCACCAGCCCATGATCGCGCTGCAGCCGCTGGTCTCAGACGGGGACCCTAGCGGGGCGGGCGGCGGCGCGGCCGGCGGCGGCGGGGGACAGCTCCATCTGCACCACCACCACCAGGAGGTGATCCTGGTGCAGACCCGCGAGGAGGTGGTAGGGGGAGACGACTCGGACGGACTGCGGGCCGACGACGGCTTCGAGGACCAGATCCTCATCCCGGTGCCGGCCCCCGCCGGGGAGGACGAGTACATCGAGCAGACCCTGGTCACCGTGGCCGCCGCCGGCAGCAAGAGCGGAGGCGGCGGCTCCTCCTCAGCCGGCGGAGGAGGCCGCGTTAAGAAGGGCGGCAGCGGCAAGAAGAGCAGCAAGAAGAGTTACCTGAGCGGGGGAGGCGGCGGCGGGGCCGAGGGCGGCGGCGGCAGGAAATGGGAGCAGAAGCAGGTGCAGATCAAGACCCTGGAGGGGGAGTTCTCGGTCACCATGTGGGCCTCGGGTAAGTGCGCGCCGGACCCCTCCCTCCCCGGGCCCCAGGCCCCGCCGGCGGCTGTCCGGCTCGGCTCGGACAGTTTTGTTTTGAAGGGAGGCCATGTTTTGATGTGTGTGATGGGCGCCGCCATGTTCATCGCCAGGGCAAGTATGGCGGCTCCCCCGAAAAGATGGCGGGGTCTGCGCTGCTGCCGCCGCTGCTCCAGCCCGGCTCCGGCGGGGGGAAGGAAAGATGGCGGCGGCCGCCAAGATGGCGGCGGCGGAGGGGGGTGCGAGAGGGAGGGAGGCAGCGCGCCGCTGGCTCCAGGACTAGGCCGCAATGGCGTAGTTTCTGCAGCAGGGGGAGGCGGGGTGTGCGGGCGGGCACAGGGTGCGGGGCGAACCCAGCCTCCTCGCTTCTCCCCCCGTCCCCGCCCTGCCGCTGCCGCCGCTCCCCGCGGCGCCCCGCCGCTCGCTCCACGCCTGCCCCTCGCCCTTCCCTCCCCCGGCCGCCGCCCCCCGCACCTCCCGGCGCCCTCTGTCCTCCTTCTCCCCCGTTTCCCGGCCCGCCGCCGGCCCGCCTCCCCTCCCTGGCCGCCGCTGCCTTGCCGGCTCCCCGGCTGCCGCTCCTCTCCCTCCCGCCCTGCGCCGCCGCCGCGCACCCGCGGCCCCATTGGGCCGCATTTTAATGCCGAACGCGGGCGGCGGCCCCGGATGAGGCGTGTGCTCCGGGCCGTGACCGTTATGTGGGGGGGGAGAGCCGCCCGCCCCAGCGCCGCCTGCCCCGCCGGCTCTCCCTGACCCGGGGACGGCGATTTCCCCGAAATACCGTGTTACAGCTCGCCCGGTGGGGGTGGGCTCGGGGGCCGTCCGGCACCGGCCCGCCGGGCCGCTGCGGTAGCCAGGCGGGGTGTGGGTGGGGCCTCCCCGCTCGAAGCCGGCGGTGCCGGCGAGGGGGAAGCACCTCTTCGCCCCCGCGGGGTCTGCCCGCGCCTCCCGCTGGCTTCGGAGGGGGCGGCCACAAACAACCGGCCCTTCAGAAATCCTCTCGCCAGGAGCCAGGGTTTGACAGCCGAGGGGTGGCTCCGCGCCCTGGAGGCAGAGCTCCGTCCGGGGGAGCCGCGGGGAGGAAAGGAGCGATTTCTGGTTGACGCGCGGAGACCGTTCAGCTTTTCCTCGGCTGGGTCTAAAGCTTTAAATAGGCTTTTTAAATAGGCGCGGGGAGCCCGTGTTGTGTGAGACTGTGTATGTTTTTTGAGGAGTTGTTTTTTTTGTGGGAGTTTCTCTTAAGGGGAATGAAATTTTGTGAAGGTGTTTAGTATCTGCAGGACTTGGAATAAATCTGACATGTGCCAGCCCTTCACACTTATTTTATCTACCACGATTTTTTTTTTTAAAAGTCTAGTAAGATAAAGATACTTTTTAAGCTTCTAATGTAGTCTGAAATGTTTGCTCTCTGTGATGTTTGTGAATGACCAGTAGTTGTTAGAAAAGGGAGTGTTGGAGGAAAAGTGTATTGAATGACTGAATTCTCTTGTCTGAAAAGATGGAAAGAGTGGTGATTCTGATTTTTACTCCCTGTTTAAATATAGGTGATTACTTAGCAAGTTTGACAGAGTATATGACATTTCTGGTGTATAGTCGGTTGACAGCCCAATGAGTCCGATCAAAGTTCCCTGCTTCTTGATGAACAAAGAACTTTCATGTAAGAGTTTCCCAAATACTGTTTAGTAGAATGGGGTTCTATATGCTTCTGTGTATCATTGTATGAAACCTGAATTAAATCCACTTGCTGGGTTTTTTTTCTTAGAATTGACTATCCAAGAAAGAAAAAAGATAATAGGAACTAATATAGTCTTCTGGTTTGTGGAAGCTACCTAAGATAGTTGAATGCAGGTGGATGTATGACTCATGAGCTGGCAGGATACAGGACCTTGCTGAGATCAATTGACAATTTCTAGCATGCATTTGCACTCTGAAATTCAGAGTGCCTGATAGGATGCTTGCTCAGAGCTTCTGCATGCTGATTATTACTTGACTGAAGCATGTGTATAATCAATGCACTTGATTCTCTTCCCGCGTACACAACTTTTACATCAGGGTAGCCCTATTGATTTCAGTGGTTTTGTTCTTTATGAGCATGACCATGCAAGCTCAGTGGGAATGATATCCACTTGTAATTTACTGGAGATTGAATTGCGTTGCTACTTCCAACTCAATTATATCCATGATGCAGAATGGTGCAGAATACCTATTCTGACTTGACTTCTAATGCCAAAAAAGCCCCCCAAAAGCAAAATCACAAAATATATAGGCAAAAGAAAAGTATTAAAGTTTGACCTCCACTCCCTGCATGCATGTGTGCACACATCCACACACACACCCCCCAGCTTCAAACAGCCTTTGGTAATAACCTGCTCAGTTAAGTGTTGTGAAGTTTTACTGAGCCAATTGGATAGGCTTTTATGCCTCTTACACAGCTTATTGAATGTTATAGAAGTGGTCTGAAGTGGTCAAATGCTGAGGCTTCATTGTCTGTTTTCTGAAATTTTAGGGGGGAACAGTTATAGAATCATAGAATCATTAAGGTTGGAAAAGACCTCTAAGATCATCGAGTCCAACCGTCAACCCAATACCACCATGCCCACTAAACCATGTCCCTAAGCACCAGAAAAATTCCAGTTGCCAGAAAAATTCCAAACGAAGCAAAACTGGGGGAAAAAACAAAAACAATCCCAGAACAAACTACTGGCTTGCGAAAGGGTAGCTGTAGTAAAGATTCCCTGCAGAATCAGGCATACTTTATTCTGAACAAAGATAATAGTTTTGCCTCTGTATTTTGACATAATTAAAGACTTGCTTGCACACTGATGTGATTGACTGTTTGGTTTAAATGCTTAGGAAAAAGTTTATGAAAAGACGAATAGTAAATAAGCCCATGCATCAAGATAAAACAATGAGCCCTATATTGCTGTTCATGGGTATTTGAATTGGGAACAAGGGCACTTTGCTTACCACAGTGTGGGAAGACAATGTGAATTAATTACTTGTTACTGTTTTCTAGCACTGCTATATTAGCTTGTATGCGGGTGGTACCAAATTTAGTCAATCATAAATCTTTGTCCATAAATGAGTATAACATGTCTGGTAGCACCTCTTGAAATGTGTGGAAATAATCTGTGAAATATATAGCAATGTGATTAAAGGGGACTACTCAATCCTTGTCTTGTATGTGGTTACTTAGAAGTTGCAGTTCTGTTGTTGGCAACAGTTTAGACTTACCATAACTTCTCTTATCACCTTGGTATCTATGGTGATATCAAACTTGTGACCCATGATTACTTTAATTAAAGTGTAACAGGAATGCTTTGTTCTAGTTCAGATTAGCTTTCCAGATCTTCAGAATGGAATTATTTGTCTTTCTTCATGTGTGAAAATAGGAACTGAACAAAGGTGTTCTATTTTCTGAAAGGGTTGAAGAGGTGTATATGGTAGATAATTTACTCATGTTCCTGTAGTGTGTTTTCTCTAGTCTAATACCTATCCTCATTATTTTTATTGGGGTATCCTGTCATGGATTATAGTTAATGGTGCTCTCCAAGTGAGACACCCCAATTTGTACTAGGAAAATTTGTTTTTGTGAAGTGGAATTTATTTGTGCCTTTGCTAGATTGAACTTGAGTCATCCTCTTTAGTGACTGTCTCCAGGTTGGGTACGCAATAGTGATGCAGGAGGGGAAGGATCATTAGAAATCGGTTTGTCAGATTGTGTTTGCAAAACTGATTCTTAGATGCAGGAGCATTTGGGAAGGTGATCCTGAAGTGCTGACTCCACCAAATGCTGGAATTTCAAGCAGCTAGGGCTTAATTTTGAGGGGGAAAAATGTATTAGTGTAACTACATCTGCTTCTAGGTAATGACTCTTGACTCTGTCAAGCTTTCAAACCTCAAATAGGTGTCGGCTTAAACTATTATTGTTAGCACAGGTAGCCTGCAAGCTTAAGGCTGAAATAGCACAACCAAACTAAACATTGCCCACAGATGTTAAACTATTCCTAGATGGGAAAGACAAAGATGCAGAAGTTACATGTATGGTTTGGAAAGGATTCTTGATAATCCAGGAAGCCTGTGCTGTGGACCCATCTTTGGAAACTCAGGGGGTTCATGTTGGGTTTCTTCTTTGAAGAAGAAACCTTTGAAGGTTCTTCAAAACCTCTTAAAAAAACTTTTAATGTCTTAAAAAAATAGAAGGGTTTTCATTTGACTTTATCAGATTGCAGGGGTGAGAAAAATAATCATCTGCTGTCTAACCAGTTGTCTTACATAGTATAAATGATAAACTAGTCATTTAGTTCAGTTGTGGGCCTGTATCAAGGATGGCCAAAGTTCTTTGTGATGACAGATAGGTAATGAGCTTCTTATATGAAAATTTTTCATAATGGAGGCAGAAAATCATTGTCTGGTTCCTTTAAAATATTAAGATGATAATCTGTTTCTGACTCTGATTAAGACAACGGTATAGGCTTTTGGTATCCATAAGCATTGAGTCTGCCCTGACATTTTTGCCAGTGAACCTTAGAGGATAAGGTGGATATTTTCCTGCAGCTGTTTTAAATATCTTTTCAGTTTTGAAAGTGAAATACAGGAATGTGGTTCATCACTTAAAATGTCTCAATTAAGTTGCCTCTTAGCCCCCTTTCAAACTAGAATCCTCTAACTTGCTATTGGATCCTTCCCTGAGAGGTTCATGTCATTTGTATGCTGATGATTCAGAAGGTCATAGTGCTTCAGCACAGTGTCTCACAAATGTTGAAATCCGATTATGAGTATTGATATATGCAGTGTTTTTGTCAGTTCATGTCTCAGTGGTGTGAAATAAGAGATGGGTGACATGGGGAAAAAAGAACCTGTTCTCCATCTGTGTGCAAGGCACATCAGAGGGAAAGTAACCTAGCAGCTGACTACATTAAAAAATGGCATACTGTGCAAAATGAAATTTAACATCCAGAAGTGTCTACTAAATAAGTGTATTATTTAACAAGCTAATTATGGTTCTTTGCTTCCAAACATGACCAATGAACTAATTCGCTTGAGGAGACTGCAATGTGGTAGCAATAACCAAGCTGTTACCACAGTGCCTTGGTACAGCATAGTTGCCGGATACATCCTTTATCATGTAATTGTATTTGAGCTGTTCCTAAAAACAAACATGTTTAACCGTGTGATCATAAAAAGAAAATTTAAGCTTAAATGTTGTTCATCCTTTTAGTTGGTAAGCAGAATGTCTTTTAACTTGATACCTTGAGGAGGAAGCTACAGGATTAGGTCTCATCACTTTGCTACCAAGTGTACCTTCTGAGTTCCCTTCTGCACTCCTTATTTTCCATAGGGAAAAACTGATTGAATAACAATGTGTTCTCCCTGCTCTGTAATAGAGGAGGAGGATGGCTCAGAGAATTAGGGATCTAGAATTGGAGTACGATGGCTAAAATCAAGAATAACTGAGGCAGAAATACTGACGGAGCTTCTTGGGTTGAGAGTTAAGGGGATCATCTTAAAAAGCTGGGGAGTTCCAGAGATGTCAGCTGGAGCTAGCTACTACTCACAAATGCATGAAATAACGGTGTTCTGAGATGGGTGGATTTTCTGTGCAACAGAAGGGCTGCAAGAGATGCAGAAAGCATGGTAATGAGAGCAAAAGGTAATCAATAAAGTCTTGGGAAACAGATTCTACCATGCTTTGTCCTTGATCTGTTACGTGGAATCTGTGGTTACTAGCTTTATCCCAGTAATCTGGCTTCTTTCTACTTCAGTTGGTACTTGGGCTTGGAACTCTTAAAACTTCTGGTTATTTCACCAGTAGAAATATGTTTTAAGTGGTAGTCAAAAGATATGGCTAGCTAAAATGCTGAACTTTCACTGACCTTAGTAAAAAAATGTTTGACTGACTTGCTTTGAAGTGCAGAAGTGTTCAGGATGTGTATTGTCCATATGTAGGGCATGAGAGAGGTGCAGATGGAAGGACACTGAACATGAAGATTTGTTTGGCTATGTCCTAAACAGGTACATAGAACAACCCGATTTAGACTAAGTATCTATCTTAATGTAACTGGGTGTAGAAGGATGTTGGGGGTTATCTGTGATGTCTAACAAATCCGTATTTTACAGCTTTATAAGATAGATGAATATTGGGCATAGCTATTGCAGTGACTGGTAGTGCATGTTTTTGTGAAGATAAAGTGATTAACTGATTGACATGCATTCAGATCTTCAATATCTTTCAGAAGACGGGACTAAAATAACATTCCAAGTTCTTTACAGAAAGCTGCATTAGATCGATAAGAATAGTGCTAAATATACACTTAAGCAGAATGCCTTATATTTGAGTCGGCTGTACTCTCAAGTGGTTTTAAGGGACAAAACAAAGCAGATCAGATAGTATATAGCAGTTAATTTCCCTTTCCTGATTGGCTCCATGGCTCTGTCCATGTTCAGCTTGCATGGGTAGCATCCAGATTAGCTTGGCATGGGTATAAACTGCACGGAGTTACTATGCCTTATTTGTATTGTACTTCTTCAGAGGTGTCACTAGAATTTCAGGATTGTGTCTCTGTGTTCTGCTTTGCTTTGGATGCAGTGTGTTTGATTCTCTGATGCTTCATGAGAGGAAAAGGGGGAAGTAATTTGGATGTAGTGGACACCAGGACTTGCTTGAAGGCAGAAAACATCAAGCAGTCAACTTGCCCTGTTTGCAATGAGAATATTGGTTAACTTGTCAGCCTGAATGAAAGTCTGCTTGGACTTTAGCCTCCGAACTTTGAGCTGCCTCGTCCAGGTTGGTAGAGGATCACAAATAAACTCGTGATAAATTTGTGCATAGAGGACATTTGTGAAGTTCTTCCAAACTTCTTCCAAATAAGTGTGTGGGATTTTTTGTGTGGTGTTTCTGTTTTGTTTTCCCAATGAGTTGATAATGTCCTAGGATGGTCTGTAACTAAGATGGTCTGGATACTAAAGAGCTACTGAAGTCTGCTGCTACTTTTGAAAAAGTATTTAACTTTTGGTGTGAACCAGATCTTCTGTCTTGAAGGAGGTTAGCCTGACATAACACTTTAAGGTAAATGTTTTGTATGTTGTTGTTTTAGCCTGTTTTGGTTTAAATTAGTTATTAAAACTGCAGGTACGTGTTGCTGTAGAGATGCAGTTTTTTTGTGTAGAAAAATTTGACTGTTTTTTATTTTCACACAGCTGTCAATATATTAAGGGATACTTTCTCTTATTTTCTGCTGTATCAAAGCAATATGTTCATAGTTTTTCATGTTTTACTCCCATAGCCTGATTTCTGTTGGTGAGCTTTTGGGAAGTAAAGGCACCAAAGGCTGACTTTCTTTCAGTTTGGCCCTCAAACAGCAAGAAAGCATTGTGGAATAGCGAGCCTTTATGCTAGGGAAGTAAAGAAGATCTTAAGGAATGTATACAAAATTTCCCTGTTGACTCATGCATCTGATCCGAGGCAAGAAATGAAAACTTGTTTCTGTTAGGAATGTCATCAAACAGTCAAACTGGAAGTTCTGGGTAGCTGTTGACATGACTACATTGAAGGCAGCTGATCTGATTCTTGTCCGCAGCAGTGGAGAAGGCATCGCTTTTAGCTTTCCAGAAGTTCTGTGCTCTTCTGAGCTTCATAATGTCTTTTCTGGCTGTGTAGGCATTGCTAAATATCTTTTCTCAAGCTTCTGTTTGTAAGACAAATTGTTGTCAAATTGGAGGTTTATTGACTTGAATTTGTAACTCCTGCAGGTGCTGTAAAACTTACCGTATAATCCTTGCTTAAGGTAAATTCAGTTACTTTCTTTAAAGCACTGGTGAAGACTGAAGGTAGTGTGGTGAACGGAAAACTAGATTAGAACAAAAAAATTGTCCAAATACACTTTTAGTTTAATTCCCACTTTAATGCTGCAGATAGTATTTTCTTATTAACACTCCTGTCTTTGCAGTGTTGGAGTCTATTTTCCTCTTTCACCATGGAACATATACATGAACTGCTATTTGATCTGGTAGATCAGATTAAACCCCAAACTAGCAGTAACATTTCTACAAATAGCTCAGTGGCAAATGATAAAAGCAGGCATTACAAATTGAATAGAAATTTGTCCTTAGTATATTTCTTTTATTTGCATATGTCTTGTCCTTTCTTTCGTAACCTAAGTTACTGAATAATGAATAATGTTATTTCCTGTGTTTCTGTGTAGGGAAAAAAAAACCACAACACGTTGTCTCATTTTGTATTTCCATTCCTTAAACACTACCTGTAAAATAACTTCCTGTTATTTTTGAAAATACTTTGGTTTTGCAAGCCCTTTGTCTTTAAAGTGATTTGCAGAATCTGCTCCCCATACACAGGGTAGGAGAAGTAGTGTAGTGGCAAGTTTATTAACATTTAGCTGAGCAGTTAAAACCATACATACGTCTGTTGTCCTACGTGTATTTGAGGGTGGAAAACAGGATTGATGCTGGTGTGAGCACTGCACTGAGGAACATAGGTGGATGTTTCTGTTCTCTGTCGTCTTTGTCTCTCCTGTTATAAAATAGCAGGAGGAGAGAGAAAACATTGTGTCTTGGCATATTCTAAGGTCTGAAGGCGAGTAGGCAGCAACAGCAGGTCTTCCACCTGATTTCACTGCAGTCCTTGAGGACAAATCCATAGGAGGAGCTCTAGAGCAGATAAAATAGCAGTATCTTAACTGGTGTGCAGATGAAAGCTCTGAATGATCCCTGTCTGCTGTTTACATAGTAGAGTGGGAAAGAGCTTAGGCTGGCCTCTGCCACGGAAGGAAGAAGCCCCCTTGGGAGGGAGACATGCTGTTTAGTTTTTTGCTTTCTTTCAGACCTGTCTGCAAGTGTTGAAAAACTTTAGTTTTATGGGCAGGTGCTGAAGCCCATTTAGCAGTTATTTTTAAATTTCTTGTCCCTCCATAACACTTCTGTTGGAGGTCAGGGAAGTTTGAAGACTCTGAAGTGTAAGATCAGTAGTCCTAATGTCTTAGGGTAAGTATCTGCCACTCCTCTGATAGGCTTGCTTGGTTACTGACTGCTATTGAGATCCAAAGTGGGTACGGTGGCGGTTAGGCTTGAAGAGGTTAAAGGAATTAAATATTTAGGCATTGTTTCAGGAAAAGTGTGCTATCTTTCAAATGCAGCCAACGTTCATAGGATTGTTCTACTTATTTCCTTACTCGTTTGTGTTTAAGCAGATATGTGACTTCTGCTTTTTTTTCTCACCCACTATGTCCTTTCAGTGTTCTTCATGCTGTAACTGTATGGATGTCTTGTTGCTCTTCACAATTAGCGTGGAAATCTGAAAGTGCAGTGTATTCTTTTGAGTGTGCAGCAATAGTGAATTTGTATTGAGATGCAGCCTAATAACTTACATGCTGTTTTGATCTTTAGTATGTATTGATTTCAGTATTTTTTGTATTTCAGATGATAAAAAAGATATTGACCATGAAACAGTGGTGGAAGAGCAGATCATTGGAGAGAATTCACCTCCAGATTACTCAGAGTACATGACAGGGAAGAAACTTCCTCCTGGTGGGATACCTGGCATTGACCTCTCAGACCCCAAACAACTGGCTGAATTTGCTAGGTAAGTAGGAAGAAAGCATCTTTAAACTAAAATGGTTTTCTTTTCACTGGTTTAATTATGAAACTGTTAGGCAAAATAAATGGTAGATTCAGTATGGCTTATTGTTCCATTTAATCATCTTCTGAAACAAGGGAGTTAATTCAGAACAGAGTAGCTGATACCATGTTAAAATAACTGGGTTTTATATTCAGCAGTGATTTCTTCAATGACTTCTGGTCTTTAGTTCTTGTGGGGTAAGACAGGACCTAAATACATTGATGGACTGCATCTTTGACATGACAGAATGTATCCTTCATGTGAGTAGTCTTAGATTCTTCAGCACTGAAGGGTCCAATAAGTGAAATGCTGCATTCAGGTTGTTCAGTACAAGAAAGCTAGACTACAATATTTAGTTTGAAAGCCACTTACTGTTCTTTTTCACCTGCTTCTTAAGTTCTTAAGCTTTCGGTCTTTAAATTTACTTTTAATGGAGTCATGTGTCTTGCGCTTTCAAGTGCCACTGATAATTGCAGTTTCGCAGTTAGTAACTATACTGCTTGGATTTTCCTCTAGTGAATCAGAGTTGTCACTCGTTTACATATCAATACATTGACTTGAGTTACAAGGTGACTTTTACTTTCAAATAGAGGTGAAGCTCTGTTCTGCTGTGGAGTACTGAAAGTGTCATGTGTCTCTTCCGCCCCTCCCTCCGCAGAGCCCCTGGCTCTGGTACTGAGTGCTCAGGGCAGCCGGAGGCAACCGTGAGGTCACCAGAGAAGCCTGCTTTGGCATCTGGAAGCTGTGACATTAGGGTTGCCTTTGCAGCATTTACTTGGTCCCCTTCTCTGTGTGCATGTGCTTGTAATTACCAAAGGCATACTCAGTGCATGGGCAGCGTTAATCCTGGTGTCTCCAAATATTTGAGCGCAACTGTTAGCTTCCTGCAGCTGTTATAATCAGTTTTTCCCATGTTGAAAGCAAATGTATTTATGAAGCTACACTCATTTTCATTTTGTCACCAGCTGGGTATTCTTCAGAGCTCTGGTGCACAATTCTGACACTTGGAGCAGGTGGATGGTCAGATGTTAATCTTACTTCCTGGGTCAGCTAGCAGAGGGAGAAGTATACTGGTTTTGGGTCTTTTTGTTGTGGTTTTTTTTTTTGGTTTTTTTTTTTTTTGGTTTTTTTTTTAAATCACTGGGTTTTTCAGCTAGTTGCTAGATGACAGGGACTGTTGAGACAAGTTCTGGTCTGGTTTCTTGGTTAGGTGGATCTTGGTGTCCAGTGTGTGCATCTACTCTCGTTTCACCTTTTTGATCTTGCTGCTTTTGACAAGTTTGTTCTATTACTCTTTAGTGTGTTTGTACCAGAGGATTGCCATCTCAGCCTCGTCCCACAATTATTTTCAGTAAAGCCATTGAACTATGGATTTTGAAGGCTCCTAGCAAGATAGCCTGAAGCAGGGAGCAAGCCCTGCAAAACTGTCTGATCTGGAAATGTATAAAAACAAATCATGAACAACTGAAAACACGGTTTTATCTAAAGTGGTGGGTGGTTCTAGCTATTGATACTGTTGTTACTTTTTTTGCTATTGTTGATCAAAATGGTCATGTTTTCCTCTGAGACCTGCTGAAAGGTTAATACAATTGTTTGTGAAAGCACAAGGTTTAAGTGATGCTCTCAGTGTACATAGCATTCTAATTCTAAAATGTTACTTACACATTTCTACTCATCATGTGCTTAGAATGGTATTCTCAGTTATTTTAAAACATGCTGAAACCTTTGGTTCTATTAAACATTTAAGTACTGAATAGCTATCTTTCGTTAGGAAGTTTAAATCGTTTCTCATAGGGTATTCTCCATGCAAATACTGAGTATTTTTCTCCAGATTGGTTTGAATACTTGAAATGGTTGCCAGGATTTGGGCTTCTTGAAATGACCAGATTGCTTCTATCAGATCTGTCTGCATATTTCTTAATATTGTAAAATGTACTGTATCTTTGGGTTTTAGTTAGTTTTCTGTTGAGAAAATAGTGGCAGCTGGCAGTAATTTGAAATTACCACATTTTTTTTACTCATGGTAGAATGTCCTAGGAATTTCTAGAGCTAGAATGTGCAGCAGATGATGGAAGGATTGAGTTCTATGTGTACCGTCTCTTTTCTGTTAATATATTTCTGTACAGCAGATAAAACGTAATCCACTTCAGTCATAAGACAATATATGGTGGTAGAGTAAGCAACTTGGGGAGGGACATCACCTTTAGCAATATCCCCAAGTTGCCTAAGACCTGTGAAGAATTGTTCTGATAGCTTAATTGTAGATACATTAAGACTTCAAGCATCTTCTGTTTTATGAAAGGTTTTTTGATTTCTTGGTCAGAATCAATGACTGTCAAACTTCTACTCTTGCCTTAGGAAAAAAAAAAAGGGAAAATGAAAAAGAAAACTGTGTTAGTTGTATGTTAGATCGTAAATGATTGTGTATAGCTGAGGCTGAAGAATATGGTGTATAAGAATTTGAATATTGCTTGTTAAGGTTTTGGTCCTATTGCAGTGAAGTATGTTGAAGGGACTCCTTTTAGCTAATAACACGAATTCAAGCACTGATTGATTAAGGATAAATTGAGGCATTTGCATCGATTCTTAGGAATAAAGTTCTGAGGTTAAGTTTAAATGGGCAAAGCTTGAATTCTAGTGGTAACTGATTTCAGGCAAGGTTCTGGAGTTCTGATCATAATATGGTTAGTACGAGGTGAGGCAGGGGTGGACTTGATACTTGAAGTCCTCTGTAGCTCTGCAGCCCTTAAAAAACAAAACAAAACAAAAAAACCAACCAAACAAAAAAAAAACACCCAGACAACAAAAAAACCTAAACTGTCGTAATTCAGCATCTGTAATGGACACCACAGCTGCTCCGCGGCTAGGTGGCACTAGCGGAGTGAGCAGTTACACTCTCTTGTGATACAATTGTCTTTCGCTGCTTTTTTTAGTACATTTGTCATTGAGTCATGTAGCAGGAATCCGGATCCTTTAACTGCAGCTCTTACAGTTTTCCTGGAAAGACTTTTATACATTCGAAAACTATTGAAAACACTGTGAATAAACAAGCTGTGTCAGAACATTAAGACGTGTTCAGTAACGCCTAGATGAATGACCATAAATTATACCTGGTTGGGCAGTTTATCGCCTTTTACAAATTATTTCATTCTATTGTAGGAATTGTGGATTTTCTCTAGTACGCTTTAAAAATGCAATAAAAAAAGAAAAAAAAGTGTCAATTTCTCTTAGGCAATCATATCAGAATGTGAAACATGAGTTGTGAATGATTTGCTCAGAAAGAAATACAACCTAATAAATTACCACATTCCCAATTGATACCTTTGACTGGGACTGGAAGTCCCTTCAAGTGAAATAAAATGTTTCATCCCAGTCTAAATTGATTACAAGTAATTATGTAGTTAGCTGTGAAGAAGTCATAACTGCTTGGTAATAAAAGTGTGGGGAAGTAGCAGACATATTTCTAGTTGGTGCATATAGCAAATTCCCTCAAACAAAGCCACTAAGAAGGATATCCCTGATTCTGCACTCCCTCCCTCTTACCCTCCAGACAGATACATGACTGAACTGGCTAAAGACAGCAGTTTATAGAATAAGACTTAAGAAATAAGAGGGGAGTATGCTACAGTTGGGAAATTGGCACAGTAATGGGTCCTAGTGGTAAAAACTTTACTTTCCGTGGCTTTATCTTCTGCTCTTAGTACTTTTTCTGAAAGAGAGCCATTGTAAGGACTGCCCTTCCTTTCTATCCACTTTCCAAAATGGATAGAAAACAAAGGAGAGGAAACTGCACTAGAGTTTGAAATCGGACACCCTTCTTAAAAGTGACAAAGCATTCTGGTCACTTAGATTTATGACTTAGGCCTCTTTATAAGGTATATGCTTTTGTACTGGTTTTGTTCTTGGTACAGAGAAGCTTAAGGGGCAGTAAACTGACAATTGCTTTACCCAAAGTGTTCTTCTGGGGGAGGGGAAATCTCTTGCTCTGTACCACACTGTGAAGGTCACTCCCTCTGTTTACACATATTATATTCTTCATAACTGGAACAAAATTAGTAATTATTTTTGCCAGAACCTTGGAGTGAAAGAGAGCTTTTTTTTTTTTAATGACATTTTCCTACCTAACTGTGACCAAAGCACATTAAGACACTGGCTGTGGGCTCTTTGGTTGTAGATAGATTCCTAGGACACCTTGTGCCACTCCCCTTTTGTCTATTTATCCAAAAGCCAGTCTAGCCAGTTTCAGGAGTTCTTCAGCACAAATGAATTCTTGCAGCAGTATAGGCCCATGACACTCATGTTATTTCTGCCTCAGCAGCGCAGTACAAGGGGAATGGCAGAGCGAGGGAACAGATCAGAAGTGGCACTGACACTACTGATAGAGAATAATTTTCTCCTCTTCTAACTGTTCTTAGGTATGGGGTCATTGGCACAAGTGAGTATCACTGCTGGTCATCAGAGATCTCTAGGATGTGTCAAAGAAGTTCTCTGAGAGAGAGAGTAATACTGTTTAGGTTAGGTTTATGTATAGAGGGAGAAGAAAGGATGTGAGAACACAGAAGTTGAACAGCAGCAAAAAAGGCAGCTATTGGAACAAGGGGGAAATTCCATATTGTTAATTGGTTTTGATTTACGGATTGCCTTTTATTCCTAGCCTTAACTCTGTTTCTGTGGCTAACTTGTAAAATTGGATCTATCTCCAAGACAATAGGTTGTGGAGACTGGCAGAGGTTTGAGGTGGGGATTGGTTCTGTCAAGATACAGTTCTTTCAGTTCAGCTGGGTAGTTGAGGGAGGTAGCTGTTACTTTCTGATATTGCACAGTGACAGAGTTGCTTGCTTTATTTTGAGGAACTGAGTGGTTTAATACCTGTGATTTCCCTCTATCTTCTTTATGCATGGATAAGAGAGTGTGCTTTTATGGAGCTCACTCTGTGAAGCTATTTGCACACTTCCCTGCTCCTTCTGCTGTCCCCCGTTCCCTCCCTCTACCTACCCAATACAAATTAACAGATTTAGTCTTTAATTGCAGTGTCCCAGTGGCTTGATCCAAAGGTACACTTGCTAGTTTTCTGCAGTTAGCTAGTCTGCAGTTGCTACTACTAGGCATGGCCCATATAAGCTCACTGCAGAAATGAAAATTCTGGTCTTGCCACGTAAATTGACTTTCTGCAAAGGCAGCCGTTTCAAAAGTTCCACCCAGGTATTAATGTATGTGTGTATAGTTGTTTTAAATAGTGATTTGTGTTAGAGTTCTGTTTTTGATTAATGTTTCAGGCTAAGAAAACTTGGACGGAGCTGGTAGAGATGCTCTACTGGGTGGGAGCCAAAAGTCTAACCACCAGCAAGAGCTACCTGCAACAGTGTAATTAAGATCAACAGCCCAGATTCTAGTCTGGTCTCCTTTTGCAGAAAGTTAATTTTAAAGTAAGACCAAAATCTTTTTTCTAATACATTTGAATATGTAAGTCTTTAAATTCTTGTTTGAGTGATTGTCCATATGGATTTCACAGCCTTGTGAGCAAGATGACATTTTTGACAAAATGATCTGTCATAGCTGTGCCCGTGGTGTACATGCCCTCATGGCTTTAATTCAAGTGTACAAAGGGCCCAGCAGCTTCTTGCTGCCTGTGGCACTGAGGTATAACCTGGACGCTGTTTGCCGCCTCTTCCTGTTGAAGTGTCTGCTTCAGTTGTGTTGAATAGCTTGGTTGCCTATGGAATCCTGTGCTTATGCACAGTCTTGTTCCGCATTTTAAGCTTAAGTTGCCCACTTTCCATACTTCCAGGAGAAATGAAAAGATTTAAAATCTACCCCTTCATTAGCTACACTTTGTTATTTTGTAGCCAATAGGCACTACATGTTTTTACGTTCAAGTGTACTGCTAGGCTGATACTGCTTACTTTAGAAACAAAGCTTGAAAATTAATAAGTCAGCTTATTCCAGAATGGACACTCAGAATGTTACGTGCCCGCTCAGACACTGAACTGAAAAATGTAAGGTATATGTTGAAGCTCCGGTCTGTCCCATGTCTGACCATCCAGTTCTGCTGCGATTTGTTCCTCAAGCTGCCTGATTATACTGATCTAGAAGCTTCCTGACTACACTGGCCAGGGTATTTTACCTCTGACTCAACTTCAACAGCCTGTTACAGATGACATTGTTGCAGCATTTCTTTCTCAAAGATTGACTTAATACCAGAGGCAAGGCATAAGAGTTATGAATAGGATTTAACATGATGATCTGTTGGATCTTATGCCAAGTGTAAAGAATGCAAGCACTGCCCACTAAAGCTGTTTACCACATCTCCTGTTGGCGATTCCTTTTCTGTCTAGTCTCTCCCTTTACAGGTGGTCAATTATGACTTCAGAACAATAATGGTTTTACTTGTTTTGATGATGTCACGGACACAGATTTTGGGCCTAGGAGTTTTTTGCTTTGTTTTTTGGGGGTTGGGGGAATGATTCGGCGAATATTTAACAAGTTGATAGAAGTAAAGGACGTGGTTTGGCACTAGCTTTGTCCCCTAGGTGTGTTTGTTCTCTAATGGCATTAAACCATGGCACTATGTTCTCTCATGTCCCATGTTGTCAAAGCATTCTTCTGTGTGTCCATTTTGCTTTCTGTAGAGTTACTGTAAGAAAGCTTTTGTGTGTGTGTTTTCCCATAGCCTCATACCTGTGTTACTATCAGTCTAGAACCTCACTGGACAGTATAGTCAGTCAGTTAATCCCAGTCGCTTGTTTGGATTTAGGTATTTAATACTTTACTCAAAGAGGCTGTGTAAACTAAACACAGCACAATCATTCTGTATTCCAATTGGATTATATAAATTAAATTTAATCAATAAGGTCATCTAAGTTGGTCCGTAATCTTGGAAAAAGAAAACTTACCAGGAAGATTAAGATAATGAAGAGGCTGGTCTACAGGAACAGATATAGTTTGCTGTGTTCAGGATGTCTCTGCCCTTAAATTGATGAAGTTTTTAGTTATGCTGCTGGCAATGGTGTAAGAAGAACTTTGTCAACACAAATACCTCATACCCATCTTCTAGGAGCTGTTAGTATCTGTAAATGAGAGGATTGTTGCATATGATACCCTCCACCTTCCATGTTTTTGTCACATCTGTATTTTTAACCCTGCAGGAGGCTGCAGTGTTCTTGAGTTAGTACTGTACATACTCAATGTAGTCTGGAAATGCTGAGCTACCAGGAGTTTCCTAAGCGTCCACTTAGAGAAAAGAACAAATGCAGCCTCTAAATCCTTTGGTTTTAATGTTGTGTCTGTGAAGTGGCTAACTGTCAAGTGCTTTAGTTCAAACGTGATCACTTGAACTGTGTTACATCTGCAATACTGGGAGGAGTCAGATTGTTTCTGACGGACAAATGGTAGCCCACAGAGCTGTAGGAGACTTCTCCATCACATATGACTCCATTGGCAGTTATAAGATTTTCCTGGATCCAATCTTCAGGAATTCTTAGGGAGTTTTTGCACTGCTCTTGCCTTAATTCAGCCTCACAAGGCCTTCCATTCCTATCCTCTCTCATCTGTCCATATGAAAGTGGCAGGTGAAACAGCGGATTTAAGCCCTATGCATAGAAACATTACAGTGTCAAAGAAAACAAATTTGCAAAGAAACAAATGCTTACGTGGTCAAATTAGAGAGATTGTAGCTTATTTTCCCTACAGCTCTTGGGAATTGTTTTGTACGTTTAGAAGTTGCTGTTTAGAAGTTACTGTTTAGCCAGTCTCCGATCAATTATTAAAAATGTACGTTAAAAAAAAATACATGTATGCCCTACTTGGAAATCTCTTCTGCCAACCCTGTTCTTCCATATCTGTTTCCAGGAACTGAACTCACGGGGATTAAAACTGTCTTGGATAGCAACAGACTCCTCTCCTTCTTAATGTTAAGAATAGTAATTCTGATCATTTTAATTATTTTGTTAAATTCAAGCCACTCATCTCTGTTTAACTGAGACTAGAAAGAACACCAGAAAATCTTTTGTTTAACTTACAGATATGATATGTAGCTACCTCATCATACAGAACTATCTTGTACAGTATTACCAGGAAGAGTCATTCAGGAACTCACATAAACAGACTAGCTCCCCTTCTACCGCAAGGTTTTGGAATGCGCAAAATCTTACTACTTATCTAAGTGAATCCCCAGCTGCATGAGGTGCATTTATTTACACCTACCTACCTCCACCATAAGGTGGAGATAAGCCATTTCTCTTTGATTTTTTTGAAGACAGCACTACAGCTTTAAGAAACAAAGTTAGGTAAAAGGACAGTGCACTTCCCCAGAACAGTGTCCACACAGCTGACACTTCTCTGGTGTTCAGACAGGTGGTTGTTATGGCAGGACTGTTCTAACATTGTTGTCTACAGGGAGTCTTACTGTATTTGAAACACGTAACACATGCAAGCAATAGTTTGCTGGGCTCCTTATGTAGTCAATGGAGACTAATGGTGCCCATAAAGTAGTGGTGAAGATCCCGATCAGCGACCAAGAGTAAATAGTTGATTGCTTGTCAGTTGCCTAGGGTGGAATCCATGTGCACAGCAGCTTAAAGTAAGAATAATTGCAGTTTCTGTGGTTATAATGGATGTCTACATTGTCTATGTAGAGTCCACAACTTGCCTGCCTTCCCTGCTTCTGTAGAGTGTTTTTCTGAAGTCTGGTATGGTGAAAATACTGAAGAATGATTGAGGCTACTCTGTCCTTCATGTCCTGGTGCAAGGATGCAGAGGAAGATAAATAGGCCACGTGGGTACTGGCACAGCAAAAACAGTTTTCAGACAAAACCTCCTAATTACAATTAGTATAAATCAGAAAAAAACCCTGTAGTTCCACATATTCAAAGGACCAGGAAGGTAGTATTAAATGTCTTATTCTGTATTTGAGAGGTCCTTCTGGAAAAGCTGAACTTTCCAAATGCCAAAGTATACTGTTAATATTATTATGAAGGTTTTGAAAATATTAAGCTGAGTACTAATGATGCATGTAATACTATCAAATAAATGTGCGCATTATGTAGGCAGTTACGGGAGAAGAGCTGTCTACTAAGGTTTTTCTACTAATGTTTTTTTATTTTTTATCTTTAAGAATGAAACCAAGAAAAATTAAAGAAGATGATGCTCCACGAACGATAGCTTGTCCTCACAAAGTAAGTGAAGTGCTCAGCTTCTGA
The DNA here is from genome assembly GCF_964195595.1 of Calonectris borealis. Taxonomy (NCBI): domain Eukaryota; kingdom Metazoa; phylum Chordata; class Aves; order Procellariiformes; family Procellariidae; genus Calonectris; species Calonectris borealis. The sequence continues at coordinate 14,152,672 of NC_134316.1, read as the reverse complement.
GTAGGTAGTAATTTGTAGACCAGAATTTTGTATTGATGTTTTCTCTTGAGAATGAATAACTAAAATATCTTACTGTTAATAGACTACACTCAGTTAACTGTATTTTAGTTATCATTCTTTAGAGGCTTCCTTAAAAACCTTTCACTGAATAATATGTTATTCCCATTCCTTGTCTTAAGGTTAGTGCATCCCTAATCTTCTGGTAACCGTGATGCACAGTCCCTAACATGCTGGTTTTACTGTTGTGATTTCCTGCCACCCAAGATTACATACTTGAAAGAATATTCTGAAAGCTGTTCAAAGTACGTTCCTAAGATCTATATATCCTCTGCTTGGAAACTATGACAGATTTGGAGTCTAGATCAGGAATCAGCAATTTATGGTGCAGATGCCAAAGTCAGCATTATTGGAAGACTTTGAATTACATTCCACAGGGCTGGAAGGTGCATCATCTTGAAAGAGAGAGAGGGGCATCTTGGAGATACAATTCTGTTCTACTGGTAGCAGGGAAGCCTCTGTCTTGAATAAATGTTGCCAGTCACCTAGATTGGTAGCATCTAGCTTTACTGCATTATCCAGCTTTTGTAGAGCTTCTGTTAGCTGACATAGTCTGTAATGAAAAAAGACACATACAATCTTGCTGACTTCTGGTCTAGATAAGTGTGAGCCTAAGCAAATAATCAGGGCAGATAGCTAATAGTACACATTAGAGAGCATGAATAGAAGGCTTCTTTCTGATAGCCATAGTCTAAGGAATTTGCTGGATTCCTCTTTGTGCTTATATTGATTTCCAATTCTTCACATTCTACAAGTGTCATGTTTTTATCACATGTATAATAGTATGTGGAGATACAGGAACAGTTACTCCTTACAATACTGAGGAATGCTGCCTTCATTTCTTTGATTTACTTTTTCATAGCCTCAACTTCATCTAAACAGGGGAAAAAAAAGAATACTCTGTCCTTCCTTTTTCTCTCTTCTAGTGTTCCTAGGCTTTGTGTATTTATGACTTCAGTTTAAAAAAGAAAAATATTGTAGAAGATGTAACTGTTCTCTCAGAGGCAAGCAGGGGCTTTGAAATAAATGCAAAAAAAGTTGATGATATGTTTATTTTGGTGCTGCTTTGCCCCACCCAGTGCAATGAATGGTGGCACAACACTTCTTAACTCAGCCAAAGAAATTCTGGTGCCTGAAGAGAGAACTCTTCTTGAAAGTGGCATTTCCCCCTTTTTTTAAGAACTAAGGCATATTTAACTGGTTATTAGTTTTGAAAAAAATAATTTCCGAAGAGGAGGCCTGCAGAATTTAAGATTAGCAATTGATTGTTCCTTTAGGTTCCGTTGTTGAATTTTATGCCTCGTAACATAGTGGTGTTGATAGACTAGTTTTATGTAAGTTCAAACAGCATCACTTGGAGTACAGATAGAATTTGCAGTTGTTAATAGGATTTTACGAGGGATTTTGAACCTTGAGGAAGGCATTTATAAAACATATGATAGATGTCTATTGATTGTCACTAAAAGGTGGAAGAAAAAGGTATAGAAAGATTGGGTAAAGCAGGCCCACTTAAGTGCTGGCTTAAGTGTACTCTGGAATCAAAAGTAGTATTCCTGTGTTGATGCAGCATGGACCCCAGATTAAGACTTCTGATGCTGTACCTGAGTTAATGTGAGTATCTTCTGCTTTTAGGTTGAGTTGGCACTAACTCAGAGACTCTCCTACCTTATTCAGTTGCCCAGTATCACTTTGTAGGTTTAAACTGTAGAAGCAGTGGCAGTCTCTTTATATCTCCACGTGGTAGTGATCAGTCTGCTGCTGCCAGTTTGGACAAGGTAGTTTCTATAAGCTGTTATGTGCTGGAAACCTCTTGCTCCATTTCTTCTCAGGAATGAGAAGGAAGAGGACAGAATGTTGGGAGATGGAGTGGTGCAGATACAAATTGGTACTAGAGAGTAATCTGTGTGGTATATTAGAGACTATATCGTATATTGTAGTACTGTAGTGCCCAGAATATAGCACACTGAAGAATATACCATAGGTATCCATGAACTGTCATTCTGTCTTTTGGTTTTTTTTCCATGAAACTGTAAGTGCTTTTGTTTGGTTTATTCATTTGCTTCTATCAAAGCTGCATCTTCTCCATGAGACTGTTCTATTATTCATTTGACTATACATGGTTCATAATATTAAGTGAGGAGAGGGTTTGGGGGTTTTTTCTTTGGGGTTGGTTCCCCCCCCCCCCCCCCCCCCCAGCTTTTCAAATGATCAGTTTTCTTGGTATTGCTTTTTTAAATAAATGTAAGGGGTCTCCTTTTCAGGGCCAACTTTTAAGAAAGTATTCAGGATATAAAATAATTTTAAATGCTTGTACTGTAGCATATAACACCTTCTTTATTAGAACTAGCTTAGCTACTAATTGAGTTTCACTGTTCTTTTTAAGGGCTGCACAAAGATGTTCAGGGACAACTCTGCCATGAGGAAGCATCTGCACACTCATGGCCCTCGAGTACACGTATGTGCAGAATGTGGCAAGGCCTTTGTGGAGAGCTCAAAACTAAAGCGACATCAGCTAGTTCATACCGGAGAGAAACCCTTTCAGGTATTGTTAATCTCCAGACACAAGTATCACAATTTATTTGGTAAACATGTGTAGACTGTAACTGTAACCTAGCTTCTATATGACTTCGAGGATACTATGGTTTTTTTGTAAAATCAGATGAGGCACTGAATGATTGCCTTAAAAATTGGAAGTCCCCCTTAAGCTAGTTAGGCTATCGAGTAACTATTTCTGTGGGCTTTTGTTAGAAATTAGCAAATTGTATGTACATGCGGAATACCTTGCAAAATATAATGTAAAGTTACCCACTTTAAAAATGAAGTCTGCACTTACTACTGAATGAGGAAAATGTCTCTTTCTCCTCATCATCTTTTCAATTTAGCACTTGCAGACAGCTGAGACTTGGGGCTGTTTGCTCCATTGACTCGTGATACTAATTTTCAGTAGCAGTATTTATCAGTTTTCAGCAAAATGATGGTAGTCACTGAATCTCTTTCCATTCATATCAAGTCACGTGAGCTTCTGCCACCAGAGGTCCCCTGCCTACTTCATATGATACTCCTTATAAATCTTCTTTACAGGTATTCATAGCCTTGAGCATATCTGTGTTCTCCAAGACAAGTTTAAGTTATGTATTTTTGTTGATTTTTTTTTTTTTAAATGAATTCTTTCAGAAACCTGATTTGCAATCCTCAGGCATTCACTTAGATGTGTATGCTGGAACTGCTGTGTTTTAAATGATAAATATTTACCGCTAAACGTGCTGCCTTTTGTATTTTGAGACCATCTTAAAAATAAAGCTGGTAAAATGAGCAAATCTTTGCAAATTATCACCAAAAGAGGGAAATTCTGATGTGAAACACTGTTTTCTACTACAGCATAGCAAAATACTATTTTGTATGCAGAGAAGGTGTTTTTTAGCGAGAGCATTTGCTTGCAAGCTGGAATTTATTTCCCTCTTTGAAAGCAGATATATATCTGTGGTAAAACAACCTGAAGTATTCATTTTATTTTTTAAATACAGTTTAAAAGTGATGCCCACAGCTTCACCTGTAATAATCTTCAGCATCAAGCTTCATGTTTGTGCAGTCCAGTGATTTAGAGAAGAATACTGTTCTAATTGATGATTGAAATGAGTACTACTTTTGTTAGCTAATGGAGTATGTCTTTTCCTTTCAACAGTGTACGTTTGAAGGATGTGGAAAGCGTTTTTCACTGGACTTCAATTTACGCACACATGTGCGAATTCATACTGGCGACAGGCCCTATGTTTGCCCATTTGACGGCTGCAATAAGAAGTTTGCGCAATCAACTAACCTGAAATCTCACATCTTAACACACGCTAAGGCCAAAAACAACCAGTGAAAGTTGGAGGAGAAAGTTCTTGAACTCAAAGCATCTTACAGGAGTATGAATTGGAAATAAATATGCCTCCCCTTTGTATATTGTTTCTAGGAAAGAATTTTAAAAAAAGAACCCTACAAACCTAAAGGACGTGTTTTGATAAGTAGTAAATAAAAAGCAAAAAAAAACCCACAAAAAAAACTTTAAGGTGACGTTGCTAAGATGCTCTACCTTTCTCTGTAATCCCGTTTCAAGAACACGGTGTTTTGTAACGTGTGGCCCCAACCGAAGGGGTCAGTTCATGAACTTGCATCAAAAAAAGACAATTCTTTATACAACAATGCTAAAATTGGACTTCTTTTCACATTCTTATAAATATGAAGCTCACCTGTTGCTTACAATTTTTTTAATTTTGTATTTTCCAAGTGTGCATATTGTACACTTTTTGGGGATATGCGTAGTAATGCTATGTGTGATTTTTCTGGAGGTTGATAACTTGCTTGCGGTAGATTTTCTTTAAAAGAATGGGCAGTTACATGCATACTTCAAAAGTATTTTCCTGTAAAGAAAAAAAGTTATATAGGTTTTGTTTGCTATCTTAATTTTGGTTGTATTCTTTGATGTTAACACATTTTGTATAATTGTATCGTATAGCTGTAATGAAATCATGTAGTATCAAATATTAGATGTGATTTAATAGTGTTAATCAATTTAAACCCATTTTAGTCACTTTTTTTGGAGAAATACTGCCAGATGCTGATGTTCAGTGTAATTTCTTTGCCTGTTCAGTTACGGAAAGTGGTGCTCAGTTGTAGAATGTATTGTACAGGCACTGACCTTTTATTAACACCTGATAATATGTACATCCCATGTAATAGAAAGGGCAACAATAAAACAGTGGTCCTAAAGAAAGAATATGGCAGAAAATGATCTGTAAGCACAGTCTATTTTCTTTTTTTGTCCAGAGCAGTCCTAGTTCCTCTTGACCTCCCAGAAATTGGAAGCTAAATAAACTCAAGTTTCCTTTACTTTGCATTCAATTACAATGATTTGTGATGAAATTACATAATGCCACATCAGGTGGCATACCTAAACAGAATTGGTGACTGTAATTCTGTTTTTGAGTGACCTAGACTTCCATTAACTGGAACGGTGGATTTGGAGACTTGGCAGTGTAGTGGGGAGTTTTCAGTGTGCCTGGACAGCAACTAGGTAAAAAAGTATAGTAAATAACTAAATGGGCACCTTAGTTTAGCCAAGGTAAGGAATCTTGGAGGTTTAAATGCAATAACAATAGAAACTGGGGGAACGGTAGGGTTTGAGCGGTCGTACCAGAAAAAAAAAGAAAAATTGTTTTTTTCTTTTGGCTAACTTGTTTGACTGAATATAATGATGAAAATTCTTGGAACCTCGTTGGACGCCTTTTATTTCAAAACAGAAACTCAGAGTTCTCAGAGAACTTGATGGAGTTTTGATGTCTAACTGAAAGTGGTTACTACTCATTTGTTCAAGTGTTCAAAGTAAGAAATTTGCAGATACTATAGTAAAATGTGACAGATTAATAAACATAAGAATATGCACAGAAATGCATAAGTATTATTTTTTAGAGGGATGTGACATTTTAATATAGTAAAAATTGTTGTTAATCTTTTTCTGAGTTCTGTTCTTACAAGGTTCATCAAATTTTTCATTGCTAATACCGTAAAACTTACTTTTGAGTCCAGTTTTGGTGGTAGTGGAAAAAACATGGGTAATAATGAAACTACACTTAAAAGCAAGGGAATTTTCATCCGTACATAAGTTAATCTGAACACTGCAGCTCTAAGCTGAGGTTATTAGGGGTAAAAAGAAAGATGGGGCATTTAATTGTAAAGTATGCATTAGAATTTTGGCAGTTTTTTTTTTTTTAATATAAGTTCTTGAACAGGACAATATACTGAAACTTGTATAGTTATAGTTAAATTAATTTCTGTATACAGTTAAATTAGTGTCTATTCTTTTTGGAAGGAAATAAAATCAGTTCAGCCTAGTTCTAATTGACCTTACATTTTTTCTTAAACAGTATATATGATGTTGTTAGGCTTGCACAGAAGTTTGCTTTCCTATGTCATAAAGTGGTACGCGTTTTATTGAATTGCAAGGTAAAGAGATTCCGTGATGGTGTTGGTACTTCATCCTTGAACATATATTTGAGACTAAATTATTTATGTTAAATATTGATTTGAGGATTAACTGGGAACTGAAACTTGTATTGCCCCTAGTTATATTGCATCTGATTACAGAGAGAAAGCTGAAAAATTTTCATGTAGGCCTCAAATCAGTAGCATTCAATACACTCCTGAGTGTAAGTAGCAACACTTAGTAGCATGAAAGAGCTTGCTTTGTAACTAGTTAATTGCATATTGGGTATGAATAAATACTTGCATTGAGCAGCTTCTGTAAGTTATTTAAGCTTCTAAAGTATAATTGGCACATCTTGTTCTTAAAACATCATGCTTAGTTGATTCCAGAGTTTTCCTTACGATTTTCAGTGAAGAAATTACAGACTTTGAGAATAGCAACAGAATTGACTTTGAAACCACCATTGCCAGCCTACTATCAACAAGTTCCTGCATTATGCCACCAATTTGTGAGCAAGTTCAGGTAAGGGGAGGAGAGTCTGAGGGGTGGAGGAAACGTAGCCAGTGGTTTTAAAGCTGGCAAAAGATTTAAGTGCTTGCTCATCGTGCCTGTTCTACTGCTCATTTGATCTTACATTTCATATTGCCTTACCTGGTTTTCCTGCTGTTGAAATGGAAGGAGATAAATTCTGTAGCTCTGTATCTTTTGGACTCGGACCATTTTTTAAAAGGTAGAACTGACTATAGACTTTTCCAGCTGTGTCTATTTGTGGTTTGCCAGTAGCAATAGGTCCTGCTTTAAATACAGGACAAACTGAACTTAAATACCTATTACTTCTGGAGACTGTTTACCTTAAAAAGGGTGTAGGAGGAGCCCAGGTACACGTTTGAAATGCTAAGTGAATAAATTCTTAGTGAAATGGAACCGAGAACTCCTTCCTCTCTGCCAGGACCGCAGCTGAACTTGTGCTTGATTTTAGTTACCTTCTTTTTGAAGAGGTTTGCTGTTGAATTGAGCTGGTGCAATTTGACACTTTTTTCCCCCCACAGTGGTTACAAATTGTCAGTCAACAAAGCCAAATACTAAACACATTCTAACAACATAGCTTGTCAGCAGTAATGTAGTTTTAAAGGCAGACAGACATCCTTTCCATCTGCTAATTCCACAGTAAGTAAAAGCAAAAGAAGCAATAGTTAACAGAAATGGCAAAATTATTGAGGCTTTAAAATGTTTGAAGAAAGCTGATCCCTTCAGAGTGCTAGATGAAGAGGAATGGCAGTGGCGATAAAAGGTGTTTCCACTTGATAATGTGGTTTCTTACCCATTTTTCTCCATTTCTTCAAAGCAGTATTTTTGTCAGGGCTGCTAGACAAATCAGCCTAGGAAGCCTAATGAGTCAAGTGGTAGCTCTTACTGGTGTTGGTTGATCCAGTTGTTCTATAATGATGACATTGGAATAATAAGTTTTTTCATCTGTATGGCACCTTTCTTAAGTCAGTGTTACAGTGGCTTGAGAAGATGAGGAAAGTAAATAATGTTTGTGTCAGCATTAAGCTTTGACTTCTGGGTAACTACACTCTATTGCTTAAAGCTATGGAGAAATCAAAAGTCCTTCAGAAACTTCATAATTTGTGGTGGATTTCAAAACCGAGTGTTGGGTGTAAATTTTGCAGGCAGGAATAAAAAGTTGGTTTTGAATCTAGTACAATTATTCATAGCTGTGTAAATGGAATAGTTAAAAATAGCACTTTGTTTGGGAAGAGTGAAAAGATTTCTTGTATCAGCCTGATTTGGCATTCCCAGGGCAAAATAAAGGGAGAGACTCAGTATTCGTTTTGATCATATGAATTGACCTAGTTTCACATTGAAAAAAGCTAATAGTGTGAAGATGGCTTTACAGCAATGCTTAAATGCCACCTGGATGGCTACCGGCTTCATTTTATAAGGCAATTTAATCAGTGGTCCCTTATTTGGTTTCATTCTCTTTGCCTAAATTAAACCACTTTAGGCAAGTTTACATGTACGCATAATCATTCTATATTATTGAGGCAGTGTTGCTTAGAATTTTTGTCAGTTCCTTCGTTTCTTTGGAAGTAGTCTGGAGAATACTGAATTTCATTTTGGAGAAAGCACATCAAATTCTGTAGAAGTGTTCATGTGAATTTTTCAGGTCCTCGCTTCCTCTAAAGTAGCAGAAAAACACCATTTTGCTGTAGGCAAATGAGTAAAATTACTTATAGCAACTGTTGTTTAAACAACTTCAGTTTCAGGTTTTTAAGTCTTCTGTTACTTCTTTTCCTAATGGAAAAGCTTTAAGATCAAATGCTGGCTGGGTACCATTCTATTGCGTATTCAGGTGTGGACATAATATCCCTCTTGTGAGCTGCTGTTCTCACTGGGTTCCTGTGTAAAGTGGAAACTCTTCAGGAGCAAGCCTGAAGTTCTGTAGAAATGTTGGTCAATTCTGGGAGGGAGGGAAAGGGACGGAGAGTCTGTGGGGTCCTTGCAGGACTTCTGGATGCTTCTCTTGCCACCACTTTTATATTATGTGTTCTTGTAGGTTTAAGTGTAATTTCTCTGTAACAGGGCTGATGTTAGGTAGCATCTGTGTCAATGCTTTATTTCAGTCTGTACAGATACTCTTGAATAGTAGTTTGCCAGGAGATGGCAGTGAATTACCAATTTGTACAGCATGACCAGCAGACAGAATAGCAAAGTGTCAGGGTGCCCCTATGAGGTCAAGTGTGTGTAGGGTGTCCTGCGGCGTTCAGTAGACCCTGACAGACGTGGAATGTGTCAGTGTCAAAGAGCACGTTTCCCACACACCAGCGCAGATGAATAAGAAGTACAACTCTGTGCTGATTTCTGAGAGTCCCAAGCGTGCTTGTGCATTTGTAAAAAGCACCAGCAAGGCAACGAAAATAAAGACTGTAAATAAAAACCATTGAGTGTGAAATGGATCATATATTTTTAGGGGATCCATACATCCAATATTAGTATCAAATATCTTTAAAGAGAAATGTGGAAATCTAATGACATGTAGTGTTAATGAATGTGCTTTCAACTGTAAGTGGCTATTTTGGTTAGCTGATAGACATGTAAAACACCCATGCTTCACTCTAGCAGTGGCTTCCTAAAAAGTCTAAGCTCACCTGAGGCAGTTAGGGCCACGCCATTTGACTTTCCTTCAGTGTGTTGCTGCTCGTAATGTTCACAAGGCCGTTGCAGAGACTGCAGGACAGATGTTGCATCAGAGAGTCCTGCATTGCTGCTCTTTAAGGAATCAAAGATCTCAAGTAAACTGGTTCTGTCTCTGGAGCAGGCCTACAGTAAAGGTGTGTTTCAGAGGGATGTTGTTTGTGAATAACAGGTATATTTTTGAGATAAGTCATAAAGACTGAGGCATAAGATGGACTCCTTGTTAAATAGTGGAAAATCCATACACAAAAAAGCTTGGTGACTGGATATGTCCTAATGTACTTTAGCTAAAGCTCATCTCAGCAATCAGTTGCAAGACAAATCTGTAGAAAACCCTGTCTTGTTAGTTAGTGTTTGTGGAATGATTTAAGGGTTCAAACTCAGGTGTCCTTCAGAGCTGCAAGATGCTTGTCAAGGACCTCACTAGCATTGCCAATAGCAATTTTGGCTTGCAAAGTTTGTGACTACCTCACACATGGGGCATCATGCAGCTCGTGTTTTGACTTACTTCTCAAAATGTTTCTTTTTTCTTAGCAAAACAGAAGATTTGGCCTTTGCACATGGAATCCTCAGTCTTCAAACTTAACCGGTGCTCCAATGGATTTATATGAATCCAATGACTCCCATAGCTTGAAAGGGCGTACCAATGTTTATGGTTTGGAAATGTTTTGTAAGGAATAATACTATGGCAGGTCTTCAGGTTTTCCTCATGTGGTTTTTTGGGGGTTTTTTTTGGGGTGCTTGGTTGGTTGGTTGGGTTTTTTTGTTTTGTTTTTGGTTTTTTTTTTTTAATTCTTTCCTCTTGCATAGGTTAGGAATAGGGGATTTCATCTCAATTTTTTCCAGTGTGTGAAATGAAAATGTACAGCCTCTCAGTTATGAACTGCCAGGGAAGCAGATACCTGGAGGAAATGAAGGGTAAGAGAGTTATTTTTACTTCTACCTCTTTTAATTGCAGTTAAAAAGCTTGAACTTTATTACTATCCTGTTTGAAAATTACCTGTTGTAGATTCTTCCTTAAGTGAAAATACATCAGTGCACAAGGAAGAAGGTATGTGGCCTGGCTGATGGAGATACTTGAGTATACCTGATCTAGGATAATCTCTGCTTACGACAACTAAATCAGGTCCTAGAAAAAGAATACTAATTTTCTTTCATACCAACTTTAGTCTAGCCAAGTCAAATTACTCTAGCAACAATTCGTCCTATTTTGATATATTTAGCAAACAGTGCAGACCATGAGGTCAAGCTTCATTATAATTTTAGTATTTTATCGGTTGACCCATGGATATGGTTGAAATAGTACAACTCTATTTTACTGTTAGTAAAAAAAAACATGGAAGGTTTCTTTCAGTAAGAAAAAACAGTCATAATAAAGTATAAGTAATAATAGGGAATGATACCAAGAAGCAATTTAAATGTTAGATGTAAAGTTTTATAGATCTGAAGAATGTTTTGTGGACATTAGAACTTGCCTTTCTTCCAATTATATCAGTGTATAGGGTGTTATTTTTCACTGCAGACTTTCCCTTGCTTGCTTTCAATTTATTTATTGGTGAAACTATATAGCTTAAAACCACAGTCTAGGTCAAATCAGACAAGCTTTTACTGTATATCATATGTATTATTGTGCATATAATGTTGCTAATTTTTTTTACTGTTAGTGATAACCATTTTTGGTTATAACTCGTACAAAACTAGTTGGATAACACTAGTACAAAAATTGCAAAACAATTGCACTGGGAGGATGAAAATGGTTTCTTTTCCTCTGCTTTCCTCCCCCACTGCCCATGAACATACATAAATTCCTGAATATCGAAAGAAGCAGTTTGCTTCTTCATGATTTCAAAGCTGATCTCGCCTAGGTTTGGCCCAGCAAGTTCTCTGGTCCCTACACTCTTGCTGTGCCTCCCAGAGCCATATGGTCCCTTAGATCCTTCGTCTGCCTCCGTGGCTGTAGTGTTTGATATGGCGTGTTGCCTTGGGTAAGCTTCTATTTTCTCTGGCTGTTTTTCTGGCAGAAGAGGGGTTTAATTGCACCTTCTGCTAATCTAATGGTGTTTAGCACACTTCTAGGCTTTAAGTTGTTCTTTAACTATCCATGGATCAAAAGTCTGACTAACAACAGCTGTTAACACCTGTTTTCCAGCATAATAGTAAATATATTTTATTTCAAAGAACAAACACATCCCTTCTCTGCAAGGTCAACTTTTTATACTTGTGTCTTAGTAACTTTCCCGGTATGCTACCTGCGCCTGCAATGTACAGGTTTTCATCCCTTGAATGTCTTGCTACTTTTTCACGTGATCTGTAAAAAAGCTATATGCAGAGGAAGGCAAGGAAGAGAAGACCAAAAGGAAAAAAAGAATACTGTCATGTTACGGTTGCAGACATGATAAATGAACTGAATTTCACCCCAGTAGTTTTACTATAACAACTTCTTTAAAACTTGGAAGGGTTGTACCCGGGTGCTTTTTTGCCTCTTGTCCTAACTGAGCGTATCTGTGGCTGCAACCTTATGACCCATCCAGCAGCAGGGCGGGTCATAAGAAAGAGCAGAGCATGGGGACTTGATAGTAGGCGAGTTTTACTGCCAGTGAGTTTTACCTTCTTATTCCCTTCAGTTGTTGGGGTATTAACAGAGCATCTCCTACCCGGTATCATGATGCTTGATGATGCTTGTGGGAAGGAGGATCTGAGGAGGCAGAATACAGTTCTGTCTGACTTGGCTAAATTGGCTGACGTAGCAAAAATCTAGCAGGAAGGAACTGAACCATGTTTAAAAAGGCTGAGGCTATTGTCTAGCTTGATTTAATAGTTAGGAGTCGCATGGATTTCAAGCAAGTGACATGAAACTAGGGTGAAAGCTGGCTTTTGCCTTCCTCTTAGGCTTTTTGAGTACCCTCCAGTGTCTGCTACTGACTATTTCTTTTAAGTTCCAGATGGATGAATTTCTGGAGAGAATGTTTTAGTAAACAAGTAAACAAACTGCAAGTAAAACATTGTGTAGCCCTTTCTGTTTTAATGATGTTACTGTCTTTTAGGGAGACACTGTTTACTTATTCCAAGCATTTGTTTCTGTGCCATAGTTCAACATTGTTGCTCCTGCTGAGAGAACACCCAGTACTTGACTGGAACTGCCCTACAGTTAGTTGACGTGGTGGCTTTTTCCTCTTCTGATCTAGCAAACTGATGCTTGACAGGGTTTCTTTCAGTCACGTGTATCTACACTTTAAGAAGATGAATTAGTGGAGCCAGTACCTGAAATAACCTCTCGTCAATAACGAGAGGCCTTTTTCATAGATCGTGACACACATCATCCTGCTTTTCCTGCGTGGCTTTTTATTTGGAATATTGATGCTCTTTGGAATAGTTACGCCGTCTAAAAACAAAAAACTACAACCTACCAAGCGTTTTGCTAAACTGGTGCATCTTAGAGCCGAGCATTATTCTGATTCAGATATGAACGGTGCTGTTGGCAGACCTGGTACTTGATTCTGATGTGACGCTGTAGGGACCCTAGACTCGCCTTCTGCAGCCTTGGTGCTGATCAGCACTGCTTAAACCAAATAAATACCGAATACGAAGGGTCCAAGCATGCTGCTGGCTCTCTGGCTCTAAAAGCAGGATTGTTCTCTTCGTACCTATAATATCTTCAAGTGAGGTACTTGGTGTGAAGATCAGTTTGAAGCAGCGAGCTCAGGCAACTCCCCTTCTTTGCTTCAACGCACTGATTGATGCACTCTAAGCCAGAGCAAGGCACTGTCTTTCCTGGTGGTGCACAGAAGGCAGATGGGGAACAAGTTTCTTCAGGCAAAAGCCAGAAACCCCGCCCTCTTGCAAGCTAGATTTAACACAAGGAAGCATCTGAGTAAATCATAAGGAACTTAAAGGAACCAAAGTCAAAATTTTTAAAAAATTTATTCCCTCAATTTTATATACTGTACAAAGGTGTAAATGGTCTTTGCTGTGAGTTGTTGTGCATATGCAGCTTAGTAGACAGATTTAACATTCAATTTGAATCTCAGTGCAAGTAGGCACTAAAACATCCAACATACCTCCAAGGTATAAAAAGACATACCAGTTTTACAGGTTTCTCCAGCATATTTTGTTACAGTGCAAAATGCTACGAAATAAGGTTTCTATAGAAAATTCATATAAATTAACCACATATTGCACTTGTCCCAACCAAAAGTGTAACAAGTTGTACTTACTGAACTAGTTTGATACATTTTAGAACATTCCTCACACACATGCACTCCTTCCCCCTGGCTATTTGTGCCAAATATGTGTAGTTCTTATTCCAAATCTTAGATAACTGTTTATAGCTCTTTGACTAATGCAATCCCTCTTGAACAGACTGCTAAAAAAAAAATCACAGCGGATTAATGTAACAAGAAAATTCTCCAAAACCCTTTTCAGTCGTCTTTCCAGTAGCACTGTAACTAAATACATAAAAAAATCAGTATTGTTTAAATTCATAATGCAAGTGTATTGAACACCAACCATTTCAGACACTTACACCCCTATTTTCTGGAAAGGTATGAAACCTCCAGTTCTAAACATGTACGTATTTCTACAGTACTTCAAGCTACTAAGCTAACATTGCACCCACGAACAATATTTGTGCAATACCACAGGTAGGACTTTGACTTCTGTACATCACTGGCTGCTAGGGTGCATGTTGGGAGAAGTGGCGCAAAGTTGCATTAACTTCAGAGAACAAAGTCTACTTGGGCTGAATCTAGTCAGTGCAATCCGTGCACCCATCAAACAAGAAATAGAGGTGAAGGCAAATAACGTCAATCTTACTAGATCTGAGTTTCCCTAAATCCTTACAAGCCTTGAGATTTAAAGGAACAAGTGCATATGAGTGCAGATGCTAACTTTGTGCTTAAGATTTATTCAAAGCTGAAAGGTAAGGGAGTAGCATAGGAACAAATTTTTTTTTTTTTTTTTTTAAGCAAACCAGTATTAAAAAGGTTGCTATTAAAACCACTGACATATAAAGGCAGAGGAAAAGAAAAACACATGGCTAGCTGAATGCTAGTCCATGTCTTAAACAGTTCAGGGTTACCTGCAAAATGCCTCCAACATTTAATTTCCTCCCCCTACTTCACTTTAGAGGACTATACTTAGTCCTGTTACATACAAAAAGAGCACTTCTTTTCTGAAAACATTTCTGCATTCAACTCAACTCAGTCATTCAGAACATGAGTGGAAGAAAACCTGATTTCTGGTACTACGACATTCTCCAGATCCTGTTCTGGAGCCACAACAGTAACTGTACAGTACTTTCTAAAGGCAGGTCCCCATCTTACTTGGATACTACTAGATATGAAGTCCTTAATAAGGCAATATGCTGTTTATACAAGTAATGAGATGAAATCCTAATTTGACACATTTAGGAATTCTTTATACAGATAGCATACATTTACACCACTTGTGCGGGTCAAGTGTTTACGTTTAAAAAAAACAGCCAGGCTTTGGATCAGGAGAACAAACAGATAAGGTTCACAAACTGGAAGGCTGCTGGATTACTGGACCTGGTTCACATTCACGAAGGTTGTCTTCTGACCTCATATACATTAGGAACACAGTGACAGTAGCAAAGGTAGCTGCGTTGACAGGAAAAGCGCGGAGAAGTGTGGAAGTAAGACCTCTTGTGAACACCCTCCAGCCTTCTTCATGGTAACTCTTTCTGACGCAGTCTAAAATGCCCTTGTATTGTGTAACGCCTCCGACGCCGTCAGCCTGAAGCCGGGATTTGATCACATCCACAGGATAGGTTGAGAGCCAGGACACGATTCCCGACATCCCCCCGGAAAACAGCAGTTTGGGAATAACGTAACTGTCTTCAGCTTCACAGCCTAAATACCTGGTCATGCAGTCATAGGTCAGGAAGTAAAAGCCAAAGCTTGGAGTCTCTCTTATGAACGTAGAGACCATGCCCCTGTTGATACCCCTCAGCCCTTCCTTCCGATAGATTTTGATCAAACAATCCAGAGAATTTTTGTAGTTCTTCATTTTTAGTTTGTATTCACCTGTTCCTTGAAGCTGCATTCTTGTCTTCGCTAACTCCATGGGACAGCAGATGATGCACTGGATAGCCCCTGCCGCTGACCCTGCAAGGAACTGGTTTAGAGGAGTGTCTTTTCCAAGAGCACGAAGTGTGTTTCCTTGTACGCCGAACACAAGCGCGTTAATGAAGGTAAGTCCCATCATTGGTGACCCAATACCTTTATAGAGTCCAAAAGCCTAGTGGAAGAAGGAAGGAAAACCCCTTTTTAACGGAGGTGTTGATAACGTCCCAAAACTGTGCAGAACATGGCCTTCCTGGCTCTCCCTTGTGCCCTAACTTTCTAACAGTGGCCAGAAGATCAGCACCATCTTGCTTTGTAGTAATAATTTCATCGCTGCGTAGGACATGAACATCTAAACATTTTTAGCAGTACAAATTTATAGTTGAAGACATCCAGGAAATAATCTTAGTCCATCCAGAGAAAAGTTTTCTGGTAAATTTTATACTTTATTAAGTAGCTAAAAGCCTAAAGCCACCCTTTTAGTTATGGTGTTAAAGCTTCAGTAGGAAAAAAAACTCACCAATTTCTTCACTCATTGCTCAGATTGCTTGGATTCTTGGAAAATTAGCCATTCAAATAACTCGTTGTCTTATTAAAAAGTTAAGTTAAAAATACCAACTTCCAACTTAGCAATCTTCTTTAGGACGAGAGGAAATGGCCTCAAGCTGTGCCAAGGGAGGTTTAGATTGGACATTAGGAAAAATTTCTTTACTGAAGGAGTGGTCAGACATTGGAACAGGCTGCCCAGGGAAGTGGTTGAGTCACCATCCCTGGAAGCATTTAAAAGACGTGTAGATGTGGCACTTAGGGACATGGTTTAGTGGGCATGGTGTGTTGGGTTGATGGTTGGACTCGATGATCTTAGAGGTCTTTTCCAACCTTAATGATTCTCTGATTCTTCACGAAGTTTCTGGCAAACTTCTGACTACAATATCTGCCCTATGGTCAGGTGAGGTTCAGAGTATGCTTATCTCTTGATCTTCAATGTTTGTAGGATTTTTTTAACAGCTTTCCCACCCCTCTGATACAAAATGTATGAAGATACAAAATATGCAAAGCATTAATTTTGTACTTACAGATTCTTGCTTTATGATGGACTGAAAGCAATGGAAGGTCCCACGGTAGAGAGGTTTCTCTACATTTTGAACTTGTAGACGAACCTATAAAAAGTTGTATGAGATACTGATTTGTATGTCAAGAGCAGCCTAACTGGTAAACTAGTGTCTTGTACATATATTGAGATTTGCTATAGCAAGGTATATGCAAGAGCACAGGCTGGACACTGGAATGCCATATGTGGCAAAATAATTTAAAAATATTCTGTAAGTGTTTTGAATTAATTTTGGGGTGAAAACATAAAGGGAGGAGGATTATTAACTTCTTGTGAATATTAGAAAAAGAATATGTGGAAGTACAACAGGGTACACTGTTATCTAGAATTTCAGACTGAAGTTTTCCAGTACTGGCTACAATAAGTACTTTCTTTAGCTGCCAAGAATACTTCTGTACATACTAAGGAATATCTGTACAAACCTGATAGATTTTTATAAAAATTTACTTACAAGTCAAGCATGAAATAAGGATGGTTTTAAAAGGATGGAAACTTTCAACACCACCACCCACTGTGTTTCTGGCTACCAGACTTGGGATCCTTCACTGAGATCTGATTTTTTTTTCAGAGGGTAGCTGGAAAGTGACTCTTAAGATGTCTTACTTTGCATAAAGCAAGAAATAAAAAGCCACTTGTCCTTTTAAATTTTCATCTGTTTTTTTTACCTGCTGAACGCAAACAATTTGCGAGGGTGTGGCTGTTTCAAACCGTTCATGTTAGTAACCAAATAACTTTTCCAAAACTGAAATGGTATGTTCTGCCAGACAGATAGATGCTACTGTAACCGGTGACATTAGGAGACAGGCCCTTTTTCTAGATGTTTTTTAACCTTTAATGGGAAAGACCAATTCTGTTTAATTTGTCCTCAGCACACTTAAAACAAAAAAGTCTCAAGGCTACCTAGTTCATGCAAAGCCCTACGCTGCAATGAACTCAATAAATTGGTTTCAGTGGATTGGGGAAGTTAGAAATCTGTCTTTGATCTCCAGCATGGAGGGCTGCAATGTTCCTCAGAAAAGATGCTTATCAACCATTTAATGCTGCCGCTGCGACTCCGGGGCAAAGAACTTCAAGACTCTTACTCTGAACAAAAGAAAAGATTATCAGGTCTGTGTGAAAGATTCCTGACTTTAAAATCTTTTTATCATTGTTTGCCTAAAGTAATAATAAAAACCACCACAACAATGAAAGACCCATAAGATGATGTGGGTCTAGAAAAGGATTTGGGGACATGGTTTGTCAGAATTCTATATTCAGGTTAGATTTCTTTGAGGCAAAAAATAAATTATTTACAGTTTCAGTATTTTTTTATATTCCTACAACATGTCATTTTATGTTTTGTAAATCAAAACTTTAGCTTCCAGTGTCTTTTTATTATACACGTTAGCGTATGCTAGCCGTACTGGGAGGCTGAGATCACCTCAGGTCTTCCAAGATGGAACAGGGTTTTAAAACTTCTTAAAGTTAAAAGTAGGCTTATGTAGGATTCAAAGAAAATAAATCCTTTGTTACTCAAAGTGACGTTTGGGGGGCAGGCAGATTGTTAAAACTGCTCAAGAAGCAGACCCACAGGCAAAGTCATAAATCTTAACAAGTTGTCAGAATTGCACAAAACGAAGATTTTACTCCATTTATAGTTTACTGCTGTTGTTTCAAACCCTGTCTGTGAAGTCAGGGGACTTCCACATGTATGGGCTTTGGGAGAATTGCAGCTTAGGAACCTTCTTACTTGGACTTTTCTATACACTTGTCTTTAATAGTTTAGAATTAGTCGTATTCTATGTATAGGTTGAATTTCCTAGTGGCATACAGCTCCCACTATTTTTGTCTAAATAATTTGTGAAATATTGACCAATTAAGCCTTGTTGTAGGATAAAATATTTAGAAAGTTAAGTACTGACACTCCAGGCCTAGGAATGAAAAACAGTTCTTTTATTTGAGCACAGGGATGACCACATCGGGGTACCCACACTAGCGAACTGCCAGGCCAGGCCATGAATGTATACGAAACTTTATTTACGGATATTAATGCCGTATTCAACAAGCTCTTATTTAGTGTGTACAACTATAGGAAGGATGAATCATGTGCAAAGTTTAACCCTCTATTCTATTCATTGCGTGATATTCTTGCTTCCTTCTTATTTGAAGCCACTGTTAGTAAGGTTTTAGGCCCAATAGTAACACACTGTAATGTCACATCACTAAAGACTCGCATAAAGGTACTCAAGACTAAGCAAAAAAACCCAAACTACCACACCCCCAAAACAGTCCAAATATTTAATAATGTGCAAAATAAGTGATTTAGAAGTGTTTGAGCAATGAAAATGTCCTCCAAGGATATGTAGTGGATAAGACCTCAACAACAGTGTGCCTGAGATTCAGTATTAGAGCCACTGTGTGTGGAAGTGTATATAGCCAGAAATGTGTACCAGAAAGAAGGTTCAGAATAAGACTTTACATTAAAAAAAAAAAAGTGATATTTAAACCCCACTCCCTCCATGCCATAGCTGTAGAAGAGGGACACATCAGTTTAAAACTAAAAAGGAAAAAAGCTTCATAAGTCTTTTAGGTCTTTATTTGAACTAATACATTTGGGAATAAATTAAGACTGAGAGAAACAGAAGTGTTCACCTGGGCTATACTTACTAGGTAACTCTCCCGTGATGAGGCTTATCTGTCATCTACAACAAAGTAACACTTTTGCTGTTAATGAAGACAGCCCCTAGCTCAGAAAGTAAAGGCAGTTAAAAGCAAAAAAGCAATTTTATACATTACATCAACAAACCAGGGATAAGGAGTTTGCCAGTTCTGAGATCAGCTCAGTTGTGGGTTTTGCAGAGTGACTTCACCAGCTTAATCTCTCCCTGTGTGTCCCACCATCCCCCTCCCCGCTTCGTGAAATATGATCACCAGCCAAAAAAAGAGCCAAGATAGAAGTAAAATTCTGGCTTATCTAAGCAGGTTTCCCATTGTTCAGTTATATTAAAAACTTACAGTCTAAGGTGACTACCAGCTAGCCCTTTAAACACTGCAGAACTATAAAAAGGGTTAATTCTTAACACACATACATACATAACAAGTTATGCAATGTCCTTTTTTTTTTTTAAGACTGGTTATAGCATTAGTTTTCCCACATACAGTGGTGACTATGCCAGCTAATAACATAAACATTAGTATTTTCTCTAACAAGGAATAGATAAATGCTTATAACACCTTCTAATGGGTATGAAAATATAGTGTGCCACACTGGATTTCATAAAACATTTAAAGTCATCCATAAACAAACTACTTGCTCTATTGTAAAGCAAGATGCTTTTTCTAAAGCCAACACATCTATTTTGCATTAATACATCTGCTAGAACTAGCACAGGAGCCCCAGTTTTGCAGACATTTAAATGTTTAGTTTCATGCACTTTAAAACCAAAAAAAACCCACACATGCTTAACTTTAGTCTAGCATAGAATTTTAGCAATTTTGCTGGCTTCAGTGAAATGACCTGTCACCTTAAGTTAAGCATATAAACTTGGGAGGATGGGGCTGAGAGAAAAAGACAGCTGGCCCTCTACCACCATAAAAAAAAATGTGCAAGTCTGGATAATACCATTCCTGAAAACATATACTAGAATTCAACCCAATTACTTAACAGTCAAATTTACCATACAGAAACATACATACAGTTTTTAATATTTGAGCAGCTTGCACTTGACTGGCAAGAACTAATATCCACTAGCTAGGAAAATCTGTATTGAATTAACCATGTGCTAGAATACAGAATATGGTGATGACCTCGGTAACACTATCAGCCCTTTGCATATCTAAATTCTGCAAGGTAGAGGTATTCCAAATATAGCTCTAGCGGATGGCATGCTGTCTGCTGCAGTCAAGTGATCTGCTGTATTAATTTAGCAGGGAATATATTGGCATTCCTTCTTCTATTCTTCCAGTGCGAGACTTTGGATAAGGCTGCCAAAAAGTACTTAAGTTATCATCCCATTCTGAAAAATGGGCTTGGACCCCTGCGAGTCCTGGCTGAAGGGCCCTCCAGGAGATTTCAAATCTTATCTTTGAACAGGTCTTAGCTACCCTTAGCATGCACAACACATACGGCTAAGTGACTATTAGAAAATCAATTTTAACTTGGAAAGTTATAAAAATATATAATAATACTTAAATGGAGGAAAAAGGCCCCAGACAAGCTTCATGCTATGGATTTTTAACCACTTACACCCTTTGGCTAGTGTAATAAATTAATACTTCAGGAGTAAGCAGCAGAGCCTGAGGGGGAAACAAAACACAAATTTTCAACCTAGTAGCAAAGTAGGTTTGAGTTACCAATGCAGGGAGAGGCAGTGTTAGCAGTTAGTGATGAACAGCTGCAGAGAAGCAAGCTTAGAACAAAAATTAAGTTAAATGTAAGATCGTATTTTCAAATACAACGTTGTTACTGCACTGATTAACTTGCAGTTTAGGCCAACATTTATCATGTTACTGGGTTGAATCATACATACAAAGAATTTTTTCACTTCTGGAGAGCTGGAGACTGCAAGTCTATAAACAGTGGTTGAGGAGGCTCGCTCCAAGCTTTCCAGCACAGATTTATGCTCCTACAGTGTCTGGGGATTTTTTTTTCCTCCCCCACTCCTTGGAAAAACTTCCAATTTTCTACCTAGAGACAAAAGTATTTCATAATCAACCCACCTTAACAGTGTCAAATGGGTGTCCTACCAGCACTCCGGCAGCACCTGAAACAAAACAAACGCCATGGTTATGACTCACAGTTTTCTTCCTGGGGCTGGGGCTACAGTAGCCTAAGAGCAACCACCAGCCCGAGGTGTAAGTGCACAGCTGGCCAGCTAAAGAGCATCCTATCAAGCCAGAAGGTAGAAGATCTACAGTTCAGTCCTTCAGGCCAGTACGAGGTGCCTTTATGTTCCCATTACACTTCTGAGCCCCGGCAGGGGTCCGAGGTGTGCGACCTCAGAGCGTGCCGTGTCATACGGGATGTTCAGCAGCGATTCCTGGCCTCAGCCCAAGGCAAGTCCAGTGGGCAGAGACCGCAGATTTCCTCTGGAGCGAAGTATTTCATGGATGTGCCACTCTGTGGTGGCATAGAAAACCTGGAAGCTTCTCTAAAGGCAGAAGAAAATTCCTGCTCTCTGCCCACAGCCTTTCCAGATGTGATGGTAGCACCTGCAGAACGACCATGCATTACCAAAAACCTTTGTTTTATTCGAGCATCAAAGGACTTGTTAGAAGTTACATGCAGGCCTGTTAGTTATACTAATCTGAATACATGCATTTTGCACTGAAAACACAAATACTGTCTAAAGCAAGGGATCCTCTAGCTCCCTGCTTCTGTGACCAAAACTGGAAGTTGAACCCATTTATGACCACCGACAGCGAGAACTATGAGTGCTTCAGTGCACCTTTTCACGTTTGCAGAAAGAAAATATCTCTCCCTCTCCACGAGAGGATGTGGCAGAAATACAAAGCCCACTCTAGGATGGAGTAGTCCAGGTTGTTCAAGGCCAGCACAGCGGCAAGATAGTCCAAGTCACAAAAATAGTGATGTGCACCATGTTCAGCATGAAAAGACCAGGGGCACAACTGACCATGCAGGATCCCCGGCAAGCAGGGGTCACTAGGGCGAAGTCAGAAGAGAGGGGGGAAAAAAAAAAAAAAAATCTCTTTGCCAGGTTGGCAAAGAGAACAGCAAACACAAATAACTGAAAAGACGCGAGAATAAATCTCCTGAACACAATATAACAGCTGCTAAAAATAGGAGAAGGAAGGCCGTAAGCAGATGCACAGGGAAGAGCAAGACGAGCGTACGTCTCCTCCTCTTCACGTTAAAGCTCTCCGCTATAAATACGTTCAGGTCAGCGGGGCCCCCGAGCCTGCGCTGCCGCCCCTTTGCTAACCCCGGGCGCGCTCCCACCCCCCCCCGAGCGCTGTTTCCAGCCCCTTCGGGCAAACCCCGGCGCTGCGGCACCGCCGCGGGCAGGGACAGCCCGCACCCCCGCTGCGGGAAATCCCCCAGCCCTTCCTCCGCCCCGCCCGCCCCGCCGCTGCCCCCCGCCTGCCCCGGCTCGGCCCCCACCTGCAGCGGGGCGGCCGCTCTCGTGCCCCCGTGCCCACAGCAATTCTCCGCCCCCCAAATAAAAGCGCCGCGCCCAGCTCTCCCCTCCACCCCCCCCTTCTTCCTCCCCCCTTTTTTCCGCTTTTTAAAAAATTTTCTATTTTTTCCCCTTTCCCCCTCCCTTTTCTCCTTTCCCCCTTTTTATTTTTCCCCCTTCCCCTCCTTTTCTTTTTCCCTTTTTTCCCCTTTTTTATTTTCCTTTTTCCCCTTCCCCTCCTTTTCCTTTCCCCCCTTTCCTCCATTTTTCTTCTCCCCCCCTTTTTTCCTCCTTTTTTTTTTTTTACATTTTTTTTTTGCAGCCCCCCCCCGCTCCTCACCGCCGACGCATCCCGCGAGGAAATCCAGAGCCATGCTGGCACCCTCCGTCCCCGGCGGGGCCCGGCCCTTGCGCGATGCCGCTCCGCGCACTGCCGCCGCCCGCCCCGCCGCCCGCCCTTTCTACCGCCCGTCCCCCCCCGCCCGCGAGGGGCCGGGCCGCGCCTCCGGAGGGGCGGGCTGCGGGACAACTCCCCCCCATCGCCCGCAGCCACTGGCGGCCGCGTCGGGGCGGCTCCGGGCAAAGGCGGGATTGAGATGGGACTACCGGGGATGGGGGGCCGGAGCCGCGGCTCCGTCCCTCCTCACCCCCCAAACCCCTCCCTTCTTTTTTGCAGCTGCAACTGGAGGATTAACCGGAAGCAAAGGCAGAAAGAAATTTTGGAGGCTGGGGAGGTGGTGGTTGGGGGGGCGGGCAGAGCATCCCTCCTGCTGAGCATCAATAGCCCCAGAGTTGTTTTGGGTGGTTCCGGGGGCATCTTGCTTTCTGGGTGAAGCATCCCTGGGCGCTGGTGGTTGGAAAGCCCGCGGAGCTGATGTCGTGAGGACTTTGGAGGGGGTGCCTCCTTTTAATAGGGGTAGAATGCCTGTAACACCTATGAAGAAAGCTGAGGGAGTTGGGGTTGTTTAGCCTGGAGAAGAGAAGGCTCTGGGGAGACCTTATTGCGGCCCTCCTTATATAAAGGGGACTTATGAAGATGGAGCGAGACTTTTTACCAGGGCCTGTAGTGATAGAACAAGGAGTAAACATTTAAACTGGAAGAGGGTAGATTTAGATTATATATAAGGAAGAAATCTTTTATGATGAGGGTGGTGAGACCCTGAAACAGGTTGCCCAGAGAAGTTGTGGATGCCCCATCCCTGGCAGTGTTCAAGGCCAGGTTGGATGGGACTTTGAGCAACATGATCTAGTGCAAGATGTCCCTACCCACGGCAGGGGGCTTGGACTAGATGATCTTTAAAGGTCCCTTTCAATTCAAACCATTCTGTGATTCTATAACCAGACTCCCCCACCCTGTGTTGTCCCAGAGAAGAGAGAAAGGGCTGCGCCAACAGATGTGGGCTCTGTGCTAACTGCTGCCCCCATGGCTCAGCTGCAAGTGCGGGGATGAGACCCTACCCCTGATGGTCAAGGCCACAAATCGGTAGCCTGCTGCCCATGGGGCTTGGCAGAGCACTGGGTCTCGGTCTTATACATTGCTGCTGTGCTTCACCCTGCAGAAGGGACTTCTTTCCTCCCTGTAGGCTTTTCTCATTTTGTATTAACTCTGCTTTCCTACTAACATTACCTTGCTTTAAGGTGCCCTGATGCCAGGGCCTTTAAATGGGAAACTCAAGCTGTTGACAGGTTCAAAAGGGAGCCCCGTTTAAGCTGCTTGTTATTTCTGCAGGCAATGTCTGAGAAAGGGGAATACCAGTGGCCTAGAACAATAAGTAGCCTACTAGAGCTTTGTTTAGAGTAACATGACCTCTTCAGGGCCTGCAAAGTCAGCTTTTAGAGAGTAAGTTCCAGAAGCAGAATAGAAAACCAACTGGAATTTTTTTTTTTTTTTTTTTTGCATTGCATTCCATGGTACGGCAGTGCTTTTATAGGTGTAGCAGCTCAATACAAAGCCAATACAATCTTGCAGTGGAATAGTGAAATATGAAAAGTGAAGCCAGCTTATACCTTCTGTGCAAAGAAAACACACAAACAAATGAAGAAAGACAAGGACACTTCCAAGGAGGTCTGAAACTACTACTACAGAACAAATCCTGAGAACCTGTCCCAGATTTAGCAGCTCTTGGACCATCATTGCTATTAATAAGCAGATAAGATGGAAATGCAAAGCATTCAATGAATCCCCGACCTTTCCCATATCTTCTTCCAACCCAACACTCAGTTGGATTCCTTCTCATCTCTAGACACTGTCAACCCAAATCAAGCACCCAGGTGTCTCCAGGGTGCTTTGAATTCCCTGATGCACATACCTCTCCCACCCGGGAAGAACCTGTTGGTATTAGAGACCAGGTAGGTGGGCTGGCCCTGCCCTTCGCTGCAGCACCAATGGCTTAGGAAGCTGCCCAGTCCTGCTGTACTACACGCGGTTCTACGTCCTAATGGGGGCCTTAGACCTTGCCGAACCCCTACAGGTGCAGCCAGTCCTTGAAATCAGACAGGAAGCCCCCATTAGTCCTTTTCCCTTAAACGTTTTCTCCAAGTGGAGGTGGAAGTGACTTTCTGGGAATCTTGTCCTCTCTGGCATGCGCAAGAGGAGTTGTGATCACGCACACAGCTCTGCAGGTGAAAGTCCAGATGTTATATGCATCTGTCTTCTAGCACAAGCCTTGGAAGGATCAGCTTGGCCTAAAACCTTCCTGGCCAAAGTGGTTTTAATCTGTTATTCAAATGCTCTGATCTCCCAGGCAATCTGCCTCAGAGAAATTACCTTCTCAACCAGAAGTGTGTTTTGTAATTTTAATGTTCACCCACAATGGACAGGGAAAACAATTTATTTCCTCTCTCTTTGCAGGCACCTTTTAGGTTATCTGAAGACAGTTTCAAATCTTAAGTCTGCTTTTCTCTGAATTGTATTGATTATTATCTTTGATCTCTGATTCTTCTTACCCCCCTTTCTTCAGCTGATCCGGAGTTCTTTGAACTGACCCCTAAGGCCTTGGCTGAGTAACTAATGGGAGATTACCTTGGGTATTTGCAGACAACACTCTTGTTCTTATTTCTGAATATGAGATCAGATATAGGCAAGAGTCTTTTCCTAACATAACATAACACAACGTAACGTAACATAACGTAATGTAACGTAACGTAACATACAATAAATAGCATACAATTACATAACATAAAATAATGATATCATTGACTTATGGGCAGCCTGTGACATGTGATGCGCCCCAGACTCTTTTCAGAAGATCAGCTGCCTGTCACAATGTTCCCTATCTTCTACTTGCACAGTTTCTTTTTACATAGTCATTCCTAGCTGTTCATGCTAAATTGCTTTTTCCAGATTGTTTTTCCAGTTTGTCAAGATCACTTGAATTCTAATCTTGCTGTCGATGTTTGTGCAGCCCCTCCCAGGTTGCTGCAATCTGCAGAGGCCTGTCTTGTTCCTGCATGCTTGAACTGTTCCTAATCAGCTTTATTCAATGCTACTGAATGTTTTATTCAATGCTACTGAACCCCACTGCAGCAGGCATGTACTTCGAAGGGCGCGAAGGGGTGCTTTATAAATTAGCACACAGAACATCAAGGAGTCGTTGGTATATAGTCTGAGATCTCAGGGGTTGGTTCACTAAGGAATGAGCATGGCTTTAGCCCCACTGGGGAGTTTCCCTTTTGTTCATTTTTTCTTGCTTGGGGTTTTGTTTTGTTTTCAGTTCAAGTTACACTTGTGAGGCAACATTGAATGTAGAGGAGTTTATTAAGCTTGCATGTGGGGGGACGGTGAGTCAATATAAGTGCTTATATTTGTGTGTGGCTTCCATAGGAGCTTTGTGATAAAGGGAAGGAAGTCGTATAGCTCTTACAATTCGGTAGTACTACTTAGGCCAGACATTTTGCCTATTGATCCTGGGCCTTACGTGTGCAGTACAGATACAGTTTTGGAGAGGAGAGCTAATCTGAAACTCAAGGAAACCCAGATTTAATGGTTTTCCTCTTCACTCAGGCTGTTTTTTTAGATAGTTCAAAAGCTATGTCTGATCTTGCGTCCTCTTTGTTGACGTGTGACGCCTCTGGCTCAGAGCGTGACTCAGACGTCTGTTGGGAGCACTTGGGCCCTTGAGGCTCCATAGATTCAGCTCAGCTGTGACCGCCTTTCCTTTCATTCTGCTGAGGCGGATCCAAACATAACTTACAACTGGCTGGGATGCATCCCCTAGAGAGCTGGAGCGAGGGGCTGTGCTTTCCCTGCTTTCTTCTTCTTTGGGAGCATTTAACTTCCCTGCTGGATGGTGAAATGTGGGCTCATCAGATAGAGAAAGCAGAAAAGAAAGAGCTGATGGCAGCTTGGGAAACATACAGGACCTACCAGCATGTACAGCAGCAGCACTGCCACATGTCTGAGACAAAAGGTGAGTTATAATTTAATGTCATCCTTCAAAGACCCTCTTCCCTTTGTCCCATTGTCTTTCAGGTCTGAATGGTAGCAGTTCAAGTGGAAGAGGCTTTGCAGGTGATGCTGGAGGGGTGAGATGGGAGAGAAGGTTCCCCTTTGTTCTCGTGGCAAGAAGTGACTCTGTCAGCCACCTGCTGCCCTTGATGGCACCCAGGGAAGATCTGGGAGAAGGTGAGTCTGAACAGAAACCTGGGAAAGGGAATTGGGAGAGTAGGGAAGGGAACAGAATAAGGAGGAGAGTAAAGAAGCAGCAGGGCAGAATTAACACTGCAGGTAAATGAAACATGAAGAGAAAGGGCAAAAGCAGAGTGAAGTAGGAAAGGAAGACAAAGATGGAGTTGTGATAAACTTGTAGAAATTCTGGTGGCAATGGCATGCAATAAAATACACATTGTTGACTCAGGTGTTTCAAAATCTTTGTTTGCTTGTGAATTTGGCATCAATAATTGGCCATGTCCCAGTAGACGTGTCCCACTAGAACGTGGAAAATGGTGGACAGGAGGTCTCCCCTTTGCTCCCCAGAGCTTCACTGGGGCTTGGCGAGCTCTAGGACTACCTGACAGGAGAATTTCCTTTCATATAGCCTTCTGCCCTCAGCCCTTTCCTTATCTTCTAAGGTAATGCACTGCTGCATCATCACAACTTCAGTACTCATCATGTCACCCAGAAAAATGCATCAGTTTCTCTTTTTGTTTTGAGCTGGGATTGGATTTTGAGCTTCTCCTTCCTAGCACCCCCTTGGGCTCCCTGAATCACTCTTCAAAGGCTCTCCAGGGCAGCAGCAATCTGTGCCGTTTATAACGTGAACCTAGGTGGCATTTAGACCACGTGCATGCAGCCGTGTGAACGTTGCATCTACACTAGCAAACTGCTTGCAAGGAAAACCTTGCATTTTCCAGGGGCAAGCACAACTAGGCTTGAAGATCAGCTAGTGCTTCACTGAATAGTTGACCATCTAAAGTAGCAACAAATAAATCCAAATGGTGAAATGAGAGAAAGATTGGGACACAACGTTAAGTACATAAGAAAAACTTAGAAGCTGAGCTGCTCTGTGGAAACACCCAGTGTCTGAAAAAGATTCTTCTCCAGGTGAATTCACTGATTACCTTTGTGTGGATTTGAATCAATTTTCTTTGTTTTCCTAAACACTGTTGTATTCATTGCTCCACTTGTACTCGTTGCCCCGCTCAATGTTATGTTATTGAGTCAGGTCATTAGGATACTCCAGATCCTCAGGATGCAGCTGTCTGAAGACAGAGCAGCTAAGGCATTATTCACAGTGGACCAGACGCCTTTATTATCCATTAACTTTATGACCTTGGGTGGCTTTAGGGTATTCTCCTACTGGCTTCAAAGGTACTGTATATCAAATGTTGAAACTTCCCAGCCTGATAAAATCCCGTGATAAGACTGGTGTTTCAAAGCATGAGATGTAACTGATGCATTGGTACAAGAATCAAGTGCTGTTGAAACAGAGCTGCTTTGCTTATAGATTTGCTGATGGGTAGGGGCTTTGTGATCCCCCAAAATGCCCTGGTCAGGATCCCAGGATGTGCGACCCCTTCTGTTCCAAGGGAAATCACGAGCCTGGCTGATGAACAACTCTCTAGGCTAATATCTGATGTGTTGAGCTTGAGAGAGGCAGAGACTGAGAGGTGCTGCAGGAAGGGACTGGCTTAGTACGCTGTACATTGTAAAGTGCCCTGAAAAGTTTGGTATAGCTCCAATTTTCCATGCTTTATCCCGGTAAAGTGGAAACATTTTTATTACTGGACACACATAACTTCTGGAAATCCTGACCCTCGTCATTTTAAGCAGAAGTGGCCAAGTTCTGACATGCACCTTCTGTTCTTTGTCTCAGCCTCTGCTCCATGTGTATTGTGTATGCGGAGGAGCGTTTTAGTTGGGTTATTGGTTTTAAATATACTGGCTTGTTGGAGAAAGCAAGAGGAAGAAGCATAACCTCCACTTAAAACAGTCAACATTTATGATCACTCTGAGGAAGAATCCATCCCTGTTCATAGTCAGTTGTCTTTTGCTTTGTTTGAAATACAAATCCATAGCCAACCCCCTTGGGTGCTTCCCTGGAAGCAGATGAGAAATGAACGGGCTGAAAATGGGAAAGAGCTGCCTACAGGCATTAGTCTGAAGTCCTTTCCTCGGCATTACCTTTAATTTCAAAGATCATATATACTTTGAGTTCTGTTAACTAAACTGCTGAGTCTTTTCCTCTTCTGTCATGTTTCTTTTAAGCAGCCAGCAAGTATGCTGGAGAGCACAGACCTACACAAACACAGTTCCATACTGGGTCTTTTCCTCTCTCTTCGTAGGATCCCATCTTTATTCTCTGGTCTGTGCTGGTACTATGATGGCTAAGACATGATAATTATTTTTTTATGTATATTTGGGGAAGGAGCTGAGTCCAAAGTACCTGAATTACTATGAGAACTATGTACTCTTATGTTTGCTGCAGGTGGAGGGAGTTTCTTTGCTGCTGGCCTCCCTTGGAGAAGACCAGAAGACTTTGCATGCACATGCAGTCGGCTATATGGAGAGCAGATCTCCAGCAGAACCCAAATGCTAAGCTGTTTGGCAGCACAGTTTTAAGATGCCAGAGAACACGAGGAGGCACGCTGAGATAAGAGGGTGGGCACTGAGTCCAGTTACCTGAATTAGTAACTATCAGCCAAGCAGCTTTACTCCTCTCTCCCTCTGCATATTACTCAGTCACTCGACAAACATACTTGTGACTGGTGACAGTGAGCAAAAACTGTTGGGAAACCATTCAGAAAAGGAAGATAAAAACTCAGTGGTTGGCATCTTTATAGCATTTTCCAGTCTGGATTTACAGGCAATATAACCTAAGCCACAGGCTGTTTCTGTGAAGTAAAAATGTGCAGTTATGCCCATTTCATAGATAAGGAAACTGGTAAAATTGATTTGTCCTAGGGGAACAGGAGGCAGAGCTAGGAGGAGAACCTCCTCTGCCTGCCTCCTCTCTTTGTTTTTAAGCCACCCTGTTCTTACAGGAACATTTCTGTGAGGCAAATTTTTTCATTGCCAACAGCTATACAAATATACTTTCAACACCATGTACTTAAAATCCTCTGGCACTGTTTGTATCCACATGTAAAGCCAGAGACTGGGAGACCAGGTCTCCAGCTGAATCGAAATGCTAAGTTATTCAACAGTGTAGATACACGATATGATACACCAGTCAGTAATGAATGAGAAGAGAGAGCCAAAAAAAGCGGGAATATGTTGTGAGGCGGTGCCACTGAAGTTCACGTACAGACATATTTAATATCGTGGCCTGTCTTCAAGGCAGCTTCCTGCTGGGTCATATGTGGGCTTCCAGCTGTCATGTGGAATATGTTCTTTGTTGCATTAGTCATACAGAAAAGGCACCCATTTCTTGGAAACTGAAAGAACAGGCTTAGCAGAATGACTAATGTGCCTTTGCAGAAACTTCCCAAGTACTCTGCGAGATGGGCACTCATACGGCTCCTGAACTAACGCAGGGAAAAGACAAGAGTGATAAGCAAGGCTGTGAACTTCATATGATATTCAGAGACCAGTACTGTTAGTACTGGTGTCTGGGTATTCTTCGTTACTGCTGGGGGTGCTACTGAAAAAGCTACGGAAACTTCTGGCTTAGACCTCAAATTTTTCTCCAGCTTGAGCCCCTGGAAAAGGTCAGGTTAATATTGGAGGCACAGAATTGAACGTTTGCTGATGAAATGGGCCTATATTTCTACTAGGACTGTGTACACTGCTTACAAAGATTTACGGCAGAGATCCCTGAATTAGTATTGATCAAGCTAGCATGGGTATCAGTAGCTCTTTGGCCCCAACAATATGGGGATCTTCACTGGAATTAAACCTGCTTTGTAGCAGAATTTTTAAGGGAGATGCTTTGTTTTTGCTTGAATGCACTAATTAATTCAGTGTAATTTCACTTGTTTTCCACTCCTGCAAGATAAAAAGTCTTAAATCCTTTTGTATGTATCCCCTCTTAACATAAGCTCATAATAATGCTGGTATTTTGAAAAAGTTCTCTTTTCCGAACTCATTAGTGCCAGGTTTGCCAGTTAAGTATCTTTATAACAATCTTTCCCACATGATTTTAGCAGCTGATATCAAAGTCCTAAATAACAATGCTTTATAGTTCTAGAGCTGTTTTCTTCCAAATTTCCAAGTAGCTCTGAGGTTGTTAAATCACATCAAATCAGATAGTTCCAAAGGGAAGAAAGACTGTCGGCTAGTCAAAATGATGTAGCATCTCATACATTTTTCATAGGTGTGCAGCAGAGATCTGAGGGGGACACAGTTTGAGAACATTGGAGAAAAAGAGACATAGACACTGATACTGCAACAGCATCGTCAATGGATTTGGGGCTTGTCACTGTTCCTACCACAACAGCTATGTTTTGCTGCCTAACACCTGAACTACCCCTGCTGGAAAGGTTGAGGGTTGTACATTAATGTCATCGTGACAAATAAAGAATACGTTATTGCTTGGTGGGGAAGAGGAGGCGGGGAAGGTGCGTGCCTCCCTCTGCTCCTGGCTCTCCAAGCCTGCTGCCAGGTCACTGGCTACATCTTCTGTTCATTAAAGTGCAGAAAATGTGCAAGAGGTTGGAAAGAGGCTCAAAGTGCAATCTGAAAGTCAATAACAGTCCTGACGTCCCCTCCCTCCATCACAGCCAGGAGTCCTTCCAAAGTGCTAGCAATGTCGGCTGGCATAAAACCCTTTACAGAAGTTGGCTGAGGTGGGGCACTGTCACATTTCCTCTTTCGTATCATAAAGATTAGGATTTGGGGGGAAGAGTTATATAACACTTAAAAAGAACCATGAGAGCAATACCATTTTATATATATATATTTTCACCTGGGTGTTTGTGTAGGGTGGGTGCTAGCGTGTTGCTTCCACCTTTTCCCAGAATTTATTCCTGAACAGAGGCTTGTGGCTCTTTGAGAAGTGCCTGAATCCTTGCAGTGGCTTCATGGCAGTGGACACGCAGCACCCCGGCTGTGCTGGTGAGAAAAGTAGGTGTAGGGAAGTTGAGTGACTTGCCCAAACCCACACAGAAAATCTGTGTCGCTTCTTAAATTACTGCAATCACCTTCAATCCCCTTGAAATCTAACATTTTCCCTTCCCTTGGAAACATGTGTAGAAACATTGCAATCTTATATCGGCTTTCCAGAGGTGAAATACTGATCGCTTACCCCTGGCTAAAAGCGATGCCGTTGCCGATGCTCAGAGTGGTTTCCCTACTGGTTTTGTTTGTTTTGCTGTGAAATTCCTGCTGCGAATGTTTGAGTCCTTGGAATTATTGGCTTTTCATTAGTACCTGAGATAAAGGACAATGAGACACTTTGATTTGAAAATCCGTAACACAGCTGGAGCCAGGAGGTTCCACCCCCCTTTCCACCCACCACCACGCAAGCCAAGCGTCAGGCTCTGCCAGCTCAGCATTGCTGGTGTCACTCTTTCCTGTTCCGCAATGTGCAAACAGCCCGGTGACATAGCGGGGTAACGCTGTTTGAACAGCCTCTTCAGTCAAGGATTTTTCCAAAATAAATTGGATGGGAATTAATGGATATGCATGAGAGTGTGATATCGCATAGCGCGAGGGGAGTAGAAAACGCAGCATGTTATGGCAGGAAACGAGGCAGGAACATTTTCTCAGCAAATCTGGCTTGACGAGCTAGCAGGTGGTTGCAGAGGCAAAAGAGGACAGGCTTCTCTTTCGCTTTGCAGGACGGATGGAGTGGGTAATGTCCTGGGAGTGATCTATGGAAGGGGAGGGGTAAAGGGATGCCCCTGCTTTTTTGTCTCACCTAAAAGATGTTACTTAACATTGATTACTTACCTAAAGTCTCCCTCTCCACCTTTCCTTTTGCTCCATACACTTGTACCAGTCCTCTGACCCCGCTGCCGCTTTAGCCGTGGAGCAGTTCTCTCTGCTGGGTGGGCAGACAGCTGCCTCCTCCTGTGAAGCAAATGGAGTGTTTCATCCATCACGCGCTGTGCAAAATTAAGGCCTTCCTTGCTTTTCTATCACTTAGTTTCATAATTTCCTGCAGATTGCTTCGTATCATCAGATCTGTCTTTTCATCTGACAGCACCTTCCATGCTCTGCTTTCTTAAAATCCCCTGTGAAATTCACCCATTTTGAACAAATAGCTCTTAACCAGTTTGCTACTGGAGGAAATGATTTGCAAGTTGTTTCCAGCGGGGTACTAACCCTTGTGGAGGCTCAAAGCACGCGGTTCGTGTGGCATGTGCTAGGGCATGCCTTGAGACCACCTGGGCTGAGACCAGGCACTTTCGCTCATCCCTGCATAGATGTGGACCATGGCATTTCTTTGCAAGCTGGACTAGCAGTGGTCTCTGTCAGTCCTTGGACATTGTGTCAAAGGGTGACAGGAATGACTCGTATTTGATCTTGAAGATCTTCCTGATAATTCAGGATTTCTTTGGGCTGGATTTTTTGGGCTGTCTCTGTTGACCTGTGGCATTGCGGGGCTGGATTCTCAAAGTGTTTCTAACGAGGCTGGTATCTGAGAGCTGGTATATCTCTGAAACCTGGGGAGGAGGGGATGAAGGAGGAAGCTCCTTCAGCAAGGCGCGAAGGACAGTGAGACCTCAAGGACTCTACGTCTCTAGGAGGACTCCTGGTAAGGGAGGCTGAATCTCTGCCTTGAGGATTGCTCTCTTTAGCGGGGAGTTGGTCTGTACCATTCGGGGCGTGCCGGCAAGTAAGAGCAAACGCAGTAACACAGGTTTCATTTCTCAGATGGGGCTTTCTTCACACTGAATTACATCTTCCTCCATTCTTGCTCATGTGCAAACACTTCAACGCTTGTGCAGGGCTCCTCTTCCAGAAGGCTCTGCCCTCGCTGCTCTCGCATGGCAGCCGGGCTGAGTGGGTGACACACAGCTGATGACCGTGGCAGTGGATGCTATTTGTCTCTAAGTCCTGGCCAGGCAACGGGAGCAAAGGACTGGAGACTACAGTAGCGGTGACTGTGTTTGCTCGGAACTCATGTTATCCTGCTAAGCCCCGGAGAGGCAAATGTCCCTGAAGTAGCTGTGTGCGTGCATTCCTCCGGAGCTGGCTGCCCCCAGCGACACCTTCATGGGACAAGGTGAAACGTCTCAAGTCCAAAAATATTCTTCTTTCAGATGGCCGCCTTCTGAATGGCCTCTGTTTGCAGAGCAATTTCAGCCAAGTGGAAAACGTGACTTCTCCCAGTATACTTCATCGAAGTGACCAAAACCATTATCAGAAGGTTATCAAAATGCTTGAATCTGGAGTCAGCTTTGTGCTATATAAACCAAACTAACATTTTGATAGAAGCGTGAATGAAGGTTATAATAATAAAAAAAAGGGTTAATTTTCTGTTGCAAAGGGAAGGGTTTTGGGTTGGTTGGGATTTTTTTTCATCATCTCAGAAGGTTTCATGAGGAAGATTCCCTTTGAGCTGTTCAACTCAGCTAGAGAAGGTAGAAATTTTGCTTGGTCTTGTGACATTTCATGGGAAATACTTTTTAGTCCTGACACTTTAATCAGCCAGTGTGACGTGCCAGCCAGTCTCTATTTTCTTGCTGATATTGCACCAGTCACTGCAATATGTAGAAAAATCCCCCCCCGCAACATGCAATGGGAGGGAACGCATGGCCACACTTTCATATTGGGAATATAATGAATTTCTTCACTTTGCCTGGAAGCAGCTCCCAGAAAAGCAATATTAAACAGTGGTGTTTAAGCAGCGGGCCCGGAGGCGGTGATGACTGCTGCAGCACGGGCTGGAGTGGCTCGGCAGGTTGCCCGATCCCTGCAGGAACCAGGAGGCTGTAGGCTCCGGGGCTGCCCTTCCGCAGGGGACCGTGTCCTTGTCCCTATGTGTCACTGACACGGCAGGTCCCACACATGGTCCCGCTGCTGGAGGGGGCCCACAAGGACAGCAGCTGGGAATGGCTGGTGGGAGAAGTGGAAACAGCACCTTTCCCCGCACTTGGCACGTACAGACTGTTGATGAACCGTTAATAACTCCTGTATGGTCACCAGGTGTAACAACGAAGGGCTACTGAATAACCCAGGGTGTTTTAGCAGCTACATTGCTCTCTCTCTAGATAATATTTTACTTCTGGTTTTAAGTTTTTGCTGTCCTTGCATGATGTTACACTGGAATAAACTGTTCTCTCCAGCGCAGAAAGTGTTCATGGAAGGACATGTAAGAAATTGTGGGAAGCAAGTTGCTAAAAATCCTTTAATTTTCAGTTTCCAGAAACCCTGAGCCCTCACACTGAGCTGTGCTATACGTCACTGACACACCAGTCCATCCAAAATAGACACTTCAGTGAGAAATAGGTTCTTGTGAAATGTGTGGGAGACAGTACTGGGGACTAAAGTCCTCAGCTCCTCTGTGAAGCTGACCCAGGGGGGCAGCAGCCGTGAAATTTTCTTTCCCCTTTGCTGCCAATGTGCCTTGGCTCTGACCCGGGGAAACCTCTTCAAGAGGAGTACAATTCAGGTCATGACTTGGCTTCAGGAGCACTTCACTGCATCAGGACTTCGGTTTCCAGGTTCACTCCGGGCAAAACTTAACCTCTCCCGTGTAGATGTGGCAGCCCTCTGGTACGGGGCTGTTGTGCAAAAATAGGCAATATGGCATTTTCTTGAGCTCTTGGTTCCCCTTGACCAGCAGGTCTCTCT
This sequence comes from Calonectris borealis, assembly GCF_964195595.1. Lineage (NCBI taxonomy): Eukaryota > Metazoa > Chordata > Aves > Procellariiformes > Procellariidae > Calonectris > Calonectris borealis. Next base: position 14,116,962 of record NC_134316.1, on the reverse strand, counting down.
CTCTGCTTTTCTCTTTCCCCTGCTGAGATCACCACCCTGTGCTGGGTGTAAATTAGGAAGAAAAATCTGGTGCTGGACCAGTCTCCTGGCAAAATCTGTCTCCCATCTCCCCTGCAGGGCAAAACACCGGAGTATGGGCAGCAGCAATAGTGATTCCAGCTCTGCTGCTGAACTCCACAAGGAGCTGACATTGGAAAGGGGGTTGGGAGACTGAGCAAGAAGTGAAGAAGCAGAGCTCCTCCAGGGGCTGGGAAAACTATCCTGCGGTCTGAAAGGGAAGCAAAGGCTTTGTATGTGGTTGAATTAATTTCTGGGCTTCACCATGCATATACGCAATGAGCACGAAATAATCTCTGGGGATCTGGGTAAAGGTTTAGGGTCAGCTGTGTGGGTTAGGAAAGCCAAGCAAAATTCCTTGGGAAGGTCAAGGAATTTTCCTTGATGGGAAGGGGGTCTGCTCCATCAGAAGGAGGAAGGGTGGGCTGGGGTGGGGAGGGGAGGCATCTCCCGCACAGCCACCCGTGCCACTTCTCCATGGTGCAGGCAAGAGTGTCCCCTGGCAAACAAGTGTGCGAGGCTGTCTTCTGGGGTTAATAAGTACAACGGGGAATGGCCCCTTCACAGCCAGCGTTACCCTGCAAGGCACCACCCCTTGTGATTTTCCAGGCAGAACGGCACTGGGAGCAGCGGCTCTGGCGCAGCGTTGCAGGGCTTCACAGGATTATTTATTCACTGTGTTCCTGGAACAGCTCCAGGCTTCCCGTCTCTGCCTCCAGTGTACAAATTTATCAAGTATCCACAAGGCTCACAATCCCCAGAGGCAAGAGAAGACAGTAGGAAGGTGATTCATATTGCAAATCACACTGTCTCCGAAGGACCTGCGGGGCTCTGGAAAGACCACACCGGTACCCTCCCTTCTTCTACCTCCCTAACGCTTAAGCAGGGTAATTAAGGCAGCAGACTCAGTCTGGATGGATTTCATTGCCGGGGCCATTGGAGGTAAATACATAAAGTAGTGCTTGTTGATGAACCCAGATCGCTGTGTTTCCTTCTTGTTCAGCTAACGGGCAGGTCTCAGTGGCAAAAGCTGAGAGTCTTTTGATGGGGGCTGCTTGTTAAAAGTGCATTCTTCTTTATTAAATGGAAAATGTCATCAGAGCAGATTCACAGAGCTTCTGGAGAGGCAGCGCTGCAATTTGGTCGGCTGAGGTCATTGTCCTGCAATGTCCTCCAGTCTAATTGGAGCGGGACAGGGCAAAACTGATAGGAAGAGACAAAGTGGAATATGTTCTGTGCAGATACAAACTGGCGAGTAATGCCATGTGCTGGTTTTGGCTGGGATAGAGTTAATTTTCTTCATAGTAGCTGGTGTGGGCCTATGTTTTGGATTTGTGCTGAAAACAGTGTTGATAACACAGGGATGATTTTGTTATTGCTGAGCAGTGCTGACACAGAGTCAAGGCCTTCTCTGCCTCTCACCCCACCCCACCAGTGAGGAGGCTGGGGGGGCACAAGAAGTTGGGAGGGGACACAGCTGGGACAGCTGATCCCAGCTGACCAAAGGGATGTTCCATACCATATGATGTCATGCTCAGCATATAAAGCCGGGGGAAGAAGGAGGAAGGAGGGGATGTTCGGAGTGATGGCGTTTGTCTTCCCAAGTCACCGTTACGCGTGATGGAGCCCTGCTTTCCTGGCGATGGCTGAACACCTGCCTGCCGATGGGAAGCAGTGAATGAATTCCTTGGTTTGCTTTGCTTGTTTGTGCGGCTTTTGCTTTACCTATTAAATTATCTTTATGTCAACCCAGGAGTTTTCTCACTTTTACTTGTCCGATTCTCCCCCCCATCCCACCAGAGGGAAGTGAGCGAGCAGCTGTGTGGGGCTTAGTTGCCATCTGGGGTTAAACCACAACATGCCTGGACAGCAAAACCTCACGTATTTGGTGCCTGGGGGTCCTGGCAGGCTGTTGGGGTCGTGGCTCTGGAGGGCTGAGGACGAGATTTGTGAGACTGGAGGGGTAGAGGCATGGCTATTCACAGTGAAGAGGGTCTGAATGAATGACCTTTGCATTATCTTAGGTTAAGATGTATTTGCAGCTGTGATGGTAATTTCAGTGCAGGCGTGCTACGTAGCAGGCTTTGATGTGGGAGAAAGTAGGTTAGCTATATATAAAAAAAGTAAAATGATAAAAGTGTGATTTAATTCTAGACATTTTTAGAGCATGTATCACTCAAACCCAGCTTTGTTTTAAACAACAAAATGTAGCCACTGGTCTCATTTCTTTTCTGAAATCTTGTCAGATTTAGCGGAGTATCAAATACCAAGACAAGAGCCTTGGGGTCGCCACTGCCAGAAAGGCCAGGGAAGCCTGCCAGATGGCCGAGAGGCCCAGCCCACGCCTGCGTGTCAGATCTCACTTTGAGATCTGCTGAAATTTGGCAGTTTCCTTCACCGGGAGCAGCCTGTGGTCCTGGTGCAGATGTGCATGTCCTGGGAAGGACCAAGATGAGTTTTACCCTGCAGCCCCTTATTGCTTATTACCCAAAATGTGCAAATGTGGCAAGGTTTGGTGTCTCAGCGGCATCCAGCCCTGGAGGTGCCTGTTGCCCGGGGTGTTGGCCTTCCCGGGGTGCTGGGGGACCCTGCTCGGGAAGGATCCTTCCTGGGAGAGTGGGATATAATCAACCCCTCCACGACAGCTTGTCTTTCCCCTCCTCTTCCCTTGCTGACTTCAGAGCACCCAGTGGAGATAGGAGCCCTGTGCTGGGGCTGGCAAGGGGATGTCTATCCTGGAGGGATTCACCAAAACTCCTCTGAGACTCCACATTAATGATGGGGCAGCGGCGATTGTGTACGCTGCTTGGACTCCTTTGCTTTTGTTGGCACAATTGGAGCTGAGCCACTTAAGGATAAAGTTCTTTTGCAAGGCAACGTGGAGAGTTGAAAACAGTTTCAAAGTGGCCTTTCTCCTCAGCCTTCTGCCCCTGCTCCCTGCAAAGCCGTGGTTTGTCCGGGTGCCAGCATCCTGTGCTGCCCGGCCATGCAGCAAGTGTCTCCCATGGGCGCCCTGAAACAGGCTCAGCCTGGGAGGATGCAGGCTGGGGAGCTCCAGCTGGGACCAGAAATGTCTTTGTTTGTTTTAACGCACTTTGCTGACCTTAGGGTGTCTGAGAGCAAGATTTTCCATCCTGTCATCTGTGTCCAGCTCAGGGCTTTTCTAAGAGGGATAATGCAACTTTTCACTGGCAGACAGGGGTGTTTTCTGGCGTGCTGTTCCCTGCTGGGAGCTTGCACATAGACATGTGCAAGGTGCCTGGGCAGGGCTTCAGGGTCATGGTTCCCTACCCTGGCTTGGGACACCTTCCAGGGGTGGGACAGCTTTCCTGTGAGAATTGGGATTTTTTGGTGCTGAGCTTATTTCATGGCTTATGTTTGTTAGAGCTGAAGTGGTTTTTACGTTCCCAAGGAGGCTGCAAAGCCAGCTGAAGTGCATCAAGAGGCAGCACAGATAATAACAGAGTTTCTGTTTAGTAAATTGTGTTCTTGTGACCTTGATCTGTTTTCAGAGTGTTTTGGACAAAGCATGGCTTAAGCACCTCTGAAAAACAGCAGAGATGCTACCCTTTTGAATCCCATGGAATGACCCAGCCTGGCTCAGGCACCTGCACAAATATTGCGCATCTCCTCTGAGCTATTGTTTCTGTGGCCATGGGACAAGCTCAGTATCTTCAGCCCGGGAAACAGTGACCTGCTGTGACTCCAGATGGAAAAAAATGTTAGAAAAACGTGCTTAGTGACTGTGGAAACTTTCAATAACCACCAAAAATGAGGCTGGATGTCCTCGAAAGCAGCTTATCTATAAGGATGTCCAATAAAGCTGAGCAGGAGATTGAACTAGAGACCTCCTGAGGTTCCTTCCAACTTGAATTTTCCTATGATCCCATGCGTGTTTTCTAGCCCTGCTACGGCAGCAGCCATGGCAGGGGATAAGTATTGATGACTAGGGCTGTTGATGACTAGGGAATGACTTCACTCTTGTGCCAGGCACAAAGATTTGGGAAGGGGAAGCTGAGGTTCACCCAGCGGTGGTAGAGCAGCAGGGTCTGCAGCATGCCCAGGCTCCTCTACATCCTACTGCAAGGTTACACACCAGTGACATGCAGTCCAAGGGTAGATAAAATAGTCCACCTGCGGAGGGAACATGCTGTCTCCTTGTTCTCGCAGCTAAAGCAGCTCCTGCTGGCCACTGCCTGGGTCACGTCACTGGATGGAGTTCAGCTTGTTTAGGGTATGGGGCACTTCTTATGCTCCTATCTCTTCGCAAAGTAAAGGTCTTTGGAAGTTGCTGTCTACCCATCCAGCACGTGGACCACAATCCCTGCTTCTCCCTGGGTCTCTCAGACCAGTGTTTGCCAACAGCTCGGAGCTGTTGCAGCCCGGTGGGCTCTGTACAGCTGCCACTTGCTCTCTGCTGATTGCCATCGTGGTGGCCACCCTGCCAGGATCCCTCCTTATTTGAATTGCCTGGTCGAAGTAGCCTGACTCATGAAGGGACTGTGAGTAATCCAGTCTTGACCCTGCACGCTGTGTATGTGTGTGTAGGGGATATCACAGCCTCTGCACAATACCCAAGAACATCACAGATAAAGTAGGCATAAAAAATGGCTCTCTACAACCCAATAAAGATCATTCACCTGGTTTTGCCATTTATTTTCATCACAGCTGGTGCAGTGTTATGCAGCAGGAGTCCCACAGGATCCCTCGCCCATACGCATGCTATACATTGCTGGCCTTGTTCGATTCTGCTGTGCAAACAGGGCATGTGTGGGTCATGCTATCTTTGTCCCAGGCTATTTATATTGCATGACACTGTACAGAGCCTTTCTTCCTCAGCCTTTGATGGACTTGGCTGAGCTCCTCAGCTCTGAAAACTTAACTGCTCAGAGTGCTTTGACTCTTAAGGAGCGCAGTTCACGGCAGACTGTGGTTGTTCAGAGGTTTGGGGTGCTCACATCTCTACTTTGGTGGGAACAGTGAAGAATTTACCCTTATGGTCTTCTCCCAGTGGAGATGTTTGGTCCTTGCTGGCACCAAGGTGAGCCCCCGGAACTGAAAAGCAATCGGAAACAGGCTGGTTTGGGGCAAACCTGCTTTATTTTGTCTATGTTGCTGCTGTCTCTGCATCTCAATGTGTGAACAGGGCAATTTCTCCAGAAGGGAGGACATTTCTTGTCAAACACTGACCCAAATCAGCCTTGGTACCTGATGTGCATGAGCCAAGGCTCCTACCTTCCTGAGCCGGTCGGTGGCTTTGGTGTGCGGGGCACACGGTGCCCCTGCATTGCCAGCATCAGGTCAGCCTGCATCCGCTGCCTCTAAGGTTCAGGAAGTCTGAAACCAATGAGATGCCAAATCCTCCCATCTGGGATGGGTTCTTGGGCCAGGGGACCGCACCTCTGAGGTCAGCACAGTCACGCTGACATCACATATGTGCTGCTCTTCCCTGGGTCAGTGTTTGCAGTCTGCCTCCGGCCAATGGTCGGGAATCTGAGACAGTACAGGTGGCCCTGGGTGACTTTGTGTGTCGTCACTCTGGTCAGACCAGAGGCATTGCTCCTTCGAGCCATATTACTCTGCTTGTGTATTCCCTCTCGCCATCTCTTTTCCAACCTGGTCTCATTTTGGTTTTGAAATACAGAAGGTGGCTTCTTGGCCCATTTTTCATCTTCATTGCCATTTTTCTGGTGGCAGATTTCATGGAGATTTTTGCAGAACAAACCTCATTTTTCTTCAAGCAAGATGCTGTTCCTTGTTTTCTTCCGAGAAATGCACTTCGGGATTGTCTCCCAGTGACTCACACCAGCAGCTGCTGCTTTATTCCCAAATGTAGTAGAGCTTTCCAGAGCTCCCAAGCAGCCGTATAATCACAGGTGAACATGCCCAGTGAAATGCCCACAGCTACTAATAACGTTTTTAAGTATCTTCTTTTTTTTTTTTTAAAGAAGGACTCAATGAGAGGCAGTTTCCAACCTGCGAGCCACCAGGCGTGCACTGTATCTATGGCTGCCTGGCTCCCTGAAAGGGCTCACCCAGCCCTTTTATGAACCTGATCTCCATCTAAATAACTCACATGGATACAGCTCCATCATCCCCCAGTCTGATTTCCTCTCAGGTGACCTGGCAGTGGATGTACTGGGAGGGAGTTAGCTAGTCAGACCCTTTATCGTCTGTTGTGTCTGCCAACAGATGCATTTAGATCAGAGCTGAGAAATGCAGCGGAGGTGAAGGCAGGGGCGGTGGGTGATCTACCTGTTATCGCGACCAAGACAAGCTCTTTCACTCTCCTTATCTGCCATTAAGGCAGTAACTTCGTCTCACAGGATTAATGCGTTTCCAACTCCAGTGGCTATTTTAAGGTCTTGAAATGAGCCTGGAAGTCGATAGAGGACTGACAACCCCCCCCACCACGCTGGACGTGCCGTCACTGCTGCAGGCGGGGAGTCGCGGTCAGCTGGCGTGCGGGGCAGGCTGCTGAGCATGCTGGCTTTGTGCGTGCCCGGCGCTAATCCCTCGCTGCCCCTTAATCCTGCCGAGCCCCGAGCGGCGCAGGGCGGGTGGTCTCACCGCAGAGCAGCGCCGCCGGTTGTGCTGCGCCCCGGTGTCACACCAGCCTGTCAGGGCTCCAAGCAACCTTTGCTTTTGCTCCTTGCTCTGCTTTTGCAGCAGTCTTTGGTGCACGTAGGAGATGCATTTCAGAGGCTTAGTCCGGCGTGGTGCCATGGACCCTAATGCCCAATGAATTCCTCACCCAGGGCTCTAGATGTGCTTTGTAAGCGTCAGCCAGGACATGTCCAGTCCCTGGTGTGCAGGAGGCAGCAGGAGTACCTCTCCTGTCTTCAAGACACATTGCTGAGAACCTCTAAAGTGTGAGGACCACCCCTCTTTTATTAATGTCCTTGTGACAACTGCTTCTGTTCCTTAATATTTCCAAGTCAAGCATGGAGAACAAAAATTGCTCCAGAGACTCCTCATGTGAGTGGGGATGCTCTGCACCTCACGTGAGGGTGCTTGGTCACAGTCCAAAGATGCTGTATCACCTAAGCTGAGAGGGGGAACAGAAACAGTCCGATATCGTACAAGTCACCCCTTCAACCTTCCTGCCGAGTCCCTTTCAGAGGTCTGCCCAGAGCCCGCAGAGCTGGTGGCCTGCACAGAGCTTTCCTTGCAGCAGTGCTTTCTGTGTTTCCCTCCATCCCAGTTGCACCGTGGTGTTATTCCTCCTGATAAGTTTCCCCTGACACTCGGATTCCTCCTCTGAGCGTGCCTTGGTCATGCAGAGAAATCTGCGCATTTTGCTCTGTCATTCTCGGCTCAAATGTCATTGCTGGAGCTCGAGAGAAGTCCGGTGCCAAGACCAGCAGGACTCTGAAGCTGCATTTTTCTGCCGTTCCCCTAATGACTTGCCACAATGGGGGAAAACGGTCTGTGGCAACGTGCTGTTAACCATCTCCACTCCGCTCTGTTTCAGGTGGTCTAAGCACAGCAGTGGGTTATCCGCTGGACACAGTGAAGGTATGGGTTGGAGCTTTATTTCTTGACTACAGACTGAAAGCAAACAGGCCCTTCTGCTTTTTGCCCTGTTTTTAGAAAACTAGTCCCATGATAATGCTTTCGTTTTTGTTACATGAACATATTTCACTTTACGTTGGTTTTCTCTTAAAAAAAAAAAAGTACATTGTTTGGGGCTGCTATTTTATGGCTAACTAGTTTGCTGCTACGGCATTTGTTGATGTTTTTTTTTTTTTTAATCTGAAGCCTGCATTTTGAAGTTGCCCCTGTATTCCTAGGTGAGAATTCAGACCGAGAGGCATTACAATGGGATTTGGCACTGCATTCAGGAAACGTACCGGACAGAAAAAGTAGGTACCTCTTATCAGAATTGCTGATACCAGTTACAGATGCCTTGTTTCACAGAAGCAGAGCTGCCTCTGGCAGTTTGGGGAGGATGGGCAGGAGTTACACACAACCATTTGTTGGGAGAAGGGTCAGGATGAAATTTAGCTTTGTCAATGAGCTGTAAGATGGGAGTAAGTTTTGTCTCGGCAATGTATGGCCAGTGTTTTCGGGCAGATGCTTTCCCACACCATTCTCTCTTAAATTCTTTTTCCTCTGTTTCCAACTAGGTTTGGGGATTTTACAAAGGTGTGTCTGCATCAGTCCTCACAGTATCGGTGATTTCTTCTGTGTCATTTGGCACGTACAAAAACTTCCTTTGTACCATCTGCAAGCTGCGATACGGGGCTGCAGATGCGAAGCCGTCCAAGCTGGATGTTTCTCTTTCCGGAGGTGCTGCCGGAGCCGTCCGGGTAGGTAAACAGCCGAAAGGGAAAGCACAACAAGAGATCTTGTTCACGAACATAGGAGGCTGGAAAAGCAGTGGATGTTTTCTGTCCGGGAGGCCACAGGGGAGCCTGCAACAAGCCCGGCGGGTTTGCTTTCGCAGGGGGGGTCACGCTCCACCCGCGCTGCCCCCTCGCTGGTCGGCTCCGCAGCGTGGCCGAGTCCTGCCGGGCAGCTCGTGCCGGATTTGGTTTAGAGCACCAAAACACTTAAGAACATGCTATTAAGAATTACACAGACCTTGGCAGCAAGCGCAGAAAAAGGAAGAAAAACAAGCCGGGCAGCAAACTTTCCAAGTGGCTCTGAGGGTATGTTTATGCAAGACAGACGTAACTCGGTGTGTTAAAGCACAGGCCAGTGTTTTGACGGTGGCTGCACGAGCCCGGCACGGTATCGCTGTAGAAATGGGCAGTACACAGCCTTGCCTTGTCAGGACTCAAAACTCAAAGGGGCATCGCTGAGAAGGGATGCTGCCTGGCAAACGTGCGTGATCCCAGGGCAGGGAGGTGAGGCTGAAGCCAGGAGCAGTTTCCCATAAGCAGATGGATTTCTGTCCGTGCCTGCAGGCGCTGTGAGTGCAGCGGAGCTCACCCGGCGCCCCGGTGGCGTGCTGGGCAGAAATGCGTGCCCGCTCACAGGCAATCCTCTCACAGAGCAGTCCAGATGGTCAGGTTTACAGCTGCTTCCTAGCAGGCAATGACTCCACTTAACACAGGATAATTTTTTTAAAGACTTTATGGCTTTGGTTCCAAATACAGGTACATACAGGAGACTTGATGTATGCTACCCTATAGCTGAGGACATCCCCTTTCCATGCCTGTCTGGTTTAATAGGTTGTATTTAATATCCTCTGTTGATTTCTGCCTCACCTTCCACTGCACATGCAGCTCACACGCGTGTCCTGCTGCTGCTGGGTGGGATTTAGCACAGACGGAAGGGAGCAGGCTGGAACTTGCTGGCTTCAGGCAATATTATTGCCTGAAAAGGTGGGAAACAAGGAATTTGCAGGAGGGGGATCAAAACACTGTTTAAATGTGAAGGGTTAAAATACCATCCTCTGATGTTACAGGTTGTGTTGATGACCCCTAGTGAAGTGGCTAAAGTTCGCATGCAGACTCAGAGGAACCCACATCCTTCCGTCGCATCTCCCCAGCCTGTTTCCAAGCCGAAGTACCGAGGGTCTCTGCACTGTCTGAAGGTGATCGCCAAGGAGGAAGGTTTTGGGGGTCTCTACAAGGGCTGCTCTGCGTTACTCTGCAGGGATTGCTCCTCTTCTGCAATATATTTCCTTACCTATTCTGCTCTGTGTGACTGGCTCACACCAGCTGGGAAAAATAAACCAGGTAGGTATCGAAAAGCCTCTGGCATTACCTGCAAAAATGGCTTACTTAGTACCACGCTAAGAGGGAAATCAGGCTCTCAGCAAACATCACTCAGTACCTAGAAAACCTCACCCAGATCTGGTCCTCGTGTGGGGTTGCTGTGCGTTTGCTTCCTGGCGTCACGGGGCCATTGGTGCCCTCCCGGCGCGGTGCCACAGCCTGCGTGCGAGGGCTTCGCCGGCACGGCCTTGTCCCTCAGCAGCTACTCCTCTCCCTGTGGGAGGGGTGTTTATGGCACGCTCTGGAGCCTAGTATGAGAGTATGAAATCCTCTTAATGCGGAAATAGGATATGTAACTGGAAATGAAACATGGACAAACGTCCCAGGAGCCATTATGGAGCACGGATCAGGATCAGTCCAGAGCTTGAAAATAAAGTCCAAGTGCAGAATGTAAAGACACTGAAGTTTCCTGGTTGTGATTTGGCTCCAGAAAACAACTGTCCGCTTTGAGAAGAGATCAAATAGGTGACATCCAGCAAAGAGCGTCTTCCTGAGAATTATAAAAATAAGTAGACCCAGCTGAGGAGGGTGTGAGTGCTCTCAGGCTGCATCACATCTAGTTCATGCGGTGTTAAAACAGACGCTGCCTCTGCACAGGCCGGTATGATGTATGCAAAAATGAGTATGCTGTGAGATCGAGAGGCCACACGGTTTGTGTGAGATCACTGAAAACTCACAACTGTGAGAGCTGGGCAAAATAACTGCTGAAAAACATGAAAGTTAACCAAGTTAGTTAACAAATGTGAGATGCTTGCAGCCGTATCAGTGCAAGGCTCGAGGTAACTGCTCCTCCCTTCACTTCTGCAGGTTTCCTCGTTGTGCTGCTTTCTGGTGGTTTCGCTGGAGTCCTGGCCTGGGGATTAGCTACTCCCATGGATGTCATCAAATCACGGATGCAAACAGATGAATCGGACCAGCACAAGTACAAAGGCCTCATCCACTGTGCTAGAGAAAGTGTAAGAAAGGAGGGTGCAAAAGTGCTTTTCAAAGGACTGGGTTTGAATTGCATTCGTGCCTTTCCTGTGAACATGGTGGTGTTTGTAACGTATGAAGCTGTACTGAGATTTACAGATCATTATACAAACAAAACATAGCTTGTGCCACTCTCTTCAGAGATGTATTTTGTTTAGTTTGTTTTTTTGTAACACAACATCCACAAGAACTGCTAAACGCCGTCTCCTTTGATGGACAGCATAAGAAGCATGGACATTTCAGCATAAAGCTGGATGACTGACAGCTTTGTTTTATTCTTACAGGATTACAAACTCATCAGGGAGTCTTGGACTTATGTACAACCTCCCTTTTATCTCGTTAATGTATTTAGGCTGTAGCCGCTGCTTAGGCCCTTGAAACATTGCAAATATTTATGCTGCTAGTCTGATCAGAAATTTTGGTAAAGGATTCATTTTGTTTTCTACTGGCACAGAAAATGATCTTCACAACCAAGAGCTGGGGGAGTTTGTGCAAGATTTAACACTATCCAGTGTGTGCTCTTTATATGCAATGCCTGTATTGCATTCACTGAGAAACACATTTGGGCTTCAGGCTGCAGCTTTTCCTTCCCAGCTGTAATTTTGCCGAAGTACTCTACAATTATACCCCTTTGGTAGCAGCTGAAATATGAATCTCCTTGCTTTTTCCTGTCGTTATTTAATGAGTGGCAGACATGGTCTGTTTACATAATCGCACTAATGACCTCCTTGAAAGCGAAACCCGGCGCGGTTCCCGTAAGCCGTGTGATTGTCTCCCCGCGCAGCCCTGAGCCCTGCAGCTCCCGTCCCCGCCCGGGGGCTGACGGCACCCCGGCTCTCCCCAGCTTGGCACAGCTTCGGAGGCAATCTGTTCCCATCCTGGAAGAAGGGATGCAAAACCTCTTTGCTTCTCAGAGGAAAGGCTGCCAAAAAATCTGTGCGCTGGGGCATTAGGCAAGTTAAAGGAGAATTGCAAAGTTGTAGAGTATAATTAAGATTTACTTCTTTTAAAATGTGCATACTCTTCTCACTTTAAACTACGGTGTTAGGAGCAGCCAAATGTTTTAGTTTTCAAAAGTACATTTTGATAGAATTTCTGACTTTCCTAGCAACTATTTATTTTTCACAAAGGTATAAAGTTTCATCAACGTGTCAGTTAACAAACCAACACCCACACTATTGGGTGAAAGGAAAGTCCCTAAAACCAGAAACACTTTAATTTGCTTATCCCGCCTCAAAAGCAGCATAAATGTTAAAAAAGGACCTTGTACTAAAAGGACAAGTTTAAAAATTTCAGGTGCTACTAGAAAAGAATAAAGAGGACCTCTTCCACTCCAGAGACCAGCAAAAAGCTCCAGAACTGTCCTGAAATCTAAGCCTTCAATTGGCTTTTTAAACATGTTCACAGCCATGCTATGAAACCACCATCGTAATTTTTCTCTCAAGAGTCTATCCAGTTCTTGCAGTTGATCCGAGAGCAGGGTTAAAAGACCAGGCAGGTGCAGAATACGTCACCTTAAAGGGGAGGGAAATGAAAGACCCAACGCTGAACCTGATTCTCTCCCGAAGTGCTTATGGCCTCAGCAACCTACCACCCCAGTTACCTCTCGGGGCATCAGCACCAAACTTCCTTTAGTCAGAAAGTCCTTATAACAGAAGATTGAATTAAGTCCTCAAGATTTGGAGTTCCTCTTAAGATGGCTCTTAAGAGACCACTACCCTCACCTCTTTCTACCAGGGATGCATTTGACTGAGTGCTGTCCCAGCTGGGCCGTGATTCATCCCAGCTCTGCCTGGATGTTTTCTGCAATCAAACTCCTTTATGCTGTATTATTCTCAGCCAACCTGGTTCTCAGCGTTACATCCTCTGAACAGAGACAGTGAAAAAACATCTGCAAATCAGACTAAACAACCATTTATTGTTAGGCAGTGTTGATACCATCCGTGGTCAGCCCAAGGTTTGAAAATAAAGTAGCTCAGCTTTCCCAATAGGCTCATGCATTCATATGGCTAAAAATGTCTCCTCCTGTGGGTGTAACTGAAATACAGCTGGTTTCAAGAAACCAGAATTACAGATGAATTGTAAAAATGAGTGGGAACAACTGTGGAAGCCAGTGCGAAGGGCTGAGAACTGTAAGCCTCAGGGTATTCGGCACCACATAAAAGCAGGTTCTCACGTGGCCTCAGCAAATGCTACACGAGAGGTAAGATGTATCTTCAGGCAGCTTATTTCAGGAAGGGAACTGCTTTGCAATCCATCCTGTTCACAAGCCTTTACTGGAAAAAAATATATACACCATGTATGGGTGACAACCTGCCTTAGAGCAAGAACTCACAGTTAATTCACACCGATACAAACTACCAACAGGTATAGGAATTGACTGTGTAAATACTGTAAACACACGCACATAAACATGAACCAATTTTTGTTTAATGACGTGACACGTTGTCCGTATTATGTACTTCACTACATACACACCAAGCTGGGTGTCTGGCTTCTGGATTTCAGAACTTGACTGCTTTATTTTCTGATTTCTTTGTATTACCCTGACCTTCAGCTACTCTGATAATGACAGAACTATTTATTCTGATAAATTAGCTAGCTGAAGGCCAGCCAACAGAATGAAGACACCACATTTGCTGTGCTGATACTGGGTTTACATTGCTATAGGGACTGCAGCTTGTTGTATAGATGATTTCTTTCAGTAACAAAGTTGGGGGCCTTGAAAAAAAGAAAATATTCTTTAGAAGGCACATTCTGCTTCATGTTTTCATGTTGCTGATAGTTCCTGTTTTCTCTGACAATGTTTATGAATATCAAAGTAGGTTCCAGCACGCCTCTCGGTGACTGTGGAAAAGCCATGTGAAGCTCTTCAGGATTTTCGCTTTTCAGACAACAGCAATTGTGGAGTAACATGTTTCCACTTAAGTACCTGTCTTTGCGCCAAACCTACTGAAGCTTCATTGTAAACGGTTTACATTGACCTTCCCCTATTTCTGAGCTGGCTGCTGTACACAGGGAAATGCAACATCCAGTCTTGCAACCAGTTAATCTTTGGACAACTGGCCTCTGGGAGCAATCTGAAGTCTACTGGGCAGGACTGGGTAGAGGGGTCTTAGGGCACCCTATTTCACCACTTGAAAGACACTGGACATCAAAACAAGGACCAGCTCCATCAGATGACTAAATCAACACCTAAAAGGGTAGGAAGAGAGGTCAAAAATAGAGTAAGTATAAATTAAGCCTTTTAAAAATGATAATAAAAAAAAGAGTAAAATCAAAGGAGTTTGATACAGACTTTTATCTACATTTTTATTACAGTGAGATGAACAAAATACGAACAAATTGAGGAAAAAGTAATGAACATTGCCTGATAACATTCTTAGATATTTCACACATGCTTTTGAAGACTGCCTTGTCTTGACTTTTAAATACCTCTGGGATACGAATTGTAATTACAACAGATTTAGGAATTTGCCAAGACTCCTCTGAGAAACTGTATCATTTCAGAAGCATGTTTGTAAGAATTCGTCAGAGTACTTGAGTAAGGCGCTTGCTCAGTAAACAAATACTAAATAATTTTGCTATCACTTTCCTTTCTAGAACTTTCAAAACAGATTTTAATTGCTGTGTTATAAAATTAATATGCTTATGCTTCGTTAGAATAGAACACACTACTGTTTCTCCTACAGCATATTCCCCTTTCCTGAATAAATGAAATAAATCTTGCAGGGCAGATTTGCATATAATATTTTAAACAAGAAATTTGCATTATGAGTTTGTAAAAGCCCTTTAAAAGTCAATTTAAGTCTTATCTTTTATATAGCTTAAAGATGACAAAGAGTGGACTGCAAGAACAGGAAGGTCATCATTAAAGTCTACAGTAACCAAGAATTAGTTTATTTACTACTGGATTTAAGAAACAATTTTTCTTTTTTAAGAATTGCTCCATCACTTTTAAAAAAAAAAGCTTTTCTACTGTTAAACACTTGTTAGCACTGAGATACTACGTCTGTGGGTTATAGAGAGACAGTCGCTGGTAAACTTCTACTTTAATACATTAAAGTCAATGGCATTAGATTAGCGATGCCAGCTCACATAAACTGTAAAGAAAAAGACAAAAGCTAAGCGTTGCTATTTTCAGCACGAGTTTGAAACGCATGCAATAAGACTAAACTTGCCTTGCATTTCAGTCTTTCCTTCGTTCCTTGCAGAAACATAAAATAGCAAACAGGGGCACTTCATATACAACTTGGCACACAGGCATTTCCATCTCAGAAACGCAAGGTCACTGCTGGAGAGGACGTGCACGCTGCGTACAGAACTGCTACTGGTGGGAAGGCAGCGGCACCAGCTCCAGGCAGCGCAAACAGCCCAGCACGTTCTCATAGAGTGAGAGGTGGATCCAAGGTCTACTGAAGTCAGTGAGAAGTCTCACCCTAGAAACTTCTCCCTCAACCTAAGTGTAATCAGCCGACCTCAAAGGTTTACAGTCAAATTAAAAGTGTGCTTTTTGGGTTTTTAATTTTTCTTTTTTTTTTTTAAAAAGAATGCTACAGTAGATATATATCCACTAGGCCCCACAGTACAGAACCTGTTAAAGTTTAAATCTTTCACACCTCATTCAAATGCCTTCCTTATATTTTTAAATGATTTGCAAATACCATATCAATACCCGCCTGTGTTATCAAAAGTATTTATTTTTATTTGATGTAGATAAGACTATGTTTGGGATAGCAACTTTCTATTCTATATAAATACATGACAGATCTAACAGTTTGCATTCAGCACTGTACGTATTAAAACAAATTAGCTAATAATTTGAATTTTTCTTCCATAAATCATAGCAAAAACATTGAAGTTCTTTTTAAGAAAAGAGATAATTAAGTATTACGTGAGGTATTTTAACAAAGTATATTTTCTCACTGGAATACACCTTAAAATAAGTACCTCTAGTTTAAATGACCTGGTGCAGTAAAACAGAATAGACAGTACTTAGAAGTATCTCCGTGTCCAGCAGCGACTTCATTTTCACAGCATGATTTAACACGTGGTATTTTTTATAACTAGAAACTAAAATTTGCATTTCTATACTATCTTCCACCTGAGAATATGAAGGAACTTTACAACCTTGTGATACCCTCCTCCCTCCAGAGGCAGTCAGACCAGTTAAATAGCTGCAGAAACAAAAGTACAGTGAGATTTCTGCAACTTGCCTCAGGTCAAAGAGGAAGACAATAGCAAAACCAGTCTGATATTCTTTCTCCCGTGTTCAACTCGCAGATCTCCATTCTTTCTGTATTGATGCCAGGCCTAAGTCACTGTGTAAGCTACTTTGTAACATTCACTCTTTTTGTGTGCAGCGTGTTCCCAGTAGCCCAAAAGGACATGCAGTCTAGTAAACCAAGGTACACAAGACAAAAGAAAATGGAGCTACTAGTTATTAGTTTGAGATATGACCTCTTACCAACATATCTAAAACAATTTACAAGTTAAGCTTTATCATCAAAATGGAAATTTTATTTATATTTTCAACATGAAATACAATAAAATACAGTGTTGCGCTGACAGACATGCTTTTCTGCAAGACTGGGAAATTCTGTCTTGTATATTCTGATTTTAAATAGATACGAGTCCTATTTTAAACTTTTCCTGTACTCTGACATTCATTGTATTTAACTTATTAAAAGCAATATTTATAAAGCACTGAGTGCAGGCTGTACATAATTAGGGAGTGATGACATACAACAGAAGACAACAATTACCCAGTTTTGGTTTTTCAAGTGGTAAGTTACATATGCATTTCTTCAAAATTCAAAAGCTAGCTTCCGTGGAGTCATGAATTGCTTCACCATTTCATCTGTGACCTGCTTCCGTCTCTCTTGATGAGCTGCTATCAAGGGCTGCAATGTTTCAATAAGAACCTTCTTCAGCTCCCCTGTGAGCAACTCCCCACTTGTGTATGCCTGTCAAAAAAGTGTTCATTGCTAAATATGGTGCTGTATGGAAAAAGACTCAGTGGCAAGTATTTCTTTAAAAGCTTGGCGCTAGCAAATACAGATTTGGATGTCTTAAAAATAAGCACATGCCTTAGAAGATCATGTGGTATCACTCTAAAAATGTAACTTGCAAAATTGCCTGTTGCCTTTTAAAAGATTAAGGCAGCTGGGCAATTTCATATGTGACAAGTTATATGGACTGAATAAGCTACATTCACAAGAATTTATCTGGGAAATCCTGTTAATTATTTGCAGGAAACTGCGTATTTTTCTCCCCAGAATCCCAGTTCAAATACAGACACCCTAAGCTGTTTTTTGCAGTAAGAGGTACAAATTCTCATATTTTTCTCTCATTGCACTTGGGTAAGAGATTAGATGTGATTCAAGTATCCTTTTTATAGCAAAGACACTCAGAATCTATGTTCACACTAGTAGTCATATTCACAGTTGGTAATCCATTCAATTGCTCTGATACTGAAAATGCTGTAGCTAGAAGCACAGGCTAACAGCTGACTGGTTCAGCCCTGGTTAGAAACCATGGCTGGGGCAGTTCAACTGTGATTTGAAACGGCAATAAACATGACAATCTTACCTCCCCTTGTCATCAAGCCATTTGTAATACCAATTCAAGGTGTAACTGTTGCTGATGCTCACTCAGCAACAGTAAAATATGGTAACAAGAATGAACTGAATTGTAATTTCAGTAGTGGTTTTTGGGGGGTGGGTTTGTTTGTTTGTTTGTTATAAGAACACCAATATTGCTTTCTCTGAGTATCCGCTTCTGAAAACTTCTTCCGCTGGTACCATAACTGAAACAGCTCTACTAATGCCACTATAAGCAGTGACTTCATGTTTTCTAATCTGGTTCTGAGGCATTGCAGCAAGCTGCTAGTTGTGGTCTAGGCTTTGTGCTCTGTAGCAGAGCTGATACTGTTGCAGCGGTTGGAGACTCATGGAAAACAGCTCAGCAAGTCAAATGTGCTCCAGATTGGAGGCGACTGGTGAGGGCCAACATGGCTTCACTAAGGGCAAATCGTGCCTGACAAATTTGGTGGCCTTTTTACGACGGTATTACAGTGTTGGTGGATAAAGAAAGAGCAGCTGATGTCATCTACCTGGACTTGTGCAAAGCATTTGACACTGTCCCACACGACATCCTTGTCTCTAAATTGGAGAGACATGGATTTGACAGACGGACCACTTGGTGGATAAGGAATTGGCTAGATGGTTGCGCTAAAAAAGTTGTGGTCAATGGCTCGATGTCCAAGTGCTTGGGATCAGTGAATCAATTCCTCATAGCTGCTACATTTCTTGTGATAAGAAAAGACAAAAAACCAGCAAGCTTTAGACACGAGCTTTTGTAGTTTTGCAGAGTATTTAGGTACCTTGCACATAAGGAACAGGCAGAGTATATTATACAATTAAAACAACACTAATCCTAAGGTGGCCTCATTTGAAAGGTGGGAGATATTGTCATACACAGTGTCAGATACTATGAAGATACTAGGGAAGTTTGGGTTTTGGTGTCTTGTTTTTTTTTTTGAAGAAGAGATAGATTGGCCTGTGAGAAAGAAGAACATTGCAAACAAACAAATACAGACGTCTTAATATTGAAACTTGCAAGGGATGGAGAGTGCAAGAATAACAACACAATTACTTTCCTGGAGAAGGTTCTTAAGAGGACAGCTTTGTTGAGGACTTAGCTACAGCTTTGTCCTCACAATAAGGAATGAATAATATTATCTTCAACCTGGCTACTTACCTGCTTCAGTTGTTCAAGCCTGTCATCGTCTTCTAGGAAGAAAGTCAGGTACATAAAAGACACGTCAACATCACAGTTACCGCCATACTTCCTGTGCTCTTCAATAGTATCTCTGCCTCCTGAGAAGGCATGCTTGTTAATCTGAAACAACATTATGATGTTATGGTATAATTTCTACTAAATTCTGGATTACAATGTTGTAAACAGAGGTGTATCACGATCCTCCAAATTCTATATTAAGGACTAGCTGAAGGGTGAGTGGGGCAAGTTAATGCAGAGCCTCAGGACTCAAGCAGGGAGGCAAAAGGAGCTCATTAGAATCCAGCAGGGAAAAACAGCTATACTCCTCAGACTGCATAACCAGAATAAAAATGAAGCAAAAATTAAAAATAATCACCCAAGATTTAGTCAAAAAAGCTTTAAGTCCCTTTTGCTGAAGCTGTTGTCTGTTGGATAGAATTTGTGCTAACAGGAAATATACTCCATGTTAAAAAAAAAAAAAAAAAAAGATATTCACTTCATCAAAAAATCAATTTTGAAAGAAATGAAGAAGGCATGGAGAATTCTGAAGAAATCCTGGAGAGAACCTAGTCTCCTCCTCTTCTCAGGGAAGAGGAAAACAAGAGAAAGCAAAGTTAAAGATTACAAAACTCTGGCTAGAATGGCTAAAATTAGACAAATGCCCAATTGTTCTGTCTAAAAATGGAATACTTGCTGACTCTCCCTCCCTCTTTTTAAGCATAGCTTCCTCCAGGCAGATGAACTGCACTGGTGAATAGATCTACCTGCTAATACCATTCCTAGTAAATTCAGAAGCCACCGGCGTATATTAAAAATTTATACATGTGTAGAATTCTCAGAGGATGCTAATCTTCCTACAAATTTAAATAAAATAAATTGCCGGGAAGAGGAAAAAAAGTATTTCTCAACCATAAGCAGAGCTTTCATTTGGCTCTTGTATCTTTTCAGATATCATCATCAATCAGTCAAGAGACACACATGCATATGAAGTAGGTTTTTTTTTAGTTCTGGTACCTAGGAACTGTTACATATTTACAATTTCTGAACATTCTTACTATCTGTATGACTGTCTAGTGCTTTTTTGAATCTTTCTAACCACCATGTTACAGATGATGTCTTGTGGCAATGAATTACATACAAAAATGATGCACTGATGAATATCTTAAGAAAACAATCTGCCATCTGTCACGTTAAATCTATTCTTATATTGTAGGACAGCCTGAATAGCTGTCTCAGTATCTGTAAAATTAACTTTTTACATATTGTTTTGCACTTCCCCTCACCTCTCTCCTTACTAGATTTTGAAAGTCTTTGTATGAAATTTTTTCTATGTCCCTCATCTCTACAGTTTGTCTTCTTACTATGGTGAGAGGGATTAAATACAATATGCCAGGTGAAGGCACATTATTGTTTTATACAAAATGTTTCCTATATTAATCTCAAGTTCATTTTTCACATATTCTGGCACCTACTCCTTGACTGAGGGTTTCAATGATTTATCTATAGTGATGCACTGATCTTTTCCTTGAATTAGTATTGACTTAGAATCTAAATAACAGTTTCTAGGAAAACAAACAAATAATTGAGCTGTAATTTGGTGCTGATAGGCGAAATAAGAATAGTTTATTATAACGTTGCCATTCATCTCCTTGGATTTCCCAGAAGCTTCTCAGCCTTTCCCAATAGCCAGTAATTTTTCATCTTCTATTAAGTTTTGAACCTCATCACTTAGCAATGACTAGTGATCTGAAAAATGCTGTAAGCAGTATTTTTTTTTTGTGCAGCAGTGGCACTCTTTTTTTAACCTTCATCGATCACCTGAAGTCACCTCTCCTACTCTATTTTTTTATTTATTGGCTGTAACAATAGTTAGTCTTTCACTCAAGCTCTATTTCCATAAAGACTTGGTTCTGATCGGCTTCAGAAGCTGAAATACATCTCAGTTTGTACTCCATTACTCAATACCTTACATTATGTTCAGAATTTTCTCTTTATAGCTTTTATATTCCAAGTAGGTAGAATTATTTTGTTATTTTTCCAACTAGTTTAACCATAGCAGAAATAGGACATATTAACTGGACATAAGGTATCTTGGATCTCTTTGCAGATTACTAACTACTTGCCAGGAAAAAAATGGAAGAATGTTACCAATATTGCCACTAACCATGTAACCTCTATTCTGAAATTATAGGCTTTTTTAAAAAGCAACTGTCTAACTGTGCAAATAAACTGGACTTATTATAATCCAACACATGAAGAATTCCAATTCTTCAAAATAGTACTGTTTAATCAGTTTCTACATAAGATAATGAATCATTACAAGATGGCTGCAGAAGAATCTGACCTATACGTGGGTTTGTCAACCATAAGAGAATTAATCCAAGCCCACCCAGCAGAAACAACATATACATCTTTTTTCTTGTTTTAACAGATAGTTATCATGCCTATAAATCCTTTTCCAAAGGCTGATTTTTATTTATTTTTTAAAATACCACAACACAGGGGAACTTTTGCCAAGCTGTATCATCTGACACTGGATAAGAGGGATTTTCCATTGAGCTAGAAGGGGCACTAGGAATATAATCAGATAGAAGAAAATACCTTCTAAAACTTAGGTGAAATTCAGCATAATATTTATTTGTGAATTGGAGGGAGGAGTGCATGTCAGCAGCAGAACCCCCAAGCAGCAGGAAAAGTCTGACCTGCGTTGTAACCGACACTGTGCAACGCTTGGTGCTCCCAGCACTGAGAGGCAATCAAGAGAAAGAGCTGTTTATTTGATTTACATCGTGGACTGTCAGTTTTCAGAACTATGGCAACATGATATTTATTTTTAGAGCATGAGCCTCACAGCTCTTATTCTTACACCACTGCTCTGCAGATATCAGATAAACAAACATGATGTTTTGTACATTATTCTAGCTAATGTTTGTACTGTTAGACTAGCTGGCAAGGCAAAAGATTATATTTGATAGTCTAGCTAAATCTGCATAACAGTCAATTCCTGAAGATGCTTTGCCATGAAATGCATGGAAAAAAGGATTCAGATATGTTCAAAGAAAACATTAAAAAATTGCTATTGTAACCGTAAGGACCACCACTCCTTTTTGTTAAAGTTTTGTGCTCTCAGGTTTTGCAGGTCCTTACCTTTGTCTTGATTTGTTTGGGTGTATCAGTGAGGAAGATGGAGGAGTTTGGGTCACTAGCACTCATTTTTGTCTGTGCTCCTTGCAGGGCTGGGAAGAAGACTGAGTGCAATAAGGCTGGTTTAGGCTGTCCGATTCTAGGTGCTACATCCCGGGTCATTCTAAAATAAGGATCCTAGAACAACCATCAATAAAAGCACAGAATAAAGCTGAAAAATGTGATTTAAAAGCTGATTAGTGCTGACTCATTCATGCCTTAACAGGTGGTCTCAAAAAACAAACCACCCAACCAACCACAAAACGTTTCAGAACCTACTTCCAATCCAGTTCATCCAGAGGAAGAAACAAACAAAATCCCATTTTTTCACTTCCATGGTTTTGCTGTACACTCTGATTCCCTCAATTAATAGGCATATTTACAAAGATTTACATGAATTCAAATAGTTGTGAAAACTATGCTTAGTACGCCTGGAGGTAGATGCAGACTAAGATGCAAGCTTCCTCACAAAGCATTTAACAGCGAGCACAGAATCTGAACTAAATCAGTGATCAAGCTGGCAGTGCTGTGCTGATGATCTGACTTAAACCAACTGCAATAATATTACTACATAACATCGTAGCTGATAAATGTAATTACGTCACCTTCCAGTGACTGTCCCTGTGACTAAAATAGCCAAAGATTCAGACAGTGCAGAATTTGATTCCTAGAAACAATACTTATTTAAAGTAATGATGCTACCACTGTCATTCCTAGTTAATGTTCTTCCAACTTCTCTATATAGATCTAAATTGTTAAGCTTCTGCAGCCTTTCTGGCAAACTATTTTAATGCTTCTTTATTCTTACTGATAGAAGGTTTTTCCCTGTGGTTCAACGTAAATCTCCTGTGATGCAAGTTAAGCTCATTACATCTTGTCCTAGTTACCATGGAGATGGCCAAAAGTTTCTTCCTACCCCCATGTCAGTATACTTTTGCATAGATTTTACTGTCTTTGCTTTCATAGACGTCAGCTCATTGTGTACTGGGTCGAGATCAAGACAGATCCAAGACTGGCAAAAATGAGTATTGCATGAATACATGATTGTTGGATTAAGCCTTCATCTTTGTCAGGACACAGCACAACATCCTTTTATCTCTTCCAGCTTCTGCCCCAGAAAGGTGCTTGCAGGAATGTTTTACAGATGTTTCAATACACCACCATGAAGCTTGAATGGTACATTACAAAAACGAATCCATGAAAAACAAATTAAGTAATATGATTTTCTTACCTGATCGATAGCACATGGGATAAGACACTGAATGTTCTCCTTGCCGTTGAAGATCTGTGGAAATGATGAACTGAAGGATGGAGCAGCTTGAATAGCAGGAAAGCTGATCTTTCCTAGAAAACAACATGTTTGGAAAAGCTGAGAAGCCAATATAAGCAATGATAAATAGAGAGAACTTTTTGAAATTTGTAAAATGCACAAGTGAATCATTCAGATACTCAGTTGAAGACCAACATCTATCTTTATCAAGCAGTATTGCCTTATCTGAGGAAACTTTTTCATCTTTACCTTCTATGATGTCATCAAACCTTCAACTAACATAGAAACTAATGAAAAAAGGCAGGCTGTGATCACAAAGGTGTCGGAAAAAGTTCATCAGTGCATACTCTCTTCATCATTGAACTATCTACCCTTCCCAGAAATACAATTGACTATATCATCACTCTGAGCTGCTCATTTTTTTCTCTTTGTGAGAGAATGACTATAGAGCTACTTATCAGGCAAGTTCCCCTCTGAGATCTTAGAATCATTGCTATATGCATGCCGTACTCGTGAAGCATCTCAGATGTGTCTAGTTTTCTTTTTTATACAGTGCTTAATCACAGGGTGACCAACCTGCTTCCCTGATCAAAATCCTTTCAGAACAGAAAGCAAATAGCAGATTTTTCCAAACGAAGTTATTATCACAATACCAACTTTTATTAGAGCACCGTTAAAACAAGTAGGAACCTGTTCCTTGGTTACAGTGAAAGCCAAAAAGCTGTCACTGGCCCAATTACTGGTCAAAGAATGATGTTAGTGCTCAGGAACATCAAGGTTTTAATGCCATCTTTGACACAATCTTTTTTTGGCCAATGTGACAGAAATCTGCAATTGCAGTGAAATGGAAGACAGAGCTACCCAGCACCTTGATAATTAGGCTTTTGAGCGCTCCTTAACTTTTTTCATATATGTATACGTGTGCTTGTATTAATATAACTTTTTCTGAAGATAGAAGCTTCTATATAAATTTGGCATAGAAATTTCTAGGAGGCATAATTGACTATAGCTGCAATCACTATTTAAAAAAAAAAAAAAAAAAAGAATAGTTCTCTATCCTGGGCACTTCAGCGTTGGTGTTTTGTACTCTGCTGTTACTAAGGCCAAAAAGGTAGATATCATGCTAGAAATTTCACTGTAAAGTGTTTTTCTATACTGAAGGAACCATAATAACACTCTCTTAGAATCAGCCTAGAAACATGGATCTTCTTGTTTTTTCTATCCATTTAATGAATGGCAGATACTAATCTCTTTAAATTATTACTTAAATAGTGCCATAGAGAGTGAAAGCAAGCGTCACTTCTAGTAACTCATATTATTTCCTACCAATGCAATCACTGTCTGTAAAGCCAAAGATTCCTTTCACTTGATTAAATGTAACATGCTTCTGAACTTTGACAATGTTTTTGTAGAATCCGGTACTTGTCCTGTGAGAAAGAAAGTGGAAAAATAAAATGAGAAGAGCAGAAAAGTGTAGGTAGAAACTTTCATGCCAAAAGCTGAGAATGTCAAAAAACCTGCAGGATTAAATCTCAGTGTTTTGGACTTTTTGTGGCCCATCGAGATGATAATTGGAGAATTATTTACAAACAAGAATCTTATGCCTTGGAAGTTTTACTTATTGTTCCCTCCCCCCAATATTTACTGCAAACATTTTTTGCCACAATTAACTGTCTAAACCCAGAAGTATTTTGATTTGGAAATGGTGCCCAAATGCCTCACAGAGCCTGAAGTTTACTTATCCTTATGCTTCTCTGTGAACTCAGGCAACCTGAATGGATCATGCCTTCTGTGTTGCCTGGTATCCCCAGTGTGCATCCTATACAGGACACTGCGGTTCACCAAAGGAATAGTAGCTCAAATCCTCCAAATTCTCATTTTCTACAGGCTAAGTTCCCTGGTTGGACTTTCTCTGTCACCAAATCATCATCAGCATTTCTAAATCAAAAATAGCTCAGCCACTTCTTCCTTTTTTATTTCTGCTGAAGAGCTGAAGCAAAAGAAACAGCAATTCTGACCTGTCCTCGTTCAGCCACAGGGCAGATCTGTGTTAATGTAACTTTTCTAAGACAGGAAAGTCAGGGGAGTGAAAGGAGGAAAAACTGCTTTGTAGGCTCCACATTCTGGGGGCTGTACGTCATACAGTTTGTCTCTAAAACATATATTCTCTCCTCCAAGTCTTTAAGGAAGCTCATCACTCCACATGGAAGAACAAAGGCCAAAACTTCAGTCCTGAACTCTGCCATAAAACTTCTTTCTTCTGAGAAGGCAGTTCCAATAGCAGTTTCTTTTTCTTAAATCTTCTTTAAACTTTAATCAAAGTTCAAATAAAAATCTTTCATGCTGTATTATTAAATTAATTGACCAAAACAAGTTGCTGAAATGCCTTTCATTAATGCAGATAAAGTGTAAACACATCTCAAACATTTTGATACCATCTTAAACAAATCAATCTGGAGGTTTCTTCGTGGTTTAGGTATTTTTACAATTTAGCTGGTTTAATACATTTTTCATCATTTAAATTTAAGCATTGCACACACAAGTACTTGTTCATATGTTATACAGAAGAACGACAATAGTATACATACAAAATTTTAGACAGCAGAAAAGTTAGTAAGTTTCTACTTTAAGTGTTGTAAAACTTGTCTTCAAATTTAGATACAGTTATTAAAACTTTGCTGGCTGTCAAAGTTGGAGAAAAAATGCAGACACTTTTTTTTCATTACAATGCCCTAAAGAAATTTATACTTACCCCAAATAGTCTAAATCAGAAAATATAAAGGTTTTATTGATGTCAAAACCACATGCAATGATGTCCTTTGCATTTTCTCTAGCATACTCATATGCCTTCTCAGTTGTCAGGTCCTTCCAAAGGTATTTCTCATCATCAGTTAACTGTATAACTAAGGGAACATCAAATACTTCTTGCAGCCACCTAACAAAAGCAGAAAGATTTTATCTCAAAGTAAGTTGAAATGAAGACATAAGTCACGCAGCTAAAATATTTTTATACATTTAAACAGAAGTATATAAAGAGGTCTGCTTCTCTTTTCTTTGTATGCATATGCAGTTATGTTTATGTGAACAGAATTAAACATTTTATACAGATTATAATGACAACTTACCTGGAAAAAAGACTCACACTTACTGTTTCTGTACATATGATAGCAGTCACCATTTGCAATGGAAAGAGAATTCAAAGAGACTTTTTAGCTTGTTGAGTCCAATTTTTCCTGCTGCTGCAGGCATTGCATCATACAGTAATGTTACTGAGTCTCATCACAAACTCATTTTTCAGAAGAACAAAAATTCTAGAGTGCCACATGGCTTGAGGGTGCAAGGAAGAAGGCTTTATGGTGATGCAGGGATTATCATCATTTTAATGAAAAGGTAACATTGCATTGTTTAAGTTCATTAATATTCACCTCAAATAAACAGAACTCCTTGCAAAGTATCATTTTGGCAGTTCCATAAACAGCATTCAACATTTCCTTAGAAAAAAAATGTTTTGATTAATACAAATGGTAGAAATAACTTACTTCGTGAATATAAATGGGATAAGATGACCAACATGCATTGCCTGAGATGACGGTCCTCTGCCTGTATAAAGGTAAAAGGACTTCTTATTTTCATAAGCATCAAGGATTTGGTCCATATCTCTAACGAAAAAAACAGAGAAAACATGATACAACTCTTTAGGAAGAAATATCTACAGCAAACAGCTTCTATTCAAAATTTGAGTGCTTTTAAAGCCAAACGTATTTATAAATAAAATAGAATATGTTAAGGGTCCTAGAAATAAAAAGGTTTTGTTTGTTTGTTTATTTAATTTAAGAAAAGCGTTGTGTCCTTCAGTCTCCATGAAAAAAAACCTCGAAGAAAAATTAAATTATGCCCTGAATCATGCTCAGGTACTTACTTGAAAAGTGCTAGCTGCCATGGGTCAAAAGCCCACGCATGCTAA
The DNA here is from genome assembly GCF_964195595.1 of Calonectris borealis. Lineage (NCBI taxonomy): Eukaryota > Metazoa > Chordata > Aves > Procellariiformes > Procellariidae > Calonectris > Calonectris borealis. Next base: position 14,090,006 of record NC_134316.1, on the reverse strand, counting down.
CAATTAAACATTGTAGATGACTGGCAGGCTGGTGCTTAAGATTATTCTCTGAGCCTTTTTTATGTAACAACACACATGCATACATCCACAGGCCATGTGGACCCTTGTTGAAATCAGCAGTGACACCATATAAGCCCTGGGGTTCTTTGCTAGGCCAATTCCTCCGTCTGGCTGCTAACGTAGAGTCAAAATGGAACCTGTACAAAGCAAAGATTCCCTGCACATTTCTTCTTCAATTTGGGATTAGTGAGGACATATCAGAAACTGATACAACCAAGGGTTTCAAATGTTGCCAGGGTAAATGTGCAGTAGTTCATGCTAATTTCAAATGACACAGTTTACCTTGGTGTAAAAGAGCATAGTCTTTCGCTGGTTGTAGGTTTCTCCCAATAATGCTCACCTAACTGAACCTTTTTGAATTTTAAACCAAGAAAAACTCACCTGTGAGAAAAAAAGATTCCTCTACGTAGAAAGCGGTGAGGTTTTTGCCCAATAGCTCTTTCTATTCGATTGATCAGATCTGTGTCAATTTTACTGCTGCCAAACCGAACTATAATAATAAAATGTAAAAAAAAAAACAACAAAAAACCAAATAAGAATAGCTACAACCAGATCTTGGATTTACGAAGAACATACTAATGCAGCCTAGATTAAAAAGGACATCTCCTTCTTCAAGTCTTGGTAAAATGGCTAGACTTTCCTGATTCTTGCCTGGAGTCCCAGCAGTCACCTCTGGTACTAACTCTATGCTAGGAGGCCCAGTCTCTTCACAATCTGTAGTATTGCTCCATCCACGACTGATTATAATCGCAGTTTCCTTATAGCAGGACTATTGATATTCAGAACAAAAAAGCATTCCAAAGAAACATATTTAGGTCAATAACTTGGCCTCTGGAAGCCATAGGATACAAATGGCTGTGAGGCTCTGAATGTTCTTTTAGTGGTATCTAAATTTTCTGCCCTCAGATCACATGGTTTTTCACCTTCCAAACCCAAGTACTCTTCTGCAAACTTCATTCTTCTTTTATATAGCTAAGATTACAGGCACTGCTCCCCTCAAGAGGCTTGAAAAGGTAATGCATAATACTCTTCATTGCAATCAAGTAAGACTTACTATTTGGTGGTTTAGGAAATCAGCTGATTAATAAAACAACATTTTCAGATGTAGTCATTTCATTGAAGAAAGGTTTTGACAGAGTGAAATCGCAGTATTTTTTCCTATTCCCAATAAAACTGAACTGGGGAAATCTTTTACTTCTTCAGTAAAGCTTCCTATACTCCAATCCCAATTCTTGGACCCTAATAAGCAGGTCAATGCTCCATGATTTGGACTTGATCAAAAAAATCTAGACAAGAATCTACTCTTCGCTACTATTCTGCTCTACTCAGCATTAGAACAACTTGCACTATTAGTTATTGGGATTGCCAAAGTATTCAAGAGAACAAAACAGAGACTCTGGATGTAAAAATACATTTAATATGTACATAATATCTACATCCATTTATTCTCAGTATCTTATTAAAAAGAGACTACACTGGCAAATTCCCTGATTATAAGACACATATCCACATGGGATAAGCATTTAGGGTCTTCCTAGCTGTAACAGGAAATAATCATTCCACAGGAACATATGCATGACATTTGACAAATTTCAAATATTTTGAGTTTCCTAAGGAAACTAGAAACAGCAAAATTAATTTTAAACAATTCATTATGCAGCTATAACTATAACTTACATGACTACTATACTTCTGCCCTGTGGAAAACACCACAATCGCTTTGAATGCCCCACATAGAATCAGGTTTACTTTGAATTCCCTCCTTATGCATGTTCCTGCTTCTAAATTTTCAGTTTCTTTTTAAGCCAAAAGCAAGTAACATATTAAAAGCCTTCCTGCAGGGATATTGTAATTAACTGAAATGTCCTTCCAAAGACTACAACTTCCTACTAGAGCAGGTGAGCTTCTAATGTTACATCCTGGCGCGCAGTAACAATCCTTAGCATAACAGTTTACACCACTGGACAACAGAGAGACTGATTCCAGCTGGAGGCAGAGCTCTCTACCTGTGTTGGTTACCCAATGTACTGCCTTGGGAATGCAACTCATTTTACAAAGAAAACTAACTCACAGGGGCAGCAGGGAATATTGAGCACGCTGGGGTAATTTGAAAAGCTGAATATTCAGACACCCTGGGCTTATTATACTAGGCCAGACTAATCACTTCCCCGGAAAAGGGGAAGGAAGAAGGCCTTCCAAACCTTTACAGCACAGGTTTTCAAAGCACAGCAAGGAGGCTATTTTCAGTCCATCAAGGCTTTGCATACATCTCAAAAAGGACTATTTAAATCAAGGCCAACCTAATCATTGAGACTGCGGTGCTCACAAGGGATTTATGAGGGATGGAACAGAAGAGTCAGACTAACATGTACCCTGGAGCACTGGGATGCTGAGAAGCCCGGAGTACAGGGAGTTCCTCTTCTACACTCTGGCTGAAAATGGGGATGTGTGTTTAAGTTTGTTGTTATTGAACTGCTGAACTATTTGTTATTTTGTTATGTGAACTATTCACTGAACAGCCATTCACAAACAAAAATCAGGAATCCCCACTGAAAGAAAGACTCAATCTTGACAGGAGGGAAAAGTGGTGACGTATCCAATTTGAGCATCAACTTGGAGGTAAGCATTTCTGCTGTTCCAGACCCTCTATACCCATTTCATTTTCTTCTAGAATTACCGGTTATGCATAGCATTACTATAAGGCTGTGTATATAGTCAGTAAACTTAAGTTAGTAGGAATTCCTTACTAAATGTGAGGGAAAACTAGGGCTATTATGCACCATTATCCAGTGGGAAACAAGTTCCTGCTTACAATTGTTCATTCACTCCAGGTGAATCAAGCAGGATATCATACAAGTGAAGCACCAGGCCTATCCACTGACCTGTTAAAATAAATGTCACTAAAAAAGATGAATGCTGGTTCATGATTCAGCAAACACTGCTTTAATCCGCAAGTTTTCCAAGCGTTATCACATCTGCTTGTCCTAAGTAAACCTTAATTACTGAATTAATTTCTTCCTAGCAAATAAAATACATTACAAAATGGCAAAGTAATTATAAACTGAATGAATGCTAAAAAGAGACCAAATGAACATGAAAATATTTGATTCAGCAGAACAATAGCAACTGGTAAGAGGCTAATCTTACAGAAGCAGAAAACATGAGAATGTCCCAGACTAATTGGGGCTAGCCACCCTAGAAATATTTCTATACTGTCATAGAAAGTGATTAAAAGCTCTCTGATATATAGAACACTTTACTGGAAATGCATAAATATCCTTATTAAACATTCACAGACTGCACAACTCCCTTGTCTTTGTTTATCTTCATCTTTCCCATTAAAAAATTGGATAGTTTTTCCCTACCTATTTCCTCTTATTCCTCTTATTGGGACCTTCAATACATTTTAGACTCTCTATCCACTAAGAATCTGCCTTCCTAAACAGCTTCTGACAAGGACACAGTCTCCACTCCTCAACAAGCTTTTAAAAAATTCTTAGCAGGCTTTTGATCTCTAGTGTTCTAGCTTTTACCAAAAGACAGATTTCAACTGGCTGTACATAAGAAGTCCTGAGAGCTGCGTTTCAAAAGCGTATTTGCATTTGCTGAAAATTTATTGTGTACTTTTCCCCTTTGCCATTGCCATGTTATATTTGCGTACAGAAAACTAATAACGTACTATTTGTTGTACAGTAACTTTACTGACCAGGCCAGTCTCAATAATCTTTGAACAGTCATGGCAACTGGGAGAGGTTCCTGGGGGCTGGAAGAAAGCAAATGCCACTCCCACCTTGAAGAAGGGCAAGAAGAAGGAACTGCGGAACTACAGGCCTGTCAGCCTCACCTCAATCTCTGGGCATGTGATGGAGCAAATAAACACGGAAACCATTCCCAAACGTTATTTAAGACATGAAGGTCACTGGGAGTAGTCAGCATGGATTTATGAATGGGAAATCATGCCAGACCAACTTAATAGCCTTCTATGATTATATGACTAGGCTAGCAGATGAGGTCAGAACAGTGGATATTGCTTATCTCAACTTCAGTAAGGCTTTTGACACCCATCTCATTCTCATAGATAACTAATTAAGTCTGGACTAGATAAAGTGAAAGTGAGGTGAACTGAAATCTGGCTGAACTGCCAGGCTTAAAGGGTTGTGACCAGCAGCACACAGTCCAGCTGGAGCCCATCATTAGTCATGTACCCAGGGGGTTGGTACTGCGGCCAATACTGTTTACATCTTCTTTAATGGCGTGGATGACGTGACAGAGTGCTCCCTCAGCAGGTTCGAAGATGAAACAATACTGGGAGGGATAGCTGGTACAACAGATGGTCGTGTTGCAATGCAGAGGGACCACGGCAGGCTGGAGAAATGGGCTGACAAGAATCTCATGAAGTTCAACAAAAGGCAATGCAAAGTCCTGAATCTGGGGAGGAATAACTGTACAAGCAGGGGGCCAACTGGCTGGAAAGCAGCTTGGCAGAGAAGGACCTTGGTGTCCTAGGGCCCTGGTAGATAAGGAATTGAACATAAGCCAGCAATGCACCTCTGTGTCATTGAAAGGTCAATGGCCTCACGGGCTGCATTAGGAACAGGGTGCCAGAACATCGAGGGAGGTGAACCTTCCCCTCTACTCAGTGCTGATGAGACACATCTGGAGCATTGGGTCCAGTTCTGGGCACCAGTATAGGAGGGACATGGACATATTAAAGTGAATCCAGCAAAGGGCCATGAAGATGAAAGGTTTGGAGCATCTGTCATATGAGGAGAGGCTGAGAGAGCTGGGATTGCTGAGCTTGGGGAAGAGAAAGTTCAGGGGGGATCTTATCAATGTGTATAAATATCTGACTAGAGGAGGAGAGGGAGTAATGAAGATAGCACCAGACTCTTCTCAGTGATACCCAGTGAAATGACAAGAGGCAATGGACACAATTCGAAATAAAGGAAATTCCATTTAAACATAAGAAAAACCTTCATTTTATGCATGTGGTCAAATATTGGAACAGGTTGCCTGGAGGTTGTGGTATTTCCGTCCTTGGAGATACTAAAAATCCTACTGGACAAGGTCCTGAGCAACCTGCTCTAGTTGACTCTGCTTTTAGTAGGGGAGTTGACTAGATTATCTGAAAAATCCCCACCAACTTCAACCGTTTTGTATCACTGGCAATATTCAGCTCACTGAAGTATCAGCAGGGTTAATGTACAAAGCTCTTTCTCACTCATCCCTCTGCTCTTTGCTCATGTTCAAACAAAAACCAATTCTCTAGGGAGAATTTTCTTTCTACACATCTAGTACTTAGCTAACAGAACCTTTCTTAGCTAAGAGAATACCTTTAGGCTGTTTTGTTGTGTAACCATACACTTAAGTGCATGTCTAGGACAACCATTTGAGAAGAATATCCCTTTTCAATTACATCGTGCTTTTAGCACTTTCATTTCTTCTATGTTTGAGTAAACACAAACACACTGGCAACTTTCTCTAGTACCACTACTAAATAAACAGATTATAGGTGGCACAAAAATTTCCTTTACTGTAAGACCTATCAGATGTCAAGTACTTGGACAAAACTTTTAATTATTATTTTTAAAAGGGGGGGGAAGAGGAGGAAGTTTATCAATAGCAAGCAGTAACTCTTTCACTTCCTGAAGTGGCTAGGCTAGCATTCTTTGAAAAGTTTCCAACAAATCACTTGGAACAAGCAAAATGACTCATCCACCAAATTCCCCAATCTGCTAGCAGTGTAAATAAGTAAAAATCCTTCAGCCCAGCCCACCACTGTAGGGTACATCAAAAGGCCATACATATACACACATACACAAACTGTTACTGGAAAAAAGGACATTGCTGTTAGGCTTCAGCATGGCTTTAGAGAATTGATTTATAGTGAAGTCATGCTAGTCATTCTCAGAAAGACCTTGAGATTGTGCCAACACAAGTATTCGGCTCTTCCCACTTTTCTACAAGACTTAAACCCCCCGAGAAAACAAAAAACCTTCTCCATACCTCCTACACAAGTAACAAGATGATGAGAGATCTTGTCCATTTCTAGATTCTAACAATTATCTTTCTTCCTTCTCCCCCACTGACATGTATTTTTCACAGAATCATAGATTAATTTAGGTTGGAAAAGACCCTTGAGATCACAGAGTCCAACCATAAACCTAACACTGCCAAGAACATGGTTTAGTGGTGGACTTAAGTGCCACGTCTACACATCTTCTAGATGCCTCCAGGGATGGTGACTCCACCACTTCCCTGGGCAGCCTGTTCCAATGCTTGACAATCCTTTCGGTGAAGAAATCCTTCCTAATATCCAATCTAAACCTCCCTGGCACTTTTCTTTGCGCAGTTCTCCCTTTCCCTTTTTCTTTCTCCTATTACCTTCTGCACATACATTTGACATAATCTTACAATAACATCACACCAAATTAAAAGAATGCTGACACTAGCAACTGAGCTCCCAAAAGCAAAGATATGGTTACTGCCACATAAGAGTGTATGTTCTATTGTGAGAAACAAGCTACTACGTGACACCAGCAATGTACCTCTGTTAAAGAATTTTCACTGAGGTACTAAATATGAAGATTGACAATAATTAAAAAAAAAAAAAAAAGCAAACCCAGTAAAAATTAATGAATAGTTCTCTCACTTGTTTCTATGCTGCTAGACTCAAGCTACAAAAACAGTGGACTGCAAAACAAATAAGGAAATTAACTAAACCCCTATTTCTTAAATTACAAAACACTGCAAGTTTTGTAACATCCCTGTCTAAAAAAATTTCCATTACATGCATGTTTTTCCAATTTGATGCATCTTTTTCATCCCAGCCAGCACTTGGTTGCTTGATAGTGTGTCTTGTGAAGGAGTCATTACACTTATAGATTTCTGCATTAGTTTTGGATCATCCCTGCTCTCCTTAATTCGGAAGTCAAGGCAGATGCGGAGAGATGGTATGAAGAATCCTACAGCCTGGTCAGAATGCTCTAGGCTCTAGCTGTTCTGCATCAGTGACTGAAGATGCAGATACTCAGTCACAGGGTCTTCATTAACATAAATTCTACTAACAGTTCTTATGCCAAAAATCAAATTGCGAGTAAAACTTTTCAGTTTAAAATAAAAGTTCTTTGCAAAGTATTTAAGTCTTCTATAGGAGATCCCTGCGTGGGACATTTTCAATTCCTACAGCAAATTCTTTAGACATGTGAATGCTAAGATTAGACATAAATTAAATTATACCTGTGATGATTTTGATCGGGATTTGTTATGAACCCTTGCTGTTTTTGTGGTCATTAGGGTCACTTGACATAAATTTCTTAGTAGCAGTGAAGAAAGAGTTATACCTATGAGTTTGTCATAATCCACGCCTTTAGCATTTGATGTCTGCACTGTCCAGGGGTCCACAAAATCCTCGTCCTCTTCTTTCGTTGTACCATTGTTTATTAATACAAGATCTCTTGGAGGCAAGCCTGCCTGATAATCTTGCCCTGTTGTTGTTTTATATGACAATTTTAATGATAATAGCATCCTCACTGCTGCATCAATTTCATCCTGAATAAAGGAAAAAAAGCTGTTTGACTTAACATACTTAAGACAGACAATTACATTACTGTCCCAACCCTTCCAAATCCTACCTCCATGCTTTGACTTGAATTGCATTATTCATAAAGTCTAAGCCTTTATTTACATGTTTGCAGCATCACTGCCAAAGGTAAAAGAAAAGCAAATAGCAGGTGACCGTTTCCTAACCAGCAGAATTTAGAGCATCACCATTGCCAAGATATTTGAAGCACCTCTGTCTCACTTTTCAATTTCTGCCTGAGGAAAAAGAAAATGCTCACTTGTTTTTCAGAGGTATAACAAGCTTTACATTTTAAGCACGAATTTCTAAGATATATAAATACAATATAAATTATTATCTAATTTACTTTACAATGCTTTTAGTGGCTCACCTTAAAATAATTTATTCATTACAATTTTTTGACAGACTTGAAGACAAACTAGAACAAAAAGTTCTTTACAACTTTCAGCTTTAATACAAAGCTATTGTAACATCTCGTGCAAGCAATAAATAGATCAACACTTCATTTGACTCCCAGTTTTCAAGGCTTACTCCCACAGGCAATACACTAAGAAATCCCATATTAAAACTGAGCTCTCTTTGCCAACATAGTGATGACAGAATAGGGAACTTGAAATTAATGGCAAATGACTAAATTAATTAAGGGAGATTAAGCAGGCACTGTCAGTTCAGTTACAGGAAGACATATTTGCTAATATGTGCAATAATGCACGGAGAAAGAGATTTTAACAAAGAATCTAAAACCAGGGCAGAATACAAGTGATATAAATTTCACTTGAAAACCAAATACCTTGGATCCCATCACGTAGCATGGCAACTGGATGAAGCAGACTTCTAAGCCTACGACTCTTCTTACTTCAGCAGTAACAACTTTGCTCTGGCTAGTGACCACCTTACTCCAGTTATGTCCACAGTTCACAAAATGGACATAGATATTTTTTAACAAAATTTTTTTCTTACTTCAATACAAAATAGATCTCAGAACAATCATATTCTTCAGTGCTCTTAAAGACACACCTAACTTGAAAAAAGATGGGTTCAAAACATGAAATGGAAATACCTTTGGTGCTTTTCCTGCTTTCAGTGCTCTGACTTTCTCTCCTTGTTCAGTTACTCTTTCAAACAGCTGAAGCGGACTCAGAGATTTCAAATCACAGTTTGGACTATCAGCCATTTTGCCAGATTACAAAAGATCTGTTTATTTACAATTCAACTAAATTTAATGTCTTCCAGTTCTTTGGCTTGCAGATTCAAAACAGCAGCAACAACAAGGAGAACTGTAGGGCAAAAAATAGTGTCTTTTATTCTTTCATGTATATCTTGAAGATTAGATGACCAGAATAAGAATACAAAAACTATACTGATCCCATACCTAATTCTATTTATATCAGATTGATAAATGTGGAGACATTAACACAATGAGCTTCAGTTTCATACAGAAATGGACTGAGACTGACAAGAGTACCAAACAAATTTAGAGATCACTCTTAATGTTGTTTGTCTACGTATTTAACACTAGAACACCTTTTCAAAGTCAAACTCCTGACAAAAGTAATTAAATATATGTCTGATTCAGAGCATCTCAGAACAGTTGGTAGAGCTTATCTGATTCCTGATTAGTTAATGTTTTTGTACTACTTGATATCCTGACAAATTCTGAACGATAATGAGATTTTTATAATTATCATATGGAATTTTGTCTTAATTATATGTAATATAGTACTTCAGCCAAAGAAAGATATACAAGAGAAAAGCTTAGTCATTTTCTTTACTGCTTTCCTTCAGAGGTTTCAAAACACACTGATGATTAGTGAGAAATGCTGCTTTCTAAAGAACAATCAATCCTTGAGTAAGCAATAGGCTGTAAATTCAAGGAACTATTTGTTTCTCAGCAGTACGTAGGAAAAATAACCCTAGGAGATGGCTTAAGGTGATGACATGGCTGAGAATAATAACACAGCAGTCTTCCTATATCCAACATATACGTTGATCATGCTTCCACAAATGGGCTTCTCTCCCAGGCTAACATCTATAACATTGTATATATTAACAATAACATCATCTGAAAGTTTCTTCTATCAATTAACAGCAAACAAGACTTTGGAAAACTACAACGGCATACTTTACAGTACACTAACACAGAAAGTTAAATAATGCTGTTAAAATGTTAAGTATACAGTTTCTGTTATCAAATGCATCAAAATAATTTTCACTCTACATCAGAAATATCTTGATCTTTGTCCCATCAGTTATAATCTAAAACATTATAAATAAGCTCTGCTGTACTCAATTTTGATGAATACATTGAACACCTGTTAGTAATTTCCAAGACAGGAAACTCCTATAACATGGATTGCATTTAACTAACTCATACTTTACTACATATGCCTCTTATAAAGATGGCACAGCAATTCATAGTATCCCAGCAATTTCTTCCTCTATTTTTTCTAAAATTACCTGATAAAATGTCTTCAGATAATCTCTGATCTAAAAACAAGAGTTTTATTCATGTCTAAGGAATCCATGAATCTGTTATCAACCTGCTATGAGTGAAAATTCATTTCAACTGCAAAGGCAGAATTCCTTAATTTAAGAAATCCTTATTTTCAAAAATTATTCATGCTTAGCAGCTCTCTGTACAAAATGATGAGGTCTTTAGAAGTACATATGCTCTGAATCATTTTTTTGGTAAAAATTCAAGCATCATGCTCTTTAAATATTCAGAACTGAGGATAAACAAGCATTAACTTGATATGGGAAGAGAGTTTTAAAACCATTATGGTTCTGGTTATAGTGAGCTTGCCATATTTACATAGAAGAAAAGAAGTGTTAAAAATGGGTGAGGAGGACACCATCTGTCAGAAAAACAACATTGTAAGTGAAACTGCAACTATCTCAAATGAATCCATTTGGGATGAACATACCACAATAACAAGAGAAGCATATAGAGAATTATAAAAGAATTTCATAAAACCTGAGGCTGTTAAAATGAGATAACAGTGCAGATCCTAATGACAAAAGTGTACTGAGGGAGAAGTAAATTTTCCATGAAAACTATCATTGCAACTTGGCCAGGGTTGTGAAGTGCTGCCTCACAATCTGACGTGGTCGATTTATGCAATCACCCAAGCTATTGAATAGCTTTTTTTCTCGAGGAAAGTGGTGTCATCCTAATTCATAAACTAACGCTTATTTCACATGCACCGTATTCAGATGTGATAGTGACAAATGCAATGCAAGTTGAAAGAGCAAACTGATTTCATACTGAGTTGCAAACAGTAGTGTGTTGGAAACACAGCATTCGCTGTCATGCCATGCCCATGTCCACGAAGGGAGAACTCTGTGCCCAGTCCTACTGACTTGCAAAGGATTATGTCTCTCTGGAGAGACTCCCTAGCATGTTATTGATCCATGGTTATGCATGAAGCATGAATAGATTGAGTTTACAAGACACATATGTAACTGAAGTGAATCATAAAAGCCATTGATAAAAATCCACATTCATTTAGCTCCCTTTTCCCAGAATTAAAAAATGAAGAAACAAAAGCATGTACTAGTTGCATTAGCTGTTCAAGCAGTATTTCAAAGCCTTCCTTCAACAAAATAATCAGCCTAATCACAACCTTGGTTATATTTACATAGTATATAATTAAACTGCCATTGTAAAAAGCCTTCACCTGCCTAGAAAACTTAAGAAGGTTGCTTTGGTAACTTGCTGCTTACCAAAACATATCTATCATTAAGGCTTTGTTTGTCAGACAGCTGCAATATTCCCAGATTTCAGCTTCAGTTGAATAGCCTGAGAAAGCTGAGAAGTGTATACATCCACTTGCTAATTTAATTCACTTAGTCTATTAACACTGGTACCATACTTAAGATTACATAATTGATAAAATAAGACTGACTAATGTATTATCAGTGATACTTAAGTTTTTAATCTAATCTCGATCCCTTCAAGCTTGATTATTTGCAGTTATTTCAAAGAGGTAATTTAAAGCATATCAAACAATTCTCTGATGTATTTCTGCAATTTACTTACCTTCTTTTATTTGGATACTAGTGTTTTCCCCTTTTTCATGGGCACAAGATATTTAACTGGAAAAGAAAGTATATAGAGTAAATTCATATTAGAAAATGTTTATGAAGATTAACGCACACCCTATCTGTAGGAATATGCCAGTTATATCTACTGGCTTCAAATTTTACGAAATAGAAAAAGGTAAACAAGAATTATTCTTTGGTGTAGAACAAATTGTGACTTGGTGTTTTAACTTAATTCCTGAAAGTACATTCTTCCTGATAGATTGCCTCCATTCAGAAAGGTTGAAATGCCACAGCTGAGACTGAGCACACATACTGGAGAGCAGTATAACAGAAAGACTCTTTAAAAAGTTTGGAATATTACAGATTTAAGCTGAGCAAAGAATCCCAAAAGAAGGTGCATTTGCATTGAGAAATAGCAAAAGTAATCTAGTCACTGCAACAAGAGATGAGGATATTACAATTATAGAATGCAAAATATATTGACTATACTACCTAAAACTTATCTCTGTTTACCTCAGCACTGTCCTCATTTGCTGGTGGAATTCAAGCCAGGAATTCAGTAATATGGAACATAGGTCTTTATCTCTTGAAATTCATAAATGCAATTGTAAGCCATTTAAAAGAAACGACTGGATATTCTGCATTTTATCAGGACATGTTTTCTTGCTTTCTTATTGATATTATGAAAACTAACAGTCCCAGAAACATTAGATACCATATGCAAACAGATTTGGAGGAAAAAAATGATACATGGAAACAGGACCAGAGTCCAAGACGAACTTAAAAGCCTCAGTTTCACAGTATGAACTTGAAAGCCAAGAATTGTATGTCTTTTCTATCTACACAATGCATGGTAACTTGTAATGGGTACTGCTCTCGTGACTGTTTCAGAATATTAAATTGTCATGAGACAAAGTTCAAAAATAATCCTTGACATAGGTATCAGAAAACAACTGTATTCTCCTCTCTTTCCAGTTGGATGACAATCACAGATCTATGATCATTTTCACTGTTTGCTATCTGATCTGGCAAGTTGGAGACCTGAGAATCAAAGAACTGAAAACTGTTTTGCCTCCTGGAAATAAAACAAAAAATGAAAAGTGAAATTAGAGCAGGTAGTATGCACACAGATGTCAAGTGAAACATGCCTTGAGAAACATGCCTTGAGAAGTACTCCAACACAGGCTGCATTTTACAGTAGACCTACATTCCCAGTCACGGTAATCATCAATTTATGTATGAAAATACAATAAAAGTGTGCAAGATGATTCCCTGAGATGACCACTCTGCTACTCTCCTCCGAAGAAAATCCAATATGCATCTTTACTGTACTACAGCTGTTACGAGCTAAGCTCTTGTGCAGGAACGGTTACCATAAAATTAACCAGCAAGCTAGTGTATCTAACCCTGCAACACTTCCCTACCACACGCATGCCTGAGCAGGGCAACGCCAGCTCTGCCCTTCCTGGGCTGGGCCCCATTTTCCAGCGGCCAGGACTCCCCCCCTCCACCGTTTCCCAGGTAAAAGAGCTTTCTCTCCCGACCATGTGGCCACGGGGGCTGCGGCCCCGCACGGAGTGGAGGAAAAAGCCCTCAAGAGCATCGACGTTTCGCAAAGGGAGGGAGGAGATGTGCCCCGCAGAGACCCCCGCTCCCAGCGCCCCGCACCGGCCCAACGGGGGCGGCCATAACCGCCCAACGAGCCCCTCTCCCGCCCGCCGGGGTTTATCACCGAGGCCCCGGCCCGGCCCTCACCCGCTCGCCGAGGCCCGGCCCGGCTTGACTCGGCTCAACTGAACTCTCCTCACCGCTCCTCTGTCACTGCCATTGCATCACCCCCCAAACCGGCACGGCACTCACGACTTCCGGCTGGGAAACGCATACCACCGAAACCAGTTTCCCCCTGCCGCCTCTCCACCTACAGTCACCAGCCCAGCCAAGCCAAGCGCCCTCCACAAGGCTCACAGCGGTGGGGGAAGGGCTCCAGCTCGCTGCGGCCTGACCCCTGCGTTTCCTAACACGCCGTGCCTGAGCGAGGACAGTGACACCCGGAACTGTTTGAGCGAGGCTCCTTATTTCCACCCGGCGCGCTTTTAAAGGCGGAGCCGCCGCGAGCCGGCTAGTGCGTTCCGGGCTGCGCTGCCGGCGGCGGCCGTGGGGCGCAGGTACCCGCGGGCGGGGGCGGCCCCAGTGCCGGCTGTGCGGGGAGGGAAGCGGTAAGGGCGGCGGCGCCGGCGGGGTGGAGGTGGCCCCACGAATGGCCTCGGTGCCCGGGGGGTGGGGGGAGAGTGCGCGTGTATGGGGAGCGGCAACGGCTCCGGTGCCGGGGGAGGGGGAAGGACGCGGCCGCGGTGGCAGGGCCCCCCGGAGGCCGCTCTCAGCCTTTATGTCACACCTTGGTTGACACTTACAGTCACTTGGCGGGCGTGTGCTGTCGTGCGGTTCAAATTTAATGCTCTTTGGTTTAATGGGTACAGGTAAATCAGTCGCGTGAAACGAAAGAAAAACAAAAGTTGTGGAAGATTCCCTGTTAGCTTAGCACGTTGTAAATCACATCGTTAATAAATTCACAGTCTAGTTGCAGTATGTTTCCAATGAAGTACGTTGTGGGTTTTTTCCCTGCATTTTTCTTTCGCTAGGGCAGCATTAGAAACTTTGGGGTGGTGTTTCTTTAAAAACAGAAGTTGAATGGGAAGTCTTAAGATGACAGAGACACTTTGTTTTTACAAAAATACTAAGGCTTATGGGTGATGTGTGTGATGGGATGGATTTATGCTGACCAAATGTAATGGGGCAGTTTCTTTCCAATAACCCGTAGGAAACTTTTTTAACCTGGTGTGTGCAAGGCACTGTCTTGCATTTACCTCTGAATCTCAGCTTAATTTTTTTTGTGTTAAAAAAAGTAAAGTAACTTTGAAAGTCTAACCCAATCCTCTTGTGTATCTTCATTTATAGCTTTCAGCCAGAGGTCAACTTCTTACTGTATTTGTTCTTGAAACAAATGATGCATTTTGGCAGGGGCCTGTTTGCAGGACTGCAATACAAATAGTAACCACTTGTTGCAATTATTGAAGTGCAGTCTTTTAAAGTTACTATTTCTTTGATAAGAGGTTTCAATTTGCTACTGAAAACTTCAATTTACTGTTTTTGAATTGAATGTTAAGTTTTCCTGAAACACCACTTAATTTTTTTTTCCTTGACACTGTTTAAGTGAAATACTGTTTTAGTAAATGAAGCTGTATTATTAAAAAAAGAATTTTTTTCTTGCTCTTAGTTGCTGTCACTTATAGCTGTCATAAACTTCAGATAAAGACAAAATGTCCTCTAGAGGGAGATATTGATGCTTTAATGTGCTAAAATGTTAGTTGCCTTGTTCCAGTTAAACATCTTCATCACTTATCTTGGAAAGGATCTGTGATGATGAATGTATATGTCTTAATAGGAAGCTGTCTTCTGGATCTGTGCTTGGAATTTCATTACAGAGTATAGACCATAGCCTGTAATGTAACAGGTAGGTTAAATGGAACATGCTTGTTTTAATTCGAATAGATCTAATTCTGAAGTTAAATGAGTAATCTTTACAAGTTCCAGTATAGTACTCCTGCAGTGGTAGCTGTAGGACCTGCATTTGTGGCATCAGTTCTGCAAATGCTTACGTAGATACTGACTTTCATACAGCATTCTCATTTAATCAAGATGCTTTTGAGGGCAGCTTCTTCACCAACCTAAAGCAAGAATTTCAGCAGCTGATCTGAAAGTGTTGTGGGTTAAATCACTTTAGCATGATGAGTGCTAACAGCTGGACAAGGAAACAAAGCCGAAACAAAATGTCCCATTTAATCAATCTTAGCAATTGAAGGATGGCAGTGCTTTTTGACTATAAACAGCAGAGGCTGAAAGGTTATTTTTGCAGACACATCAATTGTTTGAATGTAGTTAACCCTATACTCCACATGCTCTGTTCAAATTTTTGGAAGAAGCTTGGTGGGATTGTTATGGTGGTGAGTTATTCAGCATGTTACATATGCAGTCTCAGCATAAGATTTTTTTCTCACAGACACTTTGAAAAAGTATTGCACAGTAAACAAGGCATCTGCGCTCTTATTCTTCTGTAAGTAAATGCAAACAGTGAATTCAGTGTAGCTTCTGGCATAAGCCTGTTCTGTAAAACTGAAGGCTCTGTGGAACTTGCTCTGTGGATATAGTTGGAAAATTTCCTCATACTGCAAGACTGCTGAATGGGTCAAAAATGTATTTACTTTTTTGAATGAACCCCTTCATACTTCTTTCAAGTCATCTGTACTGTTAAGAAATCGATACTGTTAGACTGACTCCAGAATAGTTGTAGTATTTATATTCTTATAAATGTACATACCAAAACATTGCATCATTGATCGCCCTCTTTTGTCTGTGTGTGGGGAAGTGCTACTGCAAGTAAGGTTAAAGTGATTTGCAATACTTATGTTGCAAGTTTGTTTTCCTTTTCATGCTCATTTGCATTGTTTTGTGGTATGCAAATGCATCTCTGCAATGCATTAAAAATATATGCAAAGTGCTTGGAGGCAAATGGTGTTGCATAATTGAATGTACAGATGTGTTATGATAGAGGAGTAAATTCCGTTGAACAGGAATAAAAGTTACAGATTTTTTTTTTTAAAAAGCATATTTATATCCTTAAGTTACTCAGATTGTGGACTCTGTAATAAATTGTGCTCTGAATAATCAATTCTTTATTGTAGATCATCATTTTGGAGGATTCCAGCACTGAGATTTCTGGAGTCTGCTGTGTCTAGCCATAATGAGTTCGTCACTGGTTGCTTATGATGATTCAGACTCTGAGGCAGAAACTGAAAAGACTGAAGTCCCCAATACTTCTAGCAGACAAACAACCCTTCCAAGTTCTTCTGTGGATGGTGTTCAGTACTTTGCACCTGGTAGTTTGCGTACAAAATCTACATATGAAATGCAGCCTACTGAGAACACTGACAGTTCTGGCACAAGCACTGTTTGTGAAGATCCCCCTGAGCATTATGCACAGAATAATAACACTGATTTGACATCTCCTTATTGTAGGAGAGCATACTCTGACCATACTGCATTATGTATGTCCTACAAAAACTATGAACAGATGTCAAGCTCTTCAACAAACTCTGGAAATGGCATTTCCCAGAAGAGAATACATAAAGACAGTACTACTGCGATAAAAGGAATTAGACCATATATTCCTAAAAGATTGCGTCAAGAAAATTCCAGTATGACTGAAAAAAAGGAATCTGATCAGAGAGATCACTCAGATTGTGATGTTAAGCTAGGCACATCAGGAGAGCAGACTTCGAGAAAGATCTCTGAATTAATTAAGCCATATTTGGGATCCAAATATAAATTGACTGAAGTCCCCAAAAGCTTAATATTTTACATGTCTAAACACAGCGGCCCTGTTAATGAAATCCAGTGGTGTCCTGTACGAGAACAAAGTCACATGCTTCTCTCGGCTTCTATGGACAAAACAGTCAAGGTAATGTAAAACAAGATGCTTTGCGGACCAATCATCAAACTTAAAAATACTGTATTAAATAATGATCTTCTGGGAATAACATCCTTGCTTGTCTGTGTTTTAACAGTTCCAATGTATTCAGAATTCGAGGAGATGCTTTGAAGTACAAGACCCTATTATGAACTTGCAGCCCAATCCTTCACTATACTTACAGTCAGTTCCATTATTTTGGAATGTGATTTTTTTTGTATTAGACATATCAGTGTTTTGGATCTTAACTTAAGAAGTTAGATTTCTACTAGGTCATTTCTCGTAATCTGTATTAATGTTAGGTTTTCATTATTTCCTACTTTAATGTCACAATGGCCGTAAGCACTATGGTCTGGATACAGATTCTGCCTTAAGTCATTAAACAACTGACTGCCAACACGGGAATAATATTTTGAGGAACTTTACCCTTCTGGCAGGCCTAAGTGACTACTGCTGGAGGAGGTATGTCAGGTCAGATGGATTTTTCATCTGAACTAGTGTAGTAGGTCTTGCATCCCAGAAAGGTGTCCTGTCATAGTGTAAGGAGTCTTTCCACTTTAAGTTTGTTTCAAGGATTAATTGCTCAATACTTAAAGTGTATTTTCCTTCTAGCTTTAGTGAATTTGGCTTCAGTTATTTGTTTGTTAATTTAGTCAGTCCAATGAGTCTTACTTTTATTTTAATAATGGGTAATAAAAATGTTATGTGTATCCTTTCCCAGATACAGGGCTAATGCCACGTCTGGGTTCAAATAATAGCCTTCCGAAGTGGGTTTACACACTTACATAGTTTTGATAAAAGCGCACAGAAAGTGTCCTTTTTGGTGGAAGGCATGCTTTATTGTATCTAACATGTATATAACATAGCAGGTACAACTATTTTAAAACTTGGTTCTAAAATTTAGGGCTTTAAGTAAATCTTAACAAGAGGCAAGAAGAACACCATTTCTATCAGCATAATTCTAAAGCCAAAGGAGAGGAGGGAACTTTAAAACTGAATTTGAATTCTGATTTCATGTAAGAAAAGATATTCTTAAATTCTCGTATTAAAATTGAGGGTGGTTTTTTTTTGAAACTCTTCTGCTGTTTAATGTGTAATGGAGAATTGAGTTTTGTTTAGTTTGGCTTTTGTATGATTTTTCCTATATTAGAATTTTTTTTGCTTTCCTTTCCTCTTTCCCCAGTCTTGCCATGGGGCCCTGTGAAATATGTGTTGACTTTGCATCTTTGAACCAGTGATGTTCTTAAATCTTGGACAGAGTTTTTGCTTTTTTCTCCTAATGTCTATTAAAGCACTGGTGCTCACAGAAGAGAAAACCCCAGATCTATAGCATGAATAAAATTTACTCATCTCAATTGCTTATCTTTTATTCTCTTAAGTTATAATAACTTCACTGGTTCTGTAGTCAGCATAACCTATCACACCATCAAAATCTGAATACTTTGAACTGTGGGTAATTCCTCCTTCTTCTTTCCCAAGCTTTTTTACATCTTTTTCTTAAAGATTAAATGGAAGAAAAAAGTACCTTTGTTTTTCTTTGCAAGTGTTCTTTAATATATTGAATAAGTTAAATCTTGGCCGCTACTTGAAGAACAGACCTAGAAGGAAAAGACTAATATATGCAAAAAGTGCTGATGGATGTTTTTTGTAAGCAGCAATTTAAATTTGGATTGTACAAAACTATATGCACCTCTGACTTCAGTATGTCTGAATTTGACTTTTTGTCTCAAACTGTCACACCATATGCTTAATGTTTGTTTACGATCCCAGAGCCTCATTTTACCGTTGAGTGAAATTATGGATGTGTTAAATTTGGTAAAACAATCTAAAATCAAAGTTGTTATTGGAATTATTAAAAAATGGAAATAATAGCCTGTCTGTTTTGTCTTCTAAGCAGAAAGAAAGATTACTGTATTTTTCTAAAGTACTGTTACCACCCCTGATTGGAAGCAGTCTTTAACAGTAAAGCTGGTTTTTGAAGAAATCTAATTGCTTTAGGTGCCCAAACCGTGGAAATTCATGTAAATAGAGTATGTTAATGTTGGCAACACTTCAGAGCATGCAAGTCTAAAACATGAATAAAGTAATAATGTAACAGTTACAAGTATATTAAAACACACTTCCGTATTTTGGAAGGTAGCCTGTAGAGAAATACCTATGAATGCTTCTTACTGTTACTTCTTAATGAAAGCAAAGACTGTAATGGTATGAGCAGTAGCTATAAAGTTTGCACCTTTACACAAGTACCTTTCAGGCCAGTAGAGGGCACGGTTAGATTAAGGATTGACTTGATGTTATGAAACTGATTTCACTAACTTTCTAGGGTCAAGAGCCCATAAATCTGTAATGACTATGACAGCAGTAGTTTATATTCTGGGTATTTTTTGTCTGTCTATCACTGTCTGAAGTTCTCCATTTTCTGGTGTGAGCATAAAACAACTGATTGAAAATGCAGATGTACTTTTTTTTTTCTGATCCTGTACCTTCCCACAGCTTACCTTCTTTGTTGTTTTCTTCCAAAAACACCTGCTTGGAATTGCTAGTTTAAATCTGGGCAGTGGAAGCATGTTCTCTTTTCCTTCAATGGGAATATGCAGACACTCAGGATGTTTGCACTATTTACTTTGAACATCTGATTCAGATAAAACTCAAAGCACAGTTAGAAGCCTAAAATGCCTGTATGATCAGAGAGAGTAGGCAATCTAGAGCTTCAAAACCCTGTACTTTCAGTTAGTCATGTGAATAACTGTGACTGAATATTTTTATGTGTAAATATCTTGGATTCAGTCCTTACATTCAGCCTATGCATTAAGACATTTATCTTTTGAAGAGTCTAGTATTAGTGGAGACTTCTCAGAATTGAGAGTTCTGTCTAAGCAGATCTGACTGACTGTGGTAGTATAAGTTGTACTTAAATGAAAAGATCTATAGTCATGTGCAATTTTTGTAGTATTTAGCAAAACAGTTTTGCATCTTTTGCCTGCTCTTATGTGCTTAAATATTTTCCTCTTAAAATTTTCATCACAAACTAAGAATTTCCCTTTCTGGGAAAAGATTTTCTTTTCTTCCCCCCCCCCCCCCCCCCCCTTCCCATGGAGAAGGAAGAAATACTTGGTTTAGTTATCTTAATTTAGTGATCTTAATTTCTTTATTCCCATCTAAGACTAAATCACACAGGGATATATCTGAAATGTAGATATAGAACTGATTATGTGGTTTCTTACTTTTTAAGTGTGTATATGTATCCTGTTTAAATCGGGGGAAAAGAACAGTCTTCCTTTTATGTTTTCCCAGATTAATCAACATGCACTTTACCATCTTCTTTATGAATTAGCGTAAGTCATTAAAATGTTTGCAAAAAATGAGTTGATATTTTCAGTTTGTATTGACTGAAAGACAGCCTAGTGTCAGGAAAGATCATCTGAAGCAGTTTGTGTAAATATCTTGCATATTTAGGAAGGAATGCACTGTTTCAGAGGATTTCATATTTTTCATTAAAAGTATTTGCTCTTAATTTTTTGTGTATGGCTGCATTTAAAAAAACCCAAACAGTTATCAAGTGGTGCAGTCGAAAAAAATCAATTATCAACTCAGGAGTGTAATTCTCTAGAGTAACAATTTTACCAGCAGATGGGGCTCCTCAGCATTTTAGGAAGGGATGGTAACTAAACTGTGCTTCTAAAGACTGGAAGGCTTTAATGTTTGCCTCCATGTTGTGTGTTGAAAGACCAAAATTAAAAGTTTATGCGTGTGCTGCAAAACATATAAGAAAACTTCATAGAGACCTGAAAGTAAGATAGAACCCCATATGGGAAGTGATATGTATTGCAGATTAATTACCTACAGTTCTTCAAATCTGGAGCCTTAATTTTAAATTTGTAAGGAATGGGAAAAATTCCCATTTAAATTTTAAATTTGTAAGGAATTTTAATTTAAAATTTTAAATTTGTAAGGAATGGGGAAAAAAAAACCCCTTAGATTTAGGCTTTGGCAAGTCTTTTATCCTCTATTTTCTTAGGATTTTGGAGGGGAAATCTGATAATACTTCCAGCTTAGGTAGCCGGAGAAAGGGGCAGGAAACCTGATTCAAGTTAGGGAAAGTACTGTTGGAAGCTCTTCCTGTGGCAGTACTCTTCTTCTTCACTATTACATTCTAACTGTATTATCAGTGGCTTATGTTTCTAGTTTAAGTATGTATTTTAAGGACTGCGATTGCCTGAACTGATTAAATTTGTTTTCTTTGGATAATACTTCTCTACCTTCTGTTTGAATAGCTGCTGTAAATGAAATTTTGGCTACTACTGCCATTTTTGGTTTTGCCTACTTAAACACTGAAATAGTGTTTGTGATTTTAATATCTTGTCTAGTATTTTTTGCATAAATTTTGAGACTCAGCACTGTTATTAAAGGTGCCTAGTTTCCATAGTGTGGATATTCAACACTTTCTGAACATCAGACTTTTTGTCTAGGTATTTCTGGTTTAGAACCCCAAATATAGAATCCAAAATCACCAGATTACCATTGAATACACCTGTTTACCTTAGGTAGCAGGGTAGATAAAAAGTTGTCTCTTGAAAGACATGTTTGCCAATTGCAGAAACCACTATACAGCATTCACATTGTTAGTGTCTTTTATTTGGAAAACTTTGTAATTGCATAGAGCCACAAAGATGTAAACACTTTCTTATGTCCTTATGCTGGACTTAGCTTTTTAACAATTGTTCATAACTTCAAGCCTCCCATACCATTATTCTGTATTTCCTATTTTGTCTTAAAATTAACTCAAGGTAACATTTTTATATAATCATCTGTAAACTTTTAATTCTGGGTTCCTGCTTTTCTATTTAGAGCATCACAGCAGGTATTCTATTTGTGGCAGAGTATTTCTTCATTTTCAGCACTTTCACCCTCCATTGATGAACAGGATCAAGGAAAGAAAGTACTGTGATTCTTCAGCATGCAAAATGTGTATTAATAGCACTTTGATGGGATGACTTGTATTGTAACACATTGTTGGAAGTTTTTCTTAAGCATTTTGTTCCCTACTTGCCTAGTTGAACTGTATCTCCATTTAGTCACAGCTGAATCTATACAAAGAAAGTAAATGTTTTTAAAATTAGTTTAATAATATCAGCCTGTTGAACAGAGGTGTTGCCTACTTCTCATGATTAAGAACACAGTAACAGCCATACTGGTTCAGACCAAGGCTCTGTCTAGCCAGTGGTCCGTCTCTAGTAGGGTCCGTAAGTAGATGCCTAGAGAAAAAGAACAAGCCGAAGGTTTATGGTGCCTTTAAGTCCTCTTCTAGTTTCTGCTTGTTTTCAAGTCAGGGGATTTCTGAGCTCTAAAGTAGTTCATCTTTGTAACTTGCTGTCTCAAGAGATCTCTTCCAGATACTTATGAGACTCTCTTGTGATCATTAGATCTAGAGTGGTATATTACTCAGGCTGGTCAAATTTACTGTACAGATTTTGCTTCCCGGAGTGTATCAAGTACTAAAAGAAATACCATTTTTATTCATATTTTCAAAACCTTTTATTCTTTTGTGGTTGTGTGTTCATTAGCAGAAAGATAGCAAGAGTGGTATATTGCAGGAATTTGTTCTTCTTGATCCTGTTGTATCAGACCGAAAGGGATGGAACGTGATAGCCACCATTCATCCATATAATGTGTGTAGCACTGATGGTAGCAATACAGATTTCCTAGATACTGCCATTACCCTGCCTCAGAGTAACAAACTCTTAATATTTCTGTTTTCAACCCTTCTGCACACAATTCACTTGAAATAGGCAGTGTTTCTTGTTTTTCTGTCACATGCATGTCTGTTTATGAAGGAAGGAATTTAAGCTGCCAGCATATTTCCTATAAACTCGTGCGTAGCTGTCAGATGGCTATAGCCCTGCCACTGCTAGGTTAAATTCAAACTGTTCATTAAGCAGTATTGGGTATCGTGCTGCTAATGCCCCAAGTATTGCAATTCTTAGATTCATTTTTAAAATCTAATCGTGGCAATGCTCTTTTAACTGTAGCTGATGCATAAGATGAGAACTTGGGGAGTCATCCTATTTAATACACAGGAGAGCTCAAAGGGTCTCACTT
This sequence comes from Calonectris borealis, assembly GCF_964195595.1. Classification (NCBI taxonomy): domain Eukaryota; kingdom Metazoa; phylum Chordata; class Aves; order Procellariiformes; family Procellariidae; genus Calonectris; species Calonectris borealis. Next base: position 14,066,697 of record NC_134316.1, on the reverse strand, counting down.
AGGACCACTGTTTATAGGTTTGCAAGATGATTGGCTTTAGTCATCTGTAAACTTTTATACTGGCCACAGACCAAAGTGGTAGTTCCTGCAACAATGGTGCCATTCCACTCGGGTTACAACTCAGATAGGGGTGTCAGGGGATGATGAATTATCCCCAGTTTCATCCCCCACCTGGGTTAGGTAACAGTTCTGGTATGGTTAGTGCCATTCCCCCACTTCAAGCATGCAAGAGTTCTGGGTACAGCTTCACTGCCCAGCTCACTACGCAAAGGCCAAAGTTCGTTGGGAGTTTCTGAGATCATAGAATGGCCCAGAAGAGAGGCGGGGGCGGGGAAGGAATGCACCACCACACCACTTTAATTGAAATGTTTTAAAAAAGTTCTTTCTGATGTTGGTACACTTTTAATACTGTATTTTAAAAAAAAGAAGTTCTCCCCATTATCTTGGAAGTGGCAAGGAAACGGTCATATTCTGGAGATTGTGTGCTGCTAACCTAGATGTGTGAAAAAAGCATTGTCGTTTTCTTGTTGAAGAGGCTATGTTGAAGAGGCTACTAAATAGGCTATTCTGAAATACTGAAGCTGACTTTTCTTTATGATGCTTTGTTCTGACCTTCTTCCCTTGACTATTTAGAACTATGTATATTTTATATTGGACTTTAAGCTTGCTGATTATTAAGATGGAATTACACTTATTATTTGATAGATATATGCATAGTAAGGCCAGTTTCTTGAGTGCTGAAAGGGCTTCTTTATATACCTTGATCTTTTCCTAACAAAATTATTTCATACGCTTCAATGAGAAGTATTCTCCATAATTATTTTGTAAAAGGAACATCATGCAGGAAGGAATGTGCTTGACCATCAGTGAAAGCTTCTGACTCTGCTTATGCCTAGATGATATTATAGGTCAGGATGTAATAGCTAGCTCTCACACAATTGTTCTGCAAAAGCCATTGACACAAGTCAACAAAGAACAGTTCATGAAGGTGGTGGATTTTGGTCTCTTCATCCCAAAGGTATGTGTGGGTAAGGGTTGTTCCACATCTGGTATGTTAATACCTAGATATGTTTAGAGATCACTCTTACATAGAGATGTATTTTTTTAATTATTTTCTTGTTTCCAGCAATGCTGTTGTCAAGGAAACAGAAATCCTTGTAATGCCTTTGTTCACATTCTCAGAATCCACAGCTGGAGATGACTTGTATAATTTTTGTTATGTTCTTAGTAGTTGACACGCTCTTGTGCCTCAAAGGATTTTTTCAAAGGAGTATGTTTCTTTGAGTACAAATAGCACCATCCTGATCTCTATGCTCTTTGATAGGCCATTGCTTTCTTTCCTTCTTCACTAACAAGAACTAAATTCAGTGCTGCTTTGGATTAGAATTTATCTTAACAATTGTGTGAAAACTGACATTTAAAAAAAAGGGGGCAAAAATGCAGTGAATTTCTCAGCTTCTAGGCTAGGTTTTCAGTTCTATAAGAGCATTAGTTTTTCTTTACACTTGGAAATGTCTCCTGAATTAGGATCTCCTTAAAGAATACTAGAGTAGTACCCCAAGTGGTCTTGCAAAGCATTTTTGACTGCTTCTTGGCCATGTTAGAGGATGTGGCTATGGGGGAGAAGAGCAGGAGAAAGTGGATACTTCATGGCACCGCTAATATGCTTGTGTTTTCCCCCCAAACTGGGAATTATTTAAAGAAAAATTCAGAAAACAAAGTTTTTCCAAGAGCAGTAGAGTTAATGGAGCCTGGCTGTGTCTTAAGGCTGGCTGGCTGTAGATCCTCTTCAATTTCTCTCTCCTTTGGGGCTTCTGCAGTGTCTTTTCCTTTTATTCAGCTGCTTAGCTTGATTAAGTCTTGAGGAAAAAATACTGAGACCTCTGTGGAATCTGGTTGACATTGACCAATAGGTGCAAAGTGGCCACAGGTGAGATGCAAGGGGGACATGGCTGTTGTGACAGTGTTATTTCACAAACCTTTCTTTCTGTGGAAATCCAAAAGGACGGAGGGTGACTTTTGGATATCCTTAACAATGATGTGGAAGAAAGGATTCTGTTTGCTCATGTTACCTAAAAAGAGTTTTGGTTGCTTGTGTCATTACTTACAGAAATATCAAGAATATTAAGTGTTTATCGGACCTTTTCCTTAGAAGCCCATCTGTCCTGAATGCCTGAGATTTGCACTTCCTTTGTACTGAGAACTCTTTGAGCTGTTTACTAAGTGTCTCTGAAGCAGCCTGTAGCAGAGAAATAAGCAACCTTGTCCTCCTCCCAGCATAGCCAGCCTACTACGGAAGAAAAAGTCAGGGCTAGAGATGTCAATGAAGTAGTGTTTCTAATGAAGCTTAACTGATAATGTCATAAATGAAGCCCTCCAATTATGCATAGGATCTCTGTGGACAGCTGCTGTGCAGTCTAACGTCAGAATGTCACCCGAGATGGGAGAAATGTATGGTGGTGTTACCCCCTTCTGATGCTTCAGTAAGATTGCTGGTGAAAAAGATTTCGATGCTTGGAAAAAATTGAGCTAGAGTAGTTTTAAGTTCTTAAGTGACTGTAATACACCATGGGATTATCTCAATTGTTTTTAACAGTTGAGAATTTCTGAATATTTGTGCCATTTAAAAATATAAATAACACCAGTATAACTTTGCTTCTTTTCTAGAAGTCTAGCTTTACAGATGCATCTCACATACTGCTATATATATATATATATATATATATATATTTTTTTTTTTTTATATCTGCTAACAAAGCTACAAGGCATCTTATGACTTCGATTCCTTACCTCTCTTGGTATGTCGATGTTGTCAAGGAAACAAATTTTTGAGAAGCTTTGCTCTACTTTTTCTACTTTTTAGGTTCTATAGAGAGATTACTCGTGTAGGATTTATCCAGCATCAGGAGTAGAAACAATTTGCCTGAAGTTTCTATTCTTTTCAGTATGTTCATGTCCTTGCTTTTTTTAAGCAGATTTTTTTTTTTAGCATGTGTGAAATAGCTGCATCTTTAAGGTCATAATATCAGTGAACGTACCAAAGATTGTTGACACTTGATCTTTAGATGAAGTCTGATGGAAAGAACTTGAATGACATTTTGCTATATATATATATTTATGCTATAAAGAGAACTGTTAGTTATAGATTCCCTTTAAATTAAAGGGGAAAGAAACATTAAAAAAAAACCTTGTTCTTTAGAGAACGCGACTAGTTCTAGTAGGAACTAATGACTTATCATCCTTTAATCATACATATCATGTTTCATTGCAGTAATCCTCCCTCTTCAAAGAAAAAGCATTTTGTGGCTAGTCTGGAACTGTGATTTGTCTTCCAGTACATACGTGCTGGCTGACTGGCTGGTTAGGATATTATGACTGAGCTTTATCTTCAATGTACTTGTGGAGGCTTTCTATTTTTTTTTTTTTTTTTTAAATTTAAATAAAACTGCTGATTTTCTTTTAGGACATGTCTAAAAATGTAGTTATAGAAACTTCTACCTTTCTCAAATGTTTCAGTTGGTTAATGGATTAAAGATATTGGGCCTGACAGATAGTAAAGACTGCATGTGCTTGTACATTGTGCATGTACATGTGCATGCAACTGTGTAACACCTCGCTTTCTGAAGTCAGATTCTGGAATTCGTCCTGTTCTCTAGTTTTGTCTTTTTCCAGATTATAATTTCCCCATTAAAAGATATTTTTTTTTTCCTCATTCTAAACATTGTGACTAGTGGCTGGAATTGTATATTGCTAGATACTGAGGAAGGGACACAGCTGATTCTCTATGGAAAAGATGGCTGTTAGGGATGCAGGTGGTTAGGGATGACATAGTCATTGTATGTTAAAGCTTGGCAGATATGTTAAAGCTAGCACTATGTTAACAATGCAAAAGAAATTAAAATTAATTAGGTAGTTCAATCTTACTCTGCCTCCTGGTATTGAAATAGTACTAGTTATGAATGTCCTCATTGCCAGCAAAACACATAGCTGCTTGACATAATTAATAGTTTATTTTCATAATTAAATACCTAGTTCTGCTCATGTTTAAGACTGGGTTATGTCACTGACATCAGTGGGTTTAAGATTGCAGCTATATTTTCCATAGCCTAGGATTTTTCATCTCTTGGGGTTTTTTTCCAGTTATTAACATTCTCAATAGCTTTGGGAATAATAAATTTATTTTTTACTTGAAACAATGAAGAGTTGTAAAGAAAATGTTACTTGCCCAGGCTCACTGATAAATGAATGCAAGATTTATTAAAGCTCAGGTTTTCAGATAGCTGTTCTAAACTACTAACTGTTAGATACTACTACTACACTAAATCAGTGTGGCCAATTAGGCTGCAATAAATTTACTTCTTAAAATAAGAAAGCCACCTAGTTAATGTTAGAGTTGGGGCAGAATTTGCCCATATATTTGGATCAGGTTATTTCTTACAGATAGAAATTTGTTCTTAAGTACAATTGTTTACCATTATTTTTAAGACTGTTGTAGCAATGTGTCACTCTGTGCTATTGCACAAGTGCTGCCAGTCGTGCACCTGCTTACAGTGTATCCGGCCGGGTTGTGCTCTAGAACAGCCACCGCACATCCCATGCTGGGGTCGGCAGAGCTTGTCCATAGCGGTTGTCCCTGCTGTGTCAAGTTCTCCCAGTGGATAATGTGCAGGAATGAGACAGCTTAAATTGCTCCTTTTAATTTGTTGTGTTTGTGCTTATTTGTTTTATTGACTATATGATAGAAGAGATGGTTATCTGATTTTATATATGTACGTATATGAATATAAAGCTGTAAAGCACGAGTGGCCTTAGCTGATTCGCAATTTTATATTAAAAAAGTATGATAATATTGAAGTACAGTACAAATAGATATGTTTTGAATTTTGATAGCCACTGTTTAAATGAAGTTTAAGGAGAAAAAAAAAAAAACAGCAAACAACTTAAAAGAGTTGGTCAGTGTTGGTTTTCTCCCTCCTGTTTTCAGAAATAAGTCCTAGGTCAAGAGCAAATAGATACAGTGTTTTAGAAGCTGGGGTGTACAGTTGCTAAGACTATAGTTATGTTCTGAATAGAACAGTGTTTCTTACTCTAGTATGGATGTTCAAAATCTGTGGGATGCAAGTATCTGTGGGATACGTTTTTTTGAACCTATCTACCCAGTCCTTAGTAACCTGTAGGAACTGAGAACACTTACCACAATTTGCCTATGAAGTGCTGTAAGTCTGAAATTGAGGTGTTTAATACTTATGAGGAATCCCCACTTTTAATAGAGCATAAATGTATGTGACTTGGGGAAGTGATTGATGCTAATGAATATGATACATAGAGGTGAAGGGAAAATCAGATTATTTAATAAATGGCTATAGTAATTTAGCTAATTATCTCCTGGGGAGTTGTAATACATTTGAAGTTCTCCTTTTCCTGCTGGTAAGATATTGATTGCCTAAGTGTTTTTTGGGCATGAATACTAACTACTAGTAACCACTACTGTGATTGTGCTTTTAGGTGTTCTGAACACGTTTATATCATTCTTAACACACTACTATTACACTGTGAAGTCGATGAGAAACTGCCAAATTATGCTATGTTATTCTTCTCCCATATAGGCTCAGCAGTAGAAAATTTAGTGTTTTTAAAGTAATTCTTAATAGCTACCTGTCACTATATATTGGTTTCTCTTGAATTACTTGAATATGTGCATAAACTGCTTTGCTTTAACGGTGTCATCCCAAACATGCCTAATACTGTGTATGAAGTAAATAATTTATCTGAAGTAAATTTTTGTGTATTCTTTTTCTCAAGCCAAAATTTTAGTATATGTAGTGTACAGCTGGGTGGGGACTTAAGTATGTCTGCCGTACTTGGCTTCGCCTTCTGCTAAAATAACTCCGATTTTTCATATTGTACAACAAACCATAGCTTAAATCATGAACTGATTTATAAGTGTATTGTAACTTCTTTTCATTTCTTCATTTTCCAGGAACTTACCATTTGAGGTACATGCACAGCGTTAGCCATATTACAGTGATTAGTCACAAAACACTTAAAGGTTAACTGCAAAGTAGGTGGGAATTCTTCCCTTTATTTTGGTGTGTGGGGGAAGTTACTTCTCCTGCACTGTCTGCCCAGTATGAATGTACAATTGCTATTTTGTAGGTACAAAAAAAACTAGTCACGCTCATAACTTTTAGCTGGCTGTAAATGTGATCTGTATGAGCATCTTCCTTAGAGTCAATGGTTTATGGAGAATTGGTGATTAGCTTCAGGCGTGATTATCCCAGAATCTTTCTGCACGATAAAGAACACACTACATTAAAAGATGGCAATCGATGGCAGAAACATTTTGCTGTTGAGGATAGAGTCACTGGTAACCGATGATTTTAAGTGTCCTTTACTGAATATATATACTTATTTACAAATTGCCTTTTTGTGACCTTTGCTTGTAATGTAAAGGTTGCCTGTCTTCAGAGTAAAAAATAATGTTGTTTTTATAGATGATTTAGGTGGTTCTTTTTTTTTTTCTTCTTTTTTTCCTTCCCTTGGCAGCTTGCCTTATTATTCAGCATTTGATAAGCATACCTCTTTTGCAAATAGTGGGAATTGTCTAAAAAAGATTGATTGGTACAGATGAGTAAAATATCAGATGAAGCCTCTGATAGTATGAATCTTACTGGTGGTTGGTCGATTTGCCTCAACTATTCTTGTAACTCTTATTCGATATTTTGGCTGAGAATTTCTGATGTTTCATTTGGACTGCCTAACACATAGGGTGTTAAATTCCAGACTCCTTTAGTGCAAATCTTTGCAGGAATTCAGAGAATACTTAATTTAGACTTTAAAATGGTTTGAGAAAATAGCATGTGTAATCTACATGTTGGGTTATGATGTATATGGTCTAATACCATCATACTATCTCTGTAGAGCAGATGAATTCAGTTGAAAAACGTGTTTTAAAATGTTGCTTTCCTCTTAATTTGCTGTAAATTCAGTGATGAACATCTGAAAGATACACATTTATTCCCCTGAAATGTCAAAAGGCATTATCTTGTCATACTTCCACAGAAATAAAATAGGAGAACAATACTAACAACATAGTTTTGCTTCTTATTTATTCCTTCTGTTCCCTGGTTGTATTGTTCTAAAAAGCAGTACCCCTTGAAGAGTGCCCAGCTGCTCTGGAGGGGTTAAAATTTGTAGTAGCTTTGAGGACATGTGCCGTGGCAGTTGGCCCTCAATTAATGCCTGTTTGGCAACCTGGCTTGCTTTAGGCTAACCATTTACATTTGGTAATGTTAGTGTAATGTAACCTCCCACTGCCCATTTTATTCTGCTGACCACTTTATGTGGGAACAGAATTAGTTCTCATGAAACTTTCCAAAAGTGACTGTTACTGAATTTTGACTGTAGGAAAGTGTTTCAACAATATTTTTTTGTGTTCTTACACAGAATAAAGAGAGGGACAAGAAAGATCTATACTAAGTTTTAGTCCTCCACTGTATTTCTTTTTTTGGATAAGCCTGAGTAAGTTGTTTTTTTCTGAAACATGCCTTGAGTACTTGTTGGAGAACAAAAGTTGTGATTTTATTGACTAGTTTGGTTGAAGATTACTTTTATCTGAACTTGTGTCTTTAGTAAGAGTACAGCAACATGGTCTTGATTCTCACTGTTGTTTATCTCCAGAGACTTTATAAACACTTTTTCCTTGCCTTCTCAGTCCATTTATAGCTTAAGAAAACAGATATTGGGGAAGGCGGATAACATGCAGATCTCTTGAGGAAGTTCTTCCCAAACCTAGAATTGCGAGTCTCAGGTGTATGCGCTGTTTGGGGTCAGGTACTGTCCTCTCACTGATGAGAAAAGGACCAATGCTTTCTTGGAGGATGACATCCTCCTGAGCAACGTCCAGCTGGCTGCCGTTAAAAGCAGGGTACAGACTTGGAGGTTAATGACCTGCAGCATGGAGTGTCTCACGTTCTCCGGGCAGTCAGCATCGCCAGTGCTTGCGACGCACTGTTGAAGCAGAATGCTAAATGAGCACTTATGCAGCTAGGCAGCAGCAGGAACTGTCTTTTAGACAAGGTCAGGAGTTTCTTGGCACTACACACTTTTTCAGAACATTTGATTTTTCTTCTTTTAGAAAGACTTCACCTTATTTTTCGCTCCAAACATAATTCTTGACAGAACTTTCATCAGGAAAGACTCTTCAGGTATAGAATAAAACTGCTAGTCAAACTGGGTTGAGAGATACAGACCAGTAGGACATCCTTATAACATATAATTATTCACACAGTTATTTTGACTGATTAAAAATCCTCTGTGTCAAATAATTGGAGAGCAATGGAGTAAAGTTATTCTATTGTATCTTAGAATGCTGCCTAAGTGTTTCTTCATCTTGGAGCACATTATTCCTCAGTTTCTTTTTAGTGGAAATAAGCTTTCTTTACTCTTAAAAGAATAAAGGATAAAATACTAAGGCATGACTGCTTTGACACCCTGATCTTGGGGTCAGTTTTTTCCTATTTTCAGGGTTTATGTCTCCAAGAAATCTTGATCAAGACCGAGATCAGTGTTGATGATCAAAGCCTCCTTCCTTCTCTGAAGACAGTAATGATTATAACTTTTTTCACAACAGAATCATGTCAATGTGTTTTCTGATTTTTCACATTTTTGCATTACACGTTGTATTTCATCCCTGTTAATTTGGTTGAATTTGACTTAGCTGTAAACAAGATGGAAGAAAGTATACAACCTAATGTGGATAGTATCCTTAGTATGCACAGTAGTGGTACCCCTGGCTTGATGATGAATACTTTCAAAGTATCCCTCATGTCAGTCTTTTGATCTTGAGTTCAATTAAAGAACCTCAGTCATTTTTATTTTTGTTTTCATCTGATGGTGTGAGGAATTTATTTTTAACTGTCTCTTCCAAGAAAACAATCAGAATTAGTGTGTTTTTTCTCAGCTTTTGCCTGAAGGAGAGTTTCTTAACAAAAGCCATGTACTTGCATTTGAACACATATCACTATATTAGCAGGTAAGCAAAGGTATCCAATTTTCCTGAGCAACAAAATACTTGATTACAGGTCTAATGATAGTTTAAGAGGTGTTTTCAGATGTGCTGAAATCAAGGACTTGAAGCAGATGAACTTAATTATCTTTGTGAATATTCACAATCACATTATGTGCTTTAAATGTCACATTTGGAAATAGTGCTTCATTGCTAGTTAATTAACAGTAATTACTCAAGGTAGTACTTATGTTTCTGGAATTTCTTACCCACTGAAAAATGTACTTTGCTTCTAAAGGTTTAACAGTATAAAAACCAGATTTTACTTAACTCCTCCTTAAAGCTTTACTGTTGCTTAGGCCCTCTGTACTTTTTACCTTGAGCATGGCTGCATGGAGAATCAGTTACTCTATTCCATTTGCTCTGCTACATCTGGACAGTGTTTCTAATATCTGAACCATGCTGTATATAATATTTTTTTCTTTTTAAAAAAAGCAAGCAGTTGATTTTTTTTTTTAGCAGAATAAGAAGAGAGAAGCAGTAGCAAATTAGACTGGCAGTCTAGATCCATCATGAGGTGTTACAAAGGTGTGTTGACATCTTCAGCTAAAGAAATACGGCTTATGATAATGCTCAAAGGGTTTTTTCCAGTCAAAGCACCTATGCTCAGTATGTTTTTGTCTCTGTAAGGATGGCTTTTCTTGGCAAAGAGCATTATACAACCCAAGATAGCTTATACTGCAACCAAAAAAATTCCTCATAGATCCTAGAAAATCCTCCCTATGTTCTAGTTTCAGCTTCCTTCTTCCATCTTTCTTCTCTGCCTTCCATGTAGAAACTTAATTGAAATGTCAAAGGATTCCCTTCAAGTTTTTTCCCTTAAAAAATAAATCTTTCTTCAATTATGATGGTCCTCCTTGTTTGCAGTAGCACACTTTACGTGTGCTTGTGTGTATATATATATTAAAATATATACATATATTTTTATATATATATAAAAAGAGCTTTAAATTAACAGAAAATGTTGTCAATTAGTCATACTTACAGGCTGGATATTCTCTTTGCCTGCATACTTCATTCACCTGTGTGAATGAGGTATCCACTGAAATCCTGATAATAATGTATGACTTATATTTCATAATAATCTTTTTCTGTAAAGTACATTAAATGCTTTACAATAAGTTTTTAATTTGTGACAGCACTTACAACATGCGAAACAGACATCTGAATTCTCAGACATCAATTTAAAGCTCATTCAGAGAACAGAAAGAAAAGCTACTAAATTTTAGAAACAGTCATGAAGATTAATTAAACTAATTATCTGTGCTTTGTACAGTGGGAGTGGAGATATCTGCAGGTACATGAAGGCATAACCAAGGAAGTGATGAATATTGTTTGGAGTGGTAAAAGTATTTTAGCAATGGGAACACAGATGGACAAGAAGCTGAGTGATAGGAAGCCAAAATAGTAACATGAATCTGATTGTGGAAGGGTCTTCAACATGTTATGCAAAAATAGTGTTGGAAGTGGTAAGCACTTCATTGGGGAAACTTCCCAATAATAATTTTTCAGTTATAGAATGACTTGGAGAAAGCAAGCTTTTCACAACTAACAGGTTTTGATCTTAAGTATTTGGAGAACATCATAGACCCATTCTAACTGAACGGTAATGTTCTGAATGTCAAAAAGTTTTCACCCGTATGTCTGCTATGTCAAATGGGTTGAAGCAAAATAACACTTACTGCTTAATTTTTTTCCCACCACTATACATGAAAGACCCTTCTCTTTTCTTTGTAAGAACTGATGAGAAATCTGCTTTTGGGTATGCCAGTACAGAGCCTGGTTTATCAAAAAATGTGATATGCAGCTGCTGACATTATGATTGTTTATTTTAGAAATTGTGCATTTTTATGTGCTTAAATAGGAATTAAATACTCCTGAAAAATATGTTCAAAACTGGTCACTAATCTCCTCCTTAAATTTTTGTTAATATGCACAAGCCTGTAATGCTACTAGAATTTTCAAGTAACCCAAACCCAAAATATTTACATTAACTTTTAATTTTTAAATTATTCATTCTGTAGTTCTACAGTGATAGTGAAGTAAATCCAATCGAATACTTACAGTAGTGAAGTAACACGTCCTCTACGTGTGTCATAGAGCAGTGAGAAATGCTGAACCAAATTCTACTTGACGTGAGATTATATTGTGGTAGTGCCAAGGAGTCGAGCACTCTGGGACCTATGATGGGAGTTACTTTGGGTTTATGTGCATGTTTCAGTGCTGCATAGAGCAATCAAGCCAACTTGGGTGCTAGAAGCTGCAGAGCAGGGTTGGTGTGATGCCCTCATGAGCTAGGTAGTTATTCCTCTGGGGTGAGGTTAACACCTCTGCACCGATGTGAAGATCGTGTAGGTTGGCACTACACGAATGTGGTCAGAGGCAGCCCGTACTGATAGAATAAAATTATTATGCATTATTGCTTGCTCAAATGAAGTTCATCAGGCTTTAGGAAAAAAAATGTGTGGGAGGGGCAGTGGTCTGTAATTTTACAAATATCTAAATATTACATTTGCTTATATAGTTAAAAATAACTTAATCGGGTCCTATGTAAATGCCAGGCAATGTTTGTAAGTATCAGTATGTTCATATCTGCTCCTTGATAACTCTATATTGCCACTGCTTCATGGTTTCATGTCAATGTCCAAACAGCAGAAAGCTTGTTTTTAACCTGGTCCTAGATTTTTTGTATGGAGTATTATTATTTTCATTTCCAGCTTCAAAGGTATGCTCTTATACCAGCTGTAAAATGAAAGTTAGTAATACTGCCTCCTTAATATGACAAAACCACAACAATTATTCAAGCTTTTTACTTAATTTCTAAACTATTACTATAGAGTAAAATAGTAGATGCTTTTTAACTTGTACAATTCTGAGTATTTATAGATGCTTTCACCCACACTTTTATAGCAGGACTTCTCACTTGAGCTGTACTACTAGTTTAAATTTTAAAAATTAGTTACATATGGAAAATAGCTTTGAAACATTTGAACTACAGTCATGATAATCCCTCTTTAAGGCACAGCATCTTGTATCTTAAATTGCTGTCATTTTTCTCACCATGTGATAGCCAGGTAAGGTAAATACACAGTTTTTAGATGCTTATCAGCTTTAAGAAAAAAATCATGTGTTTTTTTAAAATTAATATTGAGGCTGTGTTTAATGTTGTTGAATCTATTATTAAAGTAAACAGCCCCCTAATGTATTAATAAAGAAAAGGCTATTTACCAAAGTCTTTTGGAGGATGTGAAAGAAATAGCTAGCTGTTCTTTCAAGGTTATTTTTTGAATCTTAAAATTTGATGCAAACTGTTCTGCTTTGTATTGATGAAAAATACAGTCGAAGATCTGTTGTTCAACTTCAGGTTGGCTATGTCACTGTACTACATTATAGGAACGTGCGAACACAGAAGACCCTCTCTGCTGACTAGACGTACATTAGGTTTGCAGATTACCTACCAATGCCCTTTGGGATAAAGGCCTTCATGAAATCATTGTCAGTAACTTACTGTTGGGTTGACTTACGTAATAGGCTGTTCTTCAAGATTTCGCAGGAGAGAGATTAAATGTTATAAAGTACAAAGTACAGAAACTCTGTAGGGCAATCTAAATGATGTTACAGGAACCAAACTATATTATAAAGAAGAATATTAAACATATTTGCAATCTTCTTTTATTTGTCATATGAATGCCAGACCCCTTTCTGTCTAATGGATTGCATAGATATGCAAAGGAGAAATAACAAAAGCTAATCAGTTTTGTTTTATGTAAAGCTGTTAATATGTAGATACTTGAGTTCCCTCAAAAAAAAAAAAAAACAACTGAGTATTCTAATGATGCATGTTGACGTTGTGTAAATTGCTTGGAGAAGAGGAACTGCTGTAATCACTTCACTTGAAAAGTGAATATACTTAAAAAGAAAATGGGATGACACAGCCGATGCTGTACATCTGCGCTAAAATTACTGTGAATTAGTCAAGTCTCAGTTAACCTGAGATGGTGTGATGTTGGTGGGGGCTTTACCAACTAGGGAAACAAACCAAAACTGTACCCCTCTCTTTTGTGTAGAGACACACGGATGTGAAGAGCAGGAATCAGTGCAATGGCCCCAGCAGACTGGAGATAAATGCAGAAGCGAAATATTTTTGTCTGTAACATGGGGGAAGCTGGAAGGGAAGGTGAGACTTCTGTCGGTCACAGTAAGCTTCTTGGCATGTTTACCAGCCCTGCAACTGTGCAGTGCCCCACCAGTGGGCCAAGGAATAGTTATGGTGACAGCTGCACTGGGTGAAGAAAACTGAGTTGTGGTGTGTGTTTGGAGGGAAATTGCAAAAAAAATTTTAAAAAATGGGCCAGTTGTTTTACAACTGGCTTGTTTCCTAGATAGCCACTGCAGAGCAGGATTGTCTCTACTACATTTAAATGTCAGGAATATGCTGAGGGAATACCTCTTGTGTGCGCTGCTGCACACGTTGAAGAAAACCTAGGCCCTGTGGAAGACAGCCATTCCCATCTGTGGTGCACACTGTTTGCTTTGAGTCAGCAGATCTTATAGGAGGCACTGAATTTCCTGGGAGCCAAATGTGAACCTTTGAAAAATTGCGAGGTCTTTGGGGCATCTGCCTCCTACACTTCCAAATACTAGAGGCACTCCTTGTGAATGGCCAGGAAATGCAAACATCCTTAATATAATAATCACTTGTATCTCACCATGTTATTCATTCTGTGCTGTTCTTCAGCTTCCAGGATTTAACAGTATTTTTCACAGACTTCATTCTGGATAAAATCTGCCTTCAGCCATCCAGCGGAGACCCACCTAAGCAGGAATTCCTGTAGCAGAGAGATTTGGACCTTGTGCTGATCTCCCTAAGAGGAATTATCAGCAAGGATTATGGAAGGCAGCTTTGTGCTCGGAGTTGTTTTCTGGAGGCTCTTTAATTTATATAGGAAGTACACACTTCCAATTCACATGCAACAATTCAATGTGTGTGTTAGAAGGCATAATATTCACAACATACAGAGCAGCTTGTTCCAGGGGAAGCAGGAGACCAAACCTTGTACGCAGAGACCTTTGTCACTTGGACCATAAACTTCCTGTATATTTTCCCCATTACTTTCCCCAGTTCTTAGAGACATGTAAAAATCAAAATAGCTCAGTAATGGTACAAACAATTGTTATAAAGCAGGATGTTTTCCACAAGAAAAATAGGAAATATTCTCAATCTGGGTGACCATGGTATAACTTGAACAAGTGGAGGCTCCTATGTTGTACATTCATCCTGCTAAATAACATCTTATGGAGAAAAATCTTGAAAAGACCTCAACCAAAGTTTATCCCTGTAGCCTTCAGAGCAGTTTAAAAATATCCAGTATAATTTTAAATAAGCTATCAAAATAAATTACCTCTTTCTGTGGTCTCTTGTTGTTCTGGCTAAACTGATTCTAGTATAAAGTTCTCTCTGCTACAACTAAAGTTTAGTCTTATCCTCAGTGTCACTTAAATAATCAATCTGCTCATTGTATTTCTCAAACTGTATTCCACTCTGAGAAATGAAAAAATCTGCTCTTACTTCAAGACCTTCACTGCAAGAACTTAATCAAACAGTGAGCTTGCAGCCATCTTTTCTCTTCAACCCTGGTTCTGAACTCCTGCAGGATAAGTCTATTTCTGTGGAAAATAATCAAGCTGTTAAAGTTGCTCTGCTGCCAGGTGGCTCTGATATTTTTTCCTCTGAAGGTAAAGATCACTCCAGCTTCTTTCTAATTCTGTAATAGAGCTTCAGTAAAATGCTACTACAAGCTGTGGTGGGCAGTCCTGAACTAATTATTCATCTGGATATTAAAATATGTAGCCAAAATCAAATATCTTCAAATCCATGATAACATGGATCCTTAATATATGTTCTTTTTGCAGTTCCCAATGTGTCTAGATTAGTATAGTTTTCAGAGGTTGCAGCTTCCCTGCCTTTTAGGGAGACGAGCAAGTGCTGTGCTTAGTGTGACCAATTCACTTGGCTTCACTTGAGGTCTTGGTACTGCAGAGTTTATGCTGAAACCAGCAGTGGAGGGAGCTACGAAGTACGGCGGCTGCTGAACCGGACTGAGAGCTGGCATCTCTGTCCAAGGGTATTTGCTGCCAGGTACACTGCTGCGCCGCAAGTGTCTTGCTGACCTTGAAAGGGCTCTTAGCCAACCGGGCTATATTTAGCTTGGTCTGGTATCAATGAAAAGTATTTTCCCAAATCTTGGAACAGAGGAAAGGACGCTGCTCTTACCTCTATTGCATCTCCATTCTTTTGGAATCTCTCCTTTTTAAGAACAAAGAAGAACTGGGAAAACTCTAGCTGTCTGCCAAAATAAAAGTCAAAAGAAGGATCAGTGTGTTTGGAGATCTTGATCTCATTATGTGAAGAATTTATGCTGCAAACGGCTGCAATTTTCTAGTGTCTTTTAAAATGATACATGCAATATAAAACATTCTAACAAACAAATATGTGCTTTTGCAGAAGGAATCAATGTGTTTTGAAAGTCTGTTGGTGTAATTTCCCTGAAGTTTTTAAATGAGCAGGCAAGACAAAATGGTTTCAGGAGAATTTTGTTAATAATGATGTTTTGGTTTCAAGGAAGGAAACTAGAACTGTGAAGATTTTGCTTGGCAATGTAAGAAAAAATACATAAAAGTAATGAAAATAAACATGTCAGTTCCCTCTCATCTTTAATGCTGTAAAGAAAGGTAACCAATAAAAAATTCTAGCAACTGCACAGTGATTGTGTTTTAAACAGATTTATACCATAAGTTGTAACCAACATATGAATTAAAGCTCTAATACGTATTACCAGAAACTAAGCTGCTTTTTCACAACACTCAGTGTACCTGCCCACCTTGATTATAGTTTAAATAGATGATAAAATTTGATAGTTTTCTGGTTGTTCAACATGCCTCCTCAATTTTTAGTTTATATCCCTGCCTGGGATGGCAGTCATTCCTGTAGAGAAATTCAGATGATGTCTAAGGAACACTGAATTGTGTCAGTGCTTCTCTTCGTTGCCCACTTCCCTGGAAGTATTTTTAAACAGCAAGATCATCTTACTGAGCTTGTTTTAATATTTTTTTATTTTAGGTGGAACCTGTGCTGCTAGTACTGTTCATTAAACAAGTAAGATATATAGCTCCTACTGTATTTAATTTGTTGAAACTGATTTTGTCACTTTTTAAATGTGTGGGATTTGCCCGACCAAGTTTCAGTAATGGCAACTAGGTCATAGCTTTCTAGCAGCATGGTGGCTTCCAACTCCTCCTGTTGTGCCCATGCTGTGTGCATTGGTGTAGAGGCACTTCAGCCGGGCTGTTGGCTGTGTCACCTCCCTAGAGGAACACCCCTTAATTCCTTTCAGGTATTTCATTGGTCTTTCCCTGTTGGCTCCTATTAACTCAGCAGTGGTGTCCTGCAGGGGTCTGTACTGGGACCAGTACAGTTTAATATCTTCGTCAATGACATAGACAGTGGGCTTGAGTGCACCCTCAGCAAGTTTGCAGATGAGACCAAGCTGAGTGGTGTGGTCGGCACGCCTGAGGGACGGGATGCCATCCAGAGGGACCTGGACAAGCTCGAGAAGTGGGCCTGTGTGAACCTCATGAGGTTCAACAAGGGCAAGTGCAAGGTCCTGCACCTGGGCCAGGGCAACCCCTGGTATCAATACAGGCTGGGGGATGAAGGGATTAAGAGCAGCCCTGCCGAGAAGGACTTGGGGGTAATGGTGGATGAAAAGCTGGACATGAGCTGGCAATGTGCGCTCGCAGCCCAGAAGGCCAACCGTATCCGGGGCTGCATCAAAAGAAGCGTGGCCAGCAGGTCAAGGGAGGGGATTCTGCCCCTCTGCTCTGCTCTGGTGAGACCCCACCTGCAGTGCTGTGACCAGCCCTAGGGTCCTCAGCGCAAGAAAGACATGGACTTGTTGGAGCGGGTCCAGAGGAGGCCACAAAAATGACCAGGGGGATGGAACGGAGGAAAGGCTGAGAGAGTTGCAGTTGTTCAGCCTGGAGAAGAGAAGGCTTTGCCTATTGCAGCCTATCAGTACTTAAAGGGGGCTTATAAGAGAGATGGCGACAAACTTTTTAGCAAGGCCTGTTGTGACAGGACAAGGAGGAATGGTTTTAAATTAAAAGATGGTAGATTTAGACTAGATATAAGGAGGAAATTTTTTACAATGAGGGTGCTGAAACACTGGCACAGGTTGCCCAGAGAGGTGGTAGATGCCCCATCCCTGGAAACATTCAAGGCCAGGTTGGACGGGGCTCTGAGCAACCTGATCTAGTTGAAGATGTCCCTGCCCACGGCAGGGGGGAGTTGGACTAGATGACCTTTAAAGGTCCCTTCCAACCCAAACTATTCTATGATTCGACTGTGATAATAAAAATAAATGCATATTCAAAACTTGTAGCCCTCAGCCCTGTTTAAAAAACAAACTTCTCTGCCACACGCACTGTACATGAGTAAACTTTGTGCCCCTAAAACTCAAAGCTTGGTGCCATATCCTGACTAGGCGTTCACTGGAAATGCTACAAAACAATGAACTGAAGTCAGATGATCCATGATTGTGTTATGAAACCCATTAAAAAAAACCCAAACCACCCAAAACCCCCTCAAACAAGGCATTGTAGATTGTTTTTATTTTCAAGTGAGTATGGGAGTACTGCAGCATTTAAAAATGCTCTGAAGTTTCATTTTAGAAACATGTCTTTAAAAAGACTATCTAAAATTTAAAAGCTTTTTGTTTAAATAGTGATGAAAGATCTTAAGAATTAAAGCAGATATTGATCCTTAAAATATTATGACACTTAAAAAAAATAGAATGCAGCTTTATCTTGCCCTTTAATGTGATATTTAACATCAGGCATGTGCAACACGTTATGGGATATTCCTTCATTTGTAGAATCTAGATCGCTGTCTATGCTATTTTATAATACTGTTGTCACTATTCAAACTCATAATTGATTTTAATTGTGTAAGTGGTTCTAGTTACTCCAGGTATTGTTTAAACAGTGTGTGTATATAGATGTTTGGTTCTTTGACTCTGAAACATGCATTTTGAGTTGGGTGGGGAAAAATTTTTTACTTCTAAATGGTATGGAATAATTTATTCCTCAAGCAAGATGCACCAATTCCAAGTCTCACCCCCCTCCCACCTTCAGGCTTTAATTATCAGAGTTGAAAAATCAACTACTGTTGAAGTTAATCAATTTTCATTTATTTTGGGTGAGAGGTTCGATGCTGAAGTACCTCTATAACAAATGGTCGGCCGAAACTTGCATAGAAGCAATCATACTTCAATAATGTAATGATACTCTAAAAATATCATTTAATAGGTAGTAGTAATGTCTTAAGCCTGTGATTACTGGATCCTTGGGAACACAGATTACTTCTAAGGGATCCATAAAAAGTGATTAAGAAAAGCATGTTATTTGACAGTCGGTTTAAGGTAGCTGCGTAGTCTGTGTCCCCACTGGGGGTTTCTTTCAGTTCTGGAAACTGAAACAGATTGAAACCCATTTTAGTATTGCTTTTTTTTGAGATACTGTTGATTATCACCGCTTAATAGCACATTCTCTAACAGTACCCTTTTAAAACCGTATTTAGTAACAAAATGTCTGGTTATTGTTCCCCTGAACCCTTCTGCCGAGTGGTGCCTATGTCGGATTCTGCCCTGCTCGTCTGTACAAAGCCGTATCTGGTCTGTGTTCAGCCGCAGATCACTCATGCTGTTACGTGGCTGTGCTGGTGCATGGAGAGAGGATGCCGCTCTGTAAGCATCGTGTGCGCTGCGGTGTCACAACACGCTGAGGCCCAGACAGCTCTCTCTGACACGTCTCCTGTCTTTGAAACTATTCATCAGTCGCTTCACTGTGGCAGGGCCACATTAGAATAACTGCTAGATTAGCCTTAGTGCATCTGAAATAACCCCAACTTTTTGCAGGGATGACTTCTGATTTTGAGGGAAATTACCTTGCTGGTGGAAAGTTAAGCAAAGGTTAGAGAATCTCTAGACTGAAAAGAGAAGCTATTTTCAGTGCCTAAAGGTGAAGAATCACTGTGTATTTAATGAATATAAAAGTCATTTTGCAATATTTTTCCAGACCCAAATACTTATCAGGTGGTCGTAAATATGTTGTCTAATTGTTCTTAACTGCATACTTATGCAGTATATGTATAAAACTGCTAATTGCTTAGTCAGAAATTAATAGTGGTGTTAATATTCCCTCAGTTAGGAGAGTAAGTTATAGTAGATGCTATAACATTGAGAGATTAAAATCCAAATTTTCAAACTCAATCTAAAGCTTAAAGTTTATTAATCCCCTACCCTCTGCTTCCATTGGCATTAATAACTCTTGTAAGTGCCAACACATCTGGAAATTGAACCACTTGGATCTTAATTCTTAAAGAAGCAAGCAGAAGGTTAACAAACTTTAAAAGTGCAAATAAAAAAGCCAAAATGAGGATGATGTTGTTATTTTGAATTAGAATACCTCTTTTTGGTGAGAATTGCGTTCCTGTCTTTAAAATGATGGTAAGATTTGTAATGAAGTAGCTTTACTGTTGAAGTTAAACATTATAATGGTCTTTTAATGGCATCTTAATGGCCTCTCTGAGGACTTGCACTGAAATAATTTTACCTTCTCATAATTGCACTTCATAATGGACTGTAGCAGCACAATTTAAGGTCTCCTTAATTTTTTCATTGATTTGTTAAATATAACAAAACCCTCTAAGTTACCATTCTGTCAAATAAAAGAAGTAGATTTTTTTTTGATTGTTGTATTAGGTGTATCTTCCACACCTAAGTATTTTGCCTATCTTAGCAATAATAAGGTAGTAACTGATTTTCGTAGTATTTTATCTATATGGCAAAATAACAATAATGTGTATATTGAATTGATTTGCCGCCCAAGAGGAGAATTTCTCATGATATACTTTTTATTTCATGTGTATATGTGACTCAGAAGCTAGGTGTCATGAAGAAGTAGATTATTACATAGCCAGTGCTTATGTTATTCTGTGCAAATAGGCTGAGAGAAAGTGCCTGTTCAGCTTTGTTATTTTTGTGAAGCCCAGGTGTTGAATGGAAATAGTTCACTACAAATCTAGCACAACTTCAGCTCAACAGGCACAGCTACGGATGTGCCATAATAAAGAGAAAATTTTACAGTGAGTTTCTGTGTCATGAAAGCACTCAAATATAGCTGCTATTGAATAACTTTGAAATTTTTAACTGTGTTTTCACGTAAATGACCTGGCAGGCCAAGATTTCATCCTGTTCATACTTAGACAGTTTTATTTCAGTTCTTAACACAGAGATGTTAATTTTAGGTAAACATCCTTTATAAACAAACTAATTCTAATCTGTAGCTTCAGTTTATAAAGGCAGCAGGGCCTTCTGAATAATTATGTAATACTCTAGCATTTATTTACTTTAATCGAGCCATTAAATATGTTATTAATATTCTGATATTTCATGTTGCAACATCCATGCATGCATTACTTGTCAATGTTTAGCAACATTTCATCCGGACACGAAATGTGTGCATATGTGCTATCCAAACAACTGAAAGTGAAGGCCTCCCTCTGAGAGGGTTGTGAAATGCTGGAGGATTGAGTTTGTTTGTCCAGAAACTGTATATAATTAACAGGGGAAGAATATTGAAAACCACCAAATGGAAATAATGTCTTGTCCCAGCTATCCATCTTGTCTATCTTTCTGTAATTCCAGACATGACTAACATCCAATAAATAGGAATTCACTAGTGTCAATGCTTTCTTTACTTTTTCCATTTCCGAATCAAGGACATGGAAAAAAAGTTATTTGCAGGTGAGATTAGTATGTCCTGAGAAAAATATAGAACATGGGGTAAAACTTTAGCTTTTGGTAGAATGGCAATATATAATTTACAAATTCTCTAATAGAAATGTCTATGAAATGTTTATATCAATCTTATTCAGTCTCTTACCATTACCCCTTTTTTTATAATTTACATGTTTCTTAAGAGTTCTGTTTGCCAGTTTTGACTTGAAAGGCTCCCATGGAGGCTACTTTAATTATTTATATTGGCAAAAACCCAGCCGATTTGTATACTTTAAAATTATTTATGTTTTCAGTTTTGATTGACTACAATTTAGCTTTTGCAGTATGGAATCGTTAGGTGTATTTCCAAGAGTAGATGGCCAACAAACAAGCTTAGGTTAAGTGTAGTAACTCTCATTATTAAAGCTTTACCAAGAACATTCCCTTATTGTTTATAATCAGATGGATAGCTCTTGCCATGGTGGTGTGGGGTTTTTGTTTTCTTTTTACAGAACTCTATTTTACTTCTCTTGTCTCTCCCTTTGCCAGCTGAAAATGTCAATGTTTTATCTTAGTCTATTAGTGTTTTCTTAAAATCATTTTATAGGATGCTGGCAGCTCAAAGTACACTTTTGATTAGGTTTTTATTTTCCTGTTAATGGCAAAACCACCCGAATGAAGCTTCACAATTAACAATTATGGAGCCTTCCTTGGGGAGAGGGCTGCTGAGTTTCTCTGGGAGGGAAGATTAAAATAAAGCACACCAAATAATTGGAAATGTATTTCATAGGCATGCTTAGTGTGTTAATGCTGCCTCCTGAAGCTAAATGTAGTGCTTGTACTTAACTCAGCCTTTGCTGGATTCACCAGGATTAAAGCTTGTTGATATATTTGCAAATCAGTTTTCATAGTTTCTAGTAGTACTTCTGACTTGGTTAGCAGTATGCTACTAGTATTATAACTTAAAATGCTTCTGCCTGAATAAAGCCCCCTACAAAATAGAAGGTGTCTTAAGATCTAATGTTCTGTTCTTTTTTTTTTTGTAAAAGAGAAGATTTTCCACCTCATTGGTTTGATAAATGTACTTGAAACATTTTAATATTAAAATTTTTGGTGGAAAAAAAAAATGAAGTGAGACCTTATGCTCGCTGTCTCAGCTAATTGAATTTATTATATTTTGCTACTTTCCATTCTCCTTGTTTCTACAGTGGTGAAGGTGGTCTAGTAATAAATTATCCAAATACAAACTCTTAGCCAGATATTAAAGCAATAATAAAGTTGACTCTTTTTTATCAGTCACTAGTCCTATGCTTTGGATGAGTAAGATAATAGTGTTTTGAGTTACGTCTGCTGCAAGAAGAAACCTAGTGGAAATCTGTAAGAGCTTGCTCAAATGTCAGCCTTGATACATACTTCTTGCACCGTGTCTAGGTTGGAAGATGGATGTAATTTAAAATATTTTCCCTAGCACACTTTTAAACATTCCTGGAGCAAGTGTTCAACACATCTGAATATGTGTTAGCTTTATCTAGCTTTACAGAATCCTGCTGAAAACTCCTTTTTTGGGACACTTGGTTTACAAATCAAGCTGGTATGCCCAAAATGTCATCAGTCATAGTCTATATAACAATCTGAACATCTATTTACATCCTTCACAGTTGTATGAAGCTAGAACGCTAAGCTAGACCTTAGCTCGTAGTTTTTCCTGGTCCTTAGCTCTTATTTTTTACATAGTTTAACTACATGTTTAGACAAAAGAGTGCAAAGACAGTGATCCATTTTGTAATTCTCCTTTCAACAAAGTTTAGCTTCTACTAAAACTATAATATTTAGCTCACTATTTTAAAAAGACACTAATTGAAACAACAATGAAACTTCTAAATCTTGCTGTAGTTACTCTAGGAATTTATACATATTACATTACACGTCCATTCAAGATCAAATTTTTTTCAACCACACAGTGGCTTGGAGAGGCTTAGGCACACCTACCAACTCTAATGCTTGGCTATTTATTGCTTTTCAGCCATTTGTTGCTTTTTTCCTGGCTTTCTCTTGCCTCAATTCTATAAACAAAAGAATGTACCTGTGCATGTGAGTGACTTCTTATCCTTACTGCTTTTGATTAGAGATACCCAAGGGGCACTTTTAACTCTTGCAATCCTGCCCAAAGCTGCACCTCATAGAAGTGGGGAATCTGAGGAAGCAGCAGCAGCAAATACCTTTTTGTAATTTTTCCGTGGGACTACTTCTGCCCTCTGGCCCATTGACTTTCAAAGAACCTTTTAAACTACAGTTCTGAGTCTGCTTTGCAAACTAGAAAAGACATGATTTTCTGTAGATAGTGTGGGGCTGTATTTATTAGAAATTACGGTATTTAGATATTGATGAGGTCAGAAAAGCAGTATGGTTCAGGGAATACCATTCTCTTGAATCTATGCATGTTAGCAGACACAACATGTTCAAATTTCAGAGACAAATTCAGTTCTGCAGTTAAAAAAAAAAGAAAAAAAAAATCATTTTTTTTTCTCCTTGAGACACAACAGGAAGCAATGTTATTCCACAAAGGGAAAGGAGAGGGTCATGTCTCTTCAACTTCACAAATCTGTGGAGCAACCTGAGCACGCTTTGGAAGGGAGCAGCATATGTTCTAGTCGAAGGATAGTAATTCGTCATGCTTCCTGTAATGCAATACTATCCCACATCATCCTTGAGCAGGGCTGTTTCTTAAATGCCATCTTTGTATTTAGATTAATTGAGAAGTTGGAAACGATTTCTTGCTGTCGTTCATGTAGTAGGAGCCATTGATAGACAAAGTTGGTAATTACAGAAGAATGGCACAACGTGGTTAAGTGGAGGGGGAAGAGCTCTCTTATTTTAGTATGGATGTTGTGTTGAAATTAACTTGAATCGATCCATTAAAAAAGTTTTAAATTTTGTTATGCGTGCTCCAGAAATTAATTTCTTGTTTAGCATTCCTGATTGGCTCTGCTGTAGTTCCTTTATGCATGCAAATTCAAAATGCGTACAACTTAATTCCTGATACTTGCTTCCAACCTCTAATTTATCACAATTGAATCATTGTTCTTGGGTTCACTGTGCAATTAGTGACTGTCTGTTTGAATAGATGCACCTTTCTCTTTCTAAAATTAAGGCTGCTACGTTTTCTTTTCTGCAATCCAATTTGCTTGGAGACAAGCGCGTTATAGATAATCATAGAATGACAATGGAAGAGATGTGCTCAATTCCTAATTTATTGGTCTTCATATGCCAGACAAGTTCTCACATTACTTTTGTTACTCTGCTTATGTTGCTGTGACTTTTTTCCTAGGAATGAATGCCTAGTTTGGATGGTCAGTAAGATAAAAGCCTTTATTCTGTGTCCTGTGAGCCGGTTGATAGCCTAGCAGACCCCTGAACATTCCTCTGTGGCTGCTATTTACTTGAGTATCAAATGCTTACCCTCTCCTGCTTTCTTTTGTGATTTACCAAGAGAGTTTTTATCATCTTGAACCCAAAGTACTTTATTTTCAGGGGCTATTTTCCTGAAAGCTTTCAGTCAGAAAATAGGATCTAGAAACATATCATCTATAATAAATCTCATCTCTAATATTGTTTGGTTTCTTACATGATTTGTGAACTTTTGATCTTGAGGGTGAGGAGGTCTGGTTATATTACCTAAAATGCTGGTTACAGTATTTTCACAATGTTCATAAGCTATACAGGAAAGCAAGCAACTTCTAAAGTCTTTATTTCCAAATATTATGAAGAATGTGAAAGAGCAATTGAATTACAACATGCCTCGGAGAAAGTAAAAAGAAAATTGCTTTTGTAAAGAAATCTCTAGTATAATTTTGTCACTTGGCTGTTTGTACCTGCCATTTTGGCCCCATATATTAATCCTAGCAGATAACTATGTAATCACCATACTTTCTATAATGTAAGAGGAAATGAAATGGAAGCAGTTGATGGAAAAGAAATGGAAAGGCAATGTTATAAATAGTGAAGTACAGAAGAGTAAGAACAAGTAGTGAAATATGAACCAGCTTGACACATTAAAGCCAATTGTAATAAAATTGGAAAAAATGCAATTAAAGTGTTCATGATACCTTAATGCAGAAAGGCATTTCAGAAAATATTTGAAAATAACTAGCTAATTTCAAAGCTTTGAGTCTTGGCTGTTTATTTCTTTCAAATATTGAAGAATTCATTAGTTTATAATTGTAGATTTAGGGGAGATAATGCAGTAATATGTGCCTTTTTCCTAATAACAGTTGCGTATTTCATTGTTTTCAGGATTCTTTGTAAAGGGACTGATGGACTGATTACCGTTTATAATGTAAAACATTGCTTGAATGTATGGCAATAAGCAGTATTTTCAGAGTAGCAGGCTGAAATGTGTGCTTTTAACTTTTTAACTGAGCAATTAAAGTCACATCTGACATCACAAGATAAAAGAACAACCTCAGGTTTAATGAGAATTTAGTATTTCATCTAGAAATAATACTGAGTGTCTGTAAGATCTGAGTTTTGAAGTCAAGCAACAACTTAAGACAGTTGATCTCTTGGTAAAAATAATTGAATATAAATCTGTCCTCCTCTCAGACAGATGCATGGTAGTGTCTAGTCCTATAATACTTGATACACTTGTTTAAATGCCTGTGAAGGAAGATATATATCTAAGCCTGTGTATTTTTTATTAAACTGTTCCCCCTGCTCGAGTAATTTATTATGTACTAAATATGTAAGCCTTTATTCCATGTAGATCTATGAGTTTATTTTATAAATCTTTATTTTAAAGGTATTTATTATTAGGTATGCTTAAAGTTAGCAGCCTTTGGTATTCAAAATACAACTTTCTAAATAGTTCTAAGATACTTAATTTCTTAAAAACACTTACTTTGAAATGAAAGCCATAGTTGTTACAACCGTGACTTTTTAAATTATAGTGTTGCGGCCTTTGCCTTCAGCCTTAGGCTGTTCTTGGATACAAATCCTTTTTCTGAGCTCATATGTAGATGCCATGCAGAAGAATGAGTTTGGGATCCTCTTCTGTAAGAGTCTGTAATTCATGTTACTTTTTGGCAGAGAAGGCATGATCAACAACTTCACTCACTTGAAATAAGAAGGCTTTAATGGTCCTAATTCCTAGGGGCCTCTCTTGTTCCCTGGTTTGTACCAGGCCCTGAAAAAATTTTCTTTTGAGGCTGAAGTCTGGTGACTATATTGTAACCTAGTTCTATATTCCTTGCAGAATTGCTATACTCCAAACCAGTTGATTAGTGTCTGTTTGTTTATTATTTACCTTGGTAATTTAGAGAACATGCTTCTGGGTTCAGGCATCATGTTGGATGTTCTTTGAGGATGTGGGTTATTTCATCAACTCTGCTACGCCCATGCAGTAGTTCAGGTTTGTTGTTCCATCCTGGTTTGAGCCAGCATATCCAGCATATGGAAAAAGTGAAGAAAGAAAGACTAGAAAAAAATAATTTCCACACAAGCTATTCTTGAAGCACTTGACTGTCTCAGTTGAAAGAAAAACCCTGAAATGCCTTTCATCCTGGAGAATCTGTTAAACTGGCACCTGAGTGTTTGGCAGAGAGAGGCAAACTCACATGCAAAGGACTCGTCCCTTTGCAACCTCCTTCCTCCTTTTTTTAATGACAGCGGCTGCCTGTGCAGACTGAGCACCAGCTACTGAGTAGACATTCATCTGAAGCTTTGGATGGAGTATGTTGGAACTCTCCCTCTAGCCACATTTTCCCCTTATTATGATTAAGCAGTAGAAATGCCATACCACAGAAATGGGAAACTACTTAAGAGACTCTCTAAGAAAATGCAGACTTGATGGTGACTTTGTGATGATCCTTTGATGGGATTTGAAGCATCTTTCCTTGGTAACAAAATACAGTAGGTTCTCCATTTGTGGGCGTAACATGGTTAACATCTCTGTCACTTCCAGAGACAGAACAGTGTTTGTAACTTGGGACAGACACATTCTGTTACAGCTGAGCATTCATAGCTCCCACCTTTTCATCATTTCTTATTTGTACAGAAGGTGCATAGCTTGTCCTTTAATTGCCTTGGTTTGGGTTCTGCACCCATTTCTGTTTCTTGATATGCAGTGGCTCACCTTTATATGACTTTCTGTGGGCATGGCTGCATCTCTTAAGTGATCGCTGAAGAGTTAGCTGTAAATATCAAATACCACTTCTTGCAAATAGCAAGTAGAGCTTCCCTTTTCCTGTGGAAGATGAATATTGAAGCTTAAAACTCTGAAATTGTTCTGGGGATGCACTGCACAGTACCCTCCTTGCAGCAGGGCACACAGTAATGTATCAAAGTTACACTGAGCTAAATTCAGCAGATGTGAGAGTTGAAGGAAAATCCCAGGCAGGTCATATGGAACCATACCTAGGATTGAATGCGCCCGGATGAAGCTTGCAGAGCATTGCCACTGCAGGGCAGGACACCGTCTGCCATCCTCTTCTGCTGCTTTGTTTGACTTCTCTATGCATTAAGCTGTGAAGCCACAGCAGAAGTGGCACCTCTCAGCATTATTTAAAAGCACATTTGTGGGCTCCAGAGAATTTGCATTGCACTGTATCTTGATGGAGGTCTGTCCTAACTTTCTGTCTGAACTGACTGCTTGTATTGGGCATAAACTGTGGGGTTTGGTAGCAGGAGCTGCAGGGTTCTCCTCTGTGGGAGGAAGTTGTGAGCTGCCCTGTGCTGCTACAGCTGGTTTCAGCTTGTTCTGAAATGGGTGAAAACAACTCATTGTGGGCCAGAACTTCAGAGAAGCATGTGGTACCTCTGTTCACGCATATTGAAGAAAAGGAGCAGCTGCTGAGGGCAGAGGACACAAGGACACACATGAGGAAACATGAGGATGTGTGTGAGGACACACAGAAGGCGATGGGAGGAGACAGGGGAAGAGATATACATCTGGAGAGAAGGAGCAGAGAAGCAGTAAGAAGCAAAGAGCAGGGGATGAAAAGAGTAAGATGCAAGGAGAGGCAACGAGAAACCTCTAGGCCCTGACCCCAGCCTCCTGCGATGGCTGTCGTTTCGCCAAAGG
Organism: Calonectris borealis; assembly: GCF_964195595.1. Classification (NCBI taxonomy): domain Eukaryota; kingdom Metazoa; phylum Chordata; class Aves; order Procellariiformes; family Procellariidae; genus Calonectris; species Calonectris borealis. Next base: position 14,038,715 of record NC_134316.1, on the reverse strand, counting down.
GATGTGGAAGGGACCGAGCGTAATGCCCAGTGAAAACAGGGGAAGCTGGGGTAGGAGCAGGGGAGGAGAAGTGCTGGACTGAAGTGGGGCCTGGGGAGGGAAGGTGCTCCCCTAAGTGCTTGTTTAACTCTTGGTCTTTTTTCCTCAATACTTGAAAGTTTATTAAAATTTACGTTAATTGGCAATAAACTAAGTGAATTTCCTCAGTCAAGACTGCCTTGCCCATGTGGCTCTAATTCCAGAAGGCATTGCAGCACCACCATTACCTGAGCAAAAAGAGCTGATGGAAAGCGTAACAGTGGAGAGAAATGTGGTATTCGGTAACTTGTCCCTTGTGCATGGTCAGTGGTCTCACCCACAGGAGTTGGTCGTTTGTTCCGTTTCACATAATGGCGGGAAATGTGCAGCTTTAGAGGTGCACTTTTTCCATTTATACAGCTTTTTTTTTTAATCAAGCAGGAACTCAGAAGTGCTGTTGAACTTGCTTTACTTCATCGTTCTTGTGAAAATTGAGTTTTCGTACTTAATCACTAAAACATGACAGAAAAATATCTGAAGCATGCACCACCTGTTTTTCCTTTCATCTTGATTCATTCATTAGCTTCCTCATATTAAAAGCCCTCCAAGACACAATTAACCCTTTTTTAATACTGTGAAGCTTGAAATGATCATTAAAACTCATTAAAGCAGAGAAACTTATTTTCAAAAGCAGTTTAATATTAAAATTTTCCTGATTTCTTTTCTTGTGGATAGGGTAGAATACTTAAGAGTATGGCCATCACAGTTCCACTCTTAACTGACTATTCAAGTTATTAATGATAATTGGTTGCTTTGCATTGCAGAACTACACTCTGTGCTGGAAGATACTTTGATGAAATAATTTTCTATAATGGAATGTTGTCTTCGCAGTATGGACTATATATTAATGATATTGTCAGCAAGTCCTTTTTGTCCAGTAAGAAGAAAATATAATTTAAGATAAAAATACATTACCAAAAGTCTTGCTTTTTTCTCCCCCCTTACATTCTCCTGTATTGTGAATTGTGCTGTTGCCACAAGAAAGCAAACATCTACTTAGGTTTGCTGATTTACTGAGTTGTTTTTGTTTTTAACATCCTCTACAATGCACATGCAGTCAATTTTATTTTGGTACTAACTTCAGTGCTCTTGTGTCAACATACATGAAGGTTGAATTTGATCTCACTTTAAAAAAAGTCATTTTTTTGTATTCTGTTAATTGCCTAGTGTGTTCCCAGCATTATATAAAGAATCTTAGAATTGAGAAATTGATTAGAATAGACAAAATTCTGAATAACCTTCTAAGCTCATAGGCAGTGTTGTTTTCATCTTGCAAGTTTTTGCAGGGTGAAAATGACTAATCACAAAGAGAAGTACCATGAAGTAAAATGGTGACTTTAAAGCAATAAACTGCCTTAGGTTTACTGAAACTGCAATAGAACTATCATGAAGCACTGTCAAAGTGTTGATTTATTTGTACTACTAATATTAGAAGTAATAAAATGTAGGATTTACTGGTATGGTTATAGCATTTGGTATCCATTTTATTAGACAACTCAGCAGGTATTATATTCTATCATACAATCATAAGATATTTTATAATCTAGCTTTTACTGACGCAGAATATTCGTAGGGAAAATAGTTTTGATATTTAGCCTTCTCTCACAGAAGTGAGCATACTGGATCTTTATGTGGGTCATTTGTTGCTAAACTTCTAATTTCATCTTAAAACTATGACCAAAGGACCACCATGAAAAGGATGTGCTTTTGATTATTGTGAACTATATTTGGTAACTGAAATTATAATTCAGACTGTTTCTATTTTCTAAAACACATTATTTGGAAACAACTGCCTTTCTCTTTAAAAATTGTTTTAAAAATATGAGCAGGACTGTTTATGTTCTGAAAATATTAGCTGTTATATACATAAAAAAAATTGGATAAGTAGTAGAATAGGATTTTCAGAAGTGCTTAGCATCAACCTAATTCCGTCCAGAAGAAACCAAAAAATGAGAAGACTTAGACCAGTCCTTAGAAATCTCCATGTGGATGCATGATAGTATTGTTATCACCCTCCTCAGTGAAGTTAAGGTAAAATTCTACTTAAAATTACAAACGGAGCGAGAAATATGGTAATAGGCTATCTATAGGCAGATGTGAAAGCTGTAATCTGCTAAGATTCCTCTTCGTCGATGGAAAGCAAGATATGATAGAGACGTATATCTTCCAAAGAAGAAGAAAATGGAAGAAAAATTATTTAAAGGGAAAATGTATTTGGATACATCCCTGCACAGGGATAGGACAGCGTTATGAATGGGAAAGTATAACATGAATTGCCATTGAGAGCAATGTAGACATTTCAAGAAATAATACAAGTCATAAAAATGTATCACTGATTTGTGCCTTGTTAATTAAATGCCCTAATTCTAATCAACCGTGCAATTATTTCAAACAACTTTTACAGCTTAGCAGATACAACTTTGGAATGCAAAGCTTTCTCAGCCACTCTGATTTGCTGTAGCTACTTATCAGTACATTGCAAAAAATATTGTGATTCTTTATAAAGTTTTCCTTATCCTTCTTTTTAAGGTATGGGATGCTGTAGATACAGGCTGCTGTTTAAAAACATATTCCTGTCACTCCTGTGCTGTTCGAGCTGCCCAATGGTCGTCTTGTGGAAGAAGGATCCTCAGTGGGGGCTTTGATTCCATGGTGCATTTAACAGATGTAGAAACAGGTAAAGGTCACGTAAGGGTGCATTATAGCCCTATCTTTATTGAGTACAGATAACTTTGGATCTCATTAGCCTTATTCTTTCTTCTAAAAATATAGATAAAATCTATAGATCAAAGTTAGAATTCTTGAAACGTGTCCTCACTAAAAAAAAAAATCTCAGCAATTAAGGGTAGTTCGAGATATTTAAGAAAACTGAAATATCTTTAACTTCATGATCACATGTAATTTCTGTTGTCAGATACTGCACAGATGAACAGAATGAAACGTGTATTTTTTATGCTCTGTCATGATCATTCATTAAAGCGTTTGAAGAGCCTCTTAAGGCTGATTTCAGTACCATTTATACATATGGTTAATTTAAACATAGGCTTGTACCTCATTCTCAATTGGGTTTGTTTTAAGTTTGTGCTTAAAGTTAATTAGGTGATTTTTTTTCTTTTCTGAATAGGACCTTATTAGGAGTATAGAAACTTAAATTCTGGTATGAAACCTTGAGAGTGAACCTGTTTTGCTTTGATGCACTTGTGAATTTGATTTGGGATTTGATTGTTGTGACCTTAACAACTAATTTCCTGGATGCTGTCTCTCCTCATGTCTCCTTCACAAACTAAAGTGCTTCTATCAGCTATGTTTCTTCTCTCCTTTATGTATGTTATCAGCATTCATACGGCAGCATTCATTGGGGCGATACATAATATGGCACCTCTGTGTATGTATAAATGAAGGATTAGGCCTAAAATAGTACCTTGTCAACTGAAGAGATGCAATTTTATTTTTTCCACTTAATTTATTTTTAAATGTTTAACTCCTGCAAAAATGCAATATTTTTTGTAAGACTACAAAAGAAATCCTTACAAAAATTACAAGAAGTTCTTGTCTAGGAGGGTTTTCTCTTACGTAAAAGAAGGAAGTACATTTTATGTGAATATCTGGAAAGCAGAGGACCTATTCAGATGAACTGGGAAAGTGGCCAAGGAAATTTGTGAGTATTGTTCACATGAAAAGAAGATTCTTTTCCATGCCCTAAGAATTTATTTTTCTCAACATTTGTCATACCAGAAGTATTTAAATTCAGTGATGGCTGGAAGGGAGCTGTTGTAGTTTAGGAATGTAAAACATGTGACACAGTTACAGAACATTGATGTTTCGAGAATATTCAGGTTTTGTAATGGGGAAAAGAGCTTTATATATCTGATGTAGTAGTAGTACATGAGGTTAATATACCAAGTCATTAATTTTGTCAGACTTGTCTTTTTTTATTTTCAGTCTCATTGCAGCAACCTTCTCATTTCTAGTCTCATATATAACTGAATCTTAGTAATCCAAGGGGATTTAATTTTGACTGTAGTGCTTACAAATTCTAAACAGAATGGCTGCTGCCGTTAATGAGATTTATAGCAGTAGAATAGATTTTATGTGCCTGAGTCATTCAAAGGGACTACTGTGGGGAAAATCTCATTTTATAAAATCATAGAACAAATTCCAAAGATATGTAATTTTAATCATATACTTTAATTTCTAACATCTCTTTGACTTAACTATCCAGTAATGGGATAGTAGTCTGGACTAAGTTGATTGTAGTGATTCATTTGAAAGAAGGCATTTCTAGTGTTTTAGGCAATGACAACAGTAACAAATTATCTTTACCAAGTTTCAAAACAGGTAAGCTTATAAATGGTTCTTTCCTTGCTGACTTGTGAGTTATGTAGGATTTCTAACTACTTAAATAAACTGTGTGTGTAAAGGCAAAATGAATGCTTATAATGCTTGAAAATACTAGATATTCATTATTGCCTTATTTCAAGGACGCAGGATTCCTTGTAGCTCCTGTGAACTGCAGTTGTAATGTTGATGTTTGGACCTGACTTTCAGTGGTACACACCTCATTTGGAAAAGTATGATCTGAGTGATTGGAACTTTATTCTGATTTCCTACGCATGCAGGCCAGTTTCTGGTTTCCTTCCCTGTTGTAAAGTTATTCTTTTTTTTCATACATTTCAGTCAATTCTTTTCAGAGAAACAGGGCAAGCAGTTTGCCTCTGGAATCCGAATCAATTTGATATAAAAAGCCTCATTTCCATTTGAAAAACACTAAGGCAGCTATAAGATTTTGATTTACATTAGTTCACTGAATCATTCATTCCTCCTCACTCTTCATCAGTGCTGAGATGATTTCTTCTTTGATTAACTTCAGCTAGATGTTAGAATTGTTCCTTCACAGAGGACTTTTAGATACTTTTTTGGACTTCGGTCTTAATTACTTTCCGTTACTAGACTGAACTAACTACCAGTGTGTTTAAATGGAGAAAATGCATGCCGGTGGGATTTTATAAATAAAAATGCTGTCTTTAAGGCTCTATGCTCTTGTCTTTTGTGTATGTTGTTCTGGTTCAACATTTTTCTAGTCTTTTTTGCTAAAGTCTAATCTTTCTCGTCTTTGTTTTCAGTATAGATTTTATATATTACATCTGTGTTATAAAAATTGCTACATGTCCTTCACCAAAAGAAACCTGACAGTCTGAAGAGAATTGCTTTTAAAAGTTTAGGAAAGATTGCAAATACAGCTTAGTACATGCACGGTATTGAGCTGCTCACTTGGGGGTTTTTTTTGTCATTTTGTGTTGTTTTTCTGTTAGGAACATAGTTTCTGCCCTATTAAATCAAAATTGTAGTCTAGCTAATTGCTTGTTCTGGGTCTGATGACAGCTAGTTATGAGATTCTTCAAAGGAATGTGCCAGCATTATCGTAACAAACAGTGCTAGAATATATTCTCCAGGAAATTTTGTTTCTAAGCTTGGACTTAAGTTTGGGTATCCTTTGTCCTAGGATATTGTGTTTTCTGGAGTGATTTCCTTTTTTTTAATCTTTGTGATCTGAACAACATCAGAATAGAAGCAAACACTGAAATCTCATTAATCACAAAGCAGAATTTTTGTTGTTGTTGGCATAGAAATCCTGATGCAAGGGTAGAAGACACATCCATGAAATCTTATCCTGCAGTTTTACACCATCAAACTTCTTCACCTTGTCAAGTGTATTTAATGAAATTTCTTATATATAAGAAGATCTAAGATGCTGCAAGCGGGAAAAATGGGCTGATAGGAACCTCATGAAGTTCAACAAGGACAAATGCAAAGTCCTGCATCCAGGATGGAGTAATCCTATGCAACAGAACAGGCTGGTGCTAAACTGGCTAGAAAGCAGCTTTGCAGAAAAATACCTGGGGGTCCTGGTGCTGAATATGAATCAGCAGTGTTCTGTTGCAGCCAAGGTGGTCAACTTCATTCCAGGCCAGATTAGCAAGTGTTTATAGTACATAGAGAAGACGATGCCAGGCTCTTCTCAGAGATGCACAGTGAAAGAATGAGAGGCAAAGGACAAATGTAGGAACACAGGAAACTTTTTGGCTCAGCTCAAGGGTTATCAAACACTAAAACAGGCTATCCAGAGAGGCCGTGGAGTCTCTATATTTGGAGATACTCAGAACTTCAGTGGACAGACTCCTAAGTAACCTGCTGCAGATGGACCTACTTTGAGTAGGGGTTTGGACTAGATGACCCCTGGAGGTCCAACCTGAATTGTTGATGCTATGATGAAGAACAGGGAAAGAGAAGAATTCAAATTATTGAGGTATGAGGAGTTCACTTGTCCTGGTTTGGTGAAAATAGATTCAACTTGCTGTTGTACAAGTCCTCTTTTTCTAAATTAATTTTTTAGAGATCATCATTTATTACCTTAAATGGTCATCCATTGTCCTAACACCAGGATGTTAAGCTAAGACTCTCCACAAATATGGTTTTCTTGAAAACTGTTGTACGTATTCAGAGTATAAGTCTGATCCAAAATATACATAAAATGTTTAAAGAACTCAGGGTTATTCATGCGTCATTCACGTGAGTGTTTCTGTGGCTAAAGTTTGCGTGACGCAAGTTTAGTACTGCAATAAGGGGTTTCATATATTAGTAGATCCAAAAACTGCAGCCGAGCTGCCTGTAAAGATTACTGGTTAATATTTTTTTTTTATTGTCCTATTTTATATACATTATTTCTTTATAAAAATAAAGCTTTTTGAAAGGTTTCACAAATGTGATAATGTAGTGAAACTCCCTGGTTTTGTTCATCTCTACTAGCATCACACTAGCAGTCATTTTCTACTAGTGATAGTTCAGACACTTTGTTATTTACAGAGTAGTAAGTAGTGATATATTCAGAGGGCACTGAAAAAAAATGCTTTTAAAACAATTCTACGTCAAGTACTTTTGACATTTAACTTCTATTACGTCCAGATGTAATGGAATGCAATTTTAGAAGGATAACTGTATTTTTAAAATTTATTTATAACTATTTTATTTTTGGAATATATGTTTTATTCATCAGTGAATTTTTCATTAGTCACAAATGAATTGGTACAATAGCATAGGCAGAACATTGGCTGGGTTGATACTATTTGCATATTGTAGATTTCATTTCTTTAATATTATGACAGAGGAAATGTTCCAAGAAATTTTGGCACATTTCCTACATTGCCAAATGCTGCAGTTGTATTTTAGTTCATGAACTGAGTTTGATTTCAAATATAATGTCCTCAGAGTTATGATGGGGAATTTAAATTCCTCATTAATTTGAAAGTTTTCACATTACCATGGCCAGGATACTGAAATTCAGCCGTTGGTTTTGAAGGAAAGTTCAGATTATATATAATGTGGTCACTTAAATCTGGTTTGTTTTTTTTTTTTTTTTAGCCTGTTTTATTTTACATTATTTTGAGAGTTTCTTAATAGAACATTTTGTACCTCCAAGAGGATGGTCCAAATTTGCTTTTCTGTATTTTCTTTTATATTCTAATTTGGTAGTCCTATAGATATAACATTATTATTGTTAATGTAATTGTATTTGTTCACATAGGAGTTTTAGTGCTCATACATGAACATCACCTCAGGAGAGCTGTGACTTTCTTCTCCTATTCCTCCCCTTCTCTCCCAGTACTACGTAGATAGTATGTTGTTTTAATATGCATGAAGGTTTTATATGACACCTCAGAAAAAAGCCCAGTTGCTTGATTTTTCTTTTTTTTTTTTAATTTTTTTTTTCTTTTGAATGCATACAGGCATCTTTGATGTGAGGTCTCAAGATTCCCCCAAAATCCAGCAGTTTTAAATAATGTGTTGAACATGGTTTAGTGGTCACTCTCCAGCTAGGAGGTAACAGCATTTTACTTTTTATACTCACTAATGTGAGGTCCTTGCAATAAGAAGAGAGAAAAATTTTGGGTACATTTTCAAGGTAAAAGATAAAATTATTTAATATTTCAAGTACCTTTGCATGCCAGAAACTTGTGACTATGTAGGGGAAAAATCAGGAAACACAGATAGTCAGTATAACTTTAGTTCTTGGAAAAATAATAAAGCAATTTGTAAGCACACCAAGGTAAAATGGATAAGTAACAGCCATCATCGATTTGTTAAGAACAAATTATGTCTGATCAATCTAATTTTTTTCTCACTATTGTGCGTGAGAGAGATTGTGACTGTAATGAGATTTTTTTTTAATATATTGTCTCATATCTTTTTGTAAACATAGTAGAGAAATCCGTTCTGCTTAGCAAGATTACTCTCATGTCCTTGTAAGTCTTAGGCTTCACTTGTCTTTTCAGATTAGTGTAAGGAAGTGAGTATTTTTGGATTATGCAGGTAGGGGTGTGAACCTGAGGACCGCTAAACACAGTTATGGAAGCATCCTGTGCTCAATAGCTGTGCTGATGTTCTGTGAAAAATTCACAATGTTAAATAGCCTTTAAAATATCTGATTTCATAGTTGAGCAGTTTCACAGTAGGCTGCACCATGAAGGAGCAGAAACATATGTTCAAGATCTTTTTAAAGTTTTTTTTCATACTGTGTATGTTACTGGTGAGCCTTTAATGAATGAAGAATTGAATTAAAGCACTTTAAGAATATAAAACACACTGCAAAGATGTAGTAGATATTGTTACTGAAATTGTGAAAATTAAAGATTGAGAGAAACATTTGCTTTCTGCTTTGGAATAACAACCTCTCATACAGGAAAATGATATGTGGTATGGATTTTGCCTCAATTAGACAAATAGAATTGCAGAAGATGTAATTTTCTACAGCCATGAGTTGGTTGAATCTTTGTTATGCTGCCTTTAGGAACTAAAATGCAATAAATATATACACAATAAAGGTATATACAAGGTTGCTGACTTACACCCATTGTACTCTATTATGCATAAGGGAGTCTTCTCCTCAAAGGACATCTTTTGCAATATGTAAAATAAGGTCCCCAAAAGTTGAATGTTTAATGTAAATAAACTGAATAATGGTAGGCAAAAATATATATAACTGTAAATACTGACTTCCAGAAAGGTGGAGCAGGGTCTCCAGCAAACACTGAAGCTGGATTTCTCAAGCCATGGGTCTAGGTTCTAACACAGCATGGTTACAGCATGGGAAGCAGCAAATTCTGCTCATAATAGTAAAACACACTAAATAAAGTTTGTACAGAAAGGGGCTAAGAATTGAATTCATTGTTTTAACGTACTGAATTGCATGAGCTATTTTGCCCCACATCATCTTCCACAGTGATGTGTTCCATCTCTCAGATGGATATTTTTCCTAATTTCTGAGGTTTTGAAAGATTTATGGTGCTAGAGGTTTCATAACGGTGTAGAGAATGTGCCTCAGCACTTCAGCCTTGCAGTCCTAATACCTAAAAGGGAAGTATTTGAAGGATGTATTCATATAAATGTTAGGGAAGTTCATTTTGCTGGGTTCATGTTTGTATGGCAGGCAGTCCGATTTAGATTCTGTGTATGTGCATAAATTTCAGTTGTAGCAATAGGGTTTCCTTGCTGTACTGTTTTGGTCCTCCCCTTTTGAGTATGTTATCTGCTGCTTCTTTGCTCCCATGCTCTTCTTTTTTACTTTCCAGCCTTTTTCTCATTTTCTGTGACATGGCAATAGAATGAAATTCATGTATGCATCTAATAACACTCTTCAGAGTGTTAGACTCTTCAGAACACCATTTACTGAGCTTCCAAAAAGAGACATTCAATTGAATTTCACTTGGGGGGTGAGAGAATAAGAAAGAGAGTTCTATTTCAAATATTAATTGGAGAGCCTGAACTTTTAAGATTAATGTATCCTGATTGCTCCTCAGACCAGTCAAAAAGCTAGCATGGTTAATATCTGCATCAAATGGGTTAAAATAGGAAAAGGAAAGGGATTAAAGAGTATAGAGGTGAACCCAGCATGGTTTCATGAAAGGCAGGTCCTGCTTGACTGATCTGATCTCCTTCTGTGACCAGGTGACCCACCTAGTGGATGAGGGAAAGGCTGTGGATGTGGTCTACCTGGACTTCAGTAAAGCCTTTGACACTGTCTCCCACAGCATTCTCCTAGAGAAGCTGGTGGCTCACGGCCTAGACAGGTGCACTCTTCGCTGGGTAAAAAACTGGTTGACGGCTGAGCCCAGAGAGTTGTGGTGAACGGAGTTAAATCCAGTTGGCACCCGGTCACGAGCGGTGTTCCCCAGGGCTCAGTACTGGGGCCGGTCCTGTTCAATATCTTTATCAACGATCTGGACAAGGGCATTGAGTGCTCCCTCAGTAAGTTTGCAGACGACACCAAGCTGGGCGGGAGTGTTGATCTGCTGGAGGGTAGGAAGGCTCTGCAGAAGGACCTGGACAGGCTGGATCGATGGGCCAAGGCCAACTGTATGAGATTCAACAAGGCCAAGTGCCGGGTCCAGCACTTGGGTCACAACAACCTCATGCAACGCCACAGGCTTGGGGAAGAGTGGCTGGAAAGCTGCCTGGTAGAAAAGGACCTGGGGGTGCTGGTTGACAGCCGGCCGAACATGAGCTGCCAGTGTGCCCAGGTGGCCAAGAAGGCCAACAGCATCCTGGCCTGTATCAGAAATAGTGTGGCCAGCAGGAGTAGGGAGGTGATCGTGCCCCTGTACTCAGCACTGGTGAGGCCGCACCTCGAATACTGTGTTCAGTTTTGGGCCCCTCACTACAAGAAGGACATTGAGGTGCTGGAGCGTGTCCAGAGAAGGGCAACGAAGCTGGTGAAGGATCTGGAGCACAAGTCTTATGAGGAGCGGCTGAGGGAACTGGGACTGTTTAGTCTGGAGAAGAGGAGACTGAAGGGAGACCTCATCGCTCTCTACAACTCTGTGAAAGGAGGTTGTAGTGAGGTGGGTGTTGGTCTCTTCTGCCAAGTAACAAGCAATAAGACGAGAGGAAATGGCCTCAAGTTGTGCCAAGGGAGGTTTAGATTGGATATTAGGAAAAATTTCTTTACAGAAAGAGTGGTCAGGCCTTGGAACAGGCTGCCCAGGGAAGTGGTTGAGTCACCATCCCTGGAAGTATTTAAAAGACGTGTAGATGAGGCCCTTAAGGACATGGTTTAGTAGGCATGGTGGTGTTGAGTTGATGGTTGGACTCGATGATCTTAGAGGTCGTTTCCAACCTTAATGATTCTATGATTCTATAAGATGCTCAAGTTGTTTGCATTAATTTTGTTTATTATTACACTGTAATGTAGAATTCGTAGAATTACACGGCAATCATGTCAGTGCTATGAGAGCTTTTGGATAAATAACAGACTCTAGAAGACAAGAAAATGGCAAACGCACTGCCCACTTCTATCATAAAACAGGGGGAGATGGACTAGGGAATTAGAGAATTTTAGTTTCTGGAGAAAATATCGAACAAATGATTGAATTAGTTGGAAGAAGCTGGGGATAAGATTGAAAGGTGGACTAATTAATAACAAATTATGTTAAATCAATCTTCTTTCTGTGGAAAAGGTAACAGATCTTGTAGTTAGTAGATTAAATGCATCTTGAATTTAGTGCACGTCTTTTTTGATTGTGTCTTACCTGGCTTTCTCATGTCTTAGGCTAGAGAGCACAATGGCAAGAAAAATGTATGCATTATAGCAAAAGCAGTTTTCAGAAGTCTTGTGGAAGTAAAGACATATTCTAGTAAAGTCATTTAAACAGTTAATGTTTGTCGGAAGGTTAGATGATGAGTTCCACTGGATCGCTTATGTATATGTCTAGTGCCATTTGGACGACACACTTTATGGAGAATAGTGACCGCTTGACGTGTCCTTTATAAAGCTGTTTGACAGGATTAGTACAGGTAAGCGGCAGTTTTGCTAATTTCTGGCTGCAGTACCATTGAAAACTTGTTGATTATACTCCCAGAGTGTTTATTAAACTAAGTACTAGTAGGAAACAAAATCCTTTGGGAGCAAAGTGCTATTAAACTGACTCGTGAACCTCCATGGGGAAATTCAGTATTTTCTCAAGTGCTGTGTATGCGAGTAAGATGCATGTGTATATGGCTTTTCTAAAGCCTGCAAATGATGCCTGGTAGTGGCGTACATGACAGCAATATCTTGTTGCTCCTATAATTGATGATTTTAATAGTTTCTTCCTTCCCTGTGAAGTCTTTTTTTTTTTCCTTCTGTAGCTGTTGGGGTACTGAAAGCTCCCATGGTGAGAGCAGGTCACTGTTGCATATGACTTGTAGAGAGAAACTCTGCTGCCCTTATGACTTTTTTCTCTTTTTGGGGAAGGAACTTCTGGACTAAATTAAGTCTTTCACTCAGTAGTGCCAGAGAGGCCCTTCAGATCTTGCATGGGTAATCAGTGGAGAATCTTTTTGAAAAGAACAAAAAACCCCTACAAAACCAGAGTTCACATAGAACAACACTCAAGCCTCTCTTACGCTCCCTGCAATCTGTTTTCCCTACCCCTGCTAGCTTGAAGAGCACGTGTGATGAAGTAAATTCTCTCTCTTCTCTTCTTTAAAATGAATAAATAAATAATTTGACAAGTCTTAGCTTCTTGACTGTGTAAGTTGAATTCAGCAGATGGGGAAAATGGAACTGATGATGAAATCAAATAAATTGGCTCCAAATCATGAAATAAGCATAAAAAAAGCTATATGAATGATTTTCAGTATTGTTCACCTAACAATAAGTATTTACATTCGTCACTAATGTTTTTAGCTCAAAGTATTTTCAGTTGTTTAAGAAAGCCTATCTTAAGACAACTCTCGCTTGCTGAAGATGTAGATTAATGAATATTTTAAGAAGCTTTTGTCATAGTATTTTACGAGTTTCTTTTTTACTTCAGTACTTTCTTCACTGTGCCTTAAAGCAGTAACTTTATTTAATGTAGATCTTTATATGTGATATGTAGAATATAAAGCACAGTTAAAATTGTGAAACTGAGCAAATGTATTTATCTTGGTCCATGCTGCTGCTCCAAAAATTATATTTCAGTGAATGTACATAAATATCATAAATTTGTTAGGATGAAAGGAAGCAGCGGACTGTGGAAAAGTCCTATAAATTAACCTAGCTGAATTCTGTTGCCTTCGAAAGTGACGACAATCCAATTGATATTAACCACAGGATCCTGTGGAGATTAGTGTACACAATTAAATGTTGGGAACAGTGTATCCATGGGAACAGCTATTGCTTTCATATGATGGTATGCAAATTATTTCCTACTTTCAAGATGAAGTTTAATTCCTACCTTCACAGAAAGATAAGTAAACAACTTAAGAGTTGTAATGTAGTTTGGGATGTGGTATTTCTGTACAGACAATATTTTGTTCTTGTTATTTTTATCCTACTGAAAAAAGACTATGGCTTCTCTGTAGGGAAACATTCAGCCATTAGATTTGTAGATTTAGTCCTGCATATCAACTGAACTGGGACCTCAGTGGAGCTCCTCTCCTTAGTGTGCAAAACCACTTGTTCTCTCCTTTCAGTAGGAAGCAGTTAGTGGTGCAGAGGCCCATGGGCAGGAGCAATTTCACATAGAAATTAGTGAGTTCAGTCTTGTATTTTCAGTAAATCAGAGTAGCCCCAGATACTTGAAATGCGTTAATATAAACATATTCACCTTTGACAACCTTGATATTTTTGAAACTAGGTTGAAATGCATAGCATATTTCATTTTCTGCTCAAATTTCAATCTCCACTTCTCACTTTATTTTAGGGAAGCAGACATTTAGCAGCAAAAATGAATTTAGGATCAGCGCGCTGAAGTTCCACTCTACAGAGTCAAATATTTTCCTTTGTGGAGGGTTCAGCCCGGAAGTTAAAGCTTGGGATATAAGGACTTCTAAGGTAATGGAAATCTTTTTTCACTTTCTCTTTTAGAATGTTTCCTAGGTTGGAATTACTAAGCTGCTAGAGGTACTGGTCTTTCGATGAAATGTTGTTCTGAAGTATTTTACATTTGTCATTGATTGTGTTGCCATTTGTTGATATGAACCTCTGTAATGTTTTTGAAGCACAAAGAGGAACATTGTACACACAAAAAAAGATTTTTTCAGTTTATGTAAATGTGAGTAACATATAGTTGAATTACATAAAGCCAATAGCTCACTTCAGGATTGTGAAAAAGGCTTATCCAAACTTTGTCTCTGCCTTTGATGTACCAAGAATAATAGATGAGAGATGTAAGCAGATGCATTTCAGGTATGAGGGCTCTAACAGGAGAGCGCTAAAATAGTTATGGGAGTTGCTCTATTAAGGAAATACAGTATTATTGTGCAATTAACAATCTAATTCCTGTGCTGCAGTTGTTCCTTTGGATTTGTCACTGATGTTTGAGAAAAGAATTTAATTGTGTAGGGTCTATACCACAGGCTTCCCTCACATGAATAAGTTCTTAAAAGAAAAACTTTAGTAAGTACATATCAAGACTGCCAAGTCTGAGGCTAATCTGAAAATAAATTTACTGTGAGTTTCAGAGTTACAGTGTCAGCATGAAAACCTTTGTAAAAAGTCTGATGGGATTTATTACATCTCTCATGCTTGTATGATGGCTAGTTTTCCTTGAGGATATGAAGAGATTCTCAAAGCACAGTTCTATGAAGGAAGATGATTCTAGTTTTAGATTGCCAAATTTGTAAATACAATGATAAAGAATACCTATGTAACTTCTTAAAAAGTTATGAGATTTTCCATAGTAACTCTTCCCTCCCTCCCCCTGCCTTGCACCGGTATACAGTATTCTGGTGTTGTCAATAAGTGATTCATGTTCTATAAGCTGTCTATGCAAAAGACAGTATTCTTTAGCATAGGCAACTTACAGAACATGAAAATATGTATCACATAAATAGGAAGTAGTACCAGTTCAAAGGGTGTTCCAGCTAATCCAGAGGTTTGTTCCAGAGGTTACACTGTAAATTTACTGTAGAAGAAAAACATTAATTTTTTTCTGGCAGCGGGCTGGAGAAGACAGACTAATAGAAGTCTTCTCTCCTGAACAGCAAGATCAGTGGTTTCATAGCATGCAAATGAAGTAGGGAATACAATTGTTCTTTCTTGAGATTCTCATAACAGTAGACCTTAATTGTGGGGAGGACATGCAATCTGTAAGTGAACACTTAGCTGTCCTTCTTAACATAGAGAAGCCATTGTATGTCGTGGCAGGCTGAACTTCCTTTAAAAAGTACTTCAGGAACTAAATGGGTATAATCTTCTGTAGGAGAAGATCAGGTTCGAGACTATCTAAGGAACCTGAAGGTGCACAAGTCCATGGGACCTGATGGGATCCATCCACGGGTCCTGAGGGAACTGGCGGATGAAGTTGCTAAGCCACTATCCATGGTATTTGAGAAGTCATGGCAGTCCGGTGAAGTTCCTGCTGACTGGAAAAGGGGAAACATAACCCCCATTTTTAAAAAGGGAAAAAAGGAAGACCTGGGGAACTACAGGCCAGTCAGTTTTTTCCTTGAAACTGGAGTGCCTTCTCTACTATCAATATTTGAGATTGCCTCCTACCATCTATGAAAGATTTCTAACCACATGCCTCCATAACTGTATCCAACAGCTACTGTTCCAGACAGGCACATATTTGCAACATGCCATTTTGGTCATTTGTTACTATAGAACAGAATCACTTATCATTTTCCAGCTGTAGAGACCGGGCACCTTAGATGCATGCAAGCTGGAAGTATTGCCATTTTTGGCATGAACATGTTCATCAATCACAGTTGATTTCAAATCTAGAGAAAAATCATCTTTACAGGATTCTCAGAGATAGTCACTCAAAGACATACACAGGCATAAAATCCGTCATAAAGAAACTACAGGGGGTGAAAGAAAGAATGTCTCTGGCTTTGTATACAACCAGACTATCATTTGACTTTGTGTATAACTACAATATCATGTACAGGAAAGCTTATTGCACCAAGTCAGAAAATCTCAGAAAGAATATTTTGTCACTGTCTGGCAAAATTGCAGAGGAAAACTGCAGATTTCAGTACTTTACCACTGCACAGTTATAAGAAACAATAGTTATGCTTGGGATCACCTTTGTGTAGGTTGCAGGGGATGACGTATAAGCTCTGTGTGTGTCTGCATGCAGAGCCAGTAATGAATGCTTTAGGTGACAACATCTATGATTCATTTCCAGAGGACAAACAGACACCGTAAAAGCCATTTATATCTGTGTAGAAGAGGAACATGAATACTTAACATTTTATTAATTTGACTATACATTCAGTCTAAAACAGCCCTCATGTTTTCTGCTAATTAGGGAGTATATTATATTTATGAGATTCAAACAGTATTTTATTGTATCTTTATGCTTTACTGCCCAGCTGTGGTTTTTTGCCTCCTTGCTTACTGATCTGGGTGTGGTGCCATTTTTCAAATGGGTGCAGTGAGGTATTTGTCTTTCCATGGGCCATTCCCCATCCACTTTTAATACTGTTGCCGAAGCAGACGGTACTCAAGATTGTTACATTATGAATTTTTTCTTTTTGACTGAGAGTGTTGCTATTGTGTGCAATATGTCACAATATCCTTTGATCCCATGACGTGATTTCTCAAAAGGCAGTGCGTTCTGTGGCCAGGGTGCTATATACAGCAAAAATGAGACTAGCAGAATAATGCATTTTTATCTCAATGACTATCTATGCACTCATTTTTGCAATGCTGAAGCTCCAGCCTTGCAACCTGCTTTAAAGAGCTGTTATCACTGAGGAATGCACACAGTGGTTGTCTCTGTACCTGCAGGACACTCCAGTGCTTAGAAAGGTTGTGTGTTACTCTATTTCTGTAAGCTGATGCTAATGAAGAGATAAGGGAAACATCCCACCGTATTACAAGGAAATGATTTACTTTCCGAGAGAATAAATAAGTGAATGAATGTGTATTCTGACAGGTAGAATAGGAAAGGTTTTAGGCTTGGTAAAACAAAACCCCCAGCCTGATTTTTTTGTACAGATCCTGTACTGGGTTCTCTCTGAAAGTTTTTAGAAGCTGTCACCTGCTTTGTTTATTAGGGAACAATTATATTAATGCAGAACTTCGTAAATTGGAAAACTAGCCGATTAAGTAGCATGCGAGAAATATTAATTTTAATAACATGTCTAATCACCTTATAAAGTGGAAGGCGTGGGTTTAGCCTGGTAACAGATATTGATCTTTTTTTTTTGTTGTTTGACATGTTTGCTCATCTGAAAACCATAATTTTGTATGTACTGTGATTGTCTAAAGCAGCAGTGTCGTTTACTCTCTCACTCTGAAACATTTCCAAAAGGGGGAGAGAGCTTCTATTACCCTTTGATTTTTTTTTTCCCCATCTGACGTAGCTGTAGCTCAGTGATGGGTGTAGACTGTTAGTCACCTACATTTGTATTGGTTTTAAAATTTGAAGAACTCTGTGTGTGTACTGAGTGAATGTGGAAGGTCATAACTGAGTGGAGAAGAGGGGAAAAATATCGAACTCCGATTTGATTGCTTATGACTACTTCTTGCAGAATGGCGAGTATCACCTATGCATCATTACTGCAAAATAACCTAGTTACATTTCAAACTTTCAGCCACAGAACAGTATGTTGGTTAGGCATGAATCAGCAATGTCTGCTTCTCCTTAGTTTGGGGCATTTCAATGGATTCTTCAGGTATTTCTGCTTTCAGCTTATATTGTTATCTTTATTCACAAGATAAAAACAGCATCCTTTCTGTCTTTTCCATCTTACACATTTAAGGCCATATTCGAGATTGGATAAAGTATCCTGGCCAGTATTTTGAAATTTGTTCTGTTCTAACAAGTGCCATTTGCTCTTAACTAAAATAGATGTCTGAGGCCTCTTGCCATTTCATTTCAGTTTTGATGCAAACAGTCTTAATATCTTTCAAGTGCTTTCATCCTAATTCATTACAAGATTTTCCTGTTTTTCTTGTTCTTTCAAGTGTGTTAACCTGTCATTCAGCTTGGAACCATGTGTGGTTGAACTAATGATTTTTTTTGTTCCCATCGTCATACTCCTGATAGCCTTTTCAGGCTTTGAAGCATAGTTTGTCAATAGAGTGAGCACCTTAAATCAAGAACTTGAATCTTGTAACTCATTACACATTGAAAACTCAATTTCAGCATTCGCTGGTAATTCAATTTCAGAGGTCATTCTTTAGGGTGTACTCCTGTGTTTTAACAGGCTATCCACTTGCACATCTTAAATTTAACTATGCGAGGCACAATGATAATTGTATATCAGGAAATGAGGGAATTTTTGATGGAAATTCAGACCAAAGCATTAAGCATCACAGAGGTAGAATATTGTCCGATTACATATGCAGTGGTTGAAATGGGCTGCTTTATGCCTGTGTGCCACATTGGTGCTTCCTGCTGATGGAAAATGACATAGAATAGCTGATAGTGGTATTTTTCCAAATTCGTACTTCTGAAATCTCACTTTGATTTTGATGAGCAACTAATTTTTAGCAGGAACATAAATTACTAACATTTATTCATATATTGAATGTGGTATAAAAATTGGATTTCTAAGTCCTAGAGAAAATGTATGAAGATAGGTTTGAGGCAACCTTCCAGCTACTAAAACATTGAGAAATGTACAGTAGGTCATTAATCAGAAAGGCAGATATCAAAAAAAAAAAAAAAAGGAGGAATGTTGAAAGACATTTATTGCGATCCCTGCTCTGTTGAGCAAATAGGCAAAATGATTTCAAATGTAGCATTGGGTATTGAGCAAGATAAAGAATGAAAGAACTATAAGGGAGTTAAAATCTTCAAGATAAAGCTAAGCAATATGCTTCAGAGAAATGAACGGATGGAACAGCTTGTTAACTGCTCAGTGAAATGTAAAGTATATAGGCATCTCAAAATTACAGAGACAAGTAATCAAAGCCTGAAAAAAAAAAGAATAAAAGAGGCAGTTGAATAGCATGTAGAGATTTATTATAGTGGTATTTCTTTCTGTTTGTGTTAAACCCAGTTTTGTCTCTCTGGCAAAGAGATTATTCTGGAGATCTTATATTGCTGTATAACAGATTGATTAAATTTATGAAACATTTGGAGAATGTTTATAGAGACTTTATGAAAAGACCAGAAAACTTGGAAGTGAGCTGCTACGTTTAAAAAAAAAAAAAAAAATCTCTGCAGGGTTGACCAAAGAGAGAGCATCATATTGAACAGCCCCCATGGGATCTTTGGACCTCAGAGCTGAACCTCGAAAAACACTGTAAAATGCCCTGTAAAAAGAATTGTGCAATAACACTGAGACGTTAAAGTAGTTATGTATTTTAGAAGTATTTCCTCTCTCTGAGCTGTGGAAGAATTTCTTAAGATGTTCAGCACAAGCCAGTTGAATTACACAGTCACTTCCATTTTGGCTGATCTACATTAGCTTTTCAGACAGGACATAATATATATTCCAACCACTTATTTTACCTGAAATTTTAATATTCCTTGAAATCCCAAAGAGAACAAAGGGTTGAGACTTGTATCCTTTAGCTCAACATTAAGGACTTTATTGTGTTCACAAAAGAAAATATAACTACAGATAATTTTTTTCTTTTTAATTTGCGTTTCTAAGCTTACAGAGATGTGATATCAAAACAAGACTATAGCTGTAACTGTCTTGGACTGATAATACTTTTAAAGGAGTTAAAGTTCCTTATATCATGAGTGAATTGTCAAACTGAATTGAAAGATTCTTTACACGTGTCAGCAAGGTTTGCATAGTGTAAAGCAGGGATGCTATTAGCTCTGCTGAAAGGACATACAGCACTCAAGAACTTGTATCTGAATATATTAATTTAAATTTTCTACATGTATCCATATAACTATTTTTGAGTTTTGCATATTTTACCTTTTATTTACATTCTGATTTGATCAATGAAACTCTCAACATGTTGTAAGCATTCAGGAACTGTTTCTTTATCATGTGCATACAGAAATGCAAGGAACTCCAAAGGTAGAGAGATCACTAACATTTTTTTGGACTGTGTTAAAAATAGAGGAATAATTTATTCAGCTGTTGGATGTGCTCTGTTTTTGATCTCTTGTCTGTTGATGTTCATATGTTCTGTCTCATAAACCACTGAGGCCCGTTGGAGCTTTGGCAAGAGCTATCCGCTATAGCTGTCGGAACAGCAAGTCCTGACGAAGCACCATGCAGTAATCTGGAGAGGGAATAAGTGGAAGGCGACAGGGCTGTGGCTCTGATCTTTAAGCAATATTTGAAGCTCTTAGACCTCCATAAATGCAAATCCACTGCTTATGTTAAACAAGGAGGGAAAGAGAGGAAGGGCATCATGCGGTGAAGACCCAATAGTTTGACCTGACACAGCCACAGAACAGACTTTGAAAGAAAGATTAGTTACAAATACAGGAATAAATGAAATTATAAAAAAAAAAAAATTATAGGAGTTAAGCGAAGGTTGATTGTGTGAAGCTTACTTGATGTCACTTTATGAGTTTGGACTTTGATAGAGCAATTAGAGAAGCTGGAGAAGGCAGGGACTAACCTAGGTATTGTAAAATGAGAAAACTAGCTAAAGGGGAGATCTCAAGAAAGGAAACTGACTGGGAGGAATTTAGTGAAGTGGTTCAGGCACGGCTCCAAATGGAGACAGCATTTATTATTTTATTTTTGAAAAATGTTTGTTATAGAAAGTATTGTGCTAGCTGTCGTGGTTTAACCCCAGCCGGCCACTGAGCACCATGCAGCCACTTGCTCACCCCGCCCCGGGTGGGATGGGGGAGAGAATCTGAAGGGTAAAAGTGAGAAAACTCATGGGTTGAGATAAAGACAGTTTAATAGGGAAAGCGAAAGCCGCACGTGCAAGCAAAGCAAACCAAGGAATTAATTCACTACTTCCCATCGGCAGGCAGGTGTTCAGCCATCTCCAGGAAAGCAGGGCTCCATCACGCGTAACGATTACTTGGGAAGACAAACGCCATCACTCTGAACGTCCCCCGCTCCTTCTTCGTCCAGCCTTATATGTTGAGCGTGATGTCACAAGGTATGGAATAGCCCATTGGCCAGCTGGGCCAGCTGTCCCGGCCACACTCCCTCCCAGCCCCCCACGCACCTGGCAGGGCACGGGAAGATGAAAAGTCCTTGACGAGCGTAAACATTACTTAGCAACAACTAAAACATCAGTGTGTTATCAACGTTATTCTCATACTACATCCAAAACACAGCGGTATACCAGTTAATAGGAAGAAAATCAACTCCATCCCAGCTGAAACCAGGATATTAGCACAATCAATAAAAAAAAAAGGAATATAATATCATGCAGGAAAAATAGCAATAAATTACTAGAAATGGGAAGAGTACAAATGAATACAAAGGTCCAGCCTTTTGGGATTAATAACAAAATTTTGTCAGGACATAAGGAAGGTTTCAAAAAAGATGAATACAAAGTTAATCTGTTGGAGTGATAGGCAAATCTAAGAAAAACTTAGATTTGAAGATTTACACAAAATTCCCATTTTTAAAATTGCGGTCTTACAAGTTATAGAACAAATTAACTAGAAAAATGGTGGAAGTAGTTAATTTGAGCTTTTAAAATTAGCCTAGAAATGCAGTGCAGAATTTTTATTTTTAACAGAGGCCAAGGCAGAGTAACAACAGGGTACTTTTTTCCCCATCTTGGTTTATTACTCTGGATTGAACATTGTTTAGCTACAAAATTGCAACTGTCATCTATATCTTTATGCTTAAAAAAAAAAAAATAAAAGAGATGCTCCTTATGTTGTTGAGCTATTTCTCCATATTTGAGTTTATAAAGAAATAAGCCTAAGTCATTAAAGCACAGTTAAAAAAATTAATAAATTTAGAGTGTGAGTGCAAGTGCAGTGCATTTGTTTCCTTGGAAACATTCTATTGCAATTTCTTTCAGATGAGATGCAGTTATTTTAAGTAGCATGTATTTAGGAGACCTAATGAATTTGTCTCTGGATAGCATATAAATATGAAAAAAGGCTGTGGAAATTGGTGGAGCTACTTGCACTTCTGGTTTCTATAGAAACAGCCAATACATTGTCATGTACTGGTGCTATTAGGAATAACAATGTAATTAAAATAAGATGATTTATTCAGCGCTTTAGAAAACTGAAGTTATTCTTCTTACAGTCAGAGAAATCCTTACTGAATCTGTGGACAAAAAGTTCAAAGAAATACGGTGGCGGTACATTTGTACTTGTGTAATGGCATTTGTTCTTAAATGTTAACATTCAGGGGTCCTCTCTGAGTGTGAAGGCACATTTTATGTGGCTGTATCACACACATGAGCAGTCCTGCTGTGTTTATTTGGAAACCTCATATGGTGATATCGCAGATGAGAATCATAGACCTGTGTGTGCGTACAATCTCTCCTGGAGCAACTGCTCCTGGAGAGACTGAAATGGGCCAGGAACAAAACATGCCTCCTTCTGGAGCGTGAGTATTCGAGTGAGAAGCCATCGGGGGATAGCCGTTCCGGTTTCAGCCCATTTCTAGACAAATTTTACACCCCCAGCAGCGACCATATGCTTTTAAAAAACAAGAATATGAAAGCACAGCAAACTACTTTATCACAGTTCCCGGCAATGGTTACCCAGGCCTTTCTAACTTACAGTTTGGGGACTTGCTGCATCACAGATAGCGTCTTTGTTTTTCATGGCACACTCTGAGTTTTCACACTGTGGAATTGGTTGTTCTTGATTTTTTTACATCTGCAACATCCTGTAGCAAGGAATTCAACTTAAATATGTATTGTGTGAAGAAGCATCTCATTCTGTGTGTTTTGAAGCTGCCTTCTGCTAGTTTGGAGTCTAGATTCTTATAATGGAAGAAACCATTCACCTTCTCCATGCCACTCAGACTTTATTTCTGATTCTTTCAAATTCCCCTCGGTCATCTCATTTCTGTACTGAAAAGTCCTTGATTATTGCTCCTCATAGAAAAGCTGTTCTGTATCTCAGATGTTCCTTGTCTGTTCCCTATATACAGATTTTACTTCTTATGCTATTTAAGATGGGGAGATAATTTTAAATAAAAAATCTGATGGGAAAATATATATTTTTTTCTAATAAATAGTTGACACTTTCCATTATGAGATTCTTCTGCCTTCTCAAGCAATCTGAAAGTGACTTTAAAAAAAACAGTGTACATTGTTCATACCTAAAGTCTTATAGATCAATACCAGATGAAGCTCAACCACTTCTTTGTTTTAATCAGTCTCCCTTTCCTTTTAATTATTCTCAAGACCCCTTGATAATCTTGAGCTGTCTGAAAACAGAGCGGTTACAAACAGGAAAAAACGTAAATAGAAAAGCAAAATAATTTTTTTCAATTACATAAAGAGAAATACAGCAGTCATGTTAAAAGGCTTTAAAAGAACATAAGACTGTAGTATGCTTGATCTTCTTGTCTATGACACTGTCATGTGTTTTGATTAAAATTGCCATTATAGTTTTCGGATGGAGATCAGAACATAAATTGGATTTTCATGTGATTGTGGTTTTGTTGTGAACATGTAGCTAAAAAGCAAATAGTAGTCATCTGCCTCAACACCTTACTCTCTAGACTAGATCAACACAGTAGATAAAAAAGCTTCTATTTTGTGCAAAATAAGCTTTCTTTTAAGTTAAAATGCACTTTTTATTACTAGTAATGGTGTAGTACTGTTTCACAGAGGAGACTTAAATCAGTTCCCCCATTGCATTAATTACCCAACATGCCAGTAGGAAGAGGCATTTTCATGCCAAAGCACTCCATCTAAAAAGGTAGGACAAGAAGTGGAAGAAAAAATACGGCTATTTTTACAGGTTGGAAGCCATGGTGCTGACTGATTAAGGAATTTTTCCATGACCATCCAGATTGCCTGCAGTCCTGTTAGATTTGTTTTGAGACCTCATCTCCTGATGCTCAGGGCAATGACTATAAAAGCACGTTTCTTTCTCATCACTTGCATAAAGCTTGAGAGGATTTTAGGAAAGTGCAGTGCACATAGGTTACAGGTGACCAGCACAGAGCTGGGGCGAGCAGCCGCTTCTTAATTGCTTGTGTGGAGGCTTTGAGCTTTCTTGATAAACAAAATACCAGGCATTGCATGTGCTTTATGCAGAGAAGTATTATAGAACACCCATCTGAAATATATACCTTGAACTCAGCGTCACAACATGCTTTTCAAATCACCAGAACCATCAGAATCTGTTTGAAACTTACTTAATTTGCTTAAATTACCTTTCCTGTCGAATGCCTGCAGCCATGCACCCTTGCGTTAGTGAAGAAGCTTTATTATTATGTTGGATTGTGTTGACATCAGAAACTATTAGGCCTTCCTTTGAAATTATTTTTTTTATGTCCAGAAAATGCTTAGATTGAAGAAGTGGACTGTGGTTTTCCAATGCTTATGGGTGATAAATCTGCAAATAGAAAAAGAGCAGAAGCTGTTATTAACAAACTAAAGCCAGCAGGGTAGGAAAACTGGTGCTTTCCCCAGGCAAGTTCCTCAGGCATGTCATGAATTAATTGCCTAAGGTAGAACAAAGCAGGTTTAATTATGAGTACTTTTCTGGGCAGGGGTGTTGCAATTAGTTATTTTTGAAAGCTATCTTTATGAGGGAATTTAAATACTATGTATGTATCAAGTTCCCAGTTGCTATTCAAAGTGTTAATTCATTGTTCTCTGAGTCAGTTCTTACTATGTGGTTTGACAATTGAACAGCATCGTTTTTCTGAGGTATGTATCAAACGTATAGAAAAAGATAGTCTTTTGTACTAATTTTTATAAAGACAGTTTCCTGTTGCAGAGCTAAGATACACAGGTAATTTGATTAGATATCCTATTAAATAACAGACAAGTAAATATATTTAATGATTAGCAGTGAAAATGTTTAAATTGATAGTGGCAGTTTATGTAAGAGCCCAACAGGATTTCAGCAAAAATTAAAAGCATGTGCACATTACCAACTTCACAATCTCTTCTTTTTCCTTACAGAGAGATGTCTGTGGCTCTAAAAACTGTTAAAAACAAGTCCCAAACCTAAGCCCTAACCCCTTAACAGTGCTGGACACAGTGTATGTATGTATACATACCTACATACATTTCACAAGTTTTTTTTAGAAGATGAAGTATGTCAGAGTTTTTAATCTTTAAAATAAGAAAATATTAAAAAATCACTACCGTGAATCACCGTTTGGCACTTTATTATCATTTATTGCTCTGTATCATTGTTCTTCATTTCCCAGCACTAGTTGGCCTTTGTTTCTGCCTCCCTGTCCCCGTTTCTACACATTTGCGCTGCTCTGTGCTCTGATCTTGCCAACTCTCCAGTTGGGACTTGTCACTTCCGTGAGGGTGCCTGCTGCTAAGTAGCTGCCTCCTTCAGTCTGTCAGGGCGGTAGAGCCTTTTGTGTCCCCTCCTCTCAATTTAACTTTATTTCAGTTGTCCTGCGGTTCCTACAGCTGTCAGGTTTCTGTGTGGTTTTCCATTTCTCATTCTAGGCAGCTATTACATTTCGTGGAGGTTTTTTTTAGTTTTTTTTTTTTTATTATTTTTGCTCCTACAAAATAGCTTTATTTTGTACTTTACTAATGAACTATGGACTTCCTTTTATAACTCTGTGAAGAAATAGCTATGCATGGTGATTTCTCCATAGAGAAAGTGGAGGCTATAAATATGCAGATATCACTTTTGGCTTTACAAAGTTTAATTGCTTTGTATATTATGCAGATTCCTCGGCTGAAAAATCTGATGAGAGCAAGTAACACATTTGTATATTCACTATCTTAAAAATGCAGGCAGATTGCTGAAAAGCATGCCATTTTTTTGAGTCTGCAGGTTTACATCTTGTTGATGTTATTACAGGTTGTGTAGGGTGCTTGCATGATTGAGGTTCTTCACTGAATGCAAACATTGCATTTCTAAACTCTGTATTTCACAGAGCCTGTGAAAAGCAATTGGAGCAGCTGCTGCCGCCATCCTTCTACATCCCGAGATCACAGAAAGCAGAGCTGGAAGGGACCTCAGGAGGATCTAGTATATTGCTACCCTAAAGCAGGATCAGCTAGTTCTGAACATTTCTCATGTAGTGTTTGATATTTGAAATGATTTTTCTTTTATTGATTAAAGTATAAAACAGAGGTATAATCCAGGATATTTCACTGCAACACCTGAAAATTATTTTTTTAAAAATGTATGTGCTTACAGCATCTGTAAAAGGTCTGTGCCCTGAAGTCAGTAGTCACGTGCTATGTTACGGGTATAAGGTAGGCACTGAAATGCCTCACAAAGTGTAATACTTCAAGCACTCTCTCTGCTCTGTTGGTTTTTCTAGTGACGTTAGAAGAAGGACTAACCTCTGAACACCCTGTTGGAAGTGCAGGCTGCTATGTTTTAGCTATCTCGGAGAAAGGGAGATTTAGATATTAATAACTAGGAGTCTTCCAGTGTCCTAGTTTTAAGGATCACCATATTCAGAGAGATGGATTGCTTTGATCTGGCCACTTGCCTTGAAGTTTCTCTTCACTGGAGGCAAATCAGAGAAAAAGAAAGCAAAAGTATTGATTTGCAAAATTCAAAGTAGGCAACATAGATGCAGAATTTTATGAAGAAAGGTGGAAAGAAAGGAAATTCAAATTGTTCATATATTCCTTAGAATAGTTCAAAATCTCTCTTACTTTTTAAGATCCAACTCACAGGCTTTTAAAATATTCAGAATCCTGTGTCTGAGGACCCATTTCTGCATGGATCCAACCCACTTTGGTATAAGGCCTGAAAGAGGATCTAGATTTGGGAACTCTGGTGATTTTGATTTGGGAAGAAGATTTGGGAACTTTGGTATTTCCTTTTACATTACAAACTTCTTTAGCAATTGTTCATATGCATTAATTATGTGATGGGAACTAGTGGATGAGCCACATTATATACTCTTGAGCACAGATGTGCTTTGAAGTATTGATGACTCTTTCTTTCCCTGCTGCCCTGCATTGTCAGCAGAGTGACAGAAAAAGCCTCTGCTTCAGCAGAAGCAGCAGAGACTGCTTCTTGCCAGGACAGTCAGTAGGCAGATGAGTTGGGAGGTGTGGGATTGAATCCCCGTAGACCAAGGCAGGATCCT
Organism: Calonectris borealis; assembly: GCF_964195595.1. Taxonomy (NCBI): domain Eukaryota; kingdom Metazoa; phylum Chordata; class Aves; order Procellariiformes; family Procellariidae; genus Calonectris; species Calonectris borealis. The sequence continues at coordinate 14,011,538 of NC_134316.1, read as the reverse complement.
GGCTGAGTCCTTAAAGCACTGAACTGTTTGACAGCAGTGCTCCTGTCCCCTCCATCCCTCCCTCTCTGGCAGCACTTTAAAAGAGCAAACTCTGCTTGGGTTTCTTTTTCAGGAGAGGGTGTCAGACCGAGTCTTTAATGGGATTGAGGTATCTTCTGCAGGGTGAATGGTGTACCCTTCTGCTGAGCGTGTCCACGTTGACCAGTTTCTGACTGAGCATGCAAGCTTTGCTGCCTTGCCGTACGGTCCTGACACCGAGGTCTCACCACTTGCAAGTTAAGCAATGACACACAGCAGCATGGGACTGGGAGAGCCTTGAATCATCAAGTTTACTCATCCCCAGTCATAAAGAGTGAGTTATAATTAAGTCCGGAATGATCAACAAGAATATTCATTTCCTGCCGTGTCCTTTTCATACCTGTAAGTCCCAAATCCCCACTAACCTAATTACTTTCCTTTCCCTGGCTCTGTAACTAGCTGAAGATTTTGAGAACAAAAAGACCAAAAACTTACACTTCTGAAGTTTCCTAGAAGGAGGAAGGCGAGATCCTCAGACGGATCTTCAGAGTGCTCTGACTTCAATCATAGAATCATAGAAACATAGAATACTGGGTTGGAAGGGACCTCAAGGATCATCTGGTCCAACCTTTCATGACAAAAGCATGGTCTAGTCAAGATGGCAGCACCCTGTCCAGCCTTGGCAATGCCCTTGTAGTTCTCAATGGGTATTCATCTGTTTTTTCATCTCTGGTATGCTTCTCTTTTGGTTTTGAGCAGACTTGGAAGCTCGCACTTAAGCCAAGGGGGTCTCTTGCTCTGCCTACTTCCCTTACCTTTAAAGGGGATGAACTGTTTTTGTGCTTCCAGGAGAGCATTCCTGAAAAACTCCCAGCACTCGCTAGCTCCTTTATCCTCCATGGAAGCTTGCCATGGAGTTCCTCCCAATTGAGCTCTGAGCAAGCTGAAGTTTGCTCTTTTAAAATCTAAAACCCTTGTCTTAGTACTAACCTTCAGTATGCTCAGCAAGATCCCAAACTCCACAATATTGTGATCACTGCAGCCAAGGCTGTCACTTGGTGATATATTACAAAGCAGGTTTTCTTGGTTTGCCAGTAGCAAGTCCAGCAGTGCCTCATTCCTGGTTGGCACATCTAATTTGTATGAGGAAGCAGTCCTCTGCGTGTTCCAGGAACTTGATGGATGACATGTGAGCTGCTGTGTTGTTCTTCCAACAATTGTCTGGGTAGTTGAAGTCACCCATAAGAACCAGGTTCTGTTGACCTGAAGCTTACTTAAGCGACCCAAATACTGCTTCATTTGCCTTATCGTCTTGGTTTGGACGTTGGTAGCAGATGCCTACTGTAAGATCCTCCTTGGAGACGACCCCTCTGATAATGACCCAGAGGCATTTGACAGGGCTTCCACAATCACTGTAGTTGACTTCCATACATTCAAGGTTCTCCTTAACATAGAGCGTGACTCCTCCTCTTCTTCCCTGCCTATCTTTATGAAACAGCCTGTAGCCATCCATCGCAATCCTCCAATCATGTGAGTTGTCCCACCATGTTTCATAGTTATTCCTATGATATTCTAACTTTCTGACTGGGTGCGGAGCTCCAGTTCCTCCTGTTTGTTCCCCAGGCTTGGTTCCCCAGGCGTGCATTGGTATACATATGCTTGAGGTGTTTGGTCTTCTGGTTCTCATCTTGGGAGGCAGCTAAGGAACATTTGTCACTGCTCTGGTTGGCCTGGTTTATCCCCCAGTTGGTTGCAGTGGCATAGCACTGCCACTTTGGACCCTGCCCCCGAGTCCTTCAGTTTAAAGCCTGTCTCACCAAGTTGGCCAGCCTGCTGCCAGAGATTCCCTTGCCTCTTCTAGGGAATCTAGAAGAGTTCATAAAATAGAAGGGAGTTTGTGTAGACCCAGCTTCACAACATTGCGTGTCTAAAGCTCTTTCTGGATCTAACTCTAATTCCTTGGGAATTTATAACAGAATCTTATGTGTATATATAAATATAATGTATAAATTGTACAAACTGATGCATTCTTTTATCTCATTTAATTTTCCTGTGTGTGGACTCTTTACATACATTAAAAAGCTATTTAATACACTAGTACTTCAACATTTAAAAGTGATTTATTTTTTCACATTTTAAAATAATATGTAAATTGTTGGAGATAGTTATTAATACAAAAAGAGAAAACATAGGTTATCATGTTCTTCTAATCTGTCAAAAAATAACAAACTTTTTTATCCACTAGGTGTTAAGAGTGTACAAAGCTGCAGTACAACAGACATTGGATATACTCTTTCTCCCTGAAGGAAGAGAATTTCTTACAAGCACAGATGCAGTAAGCCGGGACTCAGCTGATCGTACTATTATTGCGTGGGACTTCCAAAGTGCTGCGAAAATCTCCAATCAGATTTTTCATGTAAGATCAACAACTAGTATTGTTTGGATCATGATTTAGTATTTCATGCTTGTCAGTGTTGTAAAAAAAGCTTTTGGTTTTCTGTGAGATCATTGTGTGATGTATAAAATGCTCTTAATGTAAATTGAGGGCTTGCTTTATTTTTATATTTTAAAAACACTTACTTATTCTTAAAAAATGACCTTAAAGACTGATAGGTCTCCTTGTATTAAAAATATTTATATTTCAGTGCTAATTTACTGACATCTAAGCTATATTTAGGCAAGGCCACTGCAGTGTCATTCTAGCTTGCCAATGGTGTATGGCAGTAGTTGCTATAGTGCCACGTTTCTTTTCCCACACTTTTTCATACATTTTTCATCAGCTGCAATGAGGGCTATTGACAAATAGAGTTTAATATTCACATAGTAATAGCAACCTGATACATGCATATAGATATAAATACAGCATAATCACAGAGACAAAATTTACTTTTATCACTGCAGGTGCAGTATTTCTCTCAGTAATCTATCCAGGCAAGATATTTAATGGACTAAATTGTCTAGAAAGGCTGACAGCTTCAAAGAGATTACCAAGGAAGTTAATAGATAATTCCAGCTCCCTGGCTCTTTTTTGAAAACCCAAGTCTAATATCCTATGTAATATAATATGATTGGATTGTATATAGATACTTTTTGGCTGAAATGAACAGTTCTCTACTGACAAGAACATGTAGTTGATGATCTAATGGGATTGTTTCATGTTTAATTTCCACAGTTATGTCTTTGTCCAATATTGGATCTATCAACATCTTGGATAGGCAATAGGAAAAAAAAAAGAACAGCTATGAATATATAAAGTACAGACCAGTCAAGTTCACTATCAAGGAGTAAAAAACAAACAACAACTTTTTTCTCCTTAACCCCCACCAAACAAAGCAACAAAAAACTCCCCACAGCCTACTTCCTCATGACTACAGCATCTCTGAAATGGACTGTTTTCCCCCTTTTCTGCACTGTGAATAAACAAAACTTGGTGGTGATTTTGGAAACTCTGCTTCGCTTTTCTGAATTTCACCTTTGAACCCTTCAAGGTGGGAGAGAATCCCTGAGCTCTCCAAACAGATTAGATCCCAACAGGACTTGATCTATTGCCTGTCTGCATTAACAAATGAATAGTTAAGAGCTCTAAAATAACTCATTACTAGTAGTATACCCAGCATAACAGCACAGTGCTCCTGCAGGTTGCGTGTGCTTTCTGATCCCTAACTGTTAGACCTAGTTTCTCCCCAGAAGCATGCAGTGCTCTGCCACGGAGCACACTCCTAACCAGGCACACTGCTTAACCCTGTTATGGTTTCTGTGCCCAGTACCTTACAACACCCAGAACTTCCTTCCCAGTTCATCACTTCCAAACCACACAACAAAACCCATCTGATGGTTTAGCCCATGGTGTCCAGTGGTCACTGTCAGCCTGGTGTCCCTCACATGCAGATGCATCCTAGAGCCAAAACTCTCTTAATTTGTATTCATGGCATCAAAATTCAGCACTGTGTCTTTAGGTTAGGCTGAAACTAGAAGAGGTTTGGACCTGGTGGAAACCTTGCGAGAGCAGTTGATTTCTGATGCAGTCACCATGCAGAGTTTTGAAAGTAATCTTAATTCAGTCTTAAATAGGAACACTAGAGTAGAGCCAAGTGTTATTAATTTTTGCAGATATTTATGAATTTACAGTCAGCAGCAGTCTACATGGCAAAGCACTGTCATAAGGAACTTCTGACTTAGTAGGCTAATAACGATCCCTTTTTTTTTCTTTTTTCTTTTTTTATAAGAGTGGGGTGGGGAGAGGTGTCTGTTTAAATGGGATGATTTCTATTCCTGTCAGTGTGGCCAGAACTGAGAGGATGGAGGATTTGAGAACTGTACAAAGTAGCATGGAAGGCACAGTATGGCTATGGAGGAAAGGATATGGGAGAAGAGGATTCACTTTCACATTCAAACTTCAGTTTTCCTTGGGCAGGAAGAGATAATTGAGTACCATCAGGTTGGAGTTACCTTTCTGCGGCTGTTCTGCAGTATAATTTGGTTCAGAGGGAGATGGGATTTTGGTCAGTATCTAGGAAATCGGGGTAGGGATTTGACTTAATATTTGTCTTGGTGTAAGACTTTCAGTGGATTGTAATGAGTTAAGAATCTTTATATAATGTATACTATGGAGATGACTTATGTATATCTTGCCTTTTATGGTCTTTCAAATATGTCAAAAGATAACCTGAATCATTTGAAGAAATCTTTTGTTTACAAGGTACAACAAAACTTTCTTTAAAATTATTTTCAGGAGCGTTACACTTGCCCAAGTCTGACTCTGCACCCAAAAGAGTCTATGTTTGTTGCTCAGACGAATGGGAACTACATGGCTTTGTTCTCTGCCCAGCGACCTTACCGAATCAACAAAAAGAAAAGATACGAAGGACATAAGGTATCCTTCTTCAACGGGAACTTAGTATCCAAGTCTAGAAGGAATATAGATAGCAAAGTACCTGTGCTTTTTAATATGTCTGCTAATAGTGTTTGATTATAAATCAGTGATAGATATTAATTGACTCCATTTGCTTTCCCATGTGCCAGTCTATTTTGAATCATATGCACTCTGAAGAAAATAGGTATTAGAAGACTTTATGAATACTTAATAGCTTGATTAAATAAGTTTGTGTTATAGCTGTGTCTTAATAAACACCTGGAGAAGTCCTTAGTGTATATTTATTTAAAGATACAATTTTTTTCTCGTACTATATTCATTTTCAGTATATCACAATGAACTTCTCTAATCAGCATCAGGAGTTACACTGTTACTGATTTTCACAGGTGGAAGGATTTGCAGTGGGCTGTGAATTTTCTCCAGATGGAACACTTTTGATGACGGGAAGTTCAGATGGCAAAGTATTTTTCTACAACTATCATACTGCTAGGATTATTCGCACTTTGTCGGCACATAAAGAAGCTTGTGTGAGTGCAATATTTCACCCAGTCTTGCCATCGCTCCTTGCAACATGTGATTGGGCTGGAGAAATCAAGATCTGGCAATAACAAGCAGAGCTACTTTTCAGGATGTCTCCTGTTAGTCTGTCAAAGGCGTAGGAAATAAACCATGGTATACAATGTGAAATTTTGTTGTGATGTGTTGTAAGCTGGAGAGACTGTTGTCTTTTCTTCTATGACCCCTAAGTGTATGCTTTCATAATGCAGTTAAGATGGTCTTGTGGTTAGCTGCTGAGCAAAGAAGTGGTCTTACTCTGTCCCTCAGCCCTGGTGACAAATTTCTGCCCCTTTTGTGTCAATCTTCTGGTGCTCATCTAGCCCTACCCTGGTTTGAGCAGCTAAACTTAAGAAAATTATTGCTCTTTTTATGTAGTTTTTCAATGCAGCTTTCTTAAACCAGGTTTTAACATAGAATTATAGAATCATTTAGGTTGGAAAAGACCTTTAAGATCATCAAGTCCAACCATAAACCTACACTGACAAGTCCACCACTAAACCATGTCCCTAAGTGCCACATCTACATGTCTGTTAAATACCTCCAGGGATGGTGACTCAACCACTTCCCTGGGCAGCCTGTTCCAGTGCTTGACAACTCTTTCAGTAAAGAAATTTTTCCTAATGTCCCATCTAAACCTCCCCTGGTGCAACTTGAGGCGTTTCCTCTTGTCCTCACCAAAAGCTGGTGAGGACATATTATTTAACAGAGGATGACGTTCAGATCAATTAATGCCTATTTGATCTTCCTGGGATTTTTTTTTCACTAGTTTAAACTAGTTTTCACTAGTTTAGCTCCCTGACCTGGTCACTGAAGGGTTAGGCAAGCAATAGTGTAGTTCAAGGCAAAACAGCTTCTGTGCACAAGAAAGGGGAAAATTGCAGGGCAGGTGGGACTGCTTCTTTTGGAAATGGGTAGCTGTTACCAGCTCAACTTATTGTAAAATGCCTTCTGAAAGTTCCAGGGAAAGGTGTGCCAGATAACTTGAAGGTAATTTTGAAGTCAATAAATTTGTGTTCTTGAAATCCTGATGTTTAAACTTGAGTTTTAAACTTACATTTATGACTGTACATAAACAAAGCAAAACTGTGTAAATATTTTTAATGAAAAAATAAACATCTTTTTTTTATACATGGTGTCTATATTTCACTATTTTACTCCTGCTATTCTTGACAAGTTAGTACTTAAGGCTATCATGGAATTGATACTTGGGGGGGGAAAACAATTAATGTGCTACCCTAATTTATTGTGAATACACATGCATTTCTCCATACTTCTTGATGTCACTTAGACACAGAAAATTGTCATCATGCTATTCAGTGCAGGGGATGTTCTTTGACATTCAGATAGGAGCTGGGCTATTCTGCAGTGAATAGGAAATTCATTAGTCCATAACTGTGTATGTACATACATATAGATTGCTTGTAAATGTATTTTAAATTTGCATTCCCTGCGCTTGTATTGCTTGGTTTTAGAAATTATTATCCATTTTATACGTGTGTGTGTGTATATATACATGTACCGCTGAAAAAATTATGTCTGTGCATCACATAAACCATTCCTAACCTTAATTCCATATAAATATGTGCTACCTTGCAGTGAGTGCTATAAGCTTGGCTTGTGTTTGGTCTGATTAGTCTATAAAGGTATTTTAATATACACAGGATATTTGTGTTGAGTAAATTGTCTCTGTCATGGAATCCCGAAGTCATGTATAATAGCAACTTTTCCTCTGTAGCATCTTTTTATTCTTCTGATTTTTTCTTACTGGCACAAATACGAGGGGTTTTATCCATTTTTCACATACTCAGTTAAAACAGGTTTTTCAGAAAAAAATTTTCAGAACACTCTTGCAAGTGGCAGATTTTAATTAAATAATGAGCAAAATGTACTCCATTGATTTGTAGTTTGTGTTCCTTACAACTTGTAGTAATAAGCCTGTACCAAGACTGTGGATCCACAGTCATATTGTTTGAAGTCTGGACCAAGATATTGTGGCTGCGTGCTTTTAATCATCTTATCAACAGTTATGACAGGTTTTAACACAAGACATTAAATTTTAGTGAACCATGCAATGTAGCACAAGTAACTTTTTTTTTCCCCCCAGACGGTTCTTAATTTCTTACTTCCTTGTTCGGCAATTAGCTGTTTGATGGGAGCCTGAATTTTGCATTTCTCTTGGCTGTGCTTCTAGCATACAAGCCAGCTGGACCCTTTAAGTGACAACTGGTTCAGTGATTTGATGAGTTGCTCCTAATTCAAGCTGTGGGATCTTCATAAATGTCAGAAGGAGTTCAGCTGAAAGTGAAGTAGGAGTTGCCTGCCACTGGACAGGCTGAATCACAACTGCACGGCATTTTCTAAGAGGATGGCTCTGTGTTCTTCCCTCCAGGTATTTTAGTTCAAAATGTGCTATTGCCACTTTAAAACTTCTGGCAACCAGTTGTGTCTGTATGAAGGATGGGCAGCACTGTAGTCGTGCGATGCATCCTGCTGTCTCCACAAGAGATTATCTGTCTGTTATTTTATTAAATACAGTGTTGAGAAAGGCCTCTGAAATAAGTGTCAGCTCATGGTAGAAATGCCTTATTGGATGAGGCTCCAGCTTACGTGAAGGCTGCTCTGTATCTGAATGAGCTCTCAGCACATTCAGCCTCAGCTGGATAGAGTGAAAGAACCCAAGAGAGCAGTCTTTGGGAACCATTGCACATATTGCGTAGAAAAGTAACCGCATTTTGTAATATTTACCCATGTTGTTGCTTAAGTTTAACTTATGTCCTAAGGCATGATTCTGGTGTCTGGCATTTATCCCTCCTGAAATTATCTTGCAAGTATAATTTTTAGACGGGGGGGGGGAGAGAAAAGCTTAAATTCGATTAAAGGTAGTAGAGAAAAATAAAAGAAACTTGAAACTGTATAATCTTAAGAAATATTAAAATTAGAATTGCATTTGTGTCAGATTTCCAAGATGGCTGGGGTTTTAATTACTTATGAGATGCAGCCAAAGGTTTTATAATGCAATGAAATTATGTTCACAGCATTATCTTGTTAAAATCTCTTTCTAATATAAAACTGATTAAGACACAGACTGAAATTTAATCATTGGAAATATTTTAGAATAGTGGTGTCAATTAAGTTTTCATTATGATTCAAAGACAAATTCTTCCTTGTAATCTTATGTAATGAACTGTAATCAAAAAATATCCTCATTGCTCCATCATTCTGCAATTACCAAATACTGTTTGGGCTGCAAACAAGGATTATTATGGTCAGATGAAGCTTTTAGAATGTAATGAATTGTTGGTTAATTAATTTTATTCATAAAATTGTAATCTAGAAATTTTTGAATCTTGCTTTAGGAGCAGTTCTTCTAGCTTTATATAGAGCTCTCCAGGGCATCATACATTAGAGGCAAGTCAGAGATCTTCAGCATTTTGAAATGGTCTAGGCTGTGTAGATAAACAAGCCAGATTCATTCTAATCTATTTTGTACTGTACCAAAAAGTAATAATGCCAATCTCTACTACTTTATTATTTGCTACTGGAGTGTTATTAATTTGGGGTGTCAGAGGACGCAAGCTATTCAACTGTCTTTATCTCAAAAACCTGCTAATTAGCAGACAGTTATTAGAATCATTGTGTTCACTCAGCTGAAATACTGTTGGTGAGTCACTTTATATTTCAACTATAGGCCTAATCACGAAAATAAGATATGGCATTACAATGGGATGACTCTTTCTGTAGGGGACAGGCAAATGTAAAGCTACAAGACAATGGCAGAACAGAACAAAACAGGAAGATCAAAAAATCATGGGATCTCAAATTTCCTTATCCTGATATATGGGTTTGGACTGCATTCAACTGAAAATATTTTCTCTGCTTTCTTTGGCTAACCTTCATCTTGTTCTCTTAATCCTAGCTCCTCCTAGCCATTGCTTGCATCCTCACCATTTAGTTTTCAGTTTTTCTGTCCTTTCTTCAGCACCTTATGCCTCTGCATTTAAATGTATAGTAGTCTATATGCTTACACTACATTCATCTTCTCTTCAATAAATTTCATTTTGCTGTACTCTGACTTGTGGCTTTCAGGCTTTCATTCCAGCTGTCATTAGAAAGGTAGCCAGAAATCCCAGGGCACTTTGCACTCTGTTCCTGCCTTTCTCTGTTTTCCAGTTTTAATGAGGCTTATTACTTTTGGAGATTCTCCCCTCTTTCTTAGCCTCTCTTCTGACTACTTTTCTTTCTACCTTTGATTACTGCTTTGCTGTCTTGCAGATCCTTTCTATTATAGCCGCTCCTACAAGGTGTACCTACATCAATGTTTTAGTTTGTCAGGAGCGCACTTTTTGGGAAAAAATAATGATAAAAAAAGAAATCTCCCAGCTATTGCTACTTAAAATGCTTTGGTTCACAGAGTCCACAAACTGCACTTCTTTCAAATGAACCTAAATGAGGAGACATGCTCCAAGTCCATATTTAACACATCCCAGCTGGTAGGACTAGACTGGAGATAGTTCAGAGTATCCCCTACTCCCCCAAATGCATGTAGGTTAGATGCTGCATTTTCAGAACTGAGACAAACTCTACAAATTTACTCTTGTTGGGCCTTACTACTTGCTAATGTAAATGTAGCCTCAGGAGTTTCAAAGAGTCTTTGGCACTTTCCCCTTTCTTTGATAAATCTCTCACCTATCTCTTCATGATACACCAGTCTGTGCAGAGTGGTCATACGTCTGATATTTTCACACTTCAAAGAGTGGAAATGCAGGAAATTAAATTAATTTATGAAGGGAAAAGAAAGCAATTTTAGAAGCACTTGATTACAGCCAGTAAGACAAGCTGGCCCCTGCCCAGAGCTTGATGAATTCTGCCACGTGTGCGGAACGACTCTGAGTTGGGACAGAGCAGCCTAGTCTATAATGGGAATGGTGGGTCTCTAGATGGGAGTAGGGCTCCCTTTGCTGGCTTTAAGTGGAGGTTTAAAGGAGGTTTCCCAGTCCCTGGATATCCTTCTACACAAGCTTATTTAGAAGCCTACCAGAAAGTACCTAGGTACTGCACAGAAATTATAAAGCCTCATCCAAATGTAATTCTCACTACATTTTCACCATTTTGGATAAGTGCCTCTAAAATAAATCTAAAAACTCTTGCAGGAACTCTTTAGAGAAGATTGAAGTTCACCAAGGTTGAAAATGCCTGAACTTACAGTCCAGACAGCTTCAGCTAGATCCATTTGTTCCAATTTCCATCAGCAGGGCCACAAAACTCAGCTATTGTTCCTAGTTCTGAGTAAGACTTACACTAACAAATTGTTTGAAGTGTGCCCTTAGGAAAGCAATTTATGTAACAAGTTGTGCGTAAGTGTACCATCCCTGGTACAGACCTGGTTACGTTGAGAAAGCAATTTCCTTGCGTTCAGATTGTTACCACTCACTTATAAGCAAGTAGCAAAGAATTGCCTCAGAATATCATTTAGATATATCTTCACCCATGAATTATGTTCTTTTTCATGTTTTACTGCATAACCACCTCCTTTATTAACTTCCCATTAAGTGATATAAGTAAATTCCAGAGCCCTTCCACCTCCCGGTGCATAGGAAATTATTTAAGTCGAATATTAGGTAAAGAATGTCATACCTTATTGTCGTGGTTTAACCCGGCAGGCAGCCAAACATCACGCAGCTGCTTGCTCACTCCCTGCCCCCCCCACAGTGGGACGGGGAGAGAATCGGAAGGGTAAGAGTGAGGAAAACTCCTGGGTTGAGATAAAGACAGTTTAATAGAACAGAAAAGGGATAGTAATAATAATAATGATAATGATAGCATATACAAAATGCAATTGCTCACCACCTGTGCTGACCGATAACCAAGTAGCGATCGCTACTTCCTGGATCACGCCTACCATTCATATACTGAGCATGATGTCACATGGTATGGAATACCCCTTTGGCCAGCTGGGCCAGCTGTCCCGGCTATGCTCCCTCCCAGTCTCTTCCAGAGCATGGAAGCTGGATGTCCTTGACTAGCAGGGTACTTAGCAACAACTAAAAACGTCAATGTGTTATCAACATTCTTCTCATACTAAATCCACAACACAGCACTAGGAAGAAATTTCACTCTATCCCAGCCGAAACCAAGACACTTAGCAAATGAGTTATTCTGATTCCTTCCCTTTCCTTGGTTTATCCTTGATAAGGCAAGCTCTTCTTGTTTCCAAAGAGAGTTTCTTATAAGTAAAGATAAAAGATCCATTAACCCCAGCCAGTCTGGATAGTTACTTTGTACATCATTGCTATTTGTTTTAATATACAATTACTTGAAATGCAGAAACCATTTCAAATCATATACTGCTTTTAGTACAAAAATGGAAATGCTTATTATGCTATTAATATGAAACGCAATCTGTGAACTGTAGACATAACATGGACTAATTTGTCTTTGTTGCAACCTCAACAGATAATATTTTGATCAGATATGTGTCCTCTGTATCTGGGCAAAAGCAATGAAGTGAAATCTTAATAATACCCAAAAAATCGTCTACAGATCTTTACTTTTCTCAGACATCAAACATGAGAGATTTAAAAAAAAAAAATTCCTAGCAGATTGTAATACTGGTGAGGGAAAAAGACATGGGTTTCCTTCTACAAGTACAAAGGAAGTAACATCTCTGTTCAGTTCAGTGGTACTAATCTCAAACTCTCTTCAGTTTGAGTTCTTTCCTCATTTTTAAGGCCTCAGAAACTAAATGGCTGTTGGTGAGTACTCAGGTGAATCACACCCTAATGTAAAAAGATGTCTGAGTCATTGCATACTCTCCATAGGATGCGTGATATGCACAGATCTGAATATATACAGAAATTCCTCTTTTTTTTTTTTTAATCAGGCGCCATTTGTATGTCACAGATCATAAAACAAAGACTAATGCCAACCCCCCAAATCCTATAGCCCAAGACTCAATTCTGCAATACTTTTATGTAGCACTTACATTGAGCATGTGCATGACGTTCTTCAGAGACGCACACCTGGAGCAGGAGGGAAGGGTGGCAGCACGCAGTAAGAACAACAACCTGTGAAAGCTTTGTAGAATAGCAGGAGATTAGAAGGAAAAGGGAGAACGTGCTTGGAGGATGAGCGGCAGTGTCAGGTGAAAAATAGCATAAGAGAAGAAGAGAAAGGCGAGATGAGAGCAGAGAAGAATGGATGCGGCTGATCGCAGAAAATGAGAAGGAGATGTGAAGAGCTTAGCACTGTTCACAGCAGCGTACACAGCACGGCTGTTCCAGGGAAAGGGACGGGTCCGGCCGTGAAAGCGAGGGCAAATATGAATAAAAGAACCTGGAGGATCCAGTTCTGGGAAGACCTTTAGATTTCACAAGCAGTGTCTGCTAGCGAAGGACCTGTTGTGCCCTTGGCCAAGAGGGCGGCTGTTCGGGAAGCTTGAGCAGGCTGGGGCTGTGCAAGCTGAAGTCGGTGAAGCTGGGAAAGTACGTGCCAGCTGAGCACTGGCTCCCGGCAGCAGGCTGGCTGGACTGCAGAGCAACCTGAGCAGAGCCGCCTTTCTTGTCAAAGTCTCAAGCTACCACAGAAATGGGTAGCTCCACTGTCCTTTTCAGATGGACAAACCTTGCTGTGCTCATGCAGTGCCCTTGCTAGAGCTGTGGAGCTGCAGTAGAATGGTGACAGCCTCTAGCTCATAAACCTGCCGCTCAGCTGGTGTTACTTGCTCAGGCTGTATTGCCGTGCTAGCCAGAGCCGAGAGCTTTTCTTCGGCCCATACTGCACCGATCTGTAAAAATCAACAAAAATCTGCCCTAAGTTTGTGGCTGTGCTTGCAGGACAACCCTGCAGCACTTTAGTTTCCAATTAGTAAACTCTGGCACTGCTATAGCAGTCTGGTCACGGATGCTTCAAGGTCAGGTGAATTGCAAAATTCACCTGAGAAGCTGGGTGCTTCCTTGGGCAATTGGCATTTTGAGAGCTTTATGGAGAAGGCAATGGATCATTATTAAAATAAAGACAATGCTTTTGGGATTCCAGCTTCTGGTATAATTTACATTTGGACCTCTAGTTTCTACTTCAGAAGTGCAATTTTTAAGGATCTTTTTATTAATGATGTATAGAATGTTTTCCTTGTTTTTCAACATACTAGCTGAACTGCAAAATTAATTATATATCTTTAGGGATTTTTGCTATTTGGTGCATTTTGAATGCCCTTCAGAGAGGGAGGTTTGCAATTGAAAAGTCTGACAAGGTTTCTCTGAGGGAATCAGCAATTTCTCCTCTTACTTTTCCAATTGCTTATATTAAGTTGCAAGCTCTCTTTGGTGCAAATGAACTAAATGCCACTGGAATAACAGAAAATGTGTCCTTTTTTACAAAATAAAAATGTAACCAAGTCCTGGGCAAAACTCAATCCTTGGCTTAAATGCTTGCATTTTGACCAATACTTACGGGTCTTTAATACAAAAATCGTGTGTTCAAATTTGGGTGTGCTCATACAAATACTCGATATGCAAAGTGGCCTTTGGAAGTGATGTTCCACTGAATGAAAACTCCTACTTTCCTGCTGCAATATGACTGTTTGGTGGGTCTGGGCCTTGGCACTGGAGAGATTGCTCTTCTGCTCACATTATGCTGCTGCAGGAACAAATAACAGGTAGCCCTGAGTTGACTTCCTTTCCTCCCCCTTTTCTCTACCCCCCCATTTTCCATATATTTTAAAGGATGCTGAAACATTCCCTTGAGGACTGCAGTCCTAAAAAAAAATGAGGATATTGACCTTTTCTGTGTGTTTTAAACTGCCTTTTACTTAGGTGTCTGTCAAGGGAGACCTTTGAGAGAAATCATATTCTTCACAATCTGCACTGAGAGCTGACAGTAGCATTTTTATTCACGTTAGAAAGCCTATCTGTACTTAACTTTCCACCAAATGCTAGTTTAATAGACTCCCATTAGTTTTGCATTAATTACTACTGACCTGACATCTTCTTGGAAGGTGGCAACTGTATGAGGGAATGCAAAATAGTTTCGTAAGAGAACTTGTCAGAGGAAAATTTTGGCAGTAATTTGAGTAAATTATGGCAAAAATATCAATGGACTCTTCAGATATTTTCTAGAGGGATGTTATTTTTCTTCATAATATAAGGGTTCATCATTTGCTCCTGAAATTAATAGCTCTGTTTTTATTTTTAGCATTCATAATTAGACAATAATTTGCTCTCTGAATGCTTACATTTCAAATTCTGCAATCATTCCCTTTTGAGCAAGTACTACCCTAAATCTCTGTGAGAAAAATTAATGACGATTAAGAACATTTGATTAACTACATTATCTGGGGGATTTATTTTTATGTTCGTGCGGGGCACAGTCCCATCCATGCTGAAGTCACTGTCAGTCATAGATGATTCCACAGGAATTCCAATAAAGGCTTCCACACGATGTCACTGCGCAGGTCTAACCCTCACAAGCTCCTACACCAGCCTTTTCTTTCTGCTTTTAAATATAACTTCTGCCACATATCTCAAGAATTGTTTTAAATTGCCCCGTGTTTTGCTGTTATATTTTTCCTCTGCTTCTATTATTTCTCTGGTTGTCGGTCCTTTACAGCTCCTCAGGACAAGGACTACTGGGCTGCTGAATACCTGTAATGCACCCTTCCCATCATGGGCACAACCACAAAGAAACCTGGTGTTGGAAGACTTTCAGCCATTGGTTTTATCTGGCCCATAGAGAAGATGCTGAAGCGTGGTGGCAGTAGCTGTGGCTGGG
Organism: Calonectris borealis; assembly: GCF_964195595.1. NCBI lineage: Eukaryota > Metazoa > Chordata > Aves > Procellariiformes > Procellariidae > Calonectris > Calonectris borealis. Next base: position 13,996,324 of record NC_134316.1, on the reverse strand, counting down.
AAGTTACTAAGTACATATCCACACAGCAGCGGCATCGTTGATCTCTCTATTTTGAGTGCCATCTTTCATCAGCCAAATACTATGATGGTTTGTGAAAAAGGCATACATGAAACAAATTATTTTCTGTTCATCTAGGTGTGGTGCTTAGTTTTTCAGAAACTAGCCTTCAGAACAGCCTGTCATCCAGGCAGCTGTTTAGGAACATTTCCTAGTGGTATGACATATACATCAGTGAGATGCTAAAGCTTGTTTTTTCTTTAATACCTCTTTGACCTATTGATGATGTAGGACATAGATGATAGGCTTGAACCTCTTCTGCTTTCTCCCTGTAACACACTAAAGGTAAAACGTGTACATTTTTTTTTATTAGATTGGTTATAGACAGGAGGTCCTGAAGTCTTGCTTGCAGAGGACCATTTCACAGGAGAAGCTGGAGGGCTGTGTGCCAGAGCAGTGTCCTCTTAACAGCAGAGACCCAGCTCTGTCTGAGCAATGCGTCATCCCTGGAACAGACAGCCCTTGCACGGCTCCTCACTGCCGTGCAAAGCCCTGCGGAGGGAGGGGGGAACTGGAGGAGGCTGGAAGGTGTAGCGGACATGATTTTTGCTCCAGAAAGGTTGACATCTTTGAGTGCTCAGCACTCCCCTGCATCCTCAGGCAGCTGAAACACAGCTACAGGGGAGACAGCCTCCACTGGGCTGGTCGAAGGTGTTTATAATTGAAGGTGTCTCTGCCATATTTGTATAGGATTTCTCAAGTGGTGGTTTGGAAATTGCTCTTACAGGATTTTGGAGGATTTGGTAGCAGGTATTTTCAAAGGATGTGCAGGCCCTGGACTAAACATTCAGCACATATTCATGTACAATCGCAGAGAGAAGTCTTACTGGCATTGGTAATGCCCACTAGTGCTGTAGTCTACAGGGTCCCATGGCATAGGCATGCAGTGTGGTATTTACTTACACCACCTTTAACCGAGGTTGATCTTTGGCCCATCTAAGCCTGTGACAAAAACTGTCCTTTTGCAGAAAGGCTGGGAAACAGAACAACTCTAGTATTTGGGGAAGGAAAGCAAACTGCTATGCACTTTTGCATTGTAGTACCATTTTCAGGAGGTGTTTTGAACAATTTACTGCAACAAATAAAAGAAGTAAAGCTAATAGGTTGCCTTGAAGAGGGAAATAATCAGTTGATCCCATACTCCAGGAGGCTGAACACATCAGATGTCAGCCTGACATAATGAAATCCCTGCTGTGGGCTGCACAAGAGCCACTCTGCAACTGCAGCCGTCTCGGGAAGGAGCGCCTTCTGCAAGGAGAGCCTGGCAGGGGAACGAGTTCCTCATCTTTCCAGGAATTACACTGTTTAACCGACAGTTCCTCGCTATAATCTTATTGTACAGTTTTGCATACTGGTTATATTCTGTCTTTAAATTAGGCTTTTATTTGTGCGTTAGTGGCCTGTATTTAATGTCTCTTCAGTGGCTGGAGTAAGAAATGTACATCTAGCTTTTATAATGCAGCCAATTTTCTTCTCAGGTTTCAGATCAAATGCTCTTGCTATAGGGCTGAAACTCATCTAAATTATTAATAGACAGTTTTTAACGGTAAGGAAAACATCATAATCTAAGTATTGGGAATAATACATGTAATTTTGCAAGCTCTGTGGTAGAAAATATCTTCCTCCTAATCAGGATGTGGGTATACATGTAAAGATAAATGAGGGGCCCAGCAAAAATCTCTGCTCTTTTTCTAGGTAAACAATATAATACAGCAGTCAAATGGAAATTTGTTTGTTAAATAATAGAATTCAGAGCAGGTTGCTGTAGCTGCTGGGGGGGTTATGCTGACAAGGATCAAGATGGGTAGTTTATCTGCAGTTTGTATTCTAATTTGTCTAAATTCCTGAATAATTCTAATGTGATTCAGATGTGTAAGGCAATTAAATGTGACACTCCACAGCCAGATAGCACAGTCTGTGTATCATCAGTAGGTTTAAAATAAGCCCTAAAGCGTTTATAAGATTTGGTGTGTGGGATGTCCCTAGGATGGCTAGAGGCATGAATTGAATGTACTGTAAATAAACTGTGGCATGAAAAACTTTCACTAGTGCCCAGAGAGGAGAGAAAATGCTGATGAATGTCGAAATGATAACATTTGAATGCAGTGGGTAACTCTTGCCTGACACGCATAGGGCTGGAGCAGGGAAAAATTGATTAATTCAGCCAGCAAAGTGAGGGAGAAACGTGATTGTGACACCACAATTAGGAAAAATTTTGAGAGGTAAGTCAAGTTATGCTATATATTTTTTCATCTTTGTTCTAAATTTCTGAGGAGCTGCTGCCCTGGTGCCTGCTCTGCAGATGTGGGGCTACGACACGAGGAGACAGGATCATTTTCTTAGGTCTACCCTGTGAGCCTGTGGAAAAACTCAGAACTGATCTTCTCTCCTGATTTCCAGGCTCTATTGCCTGGATAACAGACCATAGGCTCAGCAATCATAATGGTAAATCTAACTGTAGCCTGGATCCTGAGGGTCTGGGAGGTTTGGTTGCTGTTTTCTCCCTTGTTCTCTGACATGTCTCACTTCGTTCTGTTGTCGCTGTACAATCCTAGCCTAGGATTGTATACCGCAAGAGATGAAATGTAAACATGCCTCTTTCCCTCGTGCTCTTGCCTTATTTTTTACCCTTTTTTTTTTAAAGGTTTTTTTTTTCAGTATTCACAGCTGTGCAGTCCCTTGCATCATGCATGCCACAAATGAGAAATGCCACATGCATGCCACAATGCCACAAATGTCAAAACCTGCCCAGACAGCCCATGGTACCTTTATCACTGCTGTAATGAGGAAATGTTGCTGTGTGGAGTACAACTAATGCTACAGCATCTGTATAGCAACAGAGAATCTTAAAGGAATCATCCTAGATCTGTACTGGTGCAAACGTGATCAAAATCTGACTAACTGTCACCAGCCTCAGAAAGAGCTACTGAAAAAGCGACTTTGCTTGTTGCCATCTGTCAGCAAAGTTACGTTCCTGTGGCTGCTTCTTTTAGGCTCCTGCTAGTTAGGCACCTGCCGAAGAGAGTGAGCGTGCTCTGCAGTGAAGTGGGTGCCTCTGAAAAGTCTCTCTCAGATGATGGGCACTTCCTTGTTGCCTCGTTAATAGCTGTTCCAGTCCAGCGAACTCCCTGCACAATCCTGCCTCTTTGAAGCCTTCCCTTTTTTTTTCCAGGAAGTTATTTCTTTCAACAGTTGTGTGAAGCCGTATCCACTCAGCAGGAGAATATTAAAAGATTCAAAGCAATCCGTAAGTATTGATGTCTAGCTAGCGTGGATGGCACTAATGGAAGAAGGTGCAGATGTGTCAAGGTAGCCTGTGGCAAGGGTGGTGCCTTTTTTGAACGGATCGTTTGCGTGGATTGATAAATAGCTTTGCCTTGCAAGCAAGTATAAATATAAACTGAGGAGTGTCAAGAAATGGGATACATGCCATGTCAGTCCCTGTAGAAACGTGAGGTGGAGCCCAGCTGCCCTGTAGTGATTTCTGAATACTGTACGCTGAGACATTTGCTCTGTTTCAGTTGGAGGGCTTTGTAAGGAGAAAGGACTGGCGAGAGAAAGGGATGGCGCACAGTAATGGACTTTCTGCAAATACTGGAGGGCAGTCAAAAGTCCGTGCCAGATCCCCTGGCTCTGAGGAGCCCTGGCTTTCATCTTCTTCTGCTAAGCCTAGAGGACTGGAAGGACTACGGTTGGGATCACAGGGGATGGAGCGGTTTCCACAAAGACTCTCTAGAGGAGGGGGAGCTTCTCGGGGGCACTGGAGTGAAGTGTAGGCAGCCACACGCATGTCGAAAGAAATCATTCGAGCTGAGGTGGGTCTGCGACAGAGGAGAACACGCCTGTAGCTGATTAACTGCTGTTTTCAGACTTAAACAATATACTTGGCCTCGGAAAGCTGAAAGTCTAGCATATTCGCTCTTGATCTTAGAGAAACGAAGGGGACTATTTGAACTTCATCGAGCGTGTGAGGTATGCGTAGCTGTGCGGTGAGGTATTGTAGCCCAGGAACTGGCCTACGAATAGGAAATTTTAGATTTCACATCCAAAGGGGAAAAAAGTCAGGATAAGAAAACATGATATTTGATAAAGCTAGGCAGGTAATGCAATATGCATGGCCTATGCAATTACAATCAAGAGACTATTATGTCAAGTACTGTATAATCAAGTAATAAGAGACAATCCATCCTTCATAAGCTTACAGGATAAAAAGAGAGAAGAATTATCGTAACTTTTCATGAGGGTAAAATACAAATGTTGGACAAATTAACTATTTGGCAGGGCTTGGGAATTGTGTGTGTATTTTCCTGAGTTGCAAGTTACGTTGCTTGAGTGGGAGCAACACTTTCTCTCTAAACAAAGCAGAAATTTAAAGCTCAAAACAAAATAGTCTTAGAAGTGAGAGACAAGTGGAGTTATGAGGAGCTCAGGCAAGAAATCAAGTTTAATTGGTGCCGTCTAGAGTGCCAAAAAGCGCATTTCATCTTCATCATCAATAGAAAATGAAAGAAAAGTAAAAGGCAGTCTAAACCTATTTTAAATAAAATACTTGTTCGGGGTCTTTGTGAAGTGTGACTTCACTGGATTTGTTGTGCTTCCACACCTTGGCTTTCCGGGCTCTGAGATCTCAGTAATGAGCTGTTTGCTGACATTCTTTTCAATGAGACCATTTCTCCTTGAGTAACAAATGTTCTTCTGTTAAACTGATTTAGTCTCGGGATTGTTTTTCCCTACTGACACAAGTCAGGTCATTGTAGGCAGGACTGACAGCTCTAACAAAAAACCCCATATCACTGTAGCTTGCAAACCACGAGTTTTTTCTCTTTAAAAAGAGGGAGGAAAAAAAGCCAAAATGAGAATGAAAGAAAATAGTCTGTGTTGATAATAGCCTGTCCCTGGGACTTTTTCATAATGTACCCTAAAGAACAGGGGAACACCGTAAATGTTGTAACTGGAATGTTTTACTGCATTTTGTGCCGACACACCCATCATCCTTGCTCTGCCTCCATTCCCTTGTCTATCCTGCAACTTGGCAGGAAAATTCAAGCTGGTCCAAAACAGCAAGCTGCAAGTTCTCAGCTCAGTTACATATTTTCTCTGGGCAGCTCTGTTGTGTGTATTCTCTGGGCAAAATATGAAAAAAACCTGTTTTATCATACATGCACTAACATCTTAGAAATAATTTGGCATTTTAATAGTTTAGATGTACAGATTCATTTTTGAATTTTCTTTCTTCCAGTTCCAGGTCTTGCCTTCCTCACCTTCGGGCCATTGTGGACTCTGAAAGCACAGGTAAGTGGGGTTGAATCAGAAAACGATGATTCAGTTCCTGTGCTAAGACTGGGCTTGAGAACTCGAACTTTCATTCTTTATTTCTCGAGTTATAACATAAACACAAGGCAAAGATCCTTAAAATCTTCTAGAACTAAAGTAGCTAACTCCTATCTTGCTGGGATTAGGCATCTCATCTTAGTGGGACTCTCTGGGCTTTGGGGATAAGAGCATTTCCCTCATTGTGGAGGATAAAGACTGCGAGGTGCTGAAGGTCCACTGAAATAAATTGTCAAATTACGGTCAAGTGAATCATACACTCTGACTTATCTCCCTGCCAAAAATAATCCCACCAGAGTCAATATTCGTAATTCTCTGTTAGAAGTGCTGCTACTGTTGTCCCCATCGCCTCAGGTCGGTGGCACAGTAACTTCCTTGCGGTGAGAGGTTGCATGCTGTCTGGACATTCAGTATAGGGCTTCCACCTCTACCACACTACAGAACTGGTGTTCAGACTAAGAGGCTTTCTGCCGTAGGAAAAAAGCTAAATGAGGGCTTAACTGGGAGCCCAATGAGATTCATAACCCTTATATGCTGAGAATACTTTTTATTCCTTGTGTTCTGTTTTACGATGTCGCATGTGAAGAACTGGAATGGGAAAGGATGCTGACTGGCACTGACATTACAAATTTAATCAATCTGGGACTTACTGCTGCTTCTCTTCTAAATCATAGAGCTGTCATTGCTCAGCTAGGTATAGTAAATATTGCTGTGGCTCTGCAGCTCATATGTGTGTCTGCTCTGATTCATAAATTACAGAGAAAAAATCTAGATGGGTGGATAAATTTCAATATTAATTCATTAAAGCTGACTTCAAAAATAAGAATTTGAATAATCATAGTTAGAGTATTAATGTATATATGTCAGTGACGGGCGTGCTGTTGAAAAGGCATCTTTTCCAATGGTTGCATCTTGTATCAATCACAGTTTTGGCCCTTACAGATAAAGACATTCTCCTTACTCTGGGGTGTGATAACTGTGGGGTCGTCAGCAGCCTTGAGGAGATCCCATCTGGCAGAAAGCAGAGTGCACTCCTCTGCAGCATGGCTGCTGCAGAAGCCTGGAGAGGAGAAAGCTCAGGGGGCTCCGAACAGCAGCCTTCCAAAACCTGCAAGAAGGTTATCGGGGTAAAAAACTGTCTGGGGGGATGATGGATGGTCGCCAACTGAGCCTTCTGCCCACCTCTGTTGCAGATGGACACTTTACTCTTGGATCTCTCTGGGACTCTGACCTGTATATCTAGCTGCAATTTAAGTTACGCTTTTCAAGGCTTTAGGAAACTTTGTCCTAGTGTTACATGGCAGCAAAGATGACATTGGGATACTGTTTCCCTTGTGATTCCTAGAAAGGGTGGAATTCTTATCTGCTATGCCCTACTAATCAGAGGTTTCTGGGGATTTGGCTTTGTGGGTATTTGGGGATGTTTTGTAAGACAAGTTACTTTAGAAAGGAAGACTTTATAAGGTAAAATCTTAATAAATCTGTTTGCACTTTGAAACATTCATTAGAGAAACATTCATCTATCATTAGAGACAGAATATATATACACTTAACTACTGTTGTAAAGGATTAGAGTATATTGCTCATACTTAGGCAAATCCTCATGGCACATAGTGGATCTACAGATAATGGTACATCCTCTCCAGCCGCATCCTATAGGACTTTGTTCAGCAGAGCACTTAAGTACACACTCCTGAGGTCAAGTTTCTCCTCAAGCACTTATTACTTCATTTAGAGAACACATATGGAGGAATTAAGATAGACTGAGAAGTGATAATTATGGCTTTGTAAGGAAGACAGCCCTTGGATCCAAGTGTTATGAAAGATGCTGCACTGAAAGTGGAGAAGAATCGCAACAGAAGCTTTCTCAAGTGAGGGGAGAAAAAAAGACATATTTTTCTGCAGAATAAAAGTGTATAACCAGCAAGTGAAAAGGGCAAGACTGAATGTCAGTGAGAGTGCATCCACTGCACAAGCAGCAAAGCTTTTCATTGCATGAGAATTCAAGTTATTCTTTTTAGCTTCAGCTAAACAAAAACTCTCAACAGCTAAGAATAACTTTCCTAATACAGTCATAAGAAAATACCAAAGAGTAAACAACATGAGAAAGGAGCTGGAATGAGTGACAGGCTATTAAAGAATGACTGAATTGCTAAAGTTGTTTTATAACAATGAGTTTTTAAACAAGACATGGAGGAAAGATTGGGAAAACAATGAAAATATTCTGATAATATTGATATAAGCATAGACAGGAAAATGCAAAGATTTAATGCATACAGATCAGCATGTCTGGCTGATGGTCATTAGAAGCTGCTGCTTACACTGAGGACTTGTTAGACCCAAGGTACTTTTGAAAAGTTGCCTTAGCCTTTTTCTAAAAACTGACATAGGTGTCTAAGGCTGGAAATGGAACTGCTGTATGGGGGTTAGAGGCTTAAAAAACCTGGTACTAAGGAGCATCAGATCTATTGATTTTGGGAGAGACATTAGACCCTAACAAACCTGCAACTAAAACTCTGTGCAGGACTTGAAAACAGCGTAGCTGAAAACAAATCCTCAAACTTACGAGTAATGGAAGATGAAGAGTACAAATTAACCCTCCAGGGCTCAAGTCCATCATGAGCAAATCCAAAGTTTCCTATGAACGTCCAGTATGCTACTGCATAAGTGCTGAAGAAATTACGGACAACACGAAAGGGAAGTATATGAAAAATACTTGCTTTTCAAATGCACTGATTTCCAGGAGACAAGCTGCCATTCTAGAAACATGGCCTGGCATTCTTTGCATCAAATTCAAACCTTTAAATTTGGCTATATGAAACTACATTTTGTTTGGGTGAGGCTTTGCTTACGGATGTCTCTGATCAACTACCTACAGTTGCTGAGAATTTCAGTGCTGGGAGCATCACACATGCAGTGCCTCTGATCTGCGTAGTCCCCTCCTTTCCTTGTACTGCTTCTTTGTACAATGGGTTTGAACAACTCAGTGTTCATATTAAAAAGTTCTGGTGTTCGGCAGCAGAAAGGTAAGGAGGGTGTTCCTTGAAAAGAATTAGAAACAGAGCCCTGAAGGGAGTGTCTTCCAAGGAACTGAGAGGACTACATCTGCACCATTTAAGCAATATTTAAGAAGGGATATCATAATAGTCTGTAAGGATTACAAAATTGTAAATGTGAATGGGGGATAAGAATTTTATAGGAAAGTCCAAATGTTGTCAATTAGTATTTTCAAATTAAACAAGGAGAAATTAATCTAAGTAACTGTATAATCATGCTCTGTGATAGATGTTGGAGTGGAAATTCTTCTTAATCAAAAGTGCTGGAAGGGGAAAGGATTGGTTTGATAAATTTTGTGGTTTGGGAGAAGAAGTTAGAAACTGTTGAATTGAAAACTACCTATTTTGTGGCCTGCCATGATTTAAACTTAGAACTTTTAGCTACTTCTAGACTTCTAAAAAGTTTAAAAGAAAGTGATATGTGTTATTCAAAATTATTGAGATTTTGCTTTTTTTTTTTAGCTTTAATTTGGAGTGAGAAAATTATTTTCACATCTTAAAAAATGCATTTGCTCTTCATATTTCATAATACTTACGCATCTTTGTTCCTAGTCAATTGTATCCTATTTCCCTGGTGTCTTTTTCATATTCTTATCTGTTTTAATATGTGATTTGATATGCCTCACTCTGATCTCTTTCAGCCCCCCTTGTTCTTCTCTGATCAGTGTTCTGTGTCATGTACATTTTGCTTTCAGTTTTCATTCATTATAATGACATTTCTTATCTTCTGCTTCACTGCGCTGTTGAGGACTTGCCACTTTTTTTCCTCACCCTCTCTGTTCTTACTCATGGCAAATGAAATAATTAATCAAAGCAAAAATCCTGCTATAGGTACCTAAGAATCCTGCATACAGAATTCGACTACTTCAGCTGTCACTTGGAAAAATGAGGTTTTGTGGAAACATGGAGACACCTTGGCATTTTTATAATGCTTAAGGGAAAATTGGGCATTTATGTCCTTGGGAAAAGGTATTTCAAGGCAAACTCTCAGCCACTGGAGTGGAGGGGATCTGTTGTTTTGCATTTCTGGAGTCACTTGTCATTAAATGAACATACAAGTAGAGTCAAGTTCATCAAACCACACCTGCTTGAATGAAAAATGTAAGTAAGCTGTTCTGAGGACAATGTTTTAGATGCTGCTGTCCAATGGAAATGTCCTACAGAAGGTAAGTGCTCTGAGGAATGCCACGGCAGACAGGTCTACCACCCGTTTCACTTGGGTCAAAGTGTATCTTCTCCTTCTGAACAAGATATTATTGACTTGCTCTCCCACCCTCTACTACTTTGTCTATTTTTAACCAGGTTCAATCTCCTAAAACCTCAGTGACTATTAAATCTGTACTCAGGCTGAACATGGTGTCTGGTGGCACAACAGAGCCCTTCTATAGTCACAGTGCAATGTGGTGAGTGTGGAGAGACCAAGTGAAGAAAAGGGGGCAGTCAGTTTTAAATACCTCCAGTGACATGCACCAAAAATCTTCCCCATGACAGGATTTTTTGGATTATTTTCTCCCAGTATGAAAATGGAAGGTAAGCAAAAAGTTAAAACACCACCACAAAGAAAATGTAAATCTGTTGTGAAAACACTTAGTATCTTTCTAGTCAAATAATGAATGATATTATAAAAGGATTAGTCTGATACTGTGTTCCAGTTCATAAATGTCACGATTTATTGTTCCATAGCTTACAAATTTTCTTAGGTGAGATAACAGTTAATTTTCACTTCTTGCATACAAATCCTTGTATTCATTGACCAGAGAAATTAACGTCTTGCCTTAGAGATTGTCTAAATTTTATATACCTCAATGAGTCAACAGTGAAATTTTTTCACATCTGTTTTCTTAGTGTTTTGAAGGGGAAATAATGTTTTTGGATCTCCAAGTCTATTATTTAGTGCAGGTCAGATTCTGCCATAAGCAGCTGTTGCCTTGGGGAACTTTATACTATGTGTTTTTTGTGGACTTCATGGAATTATTTGTGGCACGACTTGCCACTCACACTCACTGTGAGCAAGTATGGGAGCATAAAAGCACAAGGTGTGTTATAGTTTTTGTACTGAAATAAGCCTCACTTTGGAGTTATGTTGTGCCTTACCTGTGTGATATTATTAGCTACCATTGTTCTCCACAGTGCTGCTACAGATCTCGGAGGAACTGTAGGAACTTGATGCCAGATCTTCAAAACAGCACAGCAAGTACTTGCACACATCAATAACGGTCAAATTTTTATATTATCCATGAAGAATACGGAGAGCAGTGGGAATTGTTGATGCCAAATGCATTGAATCTGTGGCCTCATAATTTAAGATACTTATGTGGGAAATGAGCAGTTCTATATTCCTGGTTCATAGTTACTTGCCAGATGACTGCTTTCAGAGAATCAGCAGAAAATATGTATTTTTTAATAGGTATTGAATGGTAGGTCATTATTTTAGCTTTATAAGGAACTATCTTGGACTTCCACATTGATCTCACTGATTACTACCACACATTGCACAAAGTAAGGTCTTTCCCCATGCATGAGCTAGTAAGAATCAGTATTTCAAGTATAGGATACATATTCAATGAATACGGCTTAAAAGAATTATTAAATATTTATTGCTGTTACCAAGCAGCAATACTGAAGCCAGGAAGGAAATCCACAGGATTTCGCTTTCTCTCTTTTTTTTTTTTCTCCTCTTCTCCTTTTGCTCTTTCCCTTCTGCTGCTCTCCAAGTTGTGCACTCCTTAGTGGTGAAATGGTGAGAAACAGAAAACTCTGTGGAGGAAATGCAAAAACTACAGGTAAAACTACGACTTCTCAGAGCCAGGGGTGAAATTCCCATAAGCTACAAAAGGCCAGAGTTTCCTTAAGCTTTAGAAAAATCTCTTTGTTAAGAAATACCAAGCTGCATATGAAAAAAGGGCAACTGTGGGAGATAACAGTCCTAGAGACCTAAAAGATTGTGGCAAGTATGTATATAATGGAGGAGGAGCTTAAGTCACAAGTTTTTAAGTAGTTTTCAATATTCTTTTCAGTGTACAGAGCCTTGCCTAGTGAATTCAAGCCTGTTGATAAACAGTTTGTTTTCCTTGTTTACTTTTCACAGGCTGATGAGAAGCTGTCCTTCCACACCCAGGGGCCGCGGACTGAGAACCAGTGCTCTGGAGCTTACAGAGAAAGAAGGACTCCTTTAGAAGGCAATCTAAACCAAGAGCTTTACTCATTAACTTTTGCTGGACTGATGCCACCCAGAGCAATCCCATGTTCTATTGTCCAGGGTATCTTTTAATGAAGGAAAAAAACCCCAAAATATCTCCACTGCTATCTTTTATTAAGTAATGCAAAATACAGTATTAATTAATGACACTGCATGCATTTTAGACAATATAAATGCAAGCCTACAGAAAATGTGACAAAGAAACCCTCAATTACTTTTGAGGTAGTATACAAGGAAAAATAGGAAAGCAGAAACACAGTGGATTAAAAGAACAAAATATTAGTATCACTTTGTGCATACATTAGTCACTCATAAATACATTTGTATGAAATAACTTAAGATACAATTCCATTCTTGTTAAAAAATATACTTCTTCAAATTCACCATTCTTGTTTGTTTTGTTTTCACATGACATTTTATGGTATTTCATCAGGTGGATTTATTTTTTATCACCGCCGTCATGATTTTACCCTTTTCCTCCAAGAGTTTAGGCACAGATGGCCTCATGCACAAAAATAAATAAGAAACCTGCTTGAAGGGAAAAGAATTCTGCTCAAATAGCTTAGGATAGTCTAATAAATACCATTTTGTTTATAAAAATATTTCAGGTTTATAAAAGAGGGGAGGGGACACTCTCCCACGTGGAAAGGATGTTAAGTGAAAAGTGCTGTATAACATTTTTGAAGAGATTTTGTTTTAAACATATAGTACCATTATGAATATATATTTTATAATAATCCTGTTCCTTAGAACCTTATTGTTCACTAGAAGTATCAAATGCTGTTTGCTTCCTTTTCTTTGTTGTCTTATTGCCATTTTGGAAGATGCCTAGTTCAAAAGGGTTCCGTATAATTGTGCTTTTGTAAGGCTGTCCTTCCGACTCAAACCAGTGCTCCCAGTCCGTTGAAACTGCTGCTGTTTGCTGTGAATACCCGAATGGCTTCCTTGCTCCATGGAAGACTGGTGGATTTCTGAAGCCTCCATTGAACTCTGATTGAGGGACTCTGCTGAGCTGTTGGGGCTCACGTCCACGTATTCTCTTTTCAATACCGGGCTATTTTCGATGTTTTTGCTACTGCATAACTGGACAGTAATCCTTTCATTTTTTTGGTCTCTTGATTCTTTTGTTTTGTAAGTGGGCAATTTGTCCTGTTTACAGCTAGTGCTGATGTCAATGTTCAGGCCACTGTCTGTTCTCAGGAAGCAAGAATCCACAAGTCTGCTTTGGCAGATATCGTCTCCCTCTGAGCAGCTATCTGCTTTGTAACTAGCATAGATAGGGCTTGTTCGACTGTCTCCCTTCTTAATAGGGCTGCTGTAGTACTGCTCTGAAAAACTACAGGGCGACAGCCTGCCAGTGTTCCTGTAAGGGTATGCACCAATGTCCTCCACGCTCAATTGCCTCCACCGCCCAGGCAAGTCTTCTTCTGAAAGGTGGGTGCTCCTGCACTCGTTCCTCATTTTCTGGTTTGCTAAAGCCTGCTGTGGCGTTATGGCTGAGAAATGAAAAGGTTCGTTTGCATAAGGAGGCAGAGTCCTAGTAAAAGTGGGTGAGTTCTCGTTGTCATCGGCAAGCTCCATGTGCTGCACGGGTTTGGACTTGGCAAACCTAGGACTTCCCTGATGCTCATAACCTGCAGGTGATTTTCTTTCAAACAGTTCGTCTCGGTTGCTCATGTAGATCGCTTGCTGAGAGGCTGTCAGAGTGTTGGCTTGGGCGTTCTCCTTCTCCTCGGATGTGACGCTGAAGCTGGAATAGGAGCTGGAGGTCGGCAGAGAGGTAATGTACTCGGGGAAGGCTTCATGCGAGAAGCTGGAATGGAATCCGTCTTCTTCGACGGTGCTGTCCGTGGAGTTCTGGGACCGCAGGAACCCCACGTCTTTCACCTGTGTGTCCACACTCTGCCTCCTCTCCCTCCTCCTCTCCTCGGGGCAGTAAAGGGCGGTGTCGCTGCAGTAGATGTCCGACTTGTACTGGGGCCTTTGTCCGAGTTTTCCAGCAGAGTCCTGAAAATTGAGATCCCTTGTCGATGGGCTTGACAAGTGTGAAGACAAGCTGTTTGGATCTGGTTTTTCCAGTACTTTGGCAATGACGCAAGTGGGTATGGTATCAGCGTAAGATGTGTGGCACAAGGGGACAGAAAGGCTGCACCCGTGTTTTTCCAGATGGATGCTGACTCTTTCCTGAAAGTCAGATGGCAACTGTAACGTAAAGAGATGGCAAAGGGGACAGGAGAAAAGGGTGCACGTCAACACTGGTGTCTGCTCGGGTTTATACAACATTGTTAGATGAGCGCTGTTTATGGCACTGCATGGCCATGGTATATCGTTCTTTGACTAATGTGATGGCCACAATCTTTGTGCATTTCTGAAAACAAACATAATCAAATGACTTTCATTTATTAAAATTTGGAAATCTTAATTTGCTTCCCCTCATGGAAAACACTGTGAAACTGGAATGTTTCCCTCCAAGTTAATTCAGGTTGGATAGGAATGATGTAAAGAATGTAGTAAACAATGATCTTAAAAATGCCAGTAGGGAACTACTGCCTGCAGCAACACTTTCCAGACTGCGTGCACGGGTGCGATTTGCAGTTGGAGTGGGGGGGGGCGGAGGGCTCTGCTGGGGTGCGGAAAGAGGAGGAAAAGATCAGATCTACTCTGTTCTTCTTTTGCCTTTCTTCGAGCTCATCTTGCCTCCAACCCTTTGCCAAATTGGCTCCTGCCCTTCAGCGTCGCATTTGATAAAAAATGCTGTTTGAAGAGGCAAGAAAGTTGGTTTCACTGACACTTAAAGCACTGGTACTGGCTGCTATGACAGGAGTGTTCCTGTGCTGGGAAGAAGCAAATCAATCCGGCTACCTTGCCCCAGCACTCGGACATTGCTTGTCAGATCAACCGTCCATATAAGCCTCAACATGCTCCCCTCTTCCAGCAGCCACCACCTGACTGCTTTTCTGGTTTCTTACTACACTGGCAGAAATAAGACCTAAGACCTGAATTTCCGTTATGATTCCTGTGACAGACTAGTCAGAATTAATCAATATGTCTGTTATACATCAGAGATCATATAGTTTTTGGAGAAGTCAGGATCAGCCCTGTGGATGGTGGTTCCACCTGCCATTCTATCACATGGACCCGAAGAGACTGAGAGCCCGCACTCCTTGGTGCGGTAGGTAATGCCTACACAGGTATCACCAAGCATGCATGCCAGTCAGGTTTTATCTCCACTGCTTATTTCAGATCTCTGTCAATGATCAGACAAGAGATATGTGAGAGTGCTGCATGATGGTTGTCTCTCAGTATTTCTTACTGGAAATCAAAAGAACTCATGTTCGGATTAAGTTTTGACTGTGACAGCTCCTTTGATATCCATGTTGATTTTCACCACTTAAGAATTTAGCCCCTGAATGCATGGCTGAACTCTGATTTACTCAGCACTTTCTTTTTATAACTAGAAATCAAGTTCCTCTTTACCACATAATCAGTGGTTATCCTTATAGCTCTAACGATCGCACTCCCTCCTTGACTTTGTTTCTCTAGAGGAGAGAACCCTACGAATACTGAAGTGGTTCCCCCCTCCTCTATTTTAGGCAAGAGAAATTTAAGGTGCCTACTTCTTGAAATGATCTCACATCGTATAAGATATGGAGCTCCTCTTTTAACTTCACTGGGAAGTTTTAAAAGTTGGTTTAATCCCCAAAACTCAATGTATTCAAAATATGGCATGTTGTGAAATGGCATTCTTGTTAATGTGGAGTAGGATGAGTGTTTTTTCAACCAACAGACCTTCAAGGATATTTTGAATTAATCATTATGTTGTTAATTAGCTCATATATCTTCCATTGGAAATAAAGAGTATGATATTGCCAATCTGCTGGCAGACAGCAATATTAGTCATAGTAAGTACAGATGCAACAAAGATTGAGTAAACAGGTTGTAAAATAGGGCTATAAATTGCCACAGAAATGAGGAAAAGAGATACGGTTCGTTTAACATGAAACTGCTGTATGGGGCAACTATTATTTTAGTATCCTGTAACACCACTGTTTGATCTATTTTATATACATTATTTAGATTATGAAATGCGTTAAGAAAAAGAACATTATTTTCTGGGCATTGCACTGGAAACTGGAATTACTAAAATGATATTGTTGTCACATTACTATATTGTACTATAGTTTAGGCTTCTGGATAATATACAATACTTTGTCAGGCAATATTTGCATTTGTAAGGAATTTATTGGCTGTGACAGCATATTCACACTTGCTAAATTAATAAATGCTTGGACTTATGAATGGAGACTTTGGCTATTTAATTGAGTGTATGAGAGCCTGGGAAATTGTGGGGAGATACCATGTTTGTGATAGTTTTCTGCAAGTGAATCACTAAGTACTTTTAAGTCTTAATTCTTGCTAACAGGTAGGGTGCTTTCAAGTGTGAGTAATGATAACTGCTGGATATGAATTGCGAAGGGAAGTCAGTTACTAGGAAAAAATAACAGGACCACGATAATGGTTAATTTGGAAGTTCTGTCTCCGTTCCAGACAATCATTGCCCATTTGAGAGAAGAATCTTGCTCTATCCTATTTACCAGGGTTGTTTAGTGCTCCAAAGCAGTCTACTTGCTTAGAAATGGTTTACACATTCCACATTCAGTTTTGCATTATTCCGTCGCAGAATTGGACAAGAGAGACCATTTGGGGGTACATTAACCTGATGGGATTGATGAAGGGAAGGCTTTTCTCCGTGACCTTCACTGAAGCAATACACATACGGAAGGTGCTATTGCTTTGTGTAGGGTCTGCATCCCTAAAGACAGCCTTGTTCACTAAGATAATATTTGCCTCCCCTTTAAGGAGTCTGTTTCTCAAGCCTGGTTTCCTTGGAAGCGAAGATTATTAATTAAAGTTTACACCTTGGAAATCAATCATTCAGTGCTCTGGTTGCTTTAGAAAAAGATATTTGTTCTGTCAGTCCATTTTAAAATTCAGGTTTAGAGATTAGCTGGACTGGAAAATAGCTTCAGGAGGAAAATTAATTCCATCAGAATCTCTGATGCCTGCAGCTTGTCATTTCCCTGCTCTCACCCCTCCCTGTTCCCCCCCAGCATTTTGCAGTCTAGAGTTCTCAGCACTTTGGTTTTGCTAAAACCTTTATTTTTCATGTGACCAGCGCAGGCCCATTCTACCGGATAGCAGAGGTTTTGGGGAAGAGAGTACCTCCGAGTTCCACCACTGGCTGTAATTTTGCCAGCACCTCCCCAGCTGCACAGCACCCCAGCAGGTGCACAAGTCCTCCTGTTGCTTAAAGGGCAGCGGGGCGGGTGGGAGGGAAATCAAAGCCTCAAGGGCAAACAAGTTTTTGGAAATGATACATGAAAATAACCTGTGTTCCATAAAATATTTATGTCTTTGAATATTCACCAAGTTCGGTCACATTACCTCAGAAAGCTTATGTGCCCTGTCGTAATTCTTGCTGCACTGGAGCAACTGAGCAGCTAAATTGCAGTCCTTCCTATAGAGCTCCTAGAAAAACAAAAAATAGCCTGTTTTTTAAAGTTTGCAAATAACTTGTGGCTTTCAACCTTTCTCCCATGCCTAAGCAATCTTTCAAAAATTGACTTTGGGGAAATTTGGAGCATACTTTAACTTTTAAATACATTAAGATTCCATGTTTCTTGCACGGTCCTGAGATGTTTGCCCTTTTGCTCCGTGAGGGCTGATAAAATTACTAAAAAGAA
This sequence comes from Calonectris borealis, assembly GCF_964195595.1. NCBI lineage: Eukaryota > Metazoa > Chordata > Aves > Procellariiformes > Procellariidae > Calonectris > Calonectris borealis. The sequence goes on along the minus strand of NC_134316.1, from coordinate 13,978,937 downwards.
AATTTTGAGAACTGTCACTACAGAACAGTAATCTGCATTTCAAAAGATGGATACTTACCGTTAGGAATTGGACTTTATACTGTTAACACTATGAAGGCTAAAATAAACACAATCTCTTAAGCAGAAAGAAAATTTAAGAACAGACAATTTTTACTATTATCCAGATCAGCACTAAGGTACTACTTTAGAAAATGCTTAAATAATCTTATGAGACTGTGGGAGAAATTCATTGCAGAAATATACATTGAATTGTTTTTTAAAAAGAAGGCCTTTGTCTACTTATGAAATTTTCCTGGTGGTTCCTGGCTCCTTTCATATCTTGCAGAATGTAGCTATACAAATATATTAAATCTCACTGCAAACGTTTGATGCTGCAGACAGGATATTTTTATTGGGTAAGAAATTACCATGAGAATTCCACACAGGGAAAAAGAGAATTTAAATAAGCTGCTTATATTATTTTTGTATTGAATGGCTCCCACAGCCTATTTAATGGGAAAATTCAGTACATAGATTTGCCCTTCATCTAAATTTAATTTAGCACACATGACTGTAACTGTATCCTTCAACCAGTATCTTTGGGTCCCTGGAGGTAAGAGTTGTACATTGCTTCTCCTGATCTAGGTGCCATTAAAAACAAAGTTGGCTTCAAAAGTTGACTTTATAGATGGGCATAGATGAGAGAGAAAAAGCATAAAGGTACTATGGACACTAGGCTGTGTTAACCTGTAAAAATTAGAAAATGTTTATAGCGAAAAGGTGTTGAATACTGAAATGATTTGAATTTTCTCTGGCGCTGATGTTACAATTTCATTGCATGCAGATTTTTACTCTTCCACTTTTCTTTTAAAAACTGATAAAGAAATTTTCTATGAAAAGGAAAGGAGGAAATTCCCTCTGTTTTGAAATACTATTTTAAAGGTATTCTGTAATAACAGGTGCAACAAGATGTTCCCGGGAGTCTGTGAGGCATGTAAAGGTAGTTTTCCCATGATAACCAGTTCATTATATCTTCATATTCAAGGGCCTTTAGATACTCTTGGTTTGCAGGTTTTTTTGTGTCTGTATGAGCTTTTATAGATGCCACTTCTGCCTTAAATGTACTGGGGAGATACATTCATTTATGTAGGTCTTAATTTTTATACTAGTACACACTATTTTTATTCCTGAAAATAGATGCAAACAGTAGGAATCCAAGAATTCAATTTAGAAGCAAAATCTGTTGCATGTGCATGTGATTCTGACATGTTACATGCAGTTCTGACATGTTAGGTGCACATTAAACACACAATATATTGCTGCACAATGTATTGCACAGCCAAGTACTCCAAGTCCCATATGGCATTACTAGGCACACAAAAATGAAATCACTCCAAAATCTAATTTTTTCTTCAAAAGCTTTGTGCCTCTATTTCTGTGAAGCGGTTGTCATGGAGAGTACAAAAAGCATTTCTGACACTTTATTTTTAGCAGTTTTTAAAATTACTACAGAAAAATTACATGTGAGTTAAATGTGCCATGTGTACTTTGTTCTCAACATGCTGGGACATGCCATGCGACTGGAGTGACTTTCTGTGCTTTAATGTTTATGTGAATGGAAACTAGCCACATCTGTGGCAACTAGAACGATAATTGGCCATTAATGCCAAAAGAGTTTCCCATAGTCTAAAACGTGTTTTTGCATCAAAAGCATCACTTTACACACCTGTCAGAAGCGTAAGAGGAAATATAATCGAAGGAAGAAATATTGACAAGACAAAAACGTGTTCTCCCCATGTAGGATTTTTCAGTTTAACACTGTCTGTACTTATTAGGTATAATACTAATGGTTTTGCTTCATAGTTCTTTATTTTAAAATTTGGAATTTAACCTTTACTTTCATTAGTGATGCTACATAACTAAGGGCAGAATTTTGTTTGTGAATCGACCTCAAGTATGAAGAAGTGGGACTGTTATTTGAGGCTTCTGGACCACACTTTAATATTCAGAGTTGTTCAGAATAATTCTTGGAAGAGTACTCAGTACTCCAGTCCAGTCTAAGCTGCCTTTTAAAAACTATGAATATTGAAAACACCTCTTCAAATGTGGGCTCAAACCTGACTCCATGAAGTAGTTAGTGTAAATGCATGCATACTTATTGAGAGGGTTTTACATTCTGCCCCCCCTTCCGTTTTAAATCTGAAATGACTCCATTGATTTCAGCTGAATTAGTCTGGGTGTATACCTGTGCTTGTAAAACCTAAATGTAGCCACTGCATTTACCACGTTCTGTTAGTTACAGCTATTAGAATTGTGAAGTAACTGTTGTTTCAACACAATTTCTATAAAAGTGAAGGGTCAGATTGTGAACTCTTTGTTTCCGTTGGAAAGCTATTAATTGCATAGGCACAATTCACATCAACAGGCATATTAATGGGATCAAATGCCCCCTGTTATGATTAAGAGGTCGTATGAAATATGGGAAGATTGAATGTAAGATGCTGAAAAATAAGTGCTAACAGAAAGATGTCTTCTGTAGATGATTTTTTTATTAAGTGTCTAAGGAATGGCACAATAATGAACTAAATGCCTGCAATCTTCCTTTCTTTGCTGTCTTTTTAGGTTTGTCCCTGGAAGGATTTCATGAGCTTGGTTGCCAGCTGCACTACGCATGCCAGTTTTCAGCAGTGTTTAATGAGATGCAGGGTGACAATCTCCAGAGATGTTCCCTGCTTCATTCCACACAGAGATAGGTGAATTGTTACACATGAACCACAGCTGGGAAAACCTGGTTCCCCCTCCCTGCAATGATCTGAGCGACCAGGTTGGGTCAATCCTACCTTCTGCTAGCAGAGCTCACTTGTGCTGGGCATCCCATTTCAGTGAGCAAAGACTGACAGTTCAGAGGAACTGCAGGAAATGTAGGGCTCTGCACTGCGCCTAAAATCCTTATGATGAATCCTCACTCCATAAATGCTTCCACCAGTTTGCTGTACTAGACTGAAACTGATGGCAAAATCAATGTGGGAATGTTGCCATTTCTTAGAATATTATTTTAATCAGTTTTAGGTTAGACAAAAGGGAAAAAATATCAATGAAAAGTCTCACCCCGACCCCATAACTTAAGGAGAGCTGAATTTACAAAATGATGGGAACATCAAACATGAATTTTAACTGTCGAGGTCACAAGTTACATTTTATGTAAAAAATAAGAAATTATTCTATAATTCCATGGGAAGTGCATGGTGTAATTTATTTCCAAATATAATCTCAAGATGTATCCATACTTAAATACTTACATTGTCTTCTGACAACTTATCTATTGTCACCTTGGCCTCTATTAAGTGATTATTGAGTGCAATTATTTCATGGCTCAATGCCCGTTTTTCCTCTTCGTAATGTTGACCCTGTGTAGAAAATGGAGTAGTCAGTACTTTTTCTACTGTCAAAATATTTCAGAAAAAGGCCCCAAAATTGATGTCATTCTCAAATCCAGGGAAAACCACAACAGACTAATATTTCTTTCTTTTGTTTTTTTTTTTTTTCCTATTTTTTGCTATTTTTACTCAGGCAATGATGATGAAATGTACTCATCAGGTGAGGCAATGTACTTTGAAAATATGGAGGTCAAATTGAGGTCACATTAGGAACCTTCAGAAAAGGGTCTAGCTAGCCTGTGTAAAAGCATTTGATTGAGCACCAGTTATTCCTTCTTCGTCACAAGGCAGGGTTTCTAACCTGGAAGGGACTTGGGCTGCTCTTGGCTTTTGCTATGAGAATGTTTCGCTTATGCCATTTGCTCCCATTCTCATCAGGGAGGAAGAACAATATTTAAAACGGAAAGTAGCTGTGTTTGAGCCAATTTCTTTTTAGCTGTTGACTGCGCTGGCTGCTTTAAAAGCCCTGAATGAGGTTGTTCGTTTCTCAGGATGAATGTTTGCCTGGTTGTGGGGTTAACAATCATTAGCAGAATGTGACCCACTGTGGGATAACAGGAAAACAGTCTGATTCAAACTCTTGGTGCCCACTAATTTAATCTTGTTACCAGTAGGCTGTAACTCTTTATTATAAATGCAAAGAAATCAGCGGGAAAAGTAAAGTGCCACTGGCCCTTCCCGTACTGTGTCCCATTTTCATATTGCAGTGTTTATTGTGCCACCTCATATATAAAAAATTATTTTGTAGCAATCATTTATAATCCTGAATGCTCCAGCTGAGATCAAGGCACCTTCCTTGTGCTCAGAGCTGTACAAGACCATATAACAAGAAGGTTTGCCAATTATCTGGAGGGATCTTTTAGAAAGCGGCGTTGCAGGAAGAACAGAAAGTAGGGTAACTTTAAAGTACATCTATTTTGTTTAGTGAGCTCAATCCAGTGACAAATTCACAATCTCCCTTCCCATTCTAAAATTGTTAGAGTAATTTGTGAAGGACTTTTTCCAGCAGGATGATTGTATTAGCTACTGAAATTTCCCAAATGCCATATTGCCAGGGTCACATAAAAATCTTCCATCAACACACACTCGACATTGTCAGCTAATTGACAGCAATGGGAGTTGTGTGTTTTGAAATCTGAATGAATACCAAGGTTAATTATCCAGCTGCAAATCACCAGGCTATATTAAAGAAGGGTGATTAAATTGGAAGTGACAGCTCTCACCCTAAGTTACTATTTAAAGAAAAACACCTTCTCAAATGGCCTAAGCAAACCCATGGCTTGCTTTAAACAGTGCAGATACGATTGAAGTGTCTTGTGAAGGTCTGAACTGCCCTGTTTTAAGGTCAGCTTTTCTACAGACCGTCTGTTCCCCGCTGTTGCAAGACCTCCGTCCTGATGGCCCAGCTGTGCCTGGAGGCTTGTTCAGGCCTGACACCTCTCCTGTCCTCCTTCCCATTGATCAGGTGCTCCTGCTAGCTGCCTGGGGACTGTATCATGGAAAGCCAAAGCATAGCTTTGAGAGCTTGCAAGAGCTCCAACCTTATTGATTTTAACAAGACACATGATCTTAGGGGCTGTGTTTTTTAATTAGGCAGATAGACGTGGTTTTATATGAGGCCCTTAACCCTCATTGATTTTACTGTGAACTAAACAACTAGGCACTTTGTAAACCTCCTGGACATCTGTGCACCTCTAGAAATCTGTCTCCTTTGAGAGTATGACTGAAGATTACATTTTCAAAGGTATTTAGCGACATGATGAGGTAGACAAGTGACTACCTAAGTACCTGGGAAAAATATGTCCCCTCAATTTTCCAAGTCATTTCATACCTTTGAAGGATCCAGGTCCACTGAGTACAGACTTAATCTTCCAAATAACCATTTGTATTGAAGATTTTATCAATCCTTGTATGACAAGTTGTCAATGCCAGGGCAGCTGATTTGCAGGACCCTCGTTTGCTCTAAGTCTCTCTGATTTCAGTAAGTGTTGCTCTTGCCTAACCAAATTGAACTTGACTCAATATATTTCACAGTTCAGGAAAGATCATCTGATCAAGGTTTTATAGTCTTCAGCAGAGAGAAACTCATAAAAAGGCAGCAGATTCAGGCTTTGGAAGCAGTACTTTCCATTGCATTGAGTAATGCTGAATCTGACTGAATTACAGTTTCATTTTACTTCAGTTATGATAACTTTTGGGCTGATGTTTTCCAGACTTTCTATCTGGCCAAGTGTGACTTTAAAAAATATTTTATATTTGTTGAACTGTAAAATTCGCCTCGGTCCAAATTTATAATATACAGGTCAACAGATAGACACCAAAGTAATAAACATCTCAGCAGTGCTGTGGAGGAGGGGGAATGAGAAAGAAAGGCCAGTCCCAGTCCTCTCCTCCAGTATACGTTTGCATCTTTCTCTTGAAATCAGTGTTGTTGACATGAGCAAAGAGTCTGTGGCAAAATGAGGTAGCCTAAGAGTGAACAGGATCCTGAAAGGCTTTGGCATATTGACCACATACTGTGTGTCCACCTTTGAAAGTTCAGGGCTTCAGCCAGATGTTATTGTGGTCCAGTGGTAGCAACAAGAGGACAGAGGCTTAAACCTGACACCACCTTGGGGAAAACGGTGCAGCTGGAAGACGAGGTATCGTAGTGCTGGATCACTGCATTAAAAGGATTGCTGGTTACTGGGGACTGCAACTTTGAACTCTCCAGTTGCAGTCAGACAATCATATTTTCAGCATCAGGTATAGATGTCAGAGGGATGAAAGGAGGACAGGAATCATAATATCAATGCTATGACTGTGAGCTACAAATAGAAATATTTATTTTACTTATAATCACTTTTGGCAGATCCCTCTATTTCTGGTAGCTTTTAGATGCTTCCATAAGGCTGCTGACCTCTCCTCTCTCCTTTTGGCACTGCTTTCTGCTCTGCAGGTGCTAACAACCTCTCTCTCAAAACTCAGTAACAGATTAAATTAATGGTGTTATTGATATGCCAATAGCTTGCAGCTGGGCTGATGTTCCTGAAGTCCACTCCAAAATGCCGTAGCTATAGGCTGCAACGGGCTGAGCTTCTGGTGGATCTTTGTTCAGAAATCTTTGTTGAGTCAGCTCAGTGCATCTTGCCCCTGCCTCCTCCCCCAGCACAGAGCCAGCATAAAAGAATACAGCTCCATAGTGTCTGACTAACGTGAGAACTGCAATCATGTGCCCACGTCTAAGTCAGATCAAATTCCTGCTGCTGGGTGACTCCAGCAGTGCACAGCGCTGATATTAATGTTGGGGGAACCAAGCCCTTGCTCCTAGCCTGGATTTAGCATGAGCCTCGCTGCTTCCTTCTCAGATCTGATGAAGGAAATGGGTATCTGCTCTTCACAAAGGCATCAAATGATATAATAAAAGATATCATCTCTCTCTGGAACCTTGTTTTTCTTAAAATTTATATCTATCTCAGTGACAACATCCCTCATATATTTACAGATGCATAAAAATATAAGGTGTCACTTTCAAAAGTGTTTGGTGTCATCTAGTCCCTGCATCTGTTATCTGTGGTGTAAGTGGGGTGAAAAGAGTTTTGGTAGGTTGATACAGCATGAAATAATTAATAGATAAGTGTATTTTAGAAAGTAACAAAAGCTGGATGAAAATATCTGCTTTTCTTGCGTATTAGTGGATCCACAAAGGTTCCTACTCTAGTCCTTCGGCAGAAATGGAGCAACCTAAAAGTTGCCTGTCTCTCTGGTAATGTTTCAGTCTCCCTTCAATGCTTTCCAGCAGCGGGAGAGGGTCCTACCATAAGGCAGTGTCAGCCTATTAGCCAAGGCTAGGTTGCATACTGTTGTCTCTGCTGTCCTGCGGGAGCTTTGAGATGTGTATAGACCTTTTGAAATCAGCCTCAATTTTGCAAATGAGCAATGCTGGTCTGCGGAAATGTCAGCCTTTTCAAACATGGCAAAGTAAATCTTTGTTCTTCATGTTCCTGTAAGGAACATTCCAATGAATAGCATTTCAATGCTATTGTGAGAATAATATAGTGGTAGTAGTGACCATCAAGGTATTAGTAGCCAGCAGCATTCCTTTAGAAATACCTCTTAAAAAGTAATGCCTGAATGAAGTCAGAAAGAGAGAGACTTGTTCTGTTACAAATACCACGAAAGTGGCACTGGTATCCCATCCTGAATGCCTGGACAGAGGTTTACTGCAACGTTTTTGGATGTGGAACAGGCAGAACTTTATTCCCTTTTTTCTTTACTACCGTGCTTGTCCAGGAGGAAGGCAGCACTTCCACAGGAGAAATTCCCTACCTTTTTGGACCACTGTGACACTGTTAACTCAGTACTTTTCTCACAGGGCACCGGTCTTGATCTTTTCATTGCAAATATTAATAGGTGCTGTAAGGTATCTGCTAAGCAAGTGCAATGTATTTACTGTTGTTCTGTGGATCGCAGTTGGTGAGCAAGTGCTTGTAGCGGTATACTTTCAAAACAAGGTCTGTATATTTTAAGGAGGTATTTTATAATCTCATTGAAATCATCTTATAAAGGATGAAACAGAGCAGTTGCAGATGACACAAAAATGGGAGGAATGGCTGGTACACCAGAGGTACACTGTGCTGCCATCCAGAAGGACCTTGACGGGCTGGAGAAATGGGCTGACAGGAACTCATGAAGTTCAACAAGGGCAAGTGCAAAGTCCTGCACCTGGGGAGGAACAACCCCATGCACCAATATATGCTGGGGCCACCCATCTAGAAAACAGCTTTGCAGAAAAGAATGTGGAGGCCCTGATGGACACCAGGTTGAACACGAGCCAGCAATATGTGCCCTTGCTGCAAAGGCCAAAGGTAACCAAGGCTGCATTAGCAGAAGTGTTGACAGCAAGTCGAGGGAGGTGATCCTTCCCCTCTACTCAGCACGGGTGTGGCCACACCTGGAGCACTGTGTGCAGTTCAGGCTCCTCAGTACAAGATGGATAGGGACATACTGAAGAGAGAGTCCAAGAAATGGCCAGGAAGATGATTAAGGGATTGGAGCATCTCTCTTATGAGGAAAGGCTGAAAGAGCTGGGAATGTTTAGCTTGGAGAAGACAAGGCTCAGGTGGGATCTCACTGATGTGTATAAATATCTGAAGGGAGGGTGTAAAGAAGACAAAGCCAGGCTCTTTTCAGTGATGCTCAGTGACAGGACAAGAGGCAATGGCCACAAACTGAAACACAAGCGTTTTGAACATCAGGAAGCACTTTTACTGTGAGGGTGACTGAGCACTGGAAAAGGTTGCCCAGAGATGTTGTGGAGTTTCCATCCTTGGAGATGGTCCTGGGCAACCTGCTCTCGGTGCTTGAGCAGAGGGGTTGGACCAGATGACCTCCAGAGGTCCCTTCAAACCTCAAGTATACTGTCATTCTGTGAGCTCTGTAACAAATTATGGCTACCATACCTCACTTGACTGCTGTGATAACTGATATGCAGCACCTGGGGTTGTTACGATATACAGTATTTTAAAATCCTGTTATTAGCAAATACTGACATCTGCCATAGAAGTAAATGATTCTATTGTTATGCAAAGATGATTTAATATATAATTAATACATCTCTAGGTCCTAATAAAAGAGGGAACAAGTATGCATTGAATATGTGTCCTAGTTTCGGCTGGGATAGGGTTAAATTTCTTCCTAGTGCTGTGTTTTGGATTTAGTATGAGGAGAATGTTGATAACACACTGATGTTTTCAGTTGTTGCTAAGTGCCCTCCTAGTCCAAGGACAGCTCCCGTGCCTACTGACTGAGCTAGGTACACAAGGTGGGAGGGAACATAATCAGGACAGCCAGCCCAGCTGGCCAATGGGGTATTCCATACCATGTGACGTCATGCTCAGTATATGAACGGTAGGCGTGATCCAGGAAGTACCGATCGCTACTTGGTTATCGGTCAGCGCGGGTGGTGAGCAATTGCATTGTGCATCACTCATTTTGTATATTCTATCATTATTTATTATAATTATTCTCCCTTTTCTGTTCTATTAAACTGTCTTTATCTCAACCCACGAGTTTTTCTCACTCTTACCCTTCCGATTCTCTCCCCGTCCCACTGGGGGGGCGAGGGGAGTGAGTGAGCGGCTGCGTGGTATTTGGCTGCCTGCCAGGTTAAACCACGACAATATGGTGTAAGTTCACTTATGTTTCTCCCTGGTATTCCATCGAGACTTCAAACAGACCTCAGGTTAGACTTGGTGCATGTGAATGCTTGTGAAGTAGCATCTAATTATTACTGGTAATTACACTAATAATGGAATTATCTATCACATCATATGTGTTATCTATGACAAAGAAAGGGCACCCAGATGCTCCATGCATTCTCAGTGACAGTTCAATGACAGTACTTCAATAATGAGTGAGGGTGAATTTGTTTTATAGCATCTGTCAGTGCATATCTCACATCCTGGTGAGAGATAAATAAAAATAGTCATCCCTTGTGGAACTGAAGGTTGGATGAGTACACAATAGTCTCTCCCACCAGGTGTGGAAACTTTTCACTGTTGCAGAGGGTAATAATATAGCTTAGATCAAGCTTATGTGCACTCTTCTTCCCATCCAGGTATGTCATGGTCTCTGCTAAGCAAGGCACAGTTTTGAAACACAGTGTTTGAACCAAGGGATCTCTTAGCTTGCTGGCAGAGTCTTATATAGAAACTGGGGTGGTGGGGGGGATGACTAAGCCAGGGGCATATCCGACAATGTAAAGAAACCAAGTATGAGAATGGTGGAAATAAAACCTTTTTTCCATTGTAACTCTTAAAGTTAACAGCTGTTTCTATTTACAGTACTTCCCCATAGAGCATACGCGTAACATATGTTTTATCAACTGGCTCATAAAAAAGCAAAATGTGGTTTAGATTTGCAGATATTACTGGGTATTCTCTGCAGTAATTCATGATTTTAAGCATTACTGCATGTTAGTTTCTGCTCTGCGGATCTTCATGTTATTATGACAGACTACTCATTTGGTGTGTGCATGTTTATGGATGCTTTGGAGCTATGTGGGTTTATCTGCCAGTTAAGAGCCTAGCTACGGATATCCCCTACTCACACTCACTTGCACCCATGGGCAGAGACTGCAATAAAAACAGCGAACCGACCAGATAAGAACAACCAGTAAGAATAATGAAAGACATTTCAATAAATAATGAAACTGTATCAACTGATAGCAGTTCATGACATGATCCTTGGGGTGCAGGATTTGGTGCTGATCATTGCTTGAGAGGACCATTTAATACGTATTGCATTTTTTGTTTTATTTCTTTGTATAACAATCTTATTTTGGTTTAACAGTAAAATGAGTATCCAAAGGAACTATTCACTTACAGATTCACTGAACCCACAAGTCTGTTTAAGAATGTGCATCTTTACAAGCAACTAGAGAAAAAGAGCCAAACATTTAGCTAATTTATTAGGTAATTATTTGTCAAGTTACAAACAAAACTGCAGGAATATGTAGGGACGTATGCAGAGGCTGTGGCAGCATCCTGATGGCACTTCATGATGTACCACTGTCTCATCTTTGCTTCCCACTGCAGTAATCCCCAGGACACCCATCCTTGTCTCAACACCTCTTCATAATGTTAATAGAGCCTGGGTTTCAGGAATGCCTCTACATTATGGTAAGGAGTAGTGACTAATTCATTATATTTATTCTATGGTGTATTAGATATTTATTTAAAGTGATTTTCTGTTTCCAAGCTGCCACGGGTGCAGGCAAGGCTGCATTCTTCAGAGACAAATGTGTGGCATTAAGGATTTTAAAATGCTCACTTTTCTGGGAGGGCCAGAGAAGATATGTTGTTGATGAGTCTTGTGCCTGAGGCCTTATCTACTGCACAAATCTATCTCATGTTGGAGTGCTTCCATGTAAAGAAGATAGTGGCAAGAACATTATTCCAATGCGACAGGTCTTTCTTATGATGAACACATGGGATAAAACGAAGTGACAGCTGTATGAGCCTTGGGTTGGCTCAGGAAGAGACTAGATTGTCTGCTCTTGCCATAGCTTAAGGTTTTTTTGATTTTGTAATTTTACTTAGGAGCTCGTCAAAATAATTAAAAAGAATTCCATGGTCATAGTGAAACAAAAGGAACAGAGGTCTTCAACTGAGCTACTGGTAAGGAGTGAAACATTTTGCAGAAAGAAAAAGTCATGTGGATGGGTAGAAAAGGAGAAGCACCATTAGTGCACGCCACACAAGGGAGGCTCATCAGGCTTGCAGCTTGAAGCTGTCACTAATGACTGATTGTTTGATGCTCAAACTTGCTAGCCACACAGGTTCATCTGTGGAAATGGAGAAATTACTGGAGACAGGATATTGCTTAGACTACTTAAATGGATTGGGAAGAGAAAGTTGCATTAATTTCTCTGAGTAAAGAAATAAAATGACCTAGGAAGGGAAATATGGAAGTCTGAACTTTGGAATCTTATATTCATTCATATTAATTGCGGACCATTTTAATATGCAAGTGAATTCTAATTAGAGTTGACTACATAAGCAAGGGCAATTTCCCAACCAAATAACAAAACTAGGGCTAGACTATTTACAGTACTTTGCTCTTTAATATTTTGTTCTGCTCTAGGAATCTTTAAATTCACATTTCCTGTCACCTTTTGACATTTTTCCTTAATAATTAGTTGGGTAGAAGAAAAATTAAACTCCCCTCCCCTTCCCCTTGTAATTGCTGTCTTAAAATAACTGTTTAGCTAAATGCTCTCTCTTGGGAGTTAAGATACTTCTCTCTCAGAAAAGTGCTCTGATTTATCACACTCCTGTGGCAAGGCTGACTTTTCCTCTCTAGGTTTATATTTGCACTCGAGTGCACAAGATCCATTCTTGCGCTGAAGACTTGTGCTGAGCCAGATTTGTGTCCAAGCCCTGCTTGGTGGTGCCTGGCCAGCTCAGAGCCAGCCCCAGAAGGTCTCCTCTCCATGCAGCGCTTGTCACGATAGTAATCCTGCTATTAGTCTTATTGCTGTGTTATTGTTGTCCCGCAGGCTTCTGTCTCCTGACTACCCCAGTTCACATCTAGGGCTCTTCCTCTTGTTGAATTCGATCTTTATAAACATGTCCACGTCCAATGTGTGTATGCCTTTATATTCTGCTCTTCTCATCTCTTAAAACTATTTAATATACATTGAAACATCAAGTGGGATATTGATTGGAAAGATGTCGTAAGCTGGCTGAAAAATTGCAAGTGTAGTACAGGGAATAAGCATAATGCACTTGTGTCTTTTGTGTGTGAATTAGTCCCTCCTTTTTTTTAAAAAAATATCTCTGCTATTTACTTTGTAAAATCTCATGTTGGCTAAAGCTATATAAGGTTTGGTGGGTTTTTCTCCCCCCAATCAACCCTGGTTCCTTGGGAACATTGTGAGAAAATCCCTATAAGCTGTTTTCAAGGCAGAGCAGGGGAAGTTCATTAAAGTAAAATGCTCTGTTCAAATATCCAGCCCCTCAGACTCTGCTAAATAGTGTCTTTTTGGCAGCATCCCAATTCAAACTGCCATAACCAAGTATAATGACTACATTAAATAACTAGTGCGAAAAAAAAAGTCTAAAAAAGAAGAGAGTCATTATGTAAATTGCCTGAACAAAGAGAGAATTTTGCTTCCAATCCTGCTAATATGTTACTCAAGTCTCCTCTGCCTCTTAATGCAGTTCTCTGCAGAGCTGTTTTGGTGGTTGTTGTTGTAGTGTTTTTTTATATGGGTTTAATTGTGGCTCTTTGGAATTGCTGAGAAACCCTAGGTGGAGGGACAGGCAGGAGTGTGCTAGAGAGCTGGAGTGATGTTTGCTGCGTGGTTGTGGTCACATGAGGCTTTGCTAGATATAGTCACATTTGATCCTCATATCAGGGCCATTGTTTCTGCTGACTAGTGTTTGAGGAGTAAACTCTCCTAGTGTAAGGAAATGCTGCAGAATGGATCTCCCGATGTACTGATTAAGCTTTACTATAAAGGAAGTGCAACACTTCCTCCCCATCTGACTGCTGGGATCAAATCCAAAGAAAAAAAAACACAACATATTTTTATGAAAGGATTTGCTCCTACAAGCAGATAGGAAACTCTGCTGTATATTCCTTATGTTGCTATTCAGGGTGGTCACTTGAACCGTTGCCTCCAGAGTTTGTGCAGATGAGAGAGACTCTACCTTTTGGTCAAGAGAAATGTCATAACCTTTCTTCCATGTCATAAAATCAACTGTTTTACTTGAATCAGCTCTATGTCTTCTGTGCCATTTCAGAGTTATGCTGGACTTTCATTTGCCTCCCTATCTACATTATACTGTAACTCCAGTCCTTTTTTTCAGTCATGAATCCAGTTTAAAAGGCCTTTGCTGCCACACAGCAGTTCATGGCCCCATCAGTTGTGCTGGCACAACTTTCTTGCCATCTTGAAAGCCAGGCTGGTGAAAAATAACCCTTTAAAATGGAAAAAACCTTTGTTTGGGAAAGAGGTGTTTTAAGCTGTCTTTGCCATTAAGGAAAGTGTACATGGGTTCAATACCCTCAGTATTTCTTCGTGGCATTCAGAGATCTGGCTCACAATCTGAATATTGTCCTGTACTATCTCAAGATTCAGTTTTCTTTCACCCTAGAGCATTGCAAAAATTTGAATGCTGTAATTTCTTGATAACGTTTATCATAGCTCTTCATATATTTCCTAATAATATTAAGTCTCTGGCCTGGTTTTGGTTGGGATAGAGTTAATTTTCTTCCTAGTAGCTGGTATAGTGCTGTGTTTTGGATTTAGGCTGAGAATAATGTTGATAACACACTGATGTTTTAGTTGTTGCTAAGCAGTGCTTACCTAAATCAAGGACTTTTCAGCTTCTCATGCCCTGCCAGTGAGAAGCTGGGAGGGGGCACAGCCAGGACAGCTGACCCAAACTGGCCAATGGGGTATTCCATACCATATGATGTCATGCTCAGTATACAAACTGGGGGAGTTGGCCGGGGGGTGGTGATCGCTGCTCAGGAACTGGCTGGGTGGCGAGCAATTGCATTGTGCATTGCTTATTTTGTATATCCTTTTATCATTATTATTATTATTTTCCCTTCCTTTTCTGTCCTATTAAATTGTCTTTGTCTCAACCCACAAATTTTACTTTTTCTTTTCAATTCTCTCCCCCACCCCACTGCCGGGGGGGGAGTGAGTGAGTGGCTGTGTGGTGTTTCGCTGCCTGCCGGATTAAATCGCAACAGTCTCTAAGGTATTATTTTCACAGCAGCTTATAAACATTAATATCCTCTTCAGCAGAGGCTAAGGCAGACCTTCCCTTATTTATACGTCTAGAGTGTCATTGTCCAAGTCTAAGCCAGTCACCTTCCTGCCTTCCTTCAATCAGCATAGAGATTTCTTCAAAGCATGAAATTCCTCATTGTATAGTGATTTTTTTTGAGAATTGTCAGAGGAACAGCTCTCCAACAGTGCTGGCTTCTCTCCACTGGCTGACAGAGATGCTGTGGATAAAAATTCTTCAAATATTTATATGCTAAATAGACATCTAACTTTTAGATACCTTAAACTAGGTAAAATGAAGTTTACTTTAAGTAACTAGCTCAACGGCATACAAATCATGTTTGGCAGAGGCAAGGACTGAATCCATATCTCCCAAGACATAAGTCTTGTAATTCATGGGAAGCTTGCTTTTCTGGGTCTGTAACTGTCCCCAGGGAAGAGCAGCATGAAGGGATTTTGCAACTAATGTGAATCTAGCTGAGATAGGCTTTCAGTAAGTTGATTGGAAATGACCCGTTGCCAGTTTTGATGAGAAAACCTCAAGAAATGGAGAATATGCTACTTCCCTGGGTAACAGGAGCTCTATGCCTCTGCATTTGCAAACACTTTTCCCCATTTGAACAGGTCTGGACCCTGAGTGTAGTCATTGTTCTTGTTTTGTCTGATTAAAAAGCTGTCTGATATTTAGCATTTTCTCCCTGTGAAGACATTTATGCAAGTCAGTCACCTTTCTTCACTACACTAAACAAGTGAGCTCCCTGACTGTCTTGCTGAGGCAGCTTCTTTACTTCTCAGTCTAATTTTTCGGTTGTCAGGCAGCTTGAGTGATTTTCCACAGACTTTTAAAAATGTAAATATCAGAACTTCAGCCACTGTCTTCAAACTGGATTTTCCCTTGTCTGAAACTGTGGCAAAATCATCATTCTACTCTATTCACTTTTTCCATGGTTATACAAATACTACTTTTGTCGTCTTTGTCATGGCATACTGCTGGGAGCTCATGTTGAATTGTTCAGCCAGTCTGATTTTTCAAAGTCACTGACCTTTCCTGAGTTTCTGCTTTCCAGAGTACGACCCCCTCCCTCCACTTCCCCCTTCCCATTTTTTTGATATGGTCTGCAAAGTACCTTCATAGATTTTATGCTTCTAAGTGTCTGGGGGAAAACATATTTTGACTGAATGGGCACAGCCCATGAAAGGCACTGGTAATTCTGAATGATTTACTTATCAACATTTAACAATATTGCTAATCCTTTTTATCTCATTTTATCAACAATAATTTTACTTTTACTTTTAGGATGCTTTTGAAAACATTGATTAATGCTGAGAACTGTACCAATCACTGGGCTGTCCTGATCCAGCCCTCTGAAAAGACTCTTTGATAATGAAATACCCCAGCGCCTGCTACTTTTTGAGGTGGCTTTTAATAATTTTGCAACCCATCTACTAACTGCTTTTGGTACTGTATCATGGTAGTTTTGTAATGATAATCCTATGAAGTGGTACTTGTCATGTCTTACTATCCAAATATATCTACTTGATTGCCTTTGCTAAAGAAATTGTGGTTTATTTAACAATTTTTCATAAAAATGTGTTGACTTCCATTATTTATACTCCTGTGATTTAGTTTTCCAGTAGCTGAACACCATAAACAGTCACTTTGTGTTTTGTATAACCTCTATTTACCGCATTTTACACTTCACCTCTTGGATTTTGGTACAGACGAGCATTTTTTTCAACCTCTCAGAATTATCCCAACATTCAGAGACTTATTTAAAATAAACATCAGCTTAACACATTAGTATGTATTTTTAATTTAGCTTGGAGTAGGAAGCTGGGAATCTGCTCAGCCAGTTCTTCTGGGACTCTTAGGTGGAAGCTTATGTAGGCTGCTGTTTTTAAAAAAAATATTTTTGCAAGTTTTCCCTAAGACATATTGCTCAACATTGTCTGTAGTTTCCATTAAATTTGGAAGTTGGATTGCAATCAGTAGTAAAAAAATGTTCTGGTTTAAAGCAAAGTGTGGCACAAGAGCTCTGTCTCCTGCTAAGAGCAGCTGAGTGAAGAGGGAAAGATGCTTATCTGTTTTCTGGCCCATGTGGCAAGGCAAGGACTTGAAGTGATGCCCCAGTTAGGTCAGAAGGAGACATTTTCCAGCACAGGCAGCCTATGATAGTGGCTTTGCAAAGCTGGAGTAAGCAGCACATGAGAGTTATAGTATAGTCAGGAGACAGATGCTTCACACTTGGATAACACAGGGCCACAGAGACAAGGTGGGGGGACTTTGCCCTTGTTGTCCCTGAGTTTTGAGGTACTCCAGCAGCAGAAGCATTTAGTATATCTGGGTGCTACACTGAGTGATTTTGAAAAATTCTTCTGCAAAGCATCAGAGATGGGAACTCTGTCTGTAATGAGCTTTTCAGTCTAACCTTAACACACTTGATTTCTTTTTTTAACTGCAGTGTTTGTCGAGTGACATTGCTCTGAAAGTTAATTACTGCTTATAACTAATTCATTTACTTTCAGACACAGCTCTCTGGGAAAAAGAAAAAACAAGACCCCAAACCAAAACCCACAAAACTTCCTGTAAACACACAATGTTAAAATGAATTATTTTTAATTTGCTCTTTTTGTAATTTGTTTTTTTCCCTTCTGTAAGGGATGGTCCTTCAATCACGGATGCTGAAATCATTTGACAGCTACTTCCTTCCTGCCAAGGGAATATGAAAAGCCCTGGGAGCCTGGTAGATAAACTATTGTCTGGCGTTTAGAAAATGAGACTTAGATGCCATAACCAAATCCTCTCTCACTGTGAAGAGTAAGACTTTATTGACTTATGGGAAATGTAAGTATTGGGCAGGATGTTAGGCCCCCGAACCTGTCAGAAACAGAAGGAAAAAGAATAGACTTGTGCTTGAGAACAGCGCTGGTTGATGCTTATGGCTTTGATCTTAGGAAGGAATTTTAGGGGCCTTTTTTTTAATCACAAAGTTTGGGAAGGAATGGGAAATATTTGTCAGAGAATATCCCCACAAAACTAAAGGTTGGGGGCCAGACCCAAAGGCATTGCTCTAGAAAAGTCCGTATCCTTCTCCTCCTGCTGCTTGCCTTCTGATTCCTTCCACCCTCCATCCTGCTGTGTTCAAAAGTATTTCTAGGAACATAGTTTTAAATTCAGGGAAATTTTTCACCTAGTTAGTCTGACTTCGTCCTCAACTTTTGGTTTATGACTTTTGTTTATGACTTCATTTATCGGCTTTTGTTTTCCTTGTATTTCCACATTGTTGTGTTTGAATGTACCCTCCACACAATGTAGAACATTGCGTGTACTAGTTGCCTTCAGAATTGGCATCTAATTTACTGGTATTTTTCTAAGACTTCCTGTCATAACATTCTATGCTTTAAGAGTAGAGATATAATTTGCTTTTCAGCTACTGAGGTCTGTTTATTGAGAGAAACGTGCTAATGTGGAAGGGCAATGAAGAGCTGTGTTGATTCTCATCAGTGATAAGAAATTTGTGTCAAGGCTTTAGACAAAATCTCTGATTGTTAAAAGGGTTCTTTTATCCTAATTTTTAGCTCTAGCTTTGAATCTTAACAAACATCCTTTCCGTTCTGCCACACCAAAATGAGAGAATGAATACTGTCCTCATGCATGAGTACATCTGAGGCGAGTAAGAGGCTAACCTTCAGGCAACCTGACAGCTAAAAAGTAATGCTGCATGCCTCTGCACTAGTCTCAAGTTTCAGCAGAAGTCATAGGAGTCGTTCTTAGAGGTAAAGAGGTCAAGTACATTCTGAATCAAAACTTTTTAAAATCCCCTTCTGTAACCTCCTGTGGAAAGGTCTTGGTGTGCTCCAGAATCTAAATGGCTTAAAGTCATCAGCAAAACTACAGCTTCGTTCCCTCTCAATTTACTTGTTATAGCTGTAGGAAAAAATAACCTAATATAGATATTTTGAAATATGTTAAAGTATAATTTAATACAGGTAAGTAGGAGGAAAAAAAAAACCTTCATTACAGGCAATGGGAGATCTATACTATTTAAACGTCATCACAGCCTGTGCTAACTGCTTGCGGTGATAAAACTAGGCACTATTGGAAGGTACAGAAACACTTCCTACCACTTGGGCATGATTTCAAAGTCAATATTTTCCAGCAAATTAGATACAGGAGGTTGATTCTAAGCAATGTCCTAATTTCTATTTGATAGCTAACAAAAATGCAACTTAAGAGCTGGCATGAGGTGCCATGTCAGATTCTAGGTTGTCTAGATCTGTCTTGTGTGAAAATCCAGTCATTCACAAATAATTTAGCCAACCTAGCCGAAACAACATGGTTTTTAATAGGTTTTCTATGCCAGCAAGAAGACCACTGTGATCAACTCATCTGATCCATCTAGCTCATGCCATAAACATTTCAATCAGCAATTTCTGTTTGAAGAATCCATATTTTTTTCTATTGGTGAATAACTGCCTGAAGATCCCGCAGAAAGCTGGCTAACATTTCATGAGGTGCTTGTTGCGTAGTTGAAGAAGGCTGAGTTTGTACATGTCCCCTGCTTGTCCTGGTACAGTAAGAACCACCCTAGAAGTGTCTCACTGCTCCATGTAGCTGAAGGTCATTACCAGAACAGCCTGTCTACTCCTTGGGTTTGGAATTTTGTGAAAGCTTCAAATTGTGGTGGGCTGCTCTGAATGGCCATATGAGTCTGTCCAGCCTTCTCTGGGAAAGCCTTGGTAGGGGTCACCCCACATCAGCCTCAGTGAGAAGAAAGGCTGCCACTGAATGGGACCTAGAGTCAGGTCATTGACATGAGGGTGAATGGGAGTGTGAGTACTGTAAGAGAAATGGAAATGAAAAATGAAAGTCACAGTGAGATCTTTAAACTGTACAACATGTTAATTGTCACTCTTTATCACTGTCAAGTGACCATGGACCTGTTAGAAGTTTAGAACTGAAAACCTTAATTTATTCTTTATAGAAACAAAAGCTCCTGAATTATGCAGCAGCCTAAAATGTTCCTACTACAGGTGACTCAGCTTCTCTATGCATTATTTAAAGAGTCCTATGATATCAGTCTGCTGCTATGTAACTGCAATCTATACTACCCTTTTTCACTGGCGTGTTTTTACAAATCCCTAATTCTAATTGCAATCATTGGAAGCAGTCCTACTAATGGACTTCTGCAGTATGCATTAATCTTCATCTAGCTTTGTGGCTGTCTCCAGCAGTATTTCAAATATATAGTAGAACTAATGGTGAGTCCTTCCTAATTTTGGAGAATGAAAGCTGGAATAGTATTTGCATTTCTAGTCTAAGAAACAACATTTCAAGCAGATCTAAGCTCTATGCTAGGGCATTGTCTGGAAGATGTGGAGCAGCATTAGAACCGCAGGTTAAGATGCTCAAGTGCTCTGTGAATAGGAAGGAAGAGGTGGAAGCAGCACCTTGCAAGTGTTCAAACTATCTGTGAAGACAGAGCCCTATACCCTGACTCAGGTTGGTGTTCTAATGTTAATGTGATACAGATGCAGAAAAAAAGCTTGAGTTATGTCTTCTCTTCAAACTTCAATCAGAAAATCACTGACCAGAAACTACGCATCTCATACCACTTCAACAACTTCTACATCTTTGGAAGATGTGTATTTCTTTCGTTGTTGTTGTAGTATTGCTTAAATAAAGTGCCCTGAACATTTAAAAATACTAAGCGATTCCCTCTAAGGTTCATTTTCCGTTATTCAAGTGTTGCTAAAATATTTTCTTCAAATTATCACTATAAAAACTCTCTTTTGTATTTCAAAACACAACGAACAAAACAGAGCTTTAAAACAGAGTTTGCTTTCCAGGCTGAAAACTGAAAAGCATTACTCTGTGCTCATAACATGAATGAGATGCACATCATTTCTTTTAAAAGAGGATTAAAATCCAATAATCTCATTGGGAAATATTATGGTGTCAAAACAGAGTTGATGAGAGAACCATTTTATTATCATACCACTTGTTGTGAGGATGAACAATAATTTCCAAATTAAAGAGCCAAGTGTGTGTGTGGGTGTGAGTAAAATCCCTCCAGCCCAAACCTTTTCATAACACTGATGTTAACTTCTCTCCTCTCCCAAATCTCAATTTTAAAGGCACTTCAATTCTCCTGAAAGTGGGGAAAAAAATATGGTTGGTTGTTTCTATAGTGATTGCAGAGGCTGCCACCTCCTGTCTACTGGGAAGAACTTCTGGATAAGAGTCAGAACTGAAAATCGAGTCAGAATAGAAAATGTGTTCATTTTTCAGCTCCTCAACAACATGCAACAATACTTTTCAATGATATTTACTATCAGGACCCATTCTCAAAGTTACTCTAAGTTACTCTGTATATTAACCTGTGCAGGACTCTGAAAGCCCCGCTGTTCCAGCATTTCTAACTACAAAAAAACCAAGAGTTAACAAGTACTGAATATGATCCTGCTCCCTCAGGTTGAGCACAAAGGAACTTTAGTGATTAAATCTGGAAAATGAATGGCCTGAGAGTGATGAGGAGCTACTTAATGCTCCTACCTTCTCAAATGCCTGCTGAGATCAGGACAAGTAAAATGTATTTTGCCCTTTAGGAAAAATTAAAAATAATGTAAATTATGACACTAATACTGGAACTAAAAATGCAGGTGCCATATGGTGTTACAACATATACATGCACTGCAACGCTGATAGCTTGCTGAAATGAATAGAAATTTACTGCTGAGATGTTATTGCATTCCCTAGTATTGCAGTAGTGCCTGGGAGCCTTATTCATGGACCAGGACCCCATCAAGAGCAAAATGCCATGCAGAGAAGAAAAATGAAGAGATGCCAACATCAGTGGGGATCATTGTAGGCCTCAGTCACCTAAATATACGTAAGCCAAATCCTATGTGCTTGTATAAAGGAGCCTGGTTTCATTTGTTAAGAAAAGCCTTTAGAACTCATGTTGTTACATCTGCATCATCCATTTGGATTCATCCTTAAAAGATGACTCTTGCCAAAGACACACAATTCTCAGACCTTTTCAACTGGTGGAAAATCTAGCAGGTTTCTAATATGTCACCTAAGATACACACATTTTCTATAAACAATGCTCAAAGAGTGATGGGTGGGGGCTGTTGCCTTGCACAGGAGACGCTGTCACGGAGATGCTGATGTTTACCTAAAAATGTGGTTACATGGTGGTATTCAGAAGAGGAGAAATTACCTTTTATGTTCTATTTTAGGCAGTGTTTCTATATCTTTGTCTGGATATAATAATTCTGTATCAAAACTGAGTATGTCTCAGTAACTCACAGTATGTCCTCTTAGCCTTTGTCATTGCTTTGCTTTCTCTCCCGCCACTACCTCCTCTTTGCAAACAACCAGCCCCTGACACCTTTGCCTTAGCCAGACTCAGCTTGCAGCCAGCTGGCTTTCAGCTGACTCCTTGACTTCTGTGAAATATCAAGGAAACAAGGACCTCTTTTCTCTGCCTTAGATTATTTTGATTGTAAGTCCTTGGTAGCCTTTATTTTCATTTCTGGCACAGAAGATGGCTCCTGAAAGAGTATATACTAAGAAAGAAAAGTCATCATCTGCTGAAGAGTAAACACATTCAGGTAGGTGTATCCAAAGCAATATGATATGATATGAGGTATGATATGAGATACCCAAGCCCTATGATTGCAGACCACTTCTGAACCTTTGGCCTTTCTCTCTGTGAGGCACGAAGGTCTTTGAAAATCTGACACTACACATATAAATGCATTGAATACAGAGCTATGCTGAGAAAATGCTCAGTTCACAAAGAGAAATGCTTGAGGCCAAAGGTGCATTGGACTAGAAAGGACCCTGTGAGTTAATGAGTTCCACTCCTTGCTATTGCAGGCAGCTGTGCTGTAAATCCTAACTGTACACTGATCACACTTCAACATCAATGTAACTGAGTGGTGGAGCTGCCCCTAATAAAAGTTGTTCTAGTCCTCTGGGGATTTGCAACCTTTGTCTAATATGCAGGCTAAATTTATTAATGGCTAGTGTCTATCCATTTGTTATTGTAGCAGCAGTGTCTTTTAGTTTAAATAGCTCTTAGCCTCTGCTAAGTTTATAGAAACTTAGACTGATGAGTTTATAGAAAGCAGTCAGAATCCCCACAACCTCTATTCTCTTAGGCTAAACAAGCCAGCATCTTTTAATCTCATTTCAGAAGATAGATTCTTCATTTTCTTGATTTTTGTAGTCCATTTACAGACTGAATTAATCTTCCTTGCATCTGGGTGCCCGGGACTGCGTATTGTATTCCAGATGGCCTCATCATGGCCTTGTTCTCTAAAAATGCCTCACAAGGGACATCTGAAACCGAATGACTTTTATAGTTATGATTGACTAATCAAGCCACAATTTTCTTTCTTTCTGGCACCTCCAGTGGGTGATTCCTAATTTACAACAGATTTTTTTCATTAGTTTGAGGGCATAGCTTTGTCCTGCCTATGGGTGGGGACATATCTGAGAAAACTGTTGAAGCACAGGGCCCTTGCTGCACATGTAGTCAGTGGAGTAACACAGCCAGTTGCTCCAAGAGACTGATTCGTGTTCTAACTGATGCTGGAAGCGCCCGCCTTTCCCTGTTGACTATAGAAGGAACACGGGAATTTCATGTCCCTGAATTGGGTTACTTGGTTAGGTGGGCTGAGTCTGGCCAAAGATGTGCAGCACACACCTTATAGTGTTTTTCCTATGACTCAGGGGCATCCATTCTCTTGTATGCTTCCCACTTCCCACCACAGCCGCAGAATTGCTGGAACTGATGCAGGACAAGTGATCACTGATTGTAGAAAGGCCTTATATTGGCTTTCTCTGACCTTAAAACTGCATCCTTGGTTCCCTAGAACGTTGATGGTTCAGCTGCCTTTTCCCTTAGCATGATAATGTCCTGCTTCATTTTGTATTATTTCATATCTTCATTTGTATGAGTTATTCTTTTTGCTTTGTTCCACATGAGTGTCTGCTTCACTTCTTTTTGGGCTATCCTGATCACCAATTTCTCCATTAACCTTTTTTTCTTGCCCTACTATTTACACAGACAAATTTCCTTTTGTTAAATGTTTTACTTTCCCCTGTGAAGTCCAGCTCACTTTGAGTTTTGGCAATTTTAGCTTTATTTCTATGTTTTATGACATACAGGTTTCTCCTTCCAAGACTTTCAGATGCTCCATTTATTCAAAATATTACCTGGGAGGCAACTCCTCATTCAGTTAATCCCAGAACTGCTCTATACAATTTTCCCCTCTAATTTGCAGTGCATAATCCTGTATCTTTGATTTCAGGGGCTTTCAGGCTTTTTCCACATTCCAGGTTCGTGAATTCTTTAGTCCAGTTAAACAATTCTCTTAATTCATCTGAATTCTATCAGTCCAGATAAATATTCCTCTTAATTTCTCTGAATTCTGCTGTAAAATCTAAAGTCAGAGCTGCACATACAAATCTGACGTTACTCTGTCTCTAAGGTATCTCTCAACAGAGTGTTTTTCTAAACATTAATTTAATTCTTTAATGACAACCATTTGAGTGTTTCTCCAAGTTAGTACTAGTTGAGCTTCTCAAACTACCTTTCCTTAGTGTGGATCGTATCCTATTTACAACTGCATGGACCTTTCCCGTGCACTGATCTCATGGTGCCTTTGTAGTGACTAAGCAATCTCCTTCAGTTGCATTCCGTGCTCTGTGTGGAAAGCATCTTCAATAGATACTCTGATTAAAATTAGCAACAAATAAGGGAGAAAAGAAATAAACTTGTGTTCTGTTACACTTCTAATTGTGGCTGTAACTGTTCCCATGATGATCAATGAACTAGTTTCAACCTAACCAGTACCCCACATTTCTGTTTACTGGATTTTAGTTACTTTTTCTATTTTAATGGGAGAACTATGGAAGAAAACACTTATATCATGGGAACTGTTCTTCCAGGCCATTCATATCACTATGAGATGAACAATTTCTTAGCTCTTCCTCTAGGTTTATAAACACAGCTCAGACAAAGTTATCTCTCTTGCCTTTGTGGGGAGGGAATGAATAAAAAAATAGGTATTTTTTACCCAGATCTCAGTCATCTAACTGGGTGACTTTCAACTAGATTAAACTATTTTGCATTGAAATTATGACATGCGTGACAGCCAAAGAACTTAGAAAATTTAGGGATTCACTTGTTAGGTTTACAGTGCTATCCACAGCAAATGACTATCCCACCTATTTTTTCTTATAATTCTTTACATAATTAGGCCCATTCCTTAGGCATATGTCCTAATGTCCTCTGTCCTAATACGCCAGAGACTGAGCAGAGGATCTTTAAAACTCAAGACTTGAGCTAAAAATCCTCCTGTACAAGTAAGGCCTGGAGGAGACTGGTGACATAGAGCACGTGCTGACCACTGGGTTTCAAGTGCTCATTTAAAATAAACCATAGGTTATGGACTTTGGTTGACAGCTTATTTGGTTGACAGTTTAATTGCTCTGGTGTGCTCACCTGAGTGCTCTTTCTCTCTCTCCTTCTCTTGTCCCTCCTTCCCCTCCTCCTCTCCACCGGCATTAAAGCTAGCACCCTGGAGATCCATATTTGATCACCCAGCCAAACTTTGGTGAGACGTGTTTGACTTCTTTCACAATTTATATCCGGGATGTTTGGCTGAAGGTAATTTTAGCTCCTTGAACCATGTTAAAGCAGGGCTGGGATTTCAACTATCTTGTAGGAACTAATTAATAGGTCATAAACGTGTCACTGGAAGCAAATGTTTACCCTTAATTTTGAAAAAAAGGTAACTGTGGAGATCTTTTCATCCTCATAGGAGGGAAAAAAATCTGCTACAACACCAATTCTATGTACCTTTTAATTAGGTTATTTAATCAAGATGCTTTTGATCTGAACTTTATTGTTCTGTATTGCAATCCAGAGGGACTGATCAGTCTGAGGTTCAACTTCCCATGGATAACCAGTACCACTTGGTTGCAAAGCTGGTTTGGTCGGTCTCTTAAACTACCTGGAAAATTCTCTTAAGAACTGCCTCAGAACACGGGGATTAATACACTGCCTATGTATTTCAGCTCCATTTCAATTCTTTAACTGTTTGCTCACTGGAAAAGAAAATAAAACTTTTTTAACTGCCATTCTGAAGGGCTTTTATGCAGGCATCTGTGCATTTCAAGCACATAGGAACTTATGTAGAATACAAGCTGGTGATTTAAATAGGGTTGTGGGAATAGCACAGGGAAAGGCTGAACAAATAAAATGGAACTAGTTCATTCATCATTCTAATAGCATTTAGCTTGCCTCATAAAGAAGGTGGCAGCTTTTATTGCTCATACAAGGACTTATGCCACTATTAAAGAACGATGTTTCAGCTACTTCTGTTCTAAACTGCAAAGTGTCACAAACCCCAGTGGACTGAATTTTATTTACTACTTAGCACCTAAATGCTAACTGATAAAGCAGAGCGGATGGGCAGTGTTTGGAATCAGCAACTGCAATATTTAAAACTTGATGGTAGGGAGAAGAATAATACCTTAAATAAAAACATTTGGCTCAGCATGTTTAGCTGTTAGATGTTTCCAGATTCAAATCTGTTGACTTATATGACTTCCTGTTGCATTAAAACAGCAAGGTGTAATAGGATTAAAGCTTCATCGAAACATGACTTCTGCTCTACAAAGCTTAGGTGGTGCGACTCTCAATCACTGTGGAGAAATCTTGCTAGATACACTTCTAATTCTTCCTATGCCTGCCACTGATTTTCACCCAATTTTTGCATCCGAAGTTTTAAAGAAAAGTCTAGCAGCACTGACAAACTATTTAGGCTCCTACAGATTCAGGACTTGTGCTGCAAAAATGAAGGATGAGGAAGAGAAGTGAAATCCTTGTTTTCGGCTAAAAACGTAATTTCAGAAGTCTTCCCTCCAGAGAACTGCAGTGTAGATAGCTTCTGCATGCTTCTGCTTTGTGAAGTGGGATCCCTGGGCTGCTGATGCATTCTATAGTCTATTTTTGCTCTGAATCACTGCTGTACCTCATGGGAACTGTTGTTCATTCAGGGCAGATGGTGCAGAGAAGTCAGCGAGACAAGGACCCAAATGACAAATCCCTGAGACACTTTGGTGTCATTTCTGACACAGAGTGTTCAGTTGAGTTTGCAGTTACAAAGCGAACAGCTTTCGATTACTTTCTAAATGAAAAGCTGAAGTTTTCCCTTAAAATCTGACACCGTCTGAGAAAAAAAAATCCAATATCATCATTTTGGAGATCAAACATTAAACTGGGTAATTTTCCACTGAAAAAGTTAAAATAAAATTTTTCTAACCAGTCTTATAGAAGGACTTATAGGCTTTTTTTCTCTGTTTCTAAGCTAAAGTTACCCACTCCTGCAGAGAGCATCGTGGGTGTCTGTCTGTCCTGGACATTTCTAAATCATATCCAAACTCTGATCAATCTTTACTGATACTTTTACTTGTGTGTTTACCCATCATGAATAGCTGGGGATAGCTCCTAACTGACTGCTGAGCCTCTTGGTGTAAATGGGGTAGCAATTTGCTAATGGGCTAGGTAGAAAAGGATGGAGTAGGAAAAGCTGTGAGAGGTGGATATGATAATATCCTGGTAAGGTATCTAACCAGGAAGGAATGAAACACAAGCTGTTCCTCTCTCAAATTTATTTTGTTTTTATGGCTTACCTTTCTGGCCTATAGGTTGCATCAGCTTACAATTTCCAAATTAAGTATTTTGCTGAGACCAATAAAAGGTCTAAACACAAGAGCTTTACTAGTCAGGCCAGAGGTGCGTCTAGCCTACTACCTGTTTGAGAGCAGAGGTGCCCAGAGTAGTGTACAAGAACAGAGCAAGCATAGAGTCATAATTTCCCAGAATATCCTCCCAGCCTCTAGTAACTTGCAGTTTAAGGTCTTCATTACTTACAGGTGATACTATACCAAAGTAGTATCTTCTTATCCCTTTCTTAATCCAGATGTGATTTTAGCATCCATAATATTCTGTGGCAGGAAGATCTTTAACTAGGTGCTGTGTGGGAGTGCCTCCCCTTTTTTGTTTTGAATCTGCCACTTGCTACTGTCATTTGATCCCCTCTGGTTCTTTTATTCGCTGGGATGAGAAATCACTCCTGTTTACTTTTTCCTTGCTGTCCATGGCTTTTCAGATGTCCTTCCCAGGATCCTCCTTTCTCTTCCATTTCTTCTACAAGCTGAAGAGTCCTGTTTGTGTATTTGCACTTTGCATGGAACGCATTCCACAGTTTTCTCATCCTGTTGCTCTTCTCTGTATTTTTTCTGTTTCTCCTATATCTTGAGATGGAGAAACCTAAGCTCCATACAATAGTCAGCTTATGGATGCACCATTGACTTTTACTACTACTGCTTCTATTCTGTTCTTTAATCCTTTATAACATACAGAATAGTTTTAAGCTGGTGTTTTATTAGAAGAATCTATTATAACTCAAAACCCTGAGTGGTAATAGCTAGTTCTGAATCTCTCGGGGCATGTGTGAGGTTAGAGCTGGGTTTCCAACATGCTGTCAGTCACTCTGCTCAGAAATCCTTCTGCGGATTGTCACAATCTCCTTTTACCCCCACGGCCCTGAGTAGCTCACTGCCGTCAGGGAATGCTCTCATTGCACTGGTCATCTGCTTTTTACAGGTCATCTCTAAATACACACAGGCCCGAGATCAGATCTGCTCCTCGTTTTTCTTCAAAACAAAATGGACCACTCATATTTCATTTCCCACTTCTTAATATCTCTTACAATAGGAAAATACCAATTTATATCCAGCTTTATCAGTTATACCACAATTTAAATTTAACCACTCATGTCTTCTGTACCTTTTCTACATGGAATATATGTTTAAGGTACAGCAAGTTTATAACAATAATAACTTCAGTGCCTTTATTCTGGTTGCCAGTAAGCACTACAAGGGACATACCTTGACTTCCACATCATGTATTTCTGGTGCAGGCAATTAGAAATAATGAGTGTGAAGATATGAATCTGGAGTTAGCCAATTTGTTTAGACATATAATCGTCATTCCCCCCCCTGCCCCACCATTCTTTTTTATTTTGGAGAAGTTTTATCTTTAGCTGTTGAAGACAACTTGGAAAGCAAAGGCTATGACTATAGCAAAGGCTACTGCTCCTGGATCCACCAGTCACCTGCTTGGTATCCCATTCTGATTAAGTATGTGCACTGCCAACTTGATGGCTTTAATTTTCATGTTTTGCTTAGTGTTTGGTTGGAGAAGAAGTAGGAATAATTGGCTGTAATAATGGACTGCTCATGCCTGCAAAGTAAAATGAACACATTCATGGCCTCACTTCCTTCTGCTGTTGGTGCAGACTGCATTATCCAAACTGATTTGCAGTGGAAGCTTATCTCTAGGTTCTGGCTGTGAGAGGAAAAGTAAATAAGCCTAAGCAATTAGAGTAATGTTCATGCAGGTGCAAAGAGCCTGCACAAAGCTGTATTTACTCTTGCCTTCAAGTCCCTTTAATCATCATTGCCAAGCTTAAGTTGTACATGAGGTTTTTGTGTGGTGTATTTCCCAGACAGAGTATCTGAGTGCTTCTATTTCACTATAGAAATCCTCAGCCCTAGAGACATATCTGGTACCAAAATAGCTCTGAGCATCTTCTCAGTCCTTGATGGAATGAGCCACTTCAGTAACAAGTGGACAAGCTGTAGAGTCTCCAAGGTCATTCAAAGGTTTATAGTACTGCTTCGTAGCACTGTAAAAAATAATAATAATTCTGATCTGTGTAATTCTGCAAACAATAGATAAAGGTGGCAAATGTAAAATGATGGGAATCAAAGACTTCAGCACTACCTTGGTAATTATCTGCACATCTAATGAAGTGTAAACCCCTATGGAACTCAATATACTACTGGGATTGTCTTTTCTGTAATTTAATATTTTTTATAATTGTTTTTTCTTTGGTAATGAAGTCTCCTTTTGTTTGCTTGCCCTATCACTACTTTAAAATTGAGCAGTTAAAACAGTATTGCAAGGATTTCCCAAAAAAGCTTTATTCATGTTACTGAAATTCACAATAACTGCTTATTTCTTTCTCTTGTGGTGCATCCTAAAATACCAAAGCACAAAGTGAGTGATTTATCTATTTAGGTTTACATTAGTGGTGGCCTGAGGGGATAATTTCAGGCAGAAATTATGTAATATTTTCTGCAGCAAAGCTCTTGCTTTAAGGGCAAAAAAATCACAAGACTGTTGAACTGATGCTTCTATTCTCTGGTAAACTACAACAAAAGAGCACTTTTGGTCCATTTATTAAGAAAAGCTTTAAGTATAAGCAAATATTTGAGCAATGTGTATTTTATTTTTGGATGAAGGATATGTAAAATTGACTGAATCATAGATTTTAGGGTTTAAAGATAATGTTAAATCAGCTAATATAATCTCATCTATAAATTAGTTCATTGCATTCCAGTCTTGCACTAAGACCAATAATATATATTGGCTGAGGAACATCTATAATGTATGCAAATTTGGTTTTACCTCCTGTCAAAATAATCCTTGGGTTCTTGTGTGTATTTCTTTTTTCTTTGGTTTTTTTTTGTTGTTGTTGTTTCCCCCCCCCCCCCCCCCCCCCCCCAATGTATGATTGATCTCAGACACAGATCTTATAGGTAGCTGAAAATTTTCAGCATTTATCGTCATCCCTCGTCAGTTATCAGACTTTGCCCCCATCTGCTACCACATCTCTCATCAGTTTTATTCTCCTGTGAAAGTCTCTGTGTATCTGTTTTTCTGTTGGTGTCTTCTCCTCCCAGGCTGACAGGATAACACAATTTTTTCTCCCAGCCAGGATATTACAGGGAGGAGATAAGAGAACACTGTTAGAAAGGGAGCTGGACCCACCATCAAGGCAGTCTTTTTATTCACCCTTTTCCTTTGGGAATCGGAGACCAGTCTTATATTGGAGTGGCAAAACTGGCCCAAGTATCTCACTGAGGCAGGTCAAATTGGGATTTTGGAAGAACTGTAGATGATGGGGTAGAAACAGGCAAGGAGGTTTTCAGCGGGGATCCACACAAGAGTCTCGGGCTCCTACCCTCTTTCCTCCATTCCTCTGGAGTACAGGACTTCATCTCTCCTCACCACCATGTAGTTGACAACCCCTGCTATTTCCCACAAGAACCACCCTGGTCTCCTTCCTCCCTTTACAAACTCCTGGGAGAGGGAAAGGAAGATGGAGGAGGTGAAGGCCAGAGCCTACTGTGAGGGAAGAGAGATGAAGGCCAGGAA
This sequence comes from Calonectris borealis, assembly GCF_964195595.1. Lineage (NCBI taxonomy): Eukaryota > Metazoa > Chordata > Aves > Procellariiformes > Procellariidae > Calonectris > Calonectris borealis. The sequence goes on along the minus strand of NC_134316.1, from coordinate 13,947,921 downwards.
GGGGAGGAGAAAGGAAGCTGTGGAGAGTCCTGGCGAGTAAGGCTTTCTGATCCTGGTACTACAAGGAGCAGCAGGGACATTATGGCTACTTGAGAGATGTATTGACTAATGTCCCATGTCCTACCCAGGCCATGCCATAAATGTGTGCCCTCCATGTCCCCTTCTGTTTCCTGTGCTTGTGCCCCCCCTCCTAAGCCAGCAAACTTCAAAACTTTTCTAGAAAACAGGACTTCAGGTTTGCTAATTTTGCAGTCGGTGGTACTAATTTCCAGTCATTTTGATGATTCATTTTCACCGTGTCCATTTTCCTTTTCCTTCTTATTTCAGTAGTACATATATGTACCTTCCTTCTGTCCCTGTGCAGACCATATCTGGCACCTTCTCTTTAAGTCAGTTTTAACTTAACTTCTTGTTTGTATGTCATGCAATAATTTTTTTTTCAATGACTTTTGTGTCTATCCTTCCAAGTTTATCCAATTCCAAACCTGCCCAAATCTATCCTATTCCAAATCTATCACCCCACAAGCCCATTCTGTCCTCCTTTTTCTTGGGGAAAAGGTACATCATACACCTGAAAGCCATGTGTATCTCAGACACATTTCGGTTGTAATTCTAGCTGTTCTTCACTGAATTAACTGTCATTCTGTTCTGCAAATTCACTAGTTCTGCTTCTATGGGTAGAGGTACTCTGTCTGGGCTGCTGTATGTACATGATAGCAGAATAAAATATATACTTGTGGGTATAGCTGAATGTAATGGGATCCAGGTTATAAGGAACACCAGTAAGAGCACCTCACCGGTAGCTGATTCTACATTCAGGCCATGAGTAATATCTGAATCATTCAATGTTTGCTTGAAGAGATACAGAAGGCATCTGCTACAGGGAGTGAAGGATGGTAACTACTGGCCTAAGACATAGAGCCTTAGTTGGTCTGTACTCAATGGATTCATGTATTTTCCCAATTACATGTTCATGTTAACCTGGCAACTGAAATATAAGATTTACCTGCCCTTTATTTTGGCTCCTGTACAAATATGTTTAAATTATCCTCTTTTTCATAGTGCAAATGTAAGGTGTTTTTTTCAATTATCATGAGAAATTAATCTTGTAGATACCTGGCTGCTTACTCTTTTGAATTATTGACTTCTACACTTGTTTGTTAAAAAATCAAAAATTATGTATTAATCCATCAGCTATTGTTGAAAAACAAATTTGAGAGTTGTGGGGTTGGCAAATGCAAGAAACTCTCCTCTTCCATCTTGGACATTTTTCATTCTTCATTATGGCAAAGCAGGTGTCTGAGTTTCAGCCCTAAACCTAGAAGATTGCTGCAAGCATACAGCCAGTCACTTATGACTAACCACTATTACGCTTAAGAAAAGAGTGAAGGTTTTGTATATAACACGTTTAACAGAGGCTTAAGCACAGCACTGTCTCGTTGAAAAGTACTGAGTAAGTTGTAATTTTTCCTTGTGAGCATACAGCAGCTGGAGAGGTCTTCTCTGGGAAGGAAATCTAATGGACACGGGGAAAGGTGGAAGACGCCTGGAAGAAATAACCCTGGAGTCCATGGAGGTGGTAAGACAACCACGCATGGGAACTGATGAGTGAGGCTGTGGTTCTTCAGATCCAGTGAAGCACTTTGCCATTCAACATCCACACTTTGAAATATCAGGAAGTGCTTTAAAAACTAGCATCTCCATAAGACTTATCCCTTCTCTGGAATGCATTCTGTAGCCCCTATTTATAGCAAAACTGCTGCTGAAGTCACACACAGGATAGTAGAAGTCTCAGACTGGATTTAAGTGAAATAAAATTAAAACCCCCATGAAGTGCAAATTAATTGGAAAGAGTTTAATTGGGATCACCAGTTTATTGGGATATCTCCCAAGGAACAGATTTAGTCTAATGAGAATGGATGGCAGTATCTGCTGATTAACTGGAAGAGCGTTAGCATATGTTGAACTTAATGGGCAGGGCTCCGGCAAGTCTTAAAGTGTGTTCAAGGTTTTTCCTAGCTCAGAAGGGTAAGAACTGCTTTTGTGTTACTATTATCAGAAGAGACTTTATTTAGGAATTAATCTCTTCCAGACTGTTTTGCATACAAACTCTTTCTTCCACCAGCAGATTCCCCAATTTTGACATAATAATGGAAATATATATTTTTGAAAAGTCAGACCATCTGTCTTCCTACAATAAATATAATTAGAGATAGCTATACGGTACCTTAGCAGCACGAGGAAAAGCAATTCTGCTGTCGATGGACACAGCAGACAAGACAGGATTGACAGATGCTTGTGATATTTTAACAGCTACGTTCCTAGACTTTCTACTCTGTCTGCCTCAGTTGGGTGCTAAAAAATATTCCTACTCTGATCACTTCAGGAACTTATTATTGTATTTAGCTAATATGCTAAATAGCTTTACCGAATTGTTGAAACCCCAGCTAGACCACGTATAAAATTTTGCCTTCCAAGTTCCTTTAAGTGCCAGGTCCAAGATGTATCTCCAGTCCTTCTTGCTTGTACTGACTTTTCATATCCTTTCCCTGTGAAACAATCTGTGTTCCTCCAAAATTCTTGGCATCCCAATTTAATATAATTCAGAATTTCTTATGCAGTGTATGCTGTAATAAGCTACGCCTTAATATCTATCGATGTTGCCCTTTGGTTATCTTAATTGCTTGTATAAAGTCCCTTAGGTTAAGAGCTTTTACTTCAAGTTTAAAAACTCTCTCCTGGTATAACAATGTCCTGCTGAGAAGGTTTTGATTTAAGACCTCCCCCTGTTTAACTTGGCTCATGCTTAAATATTTGTACTGCTGAATTTTAATTCTTTGTACTGTACCCAGGGATTCAGGGCAGAAAAGTTTCAGTTCAACAGTAATACAAATGATTGATACAGCCTCTATCAAACTTGCCAAACTTGCTAATGTCTGTATTTGCAATGTTAATGTTTTCTATAAAATTGTCGGTTAACTTGTCTATTATGGCATTAAATAATCCTGGCTGCCAGAGCCAAGCTGTGCAGAAGTCAGCTACACAGTTATTAAACACATTAAAGTAGAAGATACCAACAAAGAGTATTTTCCCTTCCTCCTGGCACCTTTCATTTGGTGCAGGTGTTTGATTGTATCCATGAAAACAGTTATTCTCCAGGGTCCCGTTTTGCTATAAAGACAGCAGTTTATACCACCGTTCTGCTCCTTCTTCATTTCTGCTGTCAATTCCTGTTACTTCTTTCCACTTCACAATCTATTGCACTCTTCCCGTGTGAGACCAGACCTCCCACTGACAAACTGTGGTCATGGAGAAACATTTCTCTTTTCTCTCTAGCCATCATTTCCCAACCACCAGCCTGCTCCCATTAAGGCTGTCAATCATCTGAAGACTTATTGGATGCAATCCCCCTGTCTGGACTGAAAGCTTTCTTCCCCATCAGTGATATCCTACTCTCTCAGCCCACTGTAAGCATGATTTCTTTACTTTTGTACCCACACCATCCTCTCTAGGACAATAGCTGGTCCTATTCTGTAACTAGGCACCTACTGAGGACACTTTTCTCGTGCACCTCATGCTCTAGCTTCAGCTTTCTTCTACACAGGTGACTCTTTAAGCATTACCAGGACAAATATACAGCATACATTTCTAATCTAGGGGGAATGTGAAAATACAGTGTCTCCTACTCCATAAGAAGTGGTGTAACTTTATAAGGATTTACAGACGTTTTGAGCCTATACGAACAAACTGTATTGTCAAAAAAAAAAAAAACCAAACCAGCAAAAAACAACAACCTGCTGCCAAGAGCCCCCCAGCCTACTGCCTATTTCATACTCCAGAAGGAGAGGTGTGCGGTGGAGCTTTGTGTTTTGAATAGAAAATCATGGATCTCATCAGAAGGAAGTATTCATCCAATTACTGAGTCATTTTCAACCAGAAAAAGTTGCAGCTAAGAGTTGACTTTGGTACCTATATCTCACCCCCAGAGTTTTGCTATTGAATTCTATGGATGCAAGGTTATGCTTAAAAATACGATTGCATTTATACTATGAAACCTACATTGACACTATTAAACCTGATCTTGTCACTCTTTCTCTTCAGGCATAAACTTGCTTTAAACTCACTTGGTAGTGTAACGGCACAAATAGAAAGTCCTAAGAAAGTCACTCATTTAGAAGACGGAGTCAGGAATCTTGGTCTCTCACAACTGAGTTAGCAAATTTTGACATCATGAGCAAGAACTTCCCATACTGCAATATTGGAAATCTCTGCAGAATTACTTAGGACATCTGTTGTTGATGCAGGAGGAGGGAACAAAGTCTGAATAGGATTAGAAAAGATGTGTGGACACACTGCAAACTCATCACACAGCAGAGGACTACAGCAACTCTTCAAAACCCAATATGCTGCTACAAAGCTGAGCTGGCTTTAGCATGTTTGGCAAAAGGAGGATTGCGAGCAAAGATGAGAGCAGGTGGAGAGGCTCAGAAAATTTGTGAGAGGATCTTTGTAGAAATGACCTTCCTCTGAGGCTTTCTCCAACAGTTGAGACCTTAGGAGAGGATGATCTAAGCCCTTAGAGCTCATCAGATTTTGATTTAAAAACCCACAGGCTTTAAGCTACAGAGACACACTTCAGGATGTGCAAAGTCTTTGTTCACTTCAGGTTAAATCTGATCTCCCCTTTATAATGAATCAAAGCTTTTATAACCCTCAGGCCTTGGTAAAGGAACTGTTTTGTTTTAAAAAGCACTGTTGGAACAACAGGAACAGCTAAGCCAGGAAAGAGCAAAATATGAGATTTTGTACCCTGCTAAACATAGAATGATATTTAGGGATGCTACTTGTACTGTCATCTATACAAGACCATATCCTCTCACCCCAACATACTACTGAACAGTTATTGATATTGAACTTAGAGAATCATGCCCAGAATATGAGTATGATGTTTAGATAATGTATGTAAAGAAAAAATAAATCTGAAACTCTCATCATAAATGTCCTGGGTAGCAGGACTGGGTAGCTATCTGCTAATTCTGCAGTGCTCCTGGCTTAATAGAGCACAGTAAATATCAAAACCGTATTTAGAAAAGGAAGTATGCTTCAGGCCCTTGAGGAAAGCTCTGCATACTGAAATAATGATTCTTGACTTGGTTTTAATAGTTGTTTTGCTATACTTCCCAGTTTGATACATTGTTTTCAAGAAAATCAAATTTCATGGCACAACTTTTAATGGATTGGACTAGGTTTTTTTCTGCTTTACTTAGATTTTTCAAGTCTTCAGTCTTTTTTTCTTCTTAAGGATCATCTTAACTGTATTACTCTTTTAGGACACAAAAGAAGAAACATAGATATGCAGGGTGAACATAGGAAGGGATTGATAGCTTTGAATGACAGAGTATTATCGCAGTCACCGGAGCCTGGTATTCACCTCTCATAACTTAACCTCATCTCACCATCTAGAAGTAAAGCACTGGATAAAGATGCTTGTGCAGTCTCTACTCATGAGGAAGAGATGTGTCCAAAGGGTGTTTATGCCTGTGTGCTTAGACACCTGTTTTAAGATGACACAGTCACCTGTAGAGGTGTTTCTATCTCTTATTCGACTAGAGAGGAGCCTGGGGACTAGCTGAGCCCTTATACTTAATTAATAAGCTAAAAGTAGGGGACATGAAGCACACATTTTGCCTTAAGTTCCAACTAGTGCTTCCTTGTATTAGCTTTGTTGAAAATCTAGTAGGAGGCTGAGAGTGAAGCTCTTAGGAAAAAAATAATAAGACCTCTAGTTCACTGGTCATTGCATTTCCATTTTTTATATAATGGCATATTAGTTTTCTTTCAATCTTCTAGAAATTCTCCATGGTTCTCAGATTTCTTAGTAATACAGATTAAAACCTCAAATGCATGTTTGATATGGTCATTTCAAAACCTGAAACCGTGTTTATAAAGAGTTGCTAAGTTAAAATCATCCATTTTTAGTTATCTGTGTTTACTACCATCCTCAGTTACTGTCAAAATACAAAATATTTTGTCATCTCATGATATAAAAATATCTTCTTTTCCTGAACACAAAAAGCTCATTGAGTTCTCCTCCATTACAGTACTAAAGCCAATGTACACTCCACCGTGCCTAGTAGGTAAAATACCAAAGTCATTGTTTAAATTTCTTCTAGATATATGAACTTCAGCTGCGTTATTATACCTAATATCTTACAAATTATTTTTCTGTATCTTTTTGCTTCCTCTATCTATTCCCAATATTTCAGGGCTTGTAATTGGTATTGACCGCTATCAGTTCTTTTTTCCACTTGCTACTTGTACAGTTTCCATTTTATGTAGCAATTTTTACTTCTTCTCTTCAAGTTTTTTAATCATAGCTTTCTTCTCTTTTTTCCTAAATCTGTTTTAGATCTGTTTTTAGCAAAACAATGTGAATGGTGATTGATAAGTGTTGAAAATCTTTTCTCCCAGATGGTTTGGCTCAAAATAATTATCAGTTTTGCAAGATTCACTCTTTTTTGCATTAAATACATGTATCATTGGTTTGGATTTTATTCTGTGTACAGATATCAAATGTAACAAATTCATGATCTCTTACCCTTAAGCTACAACTAATTTTAGTTCAAAGATGAGTCCCCATATTTATCATAATGAAGGCAAAGAGAGAATTCCTTCATGTTTAATGCAGCATTTTCATAATCAGGAAATTGTTGTTATAACTTTTTTTAACCACTTCTAAAGAGCTCTGTACTGGCTGTATGTGACTATCAGCATAGGTCATTAAAGGTAAAGATGACAGCATTTTTTTCTCTGTATGCTACAAATAGCTGTTTATAGAGCTATTGCACAACCCGTTGCAATGTGATGGTCTGTAGCAGGCAAAGACCAGCATGTGATCTGCCTCTGCCTTCCATTAATAATTCAGGAATATTCAAGACTACTATTTTAGAGTTGCCAGGCGCAATACAGAGTGCCAATCCCAAGCTCTGCAATCCACTTGATCTATCCCAAACAAGCTGATTTAACCATTTTAGTTGCACAAGTCTTTTCCGTTAGTTACAGCTTCAGTTACAGTCTGGCACCAATGCACACGCATTGCTTCCAATTCTTCTAGTTATTACTAGATTCTTAGTGCTGGCATATAGGCAGCTACAGAGTGTCCTTTCATACCCCTTGGTGACTGGATTGGTTTTATCCTTGACACCTTGATTTTATGGCAAATGAGAACACTTTATTTTTGCCTTTCAATCTCTTTTTTGTTATTTAGGTTGATGCCTGGCTGGTATAGCTCACCGTTTCCACAGACAGTAATTTCCTATTTGTTTTAGCAGAGTATGGCTAAACCAAACAGCAAATGGATCAGGACTCCACAGAGCCCAAACCCGCCACCTAAAGCCACACGCCTAGTTAGCAACTCTGTTCCGGGGCATCCTGCTTTCTATCTTGTTTTACTTGTAAAAGAGGAATGCTCTCTGACCAGGAATTATATGAATGGCTCCTGTCTTTCAGCAGTCTACTGGGAATTCTTCTTTTGGAGACAACAAAGCTAGCTGGCATTAACCCCTGTGGGGAAATTGCCAGTAAAATTCCTCATTCTAATCTCTGAGCCCTTAAAATTGTGTTAAATCAGTTTAAGGAAGTTAAAATGTTGGAGGAAGCAGGCAGATCCATTATCCTTTAGCAGTCTCTTCTAAAAGGGCTTCTGGCCTGTATTGTTTCTTCCTCATGGAGTAGATGATATTCTTTATTTCTCATCTCTGGCCATTTACCCAGAAGACAAATTCCTGGAAGTTGAGCAATGGGAAGCTGGGCAAGACCATGTAGTGAGGGTTTATCAAAATCTCATTGCAGCAGATAAAGCCCATTACGTGCGTCACCACAGAGTAAAATAAGCCTTGTTCAAATGAATTTTCTCCCTGTGATGTTATATTTACTGAGCTCCTGTGTCACTGTAACTGGGAACCCTGAGATGTAGATATATTAATATAACAGTATAAAAATTCACAGAGGAGCAGAGCAGGTACTGGGGAGGCATCTAATGGGGAGATAATTCTCCAGTCACCCTGGGAAGGGAAGAGGAGACAGCTGAGAGTGTCACACGGGGCTGTCAGCATCTCTCCTGCTTACAGACTATTTCCCTCCCCATTGCACTCTAGGAAGAAACATGTAGCTGGGAAAAAAAAGGAGTGATTAAGCAGAGACGTTCAGCCTGAGGAGAAAAAGTTCTTTCTGCGACCTGCTGGCAGTATCCAGTGCAGGGGTCTCTCCTGTTCATGGGGTGGGCTTGTCCCACAACTCCAGCCAAGGACAGAGCTATTGCCACTCCTGGGGTGGCTCCAGGGGAGGGTTTTTCTCACTCAGCTTCCTCCTCCTGTCAATCCCAGAAAGCCAGATGGCTTGAGCTTTACTTGTGGGAAATGTTAGTGCAACAGGTTGACACGGCCATATTTTGCACTCCCTACTTTTTTTACTAGGCTGTTTTTGGAAGTCTAAGAAAACTGCATTCCTCATTGAGACACCTCTCATTAGCATCTTGAGTTGGGTATTGAGTGGCTGCACCCTTTTAGAGGGAATTAAATCTATCTTATCAAGAATAATAGATAACTTGGACATCTCTGATAGACTTTAATCTGCTTTCCTCACATCTTGTATAGAAATTAAAGTTTTACTTTATTTGACTTCCTTTGTCTATAAATGCACTGCATTCTTTGATATCTCTCCATTTCCGCACTAGAAATTTGAAAGAAAAATTGCTAAAATATTTAAACAGGAAAGTATAGAAATTTGAAAGAAACCTTAAAGTATCAGGTAATTTGAGACAAAAACTTCCCAATGTATTGTACTGTGCTCTCTTCAATTAGTCCAGCAACACAGAAAACTACATTTTCCGTCAAAACAGAATCCGGTACTACTTTAATATCACCCAACATTGGATCAAACTTCATTGAGCTTACTACAGCTGGTGCATAAAGATCCATTCAGTAAATTATGCCTTAAAAACTGCACTGAGAGACTTGGGCTAATTCTATTAGAGGTTTTAATTCTGATTCTCTGTCTAGTAGTTGGGTAACTGTAAAAGAACTATTTATTAATCTAAAGCTCATACGGCTGATTGATGGATGCTAATGCATTTTAGATTCAATAATCACATCTTCCTTAATTGAATTGTATTTGCTCAGACAGAGCATATAATTAAATGAAGTCTTTTCTAATCCTTCTCATGCCAGATTATTCTATGGTACATTGGAGAAGAATAGTCAAAAGTATGAATTTAGTTAATTTAAGCTCATTGAAAAAATCCGTAGTCACATTGTGAATGTTTGGGATATTCACCATTTTCCAAAATGAGAGATGTATTTTTCCATACATATCTTCTGCAATAATTGAGAAACGTATAGAGGCAGCAAGACTGAAAATATGGCTAGGAAGGAAACAGTTTTAAGAAAATCCAGCAGATAGTGAAATCCACATATTACGTGACCAGCAAGATATTTCTGCTCTCAATTGCTCTCAAATGCCTTCATTTGCTTTTACCTGTTTCTTACTATTTTGTCTGATGATGCAGAATTAAACAAGGCTATCAGAGAGAAGACACAGAAAACAAAGCCAAGACATACCTAAGAAATGACAGAGGAGAAGAATGAGAAAATACTTTACTGAGATACTCTGATGTGCTTGTGTGTGCCTGGTCAGTTGTTTCCAAGATGCAAGTCCAGCACCAAGGGGATTCCAAGACGTAAAGGATTAAAAAAAATGGCTTGTATAAGAGGGAAAAGTTATTTAGAGTTGGGGATGGATTTCAGGAAGAGAAACCAAGGGAAAGACAAAGCAAGAAAGGAATTTGTCAGGAAAGAGAGATTTATCTGTCAGCTGAAATTGTTATAATCCACTTTGCCTGTCTACTGAAAGAGTTGCAAGAGGAGGAGGGTATAGTTTAGGCATACAGAGTTTATCTTTTTAACACTTTTCTCTGATTGCTGTGGACCTTTTGATAGAAGAAAAATACAGGAATATAATTCTTAGTGGGATGTTCAAGCTTGGCATTTTCTTCTTTTTATGATTGATCAGAGGAACTGGAGATATGGATGTGCTACCAATGCATCTTCTGTGCCCATAACACTTTAAAAGATTTATTCTGCAAAACAGAGCTATGGAAATAAGCAGCATCTTTTTCTCTGATAAATGATGTATTGCCTCAAGTCTAAATTACTGACCTGATCTAATTTGTCCATCAGAGTTAAATTATAGGACTTATCCTTTTTAATAAACAACACTGGTTTCTGATTAAAAAATGACCTGCAGCAGAATCCGATTTCTCTTTCTGATTTCCAAACAGTGTAATGTTATTACAGATAACATTGTGGGGCTATCGTGTTCTGTCTGAGGATTTTGATCTCATGCTCTATGACATTTCACTTGAAGAATGATTTGCTCTTAATATCATATTCAACCTTGTACTAGCAAAGGTCTTATAAAGATTTGTTTCCTTGACTACACCATGTCATAGGCTTGAAATGTAATTCCATAGCAGTAAACGAAAGAAAAAAAAAATCAACACTGGTGTATAATTAATAACGTATCACAGAAAGAAATCTGCTTAGCCAAGTGCTGTCAAGGTGCTGCTTGTGAAGTAAAGGCATGCTTTTCTTTGCAAGTGATTTGTAAAACATAAGCAGGATGATTATTTGTCTTCCCAGTACAAAAAGTACTGGTGTTGATCTTTAATGTTTCTTGAAGGGGGCAAGCATGCATTGACTGAGGTCAATGGGAATATTGCCTTTCTGAGCAGAGTATGTCAGTTCATACAACTTGTCGCTGACAGCTGTAGGGGTTTGCTCCTTATTTGAAATAAGGCCAACCTAGATGGCATACACTATGTAGAAGGACATTATAATAAAAACTGCTTACATCTGCACCTCCTGCTAAAGGTTGTCTTGTCACAGTGTCATCTGGAAATATTCCTGAGGTTTTCAGTTCAATGAACACCCTTTGTCTTACATGAGCTCGGGGTAAAGGCACCTGTCATCTCTTATCCAGCTCTTTTGGAATGGAAATCTGAGCAGCAAATTTAAGTTATAAACAGGGATACTTTCTCTAAATTCGATGCCTGCAAACAAACTTGGCCTAGGCTGGGGAAGGGTCCTGTGATTCCTGGCCTGGGTTCTGCTTAGATATACTCTTTGATATAAAATATGCATGAACGGGGTATCACTGCACATGCTGATTGCTCCTCTAAGCATGAATTAGCTGGCTGCTCATCTTTTTCAAGTGCTCAGGACTTTACTCCAGGCACTAGATATCTTCTGTGGCAAAAAGTTTCTTCTCAGTTTGTAGCTGTTTTATCTTGCTGACTTAGGACCAGTTCTTCAGGAAATCAGCAGCACTGAGGATTTGCTGTTTATAATTGAACATAATCAGTTCATTGCCTAACCCCACTGACAGCAGGACCAACTTGTTGGAAGCCAGAGGGATGGGTTTACTTGCCATCACCTTCCTTGGTCTCCCAGCATTGCAATTATGCTTGAAAAGAAATCTTACCTATAAGCTTATTAAAAGCCTTTCTAAGCTGGCTAGTCAGCTTCACAGCCTCTGCTGTTTCTGCTAGAAATTTAGGTTAAGTTGACAAAATGTGCTCATAGTCTTCCTATGTACCTATCATCTCCCACATTTCACATCAGTGGCATGCCTTGCCAGGGTAGAGCCCTGCTGGATAATAAAATGCTAAATAAATTGTAGCTGGAGGGAAAAGGGATGGTGTTGATTGATGCTTATTTCCTAAAGTCAATGTAATAGTATCTTCTGAGGCTGTGTTAGTGACAGTAGGTTGAAAAAAGAACTGTTTGTTTCTGGAGGAAAAAAGAAAAAGAAAAAAAGTACAAGATTACATATTACATCTCTAGTGAGCAAAGAGGACTCTGCTGGAGGTACAGGCCACTTGTGATCATAAAATTGATCAAAGATCTGATGTTGATGATCCTACACACCTGTAGTACTGTTCTGTGAGCATAAGGGGTACAATTAGAACAAGACAATATACAAATCAGACTTTCTCCATCCCTCTTTTCATTTTCTCTCCACAAAAGACATTGTTTTCTTATCTCAATCAATGCCACATTCCCTCCTGTACAGACAAAATGACATGGTTTTGAGTTCTGTAGCTGCTGTACTATTTCCAAAAAGTAATTTTCTTTGTTTAGAAATAAAATAGATTATAGAAACAGATGACAGAAACCCCCTGTAGGGACCTGGACTAAATGGACCAATACTCTGCTTGTATATGCTTTTTTTTCCCTTTCTTCTATTTTTTTTTTTTAACTGTGATAAATCCTGTCCTTGCCATTTTCTGTTTATTTTGTAAACAGGAGATAAGTAACTGGCATCGTAAATTATATCTAAGAGAACATAGGAAGTCCTGTGATCTTTTTTGTAGGCAGTGGATTTCGATAGAGAAGACCTAGAAATTATTCGGAAATTTGCTCCTTGCTTCTTGATGACCTTGGCCAAGACACTTGGCTCTTTTGTGCCTTGTTTTCCACATTCATAGATGACTTTGAGATCTGAAGTGCCTGCTACACAACACCTTTTCAAGTTTATTCTTACTTGTTCTTGCTTTCCCTTTCTTTGTGGTGAATTGGCAGATAATCACAATGGGCCAAGGCACTTACAAGGAAGGCAGAGGTCAAAGATACCCACATCCCAGAAATATGTCTATTCTTTTCAGCTACTTTGAAAACAACAGCTTTTTCTATTCCCAGCTGGTCAAGATGGTAGGCCCAGGGGGTGTCCTGAGAGACAGAGGCCAAACCATGGAGATCAGGGTGAAGAAAATGATCAAAAACCTCAGGTAACAGAAATGCATAGCCGTGGCCAAGAGATAAGACACATGCTGAGAAGGAAAGAGCTCTGGAGCTCTATCGTCATGCAATAGAGAGGATGTTGGAGTGAGAAGTGTCTATTGTCACTTCACCGCTTCCTTAGGCTGCTGGTACTTGTGGAAAATGTCCTACTAAGAGGGAGAGACAGAGCGGAAGCCTTCCCATGGCTTTGGAAAAAAAGAAAGTAGTTTCCAGAACAGTCTCTCATGATGTCATTCTCATCTACAGCAATTAGGAAGAGGCTGGACTGCCTTACGAGTCTCTTGGGAAGAAGGATCACCCTGCCAGCCACATAACGGTGGGATAACAATGGGAAATGAATCTCAGAGAGAGAAAGGACTGAGGATGTCTGAAAGCCTGCATGCACTTCTGTGCTCGTGTGATGCAGAGTCTTGTTCCCAACTTACCCAGGAGGATTCATTTATTTGAACTGATGGATCTACTCAGTCTGAGCCTGTGTGTTGATGTGTGTGGGTTTAAAAGGCTGGTCTTATTGCCTGTTTGACAATATTTTTTTACCTGGGAAATGAGTGTGAAAAGAGTTAGTGAGACATGGAAATCTTTAGTACAAAATGCCTGTAAGCATAAAAAGATGAAACCTAAAGGCCTCTTAGAAATGCATTTTTTCGACTGCTATTTTTATAAATGACTTGTTTCTGTAGCATTTATGGCCATTTCCTTCCTTAGAAATGTTGTTTTGAAGTTGTTTTAGTCCACAAAAGATGGACCTTCTCTGGCTTCTGTCTTAACTAACCAACCCGTATAAATTTCTCTTGAAATTCACAGCTGTCTTCACTGAATGTGAGCAAATGAGCCTGTCAGGTTGAGCTGACTAGACTTTTCTTGTCTTTGGGATGCAAATCCTTTTAAGTATATTTAGGTCATCTCTATTTGATTTTCATGGGACATACAGTGGAGGGGGGAAGCAAGTTGTTCTTCATAAAGGAAAGAAAATGAAAAAGATGTGCTTTAAGTCACTCCGTTCAAAGTCACTGTCAAAGTCATCGTCCTCCATGCAGGAACCTAAACATGTTGGGCTTCTGCTTTCCTTAGGTTTGTGTCAGAAATAAGCTTTTTCTCCATTGTCTTCATCTTTCACTTATGGTTTAAACCATATTGGGGGGTGACTGGTAGCTGTCATGGGAAACTCAGGTGCAATCTAGCAACTGGTTTAAATTCCAAAGCCGAAGTGCTGGGCTCGCCCTGGTAGTTAGGTGCTTTTAATGCCTCACTGAATACAAATTCCTCACCACTTTCCACATTCTTTACCTTCCTGGACACCCAGCAAGCTGCTTCCTTTGAAATAACATGTCCCTGACACAAAGTCTCACAGCACCACTTAAAATTGCTCAGCTCATATTTAAATCATGGGATTTCCCCAGCTGGAGATGCTTGGGTATGTATTACGGCCAGCAGCCTGGAAAGCCCCAGATATTCAAGAGCTGGATAAATAACTCTTAATAACATTGAGCATAAAGTATTTGCTGTACCTCTTAGTGCTGCCCAGCTCATAGGCAGAGGAAGAAACAGGATAAAAATCAGTGCAGTGCTCAGATATTGCAGCGTTTCAGACCTGACCGTCCTTAACACAAATCCCTCTTTACTGCTGGTTTATAGAATAATTTCTTCCAACTTTATGGCTGAGTCACACCCCCCAGCCTTCCTTAATGTAAATGAAAAATCAGGCATTAATGTGATGTAATGGTTTTCATATTGACAGATGATAAAATGTATAATGCACTGTGTGGGATGATGCTGGCTTTGCAGAGGGGGAAACCAAAGCCCCAGTGGCTGGGGCTGTGTTGGGGAGCCTGGCAGGGCTGGTGGAGCTGGTGCCCAGCATCTCCTACACCGCAGAGCGTAGGAGTCCAGTCACGTCCTTGATGTCTGACAGCATTCAGTATTGCCTATGCTGCTGAAAGGTCCTGAACTGGCACTGAGAAAGAAGATAGCAATTTCCTTCCTTAAAAACAGCAACCAAACCCAACAGGACTGGTGTATGACACTTTGAAGAACCAGAGATTTTGGCTTGGCAGCAGTCTTGAGAGAGATGGGTCAGCAGACCAAGGGGTATGTAGGAGTAAGGGTTTACGAAGTGGGTGCATTGATTTATCTGCTGGTTCCCCTGCTCACCAGAGGGCTCTGTTCCTTACCACAGGGCTGTCACCTTCCTTGTCCACCTCCAATGCTGCCTGTGTATTTTTGTATTAGATGCAGACAGCACGCACTTTAGACTGAGCAGAGGTTTACATTCTGGCCTCTTGAAGGACTGCATGAGAAGTGAGCCTATACCATCAAGCAGTCTGTCTGTCAAATTATTACTTTCTAGTTACAAAAGACATATTTTAGGGTGTTTCTGGAGAATATGGTCTCATGAGCTCTTTACAGCTGGATTTCTAAGATCAGGTTTTTCAAGAACATTAAAAATGCAGATGGAGGAGAGGAAATGGGTGCGATTTTCATTAGCGGTTAGGTTTATTAAGCAGCTATTATTAGGTATCTAACAGTTATTCCCAAATGTAGACACCATTAAAAATCTAGCTTATGGCTTTGAAGGTAAAATTACAGAACCAACTGCAATCAAAAGCCTTAGAACTTCAGTATTTTAAAATACATTGCTTAATTCCAGTGAGGATTGCATGTAGGATACAGTTGAATTGAGATCATATAAAGGATTTCTTAACATGTGGTTGGGATGACTTGCATAATCTACTTATAACTGCTGTTCATGAGCAGCAAGACCATGGGAGAGCATCCTTGGGAAACTCAGACCAATGAAAGTGAAGACTACTGGTGATAGCTGGAACTAGATATTATAAAAAGTTCTTTAACTGAACAGCCCTGTGATAGAATCACACTGCAAAATTTAAGGACTCTGCTTCGTCTTTTCCCACATCTTAATAGAAAAAAAGAATATAAAGCTTAATTATTTAAGAAGACAGACTGTATATTCCCCTGCTTCATCAGTGCTTACAAGACCAAACAAATCTTCTCCAGGTAAAGACCCCGACTATGGTAAGAACAGGAGTTTTATGAGTAGTGACAGCAGAATTTTAGTTCTGTGCTACATATGTCTCTACAGCATCATGCGTTTAGTCTTGCCCAGTTAAATACAGCAAACTCTCCGCTGATTTCAGGATTGCATTTTTTAGCTCTTGGCCAACAGAGACACTGTGGTTTATGTTTTATATTTTTATTTTGAGTTCTGATGTGATAGAGGTTTCAGTTGGATACCATTTGCTGTGATCAGAAGTGTGCTTTCAAACATTTTTAAATATTTTATAGATTAGCACTCAAAAGGAAGTAGAGCCTAGAAGAAAAATAAGTGCTACTTCAGCTTCTTTTCTGTGACTGCTGATGAATTAATGATTATTTTTTACATTCCTTATACCAACAGCAGGCATGAAAGGCTTTAACATTCAGCATACCCAAAAACATTAGAAGAGGGAAGCCAAGGTGGAGTTTCTAGGATAGTGGTGACGAGCTGGGGCCAGTCACTGGAAGAGGGGGAGTTGTGGATCAGGGAGGTGGGGAGAAAGGGATCTCCTGTCTCCTGGGAGCATCCCAGGTCACCCACAGGCAGCGGGAGCGAGGGACCACTGCCCTGGGGGTTTTCTTTTCCCCACTTGTTGCATTTGGACAGAATAAATGGTCAAAACTTGTGTAAGAATCTGAGTGCATATATGTGTGTGTGTGTGTGTGTCTATAGAGGGATGGGGTAGGGGAGAGAGGGAGAACGTAAACACATGGTTTATATATTTGGATTTGTATAAAGGTAGAGAAATCAAAGGCTTTTGATTTTGGAATGACAAACTGACTAAATCAGACAAAAAAATAAACACAGCTGTTCCTCGTAAGCAGGAAAGGGAGAGAAAGGTATCCAAGAGCCCAGCCCACCATAAGCTGCTGATTAACCAGACCAGCTGTTATTTAATCCAACTTTCTCTGAAGTATTGAGGGTTTTTGGGGTGCCCTGAAAATCAAATGGTTTGGCTTATCTAAATCAAATATGGTACTATTTTCCCCATCTTTTTGTTTTTAATAGAGTTTCCATTTGACATTTGTTTGGTTTTGGTTTGTGTCTTCAGTTTCAGTGTTTCAGAAGGCAAAGCAGCCTGGAGTTAAGTGGTGTACAGAGCCTGGTTGATCTTCTTCAAGCCTCTAAAGCTACCTTCAGTGACTGTCATATTAGTGGGATACAGAAAGGTACAGTGCTCCATGGAACCAGTCTTCCTTCTTTCTGTGCTGTGCTCTGAAATCATCGCTCAGGGTTTGAAGTAGATGCTGAAACATCAATTTAAAAATTCTTTGCTTTGATCTGAAGTACCTTATAAAAAAGTATGGATTTTCTGGAGTCCTTCTTTCTATTTTTCTAATCTTTTTATTTCATGTACCAGTCAGAATAACTCTACTTAATTTATCTTTTGTAGCTCATATGTAATAAATATTAAGCCACAGATGAAGACAAAATCCCAATGTGATTTGGGTAAAAGGAAAAAGAATGTAGCAAAGGAAGAGTGAAGAAAAAGAACAGCAACGTGAGATCAAATGTTATTTATGCTTGTACTGTGTACATATATTTATGAACAAACATCAGCTGTAACCCAGCTGTAACTTTGCCCTGTTAACCAGTTACAAAAGCATTAGTACTATATTCATTGTCAGCTATTTAAACAGACTCCTGAGATAAGAACAATGACATTTTCAAAAATTTGTTTCCCCTTTCTTAGTAAAGGCTGATGTCTCTCCAGTATGTTGCCGTAGTCCCTATTTACTCTCAAAGCACAATAATCTGTTCCCCTCATTCCAAGCTGCCTACCCATGCAAATGTTATATATGAGACTTGTGTAGGCGTATCATAGCATCCTTATAGCTGTACATCAGGACTCTGCCCAGGCCTATAAACTGTGTGTTTCTGTGCGTGCACTGTGCTTGCCAGGGCCATGCCAGGTATGGGGCTGGGCAGAAGGGGAGCAGGGGACGACTGACCGTACTGAGCTGGGAGAGGAGGAAGCAGCTCAGGCTGTGCTCATGACCTAAATATATTTGGAAGTTCAAAACTCTTGTTCTTTTCCCTTTAAGTATTACCCTCACATTTCTCTGTAAATTTTCTCCTAACATTGAGTATGATGTCCCAGCAGCAGTAGCAATGAGCCAGGACACTAAAGGCGTTGCCATTTCTTTTTAACATCAAACTATTTTGAATGAACTGTGCTGTGTCTTATAATATTAGTCCTAGACATGGAGACCATGAATGGTGCAGTGATTTCCTCTCTCAGTTACTAATTGGCCTGTGACAGTGACATTGACATTGCGGTTGCAGACACATGCAGATCGGAAATTAATACACTGAGATTGATAGTTATGACAACATATAAAAGTCAGACCATCCAAGCTCTATTAAATCACTTAATAAAAACTGGGTGAAAGTATCTAAGAAGCATGAGAAAACCTTGGATTACCTTATTTAAGTTTGTTACTTAATGAAAACATAAATATTTAAAACCCGTGAAGTTATTAACTAAATTAACCAGAATTATTTTAAAGGTACAATTTACTCAGTCAGATCATCAGCCAATGCAATCTCCATTTAAACTGATGGAGCTATGCTGTCATACACAGCTTGAGCTCTAGATCATGATACTGATAAAATTATATATCTTTTTTAAGCATACTGCATTTGGAGCATAAGGGTTTTTTTGTGACAGCTACATATATGTTTGTCCTGTGACTTCAGAACCATAAAACCACATTTAATATAAAAAAAAAAGTTCACTTATGATAACTTACCATTCTATAAAGTTTATCCTCCAGATCCTGATTAATTCTTTGTAAGGCTAGGTAATTGTTTTGTATCCTAAAACAAAGATGATATCATGTAATTGAATGCATTGTTTTTCATGTTGTTTTTTACCTGTAATTTTCACATCAGTACCAAACCTTGGCTTGCACTACTTGAAATCTATTTTCTTATTACTCCTGTTGCCAGTCAGT
This sequence comes from Calonectris borealis, assembly GCF_964195595.1. NCBI lineage: Eukaryota > Metazoa > Chordata > Aves > Procellariiformes > Procellariidae > Calonectris > Calonectris borealis. The sequence continues at coordinate 13,929,052 of NC_134316.1, read as the reverse complement.
GGTTGCCTTTGAAATGTAATTGCCACCTACTTCCTAAGCAAAACTCCTTTGTCATGTTTGCTTACTATATTTAGTGGCAAATTCCATCAGGAAGTGAAAATATGTTTCCTGTTCTGCACTTGTGTGCCGACATGCATTGCAGCATGGGAACTTGCACAAAGAGATTGTAGCTTTACATCAGGCTCAGGAATGATATGTTAGAGAGGAAACTTGAGCTGTGTGCTTAGAAAGTACAGGAAAAGATCTATGGAGCTCTCTTAATAAGGAGAATTGCAGCAGAAACTTAATGACTGTAGCAAAAGCAACACGCGGGCATCACCACATGACTTAGAAGACACTATTCCTTCTTTTGACAGAAGTTCAAGAAATTGCCTATTCTCAAGAGCTAAACACATCCCCTTTCTTCAGGAAATACATTTAGACAGCTTAGCCTGGAAAAGGTGGGTATTTAGTTTTATGAGCACTGAGAGATTGAACGGACTCACAAAATGAGACTTCCCTGCTTATTCCAGAGCGATACACCAAAGAAAAGTTTCAGTCTGTACATCTTTAGGTTGCTTAGATGGTAACCTTGGTATTGTAATGAACAAGCTGCGCAGCCTGTGGGAAAATATCGCTATTTTGGTAGTAGCTGTGCCTTTCTTTTCACAGAAGGTAAGGAAGGTAGCTCCTTGTTCTTGTTTGTACATATCACCTCAGCTGGATTTATGACAATTGTAAAGCAAATGCTAGAAGCTCAGCTGTGAAAAGTTTGTCTGAATACATCTATATGTTTGTATGGAGAATCTTAGGTCAATAGGTCAAAGTATTTTCAGTGGTGAGTTGGTTTTAGGTAATGAGCAAGGGCGTTCAGTGTAAGAGTGAACTCAGATGTAATACACATTCATTCAGCACGAAGCCACTTCCTCCGAGAAGCCTGGATCTGGGTGTAGTTTCCATGATGATCAGGAGGGGACTGGGATTAAAGAAGTCTACTTCGGTTTATCGTATGGTTAGGAGTGGCTGTTGAAATCAGAACTAAGACCTGCATTCAAACCATGCCATGACTGCGAATCGAGGGGTCCAGCCCTCCCGTTCCTGGCAGTGAAGCGACGTGATGGTTCAGGTCTCTCCCTGCTTCTGTTGCCATGGAGATTTTCTTTCCAGTTAAATGACCAAAATTCTCCATTCAGGGGCAGGCCAGCGGCTCACGGTGCCCCTCGTGAGGCATGCAGAGCGCCCACTGGGGCTCCCAGTAATACCACAACATCTGCTGCATGGACCTGGGAGGGGAGGTGTGTGCCAAGGACAGCTGCTCTGTGGGCACAAATAAGGACATCCCCACAGGATGAGGAGTATTATAACGTATAATGATACCCCCCCGGGGTACTGAGGGTCAGCCCAGACTCAGGGCAGCCGTTTCAAACATGCATTGCGAGCCTGGGGGAAGTTTCAGCGTCATATACGTTTTACAGAGCTGCTGAGCAGAGATTTCCTCCCTCTAAGGAGGAGGATCTGTGGTAAAGAGTGTTTGCTAAGGTGGTGACCCAAATGAGCTGAAAATCTGTGAGACTTGTACTAACGTACGGCTTGGTCATTACTCACCAGTTCTCACAGTGCCATTGTGTAAATGTCCAGGTGACTTAAAGGATTGACTGAAGTTTATGGATCTCTGCATTATCCATGCTCCTGTTAGATGCAGCATTTGCTACTAAGCCTCTGTATAGACATTTATTTGTGCAGCTCTAGGTGTACTTGGGATTTTCACAGCTATTTAGTGAGAGTCAACACAACAGAGAGAAATCTTAGGGTATCTGTATCCAGCTTTTCATGGCAAAGAAGAAGCAGAGATGATCTTGGTAAACCAGTGGAAGCAAGGAAACTGGCTTTGCCTGCAAACAGCTACTCAGCACTAACACAGAAATGTTTTGCTGGTAAAGCTGTGTGCCGTGGTGCAGGGAACAAGGATTTAGAAAAATAAGATAGGGCCTGCTGGCTGAGACCAGAGGTGCCCCAGTATCTTGTCTGTCATGGTCTGCAGTTTTTCTCTAGTGAGGCAAAATACAACAGCTTAAACATTCTTTGCACTTAGGCAGCTTGTGGTTCAACTAGGATGGTGTAAAACCAATGTAAACTTTTAGCACCTGCAACCTCCTAAAAGTTTGCACAGGTTCAAAAGCATCTGCATAAATTCCCAAAAGAAAAGGGGAAAAAAATTATTGGTTCAGGACGTTTCTAGCTCAGGTTTCTCTGTACCCCAGTTTGTTCTGCAGAATAGACCTATGTCAGTGGAGACATTGAAGGTTCCCTTTCCGTATCTTTAAGATCATGAATTACCAGCAGTAATTGTTACTTGGATATCTGGCTTATGACGGTGGCAATGCATCACTGGGTTTGGTCCTCAGCTTCTGTTGACACTGTTTTTCTCTTGATATGGATGATTGGCAGATTGGTTACCATTAATATAATTGTTCTTGGCTGGCAACACTTCCATGCCATAGATGGTAAAGGGGTTTTGCATGAGCTCATTACAATCTTCTTCTCTCCTTGTAACTTCTCTTGTCTTTGCCCATCAAATTTTCCTCTGTTGTATGTTTAGGTGAAAGTAGCACAGAAACCCTAGTTCTCCAACACGTTCATTTTGCACTGAAAAAATGGACCACTTCCCAGTAAAACCAAATCCAATCTAAACAAAAAATCCACAGTAAGTAGGAAGCTGAGCTTCAAAAAATATTTCTATTGAGAACATTATGCAAAGGTGGTAAAAATAAGTACAAACACGTGCACATATACACAAGCACATACACATGCATATATATGCATAAAACCCAAACTGGAAATCCACTGTGCCAAAAGAAGTGTCAGCAGATGTGGGTGGCAAGGAGAGAAATGGACCCAGAAATATATGGAAGAAAGTGTTAAAGGGATAAAAGAGGAACAGGATAATAAATCTTTGGGCAATACTGTAAAATAACGGAGGAGTAGGAAAATTATTCCAGTTTGAAAATGATCAGATGAGCAAATGGTATCTTAACCCTGTTTGCAGAAAAAATACACGCAGATAGCCTGAACCTTGTGAAGTACGAAACATTTTAATGTTGTAAATCTGGCTTCCTTGTAAATAAAGTGAAGAATAGGCCAGCTTCACTACCCTGTGAAACTGTTTTAAGAATAAACTCCTGTGAATCAATAACTTATTATCATTTTTGATAGCTTTTTCTGTTGTTCGTTTTATTAGGTGATACCCATGTGCCTCCAGGTACATATATGTGCATGCATTAAATGCATGTTCAGATTCTCGACTAAATTAGGGCCTGATGAAAAATAATCTGACCAAATTGAACGTTACATATCTGTGTTCTAAGCCAGCACACTCCCCTCTAAGACTGCAGATCACCACCAGAGAGGAAGTCTGCAAAAGCCTCTGTTTCTCTGCTTCCATTCAGGCTCAAGCCCTCTTAAGGCCATGAAATATATTTAAAGTAAAACACAGGCTTGGGCTGGCTTTCTCTAAAGAAGAGAATTTCACCCAGAGTGCAGTTTAGCTTTGAAGGGTGACTGTTAAAATAGTAACTTCTTGTTCAAAAAAACTTTTCCCTCTCTGTTATAACAAGTTACACCAACTTCCTTATGAAAACATGAGGTTTTCCCCCATTTATTCCAAAGCTAATACACTTACAGGATTCCTGTTCAGAACACTCCTTCAGTCCGTGAAGTGTCTTGCTTTTGGTGAAACAATTATGCATGGGGGCTAATCTCAGTGCTAAACATATGCTTGTATGGGTTTATTTCTCGTGTTTTAAAAAACTCTACTCTCTGGTAAAAGCTAGGATGGGGATCTTGCCAAGTTGTTACCCAGGGTAGGGTCTAAAGCAGGAAACCCAGAGTGACCTTTGGAGATCAGTTTTGGTTCCAAGATTGGTATTTGAATATTTTTTAAATTTTAACTTAAAAAAGATATGCCGATCATGTTAGATAGGGGATCACCGTGAGGTATATGAAATCCTCGATCTCTTTTCAGTCACTTTTCAAATCCGGACCTATGCTTTACAGGTAATGCTTTCAAACCCACTCAGCAATGCCCTGATCTTGCTCCTACTGGGCCCAAAGAAAAAGACCACCTCTAAATGTTTGTAGAGAGGTCAAAAACTTGACCATTGAGCCACGTAAATGACCTCCCTGTTTGGGTAAGAGAGGGGAGGCCTAGCAGCAACACAGGTAATTCTGGATAAATTAAGACAATAAAGGCTTTCAGAAAGGGGTAGAAAAGGATGGCCATTCAGCCTCTTGGAAAAATTCTGCACTTAACAGTAATGGAAGTTTAATAACAGAAATGTTTTCTAGTATGCAAGTGGGATCTTGTTACACAGGGCTTATTTATTAGGGGGGTTGAATTTCTCTCCCTGTGCAGTGAATAAAGCAAGAGACATTATTGAAACTAATTCTAGTTCCTTGTTTTTCTCACACTGATTTTCCTCTGTGACATGTTGCTGACACGCTTTTGGATGGCAGTTTTGTTTCAGACATTATCCTTCTCCAGGCTGAGAAATCCAGTTGTTCAACTTGCAGTATGCCTTGCTATTCTCAATAGAAACATTCTTAAAGCTCGCCTCGTAAAATATTTTTGGCTTCCAATATGATATGTCTTCAGGGGAGTAATCACCTGCCTGAAACATGATTTTTAATATAAGATTTCTTCATAACATGGTACAGTGTTCCATTAGAAGATTGGAAAGTCAGTTCTACTAATCTGATGTTTGGTATGAGTGCTAGGCTTTGCCATGAGCAAAAAACAGACATTCTGGCCTAAGTTTAGAAGAGTGCTTAACTCATCAGTGCCCAAAGAAGTTGATAAGAGGCTTCCTACTGACTAGGAAGCCCCTTTGTTTTCACAGAAGTGGCATGGTCAGCCTCTCTGCTAAATATGACGCAGGATTTATGGCAACCGTGCCTGAAATAATGTTTCAGGAGAAAAGAGTACCAGAGTTCCCTGTCCTTAAAGCTAAAATACATTGGAATAAAATTACGTCAAGAGCGAAGTTACTTTCAATATCTCTGCTCTAAGTGAAGTGATAGGAAAAATATCGTTGGCAAGAAAACAATATGTAGAATCTTCAGACTGCTCTTGATATATGTGTGTAGATTTCAAGATCATCATGACACCTGCTTATTTTGGCCTTGTTTTAAGAAGCCTCCTCAATTTGGGAAGCATTTAAGTTATAAGACCACACTAGGATGTTTCCTAACTTGAGGCCTTACAGCCTCTTTCTGTTTAAAATTTGCATAAAATGGTTTGGTTGACTCAGTTTGTTGGTGGTTTCTGGCTTTGTTTTGGTTTGGTTTTTGCCTTCTGCAAAGAATGAAAAATATTTCTTTGGGTATAGCCCTGGAATGATTCATTCTGAATTTCATTTTGACTCATCCAATGACCTAAATCAAACAGTTCAATTATTTACATCAGTTTAGGAAAGTCCTCAAAAGAAATGCAAATAGATTCCTGCATAAATAGATAATTGTAGGTTCAGAAGTTTTGCAAACAAATGAAAAAAGTGGATATTAAGAATCACTGATAAATTTAAAGCTAGACTACAGACCATTTTAATCAGTGCCAGGAATGTCAGGAGTGATGCTTATTATAATTTGTCAGTAACATTAACTGGGCCCCTGATCTGCAATAGCACTGTACTACAGCTTCAACAATTTTAAATAATAGGTTTTCAGTATCATTCCATTCTACTTGGGAGTAAAAAACGAACGATTTGCTATAGCATAATGTGAAATGTCATAATACTGTTTGAATTGAACATAGTCTCAGCTTTGAGTGATGGAGGGCCAAATTCTGTTCTCTTGTATCAGTGCAATGCAGAGTAACAACAGAAAATATGCAGCCAAACACATTAAAAAATCTATCTGTATATATACAGTATAAGTATATATATAGTATGTTTATAACCTCTGTATGTGTAATACAACATGGCACTAACCCACATGTATGTTTACACATAAATGATGTCATGTATGTACCTATGTACATATATTTCTATTTGCATGTTTATTTTCAATACAGACACATCTTACATATCACATGTAAATAACTTTATGTTGTATGTTATATATTCAGGTAAGTGAAATATATATATTCAATGTGAAAATACAATGTGTAATCAATAAATAATAAATTATGTATGTTTGAGACTATATGCTTATATTTTTACTTACATATGTCTTTAACACAGCCACTTGTAAATTCCTAATAACTCTGTTTATTTCAAAAAGTTAGTTACTAACCTTCTCAGTTTTTCAGTTACTTTTTCAAGTTCCTCCTGAGCACGTCTCAATTCTATTTCAAGATACTGACGTGTAGAATCAAATTCCGTTTCAAGCATTTCCAGCTTATGGGTAGTGTACGATAGACGCTTTCGTAATTCCCCCTTCTGTTCTTGCAAAGTACTAGAAAAACAAAGACCACAGCTGTAGAATTTAGCTGCTCCCAAAAAGCTTTTAATGATCCAATCTTTGACCAAGTCCCTACAGTATAGGTTGGCATTAAGCCAGAGAAGTGTGCTTAATAACTTGTTTACTGCACTTTGAAAATCTTCTGATTTAGACAGTTGACTATCTTCCCATCTGTCCTTTCTAGCACATTCGTTGCTAATATCTCATTAGCCATAATGGAATATTTTGTGAAAGAATCCTCATTAAAATAGAAAATACAGCCTAGAATTTGGTTTCACACAGGACCTTTCATTTAGAGTTATCTTAAAATACTGTGACTGAAGTAGCACATATCAATAGAGCAGCAAATCTAAATAAACTGTGCAAAAATATTTCCTTGCCAATAATCCAAGTTATAATATATTTTGTGGAGAAAGAAAATTTTGTTTTATTTGATTCAATTTCCACCCCAATCCCTGGCCACAGAACTGCTAGAGATGTAATCGTTCAGCATTTCATCTGGAGAATGGTAATCATTTAATATTTAGTAATTGTAAAGTTATGGCTCTTTCCCCATTTTCCCACTTATTTGAGAGCAAAGACTTCCCAGATTCAGGTTTGACCCCTAATGTTTTACTAATAAAGAACTTGTTCTCTGCTTGTAAGCTAGCTTCAGTTACACTCTTTGACAAAACAAAGCACTAGGCACAGAATTTAGACAGAGGAGGTTTTTCACTTTGTTGTTTTCTCTTTATTTTAGAGATGACATAAGATAGCACAAAGCCAGGAGATCCAAGCAAAATTTTTATCATGAAGGTGAAAGTGCCATCTGCACCGAAATGGTCCCTCTGGATTTGCAGCAATGAACCTGGGAATCCTTCCCTTGCTTTACTGGAGCTCGACTGTATGACTTCAGGTGAGTCAGTCTGCACTTGCCTCAATTCTTATCTGCACAATGGAGATCTTTTATCCTCGTCTATTTAGTTTGTAAGCTCCTCAGTCTTCTAACATGTTTGCCAGTTGCAAGCAGGACGGGGTTCCAGTCAGAACTGGTATCTCTGGAGGTGACTGTAACTTGGTTCAGATACCTCAACCTCAGTATTGAGCTGATCTCTTGGCTTCAGGTGGGACCTCTGAGGCACTACAGAACTGGATTCTGCCATCACCTAGAGACAAAAGTGCTACCACATGATGCATTGTGAATTGCCTTGCTTGTTTTTAATCATATGATAAAAATAATTCTTCATAAAAGAATGGCAAATCTTGATTCCCTTTCATGTCAGGTGAGTATTGCCGTCAGTTTCAGTAGATAATGTTTTGGGTCTTAGACAAGAGAGTTGGGAACAACATGCCATTCTTCAAGAAACACTTATCTGAGCTGTCTTCAGTGTGACTGCCTTCTCTACAAGCTGTGATAGGAACGTCAGTAAGTTAATGCAAAAGCTTTACAATTGCTGCTTACTTGATGCATGCAGCTTAGAGCTAGGAAACGTCTAATGTTTTGCCAACACAGTGCTCTATTTCGATTACACATATTGCGTGGTTACAGTTATACTTAGATTACCACTTGTAGTCATATTACCTTAAAATAATATATTCTAATTCAGACATTTAATGCAGCTCCAGTTAATGTAATCATTTATTTTTTATATTTCACTTGGTGAATAAAACCCCCAAATTATCTAGGGAAATGAGAAACTGAACCCATGTTGCTCATGTCTGCATGTCCTCATTCATGACGTTACCACATCATACTGCCTTTCACTTGCTCTGCTTCTGGCCTGTTGTTCCTGTTACTCATCTGCTCATCTTGGGAAAGAAGAGTGGTCAGTTTTTCTTCCTGTAGCCTGGCAACTTGGATTTTCTTCTATGGGAGTTACAGTGTCAAAACTGTTTGGAGTGAAAAGAGATTTGATCTCAAATGTTCCACTGCTCTAAAAATCAAACCACTAGGGTTCGTACAAGAAGTAGACAGCAGGTCCTCCAGCTATGGTTTTGGATAAAAATGCCCAGGCTGCTGCTCTATGCTGGGCAAGTGCAGTTAATGCAAGTTAAGCCAGATCAGGGGAGGTTACAATATCCTGCTGCACTGGAGAGTTTTGGCCACAGGCAGAATTTGACCTCTGAGAGGAAGAGGGGCTGTAGGGATACAAATATAATGGGAATGCCGGGGATGTTTGTGTCAGTAATAGCCGGAGACTGCTTAACAAAGAGGAAAAAGAGGAAAGTTAATGGCCTCCAATAACTTTGTCTACTGCTTCCTCATGTAGGTACCTTCTTGCTTTGGGTCTCAGTTGTGTGAAGATTTGGTAGGAGCAAAGCACCTGACTCCTCAAATGAAGTTGCTTCTGCATATACCTGTGTGTCTAGGCTGTCTATATGGGGAAATTTGGGGTTCAAAATGTGAGTTCTGGGTAAATCCTGATCCTCAAGTGGAAGGCTGTGCTGGTATGAGATGCCAAAATGTGTTTTGGGATTCAAGTCTGGACAGTTTGGCAGATTTTGGCAGCCTGAAGCTTGTGCTAGGGTCCCAGTTCAGCAAAATTTTGAAGGATAAACTTAACTTCAAGCTCAATGTTCTTTCTTTCTTCCCTTGAAGTTGACTTTGAAATGTGTGTATTCTTGAATTCTTTGGTTTCAGAATGGGATTATTCATTTCATTAAAATTAAACCTATTATAATGAGCTTTACTGAAACAGTCCATATACATGCACTCTTCCACATAATGCTTTGGGTAGTAAAGTATAGCTGTAACTTTGTAAAAAATAAGAAAAAAACCCCAGTGGTTAAAGCATAAGTTAGGCAGCTTCAAAGATCAAAGTTATTCTCATTCAGCAAACCATAATTCTGAAAATGCTCTACTCATTTCCACCCAAGCTGGAAAGATGGGGTGGCATCCTGAAACCCTCCCAAACCTAGCAGAACTCCTGCTCAGTGTGTACTTTGATTCACCTGATACACACAAAACCAGCTGGCTGTTTTTTGGATGACTTATTATTTTTAGACAGGACTAATAACACTGGTTTATGATAGGATTATTTAGGATGTAGTAGTAGGTACATAACAGTGAATCACTATTAAAATACAAGTTATTAGAGAGAAAGGTAAAAATTTCAGAAACAAAGAAATCATGTTGACAAGAATATTCTTTCCTGAAAGAAAGAAAAGACCCCAACTGGGAAAGCACTTAAACATTTGCTTTAATATCCTTCTTGAGCCAAGCAAGTTCTGAAAAGATAGCTGACTTTAAGCAAAGACACAATGAAACTTATGCTTATGAGTGGCACAAATAGGGAAATTTTCCTGAATCTGGGACTGAAACCATTGAATGGGTACTAATAGCTGTAACACTGCCAGCAGATTTCCCAGGATTCCCAGGATGGTTTTGATTTCTGCATGAATTGAGCCTTATCTAGATGCATTACTGGTTTAAGGTAAAGCCTGTTTTCTCTTGCTTTGAGTTATATATGAACAAACATCTAAGAAGCAAAGGCAAGGCAAGTGAGAGAAACAGTAGAAAGAAGAAGAACATGCAATGTGTCAAATTAGTATCTCTAATAGCAGGATCAGAGGCTCAATTTTTGTTTTATATAAATCTAAGGTATTTTATGAGGTGGGTTTTTTTTTTTTTTGCATTTCTCATGAAACAGATGTTCTTTCTCTGAAAACCTTCCCCTTACTGTTAGCTTCCAGTGGTATCACATAATGCCATGCCTGAATTCTCTTTCCTTATGCTGTGCTGCGTTTTTTGTTCTAGAAGTCTGGGCTTTTCAAAAGGAGTGCTTAATTTTGTTGTGTACCCCTGCAAATTTAGTAGTGGTAATTTAGACAGGGTTGAAAAGAGGGGGAAAAAAAAAAGTTAAAAGTCATGAAGTCAACCATTTAGCATTTTCCATTTTCTCCAAAACAACAAACTCTACAAACCAGCTGCATTTTGTTTCTGTTTGACACATACCAGTTAATTAGAAAAGTTCACTGCACATTTTTTTTAATGCTGGTAAATCAATATATTTTAATTCATAATTTATCTTCTATGGCTAGTCATCCTTCATGGTTCTGTATTATATATAAAGAATATATATGTATTCAACAAATATATATATTTTTTATATATATATGAGTTGTTTAGTTTAAAGACTAAGAAAATAATTCAATGGAAAAAGTACAGCCAGGAGAAAGGAGAGGACTTATTTGCAACTAAAAAATAGCCTTGGGAAATCTGGTAGTGCTATGTCTTAGAAAACAGCAATCCTATATTCCATGGACTTCCTGAAACTCTGATAGCTGGGAGGAGTTAGGAATTACAGGATGGGATTAAAAATCCTGTGGAGTAGAACCTTTTCCGTGAGTGGTTCTCTATTTCTGTAATGATCTCCAATAATCTCACTGCTCCTGTGGCAACCAGTGGTTTGCAAGTCATTACCCATTTTGCTTCATTAAAGTATTCCTCTAAAAACAAGGACAGTAAGTACAATATTAAATATTTAGACTGGTGAAAGAAAACCTCTCAAGAGAAGCTACTTTAAAGGTTATCAAAAACAGGTCTTCAGACTTTCCAAAGTATTATATTCACCAATTAGCTCTGTTTATACTCATTGAAAATATAAAATAGATATGAAAACATATATTGGCACAGAAATTTGTGCCTACAAACATTGTAATGCTGCCAATAATTGCCAGGTTTGAATTCTGGAATTGCTCCTTGCTGGGGAATTTGAAGCTTCTTCCCTCGGGCAGTGCTCCTACAGAGAGACGCCAAGCCTCACTGTTGAATCCTGTTGCTGGAGTTGATCCTCAGCAGCAATTCAGAAGCTGTTCAGGGGAGATGCTACCAGGTGGGAGTGAGCACTACTCAGGCTCTACGTTTAGTGAAAAGAGGTCTATTTTACAGGAGAAAGATGAGAAGGCTGTGCAGGCAAGTTCAAGTACCACCAAATACTCCTGGTACTTCCCTGGCGTTAAAATTTTGCCATACCAGCTTGCACAAGAATTGCAGGGTGGTGAGTGGTCAAAATGGATGTTTTTTTTCTAGATGTTCCCACCAGCCTGTATGTTAAGCTGAGTATCGGTGCCACTCTGCACAGCTTCAGCCCCAGGGAAGGGTGCACAGGTCGATGTGCAGAATGGAGATGGACAACGGTGTGCCTATCTCAGCCTATCTCAGCCTGCAGCCGTCGGTTGGGATTCATCTGTAGCGCTGGCTGGAGAAGCTCCAGGTGAACATATTTCCACCAGAGCATTTCAGGCAAAGGTAAGATGCCGTGTGGCGACAGTTCTATTCTGAGGAAGGTGTGCTAGAAAAACAAGCAGGTTTTCATTGTACCTGTCTGATCTTCTGCCAGGTCATCTGCCTGGCAGATGGGCATCAGAGATGGCAGAGGAGAGCTGGGGTGCAAAGTTGGGGCTGTTCAGCTGCCTGGAGGCTGGAAGATTTCTAGAGCTTGTTACCCTTGGACAACCCACAAAGAGGGTGCTCCCTGAGCTGTTACTCCCTGAGAGGCAAAGTCTATGGGGCTGCCCCATCGGTTGAGCGTCCTGGAAAGCCCATGTCTCCACCTGACTGGTCAAACTGCTTCAGCAGCACTTTCACATCTGCCTGCCACCCCAGGGCTTTGCTTTGTAGATGGTTCTGCAATGTTTTTTAAAATTGGAGCAAACCCATTTTTTGAACTATGGAAATTCTCCTTGAACGGACTGATTACATTCCTTCACACAGGTCTAGGAGTGAGTAAAACAAAATATGATTAATGGTGTTAGAAGGGAAATTAGCAGTGAAAGGAATGCAAAATGAGGGCAAGATAGACGCCTATGTCAAATATACTGAAAAAACGTATCGAAGGTTCTCATTTCTGGGTAGTGAAACAGAAGTTTCAATGCAGCTGTGAAATCCCAAGTCAATCTAATTGTATTTTGTGGATAAACATCCTGCCTTGGGAGAAGGAACATGTAAGTAGGAACTAACCTGGCCTGGGATTTGGAGGTCTGAGTCTTGTACCTGGCTTTGCCAAATGTGCCTGGTGTTATATGGGTCAAGTGAGTTAAGGCAAGACGGACCTGACCAGAAGCAAATGTCAATCCTACTGGTCAGCTGTGGCTCCCATTCTTAGTCAGTTGTGACAGTAGGCACTATCAGGATGAGATTAATATGACCTATTTTAGAAGCCTACTTTTAGATGAGGTCACGCAGATCTGGAAGTACCCATTTCCGTTAATTATAAAGGGAATTCAAGGGAATTCAAAGGGAAGTCAAGTAGCTCAGACGTAGACAACCGCATCTCATCAGATAACTCCCCCTCTTCCTGGCTCAGTATTATGTGTATGAGATGAGGTAATAGCACTCCCTTTCTTGTTTGCTCAGATTGTGTGGAGGCCCACAAAAAAGAACCACTAACTGCTTTGAAAGCGTTTATCAGATCTGTTTCATGTCTGCAATGTGTCACATTCTAAAAAAGGGCTTCATAGCATCAGGAATTTGGGAGCACTGATGGAAATTTAAAAAATATATTCTGGAACAGAATTTCAAAAAGTATCTTTTTTTCTTCCACCCTGTGGGTTTTTATCTAGGGAAAAGTCAAAAACAGTCAGCCCTGCACAGGTGCTTGCTGTGAGGGAGCAGGAGAGGGAGACCACTTGTGAGGCCAGCCATGCCGTGCCGACTTAGACCACTGATGACAGACAGCGAGGAGCAGTGACGTGGTGGGCAGTCAGAAAGCCTGGGGCCAGGTTTGTGCACTTGCTTTTCTGGAAGGACTTTCCCAACAGTGTGAGGCTGCTGTGGACCTCTGCAAAGAAATGTCCTCTTCGGCTCAAGGAGAGAGAACAGCCACATCTCTGGTTTTGTTTGTGATTTTTGAATGGAGTCTATCATCACAGAGACAAGGGCAATCAGCCAGGCAGGAGGCAAGGCCCTGGGGGACCTCTCCTGACATGTAGCTCACACCCCTCGGAGAAGCAAGCTGGGGACAGAGAGCTCTGGGGACGTTCACAGCTAGCAGAGATGCCAACAGGTCCTCAGTGCCACTGCGTTGCTACTCAGTGGAGCTGGACTGCATTGCCAACTTAATCCTGGGGCTACCAGGGAATTTTGGCTTCAGCAGCTCCTGCTGATCCATGGCTGGATTACCCAGGACCTTTTATTCCAGCACAGCTGTGCTGGTGGTCACTGGGCACGGCTCTGGCATGGGCCACACTAGATCTGCATGCTGCCCAGGGTGGACGTGCTGCAAGAAAGGCACCCAAACCTTGGGCTAGGAGAAATAGCTCTGAGAGTATAGTTGTGTCATTAAATCTGACCCCAACAATGTTTTTTAGATTTGTAGTTGTTGGGAAATGAAGTCCAAGCATTTTACAAGTGTTTTCTAGATTAATGAAAGATCTTCAATGAAGCAGTAATTGGATTTCTATGTTAATCAAGTTTTGATTATGTGTTACATGCTCAGGGTCACCGTTTCAAAAGGGTAATGCTAAAACTATCTCCCTTGTCTGCAGTTTTTGTGGTTAACCTTGTGCTTGCTCCATCCGATTAGGAGGGGGATGGGGTCAAATTACAAAGTCTAGATCCAGATTCTGAGACTCCAACTACAGACCCAAAATTAGTTTTATTGGGGAAATAGATTACGTTGCTGCAGCTCAGATGCAGAGCCCAGTCCACAAATCCCAACGCTCTTGTGCTCTTTATTCAGCAGCTTCATTTGTACTCAAACAAATGCCTCAGCAAATGTGTATCCAAGTTCTACAATAGGCATTTTCTTATAAATTCAGCTCACACACACTTTGTTCAGCTCACCTCTTTTTGGCAAATTTTCACCAAGGTCTGTCAGGTTTTTTCTCACAGCACATCCACCAAATTTCTCCATTACTTTCAAAGAAGTTTGTTAAATATTTGAAACTTTGGACTTTGGAGTATGAACAGTTTGCCTGTAAATTGCATGCAGATTTTTCTTTCCTATAGATATATATACACACATATACACACACATATATAGCTTTTGGAGGTTTTTTTTTTTTGCAAGTATTAAACCATTTGAATTTTCTTTCCAGTACTCATTTTCAAAATAAACAACCTGAAGCTGCATTTGGATTCTGAGAAGGAAGGCCTGTACATATGTTTCAGAACAAATGTGTGGGTGATCCAAATCTGGAGCTCAGATAGTTTCCAGATGACTGATGGACACATGAAACAAGTAACAACTCCTTTTCTTAGGTTCCAGGCATTCTGGCAGAATTTAAACCAGAGAAGAGGGATGCTTTATCAGAAACATTAAAGAGAATCATTTGGAAGGAAGGTGGGGAAAAAAAAAAGAGATGTTTAGCAGTTGAAGTCCTAAGTGCTGTGGGAGAGATCCTTAGCATTAGAGCCTACTTGCAGCACTTGGAGAGCTGATACAGCTACCTTAAAACAGAAGTATCACTGGGTTTTGGAAGGTAGCTTTTCTTCACTAGGATGTGAGTATCTCACTGTTGCATAATTTGCACAATTAAAAATTCAGACCAGGCAAGAGATATTATATGGTAAATGTGTCTAAACTGTGCCGGGCTTATTTGTAAGAGGTAGAAAAGAGAGATCTCTATCAAAAATAAAAATGGATTATGTTTTGGTTATATTGACCTGACAGTCTTTTATTGCAGAAGGGGTGACTCCTGTAACAAGTATGCAAAGCCCACAGACACATCCATCCAACGAGAGCACTTAATATTAACCATAATATGAGGTGATTAAGATATGAAAATCCAGTTACATGTTGACTTGCAAAAAACCCTTAGAGGACCAGCTGTCAGCACTGAGTTATCTGAAGTGAATGTCATTATTGTCGGTGGAACATGGTAAGATTTTTGAAATACGCTCACAATAAAGACATACAAATTGTCCTTTATTTAAAGGCACTATCCATAACCTAAGGCTCTGAATGGATTGACTAGAAATACCATTAATAAAATCACAGCTTTCAGAAATAGGCACTAAAGGTGTTTTGATTATTTTAAATGAAGTTTCTTCAGCAGGCAATTGTGATTCCCCCAGTGTGCTGAAAACTGCAAAGGGCAAACAAAAATGAACAGTGAGAATCCAGACCTGCATCTGGGGAGCACGTTATTGTGCAGAACACTAAGAAATCAAGGGTGCAGAGCAGCTCATGGGGAGGGAAGAACGTGGACTTACAAACCGGGATGTGCACCGTCCACCACGGGCAGCTGCGCTGGCTAGCCCAGCGCTGCGCTTGGTACAGGGCTGCACGGAGACTGAAGAGCTGAGCCAGCTCTCTGAGGGCTGATTTAATACTTCTGCTAACTTGATTTGGATCTGGAGTCTTCAAAATACACTTCTCTTTCCTGTTAACGAGATGACCACTTTTGCTTACGAGACACTTTTGAGGTTAAATACCTGAGTGTAGTCAGGCTGGCTGTATGTGAGAAATTAATGCAGTGCACAGCAAAAAAGCAGGAGTCTTATGTCCAAATTCAAAGGTGACTAAAGCAGAGTGAAACAGTGGAAGCAGCAGGAGCTGTTACGATCTTTGCCTTCTTCCAAGCTGCCTCCTAGTGCCTCCGTTAGGTTCTCCCTAAAGTCTGTGGGGACCGACTGATTTCAGCTCCAGCAGGTAGACTCTTAGAGTCAGTGGCTTAAATGCAAACAGTTAGGTTCAGTAAGTGACCCTGCAGAAGTTTGAATAAAGACCGTCCCTGTTCAATTTGTTTCTCTGTTGCTAGAAAATGAAGGGATGATGTCGTAGTTTAACCTGGCAGGCAGCCAAACACCACGCAGCCGCTCGCTCACTCCCTGCCCCCCACAGTGGGACAAGGAGAGAATCGAAAGGGTAAGAGTGAGAAAAACTTGTGGGTTGAGATAAAGACAGTTTAATGGAACAGAAAAGGAAGGGATAATAATAATAATAATAATAATAATAATAATAATAATAATAATGATAGAATATACAAAATGAGTGATGCACAATGCAGTTGCTCATCACCCGTGCTGTCCCATAACCAAGTAGTGATCACTACTTCCTGGATCACGCCTACCATTCACATACTGAGCATGATGTCACATGGTATGGAATACCCTGTTGGCCAGCTGGGCCAGCTGTCCATGGCTATGCTCCCTCCCAGCCTCTCATGCGCTTGGTAGAGCACGGAAGCTTGACTTGCAGGGTACTTAGCAACAACTGAAAACATCAGTGTGTTATCAACATTCTTCTCATAATACATCCAAAACACAGCACTAGGAAGAAATTTAACTCTATCCCAGCTGAAACCAGGACAGATGAACAGGTGGAAAATAAGGTTGCAAGAGAAGAAAAAAACATGCAATTCAAGGAGGAATACACATTTTCTGACTAATTCTCTAGAGGTAGGAAGAGTATGTTTATTTTCTCATGATAATGGAGGACTCTGCTCACATTCATGCCCTACTCCAAATAATCTGCATTGTCCAAATGTTGCCTAGTGCTCCGGATCACATCTGAAATGAGTCAGCTGGTGAAGCTGGGAGAGAAGGGAGTTAAATTCTGGCATGGCAAACTTCAGCCAGCATTTGTCCAAGAGAGCAGAGACATAATGACCCTGACCATTCCCAGGGATGAAGGGATCTTCACACTGCTTGCTGCCCAGACTCTGCTCTTGACATGACTCTGGAAGAAGGTTCATCTCTGTAAGAGCCACTGTTTTCTGGCTTTCCAGAGGCCGATATGTTTGCATAAAACATTTGGCTAGAAGAAGTGGTGAGTTACAATGTAAAGTTGCAGGCTACGAAAGGATAAGAAAAGCAGCAGAAAAGGCTGACTGCAACAAATACTTCTTGCTGTAACAAAGGCTATTGGGGGGGCTGCCTCACACAGAAAGTGATTTGAAGTTGTTGAACAGACGTTGCCTGCTTTTTAATGTCTGGCAGAGTCCTAGCAGTCTGCACTGCATCTCACTAGGGAATCCCGACTACTAAGCAGTGATGAGAAAGGAGAAAAAAAAAAGAGTGAGGTACTGAGAAATTGAGGTAGCAAAATTAGAGGTAGACTTCAATTTATGATTTGGAAGCCAAAGAGAGCTCTCCAGGCAATTGAGCAAGCTGCCTTCGGTTGCAGCATCTCTCCTTACAGCTTCGAGTGGCCAGCCTCTAGATTGCTTTGGTTTGTAGTCACAGATAAGCACTCCCTCTGGAAATTACTGAAAGCAGCCTGCCACATCAGCTCACAAGCTTATAAAGTTATATTTTAATTGTGTTATTAAACCTTTCCCACTTTTGCTTTGTCTGTTTACCTTCCTGATTCATCTGGATCAAGCTGTGCTGGAACAGGAATGTGGTTCCTCCTGAATTGTGTTGTTTATTTGTAATAGGACATGTAATGAGAATGGGTGAAACCCGCTGCCCAGAAGGAAGATGAAATTTCTCTTACTCTTTCTATTAAAGACCTGAGGTTGGAGGTGCGGTAGGGGAGTACTATAGAAATGTGCTTTAGTAGTAGGGAAATAATTTTGTTCTTGTTTCATTTGGTATAAAGCATCCAGACATAGGTTGATGGACAGAGAATATCATCTTTGTTCTCACCTTAGCTATTTCCTTCCTTTCCCAATTCTTTTTTCCTTCCTCTGATTTGAAATTCATCTTTGCCTGGCTTGAAGGACTTATTTTGGTGGGCTGGCTTAGCGCTTCCCATCAGAAAAGTTATGCTAAGCAGCTGAAAATTATTAAATATACCCTTTTGGCTCCAGGACCAGTCAGACAGAATTACTACTGGGACTGGGACTGCGGGGAGGAGGAACTGCAGATGCCACTGCTTTTTTCCTTCATAAGCAGTGTATATTACCTTCTTTGAGTAAATTACTGAATTTTCTTTTTAATTATATCTAGTCACAGTTGCATTCTGATCCTCTTTTGTGACAGAAGTCCTACAAGACTGAAGCTCCTGTTGTATCTCTAACTTGAATCCATAGGTGCTTACTTTTAAAAAAATGCCAATGCTTGCCAGATATTATTACTAAAGAGCATAGGAGATAATGCTGCTGTTGCTTAGAGTGAGACACAGCACTGACCCCTCAGCACGTTCAGTAGCCATCGGTGCAGTCGGTTCTACTGCAGTCTCTGTACTTTGTCATTTACTTCCTGCATCACACACAGCTGTATGACATTACTAAAGTGACATGCCACAGAGGTGAGCTCTAGGGACTTTTTGGAAGGTTTTCTGGCAGTAGAATAGATCCCTGGTTTGTTAACACAAGCAAACAATTAAATTAAATAAATTAATAAATTGATTTAATAAATTGATTAAATAAAACTCCTTAGCCTGGACACACCTGAATTCTCAGCTGTGCACATGTAATTCAGATTCTGAGGGAAACTATTACTACACACAGACTCATGTGTAAGGTATTGAACAGGAAAAATGAGAGCTAGCGTCTGTAATCTGAATGAACTTATTTTGCCTGAATATTTCAAGGTGTTTTTAGTTTTCCTACAACAACAAATGATCCTCATCTCTTTGATCAACTTGATATTACAGCAAAAGAAGAGAAGGAAAAAAGAGAAAGGAAGTGCCATCTGTCATCTTTGGCTAATTATTTTGAGTCCTACCTTGTTTTATACACTGCAGCACACTATTTTAGGACTTAACTGAGAAGTCTTCTACTCTGCAGGAGTATAAATGATTTCACCTCTAGCAAGTTCCCCACTGCTCAGCATGTTGTGCCATCACTTCATACAACCTTTCTGCCAACCTAATGTCATGATTTATTTGTTTAGTCAAGTCTATTTTATTCTGCTCCCTCAGCTGAACTGGCTTTTCAGTGTAAGACTCCATTTTGTCACCTTTTTTGTGGGTATACGGGGAAGGAGAGGGAACAGGATGCATTCCTCCAAACTCCTGTTAGCAGTTCAGCACCTTGGCATTAGCTCTTCTGTAGCTTTTGGAGTGAGCCAGTAAATGAAGGAGCTCTCTGCAAGTGTGGAGGGACCAAATCAGGCAGCAGGTATTCATCTGAAAAGATGCTTACACTATTCATGTGAAAAGGAATACACAATGTGCTTCTTCAGAGGAGACCCAGGAGCCCTCTCCTTCCACGTACCCTGTGGACGTAGCACCCCAAAGAACCATGCAGAGTGAGGAAGCAGCTTCATTACTACAGACTTTCCCCAAAATTCCTCTTGTGCCCTGAGATGTGGATTACCTAAACACAGGTCTTATAACTGAACTACTTTAGCATTCTGGGTGAATTGAGACTTTTTTTTAACTCTCTTGCTGAAATTTTTCTCATTAGTTTTTTAAAGGTTAAGGTGCTTCAGGCTGGACAAAATAGACTCTATCCTCATTTTGTAAGTGCTGACAGTTGTCATACTCACTATCTTTCATTTTTACAAAGAATTTTTTTTTTTTAGTTCCTTCAGCAAGCTGATGTTTTTCAGTATAATTGGAAAGCAAGTTTCCAGATAAATTTTTAAAGTCTAGATATGTTGAAATAGTGTGATTAAGATTTGAGTTAATCAACAGGAAAGAAACAAGCAAGCTTTCAGGAAATACTAAAATCTCTCTAAAAATTCAGATCCCTGTAAGCTTTTTAAAAAGTAGGGAGGGAAATGAAAATTATCTTTCAATGGCTGTTTATTTTTTTATGAAATGGCTAAATAGCCTGAGCTAAAATCCTGGATTTGTGCATTTTAAGCATATATATACTTGGTCTACTTGGAGATAAACTGTGGTATTGTCCTCCATAAGAGTAAACTTATTTTCTTTTGAAGTCCACTTTGCAAGTGGACAGTGATGGTAGGAAAAGAGATTTTTTTTTTAGAGAGCCCTACAGAAAGGCTACTAAATGTCATCCCAAGACTCTGAACTTCCCCACAGGCATCCATTTAAAATCACCACATAAGATCAAACTCAGTGATTACACTGTGGCTCTGTGAATTTGTTTCAATTTTAAAAGACTTCCAAATATTCAATCAAATTGGAATCAGGGTCAAGCATTTTGAAAAACAGTTTTATATGCCCTAATTATATTTTGCTTCACTGGTCATCTCCTGGTTTTAACAAGGACAAGCAGCAGAGCAAAGCTATTTTTGCATTAAGCTCCTAAACCCAGGTAAGGCTAGAGTGCATGTGCAGAGCCCCAGAGGACTGAAAAACAGGAATTCAAACCACTTTTCCAAGATTGTTGGATTTTTCACACCACAGAGTGTAGACCCATGGCAAAAAATACCAACAGAATCTCACTTATGTGTTTCCTACACTAGCAGCACTCTTAAGATGAAAATTCACACACATTATTCAAAGAAAATCAATAGACTGCAAGAACGCAATCTAAAGCTTAGCCTGTGGGTTTTTTTTTTTTATCTAATTAATTTCTTACTTTGAAATATATTTCAATATTTCATATGTAATTGAAAACTATAGGTTCAGTGAATGACATTTCTTCTACACACCTGCCACTTGAAATAAAGTCAAGCAACAAAGAACAAAGAGTGTATTCAGGAGGAAAGTAGAAAAGAATCTAAGCAAAACATGGAAAAATGAGTCATTATTTAAACTTATACTATGTGCTGCATAGGAATGTAAACTAGAATCAGTAATAACTCCTCCATCCTTTCAACATCTCTGTACCTATAGCATTGAAAAAATCCTTACTTCAGGAGACTGAAGATTAATGTAAACCTGATAAAGGAGAGAGAATGTATACATACCAGTAATTAAGAAAGGTGGGTGAACTGCCCAGATAACTGTGGCATCAGCAATGAAATGCAATGCATCTGTATTATAAGAACTACTCCATCAGAAAAAAGTATTAACTGGTAGTAGGCAGCTGTGTATTTTGCAGCTTCTTAAACAACTTTCAGTTTTTGTACATGTTAATAACAATTATTACAGGCTTGGCTGAGGCAAACATCTAGAGTACTATAATAAACAGATCTGCTGTTATTCTCCTAGTTCAGAAAACGTAGCACAGCTGAACGATGAGAGACTATAGACTGACGTGAAGAAACGAAACATTTTACGGACATCAGAAAGTTAGAAAGAAAGCATAACTTCACAAAACATCACTTATTAGTTACCTGTCCCAGAGAGTAGGTGAAGATTTTGCGAGCCTGCCCTGGAGAATTCTAGGTTGCCATAGGCAGGTTGGCACCCAGGAATTTCGTACCCTGCAGCATGAATAGAGGATAAACCATGGCTAGGTATGGCTCATAAGACATACGAGTGATAACCTAGCTAGATTTGCTGCATATTAGTAGCCTATGGCATAATTTGGTGCTAATTATTATTCAGGATATCTTACTTTAAAGCAGTATTAAAACTACAAAACAAGGTGATGTTACAGCACACACATTTAGTGATTTTCTTGTATGACTATTATAGGTCAGAATAAACATTTATAATTGACTTTATGATGGCTGTAAATGGGTGCTACTCCATCTATTTTACTGGAGAAGCATTTGGTCTTAAGATCTGTGAATCAAACTCTTGTATTTTTGCATTGTAAAAACATCAGATTAAACAAATTTATGCTTCATTGAAAGAGGGTCAGCAAAATTCCTTCTGAGCACCGTAGTGAGAACATGTTTAACAGTGTTAATTAAATCTGGGCTGAGGTTCAAGTTCCACATACCAGGTTCCATGCACATCTCCCAGTAGCAGAACAATACCTGCAAAATATTTGCTGGAAATGAAAAGCACAAAGGGAAGCAATCTGAACTAGCAATATAAGCTATGAATAACACACAGCAAAAGCAGATCCAGAGCCCAGGAGAAGGCCAACGAGGCAGGCAAATTAGCAGTGAGAACTGTTACCCAACATTAGCATCAAGCAATGGTGGTAAGATTCAAAATCAGTCCTTAGTCAAGCAAATTCTCACTCAAGTGAAAGGTGTTTTTTCCTGAGTAAAATCTGAAGAAGGACTACAGTATTTGGCGATGCAGAACACCTCATACATTGTTCCTTCGCAATATCAGAAATGCAACATAACATGCCTTGAAGGATAAACTCAATAGAAGATCAGTTTTTCCTCACTCAAGCGTAGTCATATTTATGAACCAGAATTTTTGCATGAGCTTTCCCTGTGGTCAGTGATCGCTACACACGCAGAAAACCCTACCTTCCAGTATTCACCATCAGTTACCACTGGGTACTGCAAAGTGGGGACCTTCTGGACCGTAAACACATGTTTACCTACAGGACACATTTCGGGAGCAATAACTGTGCCACAGAGAGCAGCAGAGAATCTCAGTGTTTATGGGAAAGGAGAACTCTGCTGGGTCTCTTGTCACTGCTGTAAGTCCACCCCGGGATTGGCTTCATGTCAAGAACTGCTGGCAGCAAGATGATGCTCTTTAAGGCACTCTGAGGAAAAGCACTAAGTGAATTCCAGCATGTTACCCTAATTGTACCACTGCGTTGTTCATTGAATAAGGAAGGAACATTTAAGTATCTTTTAACTTCTTCCGCACCGGATTTGGATTAAGTATGTGAAGACCCAGGGACGACAGAAAAAATGAGATGGCCTGAGGTTTAGATGTTGTCATCACATGAATCTACAGCAATATTAGCTTTAAAATCAAAGTGGAGGTGAGAATAAATCTCTGCAATCTGTAATACCTCAGTATCATCAGTTCTTCAGTGAACTGTCAGTATTAATTAGGATTATGTATCTCTCACAGCTTTTCTGATGTTCTCAAGCTGCAGATCTTATAATCAATAGGTGTGTACTTATTTAATACATACCAGTTCTGCAGTACTTCACTACGTATTTTCATTCCCAACTATGGGTGTCAGGAAAACCATCCATTGTAGGAACACAGATTTGAAAATGGTCTCTACCTGGCTCTCCATTTCATATCTGCATATTTTAGGTAAAAAATTGTAAACTGCTCCTAAAAATCATGTCTTTGAAATCTTGATTTTGAAAAAAATCAGTGAATTCAGCCACAGGTTTTCCCAGAACCAGTGGAGATTTTTCAAACCAGTGCATGTGACGTATTTCTCTGCACTTCACTGAGAAACCCTCCATAGTAGTTTTCTAATGAAATAATAAAACCTGCAAGTTCTGAGATGGATGAAATGAAAACATTGGGCTTTTCAAGCCCACAAAATTAATTAAATTGGGGTTCTTGGAGCAAAGAAGCCATTTGAGCAGGGAGAAATCTCTTCTGTCTTCAGATCCATTACCAGCTCTCTTCCAGGTAGTCTTAATCTAACCTATCTCATATCTTTTACTTATATATAGCAAATAGCTTTGCTATAGATAATCTTGACAAAATGTTTTAAGGCTATGAGGTTGTGAGATGTTTTGACAGAGAAGGGAGGGGTGTGAATTCCACTTTAGCTGTTTGTTCAGTGTTTTTCCTGACGTCTTTTCGGTAGTAAGTCCCGTGTAATTGCTCCATAAATGAGCTAATGCAGAGAAAAGCTCTCTACTCTAAATGTGGTGGGTCTTTCAAAAGCTCCCCAAAGGGATTTAATAACATCCTGTCTCAGATAATCAGTGTCAGTTGTAGTCAGCCTAATCACATTCTTATGTGCAAGGTTGAAAAATAATTAGTAACTGTAAGATTTATTTATTTGCCTGATATTCAAACACAAAAATTAATTTGTCAGCTTCTGCAATTTACATGGGATATTGTTTTATCATTGGCAAATCAGAAATCAGCAAAACATACATACATTTTTTGTCTAAAACAACCATAAATTTTAAAGGAAAAAAAATGGAAAAAGCTTCCAGTTCTGTGTAGTTTCCTTTCTGAAACAACAGTTGTAAGAAATTTGTAAGTATTGAAAACAATAAAAAAGCCTATTTAAACAGAATATTTTA
Organism: Calonectris borealis; assembly: GCF_964195595.1. Taxonomy (NCBI): domain Eukaryota; kingdom Metazoa; phylum Chordata; class Aves; order Procellariiformes; family Procellariidae; genus Calonectris; species Calonectris borealis. The sequence goes on along the minus strand of NC_134316.1, from coordinate 13,904,856 downwards.
TAGTCACAGTATACAAATAATAGTTTACCACAGGAAAAATATCAGTCCCAACAACCCGATGATAAAGTATTTCAGGTTATCAAATTTTAAAATTACTCTTTATTATGCTGTAGCATGATAAAGTAACTCATTTTCCTCTTCTTTCTACAGAGCTTCCCTTATCCCTCACTGATGTGACTGAGACCGACTCCAGTGTCAAGTGAGGTTCGAATTTGGGCATATTGTTGTAATAGTCTGTATTCCCTTGTCTTGTCCTAGAACATGCAGTATGTTACTTCAAATATTTTCTGTGGCTCATCTGACAATAATCACAGGGGATATTTACAGACCTATGGCCAATTTGGCAAAAAAAAAGAGTGGATTTCTCAGTGAGACACGATCAACACTTTATTTCACTGTCTAGAGAACAACAACTAACAATTCATCAGTTTTGGTGGCTGATGGTGATTGATCCACTCTGTAGACTGGAGTAGACTCATACAGACTGCTTTGTCTATTTAAGAAATACCGTTATAAGAAAAGTAAATACAATGCCCCTTATGCTCCCCTCTCCATATGTCATAGGTGAGTAAAATTTATAGCATCTGATACATACAAAGATCCCTGGTTCGCGTACTACTCCTCAAAAACACTGCTCTTTTTATAGTAGATATATTGGGTTTGCGTGACAAGGTTTTGGTAGTGGCGGGACTACAGGGGTGGCTTCTGTGAGAAGCTGCTAGAAGCTTCCCCCACGTCTGACAGAGCCAATGCCAGCCAGCTCCAAGAGGGACCCACCGCTGGCCAAGGCCGAGCCCATCAGCGACGGTGGTCGCGCCTCTGGGATAACATATTTAAGAAGGGGGAAAAAAAGAACTGCACAACTGCAGCCGAAGAGAGGAGTGAGAACATGTGAGAGAAACAACTCTGCAGACACCCAGGTCAGTGAAGAAGGATGGGGAGGAGGTGCTCCAGGCGCTGGAGCAGAGATTCCCCTGCAGCCCGTGGCGAAGACTGTGGTGAGGCAGGCTGTCCCCCTGCAGCCCATGGAGGTTAACGGTGGAGCAGATATCCACCTGCAGCCCGTGGAGGACCCCACGCTGGAGCAGGTGGATGCCCAAAGGAGTCTGGACCCCATGGGAAGCCTGCGCTGGAGCAGGACCTGTGGACCTGTGGAGAGAGGAGCCCATCTGGAGCAGGTTTGCTGGCAGGACTTGTGACCCCATGGGGGACCCACGCTGGAGCAGTCTGTTCCTGAAGGACTGCACCCTGTGGAAGGGGCCCACACTGGAGCAGTTCGTGAAGAACTGCAGTCCGTGGGAAGGACTCATGTTGGAGAAGTTCACTGAGGACTGTCTCCTGTGGGAGGGACCCCATGATGGAGCAGGGGAAGAGGGTGAGGAGTCCTCCCCCTGAGGAGGAAGGAGCGGCAGAAACAACATGTGATGAACCGACTGCAACCCCCATTCCCCATTGCCCTGCGCTGCTGGTGGGGAGGAGGCAGAGAAAATCGGGAGTAAAGTTAAGCCTGGGAAGAAGGGAGGAGTGGGGAGAAAGTGTTTTAAGATTTTGGTTTTATTTCTCACTAAATTGGTGAGAATTATTTAATTGGTAATAAATTAAACTAATTTCCCCAAGTCGAGTCTGTTTTGCCCATGACAGTATTTGGTGAATGATCTCTCCCTGTCCTTATCTCAACCCAGGAGCCTTTCCTTATATTTTCTCTCCCCTGCCCAGCTGAGGGACGGAGTGACAAAGCGGCTTTGGTGGGCACGTGGCGTCCAGCCAGGGTCAACCCACCACATAGGATACACATGGTTATTTTACAAATGCCAGTGCAAATCTGAATGATTTTTCTGAAACAATGTGTTTTTCAGAAGTTGGAGAATTTCATGGTTGCTACGCTCGTGAGTGGAGGACTTAGTGAATAGACTTTAGCATTTTCTAAGCAAAAGCCATCCCAAATCTTGCATCTGTTAAAAGGAGAAGGATTTTCTGTAGAGCAGGAAAGAATGTGTCCTGGTCTGATTTTAGCTTAAACTCAGTGATCTTTAAGACCTGAAGGGGATTTGAAAGTCACCCTTAAACTGGGTTGTGCTATTATGATTTCTGTACTTGCCCAATTTAGCCCTATTTTACCCCAGTATGAAGAAGTACAAGAACCACTATTTTTGCTGCTATTAACACCATGCAGCTATTTTAAGGGCATGCTTTTATAAACACTAATAACCCCAGATGAAACATTGACAGAGCAAGCTGGAAGAACCGCAGGGACACCTTGGAACATACTGTCACGACTCTACCTCCACATCCCATCCTCATTGAAGAGGCACGTGGCAAAGATGCTGATTTAGCATCACAGACTTGCAAGATGCTGTCAGCTGCGCTTGCTACCTACTTTCTTACCAATCATGCCAATGTAGGTAACTGGCTGTCATCTCCACGGAACAAAGGCTGGAGCTAATAAAATATCAAACAATCCATTTTCTGTGGGGGGGTGGCAGTTCTATTCCTGGAGTTACCCAGATCTATGACCACAGCATTAAATAATGTAAAACTGCTGCAGGGAATGCAACAATATATCTTAATGAACATTTTAAATATAATTTCCTAACTGCAGAACAGTGTCCTATGGAACTATGCATCCCCTCAATTGGGTTAATCTGCAGGGACTGGACCAGTAGCTCCACAGTGTGGACACAGATGATAACAGAGTACCTGGGAATATAAGGAGGCTGGGAATGTCCATCAAGCAGAAAAGGGTGGAAGATGAGGACATCTGTTATCAGTGAAGTTAATACCTATTTTCTGACAGTATAGGAACACAGAGATGTTGCTCTGCTAGCTCAGTTTAACACATTTTAGGGGAGGGTGTTTCACTGGCAAAGGGCCTGCTGGCTTGGGCATCTCTCAGGATCTTTCTGACCAGGCACAAAAGTCCACCCTGTTTCCTCATCCTATTTCTTGTCTTTTTTTGCCCCATTCTTCTAACAGGCTCCTGCCATGGCTTCTTTTCAGCTCCATGAAAAGCTGTGCAATCCCCATCTAATATGTTTCTGGTATGGCCACTGGCTCCTCTTGGTGCATCAGCTGCTGCAATGCTGAAGGTGAAAGACCACTTCCATGTCCCCTTTTGGGAAGCCAGACACGACAGCGAGCTTCATCTGCCAGGAAGAGTTAGGGAGGAAGTCTTGTACAGTCTTGAAACTCTGGGATCAAGAACACTTAACTGAGACTGAACCTGTGTGAGATTTAGTTGTCAAACTAATATGTCTCTGTTAAGCAACTATGATCTTTTTTTTTCAGATGCTTTTAAAGTGTGCAACTTTGAATGTTTATAAAATGCTTATAGCACTTCTTGACACTCTGGAAGGCTCCTTGGAGTATTTTAGGTCCCAGCTCCAAAGCAGGCAGGTTGAGGTCTTCTTAACAAAAAAATCATTGGCTATTTTTTTTGCTATGAGCAAACCCACATCTTTTTTCAGAGATGTCTAAGTCATTTTAACATAAAAATATGGCATGCAACATTCCAATTGATATTGTTAAAATTTTGCAAAGCATTAAGCAATCTGTCAGCGGAAAATTTTGGGTGACCTCAGCGATCAGTAATGCTACTGGGTCATCATATCTACCTTACCTAGCTATTTAGCTATCTATATTTATCAAAATATGTGGGCAGCCTTTTGTGGAGTAAATGTGTATGTATACGAACACAGACATGTGTGTGTATGTACATACTTTATATCCACTATTTTCAGAAAATGTATGTGGTAAATAGTATATAAAGCCTTTAGAGTTAAACTTCCATGTTCGGACTATAAATACACGAATGAATAATTATCACAGTATTAGACAAGTTGACAGTTGTGGTAGGATTGGAGCTACTTGCAATGTCTGATTTTGTTTGTTGATGCCTTCAAATTGTTGTGTAGCCAAAGCACAAATTATGTTTCATTCAGACACAAGGCAGTTGGTTCAGTACAGGTGTATCAACAAAATGTAAGGATTTATGACTAAATTAATTAATGAACTTTCTGTTCTCAAAATGCTAAGACGCCATACCCTCTGTGAATAATGGCACAGGAGGCGACATGAGCTAATCAGTTTTACATAAATTTCTAATAATTAACAACTGGTTTAAGCTCTCAAAAGAATCCGTGGAAACAGACCACATTTTTCCACCGTTGGCTTGAATCTAGATAGGAATTACAACAAAATCCAAGACTGTGTGAAGCTTTGCAAGCTTGGCAATCATTTCTCTTGGTATCACTGTGGCATTTTATTGTGGCTATATGACTTCATATTTTGTCAGTCTTTAAATGCATGAAATATACCAACTGATCTGAAATTTAACAGCTGGCTGAGTACAATTTTACTGATGATTAGATTTGGGGGAAGAGAAACAGGTGCAGAAACACTCGCTCCTGCAACTACAGAAAAATATGATAGGAATTAGTCATTCAGTGTCTGCATGGAAATAATCATAAATTGTTAATAATATTTCATTTTAAGTCTCCTGCTTAGGAAGCTGATCATCTGCATATTGTGAAAAGCATTAGCTAGCTTTACTGTCTTGCAGCTTATAAACTATTGCTAGAGAATAAAAACAGTCACACTTTTCAGGATTATAGATCATCTTTGCAATATAATTCAATGACAGCTGATAGTTTTTATACTGCTTAAATGCATTTTGTTATATTGTTGGGAAGCAATAGCCATAAACACATTGTATAGGTGCCAAAACATACCTGTTGTCTGTACACATTTCCCATTGGAACTATATTTGCTTATACGCTTTATATGTCTCATGAAGTTTCAGTATCAGTAATGGCTCTCCAATGCTGTAAATGATAACATCCAAAGGATTCTCTGGGGCATTTACTTGGATGATGAGTTTTTGTATAATGTCAGAACACAGTTTTCATGAGGAATGGTTTTCCACATGCAGGAAAACAAATATCAGACTGATCTAAGGGCTGTCCTTTCCTCCATTTCCCTTGGGTTCTTTTTTTCAATTAGATGAATAAATGTTGTTTCTAATGTAATTAGGCCATTGTGAATCATTTCCCCCCTACTTTTTCTCTATCATAAATGCTTTGCTCCAGTGTCCCAGCAGCAGATCCATTTTTTTCCCTTTTTTATGGTTTGACTTCAGCCAACCTTTACACAGCTCCAGCTGCTCTCCCTGAGTGCACTTAACAGAGCTTTGTTTCAACATGGAGAACATCATGGGGTAGCTGGCAGTAAGTACCTGGCCCAGAAGACTTCTGTGTCTAGAAGTGAATTTTTATCAATCTTAATGAAACAAATTTGGAAAGATGTTTTGGTTTTCTAATATGGAATATTAGGATGCTTAAGGCATCAGCTGCATAAATTAGTAATACACTGAAAGCTACTTTATAAGTCCTTTATTGCCAGTGTAATTCTCCCTTTTTCCCATTTTTCCACAGTCTTCCTTAGAGCCTCTAAGTTTGGGAGCTTTGAATAATCACTGACTCATTTTGTCCTCTAGGAATGGACTATGTAAGAGGACTTTTCTAAATATATGGATGAATTTACTGCAGACATCAACTGTGCTTATATTTATATTTCATACCTTTTCCAAAATCTGCTATGATGTTTTTAAGTGGGCATGTGAATGTGTGAATAAAATCATACTGAATACAGAGTAGTATTAACTTTACTGAGAATAACAGCTCTTTTGTGCAAAGACTGGTCTGTGCTTGCACGGTTCCAGCAATCCATGCCTGGTGCCTCCAGAGAATGTGAAAGAACTAATAATTACAAGACATCCTTTAAAATGGCACCTGTTTTACATGGTAAGTAGAATAAAGCTAACACTTAAGACTGAAATATACTCCTTTCACCCCAAAGAGACATCCTAAATTCTATCTCATAGCTCAATAACTTTCATTTACTCACTGAATACATAGGCTAAAGATCTGTTTTCTAAGCAGCTCCAGTAAACTGTCATGTGAGGTGTTTCAGCAAGAGGGGGAAGTGCTGGCATGCCAGGGAAAGGGCAGTGATGTCTCTCTGGGAACACTATGCAGAATCACAGTCACCCGTTTTCAAGAGAGGGGTTGAGTCTTGAAGAGATGCACAGAAAAAGCTTTTTCTGAGACTTAATAGGCATCTTAGAAAAACTCAAAAGCAAAGCTGGTCTAGATCAGTCCAAGACAAGAAAGACTGAGTGGGGATATGGCTACCATTTTAAACATAACAGGGAGAGGGCAAAATTATTTCCTCTAAAGAAAAGCAATGGCTTAAGAAGAAAGTGAACAGAACTGATCATGATTACATTTTTCTTCTGGAAATTAGAAGACTTCTAATGATGGGACAACATGATTCTGGAACAGCCTTCCAATAAGAGTAGCAGATAAAAAAACACTTAGAAGATGGAGTATCTGGTTGCCTGTAACTGCAGATAACTGTTCCAAAATGTCCACGTTCCTAAATGTCTTTTTTTCCTAAATTGCTTTTTCACAAAAAGGTTATTGTTAATAGATTTATTCTAACAATGGATCTCAGCCCTTCCAAATCTTACTCCCTTCAGTGTTCAGTGACATTCAAGTAAATTGGTACTTGTGGAAGGACAGAACCAGGCACCAGCTCAGTACTGCCAATGAAGTGAGTCAGAAATGGAAGAAATCTCATTGAGAAAACCAGTTCTACCTTTCAGAACCTGATGCAGCTAATGAATTTGTTATTTGATCTCTGCTAGTGATGTATTTATCAGTCCAACACTTTGACGTGTTTACAATACAAATGCCCTGCAACAGAACAGTTGTATTTTCAATTGAGAATACTATGATTACAAAGATAATATCTAGAGAAACATTCCCAGGAGATGCTTCCAGGCAGCTTAAAATCAATAGAAATGATGAGTGGTTTACATGTCTTCAGATTTTGCTTCTGGTTTGTCTATATAACCCTTATCTTTTACCCTTGAAGAGCATGAGTGCTTTCACTGTGGATAGATTTCTACGTTCCTTTTGCTGAGAAAATTAAGCACTGAGTGATCTGCTTCAGAAATCTGCTCACTGGAGGATTGGTAAATATGCATATAAACAACTGCTCTAGAGTATAATCTGAGCTATTTTCGTGTTATAGTTTGGTAGGTTAGAAGAAGAAATTAACTAAAAAAAGAGAGACTAAGTTTCAGTTCAGAAATTGTTTTTCTGTCTGCTCAGAAACCCAGTTGAGTCCTCCTCTCCTGCCTGCCATAGATTTAGATTATTTTTTCTAAATTCTGCTCTTGGTGAAGAAGTTATTCATCACTGACTGTACCTCTGATGAAATAATTCAGTGGAATTGCCTGGGCTGGTTGGCATGGAGTTTATCCCTTGTATATCCATACAGGTTCTCTCCGTCCGTCTTGCACTCTGTGGAGCTATTTGAAATTGATTCTTTCTACTTTTATGTGTCTTCCATTATAAAGGACAGATTTTCTGTTGTCTTAGGGTATACTACATTCATTTTGAAGACACTTATCTATGCCAGGCACTGTTACATTGGACTCTCGGGTATGTCAAATAAACAATATGGCTCCCAATGTAGAGAAAATCGGCTCACTTCTCTGTCGCTCGACTTGCTCTCCTGCCCTTTCCCCTTCTCATCCATTTAAAGTATGAGTTCATTGCGGGATAGGAAATCTCTTAGGCTTTTGGGAGAACAGCATGCAGTATAATGAATCCTTATCTCAGGATGGGACTTTGAGCAATATAGTAAAGAGAAAATGAGAGGAAGATTCTGGTGGGATCACTTGAGTGGAGGGTCTTTTGAGAAATCAAGAAAAAGGCTAGAAAGACCTATATCAGAGGGATGGCAGTCCTTGAGATGTATTAAAAACATGCCAATACTCTCAGATTTGTTTGGGGTTAAATTTCAGATTAGCTAATGGGAAGATTTGAAAATTATTTCATTATCCTGAATATCATTTTAAACCAGACAAGTATCAAGGAAAAGGTTGAATCCAGAAAAATGCAGGAACCAGAGCAGGCTCAGAGGGAAAGAAAATGCAGAATTTCACCACCCCATGGATGAGCGCTGCCAGAGAGAGGGCAGTGCTGGGATGAAGAAGCAGGCATGGTGCTCCTGCTTGTGCCAGAGCAAGGGGCCAGGGCTGCTGCTTCTGCAAGAGGGATGAGCAAGAGTTTTTAGCCTACTCACAGCACCCTTTTGGCAGTAGCAGTGGCAGGTCTCTGGCAGAGGCAAAGCAGGCAGCTGCCCCAGCAACTGCATACTTTGTCTGTGTCTAGAGCTGGCTCTGCAAATCCCATTCCATTTATTTCAGGGCTTGAATCATATACTATACCTGGCGCAAGGCCCATTCTATGCTTTGAAAGTGCTTTGGGGAAAAAAAAAAAGTGCTGCAAAATAAAATTGCCAGGTGTGAGCAATCAGAGCACAATTAAATCTATTATGAATGGAATGAATTATCTCCTTAAAAAAAATATTAGCTGTTGTGGAACATGTCTCATTTAGCAATTAAAAAATGTATACGTTCAGGTAACTCTTATTACTGCTTGGCTAACTCCTGTCATGTGCTTCTTCATACTTTCTTTTCAGAACTGGCTGTGTTGCAGAAAACAGACTCAGTCTTCATCCAGATGTACATCAGTGAGTCACGGGCACGAGATTGCTTTATTCAGTATAGACAATGTCTAACTATGATAACAGCAAACTAATGTATACTTTTAAAACTAGAGAGATATAAATGCAGATTGTATAATGGTGAGAATTCAATGATGTGGAATACATCTCTCAAAGGGAGGGCATCGAGGATTAAAGGTGAGACAGGCTCTGAAGTAGTTCTTGGCTGAACTGCAGGTCCTGCTTTCAGGACATGAATACAGAAAGATTATTCTCTCTAACCAGTCTCACAGACACCTACATTTGGGATTCTGGAGTGCTCTGAGACAGACACCGAGCTGCCTCAGGCCGAGCGGCTGGGCTTCCCAGCACTGCTGTGATTCCTCTGCGGGGCAAGAGGTACAGGTCCATGGAGGAGCTTGACCCATTCACAGTGCTTCAAATCCGCCTAACCCATAGGGACGGGCGGTACAGAGTTAGCACAGAACCTAGCAGCTGTGATCCCTCCCTTTTTAAGGACCCAGTGGTGATGGTATATATCGCACACTTTTGGTGATTTGAGCAGGGAGCACTGATTTATTTCAGTTTGAGAGACCTCAGTCCTGTTTCTACTTTTTCTCAGGATATACCCTTGCTAGGTGACTACCGGCACAGATTTCCATGCCTTCCATTGAAACCAGGAATACAAAGTCATGAAGCCAGTAAGAAAGGAAAAAAAAAAAAATCGGTTCTGTAGCTCTTGTTTCCTTGACTGTTTGGTATTCCTCTCTTTCTTCAGCTGTTTAAGGTCTCAGGGCTCCTTATTCAGGTGGTCTGAAAGTCCCCTCTGGACCCAGGGATCTCTTCTTGAGGCAATGCAGTGCCTGTATTTTGTGCCCAGAATGTGATTTGGCTCAGATACCAGAAGAGCAAGCATGTGTGACTTTAGGTGCAGTATGCTAATGCTAATTAGGCTGTGCAAATAATTGAAATTTTATTACATTCCTTTGGATTTGGCTGCCAAGTGCAACTGATGGCTAATTGGGCCTGAGGTTTGTAACACTGTTAATGTGTTATGGTACAAACATGGAAACCAGAAGGTCTGATCTGGTAGCTGATCCCCTCAAACAAAACAAGAACACGTACAGGAAGCCAGGGAGGCAGAATTTCCAGTATGATAGCGGGGCCAAGACCCATGGAAATCTGGTTCCTACTTGTGCAAACTTTACTGGCCATAAGCAATTAGAATCAAATTCCCATCTCAGCCAAAGGATAGCACTGTAATATCTCCCTAATGTATACTGAGGCTCTGGGCCAGTCCTGAAGGAGTTGGAAGAGTATTATGTGGCCCAAATCTTTTAGGGATGCAGAGGTCAAGTGAGCCTGTTAATAACAGACTGTACTCCCTTCACTCTCATGTAATTCTGGATCCTCAACCTTTCCTACAGTCCCTGCTAAAAAAGATCATCTCCTTTGCCAGAAATGTGCTTCTGCTTAGTAGCTAAGTAATGGGTTTTGTCTCTTTGCAAAATACCAGCTTCATGCTCTTGCCAGTTCCAGACCAGAGCTGCAGCCTCTTGGCTCCTACAAGCGTAGAAGATATTGGATTAAAATGGGGTAAATTAAAGAGTTGCCTCTGGGTAAAAGAATTACTTTGCTTGACTTTTGAACTGGGGAAAGCATCATGCCTGATAAACAGACACCACAACTCAGCTGATGAAGATGACAGGGATTGGGTAGCACGTGATTAGCAGGTAAGCAGTCCTCCCCCACCCCGATCAGCTGGGTGGTATTCGCAGAGGCTGGTGACTACTTAATAACATTATAGTCTGCAAGGGACCCCCTGGGAATGTGAGCTGAGAGAGGAAATGTTTGTGGGAGAAATAAGTTGAATGACCCTATGGCCACGTTTAAGGTAGCTCAGGTGTGAAAACAGTAAGTCAATTATTAGATAGTTGATTCAGAACAGTTTGGGTTTTCTTTTTGCTGTGACATGTTCTCTTTGCTTCATAGAAAGAGAATTTTGGGAGCTGAAGGGCTACGTCCCCTCAGCTTCATTGGTCTTGCTTGTACATTGCTCATTCTTAACATCCCTGTGATTTCCTCTGCATAATGAGAACTGAGAGTATAAAATTAAGAGAGGTTTAACTTGCCCATGTCCTTGTATTGCATATGTACAGCACAAGATGAGAGAAAGGACTGAAATTTCTGTTCTGTCTGAGCAGTAGCTATTCTAAAGGAATATCAGAGGCTGCTCTGACTCACTGCTAACCACTGCACCATTGCAACTGGTGAACATGCAAGCTCTTGGTATTAGAATTCAGAATTTTTTTACAACATATTTTTCTCTATTTCTCTGCCTCTAAGCACAGCTAAACAGTGCATCTTGTTAGTTATTTCAACAGCTGCTAGTCACTTTCTCCCAATCTATCTATCCTCTTTTGGAAAGAAGCTGCACTCTTCCATTGCTACTGGAATGGAAGGCTTGATCCTGGCAGCTGTTTTAGACCTTTAGATGAGCAATCTTCTTCAATACTCACAGGAGTATCCAGTTAAGGTCTTTACAGCTTGTTCTGACAGGATTTTTTCTTCCTGACTCTCTTCCTCCTTTGCAAAGTGTATTTCGGCATCATCTCTGAACTTCCTACTGGCAACTACCTCTTTGCTGAGAAGTGACATCCTTTCATGGTCTAACGCCCAGTGTCTTGTTCCTGTCTTGTTTTCATGTTATCTACTTTTAACAGCTCCAGACATCTTGGCAGAAGGGCCGAAGTATGCTTACTATCTGTTTCTTGGCCTTTTTCTGATAAGACTTAGTGTTCCTCTGCTCCCTACGGATCCTTGAATGAACAAAATGGAAGGGGAATGCAAAATCCTACTCTTATTCTCTTGCTGTGTTCAAATGCAACAGGAATGGCAGTTCCTGGACTCCTGGGAATACAGATGTGCTAAAGTGTTTGGATAGCAAGAGTGTGGAAGGGTATGGGCCCAGCCCTGTCCTCTGCCTGCATCACTGGCCAACATCTGCGAGAGCTCCATGGGAGTCTAGCAATGAAGCTGCACAATTTCTTTCTCATAAGATTTGTCTTAAAGGCATATTTTGATACTTTAGGATGAACAACTGCCCTGGCGAAGTTAATGCTGAAGAGCCAGTGGGAATTTGGAGTTGAGTTTCTTCTCTGATTTCTTGTGAGTTCTCTGGCCAGACCTGTGGCCAGAGTTAACACTTAACACCTGTATCTCATGATATGACAAGAGCTTTATGCTCTTAGGTGATTGCCTACTAATAGATTATGTATTTATACCCTGGCAGAGCCATGAGCTGCTGCTTTCTGACTCCTGAAGACTAATCCAGGTAGATGATCAGCTCTATCAGCTCATACTAATCAGACCTGAGTTAGCAAAAACCCCCACATATTAGAATGTTCTGATATTTGGCCCCTTTTCATTGCTTTTCTTTCTCAACATATTTGTGCCTCCTTGTACACCACAGCTGAGGTGTTTGTTGCCTGGGGCAGCTGTAGCCTCACCTGCCCTCTGCAATGTGGGAAAGAAGAGTGAATGAGCTCTGTCAGTCACTCCATCCCTCCTAGAGCAGAGACCTCTACCATTGTGGAGCCTGACACAACCAGTAAAATCTAAAGCCAAGGTCCCTTGCAGAGAAGCCTTAGGCTGAACCCTCAACTCACAGGACTGATGTTATTGAACCTACAGAAACTTGTACCAGGTAAGCTTTTGGCTAATGATATTTCATGATATCTTAAAAATAAGGATTATGTTATGGCTTTAGGTTTTGTTCCTCATCCTGTTTATTTAGTGTGACTGGGAGTACTTGGAAAAATCTGAAGTAGACATTTTGAATATCTGTAGTCTTGGAACAATAACTCTACAGTGAGGCATCATTGGTGTGAAATACTCCAGTACGCTAATTTAGATGAAAAGATGTATTTGAATTTGGGTGCTTAAGGTTAGAGCCATGCACAGAACCTTGAGTAAAATCTGTGCTTTTGATACTGAAGTGTTGATGACAGATAGAAAATACTTCTCTTGTGGTAAAGGTCAAACATGAAGGTTTTAATCAAGTAATGTCCTTTGCTGGACTCTTTTTTTTTTTTTTTCCACCCTTCCCCCCCCCCCCCCCCCCCCCCATTTATGTGCTTTTTTCACTCTACATGGAAGCTGTGTTTGTGTCACACAGTCAGTGAGGAAACCTCTGTATTTAGCAAGATGGAAGTAGTATTAGTGTTTCTCTACTTTGGCCCTGAAACACTTTGGGTGTATGCAAATGCTAAATGAGCTAAATGAAACACTTTCAGATATGCACAGTAGTGAACAGGCTACAAACACAGTCTTTGGGCCAAATTAGCACTGGTGTGTTGGCCAGTGAATGAGTACATTGCTGCTATTAAAAATGAATACTGCATGAAGTGTTTACCTATTTTTCAAACATACGAGTAGTTTATAATCACTAAGGGGCAAATTATGGCTGTTTCTGTATGATAGTATAGCAGCGTATGCTTCATTCTTTTATTTCACGAACGATGTAAAATATCACAGGCAGTATTTGCAGAATGCAAGAGAGGTGCTTCATTTTTCCAATCTCCACCACCTTGATGAACATAAGGCTTTGAAATTCCAGAACTAATGCAAAGAAGGCAAATATTAGGACCCGAAATTATGAGCACTTTCTGACCCGTTGTTTTACATGAATGAAGCACAGCAATAGATCTGTAATGGACGCTCAGTAGTGAATTACTTGGGTACTGCTGCCAATGCTAAAAGTAATGGATTATTGCCCTAATTTCCCTTTTCCTTATTGTTCGGGGTAAAGAAAGATCATGTTTGAAGGTATATCAGATCTGCCTTTTATCAAGTAGTGTGAATAGACTGTGGGCTAGATAGTTTATCTCCCTCTGTGCTAGATTATCTGCCATCCAATGCTGCTTGGCTGCTGCACCTTATCCCTTTTTCTCTTCCTTCTTCTTCTCACCTAATCAAATTTCACAGACAATCTAAACAGAAAACAAGGCACAAAGAAACAGTTAAAGAAGGTAATACAGGACTGAAATAAGTACTTTGGGCCACAGGGATGTGTTCTCTGCTATCATGTTCTATAATCTATTTAATCAACTGATCAGGATTTTTCTTAAAATTAATTTAGTTTTAGTCTTTAGCCCCATTTGTATGGTTACAAATAGTCTTTCAACTGCAAGACTAAATGTATACCTGCTCAATTCATGCTCATACCTGTGCTGTCCCATAACTTAAAACATTCATCTCCCTCTCTGCTCGTTCATACCTTTTGTCTACTTATAAAGAACAAGACGGGGCAGGGGAGGAGGCAGCCAGAAAAATTACTTGGGAATAAGTGAAGTTTAACAAGGAATCTCCAGGTAGCTGAGGTGTTTGGTGAATTTAGAGATTGACCTTTTTTTCTCCTTTGTCTTCCTGCTAGTGTTGGCTTAAGTCTGTTACATTCACTGATTTGTGAGATTTGGCACATCTGTGAAAAAGGAATTGCAGAAATCCAGCTGAGGGAAATGTAAGGACAACCTGCAAGAGCACCCTAACACCTCATGGGGTGAGGTTAGAGGGGACTGAGCGGGTCAGGACAGGGCGCTGGGGGGAAGGGGCTGACCAAGAGTTGTGTGAGGTGAAGAGCACTTTTGCTCTGTTTCTATCTTGAAGACTGATCTCCTATTTGAACTCTGGGAATTTGCTGTTGTCACTAAAGCAGTTTTATAATTTCAATAAAGATCGGACAGTTATTTTGGTAGGTTTTTAAGGAGGGCTTGCTGATTTCTGCTGTTGGCACCCTGCCTCATGTGTTCTCCAAATGAATGTTGTAAATGTTTGTTTACTGCTCCCAACTTCAGAGTGCCTTTATCACCACAGTAACAATGCAATGAGTTTTTTTAAATACATCGTCTCTCCTGGTAAAGATGAGAGCACTGAGCCAGAGAGATCTGGGCTCAAAGCCCAATGTCAGGGCCAGGGTGGGAGCTAAGATCTTCCTGCCCCTGAATTCTCCATGCAATGCTGATGTGCCCCTTTCCCCAGGTGTCCATGGTTTTGCATGCTTCGCAGGCAGGCCTGGGGAGGTGGCAGTGAAATGAAAAGGGTTTCATCAGAAATCATTCCTCTGAAACAGTAACATGTTCCCTGCATAACAAGGCTGCGTGCTCCCCTAGAAGAGAAGAATTAATCCCTTGGCTTAAGTTAAGGCACTTCCAGGGAAGAAGCCTGCTCTATGGCAGAAACATATGTGTTGTAAATGTCAAATCACTGGAAGATTTGTATTTTGCCGTGTCGTTTGTAGCACAGGCTACAACAATTTTTCGTTCAAGTAATACATCTTGGCTGGGGAGCTGATAAGGAGACTCAGAGATATTTTTTTTTTTTCTACCTTGCAGATACTTTCTGTGTGACTTAATCCCTTCCAGTCCTAAGGAAAAGCTTTGATATTCTCAAATATTCTCATGAGCTGGACAAAATAATCTCAAATAAATTTTTGGTGTTGTGACCTTCTTTGTTAGTGTTAAGCTCTCTGCCTTCGCTGGTCAAGTGAAGTCCTCTGGGGCAGGTTCAAAATTCTGGCAGTGGATGGCTGTATTTGTTTGCTCTGAATGGTCCCACTGACGGCTGGACTCAGCGACACAACTCTCCTCCCCATTGGTGCCTGGGATTTTTTTTCCAGTCTGCTCTCTGGTCTTCATTATGGCTTGTTTTTAATAGCACACTCGGTCCTCTGGCAGGTGTTTTTATAGTACTACAACCAAGTAACCTTCTTTCCTCTTGTAGGCTGAATCCAGTATGGGGTGTTGCCAGACTGAAAATGTTGTTCAACTTTGCATGTGATGTCACAGAGTGAACAGGAATCATCATTAAACAAAATTCAAACTAAAGACTTATTTCAGGCTACTTTGGAGGAGGTATGCTGGCTGGGGTTATGGGATCTTGAGGAGGGATTTTTAAGATTTCCTAACAATACTAAATCAATATGGGTTACTGTAAGAACTTTTTAGGAGGAGTTTGAAGCCTCTGGCTTTCCAAATAGGTGCTTCTTATAAACTGAAATTCATATGAAAAAACTTACAGTGAGAAGAGGCTAAGAAGGCACAGTGATGGACAGGCTGATTACACTATACTGGAAGACGTATTGATTGGGCAGTGCATCCAGTTCAGCATGTTTAATCATTTTCCACTTTGTGCAGGCTGCTTTATAGCCCTGAGTTGGGACGGTTCTTGCCTGCACATGTGGGTAATGGAATAAAAGCAAAGGGCTCTGAGGGATTCTTGAACTTGAAGAAACATCATGTACTACAAGTAATAATCTGTTCTGGGTAGGTGTGTACAGCTTGGTAGCAGGTTTTTTTATTGTTATTTTATTTTGCAGCATCAGGCACTTAAAACTGTGCCTGGAACCATACTGTTCACATCCCTGTTGTAAAACATGACTGTCATCTATCTATTAGTAGTAATGGCAATGCCTTAGCAGTGCTAGCAGAGGTGGTTGGAAGAGGTGTCTGTGTTAATATGAAGAATGCCATTGTTCGGTTCCAAGCAAAAAACAATTTTATATAACTGCTTGCCACACATCAATTAATTTTCTCCCTAGCTCTGAGCTGTAGCTAATCGATGTATTTGCAGCATACCTATTTCTGCAACATTTAGACACTTTCAGATTTGGTGTTTAGAAGTGTTTGAAGTTTATTTAACTAATTGGAGAAAATACAGACTATCCACTTTCACAAATGAAAGAGCAAAAATTAATCGAAGAGTAACCACATTATTCTGAAGTACTAGATCAACTAAGTTAAAATAGAGTTCCACACTAAGATTAATTATGCTCTGTGCTTCCTGTTGAGTAATTATGTTCAATAAAAATAATTCCATACAATGCAGTACAAGCTGCCATTTCAGCGAGTATTTAGTGGTGTGTAATGGGCTGAGATGCACACCCTGATGTGTTTTATACAAGAGATTTCCACGAATCTGTTCCATTTAGTCTCTGAGAAAGGACTTCTGCTGTTCATGGGAAATGTGTGGCCTGGCTTACCTGTCTCTTTGGGAACAGTGATACAACAAATGTGCCCAGCAGCAGTGCTTTTCTGGCAGCTGGAAAAGCACTTCCCCTGGGCAGTGGCGTTCAAATGGAGGTTTATTTCCTCTCCCATGTAAGTGCATCCTGAGGAAGTGAGTGTGCTTGGCGACTGGGAAGCATGCTGGGAATGGACTGGAAGAGATAGTGGTGTCAGGGATGGGACAGGAGGGTTCTAGTGAGGCATTGTGGTGAGCAAGAACAAGGGGAACTTTTGACTTTCAGAAGCTTCTTGGGCATTTACTGTTGTGATCATTTCCCATCCTTGGTTGGCATAGAGGGACAGAGAGTAGGGTGCTCTCCAAACTGTCTGGCTGGAGCAGCATCCACTCTGAGGCTCCAAGTTTGTTCCTGTCATCTGTTCTCTACTCTGTTCCTTGCTCTTTTCTCTAAAGCCCCTCAGATCTAGTCCCCAGATGAGAAAGTGGCCCTCAAATTAGGTCAGATAATATATCCCATTATCTTGGACAAATGCTGACCCCCATACTCTATCTAGTTATCTTAAGCACCTTCTTTCCCACAACTGCAGTTATAGGGGCACTCTCTTGACATTTTTCCTTGAGGGAGAAGGAAAAGATTCATGAAGATTTTTCTAAATATTTCTAAGGTTATCACCCTTTAATTAGTATAAGATGGACGAAAGGGTTGTCAAGCACTGGAACAGGCTGCCTAGGGAAGCAGTTGAGTCACCATCCCTGGAGGTATTCAAAAGACGTGTAGACGTGGTGCTTAGGGACATGGTTTAGTGGTGGACATGGCAGTGTTACGTTTATGGTTGGACTCAAGCATCTTTTCCAACCTAAAAGATTCTATGAAAATAACATGTACGTGCATTCACCCCCCTCCCTTTGGTTTCCTACAGTCCTAGAAAAGATTTTTCTGAGCCCTCTGAGACCATTCCTTTCCTTCATTCATTTCATCCCAATTATGAACACTCTCTTGGGGCCAGACAAGTTCTTTGTTTACTGAGACCTCCTGCTAGAAAGGGTGCTGCCCAAAGTATTCATGTGACCTTCCCACTGCTTTTTGCTTTTGACTCTACTCTGAACAACAACCGGGTGGTGGTTTTGGCCAGCAAACCACTGGCCAAAAAGTGGTCTGCTCTCCCTGCAAATCTCTTCAGTTACTCCTCAGTGAGGAGTGCAATAGAAGTATTAGGAATCCTGCCAGAATACATCCAAACAGACTGCATTCAATTGTGTTATAACTTTGTACAACAGCTTTTGTTAAGCAACCCATATTCTGATGTCTTGAGTGATTAAAACTTTTCTGTTGGTGTTTTGGTATCTACTTACCAGGTTGATACTCTGGCTCCCAGCTATTCCTTATATTGTATTGACTTCAATAGGGCTCTAATTAAATTGCCGATGTCAGACTTTTGGCTCTTCATCTTTACAATGATGATGAACTTCATCAGGTAAAACAGCACATCATGTTTCATGCATGAGTGTAAAGATACACAGATATATCTAACATTGGTATGTGCAGACATGGAATCAGTCACTTAACCAACCATGGCTACAAGCACAAATATGGTGTATGTATCTATACATGAGAAGTGAGTGTGTGTGTTCATGTCTGCCTACCTCTGCCCACAACTTAAAATTCCTGAACGAAAATAGGGAACTTGCCACAGTCACTTCTGGATAGAAACTCTTTGTCTCTTTTTGGTAAATGCTTTTCTTGAAGTGAAATAGAGTTACAAAAACACATAATTGTAACTGATTGAGCTTGATGTTTATCAGAAATTACTCTGCTGGATGGCATCTTTCACAGGGGGGAAAAAGTAAGCACTTATGTCCTTAAATTGAGCCATGTAAAGACAAAACTACTGAAATGAAAAACTACTGAAATGTTCAAAGCAGATTCAATCAGATCAGGATGCTTAGGGCCTTGTCCAGTTAAATTTTGAATATCTTCAAGGATGAAGATTTCAAAACCTCTCTGAGCAGTCTACATCACCTTTCCTCTCCCTTATGGTCTAGTCTCGGGCCGTTGCCAAAGGCAGAATTAAACCTGACCAAAATGCACACCAAGAAAAAATATTCTATTTACAGAAAACCAAAACCAAACTAAAAACAGTGGTCCCACAAAACTTTCCAATGACTGTTAGGAACATCATTAGTGAAAACTGATGAAGGGAGAAGAGGATTTGATAGCAAAGCACTGAATATGTTAGAGAAATTCAGACTTTCAGGACTGCTTTGCAATTTCTAGTGGAAAGTTTTGTCAGACTAATTCTTGCTTAGGCTTGAGTGTAGACATAGAATCATAGAATAGTTTGCACTGGAAGGGACCTTTAAACATCATCGAGTCCAACCCCCCTGCAATGAGCAGGGACATCTTCAACTAGATCAGGTTGCTCAGAGCCCCGTCCAACCTGACCTTGAATGTTTCCAGGGATGGGACATCTACCACCTCTCTGGGCAACCTGTGCCAGTGTTCCACCACCCTCATTGTAAAAAAATTTCTTCCTTATATCTAGTCTAAATCCACCCTTTTTTTAGTTTAAAACCATTACTTCTTCTCCTATCGCAATAGGCCCTACTAAAATGCTTGTCCCCATCTTTCTTGTAAGCCCTCTTTAACTACTGAAAGGCTGCAATAAGGTCTTCCCCGAGTCTTCTCTTCTCCAGGCTGAACAACCCCAGCTCTCAGCCTTTCTTCATAGGAGAGGTGTTCCATCCCTCTGATCATTTTTGTGGCCCTCTCTGGACCCGCTCCAACAGGACATGCTCAGCCTATGACTGATTGAGCAGATTCAACCTTCCAGAACAACTTATCTGGTCTTTAGCTTGTTTCTTGCTTTCTCTTCTGACAGTCTGAATAGTTTCTGCCAGGCTTACAGCTCTTTTTCCCTACTGAGGGGAGGGTGGCAACTTTCCTATCATGGGACCCCGTTGCATGACAGAGGTGATTGCTGGGATCTGACTACGCAACCATTGATAGGAGCACTACTGGAATGGGAATAGGGGAAAAAAAACCCTGTATGTTTGTCTTTTCACTGCCTTTAAGAGCTGCTGCATAGTGAAAGGCTAGATATTCCCACTTATTAGTTAATGTAAAATTTCTTCACTGAACTCAAAATAAATACACTGGATTAAGGATTCTCATTCCAATCTTGTCTCCTTTGATATCTTTTAAATTGGATGCATGACACCTTCTCTGCTAGAGCAAAATGTCACAAGCAGCCAAGGTGCACACTTGTGAGGAAAAGCAGCCTGATTTTTTTGGGTTTTTTTGTTTGTTTTTTTTTCCTTCTCTCGGTTGGAAAGATAAAGCTTACTGCTAGCATTGCAGAGTGCAATGTTTGTTCCTTATATCTAGTCTAAATCTACCCTTTTTTAGTTTAAAACCATTACTCCTTGTCCGATCGCAACAGGCCCTACTAAAATGTAGGGCAAGCAGCCCTGGCTTAGTGTTATTTTTAGGAAGAAATTTTTAAAGTGCATTTTAGAAAGACTCCAGCAGAAGCTGGAAATGGATGTGTGTATAAGCACATGTACGTATTTACTATGTACCCAAGCCTGATGCTTGAATAGATGCAGAGCTGGGACAGTTTCCCTCTGGGAAATCAAAAGAAGCTAGGAGTGTCTGTCTGGGAGCCACAGATAAGGAAGGAAGGTGAGTGCCTTAGAAAGCAGAGTTGAAAGCTGCAACTACAGAAAGGGGACCTGGAGTGCAAGGTTCCCGCTGCTGAACCCTGGGGCTGGGTGCTCTCATAGGCTGCCCATGGGTATGAGCTTGGAACGGTCACCCGTAGGCTCTTAGATGCTGGGTTAGGGGAGCTGCAGTTGCTGAGCTTATTCATGTAAGTGCTGAATGTTTTGTTTTAAATTACATGCTTAAAATGTCCATTTGTTCCCATTTGAATGTACTCCATTCAAACTTGCCAAGATTTATGTTCTAAAACGGGAACCGATGTCCCATTCTTTACAATCACTGTATTAGCACTCAAATAGTCTTGCTACCCAGCTGGAGAGTCCTTTGAACAATCAGAGCACCTAAATATGGGAGATCCATATCAAGAATGCAGTTTATAATGCAGAACTTACTTGAAGTCCAAACAGTACTTCTGAGAATGGGAGCAAAAGATACAAAGATCAAAAAAAGTCAAACGCACTGTTTCTTTCCAAGTCAAAGCAAGTGTATAACTTCAAATGTGAAGAACTACACAGAGAGTACTGCAATACCATATTTGTCTAATGAAGACTGAAGTAATTCACGAGCTTTTAACGATGTAGCATCAAGTAGCAAATATTAACTTGTTATGCAATGACTGTTCTGCAGATCTGAATCTTCCTCTGGTGTAGTACAAATCAATAAAAGCCTATGTCCTACCTGCAACTGCTATATTTGAATTAGATAACCACTTTATGGAGGTGCCTCATAGTTTTCTATATGCTTAATTCATGTTGTCCTTTTAGGCTGGGAAAGAGCTCTCCATCATCCCCGTTTTACAGATGAAAACTGAGGCCTGAAAATGTTAAAGGTCAGCTCCATACAGTCATTTGAATCTTGAATCCCCTCTGAGATGTTTGCAGTATCTGTTTGCATTTTGGTTGCTTTTGAGGTGTAAAGTAAATTTCTTAAACTTGTCTGTTTCAAGAATTTTCCTGCAAAGATGTTTCCAGCTTGGGTACAAAGCTCCCTCTTACTAAACAGCCCTCTTGGTTTCTTTAACCTTTGCCTTTCGGACCTGTAAGAAGGAGTCTGTGCGGTGTATCCTACGGCATCAGCAGCTTTCTGCCAACAGCCTCTGCTGCGCTCCTGCTCCTCCTGCCTGGGTGCAGAATGCGTTACTGTCAGTGACTGGGCAGCAAAAATGCCTCAGGTTTTCCCATGTGGCAGAAGAGTCTCTTTGCTTTATTACATCCCTCTAAATGCCTCCTCTAGGGTCCGTACAAGAAAAAAAGGATCTGAAAGTCTCTCTGATTGATATCTCAATCTGTCTTTTGATTTCTCCTGCTGCCTGTTTCATCTAGCTTCTGTCACTGATAATTTGCTTTTAAATGTAATGGATAAGCTTCCGAACCATCCATCTTCTCCTTTAACCACAACTTCTTTCAACGCATTAATGACTGAAAAGTTACATTTTCATTTAATGTGGATTTGCAAAGAACCCTTTAGATAATAGGCAGCTCTAATATTCTGACATAGCTGAAGCTACTAGAAGAATAAATCAAAAGAAAATTCTCCTGCTGCTGCTTGCACAAAATGGGGACAAGGATAGGGCAGAGCCCCCAATACTGTGATGCTACACAACAGCAATTACCGTAAGCTGAAAAGGACGTAAAAATGTTAGAGTTGGGCTTCTATCTCTGAAACTGAGAGATGTCAGAAAGAGAGGGGGGGGGAAAACCCACTATTGAAACTGAAGTCATGTTAATTGCCTTCATCTCACACACTGTTTTTTATTCCTTATTGGCTGACCTTTTTTTAATGCACAGGAAAACATTAGAATAAATCAAAGAAATTACCTGTAGAAACTGTAGTAACTATTTTGATCTGAATGCAGTTGAGTCTGCCCACACTGGTGGTGGATTTAGAACTACTAAGAACTACTCGTAGTAGTACTTTGCTTGCGAGAATGTATGCAGTGATGCTTACCCAGTATCCCTGAGTGATGTTAAGAGCCCATATATGTGCAATGAGTAGCACTGGTTTTGTGGGGATTATTTATACCTGGGGACAAGTTAAGGACAAATTTGAGTATCTGGATTCTTCCTCACAAGAGGTCTATGCTACCATGCTGTGGAGAGGAAATAGTGATGGGGAGAAAACAGTCACAAATGAGTTTTGAAATAATTTGTGAAACAGGGAAGAAGCAAGCAATGCCATGAGAGTTTTGATTTGGCTGAGGGATGTTCTCCTTTGGAACTTGTCTGTGCTTCTTGGCTGAAGGAACCTACTCATTTCAGAAATGATTATTCTGCTCCTGGAGCAAGAACTTTGTTCTCTTGCTCTATGTTCTCTGCCTTCTTTGTCTTAAGGCAAATAACTTGCAGGCACTCCCCTGGCTTTGACAGAAACCCCTCAAAGAACTTGGAGAAGTCATGTAACCATTCTCAGTCTTGCCTTTAAGAAGGCAATAATGTTTGCAGAAGCCACAGAGGGTTTCTGAGACTCGGTTGACGTCTAGAAGTGCAAATGTTCCTTTGTTGGCCAAACAAACCTACACAGTGCAGAGGCAGAAACTAATGATTTCAGGTTTCTCTCTCTCCTATGCTTCTGCTCTTTGTTCAAGGAAGGATAGGCAAAAAAGGCATGCTTTATATTTCCTTTACATTATAACTCCAATACAACATTTACAATTTTAATGCTTTGCATGCTGACCTAGTGTTTGTTTGGTTGGTTTTGGTTTTTTTTTTTTTACGTGACGGATATTCAAGTACTTTAATGATTACTTGCATCACTCTCATTATGCAGGTAAACAATGTCTCTACCTTTACAGTGCAGATAATGCTGTACAGCTGATGAGGCTCCGGCACCATTAGTAACTTGACCTTCCTGTCTAATTCATACTTATGAATCTAATAATAAATAATCACATGTGGAAGAGTCAATAGAGAAATAATGTAGCACACTTCTTTTAGTACCCTAATTCAGCAGAATAAACCATGAGGAGCATTTCAGTAATTTACTATAGTAAGTGCTCTCAGCAGCTTCTGTATTTCAGCTGTTTGGTGCTCAAGCATGAAGATAATTATCTTGGTAATTAGTTATATTGTTATTTAATAGTCCCTAGACAATATTCTATTTTTTGAAGGAACAGGCCTTTCCTTCTATATCTTCCTCCCCCATTACAAAAAATGTTTATCTATGAATATTTCCCCTTGTCAAATATTTTTTTTTCTGTTTACTACTTTCTCCAGAAAGATCCCAGTTATAGAAAGGCAGCTTCTGCTTAGCAGCTGCATCCATGGAGCTGCAGGAGACTCCCTCTTCTTGTGTCTCTCTGAGGAAGCCACAGGAACTGCTCCTGAACAAGGCTGAACAGGGCTGGCAAGGGAGTGCAGGTGAGGGGAGGGCAACAGTTGGCAGCGCTGCGGACTGAGACCACAGAACTGTCCTCTAAAACCGAGGTTTCTCCTCACTTGGGCTTCCAGGGAAATGGGTACAGTGAAAAGGTTGATGAAATGGACTGGTGTTGAAGAGAATAGTGAACCTCAGTCTCTGAAATTGGAAAATGAATCTTTGTTAGAGTTGCATGAACTTAGGCAGGGAGTTTTCAACTATTCCTGGAGTAACAGTGGTGAAAAACAACAGTCTGAGGGTAGAAACCAGGATGAGAAAGAATGAACTACTTCCTGGGAGGACTTAAATAAAAAATTAATCTCCCAAAAATTGCTGGAGTGGGAAATGTCTGGAGCTGATATTCTGCAGGCCTAAGTCACCATTTGGGGATGGGAAGGGGTGAAGCTGTTGATGGAGCATGAGGAGAATCCCTCCAGAAGGTGAAGGGATGGCAAACACCTGAGGAAAAGACACAAGGCTAGGGAGAGGTGGGGAAAAAAGCTAGAGACTTTTGAATTTGAGTGTAGGTGGATATGACCTCAATAAAAAGACACTTCCCCCAGCATCATCCTTGCTCTCAAAATGATTTTTATTCCTCCTGTTTAAGAGGCACAGACTGTCGTCTCTCTTTTTTTTTTTCTGTCTCGCATCACTCCCTCTGTGGTACTATTTCTTACAGCCTTAGCAGAAAACAGTTTGTTTGCATATACCTTTTATAATAAACCACATAGCTTCTAGTTTATTTAATGCCTCCAGATTTTGTGCTTTCTGGGTACTGGCCTTGTTGCAGTTGTCCCTTCAAACAACTCCAGTTCTAAGAAGCCAAGCTTTTCTCTCTAACTTTTTGACTGTACAGAAGATGGTCTTTTTTTTTTTTTTTTTTTTTTTTAAATTCACTTAGTGATTCAAACTCCACAAAGTACCCTTCCTACTTCTCACCAGCTGGTGGTCCATATGCCGCTGCATCTCTACTCATGTAAATACAAGTTTGAAGTCATGCTCACAGATCAGGCTTTTGGTGGTTAATATGGCAATATGTTAAAATGTCAAATGATGCAGAAGGAGTGAGTTGGGGCCGGGGGGGAAAAAGCAGTATTCTGCACATTTATAAAGCTTTCCTTGTAAGGGGCTCCCAGTGGTTTTCAGACATCAGGGGATTTCTGCAAGTCTGAAATCCAAGGGGTCAGCACAGGGCTGGGAATTGAGATCCACAGCAGCTTGAGAGAAGCATCTGTGAGAGGCAGTGGCTCCCAGTTTCTCAATGTTGTCTACCAACAAGTTTAAGCTCTAAATTAGGAACAAAAAATACAGTCTGGCACATTGCCCATGAAAGATTGCCAGCTTCTAGCTGAAACTCTTCATTACTCTAGAAAGGGTGGTAAGTGTTCCCCTGAGGAGATGGAAGTTTGTGACTTATACAGTGTTTAAAAAAAAAAAAAAAGGGAGGAGGAAAAAAATAAAGAAAATCCTTTGAACCTTGACAGTGCTTCAGAGAGAATCCCAATGGCTGTGGCTGTAACCCATGTCTGTAGAGCAAGACTGTCAGATCCTTCAAAGCTTTAGACCTCAGTCCATGTTTTCAACTCAGTAATGACACTTTCATCACCTGCATTTCAAGCAGATGTACAATCTCTGACCTGTTATACTTCCTCTTTCCATTGCATAATTGCCCTTAATTTTGGCTATCAGGGCATAACTCTGCAAGCCAATGCCCTAATTTCTAGTGCTGAAGAAAATAGTCAGGGTAAGAATAGAAAATGCAACTAATAGCTTTCTGCAAAAAAGCTGCCACTAGTAAAGGGATAACAGTTTTTGTTGATTTTACTGATTCTGCTGTTAATAAGAATGCCTTCTGCTATTATGAAAGTTGTAGTTAACTAGTCTCCAGTTCAGTGGCTCATAGCAAAGGTATAAGGAAACAAGTTCTAAGTGGATTTGGAAAACCTTAAATAGTTTAGTAGCTTTGTGCCGTGAATCCATGCTGCAGGTGTATGCCAGCTATGGTTCCAATTAATGCAGACTTGTAGCAGGCAACACTCTAGATACGAGTGACAGGAGTATCATGCGAGTGCTTTGTTCTTCACATGAATGTAAACAAGTATAAATAACATTGCCTTTTAGATAAAAGAATATGTTGCTTTCTTGAGTCTCTTTCTGATTCCATGAATCTCTGCAAAACTGTAGTTAACTATTTTGAGCTTCTGTGTGGTCTGTGCAAACCAGTACGTAATGTAACTAATGTATGTATAATGAGGTAGATAACACTCAAAAAGGAGTTGTAGTTCTGGGAAAAATTGGAGTCCTCCAAGGATGCAGTAATGGATTCATTCAGTGACTTAGAATTCAGCATGCAACCATATCTATGCCTATTTATATCTTAAGATGCTTTCCTAATGTTGTGTATATAGAGATGATAAATAAGGAGATGGGATGGTCTACAAATCCAGGCTGGCAATTTAATCAGAACTGTCTGCTCTGCGTGCCATGATAATTAGTAGTTCAGTGCTGTAGGAACCTTAAGATGAAAATCCTCATAAACTTTATTTTTACTTCATGGAGATGAGAATGCAAAGCAACTGCAAAGCCACGGTAGAGAAGTCCAGTCCACACTGTATTACCAGCAAAGCATTCATTAGAATTTTATTATCAAAACTGTAACTGAAACCTTCCACATTCCTTGAATCCAAGTAACACGTAGCTGTTGTCGCTTATTTGCTACATGTTCCTAGGTTATAATAAAAGTTGCTTTCTGCAGTGGACCATGGGAGGGTTATCACTGCATTTAAAAAAAAAAAAATGCTTTTCGAGGAACACAAATGTTCTTCAAAGCAAAATATATTAAGCAAAACTGGCTAGATTAGCATTGTTTCTCTCAAATGGCTCCAAGTGCACTGTGTGCTAGACTTAATGGGACATTTCTCTGAGCTTTTTTCTTTTACATTTAGAGGATATTCAGTCCTGGTTTGTAAAGAAAACCCTCCAGAAGTTCACAGCATGTCAAACCCATCAGTTCTAGTAACTGAATCTACTGAGACTTTGTCAAATTAGAAAGCATAACACAGTTAAAGGAAAGCTCGTTGAAGCCTACAGTTACTGTAAGAATCTGCATCAGCAGCTTTGTCAAGGTGGAGGGAAAAAAAATATCCCTGTTGTCGGAAGTTACCTGTTATCTAGAACTTTTTGCATCATATGCAGTAGACAAGCCAGCTTTATTCCTCTAAACTGACATTTGTTAGCAGACTACCTCTTTAGTGCCATAATTTCACTTTTAATTTCTCAGAAAAAAAATTTTCATGACTTTTAGGTTGTGATTTCTCTTGTAGATTGAGAAGGAGGGAAGGGGGGCGGGGGGTGGGGTGGGTGGGTGGAAGTTGCTTTGTTACCAAACTGTATAGGTCAGCTAAATTTGGCCCAAAGAAACTCATGTCAGTCTTCTCTATCTATGACTCATTTCTTCCCTCTCCTGCCCATATGCTCTGTTGCCAGAGCTACCCTGTGAGTTATTAAAAGGGGTAATTAACCTTCCTCACGGAAAAGCTAAGACTCTTGAATTTGGTCCTTCCTTCACATGGGACTGGGGAGGATTGTGTATCTCCTAGAGCCTTCCTGCTCTTGGCTCCTCCAGTAGTGAAAGAGTTTCATAAAGAACATTTGATATAAAGCAAGACACAAACTGGCAGAATCTTGTGAAGAAATAAAACAGGATAAAAGAAACATGAAAACATGCTTCAGGAGACTCCACAGCTGAGAATGTCATTTTAGCTAGGGTTCCCCAGCACCTACCACAGCAGCTCCAGCTCCAGGGCAAGGGTACTGCTTTGCCTTCTACAATGGGAAAATGGAAGCAGAGTGAATGACGGGACTTTCTATCAGCCCTCTTTACCTGCGCCTCTCCCTCTGCCGCAAGCTTGCCAGATATCTATGAGCTCCAGAGCAAAGACTGGCATTGACTGGACTGTCCTAGACTGTATTTCAATCCTAGACTACGTGTGGGCTGAAAATCTACTCAGAAGCCCGCCTCTCATGCCCATTGCACTTGGTGGCATTGGTACAGTAAGGACAGAGATAAGCCAGGAAGATTTTGCTCTTCCTAAAGGCTTGTGAAGGATCAGAAATGAAGTGGAACTGCTAAGGCTCAGATTTGGCAGGGTCATGCTGCTGACACGGGTTGAGAAACCAGGTGCTTCCCCATGTAGCTCTGCCTGGCATTGTGTCTGCAAGGCTGCAAGAAGATGGCAGAGTGGGTACTAGGGCCAGCTGCTGTACAGATTTGGACAAAAATAAGCCAGGCCAGTCATGCACCCCTTCTAGCAAGAGCCTGTCTATGAATTCAGCACTGGAAAGGTGTAGGATTGAAGGCCCATTTGGACTTCTGTAAAAACTTCTTACTCTGTTTTCTTGACTAGGACAATCAATTTTTCCTGTGTGTTGAGCTATCTGTTTCTTTCTAAGTAATTTACTTAAATATCATTGCTGCTCTATCTTTCACCACTCTATTTGCATTGCTTTGGGCTAGTTTGCTGGGTTTCTCATTTTTATCCAGCCTTCAGAGTATTTGACTCACTTGATTTTTCACTCTAATTGTTAGTCTTTCATCAATATAAATCAGAATGTAAATACAAATAAAAGCATCACTGCTATTCACAAGCTGAGAGTCAAAACTAAGCATACATTTTGAATTCAACTTTTGAATTTATTTTGTATTCAAATAGAACTGTTTCAGTGCTATAGATTGTTTGTATGCAGACGAAAAATCTTTATTTCCCTATAGAAAGCAGCACTTTCCCCATCATGAAGGATGTGCCTCTGTTTGTGTATGTACTTTGTTACTAGTTCCCCACTGAGCTGTTAAGAATATCAGGTAGAGCTGCAAAACCTTTATTTTTGAGCCACTCAGGGATCTGCATTAACTCTTGGAATATATTTGGTATGTGTTGGTCTGGACTGTTTCTGATTCACTCCCTGGAAATATTACTTCCTTGTTACAGGATAGAGATAGGATTCATACCAAAAGGAAATAATATCTCAAAGGGCAAGTGACCCAGCAGTTACAAACTCAGTTAAATATGCGTGTGCAAAGTCATTTACCATGCATTTAGTGCTACTTAAATGTCATTTCAAGCACCTACATCTGTAGGACTTTGGCAGTAAGACCAATTATACAGGTATATAGACAATTTCTATCTGTAGACTACTCTGTACAGGCAAAGCATTGAAAACTATGTTAATTTGTGCAGTACCTTGGTTAAGCAACATCCCTGAGTTAAATGGCAGCAAAAAGATTTAACACTTCTTAAACAGAAATACACAGAAAAGAGGAGTGCTGATTGCTTATCTCTTCAAATTGCCTACTGCCAGAATGAGCTCTTGAGGGATGGTGAGGGACAAGATTAAGTTGCTATTCATTGCTGGGAACTCCAGTATAGCTCTTGGAAAGCCTTAAAAATAGAGCAGATCCTTAAGCTGATCCTCTTGTCAAAATGACAGTTAAAGCTAACAGAAACATAAAATGAGCTCATTTGTTTGACCTGATTTGTACGGAATTTTCAAAGTTAAGGCCCTTTGCTCTGACGTGGATATGAAACTTGGTCTTGTTGAACAGAGGGCAGCAATTTGGAGCTGTTGAGTCATGAGAGCTTCTTGTGAACATGAGGGTCTTTGTAGCACAGCAGGGACTCCCTGAAGAGCTCGGTGGCTTCCACAAAAAGTTTGAAGCTCCTCTTTCCTTCTAGGACACCTTCCTCCTCTTTCTCCTTCTTCTTTTAAAGATGGGCAAAATCAAGATGAGGTGGTCAAAATTTGCATTTTGCTCTGAGTAGCTGAAATGGCATTTGTGTAGTCATGATGTCCTAATATGTCATGTAAGTCAGTCAACTACTGCGTTGTGGCCTCTATGCCAGGATATTCCTCTCAGATACCATTTGCCCTCCTAGATGCAAGTCTGCTGCATGAGATGTGTGTATGTTCTCTCGCACACGGCTTCTCAGTTATGGTTTTGCTGACATGGTGACCCTTGGGCAAGTTCAGGATGAAAGCTAGATTTACCAGTGCTTTTCAGAGCTTTGCAAATGCAAGTATGAAGAAAGTCATGCTCTAAGAGGCAATATAACTGCATGTGACATGGAGGCCCTTTTTATCCCAGTATAAACATTACTAGAAACGAAGCCATGAGCAGTGACTCTGTGCAGTGTTCAATGAGGTGGATCTTGTTACGCCTAAAAGAGTTGAATAACAAGAGTCGTGCAGTTCGCATGAGCAGTAGGATGGTCACACACGTGAGAGAAATCTAGCAAGGAGTTAGAGGCACTTATGATCCTGCTATCCCGTTCGAGGGCTCTGTAAATTATACAACCCTTATATTCATGAATTCCAAAAATCATGATTATAGCTCACTATCTACTGCCTATTTTTCAGCACATTGTACTTTATGCTAAGCTGGCTCTAGGTCATCACTGAAACATTAAGACAATTCAGCCCCTTTGATTTTTTTTTTTTTTAATGTGAAAAGCTTCATAGTTTTGATATATTTCAGATGCTTTTGACTTTTAAAGAACATTGAATCAAATGTGGTGATACAGAGTTTTTATTTGAATGCATTCTAAAGTCACTTGTGTGTAAATCAAGAACCGATTGGTAAATTAAATTGCCTAAGCCATGCCAGCAGCAGCGGAGCTGGCAATTACAAAAGCCTGTAATACCGTGTTACAGACAACTTGTCTTCTTCCTTTCATCAGTCTGTGCACTGTAGCAGCAGCAAGCATTCAAATTGTACTTGATTTTACCACAGAGCACACTGAAGTGTGGTTCACAAACTATACTGCCCTTGAACCGTCTGGGGTTTCCAGCTTGGAACCTCTTATACTTTTCAGCTTATAAGATTGTTTTGTTACTGCTGCAGTCACTGCCACTGTTTGCTTTGCAAGTCACTGCTTTCACTGTTCAGCACACGTCCCCCGACAGCTTTGGTCAGAGCGTTTACATAAACTGAAGTCTCGTTGCTGTTTGCAACATAAGGGATGCAGAGAGGATCCAATTTTCCCACCTTTGAATTTTCTGACCATCAAGCATCATTGCATCTTTGTGTGTGTGTGTGTGGGGATTCCAACAAAAACCCAACAAAAAAAAAGAAACCTCTTCTGGAGGCTCTACTCCTTGTGCTACAAAGTTTTTGAACTAATTACAAACTAAGAAATGGACTTTTCTTTTTTTTCTTTTCTTAATTATTTGTCAAAATGCCCCCTCCTTTTTTTCCTGAGCCGCTCATAGTATTGCTCAGTGATGCACTTTGCCTTGCAAGAAAGGGGTAGGCAGAGCATTACTTGTAAGCTTGGTATCACCTGGGTCCAGCCTCTTGCCCATGACTCACTGCAGCTCCTCGTTGATGGCATGGCTCATCTCCTCCTACCTACTTCCTTGGTCTCTTCAGATGTTTGCTCAGCTCCCACTTGTCCCTGCAGGCCACTTTACACCGCTATACCTGGTTTCATTCAACTTGAATCTATTCTGCCCTCTGTTCCTGTCATGTTTCTTGTTTGCTGAACACTTTTACTCCACTCAATATTTACCTAGAACTAAAAGATATTATAACACAACATTTATTACAGCAGGTGACTGGGGATGATTCCTTCCATACCAGCATCACTGCCTTTTAGATCATTCTTCTAAGCAGCAGCCAGCAGTTCAGGGCACAGGGCTGTAGGACAACACAACAGAAACCCCCCTGCCTCAGCTAAGTAGTGCTAATTTGACTGACTAGCATAGGTAACAGTAGTAGTGGAAATGAAGTGGGATGGACTTCAGTATAAGCTACACAAGCATACTGTGCCCCTGGTAGCATTAATAAAATTCTCAAAGGTGCTAATATAGGCAGATCAGCATGGCTCTGTGATCGGAACTCCAACCGATCCCAGTTCCAGGGCTATAGTTCCTCTCGGAGCTGTGAATATATCCTTGTGTGTACATTGCTCCCATCGCTATGGTTGACAACCACCAAACTTAAGGCTGAATGTAGTCTCTGGGGGGGAGAGAGGTGTAGTTTAGCTGTGCTGCGATCACAGCTTGGATGGCAGCGTGAACAAACCAGATGTGCTAAAAAAACACGCCTGGGAAATGAAAACATCTTGTAAAGCAGAGAAAAATGAAAACCTGCTTTACCTGTTTGAATATAAGTAGGCAACTCTCTTCCTTTTCTTCTTCCCTCTTTCAAAATGGACCCAACATTCACTTAGCTAGGTGACTTTTCTACCATAAAATCTAATGACCCCAAACTCATGGCCCTTTCACGCCAGCATTTCCCAATGTTTTATTTCTTCTGAGCTTGCCCTGTGCCATCTCTTTGCCTGTGCCCTCAGTTGGGGTTTCAAGTCCCAGCATCAGCTAGAGCCTGCAGACGCTGCTGAGCAGATGCTGGAGTTGCTGCTTGCACAGCCCTGCTGCTGTCCTGTGGCATTGTGCCTCTGTACAAGGCAGTGGCTCCCAGTACATCAGTTGTGGATATGAAGACAAGACCTAGGGTAAAGTAAACCATGCTTGTTTGTTAACTTTCTGAAAAAAATCCTCTCCTTGTGTTCAACTAACTATGGTAAAATTAATGTAGATATAGGCAGAGAGAAGGAACAAGGACAAGGTGGGGATGGCAGGAAATTGCAGTGTGTTCATCAGCATATGAAGACAGCTAAATTTATACCAAGTGCAAGGAAGGCAGCATGATCTAGTGGGCATTTAGGAAGGTATTCATATTTTCACTAAACTACCGCAGAAGTATTTCCCTAGGACTGCACATGCCTCTGACGTTCCTTTTGAAGAGACTGATATTCCTTCCTTACCGCAGATGAACTCAAACATGCTTGAGAAAAGTCCAAGTCTGAAAATTCAAGAGACTTGGATCGAGCTGCTGACTTACTACCAGCTGTGTGTGCAAAACAAATCACTTCATTTTCATATGCTCTGAAACAAGGACTACAATGAAATGAAGATGTTGCCTCACAGGTTCCTTGATACATGGATCACTTTTATCAGAGATCCCTGGATAATTACTAAAGTGCCACTACTGATGCTACCAAAATAAAGTAATCCTCAGTTGGGGAATACCATGGTTACATTGCAAAGTAGAAAGTCAGCCTCCTTTACAGGCACTAATTATGTGAGCCTGGCAGTTGATGGTTGTGATGATGTGTCCTGTTTTATGTACTTTTAGATTCACAGTTCAGCCTATTGTGGATCTTGAAAGCTTAGAACTAAGAATATTGATTTATAGAGTTTCTGAATTGTCACTGAAATTTTAGGAGTGTATTTAAAAAAAAAAAAAAGCTTTTATTGAACAATATCTGTCACCTTAACTGGCATTTCCTGTGGAGTGAGCTACTCTTCAGTGTAAGAAACACTGAGAATCTGGTCAATATTTGTGTACAAAAATATATCTGGAGGTCTCTTATGCCAAACCTGACAACATTTTCACTTGAAAGGTTGAATGTTATAGCCTGTATTTCAAGCAGGATTAAATGGAAGCAAAGAAAAACCTACTGGGAGTTTGTACAGGAGTTGCAGTGGAACTGGTCTTTCTTTTGCAAATCTAGCCATGCTATGGATTCAATCTGACTTAAAGGAGCAGTTTCCAAAGTATTCGCAACTTTGTGTGCCAGCCACCACAGATCTGCAAGGCCTCAGACTTGGAAGGGATGTGCTTCTCTTGAATATACACACCAAAGCTAGCACACTGCTAAGAGTCAAAATAAGATAGTGTAGGTATATTTGAAATTTACTTTACTTAACTAAGATTTTTCAGTCCTTGTTTATAGCCATGAAAAAGAACTAGATCCAAAGAACTGTATTTAAAAGGTTGTAGTCAGAAGTAATTAATGTTTAAAGTGACTGTATAACCATACACAGCCAACCTACATAAGTGCAGATCCTCAAGAGGTTTGTGATTAGTAGTTAGCCTTACTTCTGCCTAATATATTGGTACCTTGAGATGTTATAAACACTATGTACTGCTAAGAATTGTTCACAGTGTGAAGACTTCATTGCAGTAACTGATTTTTCTAGTCGAAGTTTTAGCACAAAATAGCATGTTTCCACTTCTAGAGGAAGTTGTCCCTGTGTCCGGCTAAATACTGATAGCCTCTCACCTCTGCTTCCTACTGCTCCTTCCACCTGGAATGCTATCACAGCGAGCCCCTGCTGAAAGGGACAGGATGCGACATTGCAGGTCACAGTGGCTCCTTGGTCTGCAGGGGAATTACTACTGCATTACGTGAGATGAATTGCATCTTTCCAGCTAGATTCCGAGTGAAGGAATTAATACCAAGAGATGTATTTGTTTGCTGTACCATTGCTTGTGCTGCCCTGGCTCAGTGAATTTGGGGCTGAATAAAGCATGCGTCATCAGTGGATCAATTCTGCAGGCTCCTGCATTTGCCCCTCTGTCTGAATGGGCCTGGCCACCCCAGTCCTTGAGGGTGCCCCAGATGCACTGGGCTGGAGAATGTGCAAAGCTCACTCAAAGATTTCCAGAGCTGCCTTTTTAAAATGTTTGGCCCTGTGGACTCCCAAGAACTGTCAGTGTGGAGCAGCTCCTCTGAAAAGTGTGATTATCTGCACCTGTTCTTTATATTTAAAAGACTTTCTTATCTTTAAGTGCACTGTGGAATGCATATCTGGATTTCTCTAACCCTGAGGGTTTTCAACCTGGCTTCGTAGGTTGTCCTGTGGGTATACACCTTGCTCTGCTTCTCCTGTTTCTCCAACAAGGCTTTGGTTTGTTTCCTTTTTGCTAATTCCAGACCCCCTTCTCCTTCCTCTTTTGCAGGAGCCTCGTACCCTCTGTGCACCCTGGCTCCACAACTGGCATGGGCTCACCCTCTAGTCCTTGGGCCAGCTCCCTCCCAGCTGATATGGGATGGTACATCCTCAGCTGGCTGCAAAAGGAGACTGGGGAAGGAACTGGGCCCAGGGGCAGGGCATACTCAAGAATCATGTGGGAATGGCTTCTCCTGTGATGTTACATTGGTTTCTACACATAACAAAGATTACCTCTTTCCTCCTGGCCTGCCCTTTTCCCTCTTGTTCCTTTCTTCCTTCACCTGGCTTCAGGCTATCTGTCTTCATGGCCTCTCTGAAGCCACTGTGCTTAAAAGACAAGGTAATCTGTTTTTTACCAGGGTGTCAGACTTGGATAGGTTTAGGAAAAATCTAATTCTCTCAGGTCTGCGGGTTCACCACGTATTTAAAATAATGACTTCAGAATCGATTACTGTTTCCTTAAACTGCTGAGGGTTCTGTCAGTTTGCATCCAAGATGATGACTATTGACAGGGAACGTGGAAAAGTTTGGGATGGAGCAGCGCAGTTTCTGTGCCGGGTCCTGCCGGAGCTCC
The DNA here is from genome assembly GCF_964195595.1 of Calonectris borealis. Classification (NCBI taxonomy): domain Eukaryota; kingdom Metazoa; phylum Chordata; class Aves; order Procellariiformes; family Procellariidae; genus Calonectris; species Calonectris borealis. The sequence goes on along the minus strand of NC_134316.1, from coordinate 13,869,811 downwards.
CCCAGCCTGGCTTGCTGCTCCGCGCGGGAGTTCAGGGAGCCCTTGGCTGGCCTTGCACTGGCTTGGGTGATGGGGACAAACATGGCTTCCCCATCAGAAGCAACTTTCACACACAAGAATTGTAAACAGAAAATTTCATTAATAAACTCCTGAGACAGCCTGACCCTTCTCTTGTTGAAGTTAATAGCTAAACTCCCACTTCCTTCAGCGGCGCAGTATGGGCTTTTCATCTATACAGTGCTCAAGGAGTACTGAGGTAAGGACTGTTGCATGCCTGACAGCTGCAAAACTGGGGAGCTAGGAAAATGGAGCTTTATGGTTATTTACTCTTCTCATAGCAAATTCTTTCTTTTTCAATACATTCCTGAGCTCATTCTCCCGGGCTCTGCAGCCCGTTATTGCAAATGTGGCAAGAGCCTGTCTACTAAAAGCAGAGGCCAAGGCATGCTCAGGAAAGTATAACAAGTATTGTCCTGTGTTTGTGCACACATGCTTATCAAGCAAACATGTAAATATATATTTGCTTGCATCCTCTAAGAGAGTAATTCATTATATGAGTGTGCATATACCATAGGTGATCTTGTTTGGAATTTTTAGTGAATGCAGGACCACATACCAGGTGCTTTCTCAGTTGTTACTCAGGAAAAACTCACAGCTTTAACATTATAGTGCTATATACATGCAAAACCGTAATACCTTGCACAGGGTTTTTCTTTCAGCTCAAAAGTTACACTACTTTGTCATGAGACAGTACAAAAAATGTACAACTAAAGCCTTTATAAATTATATTAGAAACTTTTGGACATGCATCTTCAAGTCCACTGTAAGAGACTTAACCTCCTCCTTCTTCTCAAATAAAAACCAGGATTTTGTTTCCAGCCCAGTATTCATTAAACACTCAGTCAAATCTCTGTTCTTTCACATTTGCCACTTCTTCCCCAGTTATTTCCAGAATTTTAGAACTTTCCTGCATTTCTAATAACTCAAGATAGCCATTCCAAACTTAAGGAATCTAAAAAGTTGTGCTTGGACAATAGTTGTCGCTAACCAAACTGAGTCACCAGGTTCAGAGAAGGAATTTGGGCTTGTCCAATAAAACCAAATAAAAGCATGGCCAGTGTTTTGGTTTATTAAAATAAGATCCATAAAGTATTTAAAGGGTAGTAAAAAGTTCAGCTTTTACGTGTCACTTTGATAATACCTGGGGATTTTATTAATAGACAGGAATTAATTTTTTTTAAATGGTTTTTTTTTTTGAAAGGGCTAGAATGCTTTCTTCTTTCTTTTTCTTTCTTAACAACATACACAAAAGCAATATCCCCCAAAGCAGACTTGCACTTGGACATGAGATGGAAAACTTATGTTTATAAAAGCCATCTCCTTTTGCTTAAAGCGGAGTGATGTGCTGAGAAACTGGTACAGTATGACAACATTTTAAACACAGAGGAGACAAGATTTATCTGGCTGGTATACAATATAAAACAAAAATCGAACACCAATGTTACAGCATTATATTGAAACAAACCACAGTAATTAGATGCTTTGAAGTCAAGCCTATATTTTCTTCAGCTTTTTCATGAATTATTGATCCACTTTCCTCATTAAATGGAATGGCAGGCTCTTGCAGTAAATGGACAAGTGACTACAACATTTATATAATCAAATATCCTCTGCATCTGGCAATAAAATATGTTTCTGTGTAAAACACTCTTTCTGAATTGGCATTCCTGCAAAACAGATTTACAAGAATAACCACACTCCTTTTCTTTTGTCTCTAAAACACAGCTTCCCTTGCATCATCATGCAATCCAGTATTTTACACTGATTGTATTAAGCAAAATATTTTCCAAGAGCCCGTATCGTCCATTGTGCAACAGAACATTTCTTCTCTATAATGAGATGTAAATAAACTGTCTCACTTACCTTATTTTCTCCATCTCTGCCGCAGAGGCCTACAAGAAATCAAATAATAGGAGCAAGTGAATGAAAGAAAACATTCACTCTGCAGATTTATGCATAGTTAAAGCTTTCCAAATGGTTTTCGACAAGTGTCTACAAAGCGACGGTAAGCGAACCCCACATCTGCATTAGCCGAAAATAACATTGACAGATGAACTGGGGAATAACGCAGCACGCTGCAGGAGCACTGTATACCCACGAGCCATGGGCAACAGAATGACTCAGTTGTAGCGCTGAGGCAGAAAATGGGGAGGGAAAAAAAAAAAGCAAGCAGCAGCAAGTAACAGGTTACTGTGCCTCCTGGGTTTCAGAGGAAAAGTTGAAATGCGGTGCTACCCTCTGCGCGGTGGGCATGGCAGCACTGCTCTGCTGGCTGGGAAATGACAGTGACTTCATCACACGTGAATTTTGAGTTCAATTCATCATCTTTCACAGAGCCCGACAGATGGAAGGGACACAAGCTTGCCTCCTTAGTGGGAGTTTCGAGTAATCAAATTACTTTCCTCAAGAAATACACTATCTTGACAATTAGCATCTCAATACATGGAGGCTTTTCGTTAACCCTTTCACTGCTGCTTACCCGGGCTGTAGCTTACAACTCCAGTAACTCCTCAGGTCCCTCTGCCTGCCGCTGCAGCCAGGCTCCCATTAACCCTTTGACAGCGGCTCGGCACTCCTGTACCCCTGAATCTTTACATCCCGGCAGAGCCGTAGGTGGTCATTTCATTAATCTGTCTGGTTTCTTTTTACCGTACAAATGCTGTAAATCCCTACTTATCTATAGCACGAAGACTGATTAATCTCTCTCACACTACTTATATAAAAGCATAGTTTTGTTAACCTTTTGGTTTCTTTTCCATCATTATCTTGCGTAGATCCTTAATAGCTGCTTCCATTTCATTTTATCACACCACTGGCACAGAATCTCATCAATCCTCCTGGTCCCACTTTATTGTAACTAAGGAATGAGCACTCGGAGCAATCCTGCAATCTCTAGAGCCAGATAAATCCCAGCATCACAGAATCTCTTATTTATACTGAAGGCATTGACCATTAATCATGAACACTTTAAACCTTATTGATTAATGGCTAACAATCATATGTGAGTATAAAATAAATTAAAGATTAAAAATAGGGAAATGTAAATTTAATCAGTTAACCAGCAGGAAATTTGTCAAACTGCCTAATAAAACGTCCGAAATGACAAATTGTTGGTTCTTCACTGGGTCACTCATCTTCCTTCTCATTTACTTTTGATTTGCCCATTAGGTAAGTTGTCAGTCAGGCTAGTGTTTGCATGATAATTTCTGATGACATACATTAAGGATTTTAGGCATTCACCATAACTTGGTACACAAGAAGCCAGCTGCAGGAAAAGCCCTTCTCAGCTTCCCAGTAATGGATGTAATACACACCTTATGTCGTCCCTGTATGTCTGTTGGAAGCACGGGGTTGCCCATGATAAATCCCAGACTTAAAGATTAAAAATCTAAGCTAGGGACCCATAATTGCTTTCTCTATTTTATATCTACCCATTGAATCCATGCATATTCTGTAGTATGCAGGAAATACTTCAGACATTGCTGACTAGAAAACGAACCACAGGGGCTTTCTCCCTGGGCATGAGAAGCTACTGGCAGCCCCATGGGCTTGCCAGTTTGGTTTTCTGGAAATGAACTCTCAAAAACTGCCCTAATCATCATGTTCCTGTCATTGCGGGGAGACTGGACATAGTTTTCTCCAGGGCCGCTCCCTATTGCTTTGCCTTGAACTGTGGGAGTCACCCATGAAGACAGAGTACTTTTAGACCATCTGATTTCAGTCCTATTATGGCAATATCTATAGACATAAGGGGAAGCTGCCTGGCCTTGCTTTTGCCTAGTGCTTTGAATATTGTGGTTACTCACGGGGTTGGGGTGGGGGTTGTTTTGTGTGATTAAAGCGCAAGATGGAGAAGAGGAGCTGTAGGCTGGCTTTCTGGCTATACTCATCTGTGAATGCAGGTGAGTCATTGGCTGCCAATCCCGACAGGAAATTAGTGGGGAAAAAAAGCACAGCAAATGCCTGACACCAAAACAAACCAGAAAACTAAACCAAGCCAGAATTACTTCCATATGAACTATTCACCTTCTTTTTTTTTTTTTTTTTTTTTTATGGTAGGGCTTTTTTTTAATCTCCTCACGGTAAAAGCTGTTTGTTTCGTGTAACATGGCCAATTTTCCTTTGGACCATCGGGGATGTTCTCCTCTGCTTTCCCCTGACAGCCTGTGCAGGGAAGAGAGGTCTCCTCTCTGATGTGGGAGCAATGGGTTCAGCTCAATCTTCCTCAAGGAGGATGCTCTGACCCCGGTCAGAGCCCTTTCTGGGCTGTGGCACTACAACGTTCCGTTACTTCTTTTGATGGGAATCCACTTCTAGTAAACAAATAAAAGCAGATGAAAGGACTAGAGCCTGCATGATTTTCAGGCTAAAGTGTCAAATGAGCATACAGGAACTTGAGATGGTGAAAACAAAGATATCTGTAGAAATGTAGCTTTCAGCCCAAGCAGTTTATTTTTTCAGATAATTGTGTTCCTTGGGAAGGTCCTTTTTTCATCTTCCTTTTTCCTCTTTTTTTTTTCTTCTTCCTTTTCTTCTTCTTCTTCCTTTTTTATTTTTTTCTTAATTTCTTTTTTTCCCCAAAAAAGCCTTAGCAACTCAAAATTATTTTAAAAGTCTGTGGTTTTCTGAAACTGCATTGTTTTCACAAGGTGACATTTTTACTAAAGCAAAATTGCTGTTTCCTAGCCATATCCCTGCCATTGATATAGCTTGTGGAAGTTTAGAGGTTACATCATCCTCCCTCTGCTCTCTATGAAGGCTCCTATCTGAAATATCTTACTGAATTGATTTTAAAATATATTTTAAACAGCTCTGAATTGGCCACTTTTAGGACCAACCTTGTCCTGAAAGTCTTGTGGGACCTATTTCAAGCAGAAAGACTGAAATAAATGTTGATATAAGAATGTCCTTTATGGTACGTCATTCATAAGTTGCTGCTTGCCAGTGGGTTGATTCATTTCAAGTGCCTGATTCATTTCTTGATGCCTGAACTGAGCAGTGTGATTGAAGTTGTGTGATTTTTTTAAAAATAAAATATTTTTAATTAAGATCAATAATTACCTTTAATTAGAGAAATATCACATGTGATTTAAATACCTGGGGTTTTTTTAAACAATATCAATGCAGTGTGACTAAAGAATTTATTTAAACAGCCTAAAAATAACAATTTTTGCTTTTAACAAAAAGGTTGGCCTCAGTAATTCAATATCCGACATTTCCAGATACAGTATCTACTTAAAATACTGAGACCGGTTTGAAGATTTTCCTTTTTACAGAAGTACTTGGTGTGGCAACTTTGCCTGGAAGCACTGGAGTGCTGGTAGAAACTTGACTTGTTTCTAAGTATTTGAAGAAAGCAAGTGTAAAACAGAGCAACTGTCAAGACTCTCCTTTTCTGGAAGGGCTGCGCATTTAAAAGTCCATTTTGGAGCAGGTATTCAAAAGACAAATCAGTTTTCTTTTTTTTTTAAATCATCCCGCTTATTCTAGATTGCAAGTTGATATTCTTTGATATTCTTTGAGAACAAAGTCATTTGCTGGCTTGAATGAAAGTAGGGATGCTGTTAATGGAAACCCCAGGAAATTTTACTGTGGCTTTTTTTCCCTTTAGAATATGGTTACTGTTTTTCAGACAGCATCACAACCTCTGAGTTGTTTTCAAGTCAGCAGAGAGAATGAAAAATACTGTGGTCCCCTAATTTTTTATCTCCCCATGTTTGATTAATGAGTCAAAGAACCTCAAGACAATGTCAGAACATTCTTAGTCATTGACATACATAAAACTTAATATAGTGATCCAATTCTTTGGTTTTTTGTTATATGATTGGTGTCTATACTGTTGATTATTGAACCAAAACCTTTTTAAATAAAATAAGAAGTCATGCTGATAGTCTGTCTATCATTTTATTCAATTCACATAGTGACTGCATTGGTAAAGTACTGTGTTTATGTTTTATTTCCTTTATTGTATTATCACTTTCTAAAGGACAAGCAATCATCAGATTTCAGATCTTCCAGATGTCTAATGAAATTTCCTTCCCCTAAGATCTTGAGGTCAATTTTCATCCTTCTGCATCTTCCCAATGTATGTGTGAAAAAGGAGGAATACCCTGGAGGTGACATCTTTTTTTTTCCCCCTTATTATTTTTTGTTTTCTTGGAAAGAGATGTTTCATTTTAGAGGGAGGGACAGGACCTAGAGCCTGGCTCAGTGCTCACTGGTCTTCCCATTGAGTTCAGTGGACTTTGGATTGGCAGGTTGGTTAGTTGCTACCAAATGTATGAGAAAAGAAAGAGTAGCAGGAAGTTACTGCCGCTCATTTAGTCTGCCTGTTATTACTCTAACTTGTTTAGTATTGTTGAGTTGCTTTTATTTCTGTGGTGAGGAAAGCTGTAAATGAGAGTTCACTCACAACTAAAGTCATCTGGACTTCTGGCACATTTGTAAACTGCCACATGTTTTCAATCATAACTGTTTCACTTCAGCATTTCTTTTGTGTTCACAGTTGTACTAAAGTTTTATTGATAGGAATCACTGTGGCTGTTTTCCTTTTTTTTCCTATAGGGTACAAGAGTAAAAGATTTGATTTAATAAAATTTACAAACTACATAATTTGATAAGATCAATCTTTAATTAGACTCTTAATCAATTTTTAAAGATTTCTTTGTATAGGCTTTAAAGTACCACTCAAGTGATGCCTGAAGAAAGACTAAAATTTAATCTATAGAAACTTCAATAGAGCTGGAGGAAGTGTCCGGCTGCATTTGATTTGGTTTCATGTATTGAACGTATCTAATAGATGTTTACAAAAGAAGAAGCATTTTTCTGTAAAACTCTTGCCAGCAACTGTCATGGAAATACAAAGAAAATTGAGTCCAGTTCTCCACAGTTGCCACTGTAATAGATATTTTGTTCAGAAAGCACATCCTCCAAGCGTACCTCCACACCATGGGCCATAAAACACCTCGACTGTTCTCAGACCATCTGAAGACAGTTAATACATTAAAGATGAAGAGGCTTAACACTGAGGGAAGAAAGCAGAAGAGGTCAAGACTAACATCCTATATCCCTGCAATACTAAGGAACTTGTTGGGACCATCGGACATTTTTCCCCAGAAAGAGGAACATCACACATAGAAAGAATGGGAGGGTTTCATTAAGCTGTGGGGTTTTTGCATGTCTGGCCTGAGGAAAAGCATCTGTCAGCCAGTTTAGACATAAGTAACCGTGAGTAAGACATGCCAAATCTCTCAACACCACAAAGAGTAGAATTGCACCTTCCCAGCATTCCTTCCCTATCTGGGTCCAACTTCTGATGCTTCTTAGGGTGAAAGACGAAATCCTCCACAGCAAAATTAGGTGATAAATAGAAGCTCAGATGTTTGGGACTAACTGCGTACAACAAAGACATGACATAAATGGACCCAGCTCAGTAAAGAAATAGATAAATTGTCTTTTTAATTCTTAGAGCAAATGACTAAGTTCAACACCCAAGATTTTCACCTGAATGTGCATCTCCAGGACACCATTACTCTGTCACACAATGTCCATAAGGCTGCTGGGCTCCATCTTGAAAGAGTTACTTTTTTTTTTTTGCCTGTGTGTTCCTGAACACTACTAAACTGATTGAAATCAGAGGGTGATTCTAACCCTGTTAAATTTTGTATGACCAGTTTATCTCTGTCTGATCTTGTACCAATTTTATGTTTAGAGCTTATTACTCCCATCCTGTTTTTAAATTCCCATATACATTTATGAAGAGATGTCTTATTTGAGAGGGAAAACAAGACATGATTTGTTGACTGCTCTCAGAAGACTGTACTCCTTTCCCTCAGTCATTTTCGTATCCCTTCTCTGGATCTATTCCAAATTAACTTAAATCTGATTTGAAACTGGGTGATCAGAGCTGTATATCGTGTACAAAACACCTTGGCAGTACCTTGTATAATAATATGAATGCTCCAGTGACTCTAAAGAAAATATATCTGCAGTGCATCTTAGGCTTGGCTCAGATTTCCCATGGTTCTGTCACGTTGGAGGCTCATAGCTGTTTTACAGTCTAACAGTACACCTAGATCTCCATTTCTCTGCTGCCTCCAAATGACGAGCTCCAAAACCTGAAGTCTTTAGTGGATGGTATTGTGTTAAATTTCATCCTGTTTCCATTATTCTGCTTCTAAATAAAACAGTTTTTATACGAGCTTCCTAATTGTTGTCAATACCTCCAAACGCCTTTATAATTTAGGCAAACCTGTTTATTGACTCAAAGTCACTAACAAGTATTTGTAACCAGATGTGTCCACAAACTTCTTCCAAAGTTCCAATAACCTCTTCCCAACCCACCAGGCTTCCTTTTTAACATGTTACCTTTTCTTAAATACAATTTTAATTCAGATTAATGATCTTGAACTACTCTCCATTATATCAGTTTTAGACAGTAATTCTCAGCTGAGCACTTTATGAACTGCTTCATGCAAATCTAGATAGATCAGGACATGTTCCTTGAGTATGAAATCAGTTCTCTTAACAAAAAATTACTTTTTCTAAAACTGTTGTGTTTTATGCCACTTCTCTGCATCCTTGATTGTTCAGCTTCCTTGACCATGAAGCCTTTGCTCCACTTTATGTTACATTTTCTCTTTACCAGTTAGAATACTTCATGTGAACCCATGCACACAGTGAAAAGCTTTGCTTCTGAGTTTGCTGCTTCATGTGTCAATCAATCAGGATTTTGGGCTGGGGATTGCTACAGGATTCCTGATATCACCAAGGTAAATAGGCTCAGTTTGATCCTGCCTTAATTATGGTAGTTTCTGTTAAACCTTCCTTGTTCTCAATCAGATATCCTACGATTATTCTCATGTTCATTATCGTTCTTACTGAAAGATGAGGCAAAGTATCCCTTTAATAACTGGATCACGTCTAAGTTCTCCTGAAATTCTCTCTGACCTTCACCATACACTAGGTCTTCCTTCTTTGCGTTTTCTGACGGTATGGTTGAAGATCTTTTTAGCACTAGTCTTTTAAAAATCCTTAGCAAGGTCCAACCTCACTGAAATTTTGGCTGAAAGAGACTGGGGAATAACCACAACAGAAATAAGATAAAAAGAAATCTCGGGCATTTTTCTCACAATAGGCCTTTAAGTCCTCTGCGGCACATACTGCATGCGTGAACATGTATCAAATAACCACAAATTAAATTGAAACTGTAACCTACAGGCTCTCTTTTGCATGCTTGGGAAAACATAGCATTCTCAAGCTGTTTTATTTCCTAATATTTTAGGATCTTTGTTTTGCTTCCTTAGTTTCATTTTCACTCTGTAAAGTCTCAGAGCCAGATTCCCGACAGGGGTAAATTAGCAGAGCTCCAGTGAAGTCAAGCCTTGCTGATTTATACCACTAGAGGATCTGCTCTTAAATGGCTGTTTTGGTGAGTCAAGCTGATTTCTGTCATACCCAGTACTCTCAGCTAGCATGAAATGCCATAGTCCCTCTCAAAAAACAGTCCCAAAAGAACCCGCACCTCTTCTCTATGTCACTTGGCAAACCATCCAGTGAAACCTGAACAAAGACTATCGAAAACAGGAGGCTTCCTGCCTTAAAATGACAGCTAAGGCTCCACTTGAATTGTTCAGTACACTTTTTCTTAATCAGCTGATTTGAACCTCTGCATGTAATTAATGTGATGAAAGTGCTTATTTGTATTAAAATAGTCCTTGTAGCCATCAGCAGAGATGAGGATTTGTGGCGCTAGGAGCTGTACAAACTCCTCATACCAAGAGGAAAACCTTTCCCGGACAATCTGACCAGCTAAAATAGAGACAGATATATGCAGTATTTTTGTTTCCTTTATGATACAGAGACACAGCAGCACTTCTGTCTTGTGAGAATGGATTGATGAACTATGTTTTCTTACAGTTGTTTAGCATCATATGATGCCATAGAATTACAAAAAGTTAAAATAGTAAGGTGAAGCCACACTGCTTGTCCAACTGATCTTCTGTACACTTCACTTCCAGCTAGCCTGACTCCAGTGTGACCCCATCAGCTACAGTATAACTGTAAATATTGTAAGTAAGCGGAGATTGAGGAGCCAGAGGAAAATGCAATCTAATTGACTAACTAGAGTCTGTGTCTCTTAAACTAATACATGGCACTACTGACTGCACATTGCCAATATACTTATGTGGGTGTCTATATTACAGTCATTGGTAACTGTAATTACAGACATTACATTAAAGTATTTAGCCACAGCAGTTGCCATTTTAAAAGCTCCTGTTTGTCAATAGATAATATAAGCGGTATCTGAGAGACTCAGGAGTAACTGCAATATCCTGGAGCACTGACTCCTGACTTTTTAAGGGCAGCCATGTACTGAGTGGGAGCAAAGCCTGGGTCATCATGAGCCAGGGTGGCATATGAATTTAACATAGCTGATCCTGTGCATTTCTGTGTTTGCATCTTTATATATCTACATATGTCTCTACATACTGGAGATGTTTTGTTCATGAATGTTGGTGATGGGAAGTGGGAGAGAGAGATGAGAGGGGGAGCAGAACTGCAAAATTCCTACATCCTACACTTGTGGAGCTCTGTTTGTTACAAAACATGCATTTTCTGCTCTAACTACATCTACATCTATCTAGGTGATAGGAGTAATCACCTGTGGTCCTGTTAGACAAAGCTTCACCTTTTATTTTTCTTATTGTGGTCACTAGTTTTGTGCCCTGTTTTAGCACCCCTCCTAAAGGAAGGGTTCAGAGGAAGGCAACCAGAATGCTAAGAGAGATAAGAAAACTCTTCCTAGCAAAAACAAGACTGAAATGAGTAAACATCATTGTCTTCAAGCAGGGAAGACATAGCTGTAAAGAGAAAGAAAATCAACTATTTTCCACCTTCAGTGTGGATGGAATAGGAAATAATGGGTTCAAAGTGAAGCCAAAAGATTTAGGGAAAATGTTAGGGGGAATATTTTAATCACAGGGATAGTTATGTACCGAGAGGATTGTCCATAATAGCTGTGGGATGTCCCATAAAGTTTGGAAGGATTTACATGCCACTTTCCTGTCTTGGGGCGGGAGGACAGACTAGACACCTTTCATGGTCCTTTCTGACTCTTCCGACGATGACTGCTCCCCCACAAAGGACGGACAACATAAACCAGGGCAAACATTTCTTCCAACAAATGGAATTTGCTCTCTGCTTTACTGCCTTCAACATAAGTCAGTTCCTAAGACACCATTGCTTCCCTGGGACCCATGCGCTGGGGAGTTGTGCAAGTCTCCTAAAAATAAGACATTTGTGTTCATGCCTTTTGTCACTTATGAACTTGTCTGTGCACAGGGAAGAGTAAAATAAACAAGGTGCAGCAATATACCCAGACAATGTCACAGATATTTCCTTGAAAAGAAAGTCAAACTTCAAAGCTTTCAATTCTCCTGTCACAGAGCATTGGTGGAAAACAATATCTGTTTATTGATTCACCTTATTTTTTATCCTATTTCCAACCAACGTGTATGGGGCTATATCTATTTCTGGAACAACGGGTATTCCAATGAATAAAAAGCCATGACCTATGACAGATCATTTGGATTTGTGCCTGTAATTGTTTAAGAAGAGAACTTGACTTAAGCAATAAAAGAATGAGGCCAGAGAATAATATTAAGGAGATCTTTGATCTTCCTCCTTCAAACCAGTCTCTCTCTTCACCAAAGGAATAGGATCTTCCTAATAACATTATGGATGAGATAAAAAAAAATCTCCCCAAAAGCACAGCAGACTGGAAGGGAATTAAGATGTTACTTGAATCAAAGGAACTGGTTCTAGTCACCACTTTGGCGTACGCACCAGGAAAATCTAAGTATGGGGAAGAAAAGAGGAGACCATATTCCTAACAGTGTTGTTGGTTGATGCTGGTTTTCTTTTTACCACAAGACGCCAGTGCAAAACCTACTATGCACATTTGAGCCCTCAGATATATTGGGGTACATGCAAAATATGCATTTGTAAAACAGGCTTAAAAAGTTACATGCCTCAGTCCTTCACTGTTAAAGTTATAAAGTGTCTTCTGCTAACTACCTGGAGGTCAAGAGATGATGAGGGACCAATATATAATCATAATATATATCTATATAACATGTAGATATATTTATATGGATAATTCACCGAAAGCCTCAAGATGGTGAATATTTATTACCATCCAATTAATCCGTGAGATAAGATAGGGCTCAGCGAGGTACCTATTTGACAGAGAGCTTCAGTTCCTTAAGGGAGTTCCAAGGTCAGATGGTGATGTTAAAAGGTAGAAGAGACTTGAACCTTACTGTCCCAAGCCTTCAGCTAATTTGCAAACTACTTAATCTACCTCTTTCTTCACGTCTTTTTAGGTAAGGTATGAAAGTAAAAAAAGCCCCTTTTGCCTGCTCCTCTCTGCACTCCTGCATAAAAGCCAGCCAGATTCTCACTCCAATATTGTAAAGTAAAATTTTTCCTAAGCTGCAGTGATTTTGGTTTCTGCAAAGCCACAGTGTTACTGGTCTCTGTCAGCATCGCTGAGTCCAGTTGTGTCATTGCAATAATGTTAAGTATAAGGTGACTTCTATGCTGGACTTGGATGGTGTCTTAATTGCTACAGGGTCATAAGAGGTCTCTTCTTTTTATATTCACCATGTTGTGCATTAGCATTCTTCTCAGGGGTTCTTTTCCGCGAGTTTAAAGAAGTCTGTTTTTACTCCTACACAAAACGTGGAATTGTTAGGCTTTACTGTGGAGACATTAAATCAGACTCTGGAGATTCCTTTGTCGAAAAGGAAGCTGTATTGTTAAAATTACATCTGGCTTTTGCACGTGTCACATTTCACAGGAGCATTGAGCCTGTATTATCTAGCGGCTTTGCTTGCAGTCTTTCTTCACACAGTGCTATTTTTAGATTTTCATCCTGTTGGAATTCAATAGTCTAGTTGTCAAGGCAAGCAAGAGAAGATAGCTAAGGTTGAATTTGTCAATGATTCAGCCATGTTCGTTGTTACTATTACTATATAATCTTACCATAGCAGGGGACAAATACCCCATTCAGGACATATAATTGCATGGAACTGTTGAAATTGAAACATTGATTGAAATTATAAAGTGCTTAAATAAGTGTTTGAATCATTACAGAATAAGTAGAAGGTTATCAAAAGATTCTGGGGGAAGTTCTAGTTTTCCTGAAAGGAATGGCAGTCCCCCACACTTTGACTTCAGCTAGGATTTTGCCCTTTTTCGCTCTCCCCTGCCCCATATGTCCTCATGGGCACTTTCTTTCATATACCTTCACTGTCATATGGAGGAGAAAAGTTTGGCTGTGGTGTTAGATGAGGACAGTGAAGAATCAGATCAGAACATTATCCTATCCTGGTGCATGATAAGAAATGAGGGCATTTGCAGTTAAACAGAATCAGGGTCAAAATCCGTGAAAAGATTGACTCCAGTGGGCTACAGATTGGGGCTTAATATTGTGACATTACACTGAGCAACTCAAAAGCGATGAATGAGAAAATAGACAATTCTTCATAGGTGAATACCTTTGTAATGTATACCTCTTTAAACAGTACTAAAGACAATGGTCCAGCAAAGCACAAAACCCATATGCAGTTCTGATCACAAGTGTTATTTCACTGAAAATAGTGTGCTCTTGTGCTTAGCACAGCTCCTGGGTCATAAAGAACACAGAATTTTAAAGATCACCAAATTAGAGTCCTCAGTGATTTCCGAGATTCTTACTGTGCCCTCTCAGACACTGTAACAAAACCACTCTGATTTAGAAGATATGCGAAATTTCCATTAATGAAGTTAAAATTAGGAAATGCAGTCAATGTGGCACAAACTCCACAATGCCACCCTGTCACTGGGCATATGTATCCTGAGATGTTTAGGTGTCAGGGACACAAATGCACTTGCTGTTGCTGTAGCTCTGGAGTAAGCTGGGAGGCCCCAAAGGTGCAGGGAGCTGCAGGTGATAAAGGAGGCTTCTCAGAGTGCAGACCGTGTGCATGTACGGGAATGGAGATGGCAGGCCTGGGGATGGCAAAACTCTCTCCTGAACTGTCTTAAATGACCTCAGCACTTTCTATGCTGGCTGAAATCTGCCAGCGTACTGAAACTAAGTTTCTAGATATCAGACACCCAAGGTATTATTGATTAAAAAAGGATTTAAGGGTGGCATATTACAGATACAAGATAAGATACCCGCTTACAGAAATCCAACAACTCTTAAATTTTCCTGTTCTACAAATGTAACGTTAAATCACAATTTTTAAACAATAAGCTGTAAACTTCAGTTGTTTGAGTGCTGTCTGGCAGGAAAACCTGATTATTGCCAGTTTGCTCTTTGCAGTGTGGAAGATTTGCGGGACTGAAGTACCAGTCTCCTAGCAACCATAGATCCTCTAAGAATCTTCTCTTTGATAGTCCCTAAAATATGTTAATGCCACTAGATATTGCAAAATAAAACACTGGGACCCACACCTAATGAAATAAGGTATTTTGATTTATATCTTCAGTCCAGAATAACAATGCACTAGTCTGCAACTCTAGCACAGTTCCGACAGTGACTCAACCCGTTTTGGGTTGCTAACCATTTTTGTTTTGTTTAATTAGATTCTCATTACTAAGTCCCAATAGTGCAAATGCTTATACACATAACTGTGTACATGAGTAGTCCCAGTGAACTTCATGTGACTATTTATGTGTTTAATTACTTGCTGGACCAAAGATTTACTGTCTGAATTTTAGCAGACAATATTTTAAAGGTACTGCTTCTCTCTCTTCCTCTGCTTATCTACATGCATCTATTAGGAGATTATTCTCTGACAATCTGTTATACATATGCTGAGAAATAGAGAATTTAAATCTTGAAAGCAAAGTTCAAGGCTCACATTCTCATGGGAGATTTTGATTCAGCAATTATGTTGTCCTCAGAGCACCAACAGAGTGCCTCACCCCTCCAAAGTGCAATAAATCTTTCAGGGTGCAGCCCTGAGAGCAAGCGGGAGAGAAAAAAGGAGCAAGCGTGTTAATCAATTCAAATGCCTTCTACGAGGGGCAGCTGCAGTGGTGTGCCAAGAGACATCAAAAGGGCTACACAGATGTAAGCCAACCCAGGATGCAAGACTCTGCATTTAATGTAGAATCCCAGAGGATATATTCATGCTGCTCCATTGCTATTTTTAATGAATGAAGCAGGAAGGACCATAGTGCCAGGCAGAACTTGTTGGAAGGGACTGAAATTCCAGATTTTTGAAAAATAAGGAGGGGAGTTCACAAATGTTTTTTAAAAAGGATTTTTCCCCCTGAACCCTGGCTTTCTGAAGAGACAAAAGAGTTCAAAGAGAACAAACTGTACAAAACAGGTTCTCAGGAATCTTGAATTAGCAAAAATGGATCTTCCCATATGGAGCTGTGCTATAAAGAACACATATATGCTCAGTCTCTGTAGGGCAGTTGTGATAATTACACAAAGGATAGCATTTCTCATCCATTTCTACTGATTATTGTCTAAGTGCCATAGAATCTCATTAGTTCGGTCTTTATTACATTCATTATAGAGGCTTCACCAAGAAGGAAAAGGCTTCCCTTTATTGCTTTTATAGGCAAAGGACAACTAACCGTTTGCGGTCAGAATATCTGATTGATTGGTTTCTTTTAGAGTGGAAAAAGAGGTGATAGAACAGAAGTGAAGCATATGATATGCAGTGTCGTGTCTGTCTCCTTCAGAGCAGCCCTGCCTGAGCTCTTGAGTACAAGAAGGAAGGGAACTTTCCTTCTATTTAAAGCACTTCTATTTGTAGCATATTGAAAAGAGCTGCCACTAATTTCTATGCATGTAATCAGTAAGCAAAGCTACAGTAAAGTAGAGGGGGACCCTCCAGGTAATGAAGTCCTCTGTAATTGAGGACTATGGCCTTTTTGGAGTAATTATAAACAGGTACTTCTAGGTCTTCTAGATTTCTGAAACTGCTAAGAAATATTGCAGACATCTGATTGTGTGCTTGTATGGAGCTCTGACATTCAGTATCTTTTTAGACGTTACTGCAAAGGCAAGGAAATTTCTTTCAGCGAGTTCTCTGGTGTGTGCTGTCAGTAGACACAACCAGTTAGATGATTACTGGAACAGTCCAAAAGGAAAACTTTTTACAAACTGGATTTATAAGTGAAAAACCAAGATCATAAACAGGCCTAAAATGTTTCTCTATTTTTATCCTACCACTTAACTAGCAAAAAATGATGATGGATTTTCATGACTGTAAAGAAATGTCTTTTTTCTCCAATCAAAAGGATTGTTTATTTTTTAATGCCTGCATCATTATTTAGCACAACAGTAAAACTTGTCCCCACATCAGGGAAGTTGTTTGATTTCTTGTTATATGGCAGACACGTTATACAGACTGTCCTCCCTTGTGACCCCAAATGATTTCTGAGCCACAGACCATATGTGAAGCAGCGCTATTGACCAAGGTCAGTCAGTCTTCTGTTCACATCCCAGGTGGCTGCTGTTGAGACAAGAAAAAAGGACTGAAACATAAGGAGAGCCTACCAAAAGGCTATAGAGAGGAGAAGAATGGGGAAGTATCAAATAATGACAGCCTATACCTGCAAACATGTCATGTTGCACTGATGAAATTTGTAAGAGAAGTATTATTGCCTTAATAATGTGTCTTCCAGTGCTTTGCTAGGCTAATGGTTTTCCGAAGAATACCTGGCAAAGATAGGTGGGGAACGGAGAGGTTCTGGCCTTTTACGGAACTGCTCTGTTTCACCAGAGGTCAACAGAAAGTCACTGGACTCTGAGTGCTTGTAGAAGAAATGCTTTTAATACAGGCCAGGGAAGGTTCTCCCTTGCCAAGTGGCAATGAAAGAGACTGAGCAGGCCACATCAAAGTGACTTCAGCTAGAGTGTCCCTATTAATTACTCCAAAAGATCTTCTGGGGAGATACAAATGGAAAGAGAATGAGAGTCAAGGGGAATTTCCTCCACTGCCATCAGAACTGCTGTTCTGAGAGTGGGTTTTTTTAGTTGTTATTATTTCAAAGGGGCTGGGCATCTTTAGAACTGCGTTATGTCCATCACTGCTAGGAGAATGGCAGGTTTGGGCATCAGGAAGGCAAATGTGTAGAGATGAACAAGGACAGTCACTTGCAGAGACTCAAGGATATTGCACAGGTTTGGAGAAACAAGGAACATCTAAGTGGGACCCTAATAAATTAATGAGCAATGCTCTATAAATAGTGTTACCACATGCTGGCTTTCCAGTCAAGGTTAAATTACTTTCTTTTAAGAAGTCAGCTAAAAAGGGAGCTAATGTTTCAAACAGCAAAGGGGATTTTAGCAACCTGGGTTCAATTCCTTCATCTACTTGGCATTTCCTTTGTGTCTTTCAGTAAGCCTCTTGAACCCTACTGTTGCAAAAGTAATTAACTGTACCCACATGTGGAGGTTTGGGATTTAAACCTCCACCTATTCTATAGCTTACAGTGTACCTGCACTATAAATGTCACAATTCATGCAATGACAATTGCAATCCTAATCCTATTTCAGTTAGGAGAGCTGTATTATTACTGCACTGATTTGATGAACAGGCAAGGAAAATACAACTGATAAAGATTCAACTTGTTAAGTTCTATAAGCTGAAATATATTTAGTATCTGGCTGTGGTGGTGCATTTCCTCCCCGCCTCTCCTAGGCCGCTTGTTGATCTCAGAAATTTCCATGAAACCTCGGCCTTGGTGTACTGAGTCTGGCACTTGAGCGTTCCTTGATGGTATCAGGAACTGCATAGCTGAGCTGGGAACGTACTCCTACTGCCTGGCCCAGGTGTCAAGTAGAACAACACTGAAACCTTGAGAATTTTTAGTAATTACCACCTGGGACTGTGGCCAGGATGGAAATTTAAGGATGACTAAAGCCAATCATCTTGCGAACCTATAAACGGTGGTAGTAAGTGAGACCCTCTGAGCTCTCCTGGACTGCAGTGGGCTGCGCTCAGCATCTCCCTCTGAGTGGGACGCCTCTCAGAGCTCGCAACCTCTTGGGTCTGCGATATTCGGTGGACCGTCACTGACGACGGGGCCTGGGCTGAACCCACTTCACTCCTCGAAGCTCAACCGTTCACCTGTTGAGGGGGAATGCCTAGACATTCGTTGTGAATATTTCTTCACTGAAATCAAGGGGAATTTTTAACAGGTATACCTTCCGTACATACATATATATATATATATATTTCTGTCTGTCTGTATGTGTGGACTAATAGTAAGCATAATCTGTAATTAAGTTGTGATTATAGTAGACTCTACTAACACTTATTTTGTAAATATTAAATTAGTTAGTGATTAAGTGCTACTAAAGTTTGTCAATGATTAGTTGATGATTAAGTGCTGCTAAACACATACAGTCCCTAAGATATAAACCCTTAGATGATTTTCCTTTATATGTTTCATCCGTGTAATAAGTAATAGAGTGAACCTTGCCATTGAATTCTGTTAGGTCGCACCTTTATAAATCTCTATTAAAATCACGTTCTGCTAATACCTTTAATGGTGATTCTTTAAGCGGCCTCTAAACCACTCATTCACGACACTGGCCCATCTATAAGAAGGGCTGGAAAGAGGGTCCAGGAAACTGTCAGTATGACCTCGGTGCTGGGGAAGGTTATGGAGCAGATCATCTTCAGCGCCATCACGCGGCACATACAGGACAACCAGGTGATCAGGCCCAGTCAGCATGGGTTTATGAAAGGCAGGTCCTGCTTGACTAACCTGATCTTATTCTATGACAAGGTGATCCACTTAGTGGATGAGGGAAAGGCTATGGATGTGGTCTACCTAGACTTTAGTAAAGCCTTTGACACCATTTCCCACAGTATTCTCCTGGAGAAACTGGCTGCTCATGGCTTAAGCAGGTATACTCTTCACTGGGTAAAAAACTGGCTGTATGGCTGGGCCCAAAGAGTTGTGGTGAATAGAGCTAAATCCAGTTGGTGGCCATCACGAGCGGTGTTCCCCAGGGGTCAGTTTTAGGGCCAGTTCTGTTCAGTATCTTTATCAATGATCTGGATGAGGGCATTGAGTGTTCCCTCAGTAAGTTAACAGATGACACCAAGTTGGGCAGGAGTGTTGATCTGCTCGAAGGTAGGAAAGCTCTGCAGAGGGATCTGGACAGGCTGGATCGATGGGCCAAGGCCAACTGTATGAGATTCAACAAGGCCAAGTGTCGGGTTCTGCACTTGGGTCACAACAACCTTATGCAATGCTACAGGCTTGGGGAAGAGTGTCTGGAAAGCTGCCCGGTGGGAAAGGACCTGGGGGTGCTGGTCAACAGCGGCTGAATATGAGCCGCCAGTGTGCCCAGGTGGCCAAGGCGGCCAACAACATCCTGGCCTGTACCAGAAATAGTGTGGCCAGCAGGAGCAGGGAGGTGATCGTGCCCCTGTACTCAGCACTAGTGAGGTCGCACCTTGAATACTGTGTTCAGTTTTGGGCCCCTCACTACAAGAAAGACATTGAGGTGCTGGAGCGTGTCCAGAGAAGGGCAACGAAGCTGGTGAAGGATCGAGAGTACAAGTTTTACAAGGAGCGGTTGAGGGAACTGGGGTTGTTTAGCCTGGAGAAAAGGAGGCTGAGGGGAGACCTCATCGCTCTCTACAACTACCTGAAAGGAGGTTGTAGCGAGGTGGGTGTTGGTCTCTTCTCCCAAGTAACAAGTGATAGGACAAGAGAAAATGGCCTCAAGTTGCGCCAGAGGAGTCTTAGATGGGACATTAGGAAAAATGTTTTCACCAAAAGGATTGTCAAGCATTGGAAGAGGCTGCCCAGGGAATTGGTTGAGTCACTATCCCTGGAGGTATTTAAAAGATGTGTAGACGTGGCACTTAGGGACATGGTTTCGTGGTGGACTTGGCAGTGCTAGTTTAACAGTTGGACTTGATCTTAAAAGTCTTTTCCAACCTAAACGATTCTATAATTCTCTGATCTGTCAAAGGTTTTGTTTTCCATTTAAACTGAATTTTTGTATCAGAGGGAAGATGTTGCTGTGGTTCAAGACTTCATTTCATCTAGCTTCCCAAATCTTGCTTTTCAACTCATTCTTTGTGTGACAATGGGGCTAGTCAGGAGATGGAATTGTGTCTTAGTGTCTCTGTATTGACACCTGTAAAACAAAGGTTGTAAACAGCACTTCCCAATATCACAAATATGCAGACAGAAGAAAAGAACCAAGGACTGTGAAATCTTCATAGACAAAAGGAGCCGGACTCAGTAAAAAAATCACAGGCAGTGGCATATCTGTAAAACGCTTATGCCTGACTATAGTAAGGAAATGGGGCATTAAATTTGTATAAATTAAACTGAAGGCACATTTATATTGGTAGTGGTCTTTGGTGTGACAATACAGTTGTGAATATCAAGCAGTGAAATAATTGCTCTTGTGCAGAAATAAACAAAGGGAGGCTATGCATTTGCCAAATGCTTTGTAGCAAAGTAGATGGGATTTTAGTGCTGAAAATCTGCTTGAGAAATTAATCAGCCTGATAAACGGGGGACAGGCAGACTGCTAAACAGTAAAGCATATAAGCAACCACGAAGTATATAAGTGTATTTTCTTAAAATAGCTTTCTGGATGTCCAAAAAAGAAAGAGTCACAGTGAGAATCTGAACCTCAAGGTAGAATATTATCGTCTCACACAGTTGTACATTTCTCCTTTGAACAGTGTAAAGACAAGGCACTGAGGGAAGAGAACCAGGGAAAGGAGCATTGTCACCAGTGTGGCAGAACAAAGAATCCATTGAACCAAAAAATTTATATGAAGCACAAAATGAAAAGGATTGAGATAACTAACTAAAATAGGAAAAGAGTTAAAAAAGACATTTAGCTGGACAGGGCGCTGGGCCATCTTGTCTAGACTGTGCTTTTGCCAAGAAAGGTTGGACCAGATGATCCTTGAGGTCCCTTCCAACCTCGTATTCTATGATTCTATGATTCCATGATTCTATGATTCGGTGACATATCTAGGAGTAAATGGAAAATAAAAGGCTTGGCAGTAAAAACAGAAATTTTAGTATATAATATTAATATATCTACATAATTATAATCAACATGCCAGAGGCCTTTTTTTCACATACACTCTAGGAAAATGCCAGACCCAGTTGGAGAAAGTCCATCCTCTGATGTCCTTTTTCAACTGGGAAAGGATCTAAATTTATAGACTGAAATTCTGGCTTTATTGATCTCTGTGTGATTTTCGCTATTTGATTCGATTGTTTCAAGAGTTTCATCCAACAGGCATATTCCTCTGGGGCAGAGAATTCACTTTAACTTCCAGTTTGATATTAGTATTTATCAGGAAGAGGGTAACATCACTCTTCTCTCTCTTACACCAAAAGGGGTAGCAAGGATTTACCCGTAAGCCTATACTTCAGACATCACTAGAAAGGGCAGTCAGGATCATCTCCTCTTTAGGCTGCAGTGAGGTCAGTCTAGCAGCCTGGCTATGACTACGGGGCCAAATGAACCCTCAGAAAGAAATATTTCATGCTGTCAGGTCATTCTTTCAAAAAGCAAAGCTGCTTTTTTCTCTTTAGAGCAATAACTGGCACATATGAAATGAGCTAGTCAAGTTTTATAGGGAGAATTAATAAATTTTATTACACCAGTTGGTACATTCTGAGAAACAAACAGAAAAGCCATGTTCCTGAAACTTCATTTGGAAGAAACAAAGGTTTAAACACATAAAGAGGATTTGTTGTTGCTGTTTTCTTTCCCCAACTGTATCGCTTGGCCCAATAGAAGTTCTCTTGCCCTGCAAACATTGCCTGTTTATATCCTTACATTTTCAAAGCTAGAATAGCCCTGTGAAAATGTATGGTATGGATGCTGTCTATCCTTCCATATTTGGCTACCACTGTATATGGTTGTCTTCAGCTTGGTGATGACCTAAACACTCCCCTCTTCCCTAATCTTCCACATCAATGGTCTCCAGAGACGCATTTTGGAATTTACGGCTCCTGGTATCATAGCATCTAAACTAAAGGTCTTATCTTTAATGTTTCACAAGAAAATGTATGAAGTGACACAGTGAGTGATTATGGAATAACCCGTAAGTAGGAACTAACTTACTAACTCCAGTCAGGTAGAATTTGGATTATACTTTGCTGCCCGAGGATTTATATACCCTCAGATAAATGTCTAACTTTACTCTGATTCCTATTGATCTTTTAGACCTTCAGATTGTTTTGTGACAATGAGCTCCATATGTAACTTACTCTGTTTAAAAATCACTTCTTTTGATCAGTTTTGAATTTATTGCCTTTCTGTGTCATTTGAGTCATTCATTCTTGCATTATGAAGGTAGAAGCTAGAGCACCTGACAATCATTTTTCTACCCATGGTTTTGTATATGTTTCTCCTAAACTTAATCAATTTTTTTTTGCTGTCTCTTCCTAAAGAAATCTTTTAACTACTTTGAGTTCCTCTTTCCTAAAAACTTCCTGTTTCTGCCTGGTGTTGGCAAGATGAAGATCAGAAATTTTTTCAGTACTCTAGACCAGAGTTATATGGTCACAAAAATTACTTTTTTTTCTACCTACTTTTTTTGACTACAGCAGTGTTCAGCAAATCTTCCTACTGGGTTTTCCATTAGGGTTTTTGTTCTGTTCCTGTCTTTTCCCCAACAATAAATTTAGACTTCTTGCCACCAAGCACACTTGGATTTGTCAATATTGAATTTTGCCTTCCCTTGTGCTATACCTTCATCCAGCTCTGTTAGTCGTCCTTGAAATCTGTCATCTCTTGATTTTCCTGAATAAGTTCTTGCTATCTTTGTTTTTTTTCCTCACTCATCTGCTTTTCCTACATTATTGCTAAAATATGACTCACTAGTCACTAGGTTAACCTATTATTAACCTTTAACTTTTATTAACCTTTTGGACCATTTAGTCTTACAATTTCTTTTTCTTAGCTTGTTTTGAATGACAACAAAACTTTACTTTTTCTCACTCCTTTCTGACTTCTTGATTCAGCTAATAGGAGCTCGTCTTCTCTACAGAGCTCCCCAGGACCTAGCTAATATAACACATGCAATCTTCTGGAATGACTTGGAAAACACTAACTTTAAGAAACATTTGAGAAGGAAGTGTTGGGGAATTACACACCAGTCAACCTGGCCTCTGTGCCTGGAATGACCGTGGAGCATACCCTCTTTGAATCCATTTCCATGCACATAAATTTCTTCTGGCACAGGATAATTCTTGGGTCTCTCTTCAATGCCACCCTTGAATTTTTTGTCAGTCTTTCTAACACTGATCTTGTCTATTCTGTGTGCAAAGGTGAAGATACCTCTTTAACGTTCCTATCCCTCTAGTTTTAAATCCAAGGTTGTGTTAGCTTCTTTTCAGCTACGTAGTCAGAACCCCTTGACACTCAACAGAGTCTGTTTAACAGTGTCCTAGTCTAAAAGTACGACCTTTCCTTCTTACACCTAGATGTATAATTTTATCATTGACTGTATTAATGTTTTTTCAAAAAAATAAAAGATCACTTTGTTTACTCTGATTTTACCATTATTTACCACACTGTGAATGTTTGTGTTATCCATGAATTAATCATAATTTAAAAAGTTTTTCTTGCAATCACCAATGAAAAGGCTCAATATTGTTAGGTCTGATTTCTGAGATCCTTGTAAGGTGATTTCCTTTGAAACAACCCTTTAGTCAGTTCTGTATTCACTGAAAAAGTGTTTTATTGCTATTGTATAGCTCCATACATTTTTTTAAAAAAAGCATCATGTCGTATTAAATCAAATATCTTTAAAAGACTGTTACAGCTGCTCTGTTAAACTCATCAGTCCTTCGGGGAATGTTGGCCAGAATGTGAAGCTGACATTGTCGATAGGGTTAGAAACAGCAGAGTACTTCTTATCAGAGTAATGACGTTTTATAGAACTTTGAAAAAAACCAGTTTAATTCCTTCCTTCCAACCTGCTGTGATTATGCAAGACTCAGAGAAATCGGTTGTTACCATTATTTAGCAGCATAAACTGAGATTGAGGCTCTGTGAGGACTATGCAACCACTCCTTTCAGGGTGTCCTTTTGTCCTGGCCCCTCTCTGTTCAGATTGGGGACCTGACTGAAGCACACTGTTGCTTCATTCTGGAATGGGCAGCTGGGTTTTCCTCCCATAAAAAGCATGACAAGACAGCCATAGGAGAGAGAGCACAATTCGAAGTCTCACATGACATAGAATCAGGATTACTGGGGACTTGTACGTGAGCATAGAAGCATGGGGAGTTGCCTGAAATTAACATCAGGCAAAAGAAGACATAAATTCTTCTACTTAAATATGTGGCTAATTCAGAAGGAAAAGCCAGTTGGGGGAGGAAATGCAAAAATAAATAATGGAAATGTGTTATCAGATAAAGAACCTGAAGGCAAAACACCATTAAGGAAGAACTACTGAAATTCCTGTTCAGAAATCTTGAGAAAGTTATGTCAACTTAAAATGAAAAGGTATTTTAAACGTATAAACAAGGTAAAGAAAGGCCTGTTCACAAAAGAAAGAGACCTTTTTCCAAAGGAACCAAAAGGAATGGAAGCATGACTTGTTTAAAAAAAAAAAAAGAAAAAAAGAAAAAAAGAAAAGATGCAGCAAGATTTTTTTTTGGAACATTTTTTAAACCAGCTATACCAAAAGATTACAAGTCACTTCTAATTAATAACTTCTGTAGATAGAATTTTAAACAAGCCGTTGTTTTGAAGACATTCTTACCTCTATACTAAGTAGTTTAGTTAAATGAATGATCAAATATGAGGCTGTGAAGTTCTGCACATTTATCAAAATATTTCAAATCAATGCTGGGTAAACTATTAATAACCAAAGTCATAGGAGCAGGCTATTTTTAACCAAAGAGAATTCGTATCATTCTTTATCATCAGAAATTAAAGCATCTAATTCTTGGTGAAATTATGCAAATCATGTTGTCTACAAACGTTGTTAGCAGTGCCAGGTTTTTTCCCCTGGCTCCAGAATGGAAAAGCTACATCATCCTTTTCCATTAAGAAATTAAAGACTCAGATAAATGTAGCCTCCACAGCATGTGCCCTGCTCCCTGATTCCTATATAAACTTTCTCCATATCCACAACAAGAGCTGTAACTGGACAGTTTTCAAGGCATTTCAGGACGGAGCAGCTCAAGTGCAGCACCCATGTTGGTGAGATGAGCAGGAGGGTGTCTGGCAGCAGGAGTTTGGGGTGATCTGAATCTGTCTCCATGGGAGAGACAAGCTTGTGGGTGATGCTGCAAGCTTACCAGGCTGCCAGGCTGACCAGCTTGTATGTGATGAGATCCCAGGGAAACCACCACCATTTACGTCCTGGGAATCAGTCCCAAAGCTACTCCCCTCTTAATTCTAAGCAGTACCTGTCACATGCATCTCATCCAGTTCTGGTATACAACCCAAAGTATAAGAAAGAGTGGTGACTCCAAGCACATGCAAGTACTTGTCTGCCTGTATTTGTTTCATTGCCTAACACATCAGAAAGCAACACAATGCCCCACAGTGAGTGTTTGCAAGATTAGGCTCCCAAACCCTACTGCTTTGCCTTTGACTTCACGTCTCAGTCATGAGCAGTTCCACAGTGGCCATAATGTATTATACATTGATAATAACAGCACAAGTATCATTAGACTTTCCTACTTACAGTATTTGTCATAATCCTCAAATCATATTTTTCCACAAATAAATAAAACACAGTGATAGATAATTTCAGGCTTTTATGCCAGAAGTGCATGAAAAGCTATAACTCTTTTACCACTTGTTTTTTTTTTTCCCTGAGTTTTTTTTTTTTTGTTTTCTGCTTTTGATATTTTGAGGGGTAAAGTGTTAATATAAAACATTAACATGGCTGTCACTTAAGTTTTAATGAGTTCTGTTACGTGGAGACAGGTGGAAATACATCACTGAATAAAGAGAATTTATTTGAAGTACTGTAGGCCCAAAGTGAACACGCCACACCCCATTGCACCAGTTGTAA
Organism: Calonectris borealis; assembly: GCF_964195595.1. Taxonomy (NCBI): domain Eukaryota; kingdom Metazoa; phylum Chordata; class Aves; order Procellariiformes; family Procellariidae; genus Calonectris; species Calonectris borealis. The sequence continues at coordinate 13,843,691 of NC_134316.1, read as the reverse complement.
ATAAAAAAATACAGAAAGTATAAAGAGAAGCAGAGCTGTGCAAAGGTCTGCTAGATTGGGTATTTCTGGAAATACCGAAGACAACTGAAAAAGATTTTAATGGTCCACCTATCATCTATGAAAGTAACGGATGACAATGGAAAGCAAGATAATAAAAAGGTAGATTTATTTCTGACAGTAGCAAGTTCTGCTGCACTTTTACTGAAGTTAATAGTTTCCAGTTAATCCACACACAGTAATTTAACTGCAAAACTGCATTACAGGTGTTTGAGTGCTGTACTTGACATAGAAACGTAAGATATTTTTAACTTTGAGCTATAAAAGGAAAGTGCAAATACAGAAAGTCTGTGACTGAACTAAGTCTGAACTGCATCAGCCTTGCAGAGAGGCTGCGAGTCCTGCGCTGTGGTGGGCGAAAACCTCACTGACTGCTGGAAGACTCAGGACAAACATTAGACAAGACAGTTAAATTTGTCATGCAGTCATTCCATGTAGATCAAAGTTTTCAGGGGTTGACAGTGCACTGACATTATAGATGGACTTGATTTAATTTTTTTGGTTACTTACAGTCCAACTGGAATTACATAAGTACAAACGAATAATTTCTTCAGGGAGAGAAATTTAGATGGCACACATGGGGGTTAATATGTTCATAGATTTAGATGCCCTTAAAAGACCAATGAAGACAGCATTGCAGATATATTGTGCACATCCAACACCTTTGTTGGAAAATGCTAAGTTATATTTGATACCCAAGAAATCTCCCTAGAAAATATAACACTCATGCCATTACTAAGGCTTACAGAGATGATGCCCTGATCTGGAAGAAAAAGAATGAGACAATGTGATAATAGGGTTTAGGTAACTTTGGAAAGAACCAGACTTAGTGATCTGGAGCTAAGAACCGTTTGCAGCGATACAGAAGTTTTCCTTTCAACAAACCAAAGCAATCTAGAAGCTAGTCATTCCCTAGTTTTTCCTTCCTGTCATCCTATAGGGACATACCCATGCTTTTGTAAAATTCTGTTATGACTAGGAAGTTCATAAGTTATATTAAGTGTGAAATAACAAAAAGGTAGTGTCATGATTCAGTGTCAACCTGTCTGCTCTGGTAAAAAAAGAAAGGTGTACAGAGGTTTGTGGAAACAGGTGATTCTTTTGACGACTGTGTGTCTGATTTAGTTGCTGAAAGGACGTGGGAGTGACACGCATGCAAAACTGCCCACTGAAAAAAGACTGTTCACTTTAAATAATTTTAGGAAACTGAGGAGTGAAATAAACAGTTGCCCATGTCTTGAGGTATTATGACAGTAAGCACAAGCCTCGTTTGTCCCTCAGTGCCTCAAGAAAGTTTATCCCATGCTCCCACCAAACTAAAATAATACCTTCACCTATAAGCACCTTTCAGTGCTATACCTTTACCTTGCTGACCAGACTGCACACAGTGTTCTTAAAGTTATTTCCTCTCAGATATAAAGATTATATGATATTCTAGCACTCATCATAATTTAATTTTCTATTCTGTAGTTCAGGAAAAGATATCATGTTTTCAGTAACAGGTTAAAATTTTTAACAAAAACCAAAGCAAGGCATAAACACTTAAGAATAGAAAGAACAGAAATGCTCCTAAGCAGCATAGATCATGTACTTTGGGTTTATATTTGGTAAGCACTACAGGGGTATAGGAAAAAATTCTGTTATACATCAGCATAAGGATTCCTCAGACTATGCAGATAAAGGAATTAATTGATCATTCTATGAGTGAATTCCTTCAACTTTCTAAGGTATGTTTTTGCAACACATCCATCTTGAAACACCACACAAAACTGATTACTTTAAGGGTTATTCTGATTTTACAACTGGGGAAACTGAGGCAATGCCAAGATGGGCCTTTACCCAAAGTTACACAATAGACCAGTTGAGGCAATTGTAAGAAAAGCCAGTATTATGCCCTCCCTTGCTTTGAGCATCTCAGGAAAGCTTTCATCTGTCTCAGGAGCTTCCATTATTGTCCAGATTTAATAGAAGGGTCTCATACGTAGTGGTAAACCCTATAAAACTATGTCCAATTTCACCTACATTTTGCAGCAATGCTTTTCTGGAAAACAGTTGTCAGTACACAAAACAACAATCGGCACTGGAGCAGCTGTGGTGTTAACAATTGTTGTTCAAAAGAAAGTAAGGATTTAAAAGATATTTGTTGACTAGCTCTTTCTGGCATATTACAGCAGTGCACATACACCTTCATAAATTCCATTATAGCTTAGAGGATACATGTTAATATTTATTATAGCTATTAGGCTTCATAGTTTTGAGAAATGCAAGAATCAAGCTATCGATCTGTGGTACTAAAATAACTGAGTTACTAGAAGAGCTACCTGTTGTTTTTCTTCTGATGATAGAAGTCCAATAAGAGTGGAAAATACTTAATCTCTAGTTGTCATGATGTTTAGCTAATTATTGTGTTATTAAATACTGATTCAGCCAGAAGGGTTCATTTGTTTCTTCCTTCTCAAAGAACTGCAGAGGTTATGCAATGAGAAAGTAAAAGCTGAAACTTTCTTCTCAGCACCCTGCTCTTTGCCACTAACATTTCCCAACATGGGGGAGAGATGTATTTCCTTCAAGGAACACATAAGATGTGAATGAATACAAGAAAAGCAGGAAACCGACCTGTCAATACACAATTTATAGAGGTGTAACACTGCTGTGGTAATATCAGACAGAGACACAATAACCTGTAAAAATGATTCCTGCAGACCTGAGCTCAGAAATGAAGCAGTTAGATATGTTAGTACCCAGTATTTTTTCTGAAGGCCTGGTGTTTGAAGAACAAAGTCTCTTTCCTTCTCAGGTTGCTTCCTACAACGTGAGCTCCTACACTCCAAGATGGTTATGAGCAAGTGTCCTGGTTTTGGCTGGGATAGAGTTAATTTTCTTCACAGTAGCTAGTATGGGGCTCTGTTTTGGATTTCTGCTGAAAACAGTGTTGATAATACAGAGATGTTTTCATTATTGCTGAGCAGTGCTTACACAGAGTCAAGCACTTTTCTGTTTCTCACACCACCCCACCAGCGAGGAGGCTGGGGGTGCACAAGGAGTTGGGAGGGGACACAGCTGGGACAGCTGACCCCAGCTGACCAAAGGGCTATTCCATACCATATGACGTCATGCTCAACATATAAAGCTGGGAGAAAAAGAAGGAAGGGGGGGACGTTCGGAGTGATGGCTTTTGTCTTCCCACGTAACCGTTATGTGTGATGAAGCTCTGCTTTCCTGGAGATGGCTGAACACCTGCCTGCAGATGGGAAGCAGTGAATGAATTCCTTGTTTTGCTTTGCTTGCGTACGCAGCTTTTGCTTTACCTATTAAACTGTCTTTATCTCAGCCCACGAGTTTTCTCACTTTTACTCTTCTGCTTCTCTCCCCCATCCCACCGGAGGGGAGTGAGTGAGGGGCTGTGTGGGGCTTAGTTGCCGGCTGGGGCTAAACCACGACAGCAAGGTACAAAAAAGCTATGAGTAGCTTGTGAGGGAATGATCTTACTTCTTTATGCCCTTGCCTATTTCCAACATAAATAAACAGATAAATATTAATTTGCCAACAGTTTCCCTCCTGCTGTAGGGGAATGTTTCATATTTTGTTGGAATAATTAACAGGCTTTTTGTTATTTTCTACCACCATATGCTTCTTTCCTGCTCTGCATTTGCAACTCCTCATTCCAGCTCCCAGTTTTGCAGCACTGGGAGTTGAATGGCAGACTGGTTGTGGAAGGTGGGTAGAGCAAGGGGAAGGTGGGAAGGGGGGGTCTTATGCACTGACACCCTAACACTGGAAGGAGAACTTAGAGCTGCATAAGGTCTGGTATTGTAGCTATCAATGAAGTAAAAAGCCATTTACTTTTAACTGGGGACTGAGTGGCTCAACAAAAGAGCCCAACTAATTTTGTTTTAATTATTTATTGTGTTCCAATTCTCATTACTGTTTCTGTTTTAATTGTATTTTTAATTAACTGCATTGATTGTACTGGACTATACGCTTCCCTCATGTAACTTCACTGACTGATTTGGCATCCATTTTGGTTTACTACAACATCAAAAAAAGAAGCAAGAGGAAACCTCAAAATACTGAAAAGTGGAGAAGATGGGCATATCCAAGGCAAATGAAGGGTCTTTTCTGCATTTTACTGCTTAATATGGGCACCCATGAAGACAATTTTAGCAGTCTTTTGTAACCAATTTACTACTCCATGTGAATTCCTTATGTTGAGTGAGTAATTCTGGCTTTGTATGGTTTGCAATGTGGTGATTATGTTTCCTCCTTGCGATAACCTTTTGTGTGCTGGGCAATATTTTATCTCCTACTGCTGTTTGGGGCTCTGCTGGAGTGACAGAAGGTGAGTGTCTGGCACAGCACTGCCTCTACCCACCCTGTGTTTGCATGCCCCACTGCAGGGCCGGGGACTCCCTGGGGTCCAGCAACCACAAGGTCCGTGGCTCCTTTGGGCAGGGCAGGGCCAAGCAGCAGCAGGGCAGGCAGGGGGCACTGGGCGCAGCCCCAGCCCTGGGCACTGGGCACCTCTCTGGGGACAGGGCCGGGCTGGGCCATGGGCCTGCGGGTGGGCCTGGCTTGATGGGCCCCATGGCCAGGCAGGGCAGGGCCGTGGGAAGCTGAGACCCGCCCTGCTGTGGCATCGCTGGGGCAGGGAATGACAGCCCCGGGGGGCTGACATGGGGTCCTAGGCTGTGGACAGGGTGGGGGACACCTCAGGTAGTCAGCACCGTTAAGGCCTACTGGTGCCCTCCAGCCCCTTACTGTTCACCAGCGGCTGTTGCTGTTTTGTTTCATCCCGCTGGCTTACAGGCAGTCCCGGTTTTCTTGATGCAAGACTATGATTCAGCTCTGAGTCTCCAGAAATAGGACGCGTCTGTTACTTTCCGTGAGCTCGCAGCACGGCGCAGCGTAGCAGGCGGTGCGAAGGTCTGGCTGGCTGCTCTAGAAATAAGTGATTGTGAACCAGTTTTTGAATCCTCAATAGCCGCTCATTTTAACCGTGTTCACACAGCCGGTTTTTGTTACTACAGTTATCGAGGGAAAAGCTGTTCTTTGGGGGAAATGTCTCTTTATTTTCAAGAGAACAAGCGTTGCTGTACGAACAGACCTAGTATTTATTCCTTGTTCTCTTTTGTTTAAAATGCTCTTGCTATCCAAGCAGCAGGAGGCAGAGACTGCCATATCACTGATCATTCTTGCCCAACTAACATCAAATATTAATGCAAACAGCTCATAAGCTCGACAGATACAGATGTGCATTTGAATAATTTTAGTTTATCTTTGCAGGTATTGAATTTACTGTCAGAAATTGAGACGTGTTGGCCAACAGTGTCATAACAGAAGGCTTTGCAGACTACAGTCTATGAGCTAGCTGTTCAGCAATAGGTACTCCAGTGTTGTTGTATCCAGCTCTCTTGAGTTTTTTCAACATTAAGTTCCGAACAAGTTCTGGAATATCCTTTTGGTAGCAAAAAAAGGAAACAAATTCAGTTGTAGATACAGTGGTGATTTGAGGGATGGGAGACACAGTGGGATGTTTAAACAACTTCTGTCCATTCTAGGTACTAAATAAGCTTTCAACACAGAAAAAAAGACTTGAGGGCTTTTCCACCATGGCTGATTTTCAGAAATGGGAAAGCTTCCTTTAAAGTTGGTAAGTGCCTGCTTATTCTTGGGAAGTCAGCATTTTGGAAATTTCACAAGCATGCCCTCAAGAGTATTACACAGGGGTATAAATGTGCAACTGTAGTTTCGAAATCAGACAAAGGAGCAGAATTGCATGTTTTATTTACTCTCTGTAGATAGATAGCAATGGTATCTCAAAGCAAATGCGTCTGCTTACTAATACCAAATAGTATTGGTCCCCCTGAGACCCCAGTCACAACTGAATATTATGAACTACCCTCTCAATGAGATTTTCCAATCAGTTTTGCATCTACCTTTTAATATTTTTCCCCATATTTTTCTGGCTTCCTTATGAGAATATCATGGGTGACTGTTTTAAAGCCAAGATTTATGGCATCTGCTGCTTCTTTCTTATCCACAAGATGTGTTTTCCTGTCATCTAAAACTCCTGGCACTGAAGAGTTTCATCTGGGAAGGTCAAATTTAAGCCCCTTTGCAAAGAGGAAATCATTGAAACAAATGTCTGAGCTAGTCTCTGAAAATGCCATTTTTTAGAGCTTTATGGAAAAATATGTATTTTATAAACACAAAACAGCTTCCCAAATGGGGTCCTGCTTCTCCTTATCAGACCTAAGGTCAAAGCCAACAGTTCCTGGTATTCTGAGACATGAGTGATGGTGTTGGGGCAGGTAGGCTTCATTTCTGAGGCCCACATTTAGCATAAAACCCTCCAATCCATCCGGTAACTCATAAAAATTTCTGACCTTGAAATCTGTCGGTCTCAAAGTTTTAATGCTATAGTTTCTGATGTAAGACTAAAACCCACAGAGCACCAAGACCTACAGAGAAAACAGAGTATTTCAAGCGCAGCTTTGGCAGAGTAGTGTAGTACTGATTCCCTCTTTTCTGTCCCCAAAATGCATGCTGTGCTAGGTTCATATTAAGAAGTGAACTTTTATTTTACTCAGGTTAGATGTTAGAGCACAGTGGGGAGAGGAGCAAGGTTACATCTGTGTTTCTATTAATTGCATGCAGTACGTCAGTGGGCAGGATTTTAATACAGACAAAAACCTTAGAATGAGTGGGGCAAAAGTATCAGTCACTCACAAGTGAAAAATAAATCAGAGCGACTTCTGGCTCTGGGCAGTGCCTTGCACCTGAATCTTCCCATGTTAGAATTCAGAGATTTTCACTATGTTGACCAGACAAAATGGTTGTATTAATTATTGCGTATGTCTGTGGGAGAGAGTCACTGCATGCTGCGGTCTTCTGTGATATACCAAAGCCATGGTATGGCAGGGCAAAAAAAACCATTTTGTAAACATGACAAACGCAGGCTGCTGGCTGAAGGAAGAAATGAAAAATGGGTTGAAATGCCTTTAAAATCTTTTGTCATAAATTACACAGAAAGGCTTTTAGACCAAACCTGGGCCAGAGAAGAAAGATCTATTGGTCTTTTCTACCTCTTGCTCTTTTGCCTTCCCTTGTCTGGCTCTGCAGTTTTCAGGCATCTCTGCTGATGGTAATTGTTATAAGCCTGTTGTAGCTTCCATTACTCTGAAAGTACCATTTCTTTCTAAAGGCACACAAAGATAGAGAGTGCAATTGAGAAGTGATTTTCAAACTCAAAGGAAGGGGAAAATTCATGTTAACAAAAATCACTGGAAAAGGAACACTAAACATTTTTGTTTGCCAATGTTGCTTTCCTGTGACTGGTGCCAAGAGATATCGAAATCAAGGTGAACTGCATGCACTCAGCTTTTTTCTCTGGCTGAGTAGGTGCCCCTTTGAAGGCAAATAGTAGATTTGGCTGGAAAATGGTTTTGTGTACTGGTTGGAGCACTGAATCCTGTGCAGAAATTAACCATTATAATAATGTCTGTTCCTTTATCCAAACATCTCCCTTCTGACTCACTTGCTGCTCCCCTTCTTCTCTAAAAATGGGGGTGAGGGGCAGGGAGGATAACCCAATTACAAACCCTAACTTCAAAAATTGCAAAATTTATGATGAGATACTTAATCTCATTGAAAATACATTGTTTGTATTGTCAAGCAGCTGACAATATTTTATCCTGTCTTGAATAAATAGCTTACTCTTTTGAGTACTGGCTTATAGATGTCTATACTCTGTAAAGAAGATTTTGATCTAATTTGTATTTGATGAGCTGAGAAGCTGTAAATGACCATATGCGTCATCTTGGGAACATTGTAGCTTTATGCACTGTGTTCGACTAGACGAAGGATCCATTAGTGACCCAACGGAGGTGTTTTAGAGCAGGCAAGGAGAACTCTCTAAACACCATCTGCTCATACTGTTGCTTGTAAAACGATGTCACATCTGCTGCTCTAAAAACATTATGCTGATCTCTCCTACAGTACATGGCTGCTGCACTCCTCTTAGCAGGGGAAAAGGAGTCAATGCCACATTACTGGGACAAGAGGTGTTAACTATAGATGAAATTGCACACAGCCTTCTTGGCTTCCCATATCTTGTGACTGTACCATAAATGTCACAAACAAAATGAAGGAGAGGATTCAGCACTCTATGTTTAACTGATGAAGCTGGGTAAATACTTGGACTGTTAGTCTTTGCTGAGCAACATCTTGCCTCAACTTCGCTGTTGCTCTATGTCTAAGCACTACTAAGTGAAGCATTACTACATACTTCAAACTTAACACGGCCAAGCCCACTCAGAGATTGAGGAGATATTTATAATAACTTGATCAGTGGAAAATGAGGTTTGTCTTTGATTTCAGATGGAGTGAGGATCAAAAGGCACTACCATTTCTTCTGGCAATCAGATTTTATAGCTTAGAGTATTTGGCTGCCTAACACCTATGAGGTGTTATGAAGCTAAGTTATCTACCCTGGGAGCTCCAAGTGTACACATCTGCATACATTTGTAATACTACTCATTGCTACTGCACCCAGAGTGACAATTTCATAATAGTGGTGTATAGAATTAGAAAAACAGTCAGTGTTGGTGTCAGAAGGAGAGGTTATAATGATGCAATAGGAATCCTTGGATGTACCGAGAAACTGTAGCCCAAATTGACTGAAGATGTGGTACTCTGCTTTCCACACCCAAATTAAATTGTTTTGACCTGTGATTTTTGTACAGTATTACCAGACACGGAGACTGTTTTCAGGGATCTGCAGATGAAGAAAAAATAAGAGTGAAGTTGTTATGGTTCATATTGCTAACAGCTCAGTGGCTATGCTCACTTTGTATGATAATGAGTTTAAAGCTAGTAAGCTTAAACAAATACAAATTCAATAAATTGCTGTATTTGTCTGATGTCTCTTCAATGGTGAAAAGAAGTGACCGATGTCTTCTCTCAATCAAGTTTTTGGTAAAGAAACTAAGTCATGTATTTTAATACCTATTTTGACAAAACATTTTTAGACTACTGACAGCCTGATGGTCACCTCCAATTTACAAGGCAGAGGGGAGCAAACTTCTAAGCAGTGTTATGCGAGATAGCATGGCAAGAGGGAGGCCAGGATGCCAGGAAAGGTGGCCATGTGGCATGTTCCATGCCATATGAGACTCATATGAGGCCTTAATGATATGATCTGTCATGTGGATGTCACATGCTAAAGAATTGAAGCATGTGATATAGTTCTCTTTCTTACCTTCCTCTGGTAACCTTGAGTTACCAGAGCTGTGGATCAGAGCTTCATTATTTCTGCTATTGAGGGTACTTCTATATTGTCCTGCCTGCCTGAAAGAGCAGGAACAGACCTGTGGAAAATAGAACACTGGAAGGCTTTTCAGACCTGTGTCCAGCTGCTGGCTTGATCACTGACCTGGGCAAATCACTTCAGCTCTCTGCGCTTCTGGTGCCACCTCTTAGTATTTCTCTTTTAGCATATTGCATGCATGAGTCAGTGATATAAGAGATACTTTCCATTATAATGTATTTGAACCCAAATCTTGTAAACATCACTGTACTGTAAATGGAAATGAAAGATGTGGCATTCATCCAAGAACAAAACAATTGCCTTTTTTACAGCATAGTGGCAGGTTGGAAGGGCTGAAAGAGCTGAAAGCCTTCTTGTATAAAAGAGCTTTGGCCTAGAGCAACAAAAATCACTGTGTTGTCTTCTCTTTTCAGTGAGATTCTGTTAGAACTCGCGTGTCCTAGAAACTGAGTTTCTTTGTAAATGAAAGATCAGTTGCATTTTCTACTGTTATGGCATTCTACCACAGCATTTGCAGGACAGTCTTACTGCACCTCAGGTTCTTCATGCCTGGAAGTTAGGTGTGTGAGGCTGTAATTTCTAAAGATGCTTCTTGCACCTTCAGAGAGCCATCCCCATGCTAAGGCATTCTTCTTGCAAGAGAACCTGTAATGAACAGCAGGAATCCTCACGCAAAACAGATAGCAGAAAGAGCAGAAATTAGTATAACTTTCCTTATTTGTGTTAATGTCTATGACACTTTACTTCAGCAGGCTACTCACAGGGTTCCTTAAGAATTAAACAGCCTACCTGGATTAGATATATACATCATCAGGATTTGAATCTTCTCAGTATCCTTTATAAATGTCTACACTGGTCATATTTCTTCTTTACAATAATTATTGTAATATTGTAATATTAATTTCTTGTGAGAGGAATGAAAAGGGGTGTTATTCTAGCTTGTGCTTCACTCATCTGCAATTTATAACTGGCATTTGTCCCCTTCTGTCTCGAGGGCTATAGAAATTAAATACTTTAGGGCATACATTGACTGAAATCAGAGCGAGAATGAATGCTTTGTTTTCAGATACTTTTGCTAAGGCTGCAGGAAGGAATTGAATTGCTTATGGAGCCAAAGTTTGGCCCTTTAGACTAAGTCATACAGGAGGCAGTGTGACTGCATCAGTGATTCTCCAGGGGCCTTGTCCTGACAGGTGGCTGTAGCATTAACCTGAACTGGGTGATGAGACCAGTGCAATTCATTTGAGAGATGAAAGACAGGCGGAGATGTGAGACACACAGGGATGCAGTTAGCTTGGTAGCTGCAGTATGAAAAATATAGAAGAAACCCTGAAGCTGGTGCCAAACAAAGAAGCCCACCTAATGTGTTGCCACACAAGCACATCACTCTGGGTTCAGAAAGAATCTGTGTTCATGCAATGATGCTGTCTAGGTAATAAGCAATTGTTGTTGGCTCTACCTTCATTGGTGCAGCTTTGCATGGATGTGGCTAAATTATTCTCAGACGTGACTCCATAGGCGTGATTAGTTCCTATAGAGCAAGGCCATGTTTCTGCCCTCTTACCACCTGCCTGATTCAGGCATATTTTATAGCATCTGAACTCTTAACTTCCAAAATGTTTTGTAGAAGTGCCATTATCCCAACCCAAGCTTGTTTTTTCAGACATCTGCTGCATCAAATTGGAACGTTGCATTGCTAGCAACTCAGAGGGGATATTGCAGCTTACTAAGTCATTTGTATTGATCAGGCTTGACCTTGCTTATTCTGTGTGATGAGATAATGTCATGGCCTTAGGTGACAAGTGCACAATTCCTTAGGATATGTATGCATACAGTTGCAATGATGAGGTTAATAATTAAGTGCTTCTAAGACCTCTTGTACACAGAATGTGTACTACTGATAGTTTCTCATAAGATGGAAAGATACAGCTCTTCTAAGAAAGAAACAAGACTGCTTTTCTGTGATCAAGAAAAAATCAATGTCTAATATTGTGTTATATGGTCCCTTGTGCAGGAAAAAGTAGATACATAAAGATGAGATCTAGTTGGAAAGTTGTTCCTCATTCTTGTATGACTAAAGTTAACTGAAATATAATATTCAGGTTGATTCAAATCTTACAATGCTGCAGACTTACTCAGATATGAAGTCAGTCTCCTGTATGATTATTTAAGAACTAAATTTTTTCCACCTGGAACAATAGCAGTGGTATCCAAAGCTTTTCTGAAGGCATCGGTTACTTGGAACAAATGTATTTAAGATAAAATGTGTATTAAAAGACACAGACCAGCCTCCTCTCATGCCTGGCTTTCTTTGAAACATACCCTGGATCTGAGAAAAATACGTATTTTTTGGACTATCCACATTTCTTTCTGTTGATCTGCCCTTTGATTGACTCCGACAAGCATGTCTTCCCAGTTCTGAGAAACTTTCCATTGTGTACAACCCTCTTCAGACTTTTCATGCTTTTTTCAGCATACTGAACTGGTCATTTCATTTCAGCCTGGAAGTATGACTTAGTCTCGAATTGCGCACCCTCCTCTGCATTGGATTCGGAAACTTGCTTTCATCTAGTTAAATCATTTTGCTTTCCTGCTTATTTATCCACTGAGTCCAAATTTAGATTGATACATAGAAATGAGAAATAATTCCATTCTGCTGGCCAGGTTACTAAAATATTTAGACCATAGCAATGTCATGTCCATCGTATTTGGTAATTGCTTTCTACCTATCAGAATTCCCTTTAACTTCAGTCACTAAATGCAGTATCTTTTTTGATACTGATAGCTGTCTGAAAATTCCTCTGCATAGATCTACAGTGAAGGTCATTTCTTTGTGAGATTTCATTTCAGTGGCAACTGTTTGCAAACCGATAAATACTTGCTGCAGAAATGTCCCTGAACATTTTGACCAGTTCTCAGAAGTCCGAAAGTTGAAAATCACTTTAGTGGGTCTAGATCCAATATAGACACATCACATATAGTGCAGACACAGTTGTGGACACCTCACGGGTCTTCAGAAAACATAACAGACAGGAGGCAATGTCGCAGCATTCCTCTTCTAAGTCACATTTTTTTTTATTAGGTGCAGCTTTCTTAACCTCAAACTTTCAAGCATGTTCTTTCATGCTTTTCAGGATGTGTGTTGTTATACCTCTACTATCCTGTTTTTATATTTAAGTCAATGTAACCGGATCCATTTCTTTCTCTCGAAGATTATCTTCTGCATATGAATAATAACTTGGCAACTAAAACATGAAACAGTTTTAGGCAATGTTCTATATGCGTATTCAAATGAACATTACATAAGCAAGTACTTTTAAAATATCTTTACAATGATGGCACCCAAGACTTTCTGTACAGTTACCTTTTTGCTTCTTACTAGGCATGCTTCAGGTGAGGACTTGCACTAAATAAATTGCATTCAAGTCAAAGTTTTTGCATGTAGGAGACATGAATCTGTAGATGTGGCTGAATGTGATTTGCTTTTGTTTTTCGCCCTGCCACTCCTCTCTTTTCTTATGTTGAGCTCTACAGTCTGAGGCATTGTTTGTTGAGGTAAAATGCTTGGTAACTACTGTTTAATTTAAATGACTAGATTTAGAGCAGGCTGGTGCTTAAATTGGAGTAGACTGATGCCTACATTAACTGAGTGGAATTACAGAGCACTCAGGAGTGTTTAGTCAGTTAGTACTGGATCGGTTGGACGTTCCAATCTGTACAGTACAAGCAAGTCCACTGGAAAAGATGCTCTGACAGATGGCTAATTGAAATGTGAAAAAAGTGTATTCTGCCATGGGCTCAGGCTGGAGCCTCCTGACCCCTTTGCAGGACAGCTCCCATTGTGGAGCTGTGACACAAAACAGCGTGCACATTCTCTCTGTGTTTCATTATCTTTCACCTCTTCTCTTCTCCCTCCGGCCATCTTTGGTAGGTAATAATTAAAATATCCAAGGACATCCTATAAAATCCTAAGCTTGGGTTGCTGAAGATTGCATGAAATTCTTAAGACTGGGATGTTCTCCCACTTGCTACAGTCCTCTGTGAAAACAGACAGCCTTTTGTTTCTTTGATTTTAAATTTTAATAGACTTTATAAAGAATAATGCAGCTGTAGCAGCTCCCATTTTAGCAACATCTGTGTACATGTGTATAGTCTTAAGCAATAGTTCCTTAAACTTTTATTGTTTTAGCAGGATTACAACTACTGCTCTGGAGACATAATAGCATAATGTATCAGTTCAAGGTTTGGCACCTCAGGATTTCTGCAAATGCCATGCAAGTAAAGAACAACAATTTCCCTTTGCCCCCGTCCATAGGCGTAAATACCTCTTCCTCAACCAAACAAAGAATCTCATAAGAAAAAATTAAAAACATAAATATTTTTGGCTGGACCATAGAAGAAAGCGTCACCCTTTTTTTCTTTGTTTTTCAATTTTTAATCTTTTTTTTTTTCAGAGAAATCAGGAAAGATATTATCAATCTAGATGTATTAAATCCAGACACACAAACCTTAGCAACATTTTCAGGATGTCAGAGCTCTCACTAGTACTTAAAAACACTAAGTAAGCATGCCTGTTTAGTGTAAACATACCTGAGAAAGTTCTAAGCTAGTGAGCTTGACTACCTGAGTAGTCTGTCATAGTATCCTCTTCACCCTTTTCTGAGGGTGCCTTGACTGCTCGTATTGAGCTGACCTGGTTATATACATGCTTCATTGCAGTGCAGGAATACCTTTCTTGTTTGATCTCGTAAAGACACCAAACTAAAAGGAGTCCTGTTGTATCCTGTCTTGTTGTCTAGTTGTATCCTGTCTTTCCTTCCTTCCATACCTCCTAGAGCTGGTTTCTTCAGCTACTAAAAATAAACCCTCCATGTTTGTTCCACCCTGGAGAAAAGTTTGTGTACATGTTAAAAGCCCGCCCAGGAAGACAGAAACACTGCTGAAATAGTCACGTTAATGCACAAGTACTTGTCACATACCACTCAAAGAAGTGATTTGAGAGAGAGCTCACCATGCTTGTACTTCTAGGCAGAGATGCAGATTTTGTGGCTGGCATTTCTTTGCTTTGGGAAATCATAATTTCTACAGGCAAGCCAGATCTTGTTCTGCATGAGGCACCATTATCAAATGACTTGAGAGAAGGAGTTGTATCCAGGGACAAGGATTTCTCTAATTTGCGTGTTCGTGCTCCAACCACAATGCTATCACTTCTCAGACTCTCTAAGTCTACTTCGTGATGGGTTTTCCCATCTAGAATGTTCTCTTTCCAGCTTTCAGGAGACTTTCTCTTAATATGCAAATCATCTAGGCTTCTCACACTGGACGGAAAGGTACTTTTCAGTTTAGCAGCTCGGTATGCCCTTAGGCTCATGGGATCAAGCACTCTGAAAGTAACTTCATTAATAAATTGAGAGAATTTGAGTTTAGCTTCTATTTTTTCTTCCACAACAGACAATGAACTTGATGATCCTTGACTCACCAGGCTCAAATCAGATGCGGAGGAACTGCTTTTCTTGTGAGTCGTCTTCTGCTTCTGGAGCTTTTGGCTTGCGTTTCCCACTGTTGCTGGGTATAGAGAAGAGTGCTCCAGTCCGTGGATTTTTTCACCCCCTTTCTGACAGTGCTTTGATCGATGGGGTCGATAGCCTTCATCCTTATTTTTGCTTTTAACAAAGCTTTTAGCTTCTGACCTTGTGCTACCCTGTAACTCAAAGCTGTCCTCACTGGAGCTGCAGCGTTTTGAGTAACTGTTCATTGTCAAATCTCCAGAGAGTTTCCTCTCTGCATCAGTTCCCACTTCTGGTACACAGGCAGCCGTGGATGTGCTGCATGCTCTTTCTTCAGTCACCCTGCCAACCCCCTCTTGCTTGGCCGGTCTTCCAGGCACAGCACCCTCTGGCTTAACAGGGGAAATGGAGCCCTTTGACAGTGACTCCATTTATTTTTGAGTCTGGATGTCAGCTGGCATCAGTGAAAGTGGCATTCCCATAAATCCTTCTCTATCTTGTAAGACAACAGGCATGACTTTGAAAGGTATAACAGTGCAGCCACCACATTTTATCCCATATGCATCCCAAATTATGCATATGTTTCATAATTAGATCAATAGCACATTCTCACCATTTTAATTAGCCATACTAATGAACAGAATCTATAGGACATGCGTATTTTCCAGGGTATTGAGTGCTTAGTGGACGAGCATGGGCTTTCATTGATCCAAAGCAGCATATGATATATTCCTGTCTGTTGAACTGGAAACTGAACTACCATGATGTAGATCAATTCTCACTAAGTAAAGTCTGGAGTGATTCTGTTTCAGGGCTTTTTAAAATCCAATAGTAGAGAAGGTCATGCTATATTGTTCTGATACTACTAGTGTTTGCTATTCTATTAGAAAGCTGGTCTGCTGGACCCAGAAAAGCAAGAGAATGCAATTCTCACTTTCTACCTGCTTGTTCTTACCATAATTTTCATTCTAAAATAATTTTTAAAGGTTGGAATCCAAAGCAAGGTGCAATATTTCAGCATTGTAAATGAATCTGGAGTAATAATGATGGGTTCTTCCACTACCTTGCATATGAAGCTCTTCTTGTTCTTTATTGTCTTTATAGACGGGCAAGTCTGAACTGAATTTCTCTTTTTGCTTTGTATATGTGGGAACCTAAAGTGTTCACCTAGTTTAAGTGAAGTTAAGGGCTATAGTCTGATTTTATAATCAGCGTGAAGGTTTGGAGTGTCCCGATGATGTGCTGCCACAGGAACTGACTAGAGAATGGACTCACTGATAAACTCAAAAGGGTTTTTTTGCATCTCCTTACTTTAGCATAAGGTTGAAAGCAAGTCATCTAACCCTTTTTGTCTGAGGGGGATCAGACTCTGCTTACATCACTGTCATTGCCACCACCATGGCTTTCTGACTGATGAAATGCAACAGGTGAAGAAAGAAAAAATAAGCAAATCACAAGCAGAAACCTGAGTGACCTTCTTTAAACACAGGGGCAGGGTGACATGAGGAGGATCCCGGAAAGGGATTGAGGAGTAGGAGAAGGTGGCAGGGAAAGGGAAAAAAGTCAGTGAAAAGCACATTTAAAAGTATCATACATAGCTGACAGGTCAGCGGCAGCTTGGGTTGAAATGTAGTTCCATGAGCTTTTGAAGTGGACAATGTATTTAGGTCCCTCATTACAAATCACGTTGCTCACTGCACAGAATTTATTGTCTCCACATTGGTAATTCCAGGACTCATTGAAATCATAGTTCATAAAAGCTGCTGAAGTGTTGCAAATCTCTCAAATTAACATAGTAAGTGCATTCATTCTGCAAATAACAGGGGTACAAGAAGATCCTTTTAACACATCAGAAATCAATTGCTTTTACTGGAATTACTTTCTGAAATGTTTCCGTATTTTCTGTGGGACTGTGCCATTCCATTGCATGTTACAAACATTATCCTGATCACAGAGACAATGTGGCTTAAAATGCATAAATCCTGTTCACACTGTCTTGTTTTAGATGAATTTATTCCTCTCTCACTTGAATGTGAATGGTGACAGTTTAATGGGCTGGCGAATGCTTTTTATTGTCAACACAAAGATTTTCATGACCTCTTCAATGCAGTCAGGGAACAATACAGCACTACTCTCTTCTTGTAAAGCCAGAATTCAGGGCTTTTTCAGTATGTCCTAATACAGACTTCCGCAAACTTAAGGTTACTGAAGCAAACAGGATTCCCCAAAAAGGTAGGGTCTACACTAATGCATCTCGGGTCTTTTGCCTTCCAGGATCCATTAGAGCTTGGCAAAGTGTGAATTCTGCAATTTTAATGAACTTTATTAATATGTCTGTTTCAGAAACAGAGCGAGCCTCATTCTTGAGAATCTGTAATGGCTTGTACATATTTGGAGAAGAGCTTTTTTATTCATGAGGGGTTGGGCTCATTTGTGCATGAACAAATCTATGTTAACTACAAGCACAAATTCAGCTATCCATTGCATATGTGCAAATTTTAAGGTGTGAATCTGACAGAAGTCTGTGGTACAGCCAACAAAAATGGCTCATATAACTCTCTTCTATCGTCAGGAATGAGCCTATTTGTTCTGAAATATGTCATCTGTATAGCAGTCAAATATAATTTTTTTTTTAAATAGGAAAAATATCAGGTTGTAGGTTATAGGTAACCTAGGTAAGATATATAACACTTGTGGGGGTTTTATGTTGCTTATACTGCTGCTTCTTTTTTCAGATGATTTCTGCCTAACGACTTTAGGCATATGACATAGACATGTCAAATTATTAAGAAAAATAAATTAACCCACAGCTGCAAAATGACAAATAAGTCTTCTTACCTGAATGATATAGATCTTTTCACATGAATCCCTCTAAATCTTGATTGGAATAGATGTTATTAAAGTTTATAGTAACAATAACTATTCAGTGGTCTGTCTTAAATAAATTCACCAAATATATTCTTTAGAGGCTACCTGAATCACAGAAATTATTTCCTCTAGTCACATGTACAAATAGAGAAGATGAATTTTAAACCAAAATATGCTTAGAAATTTGGATGCTTGAGACTTTGAATTCTTTTATAATAATTTAATGTTCATGATTTATTTTCCATATGTTAAGTGACTTACTTTTTAAAGTGTTAAAATTATTTTGCCTTATATATTTAAATCTCTTTGAAGACATGCTGATAAAGAGCATTTCTTGTTCCAGTGCAAACAGGTATGTCTGTGAGTAGCAATGCATTGCTGCAGTAGTCTGTGCTGTACTCTTGAAACAAATATCTTCGGAGAGCTGTATTAATGATCAAATTCTTCTGTTATTTCTTGCTACAACATGCCTCTGCTAGGTGGATGTTTGCCTGATTTCTAAGTTCTTCTAAAACTGTCATATTAACATTAAAATAATCTTAAGAGAAAAACGTATGCATTAATTTTGCCCTATTTTAGAAATGGTTGCACAATTCAAGGAATAATACAGTATGTCTGTGCAAATTAATTGAAAACTGTCTGACCTAAGTGACAGACTTGACTGTAAATAAGATGTCCTTTGTTAGCAGCTCTGCCATTACCTTGTTAGTTGATCTTTGGTGAACACCTCCACTTTCTTCTGTAGCCACCATTAACTCTCTTTAAAAATTAAGGAGAATGAATTAATTCTTTTTCTAGGCATTGCTCCACAATCTTGTGTAATGAGACCCTGATCAAGGTGACATCTCTAGGTAACAACAAGACTCATGTAGTGATAATTCATAAGTGAACCATTTCTAGGGACTCAAGTGGATCCAGTTTGTAATTTTGTGTAGTGCAATGGCTAAGCTGTTCTATTCTATTTCAGTATTAATATAAGAATATAAATAGAACAATACTGATCCTTTCATACTAAATTGACTGCTGAATCTGAAACAGAATGATAGCTAAGATCACAGCTTAAATGGGACTTTCATAATGATTCATTATATCATTTGACAAGATTGAAGCATTCAGGGACTTGTCTAGTAAACTTGTTGCTTAGGAAAACACATGAAGATTTTTCTAAAGGTTAATTTAGGCTTATTTATATTCTAAGTGTCATTTTACACAGACCTTATTAGAAACTTGCATATTTTGTATAAAAGTGGAGCATAACAGAGTTACCTCTAAACATGACTTGATGCAATGTCATGTCTTTACCACTGACTGAAGATTTAAAATTGAAAGCTGAGTTTTGTGGGAATTAAAAAAAAATTATATTAATTCCCCCCTCCCTTTTAAAAAATATCCCTGTTTTTTAAACTTCAGGAGATTTTAATGTTTGCTGAAGTATCAGAAGCAAATACAAGCTATCTATGTAGCAAAAAAACTGCAGGAGGTTGTTATGACAACTGGAAGTTTGTGTAGAGCTCTGGAAGATGTGATCGTTTTTGGGTCAAACCAGACAACATTCAACAGTTCTAGTACTAAAGAAGTGTGCAAAGTTTTTGTATATTTAAAATTCTGCCTTTTGATACATTAACAATAATATATTCAGCAGATTATCTGCATTAAAAAAATAAACAAGTCTAAACGTTTTCCACATTTTGAGATTTATAAGAAAATTTTAGGTTATTAATGAAAAAAAAGTGTAAATCTGATTTTAAACAATATTGGGGTTTATTTTAATTCTAATTAAGGTTGGTTCAAGAGCGTTTTGTAGTAAGTGAATAGACTCCAGGATTTTGGATCAATAATTACACTGTTCTCCGTGCTGTTCTTGTTGCAGCAAAGGGTTTTTTCCATTATAATGGAGTGTGTTTCCTAAAAGTAATTTTATTTCTAGTTCTCAGTCAGCCTTTCAGTTGCTCGGAAATACTGCGTAAGCACCAGAGCCAAACGACCGGAGTTGGTAGGAATTGCAATTCATTTCCAAGTTCTCAGTTTGCCCTACAGATGTGTAAGTCCTTCAGCATACAGTCCACTCTCAAAATAGCTGTATCCCAACTCTTCCAGTGCCCATTCTTGTTCAGATATACTCTTCCCTCCTTCCTTTAACGAAAATTTTATCGCATCTTATCCACTAATCTTTGCACTTAATGCAGTTCATTTTGAAGTGTTTTATGGGACATTTCTGGTTTACAATTAAGTTTACCCCTTCAAATAATACGGATGTTCCTCTCTGGTTTTCTTTTAGCAGTGGTTTCTTGTTTCTTCTTTTTCTGTAATGGTGGCCAAATACTAATTTGCTTTTAATACAAGGTTGTCTAGCCCAGTTTCTTTCCCAACACAGTGTTGGTTTAAAGTCTTCTCAGCATTGTTTTATTTAGTTATTTTCCAGAAAGTGTATCGCATTTCCAAATTAGTGGGAATAATGTCTATTTCTAGGATGCTAGGTGTCACACAGCAAAAATTCCATTTCACTAAATATTACCTTCACCATCTTTTTTTTTCTTTTTAGAACAAATAATTTCTAATGGTCAGGAGACACAACCAGCATTGCCTATAATCATTTTACCTCACTAGGTTCTGCTTGAAAGTCTTGCAGTCCTAAGGAAAATTCCAGCAAACATTTGTTGTAACTGTAAGATCCAGCTGTCTTCAGGACCAGTAGAAGGAAAGTCCAGTTCGTTTACTTTAATGAGTGACTGTTAATGGGAACGAGTTAAAAATCTTAAAATGAGCTTTTCCTTTCTCTATCAATTATTGGTAGCTCAGTGAGAATGACAAACAGAAAATTGGACCAGTGCTGCCACCATTAAATCAGTCTGAATTCTTAACAAATGATAGGTTTTATTGGCATGAAAAGGGCGTGAAAAGGTACTGTGGTGTCTTACAGACCAGAGACATTTAAGAAACTCACGCTTCTATGCAGGAATCTGCATGGTGGACAGTGTCTGCATCCAACCTTGAATCTAAATTCCTCTAAATTCTCATTAATTTACCTCTCCACCATGATGAGGAAAACATTTATCTGTCTTACAACTACAGAGTGACCAAACACAATGCAACAAATTGCTGTGCCATCCTTCTTGCCAACAGTCACAAGTCTGATTCATTTGATCTATAGCTATATACTAGACAGAGCTGTGCTAAGCTTGAAAGAAGTGTTGAGCATTAGAGGAGAGATGATTTTTAGAATAAATCCTGCACCACCCTGAAAACAGAGTCACTGTTCTCTGACAAATGCTACAGCTGCAGTAAAACTAGAGCCAGCAACCCATTTAACATGCAAGCTATATTTATAGCTTTAAAAATGAATTAAAAATTAAGGAAGAGAAAAATGTGAGCACAAAATATTTTAATATACCAATTTTTAAATTATTTTTGTGGCAGTATAACAGAAGAAAAGAGTCTTTCCATTTGACACAGGTCCTTACTGCATTCAGTATCATACTGTCAGATTGCCTTCCATTACTGTGCAAGCAGCCAAATTAGTATCAGTTGTAAGCTGTTGGCTGTCGTGTCATCTGCTCCCTAGCAATAGAAAATTGCACTGTGGACTCATGTTGCTGTGTATATTTTTAAAGCTGCTCAAAGAAATGTACCAGGCACTTGCGGCATTAGATAATGACATTTGGTTACCCTTAATTCCCAAGGTATTTTTCCCCTTTCATTCTCCCATAAAGAGAAATTTTACTCTTGCTGAGAAAAGCCAGAGAAAGGAAGCTGCAGAGTCTGATCTTTTTTCAAGGGTTTTAAGTGATCTTTTATTTATGCACAGTTCAGACAATGGACTGCTTTGAAGAGAGGAATGCAAAATTATATGGAGGCTGATCTACAATATAGGGAACAGAGTCTAGTTAGGCTGAGCTTCAGAGCATATACGCTATAGAATTTTCTCCATGTTGGAACTTCTTAGCACTAAAAGCTTGTGATATCACCTGCCTGAGAGATTGTTGTCCTCATCCAAGAGAGATGGAGTTTCCTAGCTAATGGAAGATAATAACATCTGTGAATAACTGTTTCTTTATCAGATTAGTGTTTAGTGATCAACCGCGGCTGCATACCTTGACTGTGAATGAGTCCTCAAAATGCTTTCTGTCCTCTGTCAACATCATGTTTTTCTTGCTCAGCTTCTGCTTTAGCCAGCTGCTCCATGAGCTCTTCTTCTGTACCTTCTTTGTAGCCGTGCTGTAGGATGGGTAGGGCTGTAGGTCATCTGCATTACACTAGCATTTGATCTTCAGTTCACTTTGTAGTCGCTTGGTGAAAAGACAGCAAAATAATTGATCCTTCTGAGAATACAGATGAGGAGTCTTAGTTTCTTCCACTGCTCCTTGAACATGTGTGTTTTTAGGAAAGTGTCAAATCCTTTGAATCTATTCTTAAACCTGTCCTTCTTTGAGGTAGGATGGCAGTGTCATATGGCTTTCCAAATTAGGTATACCGTTTTCCTCATTTTACTCTCCCTTTTCTCTCTTCCTATTTCCCAGCCTCTATATCCTTTTATTATTATTATCATTATTTGGCAAAAGAGGAGGAAAAGGCGTAAGAAAATTTAAGACACTAGAGAGGAAAAGTGAGTGGAAGAATGGAATTAGTTTCTTATGCAAAATCAGACTTGGAATAAAAATACACTTCCTTTTTCTTCAGGTGGAATGAAAATATTTCCCACCCACTGAATTCTGCTTTATTTTAAAATTCATTATATTTTCTATACCAATTTAATTTCTTTTACTTAAATCCATTCCTAGTTTGATGCTGGATGCCACAGTCTGCAAGGCCTTGCTGTCTCTGAAGCCATGTAATGTCCCTTTTTGATGTGATACCGCCTTACTGGTGAATTAAGGCTACCCAAAGTCCATCCCAGTGATGTTTCCAGGAGTATTGAAGAGATCTTTCAGTACAGCAGCATTTTTCTTGTCATCTTTTTTACATCTGCAGGAATATGTAATTCTTCTAATTAAATGTTAAACATAGAGGGAAGTTTAAGACTGGGAGGAAAGTCTTTGCCAAATGCATAAACCACAAAGGAATAAGATGTTGCTATGATATTCTCTTTTCCCCCCGTCCCCCATCCGGTGAGCTTATTCAAATTAGTAAATTCTGTGTTAGATTGCGTTGTTCAAGAACATATTACAAAAATTCACAGTTCTTTGTAGTGAGTCAAGTCCCTGGGGGCCTTGACTTTCATAAGAACAATTGACCTGTACTAGGTTTGTGGGATTTCATTAGGATCATTCTTTTGAAGGATTAGGAAATCACAAAGGATAAGGAAGGAACAAGTCTTTTCATCTAGGCAATGCAATCTCCTTGATCATGAAGTCACCATTTCCCCTTGGACGCCTCACAAATGCAGCCCTCTTCCTCCTCCTCACCCTCCTAGTCTGTCTCAGAAATAGTTACCAATGATTGCTTCCTCTTGTTGCTGAATAGTAATAGCTGTGGAAATGATCAAAGCTTGTTAGTGGTGTTACTACTCACTGATGTCTCCTTTAGTCTTGTGGGAATGGTACCATAAGTTTTACTAATTACTGGCCTTGTTATAACTATCTTGTGTTTTCCTGAGATTTTGGGAAGGGCTGTGGGATGTCAGGCTAAACCTCTCCTTTATTAGCTTCTAATTTATTAGGATGTTCAGAGCTGGCCCTAGGAAGCTTAGTGTTGCTTGCAAATGGAAGCATATATTATTGTTCACCATAACTGTGACACAGTAATTTTGTTATCTCTGCTTTCATTCTTTATCTCTGCATATGCATAATCTGGCAAAGACTTTCTGTTTCTATTACACAGTAAATAAAGAAATGGTTGTTCCAGTTCCATGCTTCAATATGTCCTGGAAAAGTTTGCTTAAAAAAGCTTGCGTGCATATAAATGAGTTGGCTTGGCGGTATGCTTTAAATTGGTTGTTACAAATAATTTGAAAATAACTGGGAGAAATACATGGTAATTTCTTGACTTCTGTTGTCATGGGGTGTTGGAGGATGGATAACTTGAGCAGGAGGAAAATATTTATGTAGCTTTCTGTGAAAGTTAATGAAACAATCTGACTTTTTGCAGCATATTTTTCCCTACATAAAAAATTATGATAAATAATATTATTTGGAGGTATAGGACATGTTTGTGTTAAAAGTTTCCAGGATATTAGTATCAGAGCTGTAATGTTTCAGATGCAGCTACAATATAGTTTTGCTGAGTGCTGCAAACCTGTGTGTCTGCAATCAGAGCTGCATGTCATGGGAACTGGTGCTAAGCAGCTAGGACTAAATGAGAAAAAACATGTTTGTTTGCATGTGGATATGCGTGTGTTTGAACACCATATGTGAAGGTAGCCCTGTGGGTTGCCTGTTCCTCGCTTCTTTCTGCTACAACAGTTGCAATTTAAACATGAAGAAAAATATTGCTATTTTTTCCTTCAACTCCCATAGTCCCACCCCGTTTCATTATATTAGACCTGTTCATCAGGGCTGTTTAAATACTCTTGCAGAAAGCATGCTACAGTATGTGCTGTTTGTTTTGGCAAATGGCATGCATTTATGTTGTTTCTCATACAAACAATTATTTCATCTGTATACTGTTGGGTTTAACAATGACTGACTAATACTTTGTATAATGATACAAAGTCATCCATTACAAATATTTTCCTTCAGCATTTAATACAAACCTGAGGTAGGTTTAATGTGTACATATTAGCTTCATTAATAATATTAATGCCACTGTCTGACTTTTTCCTTTCTTGAAGATAGAAATGATTTTGCTAATTTCATACTTAATGGCCAGCAGCATATCCAGAATACATATTCTAGTTCTGATGAGATCAAATAGACATGTTCCATTATGTGTATTATGCAAATAAAAGATACATAACTAATTTTAAAAAAACCCTATCATGACAGTCAGTTATAAATCATTCCATTAGCTTTCTAGCACTGCAGCTTTGGGAAGCTTCATCCATATAATTTGCTGTCTTGTACCTTAATGTGTTAAGTATTTCCTTTTTAAGACAGTAATGTCTGCCAAATGAAACAACAGAGCATGTTAATTCATGTTTAAAGCAGGCATTCAGTTGTCATATTGCAGCACCACTAATTCAATGCTGAAGACTTTTTTACTACCTGTTATACATTTTAAATGAAAAAACAAACATGCTGTTAAGAGAAAGCAATACTTACTTGAGAAGGATTCTGCAAGCTCTGTTCTGCTGGTCCACAGACTGAAATGATGGAGCCAGATTTAGAAGTAGCTTATTAGGTGCATGCTGCTTCAACAGTTACGGCTTTTCTTTTTTTTTAGCTGAAAGACAGGATCGCTTTCTTTTAATGAAGCCAGCATAGAATGATATGCTGTCCATGTTGCTATGAGAGCATAAACTTGCAGAGCAAAGTCAAGCAATTGCAGAACAACTTACCGAGGGTCATTCGCTATCAACTTGCCAGTGTTTTTCTGTGTAGTCACAAACTTTAACAGCATCAAGGAGGGTCATGGTATGTCACAAATGCAGGAAATTACTTGTTAGTCATGTACACTTGAGATTGAAAGTGATTGAGTCAGTATTGTTTGTGAATATAAGTAGAAAACTGGGTAGAGCCAATATCTTTCAATTGAAACACCCACTGAATTCACTTAAGAGGGGACAAGGCTCTGATTACACTCAAAGCACAGTACCTGCTACTCTCCTTGGCTCTGGTTGTCGTATGCTACTTCTAGAGCTCCAGCCCTGAGAAAGGAGTGTAAGAACTGCCCCAAAGGGATCACACAAATGTGAAAAACTAAGGCGTTTTTTTTGGCTTTGGTATTTTTGGAGAAAAATTTTTAAGCATCACATTTTTCAGTGTACACAAACCATTGTAATTATAAAGGCATATAATTACAGTTATAAAATAATCCACATGTATCTATATATTTAATATACAAAATCATACACGCTTTTGGAGTTTTAGTGATGGCACCATTTAAAGTATTTAAATGTTAGAATTCTGCCTGTGTAAAGCCCAACACAAATATGTACATCATGGTCCAGTAGTCAATTATATCTGCAGTATTGCACTGCAGAGAAGAAACCATTCTTTAAATTTAGCCTTGCATTTTGAAACATTCTACTTTAAATTGTCTTTTGCCCAAGGATGCTTTTGGATAGGGAGAGATCTCTGATGTATTTATCAATTGGAAATTACTCTGAGTAGTCAGGTTTTGGCTTATCCTGATCTGGCTTGTCTAAAAGACTGGACCTTTAATCTCTAATGTGAAGACAGAGGTGAACTTATGTTATTACCCGTGCTCTGCATCATTAGCTTGCCAGCCTGAGGTGGGGAGATAGCCAATGGTTAGCCACACCTCCATGCCTTGATTTGAAACAAAAAAAGGTGTCAGGGGAAAGGGAAGGGTAACTGGTTATATTAAGTTATTGCACTGTTGCTGTTGAGTTTCTACACGCATCCCAGAAGTGTGGGCACGCTCAGGAGCTTTCCCTTACAGTTGCTCCTCATCAAGTGTCAGGAAATTTGGGTTTATTGCTCCCACTGAGTTTTGAACATTGAACAATGTGCAAGACCTGGGTGTTCAAGGAGGCAGATCTTCCCAGCATTCTAGGGGCAAACTTTTAATAGCAGCACCTTCCTTTCACCAGAAAAAAAACCAGACCTTGCCTCTTGAAAGACAACAGTTAATGCCTCTGGACTGACACTGGATTCAAAACTCAGCAGAAGCTGCTGAAATCCAGCACTCATTGCTTCTAACAGCTGCAAGATACAGACGTAGAGCAGAGGTTTCTAGCTCACGACTCCCGGTGGCTTCAGTAGTAGAATGGCTCCTGTAGATATAGGACCTTGTAGCACAAGCACATCCCTGCTTGTGTTCCCATTTGCTTTAACCACTGGTGGCATGGAAAATATTTGGCTGCTCTTTATTCTGTTTTTTTTTCAGCAAGGCCAGTGCATAGCTCTGTAACTAGTTTTTCCAGGATAAGATCTCTTCACTAGCAAATTCTTCCCCTCAGGCTCCACTGTATCTTAGGAACAGACTGGTGAGTTCAAGCCAAACGCATATGGGCAGTCGTTATGTGCCAGGACCTCCAAGACATGTATGGGGAAGGGAGGAGGAACATTGCATTTCTTATGAGAAATGGCATTTTTTTCCAGTGGGGTGACACGAGAGGAGAGGAAACATGACTTCATTTGCAGATTTTGCTTTAGCCACTGCCATACTTACAGCTGGGAGGTTAGAGAGACAAAATATTACTCAGCCATGTGTGTATACCCCTTTTTCCTTTGGCTCTTCCAGGTGTAAAAATATTTTTCCAGGTGTTAGTGGTCAATTCCAAATTGGCCCAATGAAATTCCAGTTCCAGCTTCCAAATGAAAGTAAGGCAAGGCAGAGAAACTCCTCATTGAACAAAATTTCTGTCATGAACTACAAATAAA
Organism: Calonectris borealis; assembly: GCF_964195595.1. NCBI lineage: Eukaryota > Metazoa > Chordata > Aves > Procellariiformes > Procellariidae > Calonectris > Calonectris borealis. The sequence goes on along the minus strand of NC_134316.1, from coordinate 13,816,488 downwards.
CTCTCTTTTTTTCTGCCTCCTTTTCCATTCCTCCATCTTCTTGGCTTGCTTTTTCTTTTGCACACTGTGCATTTCTGTACCGAACAAGTCTCCTTTCATTCCCTGCCCCTCCTTGAGCAGAGCTTTCTCCTGAATCCATAATCCTATTGTGAATTCCTGTACCGGAAACATGAAACATTTCAGAATGAATGGCTGGCACAGCCACTGAGCTTGGGGAAAGATACAGAATTTATGATCACTAGCCTGGCTGAGAAAACAGTAATATGATTGATTCTAAGTATGTCTTGCAGAACACTGCTATCTAACCACTCATTCTTTCTCATCTTTTTTTTTTCTCCACCTCCCTCTTCTCTCAGTAAAATAATTGCTAACAATAACCTCAGCAGCAGTAGGAAAAGAAAGTACAGTAAAGGCTCAACTTTGAATTTCAGCGGTAATATGACTGGAATCTTTGGTCTTCCCCTTTTATGGGATTTGAACTGGATATTTTAAAACTCATTCAATATGAGGGGAGCAGGTCTTGGAAGGGTGAGGGAATGAATGCAATGAAGCAGTTATTTCTAAAAGTTGGTGCTTCAAAAGGTAAAAGCAAAAGTCTAGGGCAAGACATACCATTGTTCAGTTGGTCATTGGTATAACTCAATTTGTTGGTAACTTTATGAGAACAGCATGCAATTTTTATTGCACCAAACAGAATAAGGATTAAATTCCCCAGTACGTTCCAGCTCAACTTGAGTGAATAACAGGGATTGCCACAGAAATACTGTTGGGTAACTTCAAGCATTATCTAAGTGTTTAGTGCCTATTACTGCCACCTTCTTTCAGTGTCACCTTCTTTCAGTGTCAAGTTTTAAATCCCTGTTGTCATAAATATTCTCATCACCTCAAATCTAGATATAAAATAACCAAAGGTTAGCATCTAGAGAACTATCCGATGCAAAATAAAGCATTATTCTTAAACAAAGACAGTAGTTTTTTCTGAAACAAACTGCTACGGAGTGTGATAAATTCATGAGCATTTGGAATTTTTACTATATTTGTAAGTGTATACGCACACACATGTATAAATGTACATACATATGTACATATTTTGATTTGCAAAGTAATTTATGCTTCCATGGGAAAAAATGAAAAACTCCCTTTTTTCATTTACTTTCCTCAGACCAAGTTATTGTTAAGAGCAAGGTTGCAGTAAGAGTACTGACAGCGTGTCTGAATGGTATCTTATGGTTTTAAAAGGAGCCTACTTTGTGGTGTTCAGGCACTATTTGCTTCCCATTATCATGTTCAGAGCTTGGAAATGTGTCTTTTTAAAATCTTTCTTTGCTATGCCATGGGAAAAATGTCATGAAAACAGTAAAATGGAATGGCCACTTGTGTTTGAATATAGGCTTTTTCATTAAAGTGACCAACCATTATGGTGAATTTAATGTCTTTAATTGGTCTTGCTCATCCTCCCGTCATGGAGTGATGTAAGCAGGGAGTTTGGAGAAGGAAGCTTACTCAGCCCTTGTGTATGGGGTGTATTTTCTATTGCTAAGCCACAACATAATGGAAGTGGCTTGATAATGGCCTTCAAAATCTTTCCCTGACAGTCCAATGGCAGTTGTGCAAAACTTCACAACCCCCAGTCTTTAACAGGGAGAGAGAAACAAAGAGGGCATTGACGTTCCTTTACTAACTCAAAACCTACAGAGGAACACTGTCAGGGTGCAGCTGGGGCTGGGGGCTCCCAAGGGCGAAGAACCGCAGGGGCTTCCCTGGGGCTTGCAGGGCAGGAACCTCACAGCCAGGGCCTTGTGTTTGCCCTGCAGTGCCGGGGTACATCTCTTGGATGGCTTTGGGGAAAGTCATATGCTCTTGTTGACTGGAGTGGCTCGTTAGGAGCAGAAGTCTTAGGAAGGATTAGGCATGCAAATGGTTTACATTGGTGCAGCAGGACTTTTGGACAAACATAAAATCATCCCTTAAAAATTGAAGATCTGGCTAAAGCTATTTGCTGGATTTGACCTCAGTCTAGAAATAACTTCAACTGCTCTGATCCTGCATTTCTAAACAAACAAAAAAAAAATGCCCAGCTTGTATCCTGAAGACCTAAGTTGTACCTTGGATGGGGAATTATTCTGGCTTTCTAAGTCCTCTGGGATTGTTCAGCAAAATAAATGCATCTCATCTTGCTGCAGTATACTTATCACTCTGTTGAGTGTAATCAAATATGGGGAGAGGAGAGGGGAGATAACCTTGAGAGCGGGGGTGTGCTACAAATTCAGGCAGTATATAGCAAGTTCCCTTTCACATGTGCACTAATCTTTTCTCCCAACATGTTTATCATTCTCCACACATAGCCTGCTATCTGCACATCAGTCACGCTCAACTTTCAGCAGCCTGGCTATTGCACACCTACACACAGATTCCCACAGTCTTCATTCATTTCACATTTGTATCAGCATCTAAACACCTCTACGGAAACCATACCATACAAAGAAAATGAATGTGGTTAATGAGTGTGTTTGTGAGGAGACCTCTCTTTTGCTGGGAGATTGTCATTCTGGACACTTGTAGGTTAGATTTTGTATTCCAGTAAACCCTGCCTCTTTTATTTAAAAAAAAAGCCCATACAAATATCATATGCAATGACTTTTGGGAAACATAAACTTTACTTTTGTCAAAAGAAACACATAGGACTTTGATAATGTCAAGCTGAGAACATTATTAAAAGTAGGGGATATTACACACCCTGTTGAAGCTATTGACTCCAAGATAGCTTGGAAAAAAAAATACTTAACCTTGGGTCAGCACTGCTAAGAACATGACCTGTTAACAATCTCTACCTTTAAATTTCAAGTGTATTTGGTTAACTCTGGAAATAAAGCTACTAAGCTGGAATGCTTTTAGAATTTATGAACTATTTTTGTATCCCATTCTTTTTGTCTGTTGCTTTGAGTCTTTATGGATTTTCAGCAAGAGAGTGTTCTTTATACCATCTGTAACCAGCATTTTTCCAATATGTTGCCAATGCTGCTTCTCTGGTTATTTCTCCTAAAATTTCTTCAAGAAGATGTAGCGAAAGCAAAATAGAAAAATCAGACTCCAGATGTCAAATTGATTTGCAGAAATGCATATGCCTGTTAAGCTCTATTTAGCCAGCTTTTTGCTAAGTATATTTGTTGTGCATTGTTAAATTTGACTCACTTGAAAATGAGTCTTTTTTTCAGACCGTTCAAGGTAGAAAAGGGACATTTACAGCCTTATATCATGCTAGCTAATGTGAGAAAACAGGCCTCCCAAACCATAAATGTCTGTCTTGTTTCTAAAGACAGAGAATGTAAGCTACTTCTTAGAACTGACTTTTAACCATTTTTCTAACTGGTCTTTCCTAATCTTTAGCAAAGTAGGAATAGAAATGAAATAGTATAGAGTATTATAATGCATTACAGGTAGGAAAGATTACTTATGATTTAGACAAAATATTCCCACTATGAAAAAGTTAATCAACAACTAGTTCCAAAATAATGTTTGCTTGCTTGAATGACTGAGGACATATTGATTGCTTTAGGGCGCATGTTTCAGCCCAGGACATAATATGGCTATTGTTTTAGAGCCTTACTTTGCCTGCTTTTCCCTTAGAAGGGAATATGAAGAACAAACAGATATTTGTCGGGACTGTAACTCACCAAGATCTGCATGTAACCCTAATCTTGTCCAGAACCCAAGCATATCCATCAGCTCTGAAAATTGAAAATTTGATTTCAGGGCAGGTGTCATTAACATACTGATAATTGGACATGACATCCCATTCTACCAGGTAGCATGACAGTTGGAGGGTGGTAATAATGTGGGCTATTTTCTTTGCTAAAATGTAGTGTCTCTCCTTCAGGAACTGATGGATGGTTTCTGTCAACAAAGAACACCATACTTACTGGCTAAATCGTAATAGCACAGGATCAACATTCTTAAGGTAATTCTTATGCAGAAAAGAATTTTTCAACAGTTTATATGACCTATCATGTAAAACAGCCCATTTTCTTCATCTCTCAGTCTTATGAAATGTACTATAGTTTAAATACCCCATAATTTATTTAAATTTCAGATCATGGAATCATGTGATTCTTGGATTTAATTTATAAAAAGAGGAAGCTGTGCTTTAGCAGGGTTACCTGCTAAATGTTGCATCTGCAAAGATACAGAAGTGAGAAACCCCAAAACAAAGATCCAACATTTATTTTAAACTGTAATTAATTTGTATCATGCCTGACTCATAAAACTACAGTTTTGATTAGCTGGAAATGATGGTTTGTTCACATTGCAATTTCCAGTTTAAAGATGTTTCAGGGCACTCTGTAAACAGCATGGTTGTAACTCCTCAAAAGACACGATCCAGCTCCAAATAGACCTAATGTGTTGGGAAGTGCTGATCTAGACTAAACTCAATCACTCTTCAACATATTTGATTCTACTGAGGAAAAATAATAGTATCTACTGCAGTAATGATTAAATGCCAAAATGCAAGTCTTAGGTGATCCCCTGTAGATGCACACATACAAGAGATACTTTTAATAAGCTTTTAATAAATTTGTGGCAATGAGGAGGCTCAAAGTTTCATCATCCGAATGGTAATGTTCTGATAAATTTTGGATCTTCCCAAAAATCAAGGACCTTCAGAAATTTAGCCTGAACTTGTGATTGAACTGATAGATATCCCATTTAGGATTAGAACACTGCTGGATAGCCCTGATGTCTTATCAGAAGTCTGCCACACAGTGTGGTGTTTCAGTCTTCTATATGGATTTTAGCAAAGCTGTGCTTTACACAATAGTCTATATTTCATGTCTTAACTCCTGAAGAATTACTCTCTTACTGCTCTCATCCTTGATGAATTTCCCTGAAGAAATATATTGTTTAAAGAGGCTTTCTTCTGCTAAAATATCTTTTATTTCTGGCAGCTAATAAGACCATCTCTTACTTCTGTGCTGTCAAGGGGATTATAATGAGGTAGGCTGCATTAAAAGATACAGAATAGAAATTCACAGTCAGTCTGGCAAAAGTTTTCAGATACTGATGATGGATTGTAGTGATAGATAGTGGACCAACAAAACAGCAACTGTCATTATTGCATTATCTGTATTTTTTGCTGTATGGGATGCTTTCTCTTACCTTCCCTCTTGTGAATTGTAAGGCTTGTATTTGAGTATCCATGTTTATTTTGCTCAATAGAATTGTGAATCAAAGTGTTTCTGAGAGGAGAAAGTTTGTTTATGAGGGAAGTTGGATTTACACTTTGATACAGTATGTTGCTCCAGGATTTTGAGAGCTAATATCTTCTACCTGCATTCCTACTACGAAAAGTAAACTGAATCTTCTATTGTTATTGTTACAAGGTTGGATAAAATAATCTTTTACATGAAATTTGTGGGATATGCACCTTTGGAGCCTTTTAGTCCTGCAGAATATTTTGTGATTCTTGAGTTTGAAAAAGAGAGATAAGGAGGAAGCTGAGGAACAAAAGCATGTCTATGAAGTTCAGAGCAGCCATTTCAGGGCTCCCAGGAATGGCTAAGCATGTTTTTTGAGATATAGCAGGCCTTGTAGCACATGGTAGCTATGTGGACTAGCACTGTATCAAATCCTAGAATGAACAGAAATGGCTGTCTGTTGTAAATGACCTATCTTCAAAACTTCAAAACTTGCATTAAGTAATACAGTAGACCACAAGGTAAGAGAGGCAATCTAGCAGGTAGAAGGAATTCTTTAGAGAGATTAACATATGTGGAATATAATTTTGTATTAAAGAAAAAGGAAAACAGGAAGAGTGGATTCATGAAGCTAATGAATTAAGAGAATGGAAAAATTCTCATCCTATTTAGCATACTTACTATATAGAAATCCTGATGTTTTCAGGGCAATTTGGGTAAGGTTGCTTTGCTGATCTGAATGCAAATTTAAGTATTTCAGACAGTTATATGACGTTAAAAGATGATAATTTTCAGAAGTGCTCAATGCTACTGCCATTGAAAATGCAATCAAATCCCTGATATTTAAATGTGGTAGTACCCAAGCATCCAGCACTGGATTTTTTTGAGACCCACTGATACACAGAACAAGATGACTGTTGTCTCCCGGTTGTGTTTGCTGTCCTGAGGCATCACCAGTTTTCTCAAGGGACAGTAGATCTCCTTGCTTTAGCAACGTCTTTGGACTTGGTCTTCTCAGCCTTCAAGGAGGGGTTGCTTATCAGAGAGCTCCTGGGCCACGGTGACCATCCCAGATCCCTTCATCTCACTCCTTCGCTTGCATATGCAATTTGGCCAGTAGTTTTCTGATAAAATCTATTACCATCTTTTCCAGATGTGAACAATACTGCTCAGAGAGGAGAAACAAGAGAAAATTTGCTGAATGCCTGAAGTCTGGTAGATCTGAGTTACACTCCATGAGCCTCTGCATGACAGAGAGTCAGCTCTAGCGGGCCCATGAAGAGCTATTCAAAGACACAGCCCCCACAGGAAACTTTTGGGAAAACTATATTTCCCACATTAATGGAATTATATATCTCGCGTGAAAACTTGTGCCACATCAAATTAGGCTGTTTTGGAGGAAGGCGAAGTACCTTCCTTCCTGTAGCATATTTTTTCCTGTTGAAAATATTAACATCCTATACCCTAGTAACCAATCGTGCTAAAAACCTTACAATAAAGTAAGGGCTACATATGAGGTACCTTATCAAGTCAATTTCTGCAAACGAGGAGATGAAATATTTTCCCAAATGCTGCATAATATTTTGCTATGATTGGATTGCGGTCATAATGTATTTACAGTTACCTGTCTAATGCAGGATAAGTAAATGCAGAACCACCAGAGTCAGAATTTGTCAAGAGTACAGAATATCTAGTTAATGCATTTTTATGCAGGTGAAAAGCTCTCATTAGGTTTTGACAGAAATACACTACTTATAAATGCTAAAGTACTATTTATCAGAGCAATGTACTATATTTAATACATTACATAGATGACGCCAGGAAGACAGGTCCCTGTTTTACTCTGACCAAGAATTGTTTAGACTAGACCTACTGTCAAGCTGCAGCTGGGGAAATTTCATTTTCCCTTCATAAGGCTTTCCCTTTAATTTCAGTTTAAGAAGGAGATTATTTTTGTCTGTTGCTTAGCTAGAACTTTTATGTAGTACTGTGCTATGTAGCAGTTCCCACTTTCCTGAGGTGCCTACAAGTGATGGATGAAATGATCTCTGTGTAAAAGAAGAGGTGTGTTTCAGTTTATAAAATGGCATGGATTCTCATTAATTACTTGAATGCCATCACTGTGCTCAGCATGGTGCAAATATGTTTCTTGTTTCAAAGAAAGGAGAGCTATAACTTTAACTGTGAAATGCTTACTTGAGCTAGCAACTGGCCGTGCGTCATGCCTTTTGCCATTTATGCCTGTTCCACTGCTCTGCTCAAGATGGGTTACCCAGTAGCTTCTCAGACAAAACATTTGGCTGACAGTTACAGAGCAGCGTAGCCTCCACTTCTGTGCTTGTCATGTCTCTTTATGAGGCAAAGTGTTCTGTTCCTCGGGGAGCACTTTTGAGGCCAAGCTTTTTCTCTCCCATGTTAAGCATAGTTTAATCACCACATTTTTTATATTAATACCTCTATTTTGAAATTCACTGAACTAATCAGAGTCTTTTTTTCCAACACATAGAAAAGGTGCATTATACATTAGTCTTAGCATAAGATAACTTACATCCCTCATACATAACCAAAGAAAATCGTTCTTTTCAATTTTTTTCTGGACCACTGCAGCTGAACAATTTGGTAAAAAGTCCCATTAAAGTGATAAGCAAAACTACTCCTGGGATTGGGTCTGCAGACTGCTTCTGCAAGTTGGACTGGCTGTGTCTATATACTAGTAAATTAACATCTCTAGCATTGGGGCTAACTGGCACAAAATAACTTGGTTGATCTCTCTTAGCCTCCAAAATAGGAAAGTTATTTGCAAATTTCCTACTCGGAATGTTCCTTTGTTCATATTAATTCTTAGACTGTGCCCAGGAATTATTTAGGAAAGGGGTAGTTATATTGAGCCAAAGCTATGCCAGGCTATAATGTCTTTATAATGGCATAGATAATTGTGTTTCATTGCCTAGGAATGTTTCTTCTTACTGTTCACTAACATAGGTCTGGTCTACCAGGAAGTCATTTCTTGCAACTGTTTATCAAAAAGCCACAGGAGCTCTATTCTGTCACATTTCTATTTCTTCTTCAATTTTCAGCTGTCTAAACTCAGCTAAAGTAACAGCCTTGATATTACTGCTGTTTTATTTCATAGAACTATGCTGTTGTACCTATTTTCATTATGTCTGGGTGTTGAATAATCCATTGAGCTCTTTGTCTACTCAAGAGTCACATTCAAATTGTGGTTTGGGGCTGTTTTTATTTTATTTTTGCCTAGCTGGTTTCACTTAGCTTCAATGTAACTCAGTGTTTTCCTGAGTTCCATACAGAAAGTCCTCTTGGGTATCTCCTTCTTTTACCTAACCAGCATTCATCAATTCTATGATGCTGATTTCCCAGAAATAGCACTAATTTCATTTTTCATGATTTCCATTCCTCCTTTACTCACATCCCCACCTGTATTTTTACACTCAACTGTTCTGCTCATTGCTTAGAATAAGTACAGTCTAAAATCAGCACACTCTTATTCCTTAGTGCGTGGATTAGGAATTCTAACTTTAGATATCTAAGCTTGAATACTGTGTCACCATATATAAATATAATCCATGCCTAGGAATAGGCTAGCTCTAGGATTCATAAGTTTGTCATTGCTGGTGATAAGTAAATCTCCCAAAATTTAGTCTGAAGGATTACTTTTCCAAAGAATGTTTGCCATACTGTTTATCAAGCTATTTTTTATGAAACTTTCAGGAATGCTTTCTTGACTTCTATTTTATACACAATTTAGTTTAAGAATTAAGGAGCTCTAGAATGTATGCTGTGAGCTACACTGTACTGCGTGATAGTAACCTTGCAAATCCTTACATAACCAACTGAATAGCCCATCAATAATACCTTTCATTGCCTGGAGACTTACGAAGATTAGGGACCAAGTTCGGTGCTCTGTGTGTATTTACAGTCATTGCATTCGTCATTCAAGAATTTTGGACATCTCAAAAACACAGCATCAACTATGTTAATTAAAACTGGTTTCAGCTGGAAATATGCCTTCGTTACAACCTTTTGGCAACAGTGAACATTGTATTTCAAGTTCTTCTCAGTTTCTCATTTTCACGTCAAAAATATTATTTTGGGGATTGAAATGGAAAGAATGTTTGCTGGAAGAGGTTCTGCTTTTGAAAGGCGAAGGGGGAAGTGGTATTATAGAATCTAACACCCAGGTTGGAAGGGACTCGAAAGATCATCTAGTCCAACCTTTCATGGGAAAGGAAGCCTAGATGAGATTATCTAGCACCCTGTCCAATCACATCTTGAAAACCCCCAGTATCACCATGCCTAGAGTAATTTCACATAAGTAACCTGAAAACAGTTGGATTTTTTTTATTTTTAAGAATGCAGTGGTCATTGCTCTAAGTTTTCTCTATTCAACCATTTGGGTTTATTTTTACAGATCTTTTGAAGTGGAAAATGAATTTTTATTCATTACAAGAAAAGCAAAATTTTGTGGGTCTTGGGATGATATTGTCAGAAAAGACATAATCTGTTTAAAGCTTGCAAACTAAAAAAAAAAAAAAAAAATTCATTGCACCAATGGGTATAAGCTAAAATACAGTCAAGCCAGAAGAAATACTCTAATTTAGCTGGGTGATGAAACACTGACATCAATGAATAAGGTATTCCAAGGGGAGGCCTCACATTTCTTTAAAAATCCTGAAATATTTAAAATAGTACAAAGCCTGTGTGGAGCTCAGGCCACGTCCCGACATCTTGTCAGGAACAGGTTGTTCTAGTGCTTAGCCGCTCTCACAAGAAGATTTTTGCTTATGTTTAAAAGGAATTTCCTTTATTTCAGTCTGTGCCCATTGCCTTTCATCCTGCCACTATACCACGGAGAAGAGTCTGGCTCCATCTTCTTTACTCCCCTCCATCAGATTTTTATACACATGGATAAGATCCCCACCCTGAGCCTGTTCTCCAGGCTAAACAACCCCAGCTGACGCAGATTCTCTTCATATGACAGATACTCCAAACCTTTCATCATCCTCATTGCCCTTCACTGAATTCACTCCAGTAAGTTTCCCTTGTATTGGGGAGCCCAGAACTGGACCCAGTACCCCATCCCTGTGTTTCACCAGGGCTGAATAGAGCAGAAGAATCACTTCCCTCGACCTGTTGGCAATGCTCGTCCTAAAGCAGCTGAAGATGCTGTTGGCCTTCCTTGTCACAGAGGCACTTGCTGGCTCATGTTCAACTTCTTGTCTACCAGGAACCTCAGGTCCTTCTTGGAAAATCTGCTTTCCAGCTTGTTGGCACCCAGCCTGTACCAGAGCATGGGTTATTCCTCCACAGGTGCAGGAATCCCTTTGCATTTCCTTTTTTTGAACTTCATTCCTCTCTGCCCATTTCTCCAGCCTGTCAAGGTCTCCCCAAATGGCAGCACAATCATTTGGTGTATCAAACACTCCTCCCAGTTTTGTATCATCTACAGACTTGCTGAGGATGCACTCAGTATAATCATCCAGGTCATTAATGAACATGTTGAACAATATTAGCCATGGTATCCAGCCCTGAGGTATAGCACTAGTGACTTATCTTTTATTAAAGAAAGAGAGGACCAATGTACTTGTGCATGGTAACATGAGTAGAAAGGGTAAAGGAAAGGGAAGGGAAGAATGGAATTTTGCCTACTGTGCTTCTAAGGCTGCCCTTGCTTAGCTCAGATACCTTGGTATTTCCTGTTTTGCCTTCCTTCCTCAAAGATCAAAATCCTGCGATGGGTATATCCATATGGGTTTCAAGAAGTTGGTGGAGAAGGGGAATTTGTAGAGTTTGCATACATCTACTGTATTGACATGTGGAAGAGTAGTTTCACTTACTGTGGAAACTCCTAACTGTTTCAATCTCTTTTACTGCTGGTGACCAATAAACCAGGGTGCAGAGGAAAGTTGACAAGATTCAGATAAAGAATGAAGTTTCTCAAAATTAATTTTTTCATATCCAGATCCTGACATCATCAAAGTATGGGGTTTGATTTTGGACCACTTTTAGAGAACAGTTCTAATCAGTTAATATAGTTAGTTCAGGCATTATACTGAAATTGAACGAGAGTAACAGAGATGCTGGCAACAAGTCAAAGTTGAAGGTATTTATTTGTCATTTGATCAAATAAATGAAAGGTTTTCCAGCACAGCTTCTGAACTTTTAAGAAAGGTCACTCACTCACTGCAAGGGAAATTGTCTTTCAATCAAGTCCTCTCCCCGCTTTGGCTTGATTTATGTCTTATCATTGCAAGTATCATCTGAAAATGAAAAATAACATAATGCCATAAAGGTGTTATTGGAAAACAGAAAATAGCATCACTTCCATTACTGCTGACATGAAACCAAACTGATCTGTGAATAAAAGCATTACAGCTGATCAAAAGCTCCCATTTTGTTGTTGCCACCAAAGATACATCTGAAAATAGTGTCTCTCTTTGTGGTTACTTACTTTATTTCCAGTGTTGTTCTTGCAGAAAGTCTTTCCTGATTCTGGGAAGAATTAAGGCTCATTATTGACCTAATACAAGCTCACAATTGTGGAGATGCTTTCGGCAACAAGATAAGCACTGAAGGGATTTGAAAGAGGGAAAAGGCATTTCCCATGTGGTTGAGATGCCCTTCCAAGGCTTAGAAGGCAGAATGGAGAAGGAAGAGATTAGATAGGGTGAAAAAGAAATAAAAGATGCAACTGTGTAAATTAAAGGTGGCTTGGTAGCTAAGATGGTCTTTAGAGTGTGTATGCACCTTCCACTACTTACTGTGTGAGCTTGGGAGAGCCAGTCAGTCTTGGGTACCTTGGTTATCCATTTCCAAAAGTGTAATTACCTCACAAGGACAAAATCATGCCAGGTAGTGGAATGCCCAGGAACTACAGAGGAGTTGTAAGACCCCATGGGGGATGAGGTGGAAGAGTTATGACACACTGAGACCAGACAACCAGGAAGATGCTGAGAGATGTTGTTCAGTATGAGAGGAATGAAACCCAAACACATGTATATACTCTGCTGCAGTTTATACACCACTGCATTGCACAAATTGGTTGATATGATGCAGCGAAACAGATTCTCTTTTACAAATTAGAAAACAGGAATATCAGGGGCTAAAAATGCTGAACCATCATCTGAAATGGCCAATTTTCAGAGCTGTCTGTTTTTTAATTTCTTTTTTAAAGAGGGCAGATTAGAAAGAAACATTCCAGAGAATTTGAAGAAAATGCACTGTTTTGAACAGTTGGCCATTTATTCAGCCTTGTACCTGGGCAGTATGGTACCTGACAATAATATATTCTGTAGAAAGAGTGCAAATGCATTCTCAGAACAAACTGCAGCAGACAAAACTTCACTACATAAATACTAAAACATGCACAGGCTTCATTCCCCAAAGCACCTCTGCCAATCAGCTGGTGTCTTCCAGTGACTTTCAAACATGTTGACTCAGTATAATGAATAGTTTAATCACTGTTTGGAGATGTACACTCAGTCACTAATGCATTATTATATACTCATGCATTTTATTGAATGTTATTATTCGTAGTGCAAGACATAGGTTTTGGCTGAAGTCTAGTTTTCCTTTTAAAATGTAGGATATTGTGACTGTTCATTCATATTAAACTAAGACAAAAAGCCTTGCCTGTCAGCTTTCTGTCCATGTGATCATTATTAATTCTGTTTTACAGATGATGCAAAATCCCTGGCTCATCTTTATAGAGTTCCTTGTAATCTGTTGCTCCAAAATACTATTCAGCAATAAACACCTTTATCAGTGTCAGATCTCCAAGCAAGCTGCTGTAAGACAGTTTGAGTACCCTATGAATTGCATAATCATGTCATTTTTCTCTGAAACACAATGCAGAATAAAGGTGCAGAACGAAAGGCCTACATATGACTTCTTGTATGACAATGAAATACTAGTGTATTGTAAAACTCCTTTGGTTTGTGGCTTTGGAATAAAAAAAAGGAGCCTGCCATGATTAAGATCACTGTCAAATACACAACTTGTCTTTCTCCCAGTATTTATTCAGCAGACATTTTCAGCGTGTTTGGGAATATGATTATTCATTGATGAGCAAGACTGGCAATATACTGAAAAACAGATGACTGACACCTACCTTCAAACATGGATAATTCTTACACCCACTAAACTGCTTCTACAAATGCTGATAGGGAATCTGACATGGTGCTGATGTCTACACAGCAACAGCAGGAGATAAGAGACTACAGTATAGTGGAGTTGACTTCTGAACTGGAATTCATCAGAATTAGGGCAGCATTTAAAAATCTTACCTGTTTGGATTGGAGCTTGACTAATCAAAAAGTAGAGAAAACAGTTCTGCATACATCCTATACGCATGTATGACAAGACTGCTTGTCTTTTTACTGGATGTCTTCCTTCTTAAGATGACTAGCAGGAGTAAAGTATAAGAAATAACTATGGAGATGAAAAGAAAAGATAATTTTCTGTATCTTTTATCCCTACACTTCATGGGGTTTCTTGTTTACTAGTACAGAAGGCATTTGAAAGTAGGATCTTGTTTGCTATGGTCTTAAACATCAGAGTAACCTAAACTGAAATGTTATGTTTGGATTGTATATATTAAATGACAGCATGGGAAGCACTAATTTAATAGATTATTTAGACAGAGGCTGGTTTTGCTAATTCTTTACAAGATTTTGCCAAAAGCAGTCCAACATGCTCTCCACTTGCATCTAGAAATTGTCATGCTTTACTTTCACAAAACAAATGGATGAGTGGGAATCTGAGCTTTGACATAACCCCTAAGTTCACAAGATACAAGTGGTACCTTACACAGAGTAAGAGTGGATCTGGCTGCTCAGATATCAAATTCAATGTTGAAACTAAGATATTTGCAGTTCTGTCTTGTGAGCAATACATTGTTGACTCAGAGATAAAAAGGAAGCTGTGTTCTGTCCTGAGCATAAAAACTGAGTCTGTACACATGAGGGTGGAACTATCTCTACTTTGCATGGATTGACAAAGAATGGCATTTGTAGTACCTCTTTGCTGTAGTGACTACTAGAAGCTGAAAGGTTTAGGAAGGAGTTTTTCCATTAGAAACTCTCTTGGCACTGGAAAAACACCCTTACAGAAATAACAATGATATGCTGAAGATACAGACTCTTTCTGTGTTGGGCTTTGTGTCACTACCGTGAATGGCTTATATTTACTGTTCTCCTTAAAGACATGTCTTTGACTTAACTGGGCCTTAGTTGTACTGGACAAAGGTAGTGTATATTTGTGGCATTGGTCTCCAGTTCCTTGGTATGGAATTGTAAAAGAAGCTAAAATTGTGTTGCAGGGGTAACTTTTGATCCTTCATTCTTGCTAATAAAATTTCAAAAATACTGTCTGGGAATGTTTTATGCAGTGATATGTCTGAGGCCACAGGCAGCTTCAGGCTCTAACTTTCATGGCAAAGGCCTTCCATGGATAAAGCCAGTGGCTGTAGCCTACAGCAACAGCAGACTCTTCTCCTCCCCACTCCTCCGCCCCAAACCTCTTCCTTCAAAAATTACAGGGGAGAAAGGACACATAAGTGAGAAGGATCAATGCACAGGCCTGAATTCCACTTTTGTTGTTTTATTAGGTTTGGGAGGCCATCCTGTTTAAAGAGGAAAGAAAGCATTTCAAGTGAGGAAAAAAATTATAAATCTAATAACACTGAAAGCCTAGGGTAACTAATTAATGCCTTATTGTACCTGGGCTGAATGATCAACTTAAAGTTAAGCAAAAGATTAGGAGCTGTTGAAATGCAAACATTTCTTCCTGCAATAGGGAAGGAGAACGGTAGGAGACCTTTCCAGACCACAGGAGACTTGCAAAGAGACATCTATTCAGATCTCTGTGCTGGAGGACTGCATTTCCCATGCATAGTTCAGAGCTAAAGCACTGAGAGCCAGCTACTAGCTAAAGTGAGGAGGATCACCTCCCAGGAGCAGGTAGTGCAGAAGGGAGAGGCACTCAAGAAGGGACGAGGCATCCAGCAGCATGGAGGCTGCTCACCTCCAGATCTGTGGCAGCCTCAGTTAAGCTTTGTTGACAGGCAAGACCTGACAGCCCTCAACCAGAAAGTAGACATTGCCCAAGATTAACAGCAACCAGCTGGCCTTAGCAGAGGTAAAGACTGTAAAATAGCATTGGTTACACTGTAGAACTAGGCAGTGCTAGTTATCTACTATGCTGGGACTTTCTTGTCTTGCTTTAATAAGATGTTGCGAAGGCAATTGATTCATCTTTGAAAATGATGAAAATTAGCTCATTAAACACCAGGCTTAACTTTCTTAGATTCATTGAGAGGCTCAGGACGAAGTTTTATTGCAGCCCTTTAAATTTGAGCCTGGCCCTTGTTGCTGCTAGTCAAGACTTGTCAGAAGAGTTACAGCTGCCCGTGTTTATCCCAGTCAGACACTAATGACTCTGCAGCTTGCTGGTAGGTTGGTATAACTACCAATTCAAAACACTGAGACCTCTTAGGCTGTGTCAAAAGACTTACAAAATGAAAAGTAAAATAATGTTATTTTATTTAACACAAGTGTTTTATTGAAATGTTTTGTTTACAGGCACATAGGAATGGAAAGGAAGCAAGAGCTTTATAGGAATGCTAAAAAAAGGAGTGCTCTACCAATCATTTTCCCTATTAACTGCCCTAGCAATTAGGTTTTAAGGCTTGAGGGAGCTTGAGGCAATTCTTTCTTCTTACCTGAGGTATCCACGCTTCTCTCAGAGAAGCGCCCTAACAACCAAACTAGCAGAGCTTCAGAATTCGGTTGCCCTTGATCTTTCCTGTTAATGCTGTTCTTCTCGTGTTCTCTAGGTTGAGGATGAATCCCACCTTTTATGGTATGTAGGCTGATAGTTAACAGTGTCACAGTTCTGAGGTGGATCTACAGCTCTATGGTTGCAAAGCGTAGTGCTGAGATTTTCTTAAGAAAACAAAAATGAGTCTCTAGCCTAGTGATTTGGACTTTCACCAAGGGAACAAAAGATTTTGGTTTTTGTTGCTGATTGCAAAAGTAAGCAAACAATTTTTAGAAGTGGAAAAAGACCAAAAAGAAGGATTGCAGACATACCTCCAACCAACCACTGATTTTCATCATACTTAGATAAAGCTGGTAGTTAGGAGATGTGGGTGCATCTCCCCGTATCACCAAAGGAAATTGTTTGTCCCACGCCCCACCTGAGCTGCGAAGGAAGGGGACAGTTGTTCTTACTTCCTCCAGGGATGCTGGCCCTCCTAGTAGAACTGATGTGTCTAATTTAAACTGAATTGGAATATTTCCAAGGTAACTGCATTGTTAGTTGAGTATGGTGTTTTCCATAAAAAAATACATTAACTGCCTCAGACTGAAAATAGTGCTATCCCCTATCAAGAGTGCATGTTTGACATGAAGAGACTCATTTGGAAGTTGGAGATGCAGCATGTGGGTCAGGCTGCAAGAAGAAGCTGTCTTGCAGGTAATCAGAGTAAGCTAACTGTTCCAGCCAGGGATTCTTGGGTGTGCATCCATTTTAGGTGGCTGAGGAGAAGAGCTGCCAGCCTTCCTTACAAACTGGACAGGGAGTCTGCATTGAGCTGTTTACAGCTGGAGTGCTCCATGCTGGTTAATCCACTGCTGCTTTCCCTTGGCTCAGAACTGGGAGGAGGCAGCTGGTGCTGTAACCTGACTGGATAGAATCATAGAATCATAGAATTATTTAGGTTGGAAAAGACCTTTAAGATCATTGAGTGCAATCATAAACCTAACACTGCCAAGTCCCACTAACCCATGTCCCTAAGCGCCATGTCTACACGTCTTTTAAATACCTCCAGGGATGGTGACTCAACCACTTCCCTGGGCAGCCTGTTCCGATGCTTGACAACACTTGCAGTGAAGACATTTTTCCTAATATCAAATCTAAACCTCCCCTGGTGCAACTTGAGGCCATTTCTTCTCGTCCTATCACTTGTTACCTGGTAAAAGAGACTGGCACCCACCTCACTACAACCTCCTTTCAGGTAGTTGTAGAGAGCAATCAGGTCTCCCCTGAGCCTCCTTTCTCCAGGCTAAACCACCCCAGTTCCCTCAGCTGCTCCTCATAAGACTTGCTCTCCAGACCCTTCACCAGCTTCATTGCTCTTCTTTGGAAGTTTCTGCAAACATTAATTTATACACAATCAATTATAAAGCCTGTATGTGCAATTATTCTTTGATGGCTAGCAAAGTAAAAGAGCCATTGCTCTGAATTCTTATGTTTTCAACATAGCATTTCTCCAACTACTAAATTAAAACAATGTCACTGGTATATGAGCGTTGTTATAATCAGCTACCCTCCCCAGTAGAGGGGGTCACTAAAACCTTGACACTCTAGTGTTTAATTAACTTATGTTTCCTTATTCATTTAAGGCCATGTATTTCAACCCTATCAGCAAGTGATAGGTTTGCCTTTACACAATATCATTAGAGAATAAATTGCACTACGTACTTTCCTCAGTCCTAATAGTCTGGAATCTTTGAGCTGAATTAACTTGACTGTAATTGCAGTGCTGTGCTGTGGCAGAGGCATTATGAAAAACAGAAGATGTTTCATACAGGCATTTATTTTGAAGAAACATTCTGGTTATTTATATATAATTTTAAGGTAGAAAAATGATGATGGCCCAATATAGCTTTTAATCTGATGTACTGTAGCCTAAACAATATCTGCTTAAAAACTGGAATTCTTTGGCTGGAAATCTTCATGGGCAGAGCTGGTTCATTGGCTCTTCTGAAAGTTAATCAAGCTTTCAGTTGTTTGTAATGAGAAGATAAGATTAAAGTTTGGCTAAATGTTAAATGCTATTTATTAGAGTCAATCTTACGAAAGAAAACATTCCTAAGAACAAACTTAAATTAAAAATTAATTCTGGTAAAACTTGCAAAATATCGATAGTGCCTCCAAGCTCTTGAATTGTGATTTTAAATTGGGTAGCAGTGCCTTTTGTGTCAGAATGTGTGTTTTTCAGTGCCTGAAAAACTGCAGAAATTTAGCCAAGGTACAAGCCTTGAAGTAATTGAAGTTTGCACAAGCTCAAGAGAGACTTCAGTTTTACTGGCTGATATGTCCAAATATTCCATCATGATTGAACACAGTCAGTCTCAGGCTACAGAAAAAATGTGAACTTGATCTGTAATAGCTGTTCTGAACCAGGATAAGCGTGGCCATTAAAGCACGGAGCAGGGAAGCTGTCTGTCTTTTCTCATCTTCTGTGACATCTGTGCCCGCATCTGGTGAAAGGGAAGGAGGAAGAATACCTGATGCAAAAGCAGAGGGAACAAAAGCTGCACTGCAAATTGGAAAGATGGGGACAAGGAGTCTGATGAAAGTGGGATGATGAAGAAATTAAGTAAATGGGAGTTAATTGAAGTGGGAAAGAAATTAACCGAAAATGGAGAAGCAGATAGGGAGTGATTACATATAGACAAAAAATTAAGGACACAGACATAGCTAAGGATAGCTAAAGAAGTGTAGTTTACACATGGAGCTAGTAGGGGGTGGTAAAACTGCTTGCAAAAGAAGGTTCATGTAGGGAAGAGAATTTTGAAGAATCGAGTATTTTACAATTTGTCAAAATAGGAAACAAAGGTAGATTTAAGTAAAATGTGCCTGCTTGTTCTACCATGTCCCATCTGAGATATCAGAACTTAAAGAATGCTTAGAATTAGATACTCCTCTAGGTTTGGCTTTCATTGATTTCAGCTACATCTACAAGCACTCAAATAGACCTGAAAATCCAACCCAATGGTGTCCAGCTGGATACTCAGAAAATGAGGCATGTAGTGTGGCAGAGGTCCTACAAAACAACTGTATTATGACACAGGCTTTAATGACATGATCACATATATTTATACCAGGGAACACAGTTCTGATAGTACAGGCAATTTCTGATACTTTCTGCTGGACTTTGCGGTTTTGGTGATCATGTAGGCATGTACAAATATGTTTATTTCTTGCATCAGAACCTTTTAACAACTAGTGTGGTTAAGTTAATCTGCCTTGAAATATAGCTGCACTGTGAATATAAATTATTATAAAGGTGATTGTTCCTGAGCTGTGCTTGAATTAACCTCACCTATTTACTTGACTGCCTTATGATCTCCACTAAAACATGAGCACCACTGTGCTTCCTGCTAAATGTATAGGAAAGGACTATATCCACAATATATAGCCAAAGAGGTAAATCCTGGGTCTCGTGTCACAAGCTGCCTCTTGGGGAAGCCTGCCTCTCCTCTACAGTAATATCCACAGAAGGGGCCAGGCTCTTTCTTAAATACACAATTGCTTCCTGGCGTAAGCAGGAGTCACAGGATGAGAGAGCTCCCCAGCAAGAAGGGACTCGTTTTCCCTCTGTCTGAGCAAAGGTGAGGCATACCTGACAGCCTTTCGCAGGCACGGAGGAGGAGATAAGAGACTTTCTCTAATCAAACCTTGATGCCAGTGCTTCTATTTTTGAAACAGGCTTACTCCAGTCCTTGAGCTTAAATCAAAACAAAGCTAGGGTCCTGTGAAGCTAAATGGATTATATTGTCACAACCTCCTGTTCTAGCAGCATAACTCCTTGAATAGTTTTTCATTATTTGATCCAAGATAAAGACATCCGCTTATTGCTCCTGTGTAGCAGTTCTCCATGTCTGTAACTTCAATCTTTAACATTTCCAAAGGGCACTTGAACCACTTGGTTTGCAATAACTTTTTTTTGTCTAGACTCTTACAGATAAGATTTTTATTTTTCCCTGAGAACAGTACAACATCATAGTTCCAGAAGCTAATAATCACTAAAGGCTTTAACCAAGTTTATCCTTCAGAACATTAGCTGTTTCTTTCTCAGTATCTCAGATTTCTCATTGACACTTCTGGGTCACATTAAACTGATTTTTTTAACCTGTAGCTTTTTTCTGAGCTTTCTCTTATCGTTTTGAAACTCCTATAATTAAAGGAAATCCTGATTCTTTGCCCAATATTTTCTCCAGCATTATCATTTGGATGTGTAAAATCCCAGTGAGCAAGTTAAACATTACAATTAGTGCAGCGGAAAAAATGGCTGGTTTTATGTCAGTTCTTCTCCTTCCCTACACTGCCCCGAGAAACAACCCACGTGACTTTCGTAAAACTATATTGTGGTCAAAATTATCTGCATTCTTTTTTGCTAGCTGTTGGGCAGCTTCAATTGATTAAATTCACTTGTTTGTGTCTGAGCTTTGTTTCTCTATTCTGGGCTCTGCTGATCAATATACCCTATGCTGAATGAGTTCAAAATGGTTCAGACTTGCTCAATGTGTTTTTGGCAAAGTGATAGATTATATTTAAAGGAAAAAAAAAGGGAAAAAAAAGAGAGAGGACAGTTTTTATTTCAATTTCTTCCTTTGCATTTTGGGCTGTATAATTAATTCTAGTTCATGATTTGGATTTTGCTTTATCAGAGTTTATCAACAAACACCCTGGCTCTTTATTGTGGTATTCGATTCCAGTTGTCAGAAAATCAGCCATGTTCCTTCTTTCCTCCTTTTCTGTGTAGTCACCAGAGTAGAACGGTTTAGAAATCTTTCCATAGCCAGAATGACATTTTTCCCTTACATATTTTTTTCTCAGAAGTGGTTATGCATGATATAAGGTAATAAGAAAACAGGAGCTTGGGTTTTTGGTTTTTTGTTTTGGTTTGGGTGGGGTTTTTCTGTCAACTATCTCAATAAACTAATGGTAGTTCTTGTGACTTTCATTTTGCTTTTTCTACGCTAACAACAGGAACAGTGATTCCCACTAGCAAGATACATCACTTATTTTTGTACCAAAGCTGGCTGACACGGGAAGAAACTTATATTCTGGTGTCGCTAGGGAAGCATCCATAACTTTGTTTCCAACTCTTCCCAGATCAAGTTTGACATTTTTAGAGGTGTTAAGTGTATAAACCATGTCTTAAGCATCAATCTTTTTTTGTCATATATAACTGTGGTGTTCTTGCATCTTGACTAGGGCCTTTACTACCTCTGTCTGACCACGTCTCTGCAACCCTTCCCTGCAGTTTTCTGAAAAATCTGCTCTGGTGAATGATAGGAATAATTCCTGATCTCTGAATTACCTTTGCATTCTTTTGTCCTGTTATATAGGTCTCTTCAGCAACTAAACTGTTAAAGATGGCTGTAAATATAGAGAAACACTTTCTGTCCATCCTTAAAAAAGTACTTGATCTCTCAGTACATTTGTGAAGCCGGTAAATACATACTTGCTGTTGATGTCAGAAAACCGCAATACAAATTAAATGAGACATTCTCTAGTTGTATAAGACTTTGCTGAGGAGTTGAGAATTGAACATTGCTTTCCACAATCCTGTGCGTTAGCTACAAGTAAGGGGAATCATGAAAGATGAAGTGGGAAAGGTGCTGGGGTTTTACGTTAAGCTTCAGCAATGCCGTAGGTAGCTGGTGGAGAATGCTGTAGGCTGAAAGGTTCTGTCTTTATTCAAACAGTATCTATTGCATATATGTGACTCAGACTCCTACTTACTGTTAAAAAAGACACTTTAAATACAAATTAAGATGCTCCTTCTACCCTTCCTTCTTCCCTCCTTCAAAATAAGTTTCTAAACCTTTAGAGTTCCTCGAAGAATTCATTGGCAGTATGCTGCTATGAGCTTAAATGTCTCCAAAATTGCACACCTTTCTCACATAGGAGGGTGAGTACAAACTGACTCAAACAGCTACCAGTTGGGCTTTATTTTTAAAACTGAGTGTGATATCTACCAGATTTATGGTACAAATGTTCACACACAAATCTGTCTTAGATTAGTAGTGTCTTTAGCCTTTCAAAATATATATGCTGTCATTACAAAATCGTTTGAAGGAAAAAAGTTCATAACTCTCCAAAATGGACAAATTGTATTTGTCTTGTGTTAATATTCATGATGCTTTCCAGAACAAACATGAAAATTGTTTTCTTTACGGTATTTAAAGGAGTATGATTATCTCAGGAATGATTGACAAACATATGAAGTTTTTTCTTTTGCCAAGCAAAGCTAATATGCCTCTGTCAGAATTTTAATCTTCTTGCACTCTCTGTTTTTTATAATAAATGGTGTTGCATATTGTACACATTTTATAAAATGACAGAATCACTGAATAGGAAAATTAGCTCCAGTGCCTAGCGCTAAATGACATTTACACATTTATATCTGTGGGATAGTTAAGGACTTTCAAGCTGGTGCCCCAAGGCAAGATGTGAGGGACTCTGACTTGGGTTTGGTTGTGAAGGAATAAAAGGTATCATCTCCATTGCTCTTTTCCCTGAAGCTGCGTGTGGACATTTTTTGTTAGGCATGTTGGCCTTCTGCATGGAAATCAAGTCAGCAAAATCATCCTGGTAAGGGGTTGCCAAAGCAAGTGCCTTGCTGGTGGGAAAGGATGGCTTGTTACTCAGAGAGATGAAGCTAGCCTGTTCCTGCCATCAGGATGGACCTGTTACCCAGTGCCACAAAGTGCAGGGAGCAGTGCTTCAGAAAGAGAACAGCTCTCATGGTGCCTCTGTGTGATGGTGTCTGTGCATGGCCTTTTCATCAGGTACTGCTTGACAGGGGCAATCTGTCCCCTTGTTGCACCTTTCATCGCTGAGTTGTGCTACTCTGGTGGCACCTGCCCAGGAGACCAATTGCTGTCAGAGGAGCTCTTGCGGCTGCCAGGCTTTGGCTGTGGCCGCGCTCTGTGCCAGAGCAGCTTCACCAAAGTAAGCAGCGCGGGGTGCTGGGGTCAGAGATTGCGGCTCTGCGAGGCCGGTTCTGCCACCTTCTCTCGGTGCCATCAGAGAGGCGCTGGCCTTGGGTGCTAAGGAGCTAGACACGCTCTGTGACTCATTTGCTGGCCATTGCTGTCATTTTCATCTTGTTAGACAAAGAAGGACATTGATTAGGGGCAGGAGCATCCAACCCCTCACGTCAAATTGAATTCTTGTTGCAGCGACACCTGGAAAGCCTCTGCTTTGGAGTATGCCAGGAGGCAAATCTGGGTTATTTTGGACTGAGGAAATGCAGAGCATTGCAAAAAAAGGCAGTGTGTTGAGAACACTTTGGCAGCATCCTTTCCTTCTTATAGCAATCAGGGTAAATTTTCACTTGATTGGAGCTGTAGCAAAATGCCATGAGCAAGGGACCAGCACAAACAGCTTGGATTCAGGTTCCATTATCCTGAATACTACACATGAGAAAGATGCTCAGGATTCATTGGAGGGGGGCCTTTAAAATCTCAGTGGGAATTTTGCCTGAATGAGAGCTGAGGAAAGCTTCAACAGAGGGCCAAGATACAGGAATGTAAATAAGTCTCCAGACTGAGAAGGAAGCCTGTGCCTGTCAGACACTAAAATAACAGTTGCTTAGAGCCAACTGAGCCTCTATTTGTGATATAAAGATTAATAATCTGAGTGGCAACCAAAAGGTGAAGTGATTCAGAAATCTAGTTTTCAATTTTTAGAAATATGGAACAGGCTGGTTTTTATAGCAGCAGATGTAAGAGGGGAGGAGGAAGGGGCAGGGCTGTGAAGGAAGCTGCAAGATGTTTTTTAGATTGTATGAAAAGCATTTGGCTGTGAACCAAAGAAAAGCATTTAAATTCTTTTTCCCCCTGAAGATAATCAGGGATCTATAGAATCAAAACCCATGAGAGGACAGTTCGTATGGCATGAGGTCAAAAGCAGTTATGTGAACGTGCTAAATAAGCATCCTTTGTAGCCCATCTGTAAAGAGATGTGGACAATCGCTCTGCAGTTTCTCAGCAGTACTGGCAGGTACTGTGTGATGTGAAAGGGGGGAATGAGGCAGCATGAAGATGAAGTGACAGTGGTCAGCTGAAGGTATTGTTATTTTAGTCCTAATTTAGGACTGTTATAGTCAGTATGATGGAGTCAAATCACCAACAAATATGTACGTTATTCAGAGGGACGATGAGTCTCTTGTGGTTCTTGGACATCCTGCTGGGTGTTGCAGCTGCTTATCACTCACCTAAATGTGGTCATGACCAGCCAGGGTGTCTTTTTCTTCATGAGCCTTCCTTTTAACCCCTTTCTCTCTCACCTGTAGCAAGGCGATTCCTTATCCCACAGGACAGCTTATCGAGGGAACTGCTTTCGGCTTGATCGTAACTAGGGTGCAATGGCCATGCTGGATGCCTGAGCAGTGCCAAAACAATTTGATCACGTTGTGTTTGGAAATACTCTAGTATCAGCATGAGAGACATGTTCCTTGCTAGATCAAACACAGAGAAACATTTATAAATGTGTTTTTAAAAATTTTAAACTTTTCAGTCCATGTTTTCAGTCACAATCTTCAGGTTTTTGTATTTATGTTCACGCATACATCCCTGTTTTCCAGGGTAAAGAATCTTTGAAACAGACATTCAAAACTTCTCACTTTGAGTCTTACTCTGAAAGAAATTGTTAAAATGGTCAAACAGTGCTGGTTCACTCTAGCTAATGGTGGTTTGGCACTGGCATTGGTAAATGGTGTGATTTCCAACCCCAGTGGAAGGTGCACACGCAGAAATTTAGCCTTACATGAGATCTGAGTGCCAGCCAACTTCAGAAGACCTAAGCTCAGTCTGCAAGATTGAAGCTGCAGCTGACAAATTCTTTTCCCATACTCCGTCTTTGTGATGGTTCTTACTAAATTTAAAGAGACCTTATTTTTAATCCCTGAATAGTTGTTTTCTAAGTAAATGCTTTGTAGGAGAACTGTTCTACAACAGAATTTGAGAAATTCCGGGTTTTGACAACTTCTAGCACCTTGTGGAAATACATCACTGCGTGTCAGCTTTGTTTCTCAAAAGCAGAGTGGAGTTTCTTGTTTTTTTCAAAAAGCACTAGGGATCTGATCAAACATTCAATTATCTTTTTCATAGTGCTCAGTGCTGAAAAGGGCAGAGGCACTCTGTGCAGTAAGTTGGTTTCCGTAGTCAGCACAAATTATGGATTGCATCTGGATTTTTTGAAATGGTGATGGAAAGCCAAAGAGATGACTGGATGTACAGCATATAAAAGGTTCTTCTTCAATAACTTTAGGTTCCCTTAACGTGGTAAAATCTGTATACAGCTGTCAAAGCTGACCGGTCACAAATTCCCTACCTACTCATTCAGACAGTTTTTCCCATCTTTCCTCTTTCTGCCAAATGCTTCAGATGTGGATAAAAGAGGAGGAAAGATGAGCTATGAAGGTCATCCAATGTAGATTATTCCCAGACAAGGTTCTAGGCTCCATTCCAGCAAAGCCAGAGCTCCAAAATGGCACAGGTTCAGATTTCCAGTGCTCGGCACTCAAAGCTGTGGCCAGATGTAATATGCTCAGCAGCCCCTGGCTTCCAGCTGCAACATTCATGGCCGCATTTCTCAAAAGATTTTTTATTTATTAATTTCTTTCTTTTCTTAAAATAATAGCTATATCCTTAAAACCCAGGTTTTTTTACAAAGAGCTCTAAAAATGTGTTTGCCAGCCAAATGATCT
This sequence comes from Calonectris borealis, assembly GCF_964195595.1. Classification (NCBI taxonomy): domain Eukaryota; kingdom Metazoa; phylum Chordata; class Aves; order Procellariiformes; family Procellariidae; genus Calonectris; species Calonectris borealis. Next base: position 13,790,766 of record NC_134316.1, on the reverse strand, counting down.
GAAAATGACCCAAGCAAGCAAATACTAGTTCTCTAAATTGCAGAAAAACGTCGCAAGAAGCTTCTGTTACGCAGGGAAAGCAAGTCTTTCTTTTCCAGTTGATTGATTTCCATTTTGAACATCATACAGCTGTGATTTCTCAGGGGCTTTTTCCCACTCTGGTCATTTTATTGCTTCCTTATTCAAACAAGGAAATACAATATTTTTTTTTCTAATATGTCATGTATGAGCATGCTTTTCTTGACATTCTTGATCACTTATTCTGATGCTGCTCTGAAGCAGTCAATTAAAATCATTACAAAGAAACCTAAATCGGCTTGGAAAACATTATGAGCTTTTTTTTTTTAATAAATGAGAAATTTAAGTGAATTAGTGCTATATATAGTCTCTGGTCCCAAGAGGCATTCAAGGGGAGAGTGAGTGCATAAATTCTACTTAGAAGAAGGCTGCTCAGAATCAGATAACATGCAGATTAAAGATTTTAAATGGAAAGCTTTACCAAGGTTACTGCTCTGTAGTTCTGCCAATAAAAGCCTTAATTGGTCTGGGGAAATTCTAGCTTATTTCTGAGTAGAAGGAGCATGGAGAAAGGGTGCATAGAAGGGAGAACACAGGTTTTGCTTATTTTCTCAGCCTTTATTTCCTGTTTGTTTCCTCAGCCTTTATTTTGTTTATTTCCTCATCATAAATGTTTTAGGCAAAAATTTGGGAGAAGAGGGCAGATTCCTTCCTTAGTTTTTTCTTTGTTCCAATTTTGCTGAAAGGGTTGGATGGTTTTGCTTGTCCTTTTTTTTTTTTTTATAAATAAGAAATCAGGTTTCTGTTTCATGGCTATTCAGAAAGCTTCCTACATTACTTCTGTAGACATTGGAGACAGATGTTCTTTGAGGGACTAATTCAGAGCAGAAGGTTCACCTACAAACCTGAAGAGGGTGAATCCAGCACACTTTTCTGTCTCCTTTGACCAGAGGACAGAGATTAGCCTCAGTACAGTAAAGTATACTTTCCTGAGTATTTACAGACATGGAGCCAATGCTGAGTGCTGGTTAAATTGTACCCATCATCATTCAGAGGTACTGATTTGTAGTTGCACTATTACAGAAACCACTTTTTAAAATTTCAGATAAATTATATGAACACAAGGGGAAGAACAAAAAAACTAGTGACAATCCATGGCTACTATTACAATGCAGAGGCTGACTGTGTGGGAGTGGGAGTGACAGCCGATACTAGCCTGACCACATGTACCCATCCTACTTCATTAACATAGGTCTTTCCAGAGTATGTCCCTCCATGGAGAAGCATGCACCAGGTTTTTATGGTGCAAGCTATAAGATGCCTGCTGGATGTATTGTATAATGAACGGGTGCTGTTGTTACTGACAAGAACAGTCTGAGCATCCACTGCTTCCTCACACACCTGAGGTGGATACACTGCTGCTGTGAGGAGCGTTCAAAGCCAGAAATGCTTCTTGACCACTGCACCTGAGTAGGGAGTCTCCCCACTCAACGTGGCCAGGCCTTTGCAATGGCTGAATTAGGGTTCAGTGCTCCCGTTCTCCTCCCTGTTCTCCTTCTTTGCTCTTGGGCATCCCTCTGTTCTCTAGCACAGAGAAACCTGCTGCGTTTTTGGAGGGGGAGAAAAAAATCCCAGCTATTTGGGCAGAAGGCTTTGCACATTGCCTCCACAGCTAGCTCAGATTTGTGCTGAGGCAGCAATAGCAAGGCCTGCAGTGCCACATAACATATATGGCTCTTTGCTGGGCTGTTCCCCCCTGCTCTCCTTTGGAAGTGGCTTTTCAGCTCTAAGGATCCAGTGGCCAGCGGAAGAAGCAGGTCAGCTGTCTGCATTTTTCTTTCCCCATTCTCTGTGGATGGGGGGACACACTGTTGCATCTGTTCAGTTCAAGCCTTGCTTCAATTTTTTCTCCTTGCAACCATGAGAACCAAGTATGTGATATTATTTTTTTTTTTTTAATGGACATTAAGATATCCAAGTTTTCAAAAAGAAAAGACTGAAGCTCTAGGACAACAGGGACATAGAATGAAGAAAGCTTGGCAGATCCAATCTTTACTTAATGATATGCCTTTTTCCAGACAGGACTTAGTTCACTGCTATAAAAGAGTTGGAGAGAAAAGAGACAGAAGGGTATTTAACAGTAATGGAGAAGCAAGATGTTGGCCTACTTTTTCCACCGTGAAGAGAGTAAGAACACTTGCTTGGGACACAGGGAGATCATACAAGTTTTTAAAAATCATTTTACACAGCAGCTTAAACCACATCCAGACTGGTTCCACAAACAAGCAAAATTAGTCAGAGATAACAGTCTTTCCTCCTTTTTCACTCCAAGTTTAGAGATTATGAAGCGATCACGAAGTTTAAATTGTTTTTATGATCAGAAACGGGTCGTTTAAAACCAAAAAATATGAATTTTGGGTTTTTGCAAAGGCTGTATTTTTTTTTTTTTCTCCTGAGGGAGAAGATGTAATCTGTCAGTGTGGCTAGGTTTAGCCCATCATCTTAATGATACATCAAGGGACCTATAAGGTGCATTTCGCCAAAGATTTGCATTCTCTGTGCCTGCTGTGAATTCTCTGCTGTCTGCCCTTCAGGCATGAGATAAACAGCGTTGGCTTCAGACAGTTCTCTATATCAGGATGCTCATGTGTTTAAAGCAACTGGAAACTTTTACAATCTTTTGCTCTCTATCTCTCTTTTTGTTTTAATTGAAAATGGAAATCCATATTTTAAGCCTTCTACCTTCTATAGCCCTTAAAATCTTCATGGAGAAAAGGAGAGGAAAATTTGTTAGCCCAGAGTATACACAGAACATTTAATTACCAGTTTCTTTGTAGAATTCTCTGAAAATCTGTATTCTGGCACCAAAGTTGAAGGAATGACTTTTCAGCTAACGTGCCTTCTAGTTAAATTGTGTATTGGGTAGCATGTCAAATATGGCAAAGGTTTGCCATATGATTCCTTTAAATTTCTTTAGATTTTGGGTGTCTGAATCCTGTAGAATCTAGCATAAAATCAAAATGTTGACCTGCTCTATCCCTAATGGCTATATGACTGTAAAAGGATTGCCTAGAATTATTAGTGCTGGTACCATAGAAATAAGAGACGCACAAGTGCATAACGTGTCCAGTTTTTAATGTGATTAGCCAGTACTACAATGAATATAGTGAAAAGCCAAGCAACAGCAGGGCTGCATTAAGAGAGGTCATGCATGCAACACAGAGATACTAGACAGATGACTTGCTGGAAGTGTTGCAAAACAGTTTAAAGCAATGTAAATACTTTACAATGGGAAAAAAAAAATAAGAAAAAAAATGGCAGGCTATTTTATTTTGGTTTGTTTTCTTAGTGAGTTCTTGAAACCTGAATTCAGACAGGTATGTGAGATTTTGCATGATCAAGGGGTTTTACTGACATGTGAGTAAAGTGATTAACTAATTCAGTTTTGTATCATTTTTAAGTTAGGAAGTTTAAAGGCATATATGCCCTAGATAGCACCACAGGCTTTCCTCTGTTACAGTATCTCCTTCAGTTGCTCTATTAAAACTAAAAAGATGTTTAGGTTCGATGGATTTGCTCAGGCAGCAGATCTGACAGGTAATGACTTTTTAACCATCCCTTTCGTTGTGATTTTCTGCAGTATTATGCAGTTTTTTCCTCTCTTTTACCAGGGAAAATTGTGGGGAGGAGTCTGATGGGATGTGAGAGCTAGTGCTTTTTCTTTGTTTCCAGAGGTCAGTCTGTAGCTTGCTGCTAAGGAAGCCCTGAGAGCAGATCTGGGAGCATTGCCAAGGGCAGGAGGCTTTGCTGAGCTGATTTGGGGACGAGCTCATTCTGCCCTATTCACTCTCAGGACAGAGGCACATAATGTCTGCTGACATATGGGGAGATGTTTCTAACTACTCACTGAGGCTAGCCGATGAACTCTGCTTTGAACTGATATCTTTTCTAGGGCACGTTATCCCTCTGTGCCAGTGCAACGGTATTGCCAATAACCACCACTTGACAAATGAACACATCTGCCCATGTGTGCACAAAGTGCAGGAGCAGGTCAAAGAATGGAGACCGTCTATTTTTAACTCCTTCTTTATATGATGTTCAGACTGGTAATTCTGCTCTTGAAGCCACAAGCTGCCCCTCCTAAAAGGTTTCTTGTCCTGTTTTGTCTCTAACTCGAAAGAGTAGTAGATCTTCAGAAATAATAACTAATATATTCGGATGCCTATGGTAAAATTTGGGAAAAAAACCTCAAACAAAATACTTTAAACAAAAATTTGTGCTCTCTTTCCTAAATTGCCTGAAATTAACATTGTCGAAGACCTCTAGCCTTGATGACCAGCTTGAGATTGATGGCTCTAACATAACTGACTTTTTGTGAGCAGCTCTTCAGCATTTCTTTGAAACCATTCTGACCTTCAGTTCCAGAGCCGCAAAACCAAACTACCCACGCTCACATGCATAGTATTCTTAGCCTTTATTTGAAGCTGTCTTCTCTTTGGGATTGTTGCAGCTGGTAGCATACAAACTTATGTATTAGCAAATTGGTTATGTTTGCTGTGGCCTTCTCTTTACAAGGAGAGATTTAAGCTTCTGCATTGGTGGTTTATGTTGGTGATAATTTGTCATAATGACTCAGGAGTCCTTTAACGCCACAGTAAAATGAACTCTTTCAGATACCCGATTGATACAGCAGAATTCTGTCCTTCGCTTACACATGCAATGGTGGCAATCTTTCCCTTATATTTTGCCATGCCAGAATATGTGTATCATCAGGCACACAAGTTTTTAACTATTAGGAATCTATAGACTCTAATGGGCTGGGAAGAGAGCTGGAAAAGAAAGTGGGCTATAAGATTACCGTCCTATCATAAACATGGCCTTAACCTCTGCCAAGACTAATTTTCAAAAAAATCTAGGGATGACCAAGAGTCCTGTCCTCTTGCCACTTCTAATCTGACTCAGAAAAGACAGATATTCACTTGTGCTTTGTTTTCACTCAGAGAGCATTGTAAAAAAATTTGCTGAAAAAAATCCCTTTTGCTTCTGTTTCTTGTACAACTCAGTCTGTGAGTCTTCTGATCAGATCCAAAGAAACCTCTTTGATAATATAAATCAGTGAGCTCACTGCAGATCAATTGCAAATTTAAAAATTTTTCACTTAACCCACAAAATGTGTGGTCAGCTCCAACATCTTGGTTTGGAGCAAACAGTTGTTTTTAGTCTATAATCAAGGACAGCAGATCACTAGCTGGTGGGTACTGGTATTGCTCTAAGGAAACTACAGTAGAAGAACAGTGAATGTTAAAAGGGAGCTAACATTTGCACTGCTGGTGTAAAGGCTAAATAACATTAAGGAACATCACCTTAGTAATTTCAGTCTTTCAATGGACTGACAATGGGTTTGTGATAGCATCTGCAAAATACATTTGCATGTTCATTCTTTGATTTTGGTAGACGTGCTGATTTACACTAGCAAGGCGTCTGATGCAAGTTTAAAAACTGAACATTGTATCAATCACATGTAATATTAACCTTTTGAGTCTCTCAGAACAACTTTCGCAATTGCCTTTTCTGTATTCATGTGTTTCAGCCTGAATGTATAGGAAAACCCTGATGGTCTTCAAGGAGCAGCACACAGAGGGTGAGGCTGCCTGGTGTCCTCCCCATGTGTGTCCTAACGGTGGTGTGAAAGAAACAGAGCTTATCATACCAGCCTGCAGGTTGTATTTGCTTGAGCCATAGGAATCCTAGTCTAGGATTCTTATGCCATTGTGCTGTTATACTCAGACACTAACGTGAATTTAAATGAGGTGAGTCTAATTCAGTCTTAGTGTAAGGAGAGGCAAACAATTATTTCAACAGAGTTATGCCCACATCATAGTTAGCCTGCAGAGTATGCAAAGTACATCTTGCTTAAATTGAATAAATTCCAGTAAGTGTAGACCTTTCCTGAAAGCCCGAACTCATTAATTGTATTATTCATAAGTCAACTCCCATAAGTATAAAACAACACATATTACGTCAAGTAAAGTGAATCCTGAATAGAGAAAGGCATTTTAAAGAATAAGTTGCACCTAACTGTTCGTGAAACTGTGAAATGTATTTGTAAATTAATTTTTTATTACACTTTCTCATTTCTGATCCTGAGTGCAGCTGTAACCATCTCGTACCCGTCACTTCTGACACACAAGGCAGGCCAGTGATGCAGACAGCAACCTTGCTAAATTTACTTCCCCTTTTTCCTCTCCTCTGCTTCCCATTCATATTAATAAAAACCTTTTACTAGGACAGTTGGCTTTCACTGGGAGAAAGCTGGCCAGAGTTTTCGTAACCATTCTTCTCTGGTGATGGCACTTGTGATTGCTTCTGAGCTCCCCTGCCCTTCCACTTTTGCACACTGCGGGGAGTAATTGGATCATCTCATCTACATTTATGCATGACCTTACAGTACCACTAAAGCCATCTTATAGCTAGCTGCTACCAAGAAGTGTGACCTTACCCTTGCCCACCTCTTTCTGATGGGATTTTCAATACTGTCCTTTCTGCTGGCATTGGTGATCATCTGATCTCAGAAGAAGTATCTTAAGAAAGCTAAACCAGAAGAAAGAGAATCACTTCACTTTTTAAGGTTGGTTCTCTGGTAGTTAAACACCATAAACCAACGTGTCATGCCAGTAGACAAGTCAGAAGCACATGGCCAGGCCTGGAGCTGCAGAAGACTGATGGGACTGTCCCTGTGCACAGCAGCCAGACACTAAGTTGGCTTGGCTAAGTCACAAGTGGCACATTCAAGTGCCTGAATCACCTTGGTCTACTCTCAGCACTAAAGTGGAATTAAAAAAAAATGCTGTCAACTCCCATTAAACACCTTTAAATATTCAAACCTTTAAATATTTAGGTGACTTGAACTGCTTCTAAGAGGCTCCAATTGAAGGAAAATAGTCTGCTAATTCAGGTACCCATTCCTAATGGCCTGAGCATCCTCCCTAAGTAGAGAGAAATATAAAGATTTCTGATAATTTCAGAGTCCATAGTAGCATTTTGGTTTGGAGCACTCGTGTGGTTTTAAAGTCCATTTCCCAGCTGTTCCAGCTTTCAATTGTTGGTTCAGTTCAGGATGTCTTTACATCCTGTGTTAATGATAATTTTTTCCTTTAAATAATTCAGGTTTGCTGTCCAAGCCAGATCTGTTGTAACAGAGTCCATTAATTGCTTGAATGCTATATCAGAGATGAGTTTGGTCTAGAGATATAAAATCCAGTAGGAAATGTTTAAATGAAGAAATACTGCTCTTATTGGAATAAGTTCCACTGAAAAACTATGAATACACAGAACAACAGCTAGAGGGAAGAATAGCTCAAGTGAGTCAACTTTCCACGTTCTTTGTATTCATCTTCAAATGACACTATTCCACTTTTTAATTTCAGCTGTTACTGTGATAATGGCATTCAGATTGTCAGTGCAGTATGACAATTACAGTAAAGAAATTACCCCTAAATCTTCAGAAGGAAATTCATTATTCAGTCTAACATATACAATAGTTTCTGCCAGCATAAGGGGAAACTATTGCTTTATTCAAGTGACCTGGTAAATACTACCTACCACATCAACCAATAAAACCTTGTCTCAGCAAATTAGCTCTCTATAACACTGGCAGAAATTTGCTGTTGTTATGACTAGACCAGCTACTTCTTTGATTTTAAATCTTTCTTTGTGGAAAGAGCTAACTTAACATCTTAGTGAATGCAAGAAAGTTTACTAGATTTACAGTGAGCACATCAGAAGAAACGCACTCAGATGCAGATTTACTGGGGAAGAATGGAAAGAATACAAACCCTACCACTAGTTCCAGGCTTCTGCTCCTCTGCCATGGGACTAGGAGCTTGTAAGCTTCCACTGCCTACTGCAAATTTTCTTTGAGCTCCCCATATTTGATGCACAGAGTGGGGAATGTGGAGAGAACCTGTAGCACTGTGCAGAGTCCTAAGCTTCTCCCTGGCTTCTGCCCCACATTACTGCCCAATCCCATCAGGTAATGCCCCAGTGACATGCCCCTGTTTTGTAACAAGGCTTAATTTGTGATAGATAATAAGGGAAGTTCACACTTTGCCTCCTACAGTGTAGATATATTTTCAGACAATCAATGTTCTGCTTGATGTCCTCCTCTTAACTATAAAAAAATTTGTATGTTCTAGTTCCCACTGTTGCTCCTTGTTGTAGCTTGTGATGTAACTCATCGTATCCCTGCCTCGCCTCCAAAAAAACTGAGTAATGAATGGAAATGTTGAATATTAGGTAAAGTTCTTTTTATCTCTGACTGGTTATAGGAACTTTACAGGTAAATCTATCTCTATTGTTAAAGCGTCATCATCATGTCTTCCTTGGGCTCTGCTTCTCATCCTTACCATTGCATATCCAAATGAACTTCTTGGCTGACATTGGATAGACTGTGTAGAATGAAGTGAGGGCAGAACGAAGTATTTAGTATACATCTCTGCATATTCCTCATGTCAAAAATTAATTTCCTGAACAATTTCCTGGATTCTGAGGGCTTTGCCAAAATTGAAAACTGTATGTCAAAAAGACTGAAGTAGTTCTAGTATGAATAAAAAAAGTAATTAGAAAAAGGGCCACTTTTGTTTATCTCTTTGTTTAGACTGTTAATTTTAATTTACTCTGGGAGTTGATGTAGTGAGATAGTCTGTTAGTCTGATGAAAATCCAGAATGCCTGTAGTATTTAGTGATTCCTAGTGTTTTAGTGCAATTTATTTTAATGAAACATAGAATCAAAAGCTAAGGGATCTCAAGAGGCCATTTTGGCCTTGTTCCAGCCCCAGGTCATGATGATCTATGCTTCTATCATTCCTGATAGACTTGTCCCTCTTACTCTTTATGGCTCATGGTCTTGGAGATTTCAGAGTTTCCCCTGACACCATATTACATGCCTGCACTGTACTGACTGTTAAAAAGTTCTCCTAATAGCAAGCCTGAATATTCCTTGCAGCTATACATGACCATTGCTTCTTGTTCTTCCCACCATGGACATGTGAAACGGCTCTAGACAGCTCTGTGTGGGCGCCTGAATAGAAGTTGGTATTCCAGCCAGGACTTGGACGCGAGGGTTGCATCACATGTCTGGTGAGCTATTCCTATTAATAGAGCCTAATGCAGCATTCGCTTTTCATTGAAACAGCATGGCATTGTTGACTCATGTTCGGTTGATGGCCCACAGCATCCATGTGATACTTTTTTCCAGGACTCCTTTGCAACCAATTTTTTCCTGATCGTTATTTGTGTGGTTGACTATTCCTGCTTAAATGTCTCTTACACCAACAAAATGACCCATCATGATTAAGATTCCCCACACTGCAGCAATGCAAGTTAAGTGCATTTCTCCCTGGTTCTGCACTCTAGTCCTTGGCTTCACATTCATTGCATGGGCAGGCTATGTCTGCATCCTGACACTCAGATCTTTGGGAAGGTGGAATGTGTTTTGCCGCTTAGAATCATAGAATCATAGAATAGTTTGGATTGGAAGGGACCTTTAAAGGTCCCCTAGTCCAACCCCCCTGCCGCGGGCAGGGACATCTTCAACTAGATCAGGTTGCTCAGAGCCCCGACCAACCTAGCCTTGAATGTTTCCAGAGATGAGGCATCTACCACCTCTCTGGGCAACCTGTGCCAGTGTTCCACCACCCTCATTGTAAAAAATTTCCTCCTTATATTTAGTCTAATCTACCGTCTTTTAGTTTAAAACCATTCCCCCTTGTCCTGTCACAACAGGTCCTGCTAAAAATTCTGTCCCCATCTTTCTTATAAGTCCCCTTTAAGTACTGATAGGCTGCAATAAGGTCTCCCTGAAGCCTTCTCTTCTCCGGGCTGAATAATGCCAACTCTCTCAGCCTTTCTTCATAGGAGAGGTGTTCCATCCCCCTGATCATTTTTGTGGCCCTCCTCTGGACCCGCTCCAACTTACTGAAGGTAAATTTGCAAACTGCAAATCAAGTCAGTTTTATCCATGGAAACATCACTTAAACATATGGGTATGAAGTTTCTCCTCTAGCCCTCTGATTAGGATCTGGCGTTTCTGCAGACCAAGTCTTTCTAGTTCAAAAAATAAATAAATGGGAACATTTGTTGTATCCAAAATAGTCTGTGAACATAAAGGACACTTGTAGACTTCCTTAATTGCTTCCATCACAGTTTAAGACACATCTGTACTAAATAATATTTTGTTAATTCACTATTTAAAGCCTAGTTTAGAATTCCCAAGTGGGCTGATTTTTCATATCCCTTGTTGACCTCTACTGTCACAAGAATTGGGCTAGGAAGCAGAGGTATTTGAACAATTTCAGAGAGTATTTAGCCAATGAGTATGGCATCTTCTTTGCGACAGTGCTTGAAGAGCAATACTGGAATCCATTATTCACCATATGAACTGATATAGATGCTGCTCTTATTTTCTGTTCTACTAATTAGCAAGCTGCTATGAAGTCATGAGCAGAGATGTGAGAGAACACCTGAACACTTGATCTGAATTCTATTCCCAGTTCAAATACTAATTTGTGACCTTGTTCAAGACATTTTGTCTCTGCTACCCAGCTTTGCAGTTAGGCAACGGTTACTGGCTTCCTGTTCAGAAACTTATCACTTTGACAGCAACGAGAGTGGAGAACTATTCTAAGTCTTCATTGCTGTAGATTTCAGTGAACAAAAAATATGATTTTTTTTGTCCCTGAAGAGAGGAAAATTACTTTCAAAATTAACTTTCTAATGCAATATTTCAAATAAGTTTTCTATTAATTAAGTATTCTGCAACATTGACTGTTTTGCCAAATATTCCCATCACTGGAAATATTTAGAAAAGTGAATTCAGAAGAAATTTGAATGCTGCCAAAGATAATACACTTTAAAATGTGAATGAAAGTGTATATATTATATGTGTTGCATACTCAGCTATGAAATTGGCCACAGAACTTCAAATATTTTATACCTTCAAGTAAAAATTTTTGGGAAGGAATTTATCTGTGAACTGTTTTCATTATGTCCTTATGCCTTTTCCTCTTTAGGGAGTAACAATTTTTAACTTTATATGTTTGTCAAATCTGAATAGAATTCAGGGGACAAAGAAAAGACACTTCTGAGCCAGATGTTAATCCTTCTGCTAAATACCAGGCTATGGCAGATAGTAGCAGTATGAGAAACTGTCAAAGAAATGTTCACAAAAGTCTTTAATATGAGAAGATATTTGGGTTCACATCAGATCAAGATGCGCTCCACATCTTGATGTGCTATCTGCTATGTGCTCCATGTGCTATGTGCTCCACAAGATCAGCTCTACCTATACCGAAGACTCTTGATTTTTTTTTCCACTGCCATGAAGCTCTGTGAGGGGACTAGCAACTTATTTCAGATTTCAGATTTGCATTTTCATTGCTACATGTCCTTTTGGCAGGAGCATTAAACAATGTTTAAACAGTCTGGCTTACTATAAAAAGGAGAATGAATTTAAATTTTGATAAGAAAAACCCACCGTGTGCACCAGCATAACATTAAAGGTTTCTTCTTGTCTTTTGTCCTCTAGGGCTTTTCAAGAGACTGATATCATTCTAGTATTAATTACCTTCTGTATTTCCGAAGAATGTTATGATTACAATTTACAGTTACAATCTTTTTATTAGACGAAGTTTCATATAGCTCAATAATTTGATTATATCTAAAGCTTATGGGAGGAAATACATTCTGAAATAAATACAGGCAGGTATTTTTGTATTTTCAATTACAAAACCCAATGCACCATCGATCATTTTATTACAACATTTGTCTAAATTTGCTACATTTATTCTTAACTGAGCAAAGATGCTGTTGGGTGTTGGCAAGGCATTGTTACCTTATCTTTTATTATTGGGCAAAATCAGAAAATTACAATTTCATTAAAATATACAACCATAATTAAACTATGACATTATTTTTACAATCAGGAAAAATTTGAGCAATTATGATTCTCATTAGCATGAGCTGCAACTTTTGAGGCCTAATTCTGAAATGTAATGAACAGGAAAGAAGGCTGCTTGAGTTCGTTATTGTTATTGTTGTTGTTGTTGTTATTATTATTATTTGTAGATTTGTTTGCACAGCTGTGTTACCTTATGAAACCCAAAGAAGAAAAGATTGCTTAGAAAAGAAATCACTTGATGTGACAGAAAAGGTAAGATGAGAAGATATTTCTGCTCTTACATAGCTCTTTACAAAAGTTAAACAAAAATTAAATCTGTAGCACTGGTTAAAAGAGAATATTTAAAGCTTGATTTTTAATTGATGTAGTAATAATTCCAGAGGTAGTTTCACTAGAGAGTTCAGGCTTTGGTGTATCTTCTTTTCCCTGTCACAGAAAAGGAACTTGCCCTTCTCAGAATACATAAACCAGACTACACTAAACTCAATGAGCGTTTTACTTCTCAGAGGTTTCTAGCCAAATTTTCAGTCCTGCTTCCCATTGAATTTACATGGCTTTTGAAAATCCTGCTAAAGATGTACCTGTGTGTTTAGGTGCCCAACTACCTTCTGTCTAGTAGAGAAAACAAAGTTGTACTATTTTGTACATTTTTTTCTTTGGTTTTTTTTGTGTGCTGGGGTCCTAAATTAAGCTTAGTTGCCCACGGAGGAATTGCATTCAGCTTGGATAATGAATACCAATAGAAATGATGATTGCAAAAAGCAGAAAATGTGGATTTGTTTTATAACTTAACATTGCTATTCTCTTCTGTTGACACAATGAAGATAGTAAAATGAAGTAAATCAATTTTTACAAGCAGGTATCTGTCTAAGGCTATCTCCTGTCCTCTTGTTAAGGGTATTAATTAAGGACTTCTAACCTTCGTTCTCTAAATGTTTCCTTGTGGAGACTTCGACTCCCTCAGAAAAAGTCACTTTCCCTTTAGACTCCATTAACACTGCCTAAAGTAAAGGAAATGGAAAGAAAATAAAACTCTTCTCACTGACATCTGTGGTCCTTCACACAGTTCTCTTCACCCAGAATGGGTGTGGTTGGAGATCCAAAGACTTAAATTATCGCAGAAACTGTAGTCTGTATAGGTCTCAGCACTGAGTTTTGGTTACATATTTATCAGGACAACTGTGGTAGTTGTAAATTAGTTAGCCTGACGGGTAAGTGAAAGTACAATTTCTACACTTATTATGTTATTGCAGTTTAGCCAAGATTTGTTTTCTCTTTGTTGCTGTGTGACATTGACAGGAATATACTGTTTAGATGCTTTAAAAGCTGGATTATATACATTAATCTTTGTGTTCAAGACTCAGCTTCTCACAACAGTCTTCCAGTTTTCTGTAGGAAGCAGCGTTTTATATTTATTATAATTTTTAATTTATCATTGTGTTTGTTCTTGGTGGCCTGTCATTTTTCAAACTCTGGAAACTTACGTGGCTATGGAAGAAACTGACGTCGGCTTCAGAATCAGTTGGCAATATTTGTAGGACTTTATTAAAAGTTTACACTAGAAATATCTATTTCTCTACATTTTCATTTACCCTAATAAGTTCATAAATCTTATCATAAAAGGAGAGACAGAGAACCCTGAGCTAAAACTAATTTTACTTGACTGACCTGCTAGCGAAATATGTTGTGCCAAACTGTCTGTGAAACCAGTGGGCATTAATCACTTTTTTAATTCCACCTCTCCTCTTGTTAAAAGGCTACCCGGCGCTCTGATACAACTGTGATCAAGTTTCGGTTGCATGAAACATTGTCACTGTTCTCTTTCTAAAACTCTTTCATGCCAGCTGTATGGTAAGAAGGCAATAAACTATAAATTCACATTAAAAGACTTTGATTGCCTCTTTGTTAGGACTTTATGATTTTCTGAGACCGAAAGGGGAGTAGGTGTCCAGCGGTCGTCAGAAGTCACAGTGAGTAGGACAGCTAGTTCCCTTTGGAAGCCCTTGCCTTAATATTTTGAAATGACTATGACATCCATGTGATCTACAAAGCATGTACTCACTTCAAATATCTTCTGCAAGCTTCTAAAGAAGTCATACTGCCTTTAAACATGTTCCTAAGGCTTGGTTGAATTTAAGGAATGTAAATCAATATAACCTCAAATTGTCTTTATTTGCTCAAGGATCTAAGAGATTTCTTGTGACAGAGAGAAAGCAATAACTTGTCTTTCAACAGACAATGGGCACATTTAATAGCACTTGGCATTTGCATGCTTTTACCATGTCTGCAGTATGTTGGCAGCTTTTATTGTGCCGGAAAGGTCACTGGACTGGAACGAGTGGGTGATAAGGACAGAAGAGCTGATTGTGAGCATCCCACATGTTTGACAGCAGCAGATTTGGGTGCTCTTGAAAAGGCCGATATTGACTGATGTTTCCAGGATGTGACTTTTACATTAAAGAGCATAGTGGTGCCTGGGAAGCTGTCTCCATCTGTAATGAAAGAATAAGCGTAAAAGTTATTTTCTAAAGAGGTGGAAAAGGTTGTGAAGCCAAACAGAAAAGACTGACATGTTGAAATATAGAGTGAGAAGGAGAGGGCCTGGTGTAACTACACTTATTAGAGCTATGAAAAAATGAAGTTAATGTGCAGTTCATTTTCCAGTTCATCCAGTAACTGTACAGAAAGCCTTCCTGTGCCTTGCTATTGCTTTTCTTGGGTGCCTGACAGGTAAATATCTGCCACATTTCAATCACATTTCAGTTTGCTGCAGGAACAATGGTATTTTCCTGCGGAAATTCCAGCACCGTACATGACCAGGTCTCTGTTGTGAAATAGGCTCTGCAACTGGGGCAGCGCTATAGAACCATGACTGTTCCTGTTTGGGATCGGTAAGGTAACTTTCAGACTTGCCAGCTCAGCTAGTGTTTTTTAGGCACCTACTATTTAGCCTCAAGAGAGTATAGCTTGGGTTCATATTGATGGTCATTCTGCATCTAGATAAGATGCTTGATCTCATACTCCCTATTTCAGTTGTCATTAATTCCAAGGTATGTGTGTTCTCATGAGCTCTTGATCATTATTTACATGTGCAGTATACATGCTCAGGTTCTATGTTTCTTCTTCAACGTGGCAGCACATCCTTATTTATCTACGAAATAATGTTAAAGGGAACAAGGAAGACAACTTTGCTCTGCAAATATGCGGGATTCTTTCCGATGAAGTATTCACAGCAAAGCATATAGAGATATGTTTCCATTTGTTTAGACATCAGAAGTCTCACTGGATTTGAGATGCTTGTAAATTATCCGAGCTTAGCTTAGGAGCTTGCCAGTGCTGCCTGATTTGGTACAAGTTTTTAAATACTGTTTATTCCCAGACAAGAACTGCAGATACGTAAATATTTTTGTTTAGAAGGAACAATGCCTTGATTTTTTTATAATCATTATAAAGGTTTGTGTTTAGTTTGGTTTGTGATTCAAGTGCTAACGTGCATTGACTCTTGTTTTATTCAAACATGTTTGCTGGTCTCTAATAAAGATGGCAATTTGTGTGCTCCTCAGAAAGCTTGCAAAGGAAGTATATGAAAGCATTCTGTGGTACGCTCAGGCCTATCAAGCCTCTCTTATTTCAAGCAGATGACTCATAATATAGTTTGATACCATGCATAGTGAGGTGCTTTGACTAGTAATAGGGGTAAACAATCAAGTAGAGGGGAGTTAGATCTGCACTGTACCTCCATCTAGGAGTAAGAGAGGTAAGACCAGAATAAAGGAAGATTTATTAGGCAGAACTATTTCTGTAACAAAGGCATCAGTGCAAATAATAGCATTGATACTTTGTACTGACGTCTTAGTGTCAAAATAGTAGTGCATAATTGAATTCAAGCTTCAGAAATTAATGTGCCTCTCAAATGTTTGCATGTATTACTGGCTGTATGTTCAGTGGCTCTTAGGCCCTTGCTAATACCTGCCCTTCATGTTTATTCACAATGGGAGGATTTGTACTTATATACTGCCATTTCTGAAAATCCAGCTGTTGGCCCTGGACAATGTACAACATGCATTTCAGATATGCAGCCTAGTTGTTTCAGACTCTGATTGCAAAAAATGACATTAAAAATGTAGACGAAAGAAATAATGCTCACTGTTGTGGTGGGATTGTAGGTTTGTGCAGAGAATGGGATTGCTTGTCCCGGATCCAATAACACTGGAAATTCAAATGTATAGTATTTTAGCGAAGGGGCCTTTATTCTGCCTTGCCTCCTTGCCTCCTGCCAATCATCTATTTGTAACCACAGCTTTGTCCATTCCAATGGCTATTTTCTAGTTTATAGGGATGCCTGTTGCTTAATGTACTGACAAGAAGACAAAACAGCTTAATGAACTTGACTCCCTACTACTTTTGATTTTGAAGCAGCATTCACAGTATAAATCACTTTTCACTGAGAACAAGGGACATATTCCTTGGGAAATTCTTCAAGATTTTGCAAAAAAGCACTGAGAAAAGCAATCATGGGAGGAAAACTTATCTCTTCAGAATGGATCATTCAGTAGTTGGGAGGAATAGGAAAAAGCAAGCAGACTTATAGACCTCAAGTTTAGGGAACAAAGATATCATTAGACCATATCACCTGTTTTCCTTTATAACACAAGCAATTATCTATCACTTGGTTATCCCCATACTAAACACAGCTGCTTGTCTGACTGAAAAAAAAACCAAACAAAATTTGTCCAACTTTCCCTCCCCCTCGCTTTTGTTTGGTGGTGAGGGAAGCTGGAATAGTATTTTCATACATGGTATTTTCTCCCTGGTAGAGAACTTCATACTCTGTAATCAAGTTATCTTTCTATATCTTCTGTATTTTCCTATGATACTACCTTTTTCTAGTTTAAATCCTTTTTTGTTGGTCTCTTAAACAAGCATGAGCACCATATCAGGGCTAAGCATTAGTCTTGCCAGTTCTTCGTGGAGGGAGAAGGCACATTCTTTTTCCTGATATTCAGTTAAAACACTTCAACCTCTCCCAGTACTTTTTACCCCAGCATGACTTGGAAGTTATATGGTCACTGTGACCTCTAGTACTGAAGAACTCTTGTGGTGCTCCCACGAGTTTTGTGATTGTCCACTTCAGTACTGTGGCAGTCCCATTTCCCCACTTCTATAAATTGAAATGAAAAACAACTTTTTTTTTCTAAATTAATTATATGCTCCATCCTTGCAAAGCTGGGGTTTTTTTATGTCTCCAGATGGAGTATTCAGCCACGTCGTCCACTTGCTGTATGCCCTGTTACCCATTCCAGCCACAGCGTTCAGCCATGGGGTCCCCTTCTGCAGGCAGGACCTGTCTTTCCCTTTTTTGGCAGGGAACTTTTCATTTGGAGGAAACATTTTTTTTTTGTTTTAATGGGTAGAACTTAAATGCAGTTAAGGTCACGCAGAGTGCTCTCTACTTGCCATTATTTATATTTTGTGAACATTTCTTTTATGTAGGTTTGCTAAGCTCAGAAACTAATGGGGGAAATCTGTAATTAGGGGAACTCCTAATAGGGATGGACCTCATTAAAGATATTTCAATTTCTTTCTTTATTGAGAGCTACTTTTTGAAGTTTGCCAGTTCCATGGTCTTTGTTCTCTTAGTGTGTACTTTAGCAACCCTGTGGAGAGCTTTTTTTTTTCCCAAGAGAATGCAGTAATGTAGAAAAGCAGCTTAACAATCAGGCGTATTTTGTAGTTGCTTATGTACATCAGACTTTTCTCCTAAAAAATGAAATCAGACTTGTTCTACAAATACTGTTTTCTATTAAAAGATGTTGATTGGCACTAATTACATTCCTGTCCTTTATCAGCTAAATGACTGTTCCGTTATTTTGGCCATGATTGACATCAGACTCACTAGCCTATCGTTGCCTAGGTCATCTTGCTTATCCTTCTGAAGTACTCACAAGTATTAAGATTCTTCTTGTCTGTTGTATTTCCTACTTATTACACAATTTTTTCCTAAGATAGGAAGCTAGAGCCCAGAGCTCACTATGGAGAATTTGTAGGATTCTTGGTGCAAGTTCTCCAGAAAGACTTGCTTTTAAAAAAGAGTTAAGCACTGATGTAGGGTATTTAACATCCTTTATTTACTAGTGTACTACAAAGTGTTGTCTCTGGATATGTATATCATCTGCTTTTTCCCAAGTATAGATTATAAATATTTTCAAATACTGTTGCCTTCTCAGTATCACTTAAAATTTTATCATGTCTATCAGTAATGGGTGTGTTTTATTGCTACCAAATCATATATCTTATGCATGTACATAAAAGTGTGGAAGTTATGTTTCCATAAATATTCATAATATTATTTTTCTTGCCAGATGTTGATTTTTCCCTTGTGTCCTTAGATTTTCTCATTAGTTTTCTATATTTTATAAATTCTAATTTATACTGACATCTATTTCTCCTGTTTCCCTTTCTGTCATTTTCCATCAATGGTAATTGATGCCTTCATTCATCCACCGAGTTATAGCTTTTTAATAGTCTCTGATAAAATTTGTTTCTTAAGAAATCCCAATTTCTTTTCATATTCCTCCCACTAATTTTTACTAACTTTCTTGAGCCTTGGCAAAATTAACCTTCCTGATGAACTGTGCTTGTGTGTGTGCAACAAAGTATTTTGAGATTATCCTACTTATATCAGTCAAGATCAATGAGTTATTAACATTGCTTCTAATGCATCCTTCAACATCAATCCAGTGATTAATTCATCAGGAGTTATCTTGTGACGTGAAATTACTCTTGCGTTAAGAAATTATAGACTGCCCTACAGACTTGAGTAATATTTTGCTCTTTGGCAGCAGAGTGCCTCCTGTGTCTGCTTCCACAGTCTAAGTCCTTGCTAGTACAGTTTCATTTCTTTCCAGATACATAAACATGGGCTTAAGAACCAGCTTACCCTGTTATCAGATTTGATTCAGTAGTGATTTATGTATACTCAAGTTTCTATAGATCAGAGTTATCAGTAACTCAAAACAATTCATGGGATTTTTAATACAGAATACAGGTATCATTCTCTCCTTTTCCACCCTCCCCACCTTTCTTTTGTATTTGTTTGTATTATCTTCGCCACAAATGCACAGGATTGAACAGAAAAGTGCTAAGATATTTATGCTAGTTTTCTGCTGCTGTTGCAAGTTCATATTGAGATTTTATGCCTGGTGTGCTGGCACTGAAGTTAGTCACACTCTAGTTCTCAAGAAACTAAAGCCAAAAAGTAGAAACAGGAAGTTGAGTTCACCCACAAATCGCTCAAGGGGATAAACTCAGAATTGAAATTTTGGCTTTCCCCCTTCAAAACGGAAGAGCCACAGGTTCATCTCTGCAAACAGCGCTAAAGAGAAAGCAATGCAAATGAAAGTCCATTTCCTCAAAATAAAAGTTTGATTTGGTGTGGCACATGGTGTTGAAGAAGAAAACATAATGAATATCCCAGGTCTATGAGGTCTCCTGTGTACTTGAACTCCCTTTCTAGTTGTCTTTCCATTACTTTACCGCCACTGAAAATGCCGGTGAAGGGAGGCTACCAATATCTTCCAGAAATTTAATCTATCTACTCTGAGCAGGTTGATGGCACAAACCACATAATACACCCACGTTTGTGCAGAAAAACAAAGATCTTTTTGCATCCTTTTCATATTTTTAGTAAGTGCTTTCCAATAAGCCTATTTCTGTTTATTTTAACAGCAGTGAAACCAATAGGGCTCTATAAAATTAATATTTGTAAAAATTAATAAATTATACCTTTGCTTATTTCCAGAGAATATTAATTCCTTCCACATAATTTCAGTAGTTGACAAAGCCTTTCTACCTGGATTATCTGACTCTTCTCTTGGTTTTGAATAAAATAGGGACTTAAAATTTATTTGGAAATTCGTTCAGGTTTTTGCCTTTGGTTGGTATTTTTGAGGCATGTTGTATCTCATTGGTTGGATGAATTAAAGGGCCTTTGCCGTGAGTTTTATTTTTGTTACATTGGAAAACTTCTATAACAAAAACAGCTTTCATAGTACCTCTTTATAATGACGAAGGCTATATTTCTGCCAATACTCACTTGAGATTGAATTTTCTTTAGGCAGCTTTCATGACACTTTCTGTATTTATTTTTCTATCACAGTTTGAGCCCCTGGGTTTGACTGTTGGTGAGCCACACTAAAATCCCAGCAAGTGCTGACTGGAAATGAATTTTGGAATTAAAATCCTGCTAGCATTATTCAGTGGAGAATAGACTGACTCCAGATACTGATGCTGAGAACTGAAAGAAGCATCTAGCAGACTGGGCAAAGCAATTTGTGATGGACTCAGAGCATAGCAACACTGTAAATCTTTTTAAGGCAACTAACTTTTTGGGCTTGATCAGAACAGCAAGAAATCTACACTGGAATTGTAATGCATATGTGTGTACAAAGAGGATGCTGCTAGCTTTCATCTTCTTATTTCAAGATTATCACTCCAACACACTTCACCTTACTTCAGTTACAGTGAGAATTCAATTTAGATGTAACTTGACTAGAACCATGGTTTTTTACCATTTCTTATATTAAGTGCACAAATACTCATGATCTAAAAACTTCAGCTGAAAAGAGCTTGATGTCCTATGTATTCTTTTGGCTGCTGTACCTCCTTTCAGCTATAACTAGAAAAAATTAAATAATCTATTATTGCTCTACAGGAACAACTTCCATTTAATTAAGTCGGTGTCTTCTGCAAGCCTCCATGTCAGACTCTCACAGCCTTTAGAACTGTGAGAGGAAAGGAGGAAACCAGAGCAGCCGTGGAATTCCCACACTGCAGCATCTGCAGGGGCCATCATAACAACCGTGTGTTGTCCTGGATAGAGAGATGTAGTTTAATTAGATGACAGCTTTGTTTAGTAGGACGTGTAGGGACTATCTGAGGTATAACTCATCCAGTACAGGTCAGTCTGCCTAATGTAACCACCTCCATGTGAAGGACGATGGCTTCCACCTTCAAGCTTCATAAACATGTCTCTAGCAGAGTTATTGAGGCAAAAGCCTTGTCTGGCTTCAGGGAGTGAAAGGGGGTCACATCTTTGCAACAGGAGATCTAGTTCTGTTTTGCATCATCTTTACTGAGGACCAGGGCACCTTATTGCTCATTTACTTTGACAAACATCTACTGATTTCTATGTAAAATATAACCTACTGATGAGGTTTTCCGGCTGCTAAGAGGATGGTGAAAAGAGCATTGCTGAGAATAGTCTGCCTGTGAAGGCTGGTTAGTCTTCCTAGCCTTGAAATTAGCTTATTACTCATACAGAATTCCAAAAGCCTACCCCATTTCTTGTAAAGCCCCTGGGGTTTGAGGAAGATGTTAACACTTTTCTGTGGGACTTCACTGGCATCATTAGGTCAATCTGCTCAGGGTTCCCCTTCTCAAGGATGCAGGACCCAGTGTATAGGCTCTCCTTAACAGAACTGTGTTTTTTTCTCACCGTTCAAATCCAGGTCACTTTATTTCTGGGATAACACAGGGAGAGTAGATGCAGAAAAGTGGTATCTATGGACCCATACACACCTGCTTGCTTGTCTACGAAAATCAGTATGATTGCCAAAGAGTGACATTGAGATCTGAGCAGGTTTGAATGTGCATTTGAACACTGGAGGAGGCTCAGAACAAGGAAGCAGTGTAAAAACAGAACAAGGATGTTATTTCTCTTTACTGTAAAGAGGCACCATAAGCCACAAGGCAGGATCATCACAGTTGATTGTGTTCAAACCGATGTATACCAACGATGGCATAAAAACCAAGTCATCTTAAAATTAAAACCCATTGCTGGAGGAATAATAGATTTTAAGAAACCGTTGGGTTTTATATGTGCATTTAGGCAGGTAGGCAGAGAAAATGGAAGTGGCCACACGATCTTACCCATGGATGGTTAAGATATAAACAAATAATTTTTGCAGAATGCCATTTGTGGTATCAGTTAACTACTACTCTGAAAAAATACAGAGTCCTATATCAAGTATTCCTTAGAAATGACAATAGAGTAGTTAATATGTGAAACAACATATTATTTCTATTCAGACTTGCTGTGTAGATGTTGTGCGGGGACTTTCTGCCTTGCCCGTTGCATGCTGAGCCACTCAAAGCCATGCAAGCAGGGCAGTTGATTGACACTGAGATTATGGTTTTCCTCAACCATTCTTCAGATGCCCATCTGCAGTGAGGAAGTGTGGAACAGCTGTACAGAGCAGACACTCGGCAGTAATTTCTCCAAATACCCCCTACCAGGTAATTATTTCTCTTAGCCTGATTCTAATGTGAAGAGTATGGCTACAGGTCTGGTCTTGGATACAGCAGAGGCACTTCATCATGCTGTCTTTCAAGAGTGTAATTTACTCCTTTGGGGGTCTTTTATGCCTTTTCATGGGTTCAGCTAGAACATTGTCCTCCAAATGTACAGTATTTTGTTATTTGTTTCTCTAAGCATGACTAGTAGTTTTGTTTGAAAAAAGGAGAGGGAAGAGAGGGGAAGAGTGGCTGCAGTGAGGGAAATATCTGATAAAGTGGTAGAAATATATATGTATAGAAAAGGTGCTGCTGTCCTGGAAAGCTGGTTAAGGAGTAGCTCAAGGCCCAAAAATTTTTTTAAGAACTTGGACAAGCAGAGAAAAAAATGAGGTGTTATGTGCCTTCAGAAGACTGTCTTTTGACCTGAGACTACAAACCTGTAATTATGCTGACCTTTTCACTTAACAGCTAATCTAATATCCTAATGCTCTGTTGATGGTGTAACACAGAAAGAATAGATACAAGTTCTTCTGGGAAAGTATCAGCAGTGATCTTTAAGCAAGGAAATACCTGAATTTCTGATATTTTTAAAAATTTTCTTTCAGAAAGTGAAGTTGCAGCTCTCCAGAGCTGATGAGTATTTTACTCCTTTCATCTGTCACTTGCAAAGAGATGTGAAACATTTATTTTCCCAATCTTCCCAGAATTGGTGATAAATTGTCAGAGCCAACCGTTTATATCTGGTGGCTTTTTAAATAAAGGATTAGCCCTTCAATATTCATTTTTCTCCAGCATTTCTCTGTAAGTTTGACGAGAAGGAGGTAATATGTAAAAGACTGTGTGGGAAAAAGCTATTTGTCCAGTGGCAAAGAGATGTGGACAAGCAATTCTAGGAGATATTTTATTTTCTCTCCCTCCTGCTCTGTGTGTATATATTGATGTATACAGGTGTGTGGGAGAACTGAGGGAGACAAGCTGGCTGTCAGAACTGCCGACTTTTGTCAAAGTTATTACTGAGGACTTTTGCAAGCCGGCAGGTTTCTGACAGAATCAGACTGTTGATGGGAAACTATACAGGGGAATGTATCTTGCTATTACCGATATGGGTGTGTTCTTAGAAAAAAACTTAAGTGCTCAATAATGTGCATGGACCTTCCTTGCAGGCTGGTTTGGAGGCAAACAGCAGCCCTGTGGGGATTTAAAAGAGCAGCCTCTGTTGCTCCGCAACTTTCCTCTGCTTGGCCACTGTGTTTTCAGTCTGGAAGCACTGAAGAGAACAAAATGTGGATGTAAGAACATTTCTGAAAACCAGCATATTGCTTTTGAAAGGTCACTGAAAAATCTGTCCTTGAGGAGGATTCGCAGTTTCTACTCTCCAGCCTGGTATCTGTCCCCAGGCGTGAACACACAAAGTGCATGTCACTTCTCTGTGGCTTTGTGTTGAAACAGCTCTTTGGGAGCTGCTGTCCTGCACCCATCTGAATTTCAACCTTTATGGTCAAAACAGAAAGGCAGGAGGTTTACCTGTGTGTTATGTACTCAGTTCTCCCACGCTGCTCTCCAGTGATGAGTGAGATGCCATCAGCATATTATACATGGCAGAAGAAACGTGAAATGACTGAAAAACATTTAGGTCCCTGTTAAAGTGCATATCCCGGTTCCTTGGTTTTGGATGTATGACAAAGCTCTCAGGATGCGGAAGATGCCATTTCCAGAAATCCTCTGATCAAAGAGAGTTACTGTTTTTTAGCATGAAGGCTGGAATTCCTTCTGTCAAAGTGAAGTACATTAGTGCAGTGAAGCTGCAATTTGGAGATGTAGTGGCTAAGTACAGATACGCAGTTAGAAAGAGCAGGGATTATATAAACAACTGGTGCATGAGTTGCTCAGATCTTACTGAGAGAAAATGCCAGATCATAGAATCATAGAATCATAGAATCATAGAATTATTAAGGTTGGAAAAGACCTCTAAGATCATCGAGTCCAACTATCAACTGAACACCACCACACCCACTACACCATGTCCCTAAACACCTCATCTACACGGCTTTTAAATACTTCCAGGGACGGTGACTCAACCACTTCCCTGGGCAGCCTGTTCCAAGGCCTGACCACTCTTTCAGTAAAGAAATTTCTCCTAATGTCCAGCCTAAACCTCCCTTGGTGCAACTTGAGGCCATTTCCTCTCGTCCTATCGCTTGTTACTTGGGAGAACAGACCAACACCCACCTGGCTACAACCTCCCTTCAAGTAGTTGTAGAGCGCGATGATACTTTCTCCTTCCAGATACTGAGTAGGACTCCCCTGTACACCTGATTAACTCCACAGTAACAAGCATCACACCTGCGTGTACTAAGCAACTAGTCTGATGATGGACGTAATCACTTTTTGTGACTTAACTACAGAGGCAACTGAAGTGTGAAGTTGCAGTAAAAAAGGTAGAGTTATGCTCTGTTAAAGATTGCCAAGTGCCTTCCAGTCCTGCTTGGAAACCCCTCTTCACCAAGTCTTTGCATTTCTCTGGCCATTTAATTGAATTTTAGATACCTGAAAACATCTGAAGAAAATCCAGTCAGAGAGGGAGAGAGAAGGTTAATGCTACAGGAGCTGATAGAAGGTGGGGGTCTAATTTGGTTTTTAGGGGAGTATTAGGCTACATTGGGCAAAAAGAGATGCATTTTATTACAACCCACGTAGCAATAAGGTTATACTGCAGCTGGCACTGCAAAAACTAGTAGCTTGGTCTAGTCAAATTAGGCCTGCAGGTGATCAGGCAGTGAAATATTTACCATGACATGACGAAACCATCAGCAAATCCAGCCTGTTTCTCTGGAATGAATAACAAGGTGCTGAAAGCTTCTCAGCTGTGCATTAGGACTTTGGCTCCAGGCAGTGAAATTGCAGAACCTCCCTGAAGCGCAGAGTAAGAACATGGAAATACAGTTTTCTCAACCTGAGGGAAGGGGACTACATTGACTGGAGTTACTGAGGTTCTGCTCACACCCACTACTCAGAAGACATGATCATAACTAAAGGGCATGGTCATAACCTGAAGCGTATACTAATGCAAAGTAGCAATAGCAAAGAAGTTCTCTCCCTCAGTCTTCTCTTCTACCACTCCATAGTTGTGTCTGCAGCAGGGTCTGTGCATCTCCTTTTCCTTCCTGGAGAAGGAAAGTAAAGCATCGATGGATTTCAGACCTCTAATAGCAGCAAGTTAGCTCTTATATCCCTTCGTCTTTCTTCCTTCCAAGTCAATATAACGAAGCTAGCACCCAAACTGGCCTGACTTACTGCTAACACTTCAGGTACAAGCAAGGAAAATAGGAACTGGGCAGTGAGGAATGCCTCTGAGTCACAGTACCTCTTGATGTGCAATTGCAATTGAAATTGTAGCAATTGAAATTGTAGCAATTGAGACAGCCTCCACAGGAAAAGATAAGGTTATTCATACCCTCTGCTGTTCTATAGAAGATGATCTTTCAAGACGTCAACTACAATAGCACTGTTTCTAATGTGTACAAATTATTTCAAAAAGAAGTTCAACAGTGCATATTAGAGACCTTCCAACATCTTATGGAGAAGTCTATAAAGCCTTTCCGTCAAAAACTGTACTGTAAAAACTGAAGTTGCCTCCTTATTCTTTATCACTACGGACACTTGCAAGGTAGCAGGAGTTTTAATGCTCAGAAGTGATTTGTTCACATTGCTTGTTCCTCACCTAAACTGAGTTCTCTTTTTGTAACATTTGGTTGCTGTAAAGGTGATTGTAAGGCTGCAGATGGTGTGTTATGTCACCAGAAGAATAAGCACCAGTAGCAAATCTCCCTCAAATTCCTCTCTGAGATGTAGCGGTTCTGGTAGCTGGAACTTAGGCTCTGCTCTCCAGAAAAGATCCTTGGCTATTCTTGTAAACACATCTACCTGTTAGAACATAGACCATACGGTATTGTCTCATATCGAAGAAGAAGATGGGTATTTCAGTCAAAGACATTTTACCTCTAGATCAACACAAGAACGCAAAGAGTCTTTTTACAGATAACAAGGGATGTTATCTTTTTTTTTGCTGCTATGATCTGCTTGGAAAGGAACACAAACGGCTAGGTTCCCTCTGCACTCTTAGAGATGTGGCAAACATTTTAGAAGATAAAAATGAAACGTGTAACATCTTTCATAACAATTTAGAGCATGTGGAAATGGGAATACAATAGTTAGCTCTGTGGATCCTATTTTCTTTAAAGCTCAAATATAGCAAAGTTTCACCAGAATTCCCCTATTCAGTTATAAAATCAGGTGAAAGAGAATGCATTCTTTATAAGAAAATTTGTCTCTTAAATATAAGTATTTTTAGATGTTACCACTCAATAAAATTTGTCATGTGCAGCTGCCATGCAATGCAGAACTTTGAAAATCAAGTAATAAGTGTTATGTGTTTCCTGTCAAATAAAAGGGAAGTTAAAGAAATTGTATCTGTTTTATCTGAACAGTTAACATGTCATCATGCAATCCCATTTAAAGGAGTTGGAAATGAAATATACTGAGGATAATGTTTGCTTACCCTTGATATAGGTGCATCATGCCTATGGCTGATAGATGCCTTTATGAATACAGTGTCAGTAAGAAAAAGCTATTTCATGGAAATCTGCTTATAAGACTTTAAAAAAAATAAAAACACACAAACAAGAATCACATATGACTGCACTATGAAATATCCTGAGGAATACAGACACATACACAGGAAGAGGAGATGCCTTTTCAGTTATCCCACTGAGAAACAAAGAGCTGTGGAAGCAAACTGACTCAAAACAACTCCTCTTAACTTTTTTTTTCCCATTTAAAAGCAGCTCATATGCCATTTGTTTGGTTCAGCTTTCAAAAGGGATTTATGTAGTTCTTTATTTTACTGAAAAACAACGATGTGAAAGGATTATGTTGTTGACTTGGCTGGGAACTCCCTTTTCCAACTGTTTTGTTGTTTGTTTCATCAACATAAGTAATCATTATTCTGTGGAAGGTGTATTGAATTTTAAACTTACCCTATTAGGTGAAACATAATTACTTGCAATGATAAATAGTTATTAATTGTATTATAAATTACTAACAGTAACCTCTGCATTGCAGGATGAATTTCTCTCATTCTCATGCATACACTGGGCTTGTATCAGATAATTTCCTGTAATTTCAGGACTGAAGGAAATAGTAATAACACTTAGGGGGGGAAATCCTTTGAACATCTGACTGAGTAAATGGGCCTGATATTTTTGTAAAAGCTTAATTTTTGGCCCAGTAGACTTTTAAAAGTATTCCTACATGGGAAGTGTAAGAGTGATAATAAAAACTGTCAGTTCTGTTGACCTATTTCCCACCCATTAAATATATTTTTAATGCTTTGAGCATTGCAGCACCTGTGGTACTTCTTTTCTTCCCTGTGCATTCATAGTAGGCATTTTACTAGCAGCTCTGGAAGCAGACGTTTTAATATATCATCCAATGTGCCTTTGTCAGCCTGATGCCAGTTTCCTGGTACATTTTCCTTTTGCAGGTTTGCTGAAGAAACCTGAAGGAAGAAAGAGCTACTATTGACCGTCTGGCCCTCTTCCATGCCCTGTCTCCAACAGTTACTAATAGCTGATGTTTAGAAAAGTGCAAAATGTATAACTCTTAAATACTAGGTTTCTTTCAAAATAAATGACAAATTCATTCTGATGAAGGTAAGGACAGGGATATTCAACAGTTGTGCATTTTCTTCAGGAGCCCAAGCGATTGCAGGGTTTGTAGAACTGGAGATCTCCAGGGTCAGCACACGCAGTCTGTAGGAAGCAGCTACTGCACTCATTGATCTCATTCCTTCTATTCCCCAGGGATCCAGAAGAGCTCAGCACTGACTCCAGAGAAGCTAATCTAGCTAACAGGCTGCAGCAGCTGCCTTTACATTCCCATGGAGGCACCATGACAAGTCATTCTTTCCTCCAGCAGAGGCAAAGGTGAGTTTCTCCTCCCTCATTCAGAGCACAGTGAGGTTTTCTGGCCCAGGTGGGTGTGCTCTGCACCATCCTCATTTGCTCTACTGAATTTGGCCCCTTGATTGCAAATAGGCAAAAAGCAAGCCAGCACCATAGGAAAGACGTAAGAACTGCCCCCCCCCCCCCCCCCCCCGCCTTGAGTTTCTCTGAAATGATACTACTGAGAACTGCATCAAATTTGTGGCTATTGATATGCAGATGTTACAGTCTTTCACTGCATTGGGACAAAGATGACTGCATTTCCATGTCTGTTTTGCACATAAATATGTATATTATCCCAGTGCCCCCGCTTCCCCCAAAATGATAGCAATTGATGTTCAAATAGGATAGACTATGCGAGACGAAAGCCACAAATGAATTATGCTCACGAAATATTCTCTTCCCTTTCCTTGTTTCTGATTTTTCTTTTCCTCTGCTATACACAAAGCTCAGGCCAAGCAGGCTCCCTCTGGCTATATGTGTGGGCAGCCAATCTGGTTTTCTCCCAAGGTGACAGCTGCTTGCTTTTCATTAAGGAATATGACTGCCCTCACCTGGTGAGAACAACGCTTGGAAAAGTGCCGTCCCAGTGATCTCATTGCACGTGAGCATCTCTGTCACTTATGACAACTGAGCGATGCCTGCAAAACAAAGGTTCACACACTACATAGGAGCACAGTTGCTAAAAGAAGTTTTTTAAAATAGCTCCTGCTGTCTGACTTAAAATAGAAACGTGGTAGATTTGATATTATTTGATTAAATGAAAGACTGTTCTGGTATTTTTTCTATTGTTACAGATTTGAAGACATTTAATTCCCTTATTTTTAATCCTGTCATAAGGTTCTGTGATTATTCACAGAAACAGAGCTGGCTAGTAAGTGTTTCTATCCAAATCTGCTTAGTTTATCGCACTTGACTAGATATTATTTTGAAAAAAAAATCTCAGGGTGTAGTTCAGGTAAGTCAAAAAAAGTATTTCAAGAGTATAAGAAAAAATTGTTAAAATGTTTATATTTCATTTTACTTTGTTCAATTTCGTTGCTTTGTAAGATGTGATTTTACAATGTTAAAAGTGAAATAAAGAAGCCAACTTCATTGAAACATTTCTGATCAACTCAAAACAAAATGCCTTCTCTATCTTTTGTGGAGAATTTTGGAATGGTGGACTTTCATTTCTATTTCAAAACAGATTTCAGAAATCTTCAGGCCCTCCTTGAAACAAGAATTTTGCTCTCTTCATGGGGCTAAGTCATGAATGTGGAACAGTGTGAGAGATTGGAAATGCTAACTGGGGTGGCAGTTCAATTTTTCACATCCAGTAAATTAATTCTGCCACAGTATAAAAAAGACTAAGTATTGTAGTGCAAGATGCAATTTTTGAATCGCTGTCTTGGAAATTGTTTACAGATGAGGAGCCCCTTTCCCCATTGCATTCAGAGGGGGCTGAAATACACAGAGCCCCTGGGGTCAAGTTGACTCGTAGACACAAAAGAGGAGTCAGGCACCTTAGTTGGATTCAGAAAAATACCTAGCACATGTTAAGTCTATCCACACTTAGTAAAATGCTTAAGGAACATATTTAAAGTTGAATGAAAATATTTCATTCGGCTGGGACCATTTGCTGTAGTTTGAGTCTATGTTTTCAGATGTACACCCCGGATGCTGGGAGGCAGGGCCTGTCATTGCAGGACATGCACTCTTGTAAAGAGTGAGGATATGAAAACAACTTGAGTTTCTCTCTCCACATTCACTGCTTGAGACTTCACCCATTAATCTCATGGATGATGTCGACTTGTCCACACCAAGGTTGTGATGGTTTTGGTTATTTATACATAGGGACTGTATAGCGCAACTCAGTATCACATGAATCTATGTTTCATGTCACTAGCGACTGGGATTATTTAACCATCATAGAGAAATTAACTTGCTTGCAGTTATAGTGAATTCATGTGTCGTTTGCCGGTCATCTTCAATCAATTGTTTTTATGTATACCTTTTTCCTAAACAGAGGAGGTTTCAAACAGGAAAGTGTCCCTCACCTGCCCCACCATTATCACAAGGCTTTTCTGAGGACCATGTTCCTTGATGTTCCCTTGACAACTTGCTTTTCATCTCACTTTGGGTTTTTCTTATTTAATTTCTTGCACATACCCCTTAGGAAAACAAAATTCAGTGTAGTCCTTCATATTGCTTCTGAATGTGTATTTTCTGTGTTAATGGTGACAGCTTGTGATGTGAGTGTTCAGCACAACAGTGTCATCATAACAGTGTTCAGATTCTATAGATAATTCACTGTTAATTGTTAACTGTTTCATATCTTTGCCAACCTCAGAAGTAGCTGTACCCATCCAGCAGTTTCAACAGGAATTGCTCAATTCACTATATCACTGTACGGCCCAATATCTTGATTGAGATTAAAGAGGTTAAAATAATGACACTCTGAGCAACACATCCCAAATAAAATAGAATAGCAAATACAATCCGTGAGGTTCAACTAAGGAGCTATACAGATAGCATCTGTGTTAAAGGATTTTTACACATTATCATCCCAAAACAATGCCGCTCTCACTCAAGTAACATCAAACAAGTTTCAGAGAGTTAATCACTGCCCATTTCAAAGTATAACAATGTAACAATTCCTTTGGGGCAGAGAATTTTTATTGGTTTTTTTTTCTGAAGAACCGAAGCTGTTGCTGTCACAGGCTATCACCACCCTCAGGCTTTCCATTCCCTCCAAAGTACAAAGCATTAACCCTGCTCTTAATGTGAAAGGGAAGAAATTCAGAAGCAGTGCTTCAGATTTCTTTTCAGCCCTGAAAGGATTCAGTTATTGTGTACTCCAGAAAGGCTGTGAGGATTTTTTCCTGTTTACCTGACCAGTGACAGTGGTTTGGAAACAGTAGTTATTCAAGAAGAGAGGCAAGACCTCACCACTTGTTTTGTGTAGCCAGTTCTTCTGGCTCAACTTCATTTGGGGAAAGGGAGACTCCATGGGGACCATTAGGTGTTCTCCCCATCCGAGGTCATGTCCTCAAGGTAAAATTCTCTTTCTTCTGAAAAAAAATCACATTTGTTTGGGCGAGGATCGTGAGCTTATCATGAAGGCTGCTTATAAATATGAATTCTTGTTGAAAGGCTTCACCATGTATTTGGGTCTCCTCTTGAGACATCCAGCCATCTGACTGGCATGCAAGACCCAGCAGCCTTTGTAGAAACTCGGCGGTGCATTGTATCAACTGGAAAGCAGTTCTTCAGCTTGTCAGAGGCCTTGTCCTGCTGTGGGAGCAGCCTTTTCCTTGTCCTCTGGGTCATTCTGTTCTGCCAGAACTCATCAGGAAGATTCAACATGGGAAAAGAGACTCCATGCCCCACAGCAGAAAAGGTGCTACTTGTGCATGGAAGTAGAGCTGTGACTCATTTTAGTGGCACAGTTATGGCTTGTTCTCACAAGTTCTGATGTGGTGAGGATTTCTGTAGTGTCTTCTATTTCTGGAGAACTTGTGGTCATCCTGCTAATCCTTTCTGCCATTACCAATTCCTTTTCTGACCTTGGTAGTGCCACTCAGGAGTGTCGTGCATTTCCCCAAGCCCTCCATCTGTGTGTACTTCAAGACTGACATGCAATTGCAAGTCTCGGTTTCTTCAGCCTCTTCCGCAGGCATTTGAATGTCTTTGACTTCCATCAGTACATCCATATCTACAAGCTCAAGTCAGCATAAACCAGTTCATTGGCCACTTTCATCCTGAAGTTCTCAGCAATGTACAAATCTTCAGAGGTCCTCTGCCAGTTTATGTAGCTGCTTTCCCGCTCCCCCCCGCCCCCCAGCTCCTAGTTAGCCAAAACACAATGATGACAGGCTCTGAACCATGTTATTTTGGTGCTTATCAAACATTAGTCAGTTCTGTATAATTTCTAATTCAATTTCCGAGTTAGCTTCTGTAGCATTATTGTCTTGACCACCTGAGATAACAGTGACAAACTCACCTTTGAGATTGTCCTCCCTGCAAATCAGTAAAATTATGCTATTGAATTGAATCATGTAAACCCAATGAAATATTTTTTTCAGAAATACTACATTATCTGAGACAAACCATTCTCTCTTCCCTGGACCTCTTCAGGTTAGAAATGGAGTAGAAAATAGAAAAATTTCTTGCTAACCTATCCAAGATGATGTTTGCATTTTGCTGGTGTACCAAAAGGTAACAGCATGAGGAACCCACCCCTTGAAAGCCATCTCCCCTGTCAGCAGGAGTGGCGAGGGAAGGGCCATGGAGAAAAGCTCCTTAAGTCACAGATGAGATTGGAGATGACCTAAGTGTGAGCTAAGAAAAATAGCAACACCAGATTTGGTATAAACTACAGAAAATGAGAGGAATGAATAAGGTCAAGGTACTTGTAAATATAGCTGGTTTCCAGAAGGGGATCTTAAAGAGCACATTGTCAGAAGTGGAGCCAAAGAGTAGAGACGAGACTTTTGTCTCAGTTAGAAACAATCCTCCGGCAATTTAAAGTGATGGATTTCAATTTGCACAATGTGACTGTCACATTTAAAATGTTAATGGAAAGGGTACTTTCTGCAAGTCTCTGTTGGCATGTTGATTATACCTAGATGATACTGGTGCACATGAAAGCCCTTGAACAGGAACAGATATGTTTACAAATGCCCTGTGAGAGCTTTAGTATTGCTGCACGGATGGGAAAAAAATAGAAGCCTTGTTTCAGAAAAAGGGATTTTTTTGTTAGTGGGAATAAGTAATTCCACATACAGGATGTTAACTTCGCAGAAAAAAAACAAAACCGAGATCTCCACATCTGTGGAAGTCTTAACTGCTTTTTTTATTGTTGCTACGTGGACTGGATTTGGTGGGGAAAGTAGGACCCCCCTCATGCATTTCAGTAGCAAGTAAGATGGCTGAGAAAAGTTATTGCCTGTGCCTGTCTAAAGTCAGATAGCAGCTGAACAGAGCAGTGAAAGGGATTTTGTGAGTACTCTGTGACAGCAAGGAACATTTTGTGTGCTCCAATGGAAAAACAAATACTATTTTGAGTCACGTGTGAAAGGAATATTGTGCAAGAGAAACTGCTGCTGCTTGGATTTATTCAAAGAAACAGAGCTTTGCAAATAATTGTCTTAAATAAAGACTACTGTATTTTTTTTAAAAAAAGTACCCCCTCAGTTTCTGCTCATGGGAGCCACCAGAGAGCTCTGCCTCACTGCTCTTATACAGATAGACAAGAAAGAATTGCTCATTTTGTATGAAGTTTAATAGATGGAGCTGTATGTTTGGGAAGGATAAGCGCTTCCCATTCTACTGTGGCTCCCCTCCAGGTGCAGCGTACTGTGGGAAGGTAATAGGGGCTCTAGCCAGACCACTTTGAGATGTCTGACATGCAACTGCTTTAGCATTTCTGCTGCTTGAGGAAAGAGCATTTTCAGCTTTTGCTAAAGGAGAGCTCTTTGCTTTCCCAGAGGACTTTGAAAGACTCAATCCATTTCGGCACAGAAGGCAAAGGAAATACTCCCCTTGACTTCAATGAGAGTTGGGTCTAAGCCCAAACAAGGGCTGATGAATGAGCTGAATCAGCTGCAAGTGTTCTCTGCTGTTGTGATTGCCACCTTTTATGTAGAGCTGAAAAGGAAAGGGGATTGGGCTTTTGTCCTCCTTTCACTGCCTTCTGTATGCCTGCTTGAGAAAGCTCAAGAACAGGACATGTTTCACCCTAAATCTTAACTCTTTGTTTCTCTGCCAATCAATGCAACAGAGAACCAGAAGCCTCCTTTTCTTCTGCATTGCAGGCCTCTGTGCTACAGATCATTAATTACCTGTTCATAGCGTACTTGCTGTGCACGTGCAATGTAGCCTGCATGTATGTGTTCTGGCTGATAAAAAGCATTAAACAGATTTCCAGTCACATATCCCACTCCTCTTTTTCAGTAAATCCAACTACATTGTTCATTTATCCAGCTTTTTTAAACTAGCCAGTAGACTTTTTTATTATATTGTTCTGAGGGCAAAGGGATTTGTTGTGTAGTCGGTGCTCATTCTCATATCTCTGATATGAAAAAAAATCAGAGGAATTATAAGGGTATTTACAAAAAAAAAGAAAAAAAAATTAGTTAAATATAAAAGAAGTCTTTAATAATGTATACACACTAGAGCATATTAGTTTAACTATATATGTTCTGACTAAATGTTGTCGGCCACAAGGAACATGGAAACAGCAATTACGGGCAACTAAGCTTTAGAAATCTGTAAGGTGTATTTTATCTTTATAAAACTGACACTGCTGAGTGCAGCATACCAATATTGTGCTCAGTGGAAAAAGTTGCACTGCTAACCATGTGCAGCAAGAAAATACTAGATCACTTCTATAGGTGTGTCACATTTGGTATTGTCTCAATCCTTGGGAAGATAAGGGCATTATTTTTTTCAGGAAACTAACAGGTTCCTCCATAAACTTGCAAAAAGAAATTGCATGGCCAGAAGAAACTGTCTGCTGAAGTTCTGCTTTTTTATGTTATAGAAAATGAGATTAATGTTTATGAATGGTAGATTTGACAATGCTGGAAACCGGTGGCAAAGATGTATGTAGAGCAAAGACAATAAAGTTTCCCTACCCGATAGTGGTGGTTTGCCTCCTGGTTGTTTGGGAAGGATATTCTTCTGCAGAAGAACAGAGTGCTGGGCATGGATTATTCTGCCCAAAATAGCCAACTGACACCTGACACATTTCTTGCCATCACAGTTCATTTTAAATTTAATTAATTTTCAAATAAGCCACCAAGCACAGACCAATATAGAATATATTTGGCCACTCTTAGAAAATTTTTTTACAAGGCTTCTTAATTAAAATTCTCAATGTTCTCAAAAATGGCTGTTAAAATAAATTCCTATAGTTTTTTTGTCCTTTGTCTTTTATTGAACAAAAGAAAGTTGTAGGTGACTTAAAAAAAAGAGAAGTAAAGAAACTGGCATTTTTTCCACACCGTTCTAAGTCCCCACGTACACTGGGAGCTTTCCAGTCTGGTTTACCATGAGAAGTGGTTCCATCTCCATTTCCAGAGCATAATCTAATTTTGCTTCCATATTGTACCAACATCTGAATGGAGATGGAGGTCATAGACTAGATTCTCTCTCTGATCCATGGTTGTAAATCCTGATTAAGGTCCCCCTGCAGCTCAAGTGGTCATTTGGACAATGCATTCAACACGTGTATTTCTCTGAAATTATTCTGCTTTTGAAAAGTGGCTTGGGAGACCAAGTTTGTCTTTAATAACCAGTGTTAGTGCAAAACCTGTCACCAGTCTAAAGCTGGCCAGACTGGGGTCATTACTTTGTTTATGTGGGCCTTTCTGCATGTAAAGAATTATAACTTTTGACAATTGGGTTAGTATTTCTGTAAAGTTATGTCCTTTGGGAAATGAAATCAGACAACAGACGTTCATTTAACAAATCCTGGGTTGATTAACAGACAGCAAAGACTGAGATTTTTAAATTGTCACCAGTCTAAGTTAAATGTATCTGTGTGCATGTGTTCAGATATTTGATTGCCTTTTGAAAGTCTGCTGAGTTGCATTGGTTGGTCTTCCAGGGTGCCCATTTTATAAATTACTGGCAATGTTACTTCTGAAAATGTAGTTGTTGTTGTCTTATATTTAATGTTCTTGTATGAGATAGTTATCCTCTGTTCTTTCTTCTAGATGTGTTCCCGGACACTTGGCAATCTTCTGAGTTTCTAAATTGGAGCTGTCTCATTCTCTATCGCTCTCATTGTTCATTGGGAATCAATGGAGTCTTTTCCCTGATATCCCTTTGCGTTAGGTAAGGGCCCATTCAGAGTGCACTTTTAGTCTCTGTGTTACTAAGTCTTCCATCTGTTTTCCAAATCTCACCAAAAATTTCATTACTGTCTTATGCCAGTGTAACTACAAATTGCCATAGTGACCCAGTTGTCACCTGCATAAGCAAAGTGATTAGATTCTCCTCCCAGCTGCAAGGTGACTCCAAACTAACACAAGGCAGGCAATAGGAATAACAGGTACTGCCCTTTTTTCGTGTCAGGCCACCGTCAAATCACTGTTAGCTCACCATAAAATCAATTTAATTATCTGTGAGATGTGCTGAGAGCAAGCTCTGTGAGCATGAATCAAGTACTTAATGATCTGTTCCAATATTTTTTTCATTTTGAAATCCTGAATCATCAAATTTGCCAGTTCGTGCCTTTTCAGCGTTGGTGTACTTTGCCTTCTATTTTCCTTATTCTTCCTTTGCTCCTGAATTTTCTCAAACATCTGAAATTAAGAGTTGGTGTTTGGGGGAGTGTGTTTTTTCTTCTGTACTCTTATTTTCCAAATCATCAGCAGCACTTGAAGTATTCAGCAGATCGAGGGGTACTTTTAATTTATTTGATTCTGTACTCTGTACATTTCAAAAAATTAAAGTCGATAAAGTTCAAAGCTATCAAAATGAGGAAAAAGGGGATGGTTTAGGGAAAATACCTTGGAAGTCATTTAGCTGATTGTACTCACTAGTGCAAGTGAAAAAGAAAGGGAAACAGAGAAAATCCCAAAGAACACAATCAAAAAAGAAACCCATTTTAGTGACCGATTTCAGGAAAAAAAAAATTTCATTACCTAAAAATGAAAAGCAAATTCACTATTTACACACTGATTCCTCCTCCCTGTCCATTTTTCACTATTTCTCAATCAGATACACATGGGCATTTGCACTGTATTGATAGCACAACGGTGCAATTTCTGTGAGAATAGCCACCATTATAAGAAAGCCGAGATTTGGAAACCTGTTAGCTGTAGTAGAAATTGAAAGTCAAAAATGATGAGATGCTCTTGTTCTGCGCTATGTGGGCAAGGATGAATCACTGCCCAAAAAGCCATCCAGCAGATTAAGCTCCTCTTGAAAAATCCCTCCATAGTCTGACTCACTGCTTCTTTCCAAAAAAGCCTGTGACAGACAAAACATTTATTTTCAAGCAAACAATTACGAAAAATAAAATGAAATAAAATGGCTGATGACCAGTTTCTAACGTGAAAAGCATCCTTTTTAATGCCAATTGATTAATTCATCCTGTTGGATTAATTAGCTCTGCTATTTCCTGTCTGAAAATAAATTGCTTTTTAAACACGTTCTTGCCATTTTCAAACTCATAAAAATATTGATCCATCAGCAACATTTGAGGAAGAGTATTTATGACCAGGAAAAAACACAGCAAAGAGTGAGGATGATGGCCATAGCTGGCAGCCTGGCTGTAGATCTCTTGGAGCGGGACAGGAAGGGGTGCCACCATGGATGTAGAAGTACCAGAGTCAGCAGAAGCTCAAACAGGATAGGAGAGATAAAGTGTTCATATCTGTCTGTATGACTAAGTGACAATATTTATATGGATAGTCTAAGCTATTGTTGTTCAACTCGTGTCCTAAACCAGCCTACGTGTTTCCATCCAGCATGCCAGCTTCTCTCCCAGGAACGTGGGAACATGGCTTGGAAAAGGATGTCAGTATAACTTGAAGACATACCATGTGTGATTTGGGAAGACTAGAACAGTCACGTTGCTATTTGTCACATGTTTGCAGATCCCTTGGAAAGGCTGAAGCTTATACTTAAATATTTGGATGTTGATGACCTGCATGATTAAACTTAGAAAAACATTAGAATTAATTAGATACTGTATACATCCCCTCATACTAGCTGTTGCGTTGTCTCCTGCTGGTGTTTCAGTTTGGAAGTTAATCTATTACTGCAGCAGAGTGTATTCAAAGAGACATTTGCACTGAAAAAACCTCTGAATTAGAACAATTTACACAAATGTGCAACATTACACAATGATAATGGACCAGATTGGAGTCCTAACTGCTCAGTTTTTCATACCAGTCGTGCAGTTGGTGACTGATTTCATGGAGCAGCTCACATGAGGAATAGCTCAGCACTGTGAGTAAGGGATCTGCAATCTGTCTTTCTATTATTATTTGTCTAATTATAAGCTTTATTAGTGAAGTGCAGATTTGCAGTAGAACATGAACACACTCATCTGAAAGTTGCATAGGTACTGCTCAAAGCAATAAGATACAGTTTCTGTCCAAGAAAGTTTACAATCCAGAAAGCAGATGTGTGATAACAAGAAAAAAAATTTAAAAAAAAAAAAAAAAAGATAAATTAAATAGGTTTAATCAAAATCAAACAGAGATATAGGTAGAGTTAGGAAGGAGGCGTGGAGAGCATCTTTCTGGATCTTAGAATTGATAGCTATATAATTTATAGAAGTAACTTAGAATATTAACTTTTATAACTTACTGAGTGTATTGCATCTTATGATTACTAACTTTTGATAAAAATGGCACAAATACCATTGACCTAATCAACATAATATTTTTTTTTCTGTAAACTGTCAAAAAAAAAGAAATTTATAGGACTTGGCCCTTCACGGATGAATGGAAATAAATTTGGTCCAAGCAAATTTTACAAAAATTCTTTACTAAGACAGCTCCAGAATTTTCTAGATGGATAAATACTTTCTCATACGTATTTATTTTTGTCTTGATGCCTTTTTGCATTTGCTGTTAACACAGAAATAGGTGACAAATTTCAAGAAGCCGTGCTAATTATTCTTTGTAGTAAGAAAATTTTTTCACTTGCCTCAAGCTTTGCTGGCATTCAGCTGTTTGCACTGATAATTCTAAATGATGTTTCAATGATTCTGGATAGTTTAAATGGCTTGGAAATATTTCAGCTAAGAAATTGTAAGGCTAAGAAAAATACCAAGTTTGGCCCCTATGGAGAAAAAAAAAGTTACTTCTTGTCTACAAACTACCTGAAATTTGGTATGGTGGTTTTTTTATGCTTGTTCTTCTGAAAGTCTGTCCAAACTGGGTTTGCTTATTAGGACTTTGAAAAACCACAGTTCAGATGTAATCTATAGATGATTTGAACTGGGGTTTACAGAGCAAAGATCAGGACTGAGAGGAGAGGAGCATGAAATGAGGACCATGAGATAGCTAAGACACAGAGCTGTGAAAAAAGACAGTTTGGAGAGAAGAGGGGAGAACGGGAAACTGGCAGGGAGAATTGAGGCTTTTAAGCGAGCACGCTTCAATCAAGTGCATGGAAATGAACTGGGAATCATCATTTCTCTGCTGTCACAAATATCTGTGAAAAAAGGGTAGTATAGTGTCCATTCCTCTCTAGCACTGATTCAGACTGTGAATGACAACCTAAGATTGCTATCCATTATTCCATTAGCTAAAATGACTGCAATCTCCTTAGCAGAGCCAAAGGCTCGAGCCCTTTTGTTGAATCACGCTGGTGTCAGTACAATCCTAGATGATGGCATCTGGGGCTCTGCTTTCAAAGGCCAGGGAGTGACACTGAAAAGATGAACTTGGAATGACTTTGCTGAAGATGGAAAATGCACATATACTCTTGTTAGAAACTCCAGCATGAAAGTTTCTTGAGCATCTTTCTTTCGGCACCTTCTCTGCCTGCACAAAACTCCAGAGGCAGTAACGTAGGCTGGATTCAGTGAGCAGAACGGACAGTGCTTAGTTCAGGAGAAACTGCTCATTATTTTATTTATTCCTCTGCTGTTCAGTGCAGGAACAGAGTTTTTCTGAGAGCCAGGTGCCTCTGCCCGCTGATCCCCTTATCCCTGCCCCAGGACAGGCAGACCAGCTGGGTGGAGGGGCCATGCTTGCCCCGCTCAGTGAGCAGCTTGTATTCATTTACTGCACGGTGTTCAAACTCTTTGGCAACACAATTGCTTCCTCATGGATTTATTTTTTTATTTCTTTTTCAAATCTTGCCCATTGTAGTATCTGAGCACATGACAAACCTTAATTATTTTTATTGACTGTGAAATCAAGAATAGCTATTTATTTGTGAATGACCACAATCTGGATTTTCAGAAAATTAACACGTTGATATGCTGAAAACACAGTTCCCATTGATTCCAGAAGCAATGAGGACTAGCTAGCTTTCCTATAAATATATATGTTAAATATCCATAAACAGAGACACACAGCTAGTGCCCACTTTTGGCACTCTCAGTGTACAGGACATGTATTCCACCACATAATGTAATAGAAGCAGATGTTTCTCCAAGGCAGTATTCAAACCCCTTAATCTTGAAATAGTCCTGACTCTGGCTGGAATCCCCTGTCTCATGCATCACAGAAGTTCCCATGTCTGCCATGTGGCGGGGAGGGTCCTACAAACAGTATATTTTTATATTAAATCGGTAGAGCTACGTTATAGTCATATTGTTATAAGTCATTGTTCTGAAAAAAATTAGCATAAGCATGAAATTTAAGACTGCATCGTAATTCCTCAGTGTCGCATAGGTGTTCTTAAATTTTGTGTACTTGATTCTGCAACAGTGGTGGTGTTAATGTACTTTGTATTACATATAGAGAGAGATTCTCTGGACACCGGTGTAGCACTGGTGAAATCTTGACAGGTGAATTCAAAACAAGCAGGACAGGATGTCTTTCTTAATATTCTGACAATTACTTTTTTTTTTGCAGACAAGTTATAAATCAGTATTCTTATGTGTTAGTTATAAATTAGTATTTTATATTTTTATTTAGATATTGACCTTCTTAATATGTCTGAAACCTGGAATACCTATCAGTCATTGAAATACTTATCTAAGCAAGTGCAAGACGTAGTCCGAAGCATATTACGGAAAGTCCAAAACATATTATTGAAGGTCCTGGGCTTGGAAAAAATCCATCATATATTTAACTGAATAGTTCTGTGGATGTAAATACAGAACCTGGGATTAGTTGGGTACATATACGCTTCAAGATCTAAAAATGTTAAAATAGCAAATCACAAGTCTTGAACAGTTTTCAAATATGATGATAAAATCTGACATATCTTTTCTTAATGAGATGATAGAAGTGCATTATAGCAGCTGTTACCACATAATTAATATCTTTTTGAATATGTTAAAACCAAAACCAAAAAACCTCCTCACCGAAAGGGGAAATCCCAATGACTTATATCTGGCAATTTTAAATTGAATTTCTATAATATACATAATAAATAAGGTGGTTTAGGGATTGCCTTAACTAAGCATATTATTGTGCTTTAACACTATTTACTAATACTGTAATTGTTTCTGGTTCAAATACTGGAGCACTGCAATTGCTTCTAAGTTTAGTGCTATTTCCTTGGTAATGGCTGAGGGTAAAACAGCATATTACATAAAATTACTGATCACATGATTTCTATATTAATGTTTGATTCTCCTAAAAATTACAGTAATGGGAAGATGCTGGAAAATGGACCATAAATTAAAATTGCAAAACGTTACAGCTTATTTAATATTCCATGTTGAAAGGCAGACTGTGTATCTAAATGGTTCCACTGAAGTTGTATTTGTTTAAAGAAAATTTTTTACCTTGATAAATTATTGAAGAAATTTCATTAACCCTTTGACATGAACGGGGCAGCTGTCATGCTTAAAGTTACACTGGAAAGACTTGCAGATGTTGGAAATATTTTTACACACTTTCTGCAAGTTATACTTAAATAGGCTTTTCTATCTTTAGGGAACATCTAGATTTCTTTGATACACTGCCCCAGAACTGTGAAAGATTTACTGCTCAGAATGGTTCACTGGACATAGTTGTCTTCATTTACTGTTTTGTGCAGGCATTTTAGAGAATGCCAGAGTTGGACTGCAGCTGTTCAAGGAGCTGAGAAACATGGTTCTTGATTATGGTATGCATATTTTCAAACTTAAATAGGTTAGCAGTTATGTTTTGAATAATCTATCGGAAGACAGATTTTCTCTGCACAAACAAGGTGTTGGAAAACACATATCACGGCTTCACTATCCAGCCACATTATTTAGTTTTCCAAAAGAGTTTAAAAAACTATTCCTGTGCTAGGCAGTACTGCTGTTCTTATCAGCTTTTGCAGTCAGATAGCCCAGATACTGATATGCACAGTCAATTTATTTGAATTCCCATGTGGGACTTTTTAGTACCACACACTTCAGGCAGAGATTGGTTAATTTTTGTGTCTAACTCTCCCGTCCTCCATTGAGTTTTCCACTAAGCAATCCACAATTTGGTGGTTTTTTCCAGAAGAAAGATTGCATCTAAAGAATAGATCAACATATTGACTTCATATCAAAATACGATTGCATTTGTTCTCTCACCCAGCAAAAATAAATTACAGAACTGATGTTTCAGGAAGTCTACTTTTTGTGTAAATAAAAGCTTCAGTCCTAAAGTCTTAGGGTCTCACTCAAATTCAGAGCTGGATATTCATCTGGGATAAAAACTGTACCGCATTCATGTTCAGTACATGAAGATCAGGCACATAGGGGTTTTTTTTATTTAATTAATCATCTGGCTGTGGAGTTTTAATCTATATTTCAAGATGATACAAACCAAAAAGGCTCATGGTAAAAATGCAAATGTAGCAGCAGACCCTTAAGCACTGCGTAATCATGAATCAGGCTAACTTGCACAGAATCTATAATTCATATTGTAAGTGATCATCATTCATTATATATTTTCTTTTTTTTAAAGAAACTTACTGTATACTTCAGGGTTTGTCAGCACTTACATATTATAAACATCATTTATGAGGGCTTGCTAATTATTTCCAGAGGCAACAGACCAAAAAAGATGGTAGCAGA
Organism: Calonectris borealis; assembly: GCF_964195595.1. Taxonomy (NCBI): domain Eukaryota; kingdom Metazoa; phylum Chordata; class Aves; order Procellariiformes; family Procellariidae; genus Calonectris; species Calonectris borealis. Next base: position 13,747,825 of record NC_134316.1, on the reverse strand, counting down.
ACTCCTTAAAGAGAACTCAAGTGGTTGTTGTTTACCCAATCCCCAACTGCTAGTGGAAACATCACACATTTAAAGTTGAGTTGCCTCTGTCTATGCATCCTCTGTGTGCCGTTTTCACAGCTGATAAAATCACCTTCTCATTTGCAATCGTGTAAGCTGAGAGTAATTTCAGTCAGGGCCCTGTTAATGGCACTTTTGTGAAATTACTCTTTGTACAGTCAAGCAAATTGCTCTTTCTTTATGATATCTTTTCTATTGAAGCAAAATCTTTTCGAGTTTTTACACAAAACCTCATGCACAAACTTAGTGTTAGACGAGCAAAAGAAGATAGAGGAACTATCTTCAGGGTAAAGTCTGAACTTCTGTTTTAATAGAAAGTCCAACCAAACCATGAAAGACGGAATTCTCCATCCATTTTGGGTTGAAGTACTCCATCTCTAGCCTGATTCAAGTGATTTCAGAGGCATCATTTTATACTAAAGCTAATATCAATCATCCATATTAGAAGTCAGTATATTGGCTTTGCGTTCATTTGTGGGTATCTGCAGCACAAGGGGGTTAGCTCTGTACTTACTCTAACTGCATAGCCATAACACTCCTGAAGCAATCGCAGATTTTCACTACTGCGAGCACTTACCACAACCCCACTGAAATCAATTATAAGGTAAGAATTTGCAGTTTGGCCCAGTCTGTTTAAAGAATCTACATTGGAAGAACATCTGTGATTGATTTAAGCTTGAATCTGGGGAAAAAGACCTTTAAAAATAGCAAAAAGTTCCTAGGGTGTGGAAATGATAATGCTAATAGACCTAACTGGAATAAAGGATAGTAGCTCAAGAGCAGTTTGGAAATAGGTGTTCTGCCTGGCCATGATAATTAAGGTAATAATGACACATCTGTTCAAAGTAAGATCAAAATGCTTTACTCACACCAGGAAGAATTGATCACTGATGGTTTTCGCAGATGTACAAGGTCAAAGATAATTATAGGGGCCTGATCCAAAGCTTATATTTCTCTATGGATCCAACCCATAATTCTTTTCTGTATTTTTGTTTCTTCTCTATTTGTTACCTAAATGCAGTTATATTTTAGACTTAGCTAAATGCTGGGACATAATGACAGCTGATGGTCTTAAGACTGACAGGGGGTCTGTGAGCAGGGAGGAGAAGGAAAGGAAGAAGGTGTTAGGATCCTCTGTTAGCTGGTGGCACTGGGGGAACAGGTCCACTGGGCAGGAGAGAGGGTGGAAACAGCCAGCTTACACCCATTCCTTCAAAAAGAGATCTCTGAGTACCAAAGGAGGCCAATGCAGGCAGATGGATAGATAAACAGATAGGTATAGGTGGCTTCTTTCCATCTGTCTATACTTGTGTATAGTTCTCCTTTCAAGGAAAGTGTCCAAATCTGTTGCACAAATATTATGCATATTCTTTGTGTGGTTTCCATTAGAGTAATATGTCTGGGGGAATTCAGTCTCCCAGGCAAAAGATCTGCCTACTTCCTAAGCATAATTTCAGCCAAATTTTAGCGCTACTTCAAATCATCACTTTTTTGTATTCCCTGATTTCTTATGTGTTCTAGACTTCTCAGTGTGGAGAGAAGAAGAAAGTAATGTAAAGCATATATATATATATGTATTTATATGTATATACATATATATTTAAAATATATTTACATTAAGATAGCAAATTGTGGAAGTAAATTTCATTTTAAGCAAAAAAGCTGATGATACTGCTTAAGGACTGGAGAATTATAATGAAAAAAATTAACTGATAATTTGAAAGAGAAGCTTTTTTTTATGGGTTACTTCAGTTGCAGTAAAATCACACTTTTTGAGAGAAATTTTTTGGGGGGAGGGGGAGGAGGAGGGGGTGGGGCAGGAGGAGAAATTACCAATGAGCCCCAGGTGGCAGGATTCAGTCAACAGCTGTAATGGTGCCCTAGCAATTCACCCTGCAAAAGTTATCTTAGGCAATCTCTCAGAAACCTCCTCCCTTCCTGATGTACTCACTTGCTCCCAGGGAGAGGAATAGCTTTGTGTGGTGCCTCTCACAACTGTCGGCCGCTTCTAATGGTAAGATGCAGTTCTCAGTTCCTTATGGCTTTGTTAGATGTTACCCATTTGGGCTAAAATTTTTGTATGTAAGAGGAATCTAGAGAAAGGGAGATGGTGGTTAATGGGAAGAGCTGAATGTGGCAGAGGAGCATAGCTGTCTCCTAAGGTACTCCAGAGCTTGAGGTATAAAGGCAGAAAGAGGCTAAATCAGCTGCTGGGTAATGTTAGAGCTGCTGAGGCAGAAAGGTGAGCCCAAGAACAGAGTCAGAGAAAAGAGATCAGCAATGGGGTTGGGTTGTCCCCAGAAAAAAGAGGTCCAACTTGTCAGAACCCGTAGCTCTGCCTATTTTTAGGCCCTCGCCACCAATGCTTGCAAGGGAATCCAAGGCTTATGTGGTCTGTCCTGAAGGAAAATATCTTCTATTAGCAAAGCATGGTCCTCATCTCTATTTGGTAGAGCAGGACAACAGCTGTCAGTTGTTATTGTTGGTCAAATGCATGTGGTGAATTGCAGAAATACTTTAAACTGTTGTCAAGTGTAAAATACTTTCTTATTGTCAGGCGCAATCACATTGGTCTCAATACAGAGGATTTTAATAAGGAGTAAACCCTAAAAGCCAGCCTGCACTGGCCAGCACTGCAGGGAGTTTGCTGCTTGCTGCTGAGTACAAGTAAGGACACTATCCAGCCCTGGGAAGGGCAGTCCGGCTGCCACTCAGAGAAAGGCCTCCAGCTGCTAAATGAAGATTTTCTGAATCCCAAAGAAGTGGTTGCTGAAAGCTTGCAGGTATTCACCTGTGAGTCAAGAGCCAGGTGAGAAGGGCCAGCTGGAGTCACAACACTAGCATAGTGATAAAGTCCGCCCTGGCAGGAGGAATCTTATTGCCACCGGGAAGCAGTCCTAGCCTTACTTTCAGTTAATTCTGGCTACTTCCTCAGCTGTGTAAGTGTACTGGGCATTTCTATGCTATGGTCATCTTGTCACGTTTTCTCTGCCTGGTAGATTATGAAGCCTCTTTCCTTTTCTCTGCTGCCAAAAGATGCCATAGTGCATGACCGCAGGAGTCAGTGGGATCCCTTGCTGGGCTGAGGATTTTCTGGAGCATCAGGAATGCTTTTTGTTTCAAGTAAGAATTGGTGTCTTTAGCCCGATCGGAAGTTTTTTGTTTGGTGATGGCACAATTCACTGGTCGCGTACCCCAGCTGTAAGCAGTCTTCACAAAGATGTGGCGATTGTGGATGGCCTTTCTGAAACTGAGTTTTCTTGTGTAGCTTGCCCATATGGAGAGGAGCAAGTAGGCTTCCACTCCACTCCAACTTTGCTCAACGCTGTACTCTGCCAGCAGATTTGTCTGGGTGCTTTGGCTCTATATTTTAAGTAAAGTAGAATGTACACGTAAAAGAAAGTGGTTGGGATGTGGGGTCATGGGCAAGCATGTGGTAAGGAGGTGCTCCTTTGTAGAAAATTGTTGGCTAACACCAGGTCTTTGAGATGCAGGGGATGCCCCCCAGCACAGTTGGATGTGCAGGTTGCCTGTGTTGTAAGGGCTCTGGGGGCTTGCCGTGGCATTTGGGGTGAGGAAAACTCACAAGTCAGAGTGTGCTTTAAGGAGCACCCACACGACCCGTTTTGTGTGGTCAGGAAAGGCGGCTTCAAGAGGGCCGGGAGAGCTGCAGTAACGTGACTGTGGAAGCCTCCCTAAAATGGGGGAATTCATAACAGTGAGCAGTGCTTAAACACCTGCAAGGAGAGAAATAAATAACTCTGTCAAGAACAGTTGGAATTGTGTGGCCCTGGGGTTTTTTTATGGCAGATTTTGTACAATGATGGGAAGTCAAAGTTCGTTAATTAAGTAATGCCCCTCCTATTCACTGAATGAGACAGGTGATTGCAAAGTAATTTTTCTATAAGATGCCTGAGTAAGACTATGTCATAAAGCATGTATTTAAACAGCCAGAAATGGATTTTTCAGGTGATCTTCAACAGATCTTAGCCAACTTTTAGGTTTTGAGTGTCTGACTTAAGCTGCTAAATGTTTACATAGTACTCATTTTAGTGCAATATATTTACACATTTAGCCTTTCGAATTGAACTGAGAATTTGGTCATCCTCACTGTAAAACACAGCTTTCTTGGAATAATTGTCCAAAATAGCCATTTTCAATAATCATTTTTAAGAGCTTTGTCAGGAATTGCTCAGTGCCTTGCTGCAGAGTGACTTAGACTCTCAGGATCTGACCAGAATATTAATTTTGTTTTGAATATCAAAGCACAGAAAAGGACAATACATTCAGATTACTTAGTGCGCTTATTTTATTCCCATAGCTGTAGAAATGTTGGGGATTTTTTGTGTGCCAGTTATAAAAACAGACTCTTGGCTCCTCCATCTGGTTACTAACTACACATAGTGAAGTGGGGGCTGATCATAAGGCAAAACGTACTGTTGTGCAGTTTGTTGTGGTTTGGGGTTTTTTTTGTTTTAATTTTTTCCACCCTCTGAGTGTCTTCATAGTTGAGACAATGCTGTGCTATTCTAATACATTTTATACAACTTTCATAAGAAATGTACTGTGAAACAATGCAATTACCTGATTACATATATTCTCTTGCCAGTCCAACCTATCATTCAGGAAATACTCAGGTTTTATTCAAAACCATGTCAGCAAGAGATGCAGTAATTTTTGAGGACTTAATAATGAAAACAGTGGGAAAAGCTGACACTGTTTATTATCTTGTGATGATATTCAAAATCATCTTATATAATCATAAAACAGCCCTCCCAAGAGCTCTCTTGAGAGATTAGTATGGATGTTATGGTGCCTCAGGATAATAATATGCATTTTCAGTAACCGTCTTTGGAAGGCTTCCTGTTAACAAGAAACACAAAAATTTTTTTTTTTTTTTTTACTTCATGTTAAATAGTATGGGAGGTATGAATACAGAGTGGCATTAATAAAGACTGCTCATATTTAGGCCATTACTGTGCAACTGAATGCCACGTGGTTCTGGACCCCCCTTAAGAAGACAAGCCTGTAGTGTCACACCCACCCTCTTTTGCAGGTTGTTCTCCAATCCCCTGTCTTCCTTTGTCTTTCTCTGTGATTTTTGTGGGTTTATCAAATCTCTTGGGTCTTATTACTCAACATGCAGGTGCAAACATGCAGTAAAGATTCCAGTTGCATATACTTAATCATAACTTGCTATGCTAGACCACTGCTTTGCCAAAAAAAAGATCAAAAATGAAAAAAAAAAAAAAAAGAAGAAAAGGAAATGGTTCATAAAATGTTCCAAAATTTGTGGAAACAATTTAATAAGGCTGCCTTGAGTGACAGGTTATCATATTCTGTGCTTAACCATTTTATTGCATGTGAGGTGTTGAAGCATATAAACTTCAATATACAATTAAAATTTGCACATTCAGAGATAGTGGTAAAATCTGTTGCCTGCAAAACTCGCCATGGCTATAGTAAAAATGATAATTACAGTTAAGTAGTCTGGAGTGACAGCTTTGCTATCCTAGAAATAAAATTAGTGAAAAATGTTTCTATGCCAAAGGTCCTACTGCAATGGAGTCATAATGGTCTTCCACAGATATGCAAGCGCTAAAGTAGGATGCATTGATCTAGGGTAGAGGCTTTATTATAAGGACATTGTCATCTGAGATATTATAATAGCTAGCTGACTCCATGGACCCCCAAGTTAGCTGCCACTGTGCACTTGGCTCCATCCTCTAAGAACTGCAGAATGACAAGGATGAGAGAAATTGCTCCTTCTGATCCAAATAGAAATGCCCCTGCTACCTGAGTTGAAAAGCCAATGTCAGTTAGCTTTAATCAGGATGAGAGCTCTGACGGCATGGCCAGTTGGTAGGGGGGAGTGATACATACACCCAACGCTAGCAGAGAACTTTGTTCCTTTTTATGGAGCCTGGGCTGGGTACTGAACTCATTTCTCACAAAACTGGAGATTAATGCAGATTTAAACAGGAGGCATGGTGAAAAGCACTGCGGGAGAACACATGCTGTAACTTACTGACCTGACCTGTCACCTTCTGACTTTAAACATATCTTAATAAAAGCTGTTACTTGGTTTTATCTGTAAGAATTTAAACCTTCAGGTTTTGAAAAATAATGGATTATATGGTAGGTAGTACCTTTCATGTTTTAGGATCACATACTTTATTAATAATTTGTGAACTATTAGCTTGACAGGCTGTTGTTTCATAGAATAAGTCCTAGTGGATTTAATTCTACTCTTTGAATGGTTTTGTTCTCACATGTGACTTGCTGAGCGCAGCCAGACAATTCAATTTTCACAGCGTTTATGAAGGATGTGGGATGAAGTACAAACCAGGCCACTAAACCAAGGAAGCTCATGATGAATGTAGTTCATGAAAGAGTCATTGGACTGGAAATAAAGACTTTTTCAGTGTTTAAGAAAACAAAGCTTTTCCACATATGTTTTCCATTTTTTGTACTTTTTTTTTTTTTCTAAGAAGAGAACATGACAGGAAGGGCCTGAGCCCAAATACTGCACCTACTATCTCCAGGGAAAAATTTTCTTAGACATTGCAGCTGGTTGCTCTCTTTTCAGTGGGCCAGGTCAGTGTGTGAGGGTGGCGTACGCAGTAAAGTTGCAAATCCTGAGAATCTGACAGGGACCAGGCTGCCTGGTGGGTTTTTCAGACCCAGAGGCCATGTGTTGGATCCACTTTGTGTTCTTTTCTAACAGGCACAGCTGCTGTGCTTCTCCAAGCAACTGTGCAAAGAAGCCTTTTAGCATATATAAGTAGCACCCTTATTTTTATTCATGCTCAAAGCAAGCTTCTGCTAACAGTAATTCCTTGTAACAGTAACTGCTCAAGTCCCTCAGTGTTATGGGAGCCTGTGGCCTTAGTTTCTAGTCCCTTGTGCATACTTTTTGAATAGACAGTCATGTACCACTTCAAAGTATCTTTGGATAACCTTCATAAAACCACCTGGTCATCCTCATCTTGTAAAATGTTCTTCCTCCCTCATTGGGAAATTATCTGTACAGTATACTGTACCTTAGCCTGTGCTTTCAGCCAAAATTTTGTATTTTGGGACTCTGTTTCCACCTAGAAGAGTTTTTCATATTTTTTTAATGTATATTCATGTTAATTTACAGAAATCATGTAAAAAATCTGCCCCTTGGACACATGGTGTTTAAAACAGATTGTTTTTTTGAGAAAGATGAGAGCAATTTATCTCAAAAGTATTATGTAGGTGTCTGGTCAGAGACACTGTCTGAGTGCTTGTTTTTGGGATCTGCCTGACATTTCATTCAGCCTGTGTCTTTTTTCTTCTTCCCCCCTTTACTGTTTCTGGAAGACATCCACAGCTCCACCTCTCACTGACTGGGCCCGGGCATTTGAGTTCACTGGCCTCATCTGTGTTGTGTGAAGTTCCTCTTGTTTCAATTAACCACATACATGAAGAATATAGGGGTGGATTTTTTTTCTCACCAAGTGCAACATCAAACATCCAAATCATAGAAATAATTTCCTCCCTGAGGAAATGGACGTATATGAAGAAACAATGTCAAGACACTATAAAAGGATTTCTAACTCTGTTATGTTTTATACCTAAATAACACAAGATGATGTGACAGGTGAAAGAAATACAAAATCCCTACCTCCTCTCCAGCTTCAAGTCCCCTTCCTCTCCAGTCCTAAAGTTCTTTGAGATTTCTTTACTGTTTAGCCTGGGAATATATCATCTTCCTGAGCACCTCTTTCTCCTTTTTTCTGCTCATTTTGCCTTTTTGGTTCCTTTGAGAGTGGGATTTGGAGAAATCCTTGTCTCTCCTGTAGGTGACGTTTTTCCCATTCATTTTGAAGCCCAGCTGGGAGACATGATTCTTAATAATCATCCTACTCAAGTTAGTATTTGTTAGCACTTTATTAGAGGTGCTGTCCAAGTGAATGGATGCTGAACAAGCAGAAAAATTTTATTTAATTTTAATGTACCTTTTCATCTTAATATTGAGACTACAGAAATGAGTTATAGGTGTAAAACATTCTAGTCAAAATAGAAAACAAAGGGAACTATTTAGAGTGATCTGAATATATACAGATGATATACTGACCCGTCATACTTTACATGGACATGTGAATTTGATCACTGAATACAGTGAAATTACACTTAGTATAACTTTGACTTTGGTTTCTAGTATTTTCCCATGTTTTTCTTTTCTATGACTGAAATATTAAACTACGCAATTTATCTTAACAATTTACAGCTACAATTTAAAGTTCAAAGTCTTTACATATGTTTTCTCTGTAATATTAGTAAGTGAACTATGTTTGGAGATTTTTGCATTGTAATCTGAAAATGATTTTTTGGGTTCTTTGTGGAGAAACCATTATTTAGAAATTATATATCCCTGGTGTTTCTATGGAAACACTTTCACCTTATGCTAATGAAATACAAATTATGGGAAAATAAAGTCTTTTAGCATAGAAGAGTATTAAAAGAATATTTTTTTTGCAAATTGGAAAAGTTTAATGCAGATACTTAGTCAACCCCAGTCTCTCAGCACAGCTGTCAGTACAGATTCAGAAATGGGTCAGGTTCATCCTGTTCAATGTTGAATTCCAGAAGCTGGATACGTTACCATGAGGGTAAAACAAACATGCTGTTTACTGGCAATGATGTGTCGAAGTCCTTTATTTTAATCTCTTATCACAACAAAAAAACAGAATTGATCAAAAAATATCACGGAATTTTTTTTTTTAATCCATTTTTGTAAGGCATATTCTCTCTGACAGGTTCTTTCAGACCTCTTGGTCAGCAGTTTCGCTTGAGTGGCATTACTCCACAAGAAGAAATTATATATAATCTGCCATGCTTTGTCACCTTAATTTTTCATTGTGAAAAGTCCTTCCAAATTTCTTTTACACTGCAGGAGATGCATGTTGCTGGATAAAGGCCATGCACTGGCATTGTAAAAAGCACCAATACGATCCTATGTGCATTTTCAGTAATATAAAGGGCTAATAAGAATAGAGATGATTTTTTCTAGCATGGACATAACATATACACACAAGCCTTTATGAACATCAGTTTTAAAAATTAAACATCTAAGTGCTTCTTTGCATGTGGCATTACCTTATTCAACATGTGCAAACATATAAATGGATATGCAGGGATGTGCCTTTCTTTTTACCTCTTACGACATTTAATAAGGACTAAATAAGCCATTCCAAAAGGAAATTAATTATTTTAAACTGTATAACAGATCAAACATTTTATTCCATATTATATTTCCACAGATACAATATTTTGTAGTATTTCGTAGCAAGAGAAAAGCATACAGGTACAGTAAGCTCTAATATGTAACTACCTATACGAGAACGTACACAGTGGTCAGCACTGTAGTTGTAAATACTACATAGACTTGGAAAATACATGTATCTTCATGCACCAATTACCTATAAAATTAGTTTGGGAGAGTTGCATTCTTATACTATTTGTTCTTAAATAACTTTGAAATCACTCAACAACACTTAACACACCTTTTTTCTTTAAAAGCAAGCTGGGTAACAGAAATACCTATTTCATTCACATTAAGAATTGGCTGAATCATTAGGGAGTTTGGAGCTTTGATGAACCATGAAATAGCTCCTGGAAGAGCAACCATGAGATGGTCACATAAGAAACTTAAGAATATGTTGCTGCCAGATGCCCTGCACAGGTTTTACTGACAACATACAATAACTATTAATCTTAAAAATATCAAGGTAGTAGTTGAAAAGATCCATCAATAGCAGGGGCAATAAAGGTTAGAGCTACTACATAAAGAATTTTTTATGGAGAAAATATTGCTTCTTGAGTGGTTGCTATTTGGAAACAGCTATAATTAGAGTAAGAATTTACTCAGACTTTATCAGCCTAGATTTTGTTCATGTGACTGATATTAACAGACTTGAGCCCTTTGGGATCACATAGATAAGAGGCAAATATAATCTATAGCTTATTTAACTATTGCTGAATTACACTGTTCTTTTTGGTTAGAAAATGGAGAAGGAAATTTGCCCTGAAAATGTGAAAAAAACAGCCATCAGTAGCTGCAGAAAGTTGCCTTTGCTGATAATTGTATTCAGCCAGAAATTTTCTGCCAGTTCAGCCTCCTGCTGCCACCCACAGCCAGCTGTGCTTAGGAGTTCTTCAGCTGACAATAGTCAGAAAGGAGTCGAGGGCTTTTGTGTGTTAGGAACTCAAAGTCTTGAGAAAAATCAAAGTGGTGATGGACTTAGAAGAAAGATACAAATTTTTAAAAAAAATAAAAATTGACAAAGCATTGGTTTACCATGTGTGTTTTTTCCAGGTTCAGAGTAGCAGCAGCAGCAACTGCTACATTTCTCTTGATCTTCTCTGTGTACTTTATTTCTATTACAGAGTATTTAGGCTGAGCGTTTCAATCACTGGAAAATAGGGTTCAATGATTGTTTGGGGTCTTGGATAAAGCAACTGCCGAAAACAAAGCTCCTGGTACTGAATGTTTTTGTTGTCTTTCTCGGCCACCAGTGAGGCCCTTTGGTCCCTCCCATTCCAAGCTGGAATGGAGCCGTGCTGAACTGCTGCTCATCCAAGGACAGGCTGCTGTCCCTAAAATGCCTTTTATGTGAGGATAGAATATGGCTCTAAATAGATGGGTAAAATAAAAATCCAATAAATAGCACATTACAACACATGATTGGTGATACTCCGGATCCCTTCACAACTTGATGGGTCACAGGATTGAAACTAACTTGCGTGTGGAGCAGGATCCTTTTTCCTTTGTGGAAAAGGGTTTGAGCAAAAACACTCATCTTCACAATTGCAAAGGATTTTCTCTCCTTCTTTTGTAGCATGATACAAACAGTTTATTCTGAATCCTTCAGAATTAAAAAATTGCAGAGGTCAGTCTGACTTGACCTCACCTCACAGGGAAGGGAGCAGAGCTCCCCATAGGCTGCACTTTGATCTGTTTGTGATAAAACTGTGACATTTCATGGGCTCTTAACAGGTGTCTCCACTGCACGGTAGTCTTTTATGAAGCCCTATGTGGCTGAGGAAGTGCAATGGGAAAACAAAAGTGGAAGAAGAGTGATTCAGGAGCTTGTCCAAGACCACAGAGGTTATTTGTGTCAGAACCAGGTTCAGCAGCTCTCCCAGCTTTCAGCCTGAGGCTCTGTTCAGATTTCCTTCCTGTACCCACTTTGATGCATACACTGAAGTCTCAGTCTCTTATGTCCGCTGCTGTAAGCATCGCCATTCTTGTCTCTACTTGCATGAGTGTGTTCATCTGGACAGAACAAGGTCCTGATAGGAATTTACTCCAAACACTGGACTAGATTTGTTCATATGTCAAGGGATGGGGGCCAGGGTTGGCAAGGAGTACCTTGGCTGGGCATGTCAGTATAATTTTAGCATAAATGTGCCTCACTTTGATATGGACATATTAAACTATTGTGGTTCATAGAATATGATATTCTCCTTTGACCTTTGGCTTTCCTCCATTAGAATTTTAATCATTTGGCTGGCTAATTATAGACTTTCCAACCTGTGGCCAAGAGGAAGGGTTATAAATGTCCACTCTTGGCCCGAGAATGGCTAGTGTGCTGTGAATGCATGCACGTGAACTGAACCATGCTAATGTGCTCGTACAAAGCTGGTATGGCAAAATCTTTGACATGGCTGGTTGTTTGACATATAGTTTCCTGCAAGGACAGCATGGCACCATCCATACAAACATAGTGGGGTTGGGATTGGTTATGGTTTTGGGTTTGGTGTTTTTTTGGGAGGGTGGTGGGGGGGTGGTGGTCGTTGGGTTTTTTTGTTGTTTTTTTTAATGCCAAATACCTGACTTGGTTTTTCTTCAGACAAAAAAGCCCAGAAGAGTCATAAATTATAATACTTTATGGAATAAGTTCCTACTTTTAGATTACCTATAAGTTGGTAGCTTCAGAGAAGGGATAAGAGATAAAAGGCAGACCTTACATTAAGCAGATATAGCTTACGTGGTAGCTTTGCTCAATCATTTAGTTTCAACCATTCATACTGCTGCCAGTTGAGGTGTAGCAAGGCTAGGCTTCCTAATCAAAAAAGCTTTTGGATTAATTTCCCTAGATCTGGACCCAAATAAGGAAAATTTCTTGAAATCACAGAATAATTTATGTTGTGAGGGATGCTGATCCAACCTCCTCCTTCAAATCATGAGATCTTGCATACAGTTTATGGTCAGAAATGTATTCTGAAAACGTATGTATCCTGCATTTGGAGTATTTGTATATGACTTGGACTTGAATCTGTGATCCTGCCTACTCTTGATATGAATGTCCTTTTTTATGCGTCGTCTTCTCAGCATGCCTTATGTCAGTATAAGTCCATGTTTTTTGTGTACAGTATGTACAGATGTGTACTGGCTAGTCAGGTTGTCAAGCCTGAAGGATTTATTGCCTTTATCTGCTAATAGTGAGCAGTACCTTGGGTGGAGAATAGAACCCCATCAGCTCATAGATGGCAACCCATCAGACATTTTAGCATCATGTCAAATAGGTCTGCTTAGGTTGTCTTCAGAGGTGAAGATTGTCAAAGGAACAGTGGAAAAGTTCTGTATCAGAGGAAACTTGGACCAAGTAATCTGTTGGTCTGGCCCCAGACGAAGTTGAAGAATAAATAAAAACTGAAGGGGCAAAGTAACATCTGTTGACCAAAGGTGTTCAGAGGAGGATGGAAGGGGCATTTGGAAAAGAGGAAGAGTAACAAATTTCAGTCATGTGGGCATAGAGAGGAGGGCAAAATCATGATCCAAGGATTGAGTTAAGCAGCTGTGCTTTTTGGTGATTGTGTGCAGCAGCCCCTAATGCTGATGCTTAAGAGGTCTGTATTTCATCTCATGTGTCCCTGTGCTTAAAAGTTATGGGGAAGAATTACTGGTGGCTTGTCACTAGGAGATGGGGCCAGAGGGGAATATTAGAAGGGTGTGATTAGATTTGAGACCCACACTGGTATGTCATCCCAACGTCCATGTCCTGGAAATACTTTGGGCTATAATTTGGTTTCAGTGGATGTGGGAAGTTCCCTCAAACCTCTTCTGCTCATCAGCATACACCTTAGTGTACGTGACATTTGGGGTTATACGTTTCCCTCAGAGCTCCAGCTACTCATCTGTCCAAATTAATGTGACATAAACACAAAAGAATTGTGCATGAAAATAAATTAATTTCCGCAAGCACCAATTTATTTATTGGTGCTACACAGTTTCTAGTCATGTACAGAGCCTTAACTAATTTATTCTACCCGCTTTTTTATATCTAACATTTCATGACAAAGACCACGCTTTATTGCCGGCATTGTAATACAAGAATTAATAAATATGCAAAGTTATCTGTTATTGCTCAGAGTCATGAGTAATGAACATATTGTATATCATACTGTGATGGCTGTTCTTGTTTATCTGTCTTTGGCTGCTGTACTACTGAGATTATTTTCTGTTATCCTTGCTTTGTAATTTATATTTTTGCCTTGTTTTAGAAGCTCTCTCCTGTAACAACTGCTGTGCATGTCTCTTGATCTTAAATACGAGTACAGTGTATTAAATCTGCTCATTATTTTAAAATGTTTTGCATAGATGCTTGGTAATAAAATATATCTCGTGCACTAGTAGAGAGCACATTTCTGTGCATTTGGATATTGAACAGCATGTTCAAAGCTGGACAGAAAAAAAAATGAAAAAACTGAACAGAGGTGGCTGGTGGTTGACTTGCAATGTGATTTACCCAAGACTGTTTTTCTAGCTCATGTCCAGTTGTAATTGGGTGAAAAATGTCTGTTACTTTTTAAGCTGATCCTTACATAAACTAGTAAGGGTAATGAACGCCTTCTAAGCAAGATTTTGAATATTTTCCTTGAGATCTTTGATTGGTCCCAAAGCTTGATTTCCAGAGCTGAAACTCTCTTAACGGTAAAGCTTCTTTCTAAACAACACGAACTTATTTTTTCAACATGATTTGAATCTCTTCCTCATCCTACTTGCAGATTTTTTTCAGAATATATCAGAGGCTGCATAGTTTTCTCAAATACTTTGTCAGTCTGTTTTTTCTCTTAACTGAAAAAAATAATATTTAGAACAAAGCCTTGAAATCATGCAGACTATTCAGTCTGTGCAGTCTATGTTTGTCTTGGTTTTGGCTGGGATAGAGCTAATTCTCGTCCTAGTAGCTGGTATAGTGCTGTGTTTTGGATTTAGGATGAGAATAATGTTGATAACACACTGATGTTTTAGTTGTTGCTAAGTAGTGCTTACACTAAGTCAAGGGCTTTTCAGCTTTTCATGCTGTACCAACTGAGAAGGCTGAAGATGCACAAGAAACTGGGAGGGGGCACAGCCAGGACAGCTGACCTAAACTGGCCAACGAGGTATTCCATACCATATGATGTCATGCTCAGTATATAATCTAGGGGAAAGCTGGCCGGGGGGTGCTGCTCCGGGCCTGGCTGGGCATCGGTCGGCGGGGGCTGAGCAAATTGCATCGTGCATCACTTGCTTTGTATGTTCTTTTAATACTATTATTATTATTACTTTATTTTATTTTATTTCAGTTATTAAACTGTTCTTATCTCAACCCACAAGTTTTCTCACTTTTACTCTTCTGATTCTCTCCCCCATCCCACTGTGGGGGGAATGAGCAAGCGGCTGTGTGGTGCTCAGTCGTCAGCTGGGGTTAAACCACAACAATGTTATACAGGGACTGATTCCAAAGAAATTTTGGTATTCAGTTTAATTCTCATCTGTACAGTTCTGCTTTAGTTTTTCCTGGTCTTTTTACACTTGTTTACTCCTTTCCTCTATTGCTACATATCTGAAAGTAGACTTTGGTGAGATGATTCTTTAAGTGCTTAGTAAATTTGGTAATTAGAAAATCTGTATGTAATTTTTTTTTTTTTAATCCTATAGGACACCTAAAAAGAGATTCCTTCATTTACAACTAAAATCCTACAAAGTGAAAGATAATACCTGCCTAGCAGTAAATAAGAATGCCTAAACAACATATTAGCTCAGGAATATGCAATACCTTCCTTTCCTTTGAAACTGAATTGGGTCAGCAAATTATCATCCCTGATAGGATTCTCTTATGGCTCCTGGCTGCCAGAGCCTTTGGGGTACTGGGAAATGAATGGCTGTGGACTCCAGCGGGGGATCCAGGATTTGGGAGTGGATGGCTGTAAGGGGAGGGAGTGACACAAGCAGGTCGGACTGAGGAGGCATTTCTGTATTATTTTGGAAATTTTTTTATTTTACATAACAGAGTCGAATGCCAGGAACATGAATTTTGCCTGAAGGTCTCAGCAGCTTCTGTACTAACCAGTTGAGGTTTATCCAGTTTACGTCTGTTTGGATAATGTCATCTTTAATAGTCAGGAATTTAAGCCAAACCTCTGGAGATGTTTTAAGCCAAAATTCCTGGGGGATGAGGAGGGAGGAAGGCAGCATGAGGATGTTTAACAGTGAGGAGTGGCCTCAGTAAGAGGGCACCCACCCACAGATGAACTGTGCTGCTAGCAGGAGTGCTGAACGTGCAGAGGTGTCCTGCTTGGTCAAAGCTCGAGGGGTCGTGGTTTTCCTCTCGGTCAAACGCTGCAAGTTGTCACCGGCCATACCGCCGGTGCGAGGGGTGATGGGTGCCTCCATAGCCAGGGAGGCAGCACAGGTGGGCGAACTCGGAACCCTTCCCAGCTGCTCCCTGCCCCTTTGCACAGGCATGTCCTCTTCCTCCAGCACGGAAACCTCTGCTGTCTTGCTGGAGGCTTTAGGCAAGAAGGGAAATGCTGTTTGGTATTAGTGGGGAAAAAAACCCATCAGTCAGATGGCCCAACTCTGGAACAGGAGCCCAGAGGCTGTAGAAACTCCATCCTTGGAGAGATTCAAACGCACCTGGGTGCAGCCATGAGCAACCTGATTTAACCCTGAAGGTGGCTCTGCTTTGAACAAGGGCTGGATCAAGGGCTGCTGGAGACCCCTTCCAACTTACGTTATTCTGTGGCTCTGTGACTTGGCAATCTCTGGCTGCCAGTGGCCTGTCTGTCACTGCTTCCCTGCCACAGACTTTCCTTCAGAGGAAAAAAGATTTTTGAATCTGCTCCAGTCAGATGCCCAGCTCTTCCTAACAAAAATGCCAGTATTTGGTCACTCTGCACAGTGCTGCTTTTTTCGTGTGTGTGTGTGAAGAATCTTTAATATTCCCTTTTCTGGATGTTTTACTTTTTTTGTCTTGCATCCGTGATCTCTGCAGATCTGCTCAAGGTGTCTGTTTGCTGACTGCTGGGTTGAGCCCACTTTGTTCTGCTGATCACTTTCCTATGATAATCCTGTTGAAGGAGAGGTAGGATTGCTGACATTGCTGAGTCCCGCATCACCTGCCATGTGGCAAATGGGACTGCATGGACCTCCCACACCTTCTTGTGGCAGCATCTGCCTCTCGTTTGAGACCCTCTGTAAGAGGAAGATGATCAAAGTCTGTAGGAACACAAAAAGTTAAGAGATGGTCCCCAGTTTTTCAAATGTCTTTAAATTTGAAAATTAAAAAAATGTGTTGGATTTTGTTAAAAAGGAATTTCCAAAACACGATGTTAGTGAATCTTCATTAAAAATAAAAAAATACATAAACCCTAAGAACTTTATGAAAGTGTAAATGAAACAGGATCACCAAGGTCATGTGGTGTTTGCCATAGAGTACCAGCAGAGTTCAGAGGTGAAGCTGCAGAGCTATTTACTGAGTGTGCTGTGTAACAGTGCCTTAGATGGTCTCGATGCAAAGGAATAGTAGAGGCAAAAATGATACCACTTAAAAAAAAAAATTTAGATGGCCTAATAATACACCAGTAAATCTGACCTCCATACCAGGCAAATTAGTGTTTGGGGAAAAAAAAATAAAAAACACAAACCCAAAACCCCACCAAAACAAAACCAAAAACCCCACCCTAGAACAAATGTTAAAACTTACAGAAGCATTATTAGGCATATAGAGGAACAGCTAATATAGCTATTGTAAAAGAAGCCTTGTGGTGCAAATTTATCAGTTTGATAGAGTACATTACTAAAACTCACTTGATATATATTTTTATATTCAACTTTTATGTCTATATTTAAGCCTTCAAAAAGCTTTTGACCAATGTTTCTCATTGAATGCTCTTTTAGAAACCCAAACTTATCATGGTATAAAAGAGAAGGTCCTTTCCTGGCTTAGTAACTGGTTAATGGATAGGGAAAAAAGGGCTAGAACAAATTTGCAGTGGAGGGAAGGTATCAATGATACCCCGCAGGGATCTGTGACGGGATCTGTGCTATCCTGCACGTCTGTTGGTGTCCTGGAAAAAAGATGAAAAGTGAGGTGGCAAAACTTGCTGATGAGAGAAAATTATTCAACATAGTCAAATGGGAGTCCAGCTGTGAAAGAGGAATCTTACACTAGTGACTGGGCAATAAAATAGCAGAGGAAATTCAGAGTTGATAAAAGTCAGTTGAGCTTTCAGGAAAAAATAATCCTAATATACGTACACACCAAATACCTCTAAATTAGCTCTCACCGTTACAGGAAGGAATCTGGGAGTGATTTTAGCTAGTGTTCTGGAAACATCACTGTAGTACTCAACTGTGGTCAAAAAAGCAAAATAGGGTGGTAGGAAGTACTAGGAAAGGAGTGAGGAAGTAAGCAGGAAACATGGCTATGCCACTATTCAAATACACAGTGCACCTGCATCTTGAACAATACGTGCAACTTCGCAGTTCCTCCCTCTGAGGTTACAGAGGAAATGAAAAGCAATAAAGAATGACAGCAAGGGTGATGGGAAGCTTCTGTGTAAGAAGAGACTAATTGGATTAGTTCCCTTTACCTGAAAAGATATGACAGAAGGCAGATATTCTAGATATGATATAGTGAATGTCATGTAGGAGATGGTTAGGGAATATTATTCACCGTTTCTCAGAACACAGTAACGAGAGAATAGCAAATAAAATACTCAGATATCAAGTTGAAGACAAAGGCAAGGAAGTTTTTTTCCACGCAACTCCCACTGCATGTCTGCAGGATGCTGTGGATGTCAGTAGCTTACCTGGGTTCAAAAAAGCTGTTACACATGCCAATGGAAGGAAAATCCACGTAGGTTGTCATAAAGAGGAGACATGGCTGCTGGTTTCCATTTTGGAGGATATGGAAGGGTGTTTTAGTGCACACTTACCCTGTTATTGCCCTCTGTCCCATGCAAAGATTGGGGAAGATAACTATTCTTACATTCTCTGGTAAAAACTTGTTCTGGACTTATTCAGTCTGTTGAGGATCACACATTGCTACTACAAGAACAAGTTTTGTAGTATCGTAGGTCTAACCCAAACACATAGAGTCAATGCAATCTTATCACTGACTTCGAAGTGCTCTGCATTGGGG
Organism: Calonectris borealis; assembly: GCF_964195595.1. Lineage (NCBI taxonomy): Eukaryota > Metazoa > Chordata > Aves > Procellariiformes > Procellariidae > Calonectris > Calonectris borealis. Next base: position 13,729,319 of record NC_134316.1, on the reverse strand, counting down.
CCACAGATGAAATCTCAGCTCTGTTACAAACTTTGTCAAAACTGATGGATTTCAACAGGGGTAGGACTTCACATGAGGTTCGAACCATGAGGTTTTTATGAGTCGAGGAGTAATAGATTGCACATTTGAAAGGAAATGGAAAAGTGTTTGCAAAGCTGAGATCACTGCAGATGCATTGTTCAGGATAGTTTCATGTATTTCAGTCAGCTCAGTGTCAAGAATATTGTTTCACACATTCTTAGGTAATTAATGCTCCCCTAAACAAATTACAGCCCTGACTGAGCAAAGGTAGAACTCTTCTGGACTCAAGTGTCTGCAAATGCACCTTTTTCAGCTAATTTCAGATGGAGAACTTTTAAAAGCTGATGGGACAAAATATTATAGGCCAAAGAGTGGTTAGTCTTCATTTAAGGTATTCTTAATATGCTGTAAGCATACTTTCCTTTGACTTGTTTCAACTTTGCTGCTCTCCAGGCCTAATTATGGCCTTTATGTAAGCATGCAAACAAGTAGGGCTCCTGGGCTACCATCTCTTGTGCGTTAGCTGGCTGAAATAGAAGAGGATATAGGATTATAACCATCTTTCCTAAGGCCAGCAGACAGCTTGGAAAGCACAGCTGTGAATGCTGCTCCCTGTTGCATGGAGCTGCTATTGCTGTGCTCCTGTTGAGCACTGGAAAGATTTCAAGGATAGTTTTGTTTTGCACTCAGTAGTAGGAAATGTCTTCAAGTCGTAATCTTGCCTTACACCTAAACACAGGGAGCCGTGTTCGTCTATGTTGTGAAACAGATCTGTTTGGGAGAATTAATAAATCTTAGTTTGTAATTAAGCCTACTTAAAGCCACTTTTACTATAAATAGTTTATCTGGGCTAGAAGCCATCTTCTATTGTACAGCTGACAGGAGCAGTGCAGGATAATAACACAAAAGAAGGATCATTTACCAGTTTTTATTGGCTTAAATAATATCTTAAAATATTTTCTGTATAGAGATAAGAGTACATGTTTAGTATCATTAACAGAGTTACAACAAGCTAAACTGTACAAAAATAGATACTGGAACTTCATGAAAACAAAATACGTGTACATTTTCTATAGTGCCTGTAAATTCTGTAGTTCTAGATAAATTTTAATCAAAGTTAGGCAGCTGTAATCAAAGATGGAATCAAAGCTAGAATGCTACACTGAACTGAATCATCAATACCTAACCTTTAGTTATCCCTCGTCTTATGTAGGAAACACAAAGCCTTTACACTCTGAACTGCTGAAAAGATTTGTAAAAATGGCTTTGGATGCTTTATTATTGTATTCAAGTCTTTCATTATTTCCCCTTTTCTAGTATATAAGAAAAATCAAATTACAATTATTACAAAGCATACTTCCTAATGTTAGGTAACTGATTAAACAAACAATGTCGATCAAAGGAAATTCAGTAATTATGCATCTAAGTCTGCATCTAAGTTTTAAAAACCCCATGTTTTAAAACGATGAATTATTCACAACTCAAGATGAAATGGGGAATATTTCAACTTGTGCTTTTGAAGTGTCATCATATTAATCTAGGCCACTTTACGCACATCTATAGTCTTTTCATCTCTGGAGATCTCTGCAAGATGGTGGATTCATTTCGCTAAATTTCTGTTGGCAGAGAATCAAGAACAAGTATTTTAAAACTTACAGTTTATTACTATTGTGATTCAATTAATATTCAGGATTCCTAAGGGAGCTGTGAATGATATGATCTTTTTTCTTTTTCCATATTTTATTGCTTCCATGGTTTTCTTTTCTTCCCTCCAGTTATTTTATTTATGCATATTTGTTAGATGTTTTTTTAATTAGTTACCCTCATCCTCAGATATTCATTTTAACCTTTTCTTCCCTGCCCTCACTCTCCACCACTCTAGTCAGCAGCTTCAATGTAATTCTGTTATTTAGAATATGTATAATTCAACAGCTGGATCCAAACTAAAAACTGAACACTTAAAAAGAAAAACAATTGAGAGAAATCAGCTCCAGATGCAAGTTTTTCAGTCAGTCCCTATTTTTGCAAGATCAAAAAAAAGACTAAAAAAGAAGAAAGAAAAAGATTAAAAAGGCTTGATTCCAGTGCTAGAGATTTGTGTCTACTTTTAAACTTTGATGGTCTTTTTTTCAAGAATGAGGTATGTTTTCATTCAAAACATTTAAAAGGATACCCTTCCTGGCTTTGTTAGACTAGTCTCTCACCAAGTAAGTGCAAAAGTAACAATACCATATTGTCATTTAAATGGGAGTGTCTCATTGTGCCTTTACCGTAACAAAATCCATGAATGACCTGTGGGCTTGCTAAATTTCAAAATGTAAAGAATATGCAACAGGAGGTTGGGGTTAATGCATACATACTGATGCTGGGTGAGTAGGGTGAGCTGGGAGCTAGACTGTATTGTGTATGGGGTATGTGACCCATCCCTCAAACTGAGATCTGATCTGCTCCCAGCTCACAGCTTCTCTGGCCTAAGGAGCCTCTGGCTCATCTCAACCCCTCCACAAGTCCCTTCCTCCATACATTCACGGTGTCCCTCTTCCTGCCCTAGAACCAGCTGTACCCTGAAGTTCATGCCAGTTTTTATTTGTACTCAGAGCTCCTCTCCTTACAAGGTCAGCCTTCCTCAGATCCTTGGAGCCTCTAACCCTATCCCAACACCTTTTCCATGAACACACTCACCTAGACATCTTTAAGCTTTGGGTTTTCACATATTGACAATACCAAATACTGGATTTTTTTTTTTTTTTAAAGGCAGGCATATACTAGATAATGGGTACAATTGTGCCATGTTGGAAAAGAAGGCTATAGGGAGAGCGTTGTAATAGGTTGGCCTCCCCATCTGGACCCCTCACCCCATTATGATCCCTGAGTTCTTCATCACCCACCTCTCCCTCCCTTTCTTCAGTGCTGTATTACAGACAAAACCTTCAGAGTTCCTTGATTTTTGCACAAAAATCCAACAGACTTTAATGAATATTATCTCATCCATAAACATTGCAGCATGATGTTATAATATGCTAATGACCTGCCTGCACAAATTGCTAATACGACCATCCACAGAAAGTAGAGTATACTGAGCTCAGCTGCTCCTTTCAATACAGGAAGGAAAGGAGCCTGCAGTACCAGTCATCTCCATCAACAGTAAAATAACATAAGAGCCTCAGAACTGCTCACAATTAATGAACTGTGTATAAAGAAATACTTTTACTTCTACTTTTGTACTTGTAAAACTGAAATGATCCTTTAATAATTCTCAAAGTACTTATTAATGTCTTTCCTTCAAATTCTTCATAAACGTTTCACAAGTATTTCAGTAATGGGATTTAATTTTCTGGCTAATAGAGATCATCTTAATAATTCTGTACATGAAGTAGTGTTCTTGAGTGAGTTCCCTTGCTTACTCTGAATATTTCTGTACAACCCAGACAGTTTTATTTTAGCTGAAGCATATATAATTTCTCCATAGAGACGTAGTGGACTAAATTCTGTTTCCAGAATGCAGGTCTTACTACTAGAAACTGTGATTGGCCTCAGAAGCACATGAGGCTGGTGAAGGTGTTTCTTGCAAATCCCTTCCTCTCATTTCCATTGAAAGAACAAATAATCACCCCACGAAGGAGAAATGCCTCCTGCTCACTTTCCAAAGACATAGCCATATGAAATAACTTTAAAGAGAGAGAATAAGTAGTAGGTGCCAAATCTGTTAGGTACTGAGGTTCCTTGGTACAAAGCATACACTTTGCCAGGAGACCCCCAACAAGAACCTAGCAAAAAGCATATACTCCATTGGGTGCCTAAGGTTGGCCAACTGCTGATAAAATTGGAAAGAAGGACACAATGTCCCATTCTTGCTTAAAGGAAGATAGGTGAAAGGTAAGTTACCTAGCTCACTACTTCTTTCCTTCCCTGATTAGTTCAATCTTTGTTTCAATGGTATTGTGTTAATTACTTCTACTATAAACAAAATATCCTGAATGTATTGCAAAGAGACCCCAGCTCCAAAGATGATCACAGCAGCTTTGATGAGAAAAGACAGATTTTCGTTTTAAATGTATGAGAGTCGCAGCACCTGAACTCCACGTTGTCTGCCTGGACAGAAAGAAAGATTTGGCTTTACAGTTTGTAGATCTGCATGGCATGGATCTGACCCTGCTGGAATGGTATCATCTGTGTGGTCTGTGGGGGAAGTGAGCACGTAGGTGGGTTACACAGTCATAACAAACTATTTGCTGGAGTTATTGTTATGCCAGCTTAAGTCAGATCGCTTGAACAGTCAAGTTAGTTAGGAAATTTTATCTTGTCAAATAGCCCGGTTCCTGTCCTTGCAGGTAGAGTTCAGTGTTACCTGGATCTGTAGGTTTTCTACAAATTGGACTCATCTGTATTTCTGTGCCAAATTATCTCATAAGACTTAGTTACTTCCTTGTGTGGGATGACTCATTTTATTAATTTAATAGTTAATAACTACATGTGTGTTTTGACTACAAGCTAGTCAACAAAATAACCCAAATCTATGCAAAACAATTGCAGACTAAGAGATCTATTCATTAGAGATGATCTATGAGTTTTTACATATCAAAGAATAAGGATGCAAATCTCTGCTTTACACCTCACAGTCTATTCATCAGGGGACAGATGCTTTTCTTGCTGTATGAAATTCTCAGAGACAACAAATTAAAAATATAGTGTTTACAGGTATTAGGGACTGGGATGAATAGTGGCTCAAAAGACAGCAGCTTTTTGGAAGACAAAAGGAAGTGTGTCTTTCCCTGACCACTGCCTTTCTCTTGGATTATACATGTTAAGAAATCTCTGCTTTATGTGACTTATTACAGATATTTACAAATGGAATCTCTGCTTCTGCCTGACTTTAAATTAAATTAAATAGCTTCCTAATTACCTTTACTTAGGATACTATTCTCATTTGAAATCATGCTGGCAATATAAATACAGGCATGCAAATTGATAGTATACATTTTTCCTTTACCTTTTGACGCGCTTCTTTTTCTAATAAAATAGTCATTACTATTTTGCCACATGAAGTGCCAAATGTATTTGCCTGTCATTAATTTCTTGTCTTTTTTGCATATCAAGACATGCTTGAGCAGAACTCAAAAGCCGTTTCAGACTTTGAAATAATATTTTATGTCCTTATGGCTGTTTCCACCTAAAGAAGATAAAGTAATTTAAAAATGTGAATGGTTTCAAGCTCCAAAGCTTCTTCTAAGTGACATCTGAATCAATGTTCTTATATGGAAAATACAAATCCAAGAATGTTGCATGACTTTCCTGAGGTATATGAAAATCTGTAACACAGCTGGGAAGAAATGTCAATGAGAATTCTTCACTCATCTTATTTTTGGGGTACCTACAACCTGCCTTTCATTGTCTTCTTTTGGTTTTTTTTCAGTTACCACTGAAAAAATTTCTAGCACAGAATTTATTTATGTTTTCTGACTCTTTTATTGTACATAATTTGATTACTTCCAGCTGAGTAGATCTGGGGGATTCTTCTGTACTTCAGGTGAAAACAACACATAAACAAATGGAAGAAAAACAATCTTTGCAGAAGTGAAAGATAAATAACTTCTGCAATAGGAACAGGTTATATAACTTCTGGTTATTAACAGCAAAACAGCCTTAAGACTGCTATACCAGGAGAGTGGAGATACCCCAGCTAAGTAGTTAAGTCTTCATGTGATATGGATATACGCATGCGTGGCAAAACATTACTGAATAGTAACTTCCCTCATCCTCTTGACTAGTTCTGGTCATCCCACTCTCTTGGTGCCTGGTGGACAGTTTGACCCTTTGATTGTTTTGTTCCCTATAGGTGTACCCATAGTAAACTAAGTGTGCCATGAACATTCCCAAGTACTTAAGCCAACTGTTATAGAATGGCTTACATCTGGGCTAGTAAATTAACTTGCCCTTCCAAAAAGGAGCAGCTGCACACAAACTGCTCATTGGAAAGGTCTGTGGTGCATAGTAGATGTTCCTGGGAAAGCTTGAATTTCCTGGTATAGACATAACCCATGGAGGATCAAGGTAAAATGCAAACTGGACAATCTGAAGGATTGTCCAGTTTTCCTCAAAACACACCCCATTGTTTATTTTTTGAACACATCAGCAAGAAGATCTCAAAGCTTTAGTAGATCTGAGGGAAAAATATGCATGGAGTACTTGAAGCATATATAAATCTTTGATCAAGCTATAGAGGGTTCACAGCATCTAGGTCTTCATAGATTGAGTATCCCTAAAAATACACCGCTGACTCTTTTTCCTATTGAACTCCCATGAAACTTATACTATTCACTAGTGAGATTTCATGTGTGATAGAAATCTTACTGGCAATAAGACCTGTTAGACTTTGCAGATGAAATAACCAAAGCCATTTCGCACACATCACTAACCTGAACTGACACCATCATGCCATGACTACAGAGAAAGACAAGTTGGGTCATCTGATAGTCCATTCTACTGCTTATTTATAATTCTACAAATGATGCAGGTATTCAAAGGTGTGCAGTGCTACATAACAGACTATTTTTTAGTGCAAAGTAATCTGTTTCAGGTAGCCATGAACTCTGAAATAGGGCTGAGAAGAACGAGGTTGTCAGTGAGACTGTGATCTTCATCTGGCTGTTTGCCATGCTCAGTCATGAGATGTGCTGCTGTGAACTCAAATCAGTTTTATATGCACAAAATCTATTTTAGAAGATCATCAACTAGGAGAGCACTTGGGAAGCGCCCCTTCCTAGGAAGTGTTAGATGGCCTCAGAAACTCAGCTTTGTCTCTCTGCATGTACAATATTATTTAATTGTGTGCTTACAATTTTTTTCTGCCCCCTCGCAGGAGGACTACTTCCTCATGCTTTGCATAATATGAGTGCTGATCCCTTAAGCAACTGTTTTATTATTTCCCTTGTGTTCCTGTTCTGTAGCGTCTGTTGTTCAAGCTCATATATGAAGACAAACAAATTAATTTCCGAATGGAAAACTTCAAAGTTTCCAGTGACATGACTTCTCATGGAAATTTTTAATTTCCCTTCAAAGTGATGGAAAAAGTTTTCAGCAACACAAGGGAAATTAAGTCCATTTCACAGGGAAGTTCAGTGCCTGGTTGCCCTCCAGTTTGGGCTCACCTGCCACCTGAAAGTTAAGGAACTTTGATGTCCTGGTGGAGTCTTTGACCAGGTCTTCCCAATTTGGCAGCTGGGGTGGCAGGCAAGTCATGAGGAAACCAGCCAGCCATGGGACCTGGTAGATCTTGAACAAAAACGTACTTTGAATGATTAACAATTTTTTTTTTTTTTGAGAGAGAGAGTTATCTTTTGCTGGAAGCTGTCTGGCCAGCTCTAATCGCAAAATACTGTACAAACAAATCCAAGTACTTGATATGCAGCTTTGAGCTTCACCGGTTTTGTGAAAGAAAAGAAAGACTTGAACAATATTTCTTACCATCTTGTGGCTTTTATTTTGGATAATGAATATTCAGCATGTGTTTCCAGAAACTTTGCTAAAAATAGCACAGTATCCTTGTTTTAAAAAGTGATGAGCGTAACTGTGAAGAATGACTTTGACGCTTTTCCTTCCTCTTCTTCTGTCTGGTTTGTTAACTCCTTATACGATACACTTCTGCCCACCATCAAACTGCCACCTTCTCAGCAGACAAACCAGAGAAGCGTTAAGGCACAGACACATGGAAAAGTGAGGCTGGAGGAGAGTTCCAGGTGTTGTTCCCTCTATTCTCAGCTTTGTGGTGGGACAAAATATATCTGAGGCATTCTTAGCATATTTTCATCTAACCTGTTCATCAAACCTCCAGAAACATTGCAGCTGTGCCAATACTTAACACTACTTTTATTTTTCATCATACGTAATCTGCTGCAAACAAATGATGAACAAATACCTAAATCTGTATAACTGCCTTTTAACACTTTTTATCCTTACCTCAGTGTCCAGGATTTGTCAGCCCTCTTGTTTCTTTCCATTGGATTCTCTCCAGTTTGTCATCTCTTTTGGTAAATTTTAGTGTGTGATTCAGTCTTCCACGTGAGTGCTTCCCAACAGCAGCTACTCTCAGGCAATTTATACCTTATCTGAAATGGTCCTGTTGATACATCTCAGAATGACATTTGTTTCTTTCGCAGTAGGGGTCCAGTGGTCTGGTATTAAATCGTGTTCAGTTTGTCACCTAATATAACTCTCCCACCCCAGATCCTTCCTCCTATACTACTCTGCCTAGGTTATAGTCTGTAGTTTGTATTTGCTATTACAAGGGCAAGGTTTCCTTTACTATCTTTTTATTTAATTTCATCCTATTGATACATTTTCTAATTTATCAGCAATTGCCAATTCTTCTGATTTCCTTTTTTCCCTTAGAATTTTTTTCCAAAGGGGCCCTACTAACAGTCCCCAGAGTCTCTTGAAGCCTACTTTGGGAGCTCATTACCCTTATTGTGTGAATTTGCTCTTTTTTGGAGTTCAGAACTATGAACTCTACTATTTCATGCTCTCTTTCACTCCACTTCCATCTTCAGATTCCTGTCCAATTTCTTTTTATTTTTCAGGATCAAATATAAAACCAGACATTTGTAATGTTATAACTTCCTTTGCCTTCTGAAACAGAGAGGAGCTCCCAGCATCTTCCAATTCATTGAAAGTGGCCAAAGCACTTTCTAAGATATGAATGACCCAAGTTCAAGTATTATTTCTGCCTCATATTGAGCAAAGAATTGAATCTGAGACAGTGTCAGTCTCCCAGGCATAGTGGATATTCCAACAAAAGAAATTTAGAGAACAAATCAGTCATTGTAATCTACTCTGAGACACAATCCTGTGGCAACTGAGTTTTCTGAGATGAGAGAGTGTTTTAGGTCTCTGTGGCCTTCAGGATCTGTTTGAGTTTCCTCATGAAAGTTTCACTAAAACAAACACTTTCTCATTAAGAATTTCAGTTTCAAAACAGTAGTATTGGCCAATGTAGGAAGGAGGGGCAGGGCAGGGAATCTTAGTCAAAACATTCCTAATCAGGATAATTTTTATTTAAACAGTACTACCTTCCAGCTACATGCGTCAAATGTTGGCTTCCACACAAAGAGGAAGTGGGATTGTTGTTATCATTTCAAATGCAATGTTGGAGAGCTCATAAACCAGCTCCAATTATGGAATACAACACATGTCACCAGACTGTGATGGACTTTTGTGGAGTTTTAAAGCTTGAGGTGCCTGATTCTCCTTAAGAATGGTGAGCAGACAGGTGGATAGACGGGTAGGAAAAAGAAAGGGCACCCTGAGCTATACTACTTTTAAATTCACTCATTTAAATAAATGCACTTCTCTATCACCTTAGGACCTAAATGGATACTGAGAAAGAAAATAAGGGTGTGCTCTGTTAGCTTTGGGTACCATTTAGTCTGAACCAGAGGTGCATTCTTATGATTCATGCAGAGATGAAATCTGGTAAACAAAGACTGCATAAAATGAACAGTGTTATTTAGGGCTTAGCGAGGCATCTGGCTCTAATTTTAGATAAGCTACTTCTATTGATGTCTCCACCCCCAACAAACAGTTGTTGTCTCTGCTTCTTTAGGCTTTTGTTTTCAATTGCCATCCTTTGTGTGGCAGCAGCTACACTGATACCAGGATACTCCTTGCTTGAACCTTAAAACATGCTTAAAACATGCCAAATGTAAAGACTTCAGAAGCCTGCAGTTGAACATCACAGAATTAACATGTTACAGAATATTATGAAAATAAATGTCTTTTACAAGAAATACATGCAGGGCAAACCTCTTGGGTTACATTTTCTCTTCTTCTAAATGCCTAGTTCCCATGAAGCAAATTTTTCAGATCTCAGTACATAGTTGACCCTCACAGATTTATATAAATTATGGAATGTCAGAAGTTTCCTAGTTCTGTTGATATTATCATGGTTGAAAACAATATTATTTTTTGTTATGTTAACTTCTCTTCTGCTCAGAGAAACTAAATTTCACTAGACAAACTGCATAATTCAAAAATTTATTATTAACATATGTGCCACTTTTATTCAGTTCACTTCTATATGAAAGTAAAATTGATTTATAAGCTTTAGTCTCTATTGAATATCAATAAATCAATTACCTTGCACATCATTAGCTTGGGTGTTTATAAATGTTTCTATTGGCTTGTGTTTTTATGAATGATCATATATGCAGAAGTTTGTGTTTGGATATGCAGCTCTGAGCTCAGAGGAAAGTGATCCAGAACAGTGAGGAAATGCATGATGAGGCTGCACCTTTCGGCTCAGCCCTAGACAGCCATAGGCATTGTGACAGCAATCCAGAGAGGTGCCAACACTGTTACAGGTCAATGAAGTTTGGGAGGGGGGAAAAAACCCAAAACATCAACAACAAAAAACCTTTCTTGCTTAAGAAGGAAGTAATGTTGCAGGAGAAAGTTGAATAACTATCAAGGGTATTGAAAATGAAAGCCCCTTATATTTTCCTGTCTGGCTTCATGGATTTTCAAGACTAAATATTTTCTATAAATGCAATTTTATAACATTTTACATTATAAACAAATTTCCAGAAGCATCAGGAAAACTTTATGAAAGATCTAGTCAAAGGGTCATTGCATGAAGGCACTCTTGCCACTTCTTAACTAAGATTTTGCAGACCACAAGAGATTAAATCTTAGAAGCACCCAGTACAGGGTTAAAGCTGATCTAAAGCCTCATTAAATTAAACCTGGGCCCCGTGAAGCCAACAGCACTTTCACTAACTTCACCAAAGAGAATTACCTGTTTAACTTGAACACTATAACTGTGATGAATCTTTTCTGTTAAAATTTCCTTATCAGTTTTAGCATGTAACTCAATCTAGACATCACTGAAAGTTACTTTCAAGCATATGTTTGGCATGAAAATATCTCTGCTCCAACCACCAACCTGTTTTTTGCAATCATCAAAAGCAATCTGAAATTATCAGCATACTGGCTGAATATAGCTTAATATTCAGCTGTACATTCAATGAAGATCTTTGATATTTAAGAACCATAATGCTAACAGGACATTTTCTCTCAAAAGATTTTTATTCTCTTTAACATACTTTCTTTGATGTGTCCAACCACTCTGCCTCGCAGGAAAGATATAGGAATATAGAAAACTTTGATACATTCTCATCATCGTTTAATAGGTCCATAAAGGAGTATATTGTATATTGTTGCAATTTCCGCCCCCCCCCCCGCCCCGAACTTTCAGGAAGAGACTGCAAATTGTTACATTAGTCTGAGAAAAGAGATTGCCAGCTGATCAGTGAAGTTTTGTCTTTTATTATGTCAACCTGCTCTAATCAAGGGTGTTGTAAGGCCTTTATGTAGGTAGAAGAGTAACAACAGCAGCTTCCTTGCTGACTGCTGCCAGTTCACATGTCCTGTGGCACATTGCATGTTTACCTTCCATTGGGGTCTAAAGGAATTTCTTACCCATTTCCAAAGTAATCAAGTGGCATTTTCACAGTGTTTCTGCTCATTAGGATCCAAAACCTCGCTCTATATCATACTCTTTTTCCTATCCTGTGCTATTGGGGAAGCCCTCATCCAGGGAAAAGCACATAATGTAACCTATGTGTGTGCTAGTACAGCACAAAAAAGGCCAGAAACAGCCCCTTTATCAAGGCTAAATTCCCTTGTATATCATCCTCCACCATCTCTAAGCATTCCTCATACCCAAATTTGTCTCTGAATCATCTGGAAAAGATATTTTTCATGTCTTTCTTACAACAGCTATTAGTATATCCTGCTACCTAACCCTTTCTCCGTTGAACAGTCCTTAAAAGAATCATTGCTGGTCAAAACATTGAATTTTCACAGCCAGTTTGTAACTTTTCCATCCCTGCGAGGAATAGAGCTAATCCTAGGAACCACCCAGTCAAATGGTGGAGGAGTATTTAATTTTTTGCTCCTTACTTTGAAGAAGTCTTTCTGCCAGCCTTTGAATTTCTGACTGATTTTGTGGACTTAATCAGATACATGTGGAAAATGAGAGCCTTAGATTATGTTTAGTCTGTAAAGTGAGTATGCATTCTCCAGATGTTAAGTCCCTTTTTATGATATCTTAAACACCTGTTTATTTTCACAACTAGAATTCTGTAATGACTTATTAGGTAAAATTATTTTTCATGAAAGTCTCTTTTGATAAATAAAGTTATGTTGCTGTGACTGTTTTGCCTCAAATCACATATATTCAGAAGTTATTTCAGTTCCTACTGTGATGGTTCCCATTAAAATGTAAAGTGTTAATAGTTAGATTTTTTTTAAAAAAGCGAACACTTCGTATATTTTTTTCAGTATACTAAACTGGCAGGCTTTTAATGCACCCCGGAATCTCACTGTTCAGTCACAGATAGTTGGTTTTGATGTCAGTCATCCCAGATAGGTGAATAGATATTATCATCTCTATAGATAGGGAAGCAAAGACAAATATAGGGTCTGAATTAGCACAGTGCAGAATAATGACAGCTTCCATTGACTTCAGTAGCTGTTACTGCTCATCACTTCTAAAGATCAAGCTACTTGCGTTGATTGTTAGACAAAGATAGACTTGTTTTTTAATGAGTTTTGTCCTTCTAAAGAGTCACATGAAAGCTATTAAAGTTATTCTAGGAAATACTGTATTTCTCTACATCAAAAACTTCATGATATAAGTTTAACATTTTCATTAATATCAGGCGAGCATTAATAAAGTAAATTCCTTAGCAGTCATTATCACACTTGCAACCTCTCTGGCTGGGCAAGGACAAGACACATGACAGATTTTAGAGCTCTCATCTTCTGGGATCATCTCTTTCTCTTTTATATTAAATGACTATTTCTGTGTCCAAAGTCCTATGCTTATTTTTACTATGTCAAATACTCTTATAAAAACTAACACAAGCTTGCTTCTATGTCTTCTTTATTACTCAAATGTTCAATAATAAACAACAAATACCTTGCAGTGCAGCAAAGCTTTTAACCAGTTGCTTAAATCCCGGAGAGTCTTAGGTACTTACACTTGTACTTAAATGATTTGCTGGATAGGGATAGAGTGTTGATCTGAGGCCAGAACACATTGCCTGGGGCCACCAAAGTTATTAGTTTCAGCACCAGAATTAGAACTCGAGTTTCCATTCCCAAGCACGTATGCAGGTCACTAAACTGTGCTTTAGTTCATAGTGAAGTTGATTCTACTAATAAGAATACTCTTTTCACTGGTGTAACAAATCAGAAAAGAATAATTAGATATGGAGGAAACAGTTTCATAATTCGATTTAATGCATCAGTTCTTTTTACTCCGTGAGTAATTTACATTTATTATGAAAGCAGAGAGACTATGTTTTGCAGATTTTTTTTTTCTTTTCCCTTGGTTTTATTGCTGGGAAGATGGAAAGGGGGTGCGATTGCTTTTATTTCCACATACCTGTGATAATGATCTTTTTTAATTTAATAAAATTAAAGTAGGAGCTTTCCTTACCAGCAAAATGATTTCTTCTCCTCACAGAACCTGAAGACAGTGGGTTGAAATTTGTTCATGTACGTCATGATGTGCACATCACACAATGACTCACTTGTTTCTTTAAAGTTATACCCAGTTAATCTCAAGACATTTTGAATAATACCCCCTCCCCCCCCCAAAAAAAAGGTTATTTGTTTCCAGCTGTTGCTGTCTTAGTGCGTGAGACTCAGTTCGTCTCAATAACATGCAGAAGAAAATAATATTCTGCAGCATTATAGCCACTGGTCTTTAAGCAATGCTTTAGAAATCTTACAAATTCTCCCTCTCAGCATAGCTGCAGAGACTACACTTCAGCACCATGCCAGCAAAAGTGTGAGTGCGTTCATGGATGATGAAGGCAGAAATCAATTATTCAAGGCTGATGCATCTAATGGAGGATGCTTAAACATCCACCTTCTCATCATCCAGATGGAGTCTGTATGCTTTCCCTATGATGAAGATAGATTGGGCAATGATTCAGTAAAGTACTTGCAGGTGTGGATTTGACAGGGCAGGGGGGCAAGAAAGAAGAAAAAGGATTAAAAAAAAATCTGCTAAAGATGAAACAAGGTACTTTATATCACATTCATAAAGAAATGGCTTTTGGATTTTCTATCCAGACTACAGAATTCTCATTAATAGCTAGTTGCCAAAACAGATGCCCTGCTTAATGAGAACAGATGGATGTCTCCAGAGGGTCTGCAGATTTAGACAGTACTTTCACTAAATGAAATGCTAATGATCTGGCACTGTGCTCCTCTGTGAGGATTAGACACCAGTAATATAATTTTATTTGTATTTGGTGGAGTTAGAATGATCCCTTTTAGACTCTTCAGATATAAAGTTCTAGTATTTTGCATCACCTCCCTCTCACTAATAGCTGTACATAACTGACCCAAATGCATATGCTGGATTTCACTGCTTGCAAACTGTTTTGGTAGATCATACATTTCTTACAGGTTCTTCTCAAGATCTAGAGAAATATCTGGGGTTTGCATTTTTAAAATGCAGTTTCCCAAGGCAAGTGAATCACTTGATTAATTCTGGTAAAAAATAAAATTACATGAAATATTTTCTCTTTTATATGCAGCACAAGCTAATTTCCTTGAATTTCTTTCACCATGATTTTGAAGTAAAATTAATCTGAAAATTTTGTAGCACAGACATTTTTTGTGGAACTGGTCAGTTTTGTTCCCCAAAACTGCCATTAATCAATATTTCTGTTACTAAAAAAAAAAAAATTTAATGAACATTTTTTTAAAAAAACATTTATAAATTCTGCTCTAAAGTAGCTGACTCAAACCCCTCTCTTCGTCTTTCATCTAAAAATCTTCTTCAGTGCAATGTAATTTTGTTTTTATTGTTCTGATTTGCCAACATGGCTGTTTCAAGACAAATCTACTCTGCACAATTCGCACCTGCCTAGCTACATCTTTCTCTGATGTTTTTTGTTTCTGGAAAGACTGTGAGGAAAATAATGCAGAAGAACTTAATTATTCATATGGATATTTTAGGGCTAATCCAACTTCTCAGTAAAAAAAATGCTCATTAATCTCAAGAGAAGGATCCCTAATTGTTACTTGCTTTAAAGAATCTGCATCTACAGTCTAGCAGATACGTAAGCCACAAACAGCTGATTTTCACTTGTAAACAGATGTTCTTGCTAAATATGATTCTTTTTGGAATCATAAAATAACAGCAAACTCCTTTAGGAACTCTTGCAAATGTACGCACCAGAGGTGGGTGTAAAAATTCGAGACCAGTACTAGAAAGTTGACAGGACAATAAAATGGTATAACAAAGAAAAAGGAGCTTGCACTTTAAAATCATCATAGTGACTGACTGGGAAATTTGCCACTGACATTTCTCCTAAAAAAAAAAAAAATAATAATAATTCCTATGTTCAGGTACTGAATGCTGGCCCAAGGAAAGATGAATCAATAATAGCCAAAAGTGACAGTAAATTTGGGGCAGCAGCGTCTGAAGAGAGATCTACTAATAACATGAATCAGTGCTGCAAACTGTGTCCACAGCTGAAAAGTGCCAGCACGGCAGGGATGCCGGAGAATTTGTTGAGTGTTCTCACGGAATAGCCTGGCAAGTGGCAGGCAGTCTCATTTTTTTCTAATATCACTGCACCATCGGTGATTTGCCAACCTGTTACTTTGCATAACAGGAGTATAAAATTTGTGGCAGACTGTCTAATCCATGGTACTACACTGAGGAAGAGAGGACAGTTTAAAATAACCTAAATTTGATGCAGAGTTTCCATGTTTTAATTAAAGAAAAGACGGGAGAGCACTTGGAGCAGACATTTGATGATGACTTCCCTTTCGGAATTAATTTTCCATGATACCTGTCTTGCCCCATCTAAATCCATTTCACAAGCACTCCAGTTTCTGTTCTTCTTTCTTATTCAGAGCACTGTATGATATCTTACCCATACACTTTACTGAAATCTAAGTTACATTGACAGTATTGCATTCACCAACTATATTTGTACTCTCAAAAAAAGTATCAGATTTGACAGGTTCTGGATGCTATGAATTCATGCTGATTGACATTAATTATATTTCCTGCCTTTAGTTACTTATTAATCACATAAGCTTCTTATTCAGTTTTCTCCTTCTATGGGGTTGTGTAAGATTTCAGATCTGACGGGAAAAAAACCCAGAATACGGCAATGCGGGACAATGTGGTTCCAACTTAGTAAATAGGCAGAAATACCAAATTCCTGGAGCTAAATAAGTAATCTTGCCAAATGGCCAGTGAAACTCCTCTGTTCCCATTCCTCATAGTAAATTAAATATACCAAACAATAAAAATTCACCTTCAACTCTTCATTGACAATACCTGGAGTCCATTAACATACATCAGGATGAAGGTTGGCTTTAAACTTTCAAATAGATTCTAGTTGTAGCGCAGCAAGCTTGCCTGCTAGAAAAAAGGATGTGGACTGAGTCTTATTGCATGTTATACTCTGCTTAAATCTATTGAAATTCAAGCTTTTTAACTGCAGAAGTGAAACATGAGACCCATTTTGGTACTGGTGCTGAAGACCATGTGTTGCTTAAGCCTCGTAAAAACAATGCGAAGTGACTACATTGTCATAAGTGAGCCCTGTATGTGCCAGTGGGAAATGTAAATCACTTCCTTTATCTGTAGCACTCAAAAAGTATCAGGAAGTAGGTTTTGTATTTGAACTGAATGTGGCCATAAATGCAGCCATCTGTGCTGCTTGCTTTGTTGTCTGCCATTAAAAGATGACAATAGATGAGCCCTGACCATATGATATTTATGCTGCATTAACTTCCTGATGGATTCCACATATGTTTCAGGACAGCAGGGTGAATACTGTGGATCCTTGCCCTCTCTTCCTCTCCCAAAACGGTGTGGAAACATCTTCTCTTGGACTGTGAAACCCAAGCCTGTGTGATGTTGGAGTTGGACATCACCGTCCTACTGAGACAGCTGACTTCCCTCCATGGGACAGCAGATTTTCATGCAGAGGCAGCTCTCCACAATGATCCTGCTGAGTGCTGCAGCAGCCTTGGGGCTCTTTCCCAGTTCAAATGCTTCAGGAAGGAATTTCACCCTCCCTGAATTTACAGAAGTATCTTGTGAGGAACTGGTACTTTATGAAATTTTCTATAAAAGTGCCAGAAGAAAAACATTTAAGAAGGTAGAGGTGAAACTGCTGGAAAGGAAGAGGGAGCTTCAAGTTGTCAACCTTCTGTGGGTTTTCTTTTTTGTCTTTTCTGGCACTATTAAGCTTACTCTGTCAAATGGCCACCTTGTAGTAAACAGCTTCTTTGGCAAATTACCATAAGAATTAAAGGAAAACCTTTAAATTCCACATGAAACTGAAAAGCACTCTACCAGATCTGATATATTCTAACACAATCTGCATTGGCTTCCTTGTATGTACAGTTCACATCAAGTTAAGATATAGCTGAAACATTGAAGAAAATGTTAGAGTATAAATTACTCAGGTCTCACTCTATATCAGATTGAGCACAAACGTCAATTCTTTGGTTTTGGACACACTCCAGCAGCTTCTGACACTGTTGGAAAGAATGCTGTGGGCTTTGATATGTCTACAAACCCAGCTCAGTCCCTGAAAGAAACATAGTCACAGAGAACAAATTCTTATAACTAGATAATAATGAATGCAAAACTCATCTTTAAACATTTCCATGATCATAGTTATGTGACAACTGCAAACCCAATTTGTACAGTTTACAAGGAAAAAACATTTTTATATTCATTTTGCAAATTCAACCTGGGATTAGAGACCCAGGTGGATTTTTTCCAGCTCATGCATCAGCCCGGAAAAAAAATTACAAACATACAGCAGCTACAGCTTGGCTAACAAGTCTGTAAGTGATGCGTAAGGCATAATTTGAACCTAGCTCCCATTCTCAAAAGTTTAATTGGCTCCCTGGGGCAAACTGTCAAGAAAGGAAACAGATATGGCTCTGGATTTGAGGTGGCCTAAAAGCAGTTTCAGATCATAGGAAATGTAACCCTCAGCTCTCGGAGTTACTTTATTTGTGCATCTTGAAAGCAGGATTTTACACAATTTGTGAGTGCACAACAAATATTTATTGTTTAGCAGACATAGTAAATTGCTAGGACTAACATGCTACTAGGTCAAACATTCTCAGGCTTACCCCCACCTCGTCACTACAGGCACTACAGATGAGTCTTCGATGGACTCATAAACTTTAAGGAGACACTGAGAATTTTGTTACTTGGAACAGGCTGATCCTTATTTTTGCCAAGCTGTTATTATCAACTCAGGGTTTTTTTGCTTTCTTTTCTTTTCTCCTCAGGTTCTTATACCTTTTCATATCAGCATTTCTCTCTTGAGACTTTGAGTTACTGACTATTCCCACATCAGCCCTCTGATTCTAGGTTTTTTAGTCTCACATGGTCTTGCTTTACGGGCTCTTTCATTTACAGATTGACAATGTTTTTGACAGTAAAACTGAACCAATGTCATGTAACTGAATGTCATGAAACTGGATCCTTGCTCGCAAAGGCACAGTTTTTCAAGGAGAGGCTAAAGAACTTTAGACACCTCAATGAGTCTCCGTTTCCTCTGCCCTTGTGCCATCATCTTCAATAGAGTTGCTGGAGTGCCACAGTTATGAACACCACGATATATGGAAGGAAGGAAATACTGGTTAAAAGTTGAAAGTTATCCCAGAAAAAGATCTGTGAGGATCTATGTACATTCACAAGCAGTACTGTCTGATAAAGCAGATCTTTAGAAAGAAACGGTACTGTTAGGGACCAGATTTCCACACCCGTACACATTTGAGGGGTTTACTTCTCATCTACTAATCCTATTCCACTCCAGCGACCCAAACTCCTGCCGATGGCTGAGGTGTACTACATGGGCAACTGGAGCACATCTTCTGATTTGGTTTCGTTCAGAAGGAACGCTGCTTGCATGCTCCAAGACCCAGAGCACAGTAAGTGCAGTGAAGTAAGCGAGCGATTCCCTTCAAAGAACCACTGCTGATCCAAATGTTCATGCCTACGTAGATGCACAGAATACTCAAAAACAAACACAAAACAAGAATAAGGTTATTCTCATTGATCTCTTTTCATAGAAGCAAATCATGGCCATCCTTAAAATATGGAATTGGAAGGCATGCCTTCAGTGCAGAGCTTTCCCCTCCCCAAACACATGCAGTCCAAATCTGTGACCCAACAGAAGTCCAAACCTATCCAACTGGATGCCTTTCTAAAGTCTGCAGTGTAAAATATTGCTGTAGGTTTTGTGTTCTACAGTGCCAACAACAGATGTGAAAATCACCAACGCTCCAGTTGCCCCCTCTGTCCTCCAGCACCCTGAATCTTCATTACATGTCTCTTCCTTCTATTACAAAATTCAGCTTACAAAATTAATCATTCTCTTGACCCTTACAATCCTGCCAACTACAAGTAACAATTCACTGCAGCTACATAATTGTCCTATTATGTTTACTCCACTAGTGAATTACTGAAAAATGAAAATGTATGGAATTTTGTTTTTTGCCAAGGACTGTTTCAGTGAATAGGACAAACAAAGAATTTAGACTTAATGGAAAGGATTTAGACTAATGGTTATAAAGACAGTACAGAAAGCACCTAGGTGTTTAAACTTCTCAAAGCAAATGCTCGTGAGCCCTGGTCCTCAGTGAGAACCCATTGTGGTAGGCATCATTGTCTTGTCAGTTAATTATTCTCACTGCTTTTAAAACTACAGTGTTTCCTTCATATTTGTTTTCTTCAGTCACCTGGCCTCATACAGCTGATTAAATTGATCTGGATTTAATGCCTTGCCTAAACCTTCTTTCATTAAAGGAAATGGTAAATCTTTGGCCACAAAGAGGAACATGGCCTAAGTGCTCATTAAAACATTAAATTCTATTAAAACAACTTCCCTAGTTGAGTCTCAAATTGTGGCTACACCTTGGAGCAATTTTATCGCCCGAAGCATAAACTAGGCTAAGCCAGTTCTGTGCAGCACAGCTCATTGCTCTCTGGTATGAACTCCAGCACATACACTGGCTCTTTCACCTGAACTCCAGCCTCAGACTTAATGAATAATAATGCTGGTAATAATAATAGTAATAACAGAAACAGGAAAGGGGAAGGAGAACAAAAGACAGAAAGACAGAAGGACTTAAATTCTTCATGTGAAACAGATGTCTAAGAGCCAGAAAGGTGTGTAAACTTCCCTTGCAGGAGCAGGGATGCATACAGCATCAGTGTGTACGGCCATAAAAATAACAACAAACACATCCAGATATAATCAAGGAAATGAATGCTTAAACTGTGATTCAAAGTATTTTCTCTAGCAGGTGAATTCAAAGAGCCTTGACAACACTTACTGATGCTGTGACAACAACTGGAGTGAATTGTTTCTCTGTGCTTCTGCAGGGGAAAATTTGGGTTTTTGCTCCAGCCCAGGAAAAGGATTTTTCAGAAAATGTGAAAATAATGGGGTCTGAACACAATCTGATTCTTTCCTTCACCTTTTTGATTTTTAATCTGAAATGGGAGGAGATATGAACACTGTAATCTAAACCCAAACGAGATTAGCAGGAACAGGGGCTGGGGTAGGATTCACTGCTGAGAAAAGTTGCTGAATCTGCTTTGTTGTTCTTATTCTTGCTTATCTTCCAGCTTCTGCTTCTATAAAGAAAAGATTCAATACACAGAGATAGGCATGATTTCTTGAGTAGAGTTTCAGTTCAGGACACTGGATTTATGGCAAAGCTGGAGAGGACTTATTCAATTGTTTTCAATTGTTTCTGAAAGTGGGAATCAGTTTCATTATGCCTGGCTGAGACACGATGCCAAATTATCATTGAAATTGAGATGACTGATGAACCAGGAGCTGATGCAGAGGGACAACGCTGTGTTTTAACCAGAGGAGCCAAATGAAAGCTTACTGTCCTCACGAGCACAGTGCTGCCGCAGGGCAGGCTGGCTGTCACTAGCTTTCCCTTCCAGCCAAGGGCTGGCTCACAGTCTCGCCCAAGCTTTGTTCCCTTCCCTGATGGATGGCAGACTGCAGGCTCTATGAGGGTTGGAGTGAAAGTCTACTTCTGTTTGGCAGTTCTGCCCAGAGCCAACTGGCATTACAAAAGAGCTGAATATCAATGGTTTGTCACAGCTGAATGACCCTTTTCAGGGCCAGGCACCAAATGTTTGTGTTTTTCCAAACACAGACACTCTCCCTAGCCTTTTTTGCTAGCTGGCATCTGTGTTAGTGCCCAGAAGCTTTCCAGCTTTGCTGACTGACTGGAGTTAAACCACTTCTTCTCGGGTTGCTGATGTCTTCAGCCAATCTTCATGGGGAAGAACTTGTGTCTATACTGCTCTAGCTGGTATTTATGGAGGTCCAAGGGAGGAAAGGAAGAGTGAGTAGAGTCCTTTTAATGCTTGTTAGTCAAGTAGGGTTTCTTTAGTGCTTTATATTCTGAAGATCCAGCCAACAGCCCAGAAAAGAAAAATCCCTTTTGCTATGTTCTGCAGAGCAGACCTGGTATAGTAGGGGAAACTGAGATCACCATCACTCGAAGATGATTTGCATTGCAGCCTCTCTTGAGGGTTCCTTGTCTTGAACTGACAGAAATAAACAGATACAAGTTTTTAATAAGCTGTTTTCTCAGTCAAGTTAACACATTCAGAAATCATATTGGGAACCTCTGAAGCTGTAAACTGCCCAACAGTGGGAGCCTTATGTGCAAAGATTGTGGTGTTGATAAAAGTTAGCCAACCTAAGATCAGACTTGCACTCCCCTTTGCAAAGTAAATGTTATAATGTTTCCAACTGTACCTAAATTCCCATCAAGGTAGATACAACCAGATGAGAAGAATGGTGCCACTCCCATTTTTGAGAACAGTAATATGTCTTGCAATGGCTGAAATGTGTTACATTCTTAGTCTGCATTAGCAAAATGCAATACTAATAATTGGTCTGATTCTGAATAATAATTGGTAGCATCATAAGTAGGGTAGATAATCAATATAGGAAATTGCCTCTCTTTGGACTGACTCTGATCACACCATATTTGTGTTTGCATCGTTCCTTTCTTCAGGACAGAGGGTTATGAGTAAGTATGGATGCGTACCTGTAAGAGATGTAGAAGATCTCTTCTGAATGGAGTCCCATCGACTTCAACAGGTTAATGCATCTCTGGGACCTTACTCCATGATTGCTAAAATAACAGTAATTTGGCATACTACCTCTTCTGCTGTGTTTCTTACACTTACCCATGATTTTCCTCTTATAACCTCATAAACCTTCCAAAGCTCCAGTAAAAAACCAAATTCTCTGCTTGCTACAATTTGGACTTAAAGTCAATTACCCCTGTTCCCATCTTGTCTGGATAGTATAGTCCTGTATGGACAATAAAACAAGAAAAAGTATGGTAATTATAAAGCCTACAGTGCAGTATTTATTGCAGATGACACAGACAGTGGCTTAAAAGTTAGCCTGATTTTTCTTTAAGTGGATTGTCTCTTTATTTGACGGCATCAGAAACACAGTAGGCTAGATTTTCTGTCAGGGTAATGGGGTGAAACTGCACCCATTTATAGCAGCAGAGAATTTTGCACAGAATTTTTAAAGCTCCCACAGCAGCATATAATTTATGGAGTTTTCTGTAACAATGTTCACTGTTACACAATATGTCTGAGACCAAACAAAACTTTGTGAGACAGATGGTTCTTATTATTGGAACCAAAATTATTTCCTAAAAAAAAAATCACATCCATAACTTTCCCAGAAAGGAGCAGTGGTGTTATTTTTGGGTTTTTTGGCTAAGGAAGAAAAACTGGGCATGTGAGGAATGAAGGAAGTTTGAGCCAAGTTCTTAAGCTGTTCTCTCCATTGTATGGCTTTAAGCTGGGACATGTATAAAATCTGTCCTCATATAACCTAAATATTGGCCTATATAAAGGTCGAGCTTAGAGGTTCAAATTCTTTAAAAACTCATATGTTCTTTTAACTGCTTCTTCCTTGCCTTGCTGTGGAGAAAGTAGGTACTGATCAACATCCTATAGAGCACAGGAAACTGTGGGTCTACTCTGTGTGCCTCAGGGTTTGCTGGTTTTCATGTCTATCTTCCAAACTACTAATGTATTGAGACATTTCAAGGCTTGTTTCCTTTGCTGCTAGCATCTCATAATGGGACAGCTAACCTCAAAATCAAAAACCAGTCTCTAGAAGATATCACACCAGTGAAACACTTTGGACAGAGCAGGGGGTAAGCACAGATCATAGATCAGTGCAGAATGCCACTTGGCAGGAAAATCCACTGTTCCAGTAAGTTTTTGTTTCAATTCAGAACTGATGTAAAACAACTTCAGAAAAAAAATCCCAGAACTGCAACTACAGCAATTTTAAAATTAAAAAAAAAAAAAAAATCACATTTAATTTCCAGCATGATGTTCTTGAAAATGACAGATATCACTGAGTAATTAGTAAAATTCCTTTTCTAACAGGAAAAGTATTCTGGTGCCCTGAGTCCATCTCTCTGAGGTGCACAGTGGTACTGATGGGCGGAAGAGTAGTAGATACTTCCACGTATCAGCTACTGCCTATGGTATTGTCATAGTAAGGCAAAACTCAAGGTTTGCACTCTTTGGAAAAGTGGAGGACCTAGAGGCCATGTCTACCTTTTTTTTTTAGGGAAGTGTTCTATGCTTTGGAGGGATTCAGCTACCCACTTTTACTATATGCAGAGCCTGGTGATTCATTCCAGCTCTCAGAATAACCTTGTTAATTCTGTGAAGGGAACATGTTACCTTGTGGCATCTCAACAGCCTGACTCCCCAAAGCATGATTTGCCCTCTCGCGCCTAGTTCATTTGGAACTATGTGTTCCAAAGAAAGAGAAGGAGCTGAAGAAATATGAAGAGAGCTAAGGATCTTGGGGCAGTCAGTTTCTTAAAAAGAGTAAGAAAGGGACTTCCATCCAGGATGTGCAGCTCATAGGCAATGAGTGACACTGGAAGGTGTACTTTTCCTTCAGATTAGTTGAATGATAGACACTCCATTCCTCCATACTATGTGGTCTCCATTTGAGAGATAATTACGGTTATCACAGGATACCATAACAATCAAGACAATGAGTTCATGCAGTTGACTGAGCTCCTGGGGCTTGATGGTGGGTGACCTATGAGGATAACAGTGTCTAACTGCATATTGGCCACAAAACTCACAAAAACATGGCGTCATAAACTAGTGGATGGAAAATCCACCATTCACCTATGTGAGCTGGAGTGATACCATACCTGGGGTATTTGGCTAGTAGATTTTTGTAAATGCAGATCTATTGAAATAAATTCTCGCTTCCCACTCTGAGAAAGAAAGAAGATTTATTTCAGGATGACTTGTGGAATAGGATTTTTTTCTTGTGCACATGTTGTATTTTTATCTGTTCTTCCTTTGCTGGGTGTTAGTGAAAATAATTTATCACTGGCAGAGAAAAAATAAGTCTTTTCCTGTATGGCAAAACAGCACAAGTTAGAAAGTAGACTTTTATTCACTTTTAGATGAAATTGATCATTTTCATATTTTTGCATATAAAGTTGTCTCCTTTGCTTCTAGTATCTCATAATGGTGCAGCTAACCTCAAAATTAAAAAACGGTCTCTATCCAGAACCCACAGTGCATATACTGAGGTAAGCCTGGGAGAAGCACAGGTAATAAAGGTCTCCTTGCAAAATATTTATTGCTTTAGGCATATTTATAACTTTCAATGCCTCCTATTTCTGTGGTCAGGAAGAGCTCTGTGACAGAGATATTATCTTTAGAAATTGTTGGTCACCTGCATTACTGTTCATTTGAGAGACAACATAGTTGTTTTTTTCTGGACTGTTTGTTCCCATATAGAAAATTAAGTTCATTCCAAAACATATAGAGTAAAGAAAAATACATTGCAAAAGGTTTCTCTATTGCAAACATAATTTCTGCATTCAAAGTTTATCTGAGCATTTTGCAAACAAAAGTCAACTAGGACAGCAAGCCAAATGCACTGTTAATCATCTGATTGTACATGCAAATCAGGCAGGTAGGGACATGAGGATTAAGATGGGCACCTTGAGGACTCGGATGTTTTTGGTACAAACTGTAGCTGGAAGAAAGTGAGCTAGTGTATCAAACTTATGAAAATGTACTAGTTAATAATTTACTGTCCATAAATAGACCTTCTCCAGGAGCAAAATGATCTGTACTCTGAGATATAAGAATCCATTTTTAAATGCTATTCTTTTATTGAATTTTGCAGTCAGGGCAATAACAAAAGCTCAGTTGCAACTAGGCAACTGGGTGTGGATCTTTTTCTTTGAACACCTCTGTAAAATGATGACAGATTCTAGCTGCAGGCCACGTTTTCTGTGTCTCCAGAGTCTTGTCTAGAAAGGATCAGCTAGAGCTGCCCAGTCAAGTTTCAGGTCACCATTGTACTTGACACATACATTAAGATGATTAGCCTTGTCCCAGAGAGATCATAGCCTAATATAAGGAAAAAAGTGGAAATGAAAATTATAATCTCTTACTTCTGTAGGATACCTCACCCAGTAGAAATCAACGCTTTTTTTTTTTTTTTTTTTTTTGGTACTATTACTCATACACTTCTCTAGTCCTGTTTAAGTCATTCAAATTATCCTTTGAAAATGGGTAAAAAGTAGCTTTTCTGATGTCTAAGTGATTCAGGAATGCAAGCCCAACCGGAGAGCCACTTCATAAAGATATTTCTCATTTCTTTAAGATAATAAACAAATCTTGAATATGAAAGCTAATGCTAGTAGAGCCAGAACATTTAATAGGACAGATATTCCTAGATGGTGGGACTTAACAGACAAGTAAGTATTTTTATATAGGAACCTAGAAGAAAATTCTTCAGATGAGCTGCCTGTGTTGTTGAAGTGTCCAGGTGTTTCCTTTATTTTCATCTTTGTAAAAGCAATGGCTAATGGGAGAAAAAAGAATTTTTCAAAAACTATCAAACACTGATGTAATGCTGGGGGAGTTAATCTGACTATCATTAGCTCAGAAACGGTCACCCTGACAACCTAGTTATATTTAGTTTTACCTTGATAATCTAGTTTTATGGTTTGATTTTCATCTGGAGGAATCTTTTATCATTCTGTCATTTTAAAAAAAGTGTTACTTCTGATCAACAAGATGACTCCTGAAAGCATCTTCTACTTCAAATGCAACTGAAGCTGCAGAACTTTCAGAATTTAATTACCCAGATGTTTGGCCAGGGCAAAAAGATTTACTTCATTGCTCTTTTGAGAACTAATCCAGTTTCATGACATGCTCAGGGCTTTTCTGTCATGTGTGGTCTGCTTGACTTCCCCCTGTGATAAAGCATGCAAGAAAGGAGGTACCCTGTGTTTCTCCTTCCTCTCAGTGAACTCAGCAAGTGGCAGGAGCCCATATGAGCTACATGTTTAGCTAATAGCTTATTCTGGTCTGATTCTCTGTTTTCTTCCCTCCTTCCACAAAGCCACCTATGTCCTAACAGGGGATCCCAGCTTCAGAATGTAGATCCACATCTTGAAATCCCCAAAGACTGACAGTGTTTAAATTTGGGCATTTGAGTCAGGCTGATTTCTGTTATGTACCTTATGGATGGCAGAGCGCTTTAATATACGCTGTTGCTTTTGAACAAACAGTATGGTGAAGAATATACATAGCTGTTCAAAGAATAATCACTGTATCATTACTGAATTGTTTACTTCAACCAAATACTAATGCTGGGATATAAGCCGAATTAACTAATGCTGGGATATTAGCCGTATTTAACAGTGCATACTGTTCACATAATATCTTAAACATGCAAGCTTAAAAATTGTTCTTGTTTGACTGAACTGTACTTCAAGTGGATACCCTTGTACATGCTATAAAGCCCACTGCACCTGATTTGTGAAGGCCAAACTGTTTCTAGCTACCACAAGCATTGTCTGAGTCTTTCCTCACATTTCGTAGATGTAGAACAGAAGGGCTTGTAACTGAAGATTCAATCAAGCATCTTGATGGAGAGAATGGAGAAAGAATATCCATAAACTCAAAGCTCATCTCTAAACACCATCCTGACCAACAGACTTTTAAGCATAGCAGATCTCTGCCCCTGCTCAACCAGGGTTTGGAGCCAAACTTGTTCTTTTAGAATCTGTTCATTAATCCCTTTGGTTCCTCTCTTTGTAATCAAAGCAGCTTTGAAGTATGAAACACCAAAACCAAAGATATCTGACTAAAAGATATTTTTCTGGTCTTGAAAATGCTGATTTCTCATCTTGCCATGACAAGTGTTGTGAGGTTACATCTAGCCAAGATGTGGTAAAGAACAGATTAAATTCTCCTCCTGACCAGCTAAGCAGTAAGAGGTTGTCTTTAAAAGACAATCTTTTACAGATAAGAGGAATTAGAAATTTGTTTGAGATGACAGGACAGTAGCCCTAGTGTCAGAAAGGGTACAGCTGATAGTCTAAGGATGACGATGTAATTAGGTTATATTTATGAGTATGATTAATGTGATTACAATACATATAATCTTAACATATACTTGACTGGAAAACTGAAATATATTTTATGCATGTCAGGTTCCTTTCGGTTAATGCTTAGCTTCTATTTCTGTTGCTTAAACAAAAGAATAGAAACTTCTCGGAATTTTTGTGTTAGGGTTAAAAATTGTTAAATTTTACCTGAAATAAATTATCATTAAAGCCATCTCTAAAATCCACACACATTTAAAACTTATGGAAATCATAAGCTAAAGTTGAAAAAATCATATCAGCCTCCAAATAGTTTTTAAGCTCCAGGTTCCTAACGGTTTTAATTTGGCCATTAACTTTATATAATGAATTTATACTCCAGCCTCAGATCCAGACATGCATTGATAAATGCTCCCTTGACTTTAATAAGTTTTGGACAAACCACTTCTATGCCTTCTTATGATTTTCTTAATATGAGTAATAAGTGATGCATGTTATTTGTTCAGCAGTATTAAAATGGATGATTCAGTGAAACATGAACAATTCCTGCTTTTAATTTAATGGTCATATTTTATTATAATCTGTTGTTTTTAGTGTTATTCATTGCATACCTTACTCTCTAATCATGTTTGCTCAATGAGGTGCCCTGTTTTCCACAATACGGAGAGTTTGCTTTTTGCATGTGCTTATAAATTCCTATGAACATTGTTAAAATTAACCTCAATCTAAGTGACTGGTTTTGAAAATGGCTTAACCATATGGCTACTATGTTTACACATATACTTTATATTTATAGTTTAATTACAAGTGTGTAACTAGTGGGTGTTACAAAGTTGTTTCCATATGACCAGCATTCCCAACACTTTTTGTGCTCTCCTAGGGACAGCAGCCCAAGTCTGAGGAAGGACTCATTGGGGTAGTCTGTGAATAAACAGAGAACACAAAACAGATCCTTTTTCAAAGACAAACAAAGTATTCATCAATATATCTCAGCACACCAACAGTCTAACCTTTTCATCTTTGTAATTATTGTGGGCGTTACAGAGATAATTGTTTCCTTAATGAATACTCCCTTACTGACAAATGTGCCTGTATCATTCTTTTTGCCTTTGACTCTGCCTTTTCTGCTGTATATGGAGCAGTGCCACGTTCCCACTGCTTTGTGTGAAAAGTCATGCACTCTCTCCAGAGAAGGCTCAAGCATCAGCTAAACCTTTACTAAATCGTATACAAGATTTTAACCTGGACTGGT
This sequence comes from Calonectris borealis, assembly GCF_964195595.1. Lineage (NCBI taxonomy): Eukaryota > Metazoa > Chordata > Aves > Procellariiformes > Procellariidae > Calonectris > Calonectris borealis. Next base: position 13,700,515 of record NC_134316.1, on the reverse strand, counting down.
AGTCATTTAGCATTTATCTAGGTCTGCTATTAGCCTGCTGATGTATCCAGCCTGTTGGGGTATGACTCTACTTGCAAAGTCCAGTCAAAAGGCTAACACAGGGTTTGGGCAAACCTTAGCCCAGGTCTGATCATCCATACCGCAAGGCCATCTTACATTATCACGTTTTTGCTCTTGGCGCATCTCCACTTGGATGTGTCACTGGAATTTCTTTGGTCATGTTCCACAGCTTTTTTACCTGCAGTAAATTCTGTAATGTTCTGTAGCATTACTTGCTGGTAAATTGTGAGAAAAATTGTCTTTTCTGAGCACTGTGGGAATCTGAGATTAATCCTTTTCAGGTGATTAAACTTTCCTTCCCATTGTAGTGTGAATGAACTACTAACAAGAGTAATAGTGGTACCCATCTTTTCTATTTAGGACAGGTGGAACATATGACTGTATTTGTGTGAGAAGGTTTTGTGATTGACTGGGAAGGTTTTGCTGGGATGGCAATGCCTTCATTCTTAGGCACTGGTCCTTTTGTCAGCTCTCATTACCAGGTAATCCTATGAGCAGCGCCATTTAGGAGTCGTGAGCTTCCACGTACATCATCACTTCACGCTGTGATCTGAACCTGTCTCCAGCAAGCCCCTTCCTTGCCATGACAATAATCCAGTATATTTCTTTTGCTGATGTCTGACGGGAAAGAACCTTGCTCCACTGCAGTTTGGCAAGCCTATGGGTTACCAGTTTTATCTACCAGTGAACGAGGACAGGGCGGATGGAGGTGGGCGGTGGCAAGTAGTGGCCATCAGCAGGGCTCGGTTTCATTGCTTGAACCTGGGTTCCTGCTAAAGGGAGAAATCTGGAGCTACACCCGCTCCCTGCCTCCTGCTTCTCCTTTCTTGGCTGGAGGGCTCAATGTTCCCTTATGAACCACTTTCGGCCACACCCAAGTACTAATTGTTTAGTAACGAAAGCTCTAATTATCAGGTTATTACAATTTTAATTACTAGGAGACTGGCAGAGACTGAGGTCAGACTACCAAAGATGTATTATTCTTTATAATCATGGAATCTGATTTCTGTTTCTCCAGGAAGAAATCTGTTTACAAGCATGATATTTATAAGGTTTTATTCCTGTTCTAGGCAAGATTTATGTGAAGAATCATGAGGCGCTTCTAACATTTACTATGCAGCCAACTTGGATTAAACCTTGCATGAAAGATTTGCAGAAGGTCTTATCCAAACCTGTTTTAAGTGTGTAAATGCTCAGGCAAATCATTGCCTGTAACCAAAAGATAGAGAGGCTTAGAAAATATGACCTTGCAATGGAAAAACTTATACATGGAATAGATTGCTGCAAAGAGAAAGAGAATTATCTGTTCCTTGTATCTACAGTGAACAGGACAAGAAGTAATGAAGCTAAATTAGATCAAAGGAGATTTAGGATAGACATTAGGGAAAACTCTCTAATGGTGGCGATAATTAACCACTGAAATAGCTTACCTTGAGAGAACATGGGCTCCCCATGGTTACAGCTTTTTAAGGACAGATTGAAAAAGCATCTATGAGGAGTGGATTAGGTTTCCCTGTTCCTAGCTTGCTGTGGGGTAATCAACTAGATGCCTTCCTGCAATCCTGCCTATATCTTTATCAGCCATTAGTCTGTGAAGTCAGAATGAGACTATAGATTTAATAATTCTTTGTGATTTTATAATGAATTAGATGTAGGATTGGTGATTTAGATGCATTTACATAGTGCAAATGTTTTGACCGAGCAGTGTTCAGGCAAAGCAGGTATTGCAATTCTGAAGTACATACTAGAATCAGAACTGCTGGCTCCTCTTGCTTTCTCTCTAGAAAACAATTGCAGAGTGTTTGTTTTATGGACATTTAGAGATATGTTTGTAAGGTCTTTTGCTATGAATTGCAGAGTTATAAGTTCCTTTCTCTGCAGACTATGAGAAACATTTTATGTTCTGTTTAGGGCAGACTGCTAGAAAACAAATGAACATACTGTTCTTTCACGAAGACAGGACTTTTATCCTTTCAGGGCATTGCACTAATAATGTAAAATAAAGGTAACATATATCTGGTCACTGATGATGAAAGAATATATAATCTCTTTTACAGAGATGTGTCCAAGTGTTTGGACAGAAGTTTTGAGTGTGATCTAATCAGTTACTTTAAGGAATATTCAGATCAGTCAGTAGCTTCCACACAAAACACTTGGTAGATTATTTTAACTGCCAGTGTACTCTGTGAGTTGGCTAAAGCAGACTGGCTCTTGGATAGATATTAAGACAATTTTTCCTGTTTATATTTATAGCTCTGTGGGGGACCTATTGCACCTGCTCCCACTCACAAATAAAGCTTTTCACGTTTCACAGGAAAAATTATGTATTGGTCGCATGGGAAAAAATTATTTGTTACATAAAAATGTTACTTTCTTTAGAGGATAATGGATTTTTCTGCCAGTAGGGCCTTATGGTTTGGCAAAAGCAAAATTAAGTCAGAAATAGAATCAGCTACTTTTGGAATCTGTACTTATTTTACAAGGTGTGCACACGTGAGTATGTGTGTGTCTAAATAATTTATTTGCAGGAAGATTGTTTAAAGGACAATGCGGAGCTGTGTTTCAGCAAGGGATCTGTGTGAAGACAAAAAACCCAGCTGGAACGCAAGAGAGAGAATCCTCACGGGTAAGTAAAACATCAAAGGAAAAGCAAAGACAAGTGGGCAGGCAGAGAAGGAAGGAATGGTTGGCAGAAGAAAATAGAAGGAAGGCGAGTACACGGACATGAAAGTAGAAATATAAGTGAAATGCATCTTCAAAGAATTTCTTGAAAGAAGACTAGATACTCAAATTTGGTGCCAAGGGTCAGAAAAAATAATCAAGTCATGTGATTCAAAGTGACAAAAATACAAGGCTAAATAGCTTCAAGAGCCAAGGCTGGAGAACGCAGTTCTTTCTGGATATTTTTAGAGTACTTCTAGAAACCCTCTCCGATCAAAGAACACGAGAAACTCAGAGGAATGTTGATCCAATTGCAGAGAAGTAAGGCAGGAGCTGGAGCAGCTAACATGAACGAGAGGTTGTAGTGATCAGGAATGGTTGCAACATTGCAACACGCTTCTTCATAGGACAATAATAAGAAAATCACGACTCCAGGAAACTGCTGAGGACCTAATCAGGCCTGGAGCAAGAATTGCTGTTATTAAACAGAATAATGTTTATAGCTATGAGTTGTAAAAAAAAAAAAAACCAAACAAACCGAAATGAAACAAAACAAAAAACCCTAATCTAAACCAAAACAAAAAAAAAAAGCCAAAACAAACAAACAAACAAAAACCAAAACCAACAAACAAACAAACAAAAAAAACACAACAGGAGAAAAAGTCCTAAATAGCTGCTCCAGGATTTGTCTATAGCTAGGCTGTAGATTCTTGAATCCTAAGTATGTTACCAGCCACATTTAACTCCATCATGGCCACAACTCGGGCCGTTTGCAAGGGCATAAAGAGAATTATTTAACAGCCATGAGAATGGCTCTATTGTGGTGATCTGAACTCAAGGGAATCTCTGACCATAGCACAATTTTTTTTTTCTAGCAAGCCTTAAGGAAACTAGGGTTTTTTAGGCAGCTAAAGAGTTCAATATTGAAATCTAAGAGCTGTTTGTTGACTCTGGATATATTGTTTCTATCCAGAGGCTGCATAAAATGTTAATGAGCATGCCTTTTATTTTCTCAGTAGACTAGGAAGCAAGGATTTAGGTAGCTAATTTATTATCACTTACACCAGCATGCAAATGAATCTGTCATTCTCTAAGACTAAAGTAAGAAATATCCTTAGAAGAAAAAGGTGAATCAGAAAGGGACATGAAATAAACCGCTCCTATTACCTCTGTGATTCTCCTCCAGTGAGCCTCTTATTTTAAAAAGAATATATGTCTCCTGCAATATATGTTTCCAGGCATGTTGATGTGTTTCTTTCTGTCCCTCTGGCTGGGATAGGTGTAAGACAAAGGTGGCAGATGCAAGCGTCGAGAAGGGTAGTTGGTGCTAGGCCTTCCAGACTGTGGCTGTCAGGTCAAGCACCTCTGCATTGCGTGCAGGAGCTTCCCACTGCTGGCTTGGCAGCTACAAGCAGAGACACAACCCACCACTCGTGGGACACTCCGGTACATAAATGCCCAAGTGGCTTGCCAGAAACCAAGTAGAAAATGAAATTTTGGTGCAGGTGATAATTGAAAAATGCATAAACCACTGTAGGATCTGAGAAGAAGACCTGAAGAGGGTCGGGGGAAGGAGGGACTATGAAAGCAAAGGAGATTGGTAATGGAGAAGGGGAAATGGGAGTGGGAAAGAAGATTTAATCCACCTGATTAGCATTCAGTCCAAAGGCACTGAACGACTGATGTAAAGTGCTCACAGTAGCACAGAGTGTAGTAGTACACCATAAAGTCATAGGACTTGCCAGCATGTAATATAGATCCAGTGTTAATAAAGCTGATGAGGAATTTGCTAGGAAGGGGTATCACAGGCTGTGATATCTGCCAGAACTACAGTATGTCTACTGAGAAATCTAACCCACAAGCAGCGTGAAAGACAGTGACTGCCGAAGATTTAAAAATTATGTCAGGAATTTGAGACCAAATAAGAGATCTGAAGTGATGTGAATATGAGGTCTCTTCTAGTTGTATTACTGTTCTTCACTACCATGGCAAACCTACTGTTAAAAATACAGTTAAGCAAGTGAGCATCAAACCCAGTAAACCCCTAGTGCTCCCCTTGTATTCTTCTGCATCACTTCCCACTGCTCCTTTGGCCCACCACAGCCCAGGTTTGGTAACTCCCAGGTCATACTGGACTCTCAAATCCTGTGTCCAACCCAGGCTAACAGGAGAGAGAAGGAAGGAGATACTTGTAGCAGTGGATTTCTGCAGAAGCTGTAACATGGTCCCGAACTACAGCTAAAATATTATGTTGTCACATCTGTCTTGCAGATGCCTGGTCTTTACCTATCCAACTTGTAGGAGTTGACTCTGAGGAAGCTGTGTGTGAATGTTCAAGGTCAGCCAGGCCTTGTATAAACTACGGCACAGGTTTCTCTTTTTGCATAACCCGTCTGAACAGTTACGGATGTTCTTTCTTTGCTTAGCTGTATGTTAGGTCACAGGCTAAAGAAGGAATGAAATGTGTCCATCAGGTACTTTTATTCCCTCCTTTCCTGCCATTAGTTGTCCCCCCTAGGACTCTTTTCCTCCCTTAGTCCTTATATAGCTCAAAGTAGCTCCAGGTCATAGGAGAGGGCAACAGGAAATCCTGAAATAAGTTGCATACATGCAAAATCCTACGCCTGCATTAAACACAAGACTTTATATAGAGAGATATAATAGGAAGTCTGCTAACTCTCTTTGTGGACCCAATTTCAATACATCTGTTTTTCTGCAAAGCATATAAATTGTTAAGCATAAGAAAGTAATTCAATTTTTCCATCCTTAGTATCCCCCACTAACAATGTGTGCAATTAATATTTCAATTGTTAATTATCAAATGTTTTTACAAAGTTTTCTGGTTTAGAAACATCAGAAGGATGTAGTACGAAGCTGTGTGACTTCTGTGTTCTGATGTAGTGTTAATTTCTTTTGTCTATTCAAAACTCTTCTACAAGACAAATTAATCAGTACCGAAAAAGACATTTGCTAACTTTTATAGTGAAAAATACAACGAGCCTTGTTCATAATTCCTACCTTTATATTTACCTTTATTCCTTTATCCTAATTGGGTAGTTCAAAATTTAAAAATTGAGGGATATTTTTTAGAAAAAGAGTGGTGGTGGAGTCAGTTGTTTCTTTGATGCCTCCCCATTACTTTAGTAAGCATGTGAAAAGTGACGTTTCTATACCCAGGAGGACCTAACAGAAATATTTGCCTTTGCTAACTTTTTGACATCTCTTTCAGTCAGCACTCAGCCTGAAAAGTAGCATTTTTAGTGTTCTGCTCTTAGCCAATCTCGAAGGAATGGCTTAGACAAAAACCTAGGTTTTCTAGCAGCCTCCTTTCTGGCTTGGTTGCTCAGCCCTTTTCTGGTGTTCCTGCATGGACGTCCTCAAGCCAATTGACAGCAAAAATCCTTATGAGTCTTCATGATAGACCAACCAGCTTTGACGCCATAGTGCATTGGCACGGAGCAACTCTTCCTACTGTGGCAGTTAGCTTGTTAAACCTGGCTCAGTGTATCTTTACGTGCTACCACATGGTGCACTGTTTGCAGTAAAAGGCATAGATTTATGGTGGAGGAAACTATTTTTTGTAGCAGGATTGGAACGTGTTTTTGAATGTACCCTAAGGTCTTGTAATAACCTTAAAGTTATAACAGTCCACCCATTTCAGTGAGTGTGCTGGTTTTGGCTGGGGTAGAGTTAATTTTCTTTGCAGTAGCTAGTATCCTCTCTTTTGGATTTGTGCTGAAAACAGTGTTGATAACAGAGGGATGTTTTAGTTACTGCTGAGCAGTGCTGACACAGAGTCAAGACCTTTTCTGTTTCTCACCCCACCCCACCAGCGAGGGGGCTGGGAGAGCACAAGAAGTTGGGAGGGGTCACAGCCGGGACAGCTGACCCCAGCTGACCAAAGGGATATTCCATACCATATGACGTCATGCTCAGCATATAAAGCTGGGGGAAGAAGGAGGAAGGGGGGGACGTCCAGAGTGATGGCGTTTGTCTTCCCAAGTCACCGTTACGCGTGATGGAGCCCTGCTTTCCTGGAGGTGGCTGAACACCTGCCTGCCGATGGGAATGAATTCCTTGTTTTGCTTTGCTTGTGTGTGCGGCTTTTGCTTTGCCTATTAAATTGTCTTTATCTCAATCCACGAGTTTTCTCACCTTTATGCTTCCGATTCTCTCCCCCATCCCACCGGAGGGGAGTGAGTGAGCAGCTGTGTGGGGCTTAGTTGCCGGCTGGGGTTAAACCACAACAATGAGATTTAATAAAACCTATAATGTTGCTTTATATTGCCTTGAGGTTTTTTTTTTTACTCTGCAATTTGTATAATTGTTTTAGAGAATAGGTTTGAATAAATCATAATAGGAAATGTAACTAAAGCTATTATCCCAGCAGTAGGCCAAGCACGTTGCATTTTAAAACACCAGGGAATTCCACATGGAGAATGTGCATATGGTAAGAAGGATAAGAATGAACATTTATAGTAAGGGGTTATAATTTTCTCGTACTCCTCCTAAACTGTTGTTTGTTGCAGATGTGAGATAATGATATCTTGTACTTGGATGCCACAAATTATTTGTTGTCATACTGAATCAAAATCATTGATTTCTATAGAATGACTGAAATTTTTTTATCACTTTATAAAAAGTGTCTTTCTTAAAAGTAGTTAGTTAGTTAAAGACAGGAGAGTTATTGCAAATCCATTTAGATCTTCTGTAAAAATAAACAAACATGAAAGCTAAAAAGAATTTCAAAACTTGGCCAGAATTTTCTCTAGTTTTGGGCCATTTTCAAGTTAAAATGGAAAGTTTCTGAGAACAGACATTTCTGCTCAGTAGAAACACATTTTTTCCACCAAAAATACTTAATTTGAAAATTTCAGCCATCTTTTAAAGATCTGGTTTCAGAGGATTACTTATTTGTCCCATCTACATGTATAGAAAGAAGGATATTACATTTTTGGCCATGTAGTTTTGATGTCTGCCTGGCAATGTACAGGAATTGTTAAGAGCATGCTGGATTTCCTCAGGAAAGAGAGCCAATATCCTCAACAGTACTGTGTATTTATTAAAAGACAGAACCAAGAATTGAGTTTCTGCATCATCCAAGTTTTTACTGTTGCAGAAGGTCCCTCCTTTTCCTTTCTTTTTCTTTTTCCTGTGGGGTTTTTTTTTGTTTGTGGTTTTTTTGTTTTTGTTTTTGTTTTTTCTTTTGAGAAGAATAAGCCATTAGCTATTTATGTTTCTACTCTTCATTTCTGGAGTTGCTTTGCAGAAGATAATTCAGTTTTTTACATCCTCAGTAGCGGCATTTACTTCATTGAGCATAATCTTATTGCACTCAACTACAAGTCAACAAAGAATATAGGGATGCATTACTAGGTCAGGTGCTTGGGAAGAAGACTCCAGTTGACCTGAAACAGTCTTTTGAAATTCTCCATAGGTGCAAGAGAACCATTGGGAAGAAAAAAAAAAAAACAACAAAACCCAGCACTACTCTTTGAATCTCTGTCTTCCTCCACCACCCCCCTGGATGTGAAGTTTGCTGGTTGCTCCCATTCCCAATCCAAATAAATGACTGACACAGTCATTTTGGTAAGAGATCTCTCAAGCAGTGTTTAGTCACACATGGGAATGAGAGGAACAGAGCAACTGAGGGCACTAAATGAGAAACACATCCTAGTGGTGACCGTGCCCTCCCAGGAGCTGCTGTCACGAGGGGAGAGCCCTCCTCCTCTTAACAAAGCGCATTGTCACATCAAGAAAATCCACCCCTACGCACAGAGTATCTTCGGGGAGGTATCCACAAAGCAGCACTGATCTTCCTTTCCTCTTTCTCCTTTCTGGCTGCATAGTCCTCACAGCAGAGGTCCAGTTGCTCTCCTGAGCCTTTGAAGATCCACCTTTGGATGATGATGGGGGAAAGTCAGGGCTGAAAAGGATAGGGCTACCTTATAGATCCTGAGGCGATGAAATGGTGCCTAACCAAGTTTTGGCAGCGGCGATGCTGTAGCCAAGTTGGTCCCTTGCTCTCCTCACTAGCAGGGACAGCAGACATCCAGTGTGACGTTGTCCTTTGCTTGCCTCCTGCTTCAGCAGAGCTAAGGCAGAGGTTGCTGCCAGCCAGAAATCAGCCTGTAGCGCATTGCAATTACAGCTTTTCCCTTTCTTTGTCCACTTATCTGTATGCTCATCTGTGTGTACCTCAGGAAAGCTGGCTGAAATCAAAAGTTCACTGTTTCTCCTCCAGCCACAGTGCATCAGTTACTCAAATTAAAAGACAGACCTGCTGTGAAATAGAAAGTGTTCCCCAACTTGCAGCGATTTCTCATAAAGATACTGTACCAATCAGTTCGATACCTGTGGCTTCCTGCTAAAAGCAAATGGTATTTCACAGCAGCTAACCAAGCACACAAGGATGTATAAATTAAGCAAAATGCTCTTTATTCGCCTTTTGCCTTTAAGTGACCACTTTGTGTGCATAGAAATACAAAGGGATTTTTTTTTCTTTTTAAAGGCAGCCAATGTAAATACCTAGTTTTTGGCTCCAGTACACCTGAGTTCTTCCAGTAATAAAACAGGGTTAATCTTCTACTTAATTTTCAGTTTTCTATTTGAATTGAAATTTTTATTTGTACCAGAATCTCTCCTTGGTAATAGTAAAGAAATGTGCCCAGGACAAAATCATAAGCCCACTGACATAACCACCAAGACATATCTTTTAGTAAAAGTTGTTTTAATTTTTGGAGTAAGATTGGATTTTGAGTCATTTGTACTTCAAGAATTCTATGTGCCCCTTGAAGAATATCAACTCAGAAACTGCTAGTTTAGATGGGAATTATCATTTCTGAGTTCTTTCAAGGAAACCTATCCTAACAACAGGTGAAGACATGTCTTTTCCACTGGGTAGCAACTGTAGGTAGATTGGACTCATCCAGGAACTCATTTACAAATTTCACTGCCTTCCACTAGAAATGCCAGACACATGTCTATGCCCTTGCCTTCTCTAAAGTAAAAGTATAGCTGGTGGACGACTTGACAAAGTCAGATGTACGACATGAGTTGTCCCTATCCTCAGAGAAGGCAAAAACCAATATTACAGATACTAGCCGCGCTAGCCATACCGTGTACTGTGCTGCTAAAAGGCACTTGGATGCTGCAATAGAGAGAGCAGCCTCTCTGACGTTCTGGGAAAGTAAGGCCAGGAGGCTGCTCAGAGTTTCTGCAGACCTTTTATAAGATACATATGAACTTTTCTCCTAAAATATCACTTCCTGGTAAAGTCATATCCTTCGCATACTTCTCTTTATAAATCTTACATATTTATCCTTTTAATTATGCTTATCAAAACATATTCCACTCTGACTTCTTAGGGTGTCTTGCATTACAACAGAAGGACGATAATAACATTTTTGGTGTATTCTTATGCTGTAATCAGGATTGACTGTTTACTTTTCCTGAACTTTCTCCAAGATTTTAATGAATCATACCTTTGCATTCACCGAACTCCATTTCCTCCAGTTTTTCCTGTAGATATCTCAAATTCTTTATTTTTCTACACTGAAGGTTAAGGTTTTCCTATGTTTCTAGTTGATACATTCCTGTGGAGCTGTCCATCACCTAATTCCAAAGAACATGAACCCAATCCTCATGTTGTATAAATTAGCTAATCGCCATCAAATTTGAAGGTGATCATTTACACTAGCTTAAGACCAATACTTTCTTTGTGTCTTTAAAGTAAAAAAAGAAGAGAAAGTAGAGATTTTTTTCACATAAATAGCATATTTTTAAAAAAAAACCCTAAATGTCATAGCACACATTTATAAAAATATATAGATTGAATTTTAGCTCTGGCCAAACTATCTCCAGCACAATGATGAGCAAATGGTTATCTTTTCCTCCACCAACCTACATCGCCCAGTTTTTTAGACATTTTTATCTCTTGTATATCTTAAAGACGTGTCTCTGACCTTCACACAGCAGCCAGCAGGTGAAACAGGAGAAACATGCTTCTCTGGCATGTGGGGAGATCTGGAGAACGGCATCTCTGGTTGATGGTCTCTCCCCCATATTCTGTACTGCACAGCTATACCACTCATGAAATCCCTAAGCCACACACTGTTGGAAAATAAGAAGGGGATGTGTCACCACCCCGTTTCTTATACTAACAGATACTATGAATCTCCAGGCTGATCCAGCATAGCTATTTTTATTTTAAGCTCAGTGCTGGATTGGGACTTCAATCATTTTTAGGATTAAAACACCTGGAAACATCTAACTAAGATCATCAACAATTTATAGACAAAACTAAAACTACAAAATAAAAGTTGCAAAACAATGAAAGATACTTGTATTGTCCACCCCAGAGAAGCAAGTGAACAAACAAGTTTGAGCCCTACAGTACCTAATATATTGAAGGCTCTGATGAAACTAGTGTGAACGGAAGGGATGAATGATGAAAATTAGTGTGCTTTAATGATGCAATGATACTCAGTGGATGGCAAGAGAATAGCTGCAAACCTCTGAAGTAGAGATGACTAAAATTGCAATGCTGAGAAATGAATGCAATACATATCAATCCAGTTCATGCCATCTGAACTCAGTTACTTCTCAGCTGTCAGAAAGGCATCTAAATGGGATGTCAAATCTGGTAGATTCCTTTTGAGGACATAACGGGCTGGATTCTTTGCCACCACAAGATCTGCTCCACAGAGGGAGCCCGACTGTAGCTGCCAAATTCTCAAGCTGCCTGGCCTTGAATGTAAGTTAGAAAAGACTAACAGCTTTTTAATTGATCATGGTTATTAAAGGACATTCTTCAGTTGTTGATCAGCATGTCATAGTGTCCCTCTCTTGTCTCCCTGAACAAATCACATTGTCTTTTTGCCTGTTTTCTCTAACATAACATCTGTTATGCCAGGATATTGTGTGGCAGTTGATATCTTAACAGCCTGCGTGGCTTTGAGCCCACTAAGGATGCTTTCATTTGTGAGTTGGCAGCAGGTGTTTCCAGAGCTTTCCTGCTAATCAGGTTGCTTGCCAGCAGGGATGTTCACTTTTGTCCATAGCTGTGATGGACAAGCCCTGTTTGGCTGCTTATTCTTGTTTTATGTTATGTTCCTTGAAGGGACTAACTGGGCGAGGTGGACCCCTCTAGAAAGCAGGAGAAGATTCCTGCTTCCCAGGGGATAAGTTTGCTCATAGAGGTGGAGTTTCTGTGGCACAAGAGAGTTGAGAGCGTTTCGGCTCAGAGCAGGGAGCCCACAGATCATGCATAGACTGAGAAACTATTTAGAGGAACAAAGAGCAGAAATCTGGTACTCTGAGATGTTGGGAATAAATACCGCAGGGCCAGAAGGGATTGCTTGCGGTTTGTTGCAACTTAGAAGTGTTCTGTGCTGTCTGAAACCAATCCCAGGAGCAACAATGTACTTGTAAAGACACAGTGGGCAGGAGTCATCTTGGCTATAACAGAAGGACATTAGCATAGCCATGTTAAGCCAAAGGTTCATTTTGCTCCATATCTTGTCTCTATCGGTGAGCCTCCTACATCACAGGTGCAAAGTTGCAGTAAAAATGAAAGACTCTATCAAAAGCATTTTGAAAATTTAAGGATTTATCAATCACATCATCCTTATCCATATTTTTACTGACTTCTGGAAAGAAATGTAAAAGATTTGCAATGAAGGGCTCCCCTTTACAAAAAACCATACTGAATTCTTCACAAAAAAAAACCCCAGGTTGACTCTTGCCAGTTAAATCAGATCTACCACATGTCCATTAATTCCATTCTTTATTATAGGTTCTACTAATTTGCTATATATAGCTATTAGGTTTTATAGGCCTGTTGATTCCCCATAGCTGCTCTGGAAATATTTTTTAAAAGTAGACATCTTAATGTCACTCCTGAGTCCTCAGGTATAGATGCAATTTAAGTAAGACGGCATACACCATGATTAGTAATTCAACTATTTCATCCTTGACTTTCTTTGCATCTCATGAGTGAATACGCTATGGTCCTGGTAATATGTGACTATTTGTTTTTTCAGTCAGTTCCAGCATCCCTTCAGCATCACTTCAGTTTCTGATGAGTCCCCCATAAAGAATGATTTTTCAACAGGAATATGCCCCGTTTCTTCTGCAGTGAACACTGATGCAGCAAAAGTCTCTACCATCTCTGGAATTGCTCTGTGTTCTCTGAGCGTGTCTTCCATATCCTGATCATCAGTGGACCCTACAAATTTTCTGGCAGGCCTTTTGTTTCTCATGAGTATTAATAAATACTTATCAGTAGTTTTGATTACTTTTCTAGTTGCTTTTCAGTGCTCTTGTTGCTGTTTCTCCTACATATAAAGGATGTATATATCTACCTATTTACATTCTTTCCCACCCCATCATTTCCAGGTTCCTCTATTTTAAAGCTACTGTTTCAGTCCATGTTCCATTAAAACCTACTTTATTTGAGTTTTAAATCATTTCAGTCTTTGAGAGATCACTACAGAAGAAGGTCCAGGCAAAGCTTTCTCAGAGCACTGGCCAATTTAAAGTCCCTTCATAAGGCTGTTCTTTCTCTACGTCCTATTAAAGGGTCTAATTTGATTTCTCACTTCTCTCAAGCAGGATTCATCAGCAGCCCACCATCTGCACAGATCAGAAGGGAAAAATATGTTTCTAAGGTGCTTCTGGAATGTGTTTATCTTCAGCACTTCCAGGTAATAGAGAATGTTTCCAGAATGACTCTGGCAAAACAGTTTATGCTTAGTTAATCATTAGCTTTTGCTTTCAAATTTGCAAGTAAATATTTATTTGATGCTCTTGAGTACCTGTTCTTTTTCAGATATTGTATGCTTCTTCTAATTGATTCTTCCACCCACCAGCATAAATCTCAAGACAGAACATCTGTTACTAAGTTCTCTGTGTGTGAGCCTGGACTTCTATTTGAAGAAACCACACAGGAAATTAGACTCTGCTGTCCAGTTTGTTCTTGGTATCCATGCAGCATTTAAAAAGCTTTAAGGTCTCACTGCTTTAAAAGAATACACCAAAACTACTTCACATCTGGGAGACTGAAAGCTTACTGCATGAAAGAAACAAATACTGAAGAGCTTCCAAAGGGGCAAACCTTCTGTGAGAAAAAGCCTGAAAAACATGTGGCTCATCTCTGTTCTGCAGTGACCTCTCGTGATGGTTGTCCTATGAAACTGTTAAGATGTGGAGGCTTGTGAATGTGTGAGCTCAAATGAGATTATATTTTTGAAGCAGTTCTTGGAAACAAAATTAACCATGAGTCTCAAAATTTTCATGTCCAAACGTAGCATTCATTTTAAATGATTTGGTTTCCCTTCAGTCATTTATTTATACATACACAAGCTGCCTTCACTCATCCTATACATGCAGACACAAACAAATTAATTGTTTTCTCCAACAGCCTTAAAAAGGAAAGAGTGAAAGAGATTTTCTGTTTATAAATACTTGGAAGCTGCTACTATAGGGGCTTGATAATTACCAGAGTGACAAGAAAGAAGCAAGTCTTAAAATGGGAAAAGACATCCTATTTCCTTGAATCATAGGATCTGCAATAGAAGTTTAATCGTTCTTCACATGACAAGGCTATCAGGAGAAAACGTTATGGCTGTAAGACAAATCATATGGTAGGATAGAGGCCAGACACTAACAATTTCAAAACAGTGGCTTTTTTACTAAAGAGCAGAAGAAGATGTCACTGGATATCTGGATGCACTTCTGGACAAGTCAAAGGCACAATCTGTGTTGGTACCAATTATATTAGGGAAGTGTGGAGAACATCTAGAGGCTAAATTTAGATGGCAGTACTAGGAAAAAGAAGTGTAGAAAGACAGATCTGGAAATAGATTCCAGGTCACTGAGTCCCAGCACCTTCACCAATTGCACCACAAGATCTCTTCATAAGCATATCCAGAACCCCATTCACAATAAGTGTATTTTATTTGCCCTTGATGCTCCTTCTAAAAGGCTATTCAATATTCTGTTATAAACAGTCTTCAGATTTCCAGCCAAATTTAATTAACATCCAGTTTAAACCAATCTGGTTTTGTGCTAGCTTTGTCGTCTGCACAGATAACTTTTTTCTATCCTCAGTGATATATTTATAGACAGCAGCTGTTCTCAGCCTAGGCTGAGCTCAACAGCCTCTTCTGGTCATAGTGGTTACTCTCTACGTCTCACCATTCCCTTCCCTCTGCACCTCTCACAGCTCGATTGCCCCTCTGGGTGACTGTATGCAACTGAGTGGTTGGGGTTGTGGGGACACTGCAAATTAACAAGATCTTGCAGTGCCCTTTCGTGGATTGTTTTTCTGAGCAACTGTGTTTCACTGGCAACAGTAATCAGTTATAGATCCACTGCTACACTGTGGTCTGGTCCTTCTCCTCAATCATTTCTCATGGATGAGCTCCTGACTTTTAAAATCTGAGTCCTCAAACAAATTTGCATGCCATTTAATTGAACTCCATCTCATTTCACCTCCTATTAATCTATTCACTTCCTCATGTCTTATTTTCTTTTATGGAGCTCTTATCTTATGAGATTTTGACCATTTGCAACATGAGGGGTTTCCTCAGCACATTTCTATTTTTTGTGCCAAGGTCATTACCGGTTGATCTGGAAAAATACCCAAGAACTCCAGTAATCTCCCTCCATCCAGCCAGATACTTTCCCTTTCTACTTTTCCTATTGCCCAGATTACAGTTCCTGCACTTTAATTCCCAACTTTTCCACTTAACTAAATTCCCATGTGACACTGCTTTATTGATATCCAGATAGATGGTTACATTCCCCTTTCAGTTGTCTAGAAAATCAATTATCATATGAAAGAAAGTTATCCTTTTTTTCTGATAGCATGTTTGGTAAACCCCTTTTACGTCTTTCCCATTTACCATGATATTCAAAATAGAAAATTCCTTCAGGAAATAATTCCCTTAAAAGCGGGGTGAGAAGCTCTGCATTCTTGAATAGCAAGTCAAAACTGGTGAGCAAAAATGGTGATGCAGACTAGGGAGAAACCCATGTGCAAGTCTTCATTGTTTCCTCTCTCATATGAATGTGTACTCAACACTTTGCTTTGACATTGTTTCTGAGCCAATTTGAGCCAAGCAGGAATTCCAAGGCTAGCCAAACTTGTTCAGTTAACAGCAAATACACAGAGGGATGGGAGATCCACTCCAGGAGTGTTACACAGGGAAATCGCCTGTTGCTAAAAACTGCTCTTGTCAGGGGTATAGAGATTTGCAAAGTACATCCCTCCCTGTGACAGGAACAGATATACATCCCCAAATCTCCTGAAGAATAGAAAGAAATTACATCTGATCTAGAGGGACACATTATATAGTCACTGCTCACTGACATGCATTTTGAAAAGAATGAGTATAGAAGTTTAAATGGAAACAGGCAAGTAGATACAGAGTCTGGTATGTTAGAGCAAGACTCTTGATTTGAATTCCAAAGTTCTACAGCAATACAAATTATTATTCTCATCATTAATAATAATAATAGTAATAATAATAGTATCATAAACACTTCTATAGCAAAGCACAAAATTAAAGATAAAAGTCATCTTTGTCTCGTAGCAAGCTGCAACATTAAGTGGGAAGTATGGAAAATGCTTCAAAGACTCAGTAAAGCCCTTCAAGGCATATATCTTGGGTGATCTGTATTTGAGAAGCCAATCTCCCTTTAAAGAAATAAAGCCAAGTTATCTCTGGGGCGTAATAAGCTAGTGGTGAAGTATTTTTCCTTTCTGCACCAGCAGAAGTAGTTGCTTATGGTAGGGAGAGCAAGCGCTGCCTACTCTCAACTGTGTCAAATACAGAACAGTCTTTATCCACTGTTCTAAATCAGACCTCAGGCATATTTTTACATGTTTCTTATGCATACCCACTTACAGATGTCAGCAGCTTCCACTCCAGAGAAAATGTTTTTCTTTCTGCTGCAATGTGAATACAGTTCTGCCGCTACATCTATAAGCCACTGTTAGTTTCCTTATGTATTTTATTTGCAGCATTATGCTAGCATTAGAAATTGAATTACCCCTCTTGGAATTTCAAATAAATAAATAAATCCCCTTCTCGTTCATCCAATCCCTCTTAGAAAAAAACCCAAACAATCTTCTTTTCAAAGAAATGCTATATTCTGAGCAGCAGACCTCTGTCACTTCAGATGAGCTGCACCTCTCATCTCGCAGAGGTCAATGCAGTGCAGTGCAATGACAATGGACAGCTCTCTTACATTATTTTTTTAGAGTATCATCAGCCCAGAGCAGCCAAGCAGCAAGGCTGCTCGGAGCAGCATTCTGCCCTGGGTAACACATTGTCATGGCAACCAAACAAATGGGTCATCCCACTCCTGCTCGGTTTCATTGTTGCACAGTGTGTAAGAGAAACCACAGCACGAGCATGAATGTGTCTTTGAGCTTCTACAAGACTGAGCCAAGCTCCCTTCCTAATCTACCCTTGGGCATGGTACCTCTCGGGGAGGCACTAGGCCTGTGTGCCTGCTCAGGGACGTGCAGATGCTTAGGTCTGTGAGCTCAGAGGGTGAAGACAAGGGCTTTGGAGTGAAAGCAACTACCAAGAACCAGTCATGATCTTCTCTTCTCCAAGAAATCATTGGGTAGCAGAGGGAAACACACTTCTAAAGCAAAGGCAATAAAGTGGGAATGGTTGAGCCAAGTGCTGGTGGTGGAATAACTGGGAAATGTGGTGATGTAGTGGGACAAGTGGATGAGGGAGTCCTCTGAGGAGTGTGAAGCGGTGTGTCTGCTGAGCACTGATTTCTTTTGACTACTTCTGTCCTGTGCTTTCCTCACTGTTCCAGTCTTGTTCTCCTTCCTCATGGTTTTTCTTATGCCCATTCCTTCTTCCTTCTCTCCTTCCCATTCTTTTGTGTATTCTGTAATTATTTTTTGCTGACACTTCATCTTCTACTCCTGTGGTCGTATTAGTTTACACCCACCTTGCCATTCTCCATAGCTTCTGGTAGGACTGTTCCAGTATCACCCATCCTTTACATTGCAAGAAACTTTCTACCATGACGCCTTGTTTTCAGACAGATGAGAACTTAATCAAGTTTATAGCTATTCCAGCTGGAATTGTGTGTGCCAGACATCTGCATGAAGAAGGTATTTTCTTGAAGTTTATGTAATTATTGTCAGCCAAAATTCATAAAACACTTCCAAGATTCAGGATAGGGTTGACATGGAGCTGGGCCAAAATTATGGTAATCTTAAAAAAATTTAAACTAATTTCTCATACTTTACCCTATCCCCATGGTACACAGCAGGGATATGCAGTTTATCAGGACATGCTGCAATTTCCTTCAGGGTATGCTTTCTGTTTGCCTTATGAATTTCTGCGCTTTTCCAAATAAGATATAAACCCCTGAAAAATTGTCATTTGCACATCTCAACAGAGAATTCTTAGTGTTTACCAGGTAAAATCCCAACAGGTTTTGTTTATGCTGTGCATGCTGCAGGCCAGAGGCTGGAGTGCAGTGTCCACCAAGGGGGGGATGAGACAGTAGTCTGAAAAAGGTAAGCAGACTCTTGAGATCGGAGCTGGATCAAGAGGAAGACCAAGACTACTAGACAAGAAGATGAGTTTAAGATGATGAGCAGAATCATAGAATCACAGAATGGTTTGGGTTGGAAGGGACCTTAAAGATCATCTAATCCAATCCAACTGCCATGGGCAGGGACACTTTCCACTAGATCAGGCTGCTCAAAGCTCCATCCAACTGGCCTTGAACAATTCCAGGGAGGGGACATCCACAGCTTCTCTGGGCAACCTGTTCACAACCCTCACAGTAAAGAATTTCTTCCTTATATTTAATCTAAATCTACTCTCTTTCAGTTTAAAACTGTTACTCTTATCACTACACTCCCTGATAAAGAGTCCCTCCCCATCTTTCCTGTAGGAAGAAGAAGACTTAAAGCCAGTGATTAGCTGTTTTCAGAGACTAGATCTAATGTGTGAGCAAATGGGAAGAAACAAGAAGGGTTCTGGATTTTATGATAGTCCCAGATACTGCGGAAGAACTGGGACTGGACAGGCAAGCTGATTATGGGGAGGGAGCCTCTAATGAAAACGTACTGGGTGCAGCTTTGCAGATGAAGAACCACTTAGGTGAGAACAAGGAGGCACAGGAGGCAGCCACAGGGAGTGAGAGGAGATGCAGTAAATGAAGCGACTCAGCTCCCCAGAGGACAGTGGTGCAGTGGGAGGAAAAGAAGGAGCAGGACAGATTGCATGAGGACTAGGAAAGGAGAAAGTGGGACTGACTGCAAAAGAAGACTGGTGTGAGAAATCCAAGAAAAGGAACAGAGACTGAGACAGGACCAAGAGCTATAAAATACTCTAATGAGGAAATGCTGGAAACATGGGGCAGAAGGGATTGATCTTACGGAGGAAAAACAGGAGCTATGCCTGGAATGGAATTAAAAATTCGTAAGTCTCACCATTCATCTGCTGTCAGCAAATATGTGTAAAACTCACCAGCAAAAGGTCTCATTGCCCCACCAAAAAGAACAACTATCCATGGCCAGCAGTTACTTCACTAGCTCAAGCTGCAGAGTTCTGTGCTGTAGCTCTGGATGTTGCCAACAGGCAGGCGAACCATGAAGACACCAGGACGATGCCACATTATGGGATATTCTGCTCCTGTTTCTGATTTAAAAACAAACCATCAAAAAGCAGAATACCTGCACGCTCCTTTTAAAACAACCTGAATTTCGCAAAGCATCGGAAATGCACTTCTCTGTGCAATCTTTTCTCAACTCAGTTGTATGACTTTATTATGGTGGAAGGTTTACTTAAAGGTCACACACTTTTATTGCGACAGGAATCGGGGCTCAGTTTTATGGAACAACCTGTTGTGAAAATGAGCTACAGTTGTGCTGTGAAGGGTGTATGTGAAAGGCCCACAGGTCGGAAGATCTGTACAGAGGGAAGTGGGAGGAGAAAGTCTGATCTCCGCATTAAAGCTTCTGCAGAATTATCTTCTACCCTGCCTCTCTCCATGATGTTGTCTACAATGCTAGGCAAGTTTGGCTAGACCCAAACTATTTATGTGTGGCAATTACATTTTACTCGTTATCTGGGTCTCTCACTTGAGGCTGAATTGATAAGGTGTTGCGCTTTCACCATTGCCTTTCATGTCTTTGAGAGCTGTGCTTTGAATGTCTAATGTGTTAAATGCACTGAAAAAAATGTCTTCCATTGGCAATGCAGAACAAGCAGAAACTGTTTATTTTAATTTCTTTTGTTCCTCAGTCCTCCAGATATAAAATGGATGTACGAATACTGCCTTATGTTACAAAGATGTTCTGAAAATATGTTCATTTCTATTTGTGTAGCTGTTGGATGTTAATATGAACAGCATGAAAAGTCTCAGAGAAAGTTGAATAACTCTATCTGTAGAACAGGTTTTGAAAAGTGCAGGAGATAAGGCACAGCAGGCACATGAGTAAACAAAATACTGAAAAGCTGTTTTAAAGGTGAGTACTCAATCAGGCAGATGTGCCGTGAAAAAACACAGTATGTAATGATGAGATTGCAGATGGAATTAGAAAGCATAATCGCAAAAAGACAAATTAAGTTTGCATATGGATCTTAATACTTGCACTGACTTTTCAGCCTCAAAAATAGTATAATAATATAACTTTGCACAGGTTTTATACATACTCATACTTTCTGCAACAGACACAAACAAATCTTGAAACAACAAGAAAACCCCATCCTTCAGAGCCATGGGGATAGTGTACTCTTTTCTAGATCATTGTGGTCATGTTATTTGGAGGTGGTTGTATCCTAATCTGTTGCCCTGCTTTCATTTTTGTGTTCTTTCACATTCTTTCTGAGTAAGAGTGTACCTTTCTGTATATTTATATATTGCCCTGTGCAGTCAGATTACAGTCCTGATAGCAGTTGCGAGATGTTTAATGCAACACAAATATTAAATCATCTTGGTATTGTCAAAATGACTAGGAGCCCATCATGGAGACTGATATTTTAGAAATGCTACATAAAAAGGCAATCCTTGACCTAAGGAATTTATAAATTTTAAATAAGACACAACCATATAAATAAGACACAGACACACAAAAAAGACACAAGCAGATGAAATAATAATAATATGCAATGGTCATATCAGCAAAAAATCAATAGTTTTCTGCATTTATGCAAACATAATTGAGAGCATTGTTGTATCTTTCATATCAGACCTGCTTGCAAGTGCTTTCCAGAGCTGCAGTTAAAGGGATAGCTATTTATTCTCCTCCTTGTCACTAGAGGCTTTTACATATAGTAAGCAAAATGCAAGCCAGTGATCATGTAATACACAATAGATTCTTTGTTCTGTTTCCAGTTCCCAAAGCTCTGTTGTGTCCACTGTGTATCACCATCTAAAAAATTAATTTCATAAGGTATAACAAAAAGGGAGAATAGATCAAAATCTATATGATAGTAACGGTGAACATTACTAAATCAGAAAACAAAGTTATTCAATGTTACTGCATTATGCAAGAGAGCAGGACTCAAAAGATTTATGACACATTTCTGTTTGAAGATGGGAAGGGAATAGTGGGAAAATCACACTTTTGAACAAAATGCCTAAAGATGATTGCACTTGGAAAAGAAATATCATATTTGTGCATGTGTTCAACATTCGTAAACAATATGTAGATGAAACATTTAATTAGTGTATATAAGACTTGCAAGTATGAACAATTTATAGCTAGCATAATTCATGGTAGCACTGAAAAAGACGGTAAAAGGCAAACATAAAAAAATGACTATTTCAAGAACATAAGCACATAGACCTTCCAGCAGAAGATCCATAGTTCATATTCGTTTGGGAAACAGAAAATGTGCCCAATTCTGACACAAGAAAACAGTATTTCTCTTGCCAATAGCCATCAGGATTGGAAATTCAGAATGCAAGGGAACTCTGTATTCAGTTCCAGTTTTTAACATGACCTGTACTGAATAGCTCCTTTTCTTTTTTTCCTCTCTAATTTCTTTCTTCCTCTTTCCAAGTCTGTGGTTCACTCCAAAGGTGGCAATATAGTAAGAAGAAGAAACAGAAATGCAGGAGAACATGCATACCTGACTTTGCCACGAGTGTGAGTTTGAACTACTTTCCTTCTCTGTGCCTCAGCTTTTCTCTCTGTGAAATGGAGCCAACAACAAATTAGTGCAAAAGCAGGATCTCGGCATACTCTGCAGTGCGTACAAAAACTCATTACTGCATGTCAAGTTATTTCTCTTTATTTGATTTGCAAAAATCTTATCAGGTAGATCTGATTCGGGAAAAAACAAATCACAGCTAATTCAGTCTTGCCTCAGCCACCTACTTAATCTTCACCACTAAGGAGTGGAGGTGTTTCAGGCACAACAACAACAATGACATTCCTGCTTAATTAATTTCTAATTTTAATCTCAAACCATGCTTTATAAAATCATTCCTATCACTAAGCATTGTACATAAATATGTATTAAGTACTGGATTGGCTTACTGAAGTAGTTAATTTGTTTCATTGGAAATCTTTCATGCAAATTGTCTTTCCAAAGTTATAGAATATCTTAGGACTGACACAAGAATTACAGGGCAAAAAGTTGTGCCTTTTGTTATGTGAGAATTCGGGCTTCCTGACTGCAAGTATTTACCAGCATTAACAATTTTAAATATATTGTTTTGGTACCATTATTGAACATTTGTCCTTCACTTGTAAATTCTTTCATTTCAAGATAAGGCTAGAAAGAAGAAAGATTTCCTGGGAAATGCAGAGCTGAGACATAAACTAAACCAAGGGAAACAGGTTGTATATCTTTCTGAAAATTACTTTCTCGATATTACATATGTATAAAGGGTTGATAATTTGCCAGTCTCTATTTTTCTTGTCCTTGGTGCTAGACTGAGGAAAAGAGCTTCTGGCTATGGCAAACAGGACTGCTTCTGGCATGCTCTGCTTTATTATTCCTATCAGATGTTCCTTCTGGCGTGGGTTCTTTTTATTCCTCAAATAATTATTTTTATGGCACCAATTGTTATAAAATACTATCCTCACATTTACAACTGGAACAATACTCTTGAGGCAGTTTCTTCATGTGTCCCTTCCCCAGGAGGTAAAAATGCATTGATATAGAACAGGAGAAATTTTATCAAAACTGATCATTTTTGACTGATGGTTATATAATATCCTGTAACAAAATAAAGATTAAACAGACCTAGACAAAATGCAAGGTAAACATAATAATGCAAATAGAACTTAGTTTCATTTGCATTTTATAGTTTAACATTATCATTAAAAAGAGCAATGAAAACCATAATGATAAGACACCACATAAAAAAATAGCCGCAGAGAAACAAATTAGAAACAGTATAGAAAAGGAAAGAATTGTACAGCATAGCAATGTTTATAATGCAACAGGGGGGAACCAAAAAAGAAACTGTGAGTTGGGACTATGACAGAGTTAAGCTAACCTGATTTCTAGTATTAGTAAGAGGTATATAAAAAAACCTTTGAGCAAATTTGAGCAAATAAACATATATTTTGGAAAAAACTAAACCAAACCCAAACAAACAAATAAACAACACAAAGTAAGTAGAGGAAAGTTCTGGTTTCTTTGTCAGAAGACAAAGTAAAAACACTGGAAGCGTTTTGCATGCAACGGGAAACAGCAGACAATAAATACCCATATGTGAGTATGTATAAATAACAACAATGGAACTGTTAGGAGTTGTATACAACAGAAGTAAACACAACATCTTTCCTTTAAAATGGCACAAAACCAGAAAAAGCACTGAGAGTGAAAATAACAGCTTGTTTCTGTAGTTAGCAAAAAAATCCAGCTGAGATTAAAACAAAACCAAAGATTGGGTAACAGCTAGAGTTCTGACAGCTGAGATTAAGACAAAATCGAAGATTGAATAGCAGCTAGAGTTCTGACAGCAGTAATGAGTCTAGAAAGGCGTGTGGATTGTTTTTCATTTAATTTTTGCCAAACACCAACTTCTCCCTGGGCTATTGCAAGCACCTAAAGCCTCCATCATGGCCAGTTCAACACTTTAAAAACAGCAGGCACCTCTAAGGATCAGAGTTCAGGTTGAAACTGTTATTATCAGAAGACGCTAGAGGTTTCGGAGTGTAAAGTTTTGTAAGTTGTCAGAGTACCTCTGTTTTGTACTGATAAATGGTATTTTTAAAAAAGATTTCTTCATGCATGTATCCTTTCTGTTATATACTTCCCCGTATCTGTTTGTTTTCCTGTTCACTATCCATATATAGATATCATATATAGAGATATATATTATAAAGATCATATATAAGCAGATTCTACACATACTCAGAGATATATGGCAATGCTTTCTCTTTCTGGCTTATCAGTAAGTGGACAATTTTCCAAAAAACTTGAACAGTAGTTCAATGTTGAATTTCCCCTCTCTCAGACTTGTAATCTTTGATGGCTCACTATCATTTCAAACTCCAAGTGGTTAAAACTAAGCTTTTCATTTTGATGTATGTCTGTCTCACAGCAATCTGTCCTTTTTTCTTTATAAATATCCCTTTCAGCAAGAAGACAGAATAATTTATTCTGTCAATTCAAAAAACCATAAGAACATAGTGCCTTAGTACAGAGACTGTTTCTCCCTCTTGTCTCCTGTGTACACAGGCAGCCCCTGCCCTGAAATGAAGTCTCAGACCTAGTTATGTTTTATGCAGGAAGTAAAATTACTTTTCTAGCCTCAGGAAAGTACTTAAAAATATTTTTTAAATGTAATATCACTAACAGGGTAACAAAAATATCCTGTTTACTGGCTGACTATTAAGAATGTAGGTGCATATTCACTGCACCAAATCTGTCACACTGCAGGAAAACAAAACATAACAAGGTGGTGTGAATTACAAACGGAACATTGCCTTCAGCTCCAAGTGGGTAAAGTGTGTTGGATATGTTGGACATATTATGATATGAACTTCCTAGCTACTATTAACATCTGTCATACTGTCAAGCACCTTTTAAAAATTCCTGGGATTCAGCTTTTTTTATCATCAGTTTGCAAAGGAACATTTTCCTGACCGAAAGATATTGCAGGACCATAAATGATGACTTTGAAAGGGAGATCTTGGATAATCTAATCCAAACACCTGCTTCAAGCAATGATGGGTTTATATTGGTCTTCCCATAAGTGTACTTAACCTTTCCTTAAAGACATCTAATTATTTTGCCTCTACTCTGGTGGCAAACTGTCATACTGTCTGATCAACCTCAGTGTTAAAGAAAATGTCTATATATCCAGGCTAAATTAATCTTTCTTCCAACTAAAGTTCTGGCCATTGCTTCTGCCCACTACAAATCTTTGCACTTCTGTCTTTCCTGTTTTCACACATTATGATGGATATATCTTTTAGCATTTCTCTCTCTCTTTAGACTAAAAAAGTCCTTCCACGATTCTCACACTGTCTTTCAATGAACCTGTCTACATTATTCTATACTTCAAGTGCAGACAGCCCTATACTATATAAAATGATAGTGATTCCAGCTCTTTGAAAAATGTCTTTGCTTAGATTTCTTTAAATACATATGTATTCTTTTTGTAACATCTTCAGATAAGATCTCATTTTTGTTCGCATTAGTGACAGAATCATATTTCCTGAACATATTTTTTTTACTTTATGCCTATGTTACATATATTTCTCCTCCAGTTTCTCATCTTTTGTGTGGTGAATAGCAAGCTGGAAAAAAATCTACTAGAAGAATAAGGTTTTTTGTTGTTGTCTTGATTTGCTTTTGATGTAGTAGTTTGTCGACCCTGTATTTTAATTGCTAGGTGCATGCGTCTATCAGTGGAATAACTTCAAATGTAGAATCTCGCTGAATATTTCAAATTTCTACCTTTAGGGCTTTTTCTTTACAACATCAAAGAAGGGCTACACTATGATCTCAGGGGTGGCAAAATCTCTGACTTTCCTCACATTGAGAAAGGAGAAAATTGCATTCATTTTTTGATCAAAACTGCTACAGTCAGTGGAAAGCTGCCGTAGCAATTAAAGTTTTGTCTCAGTCTTCAGAGCGGCCAAGATTTCATGTAATGTATTTTCTAAAACAGCTGGCAGATTTCTCTGTGCTACAGTAATTGGGTGATAGATAGCACTGAGATAGTGCTGTGTCAGTAGTTAGAGAGGGAGGTTATGAGGATTTTCAGTGCTAGGCAAGGGAATGGGTTTGTCTTTAACTCCTGTAAATTATTGCTGTATATTTTAGCTCTACACACTCTGGCTACTGTTCCAACAGGAAAAAATTACCATGGTAAAAAAAAATATTTTGGCAATCTCTAGCTAACTGTTGATAGCTGCTATTTCTGTGTCTAGTGAAATCTGTTGTGTGCAGAAAAACTTTCTGTTTTATGTGCCCTGATACAGAAGGTGCTGGACAAGACACCTGTCTCCCCAGTGAAGTCTACAGACATTCACCTGTTGCCTTTTGTGAGGGCAGAAACACGTTCTTGAAGTGGGTACAATGTGAATAGAAATGATTTCTTTTTTTTCTTGTCAGTCGTCTGCCGGCATAGTGTACTGAATCGGCTCACTGAAGAGCCAGCAGTAACAGAGGTAAAGCTGGCATGAGGGGAGAAATGCAACTGTGCAACCAGGACACGGCAAGGAGGTTAGGAGAAAAGGAGAGAGAGGATGCTCTGCTCAACCCCAACAAGCTTGTAGGCTGACTCAGCCCATCTTGCCAGTCACACATGAGGATGGGACAGCCTAACATAAGGAGTGTAAAATAGTTCCTTAAGGCTCCAGCTGCGACTGGTGAGCTTTTTTCTAATGGACAACGCTACTCACAGAGTACAGTACGGAGTACAAACTTGCAAACACAGCTAACTGATCCTAAAACTTTGTCCCTGTGTATATCCATGGCTGATGAGATGCCTTCAAGGGACAAAGGATAAACCTCTCCACTGATAATGTTAGTTTCTGATACTCTCATTCACACAGTATTGCTGCTTTGCCAGGAAGGTGGCACTGTCCTGTAATTGGTATTTTTTTCTTTCTCTCTGCAATATGTATAAGGATAGCCCAAATTAATCCCAGTTATTTCTCCCTCTCATGTGGGATCTCACATAAGGTTTCCATGTGACTCTGCTGTTAGCCTCAGATTTTAGCTACCAGCAGTTTGCGGGGACCTTTAGGAGCTGTTATATTGATGACTTGCTTTGTGTTTCTTCTCACTGATCCAGATTCTCCATCTCCAGACTCTTGCAACAATGAAATAAAAACTTTATTGAACTTCTCTCCCGTCAAAAGGTATTATATTAGTAGGCAAAGAGGCACTTGAAAGTACGAGTACTCATAGCCAGGACAGAACTTCAAGGATTCCTCGCTGCTTCTGGATTTTCAGACTTTGCAAAGTTGCTTGCACACTGCTGACCAGAAGGTTGAAGCATTCTGTTTCTACGTTCAATGTACAAAAGGAAGTTCTCACCAAGCTTAAATTCTCAATCTTACTCTGTTTTTTCCAGTAGCTCAGCCCTTGAACATGTTCATTGTTCCTGTCTAAGAATGCAGGAGAGTTGTGTGCCATTTTCTTGGAAAAAATGAAATAACGATATCTCAGTTTCTGAATAAGGATCCGAGAAGACTTTTCTCTGGATTCAGTTGTTGCAGTCAGTGTCTTTGATGACCTGATGCCCCTGATTCCTGCAACAATTTCCAAAGTAAATCTCCCAAAGTCCCAAGGTTTCCATGAAACTATCTGTTTCCCAAGAATAACAGACTGTTGAGAGCTCACTAGACCAGCCCTCCTCGATCTGTACTCACCACTCAAGTATTTTTAGGTGAAGAAGTGAGTATGATCGTTAATCGTACAATCTCCATACACAGACAACAATTACATGAGGTTCTTTACTTTCCAATTTCTAATGCAAAGACCTCAAAAAAAAAAAAAAAAAAAAAAGGTTATTCTCAGTAGAAATCACTAAGATCTGCCAAAGAACAGTTACTATAATTTTCAAGGACTTTTGTGAAGACTATGGAAATTTGGATCACAGTGTTTTTGGCAGCAAGCGAGCTAAGTAAAAATGATTTGCAGTTTGGTTTGCTCAGGTGGAAGGAGGGGAGAGAAGAGAATTAGGCTGGATTTACAGAACGCTGGGGTTTCTGTTTTGAAATTATTTTTGGATTAGTATCTGGGCAGATTCTGTTCCAACAGATTCTGGTTATGTTGGATAGACTCCACTCTAACAAAAAGGATTCTGACCTCCTGGAAATAGAATTGGCAGGTTTTGTTTAGGTGACTCTTGAAGTAAGTAGAAAAGGTGGGGAAATGGATATTTGTCCTAATTTCAGCAAACCAAGAGGTACCCCTGAGACACAGAAGAGTAAAAAGTAGAGTTGTTCTAAAAAATAGATTATTTTTGCCTAACAGTGTATCTATGCAAAAAATGTAAAAAGCCTGAAAAAACAGCAAGAAAAAGAGAGTACAAAAATTGAACTTTGCAATAGTGATTATAACATATCATATATAGGATTGTGAGAACAAGATTTCCCTAATGATTTTTTCTTAAGATACCAGTTTTGGACAATACAGCTGATGTTCAGTAGTTAACTCAGAAAATAGAAGAAACGTGTCATCATATGTCAGAGTATATATTTACAATGCAAATTAGATCAGATAATTTGACAGTGATGAGTGTACAGATAAAACTTATGAATTCTACAAGCTCTCTCCTCTTAAGGTCTGAAGAAAAAAGAATACAAGGAGAAATTTCTGCCAGCTGTCTAGGATAGCAGGCAGAAAGATTAAAGCCATCCTTTGACCAGTTGGTCAAACTGCTATAGGACTATCTGAAATCACAGAACATTCGTAGGCTTTTTAACTACCCAGGTTATCTCTTGATCAAAAAATGCAAACAAAGGTCTAACATGAAAAGGCTTCTACATCACCAGGCAGAGAACTTATGACCTAAGGGAGGAATAGCAACCCTGGACCTATGACAACCTGAGTGTAAACAATAACTAAGAAAGTCAGAATAAAAGCAAAGTGAACAGACTAACAAACAACGGCTCATATTTATCCCAGAAAAGCACAGGTTCACAGAAGAGCAGAGTAAAGGATTAAGCAGTCATCATTACCACTCCATATTTTCACTTCTCTAGAATGTCATTCATGATACCCCAGCAAGGCTTGGTCTGGTGAGCTACAGCGAAAGCTGTGACAGCAAAGTAACCTTTTCAAAACAGTAAGTAATGTTTCAGTAGTAAAAGGAACGCAAGACAAGCAGAAAAGGCACCGAGACAATCTGTGCCTATAAAGTCAGATAGGCAGAGCTTATCTCATATACCAAAACTTTTGGAGAGCTTTGAAGAAGCAGTGTCTGCCTCTCACACCTTACTCCTAAGTGTTGTCTTTTAAACCACCCCTCATTCTCTACTCCTCTTTTTTCTGTCCTTCACTTCCCCCATTCTTGGTTAAAACTAAAAGTTAGCATTAATAGAAGCAAACTTTTCCAACCTAAGTGATATCATTGTCTTCAAGTACCAGTAAATGGGCTATCTGAAGCTAATGTGCGCTTTCCAGTGTGTGTATTTTCAGGCAGGTAATCTTGAATTAGCCCATTGTAATTCTAGAGAAAAAGCAGATGGTTGTAGAGCTTTCTTACCATATTACAGGGATCTCTAGTTGCTTCACATAATTGCAGACAAATTGGTAAATGAGGTCTGGTGGAAGAAAGCACTACATCAGCAAGCAGAAGAAAACAGGTCCCTCGGGAATCCTAAAACTCAGACACAACTTCCTTAAAAGAAGAAAACAAAGAACAAGAAACAATACAAAGAATAAGAAATAGCCAGTCTCTTTCCATAAGGGACATATTCTTCAAAAGGAAGAATAAAAAGATAGAAAAGAGGAAGGAACAGTCACAGAATAAAAGGCAGTATTTAAATTGCCTTGTGGTGGAAGTAATGTTTCTTCTTGATCTGTTCAGTGTATAAAAGACTACTAAAGGTAGTGTTTGGGGTCGTTGTTTTGTTTTTGGTTTGTTGGTTTTTTTTTTTTAACTATTTAGCCTCAGAAACATAAAATGTTTTACCCTCCTTGCTTTTGCTGGGGTCTTTCCTGAAAAAGTTGGAGCTCTGATGTGAATGACTAAGGAGAGAAGTCTTCAAATTTCTGAAGACAAGCCCCAAATTAGCTCTTTGTGGACAGCCGGAGTAAGTTTTAACGAGGTAAGAGGCGTGCTTAACACACCCCCACTAGACTTCCCTTCTCCGGCGCCCTTCCAGATTTCCTCCCCTTGCCCGCGACAGCACAATTCGGGGTGCGCAAGGTGCCCGGCTCCTCTCCCGCCCCCGCGCAGGAGAGCGGACTCGGAGCGGCAGAGCTGGGCAGCGGCTGCCTCGCCCCGCGGGCGGGTGCCCTGCCTGCGGGTCGAGGGCCGGAGGGCCGGGAGGAGGCGGGCAGCCCTCCCCTCACTCCAGTCCCTCCCTCCTCCCGCCCCGTTGCGCCGGAGCCCGGCGGCGCTGCGGGCTGCGGGCGGGGGGTGCCGCCTTCCCGGCCGCCGCTGCCCGGCGAGGAAGCCGCGCGCGCTCCGCCGAGCTCCCCGCGGGGCGGCGCGGAGCGGCCCCGGCCATGGGGCTGCGCGCCGCCGGGCTCATCGGCTGCTGCTGCCTGCTGCCCCTCGTCCTCCCCGCAGCCCCAGGTAACGCCGGCCGCGGGGAGCGCGGGAGGAGGGCGGCGGGAGGGTGGCGAGCAGCGGACACCTCGGGGTTTGCCGCGGGGAGCGGCGCGGTGAGGGGAGGAGAGTTGGGAAAGTTTTTGGAGTTTGCCGGGGCAAACGGGAAAGCGGCGGCGGGAGCCCTCCTGCAGTCCCCCGCGGGCAAAGCCTTCCCCAGCGCTTGCTCCGGCCGAAGATGCTGGTGGTCTTCAGGAAGCTTTTCCTTTGCATCCGACTGAGTGCGTTTCTCGTGCCATTTGCGGAGGATGTCAGTGGCTAATGGTGACACTTCAGAGGAGTGCTGCTTGATGCAAATACTTGAAACAAGCAAAAAAATGTGACTGAGACCTCTTCGCCTTAACTTAACTTTATTCATGCGCGATTTAACGAAAATGGTGTTTTTTATTTCATCCGACGTAGGGTTGAAATGAATTCAACACTTTTACTGTAAGTTGTTTTAAATGGCATTTCTTTTCTGACTAAAGGTACTTTTGTGTTCCAAGTAGCTCTGAAACAATGCATTTGGAGTGGCACGGTGTGAAATGACATACATGGATCTCTTCTGAAATTTCCTTTTTAAAGTCGTGTATAGTGATATTACATACACTTTGCGTATGCTAAAGTGACTTTGTATTCTTTTGCAGTTAATTCTTTGTGTCATTTCACTTATCCTATAGGAACACTCTGTAACATGCTCCAGATTAAGTTAATTTAAAATTTTATGTTGCAAAAAACCATCAGTAATGTGTATAGGACATGTTATGATTTTTTTATGAGTGCTGATTTTTCTGGTTTGATATTATACATCTCTTTTTCCAGGCATGAACTGTAAAACTGGCTGCCACCCAGAGAATGGATTTTGTGAATTTCCTGGTGAATGCAGGTAAAAAGATCTGTCAGGCAGGGATATTAGCACAGGAACAGATGGCTTCAATAATTCATAGTCCTGGTAAAATAGACAGAAGCTGAAATGATTTGCCCTCTGAAAATATGGAACTGTAATGAAACAGCACTCTGTTAGGGTGCAGTAACTGGAGTCATAGAGCATAGACATCTAGGTGCCTTTTTAGTCTACTTTTTCCAGTAAGAAAAATCTTTACATTGATTAACATTTTTTTTTTCCTCAGGGAATGAAATGGTTTTCTTCACATAAACTGCTTCTAGTATCCTAGAAGTATTCATGGTATCTTTTTGTTCAAATGTGCTGCATAGTCCAATTTTGTATCCGAAAGTTTATTTGTTGTGCCTCGAAAAAGGGAACATCCTTGTAATTATGTTTATTAAAAATAAACTGTGCCTCTATCTTGTCTTTTATCTCTTTCAGGTGTCAACCTGGTTGGCAGGGTGCTCTTTGTAATCAGTGTGTTCCTTTCCCTGGGTGTTTGCACGGCAGCTGTGCCAAGCCCTGGCAGTGCGTCTGTGAGGAGGGCTGGGTTGGCAGCCTCTGCGACATAGGTTTGCACATCCTCTCCTGTCCTTAAGCAAGTGAGGTGAAACAGCCCCATCTGGCGCTGAAGACATGCAAAAGTCCTTTTGGATAACTAATTTTAAAAGATTGCATGTTAGCGCCAGGTAATAAGGGGATTCTGGGCAGCAGCACATAAACCTGGAACT
Source organism: Calonectris borealis (assembly GCF_964195595.1). Taxonomy (NCBI): domain Eukaryota; kingdom Metazoa; phylum Chordata; class Aves; order Procellariiformes; family Procellariidae; genus Calonectris; species Calonectris borealis. The sequence continues at coordinate 13,668,439 of NC_134316.1, read as the reverse complement.
TTTATAATAATTTAAGTGGAAGCATGCAGTATCCTTTGTAACTGAGCATACATGCAAGCAAAGGATAAATTCATCATTCTATTTTAAACATTGATCATCGTGAACAACGCCAACAAATAACTGCTCCCTTGTTGTCATATAAGCCTTTTCTATAAAAATACAAGTCGTCTTGTATATATTAAATAACTTGAAATATTTACCTGACACATTATATATACGCTACTTTCTGTTCAGAAAGATATAAGCATCATATCTAATATTTCTTGAAAAGGAAAACGTTGTGCTTATTTCTTCCTTTATTTAACCCAGTGATGATTCAGTGGAGTAGCATTAGTATAACTGAGAAAAAAGGTCTGCCTGAACAGGCTGCCACTTCCCTCTCAGATCTGAGGGATAAGCACAGCTCTTGTGTGCACTCTTTCGCTTGCCAGTCAGAATGAGCCAGTTTAGGATAAGCAAGCTGAAGAATTAGCCTTTGCTGAGCTGTTTATTTTATCTGACACAGGCAAATGTTCAGCCAAAGAGATCTGAGGGGGCTGAAACCCCATGAGCATCCAAGAGCATGCGCCTGTTCAGCCCACGTAGCTGCATCTGGAAGAGGACAAGTGTCCAGGGCCTCATTCTCTTTTCATGTCTTTCAGGCTTTTGTTGTTATACAGTTTATAATTTACAGAGCATGCCTGTGTTCTGCCCATGCAGATCCAAAACAGTAATTAATAATGACACAGTTTGACCTGGATAAAATTTTCAAGATGACTAAAAGACTCAAAAGTTTTCACATAGTTCAGATCCATGCAGTGGCATGGAGCTTGGTGCAAGGTACTCAAGTACTCATTTAGCCCATACTCACCAACTGCACACATAAGCATAGACAGACTTCGTTTAAAGCTAGTTCTGGTATGTTTGCAGGAGCTGCAGTAGCACTGGTGCAGATGTGACTATAAGCTCTCAGAGATGTTGTTGTGGTCACCTCTCACGGATGTGTTTGTACCTGAGACAGCCACCTAGATTCTCATTACAATTAGTGAAGAGGAATGGGTCCCTCTGTTGTCTGTGATCTACAACCATAGATTTCTAAAACTAGGCAGAACAACCCCCCACTGCCACCTTAGCAGGCTGAGTTCTATTGCGTATCGATGACTCCAAAGGACCAGATTTTTAAAGGTACATCTTCACATCTAAAGATGCCTGTAAATTAATATTAAGTTTTTCAAGCTGGGCATAGTTTTAAAAGCTGTAAGTGCCTAGCTGAATTTCTAAGTACTAATACATCTTTGCAGTTCTGAGCCTTGCCACTGGTCCTTAGGATTCAAAACAATGCTTTGGAAATTGTACCCATATCTTTATGGACAAATATTATTTTAGTATGTAATCATTAAGATAGTTCTATAATACAAAAAAGGTATCCCTTGCTTAAGTTCAGAAACTATTCTTTCTCTCAATGCTCAGAGTCTTCTTTGCCAATTTGAATCTAGATCCCCATGAAGAGCTGCCAAGAATATTCAGCCAAAAAGAAATAACCATCTTTTCATCTGCAGGGACATGTTATGTTGACAGTCTTTCATCTCAGTGGATTTACCTACTCTAAATGCACTGTTTTGCCAGAAGGGATCAAGAGAAGGGTCCTCCTTTTCTTGCTACTGGAAGGGTGCTGCAAATTGTTATCTTGACCCAATAAAGCACTGAAACCTCAAATGGGTTAATTGCTCAGCCACTGATCTCATCATCCTCTGTCAAAAAGTTGGTGTCGGTTTCCTGGCTGTATAAAGTCATTACAGACTGCTATAACTCATTAACAGGTACCACTAAATGAAACTTGATTAGCTTAGGAAAAAGGAAGGCTTTTGAAGGCTCCTGCTCTTTTGCGGATCACTGGTTTTTTAAATATGGAAATACAGACCCATCAATTTCTTACCATCAAGTACCAGACTCCCTGCCTCTATCTTCTAATACTGAATTTTTGTGTCCGATGAGAGCAGGCCACAGTTGTTATATTTTTCACATGCATATGACATTAAGTGCCATTTTTTAGCTACTGGAGACCATTTTTAGCTTCAGGTGTATAATCAGATAAGGCATTTTAGAAAGCTACATTTGTATTGTTTCTGTGGAGATTGGCAAAGGGTTGTGAGTAATGCAGTTTTGGCATTCTCTTGAAATTCTTCCTTTTTGCTGCTATAGAAAGTGTAATATTTGCCAGGGAATTTCTGGCATAGCCACTGTTTTAATGTTGGCAGATGTGAGCAAATGCCAACTCACAAGGATGGCAAAATTGGGAATGAAAAACCATGGCAGGGTCTGAAGTTCATTTGGCCACTACTGTAAACACCTGAAATATTTGTAAAATATAGATATAGTCTCAGCAGCTTATTTTCTTGCTTAGCATGGGAGGAAAAAAGATGATACGGAATGGTGGTGTTATCTCTTTTTCTGTTTTCTAAAAAAGTTAGTGTATGGTCTCCCTGGCTTGGATCATGGAAGTTCCTTTCTGGAGTGGTTTTAGATCATCAAGTGGTTTGCTAATGCCTCTGACTGTGTAGCTGTTGTTTTTACTATGGGCAGCCTGGTTGTCAGTATGACCTTCCCAGTAATTTATAGGCGTGCAGATTATAGGTTGGGCTTGATCCACTGTAAACGTGTAGGCCAGGATGAGTGGTATCATTTATGGCTATTATTGCAGTCACGTGGACAGACATGGCACTTAAAGAAAGAAATCTATGAGTTGGTATTAGTGTTAACACTGCTGGTTAACCTCTTTGCAATGGAGTTCACCAGCCTGCCTAAATGAATGCCATGGCATCTTCTCATCCTGTGGAAACACAGCCTTGAGATCGGGTATATGAACCAGGCTGCACAGCACAGGGTTTCCCTCTGCGGCTGTCTGAGATACACTACACAGTGTGTTACTGAACGTAACAGAGAGAAAAACAGTTTAGTCAATTTATTTCCAGGAAAAAATGACAGCCCAGTCAGAGTATATGATCCGGCTTGCTAAATCAGATCAGTCATCTCTGTCATCTTGTCTTCTCTGGCTGTGCCCGCACAGTCATGTTAGTGGGCCCCTGACCTCCCGCTTGAATCTTAGCCTGGATTTGGCTAAAAAGCCAACGCGTGGTGCGAGCTCCAAGTATACACGTCATTTGACTGCTTTGCTAAGGGCACGTGTTGGTAAGCTGTCATCAAAGAGAGTACAGGTGGAGCCTCTACAGCCCATGCTAGGCATGCGTGAGACAGGGTCTAGAAATTCTGCTGTGACATGGACTACTACTGAGCGTGCCTTCCTCGGAAAAACACTCAGTGGTTGCTTCATGTACTGCAACATGACAACTTAGTTTTATGCAAATATTAATTAATTTATTGGTAATATGATTGTGGTCATTCATAATATATGTGTCATGTACAATCCTTTTTTCGAGTTCTCATCTCAGACTCAATTATCACTTGAAGCAAGTAAATCAATTGGTTGTTAGCCTTTTGAGAGGTAAACTAGACAAAATAGAAAAAAATGGGCTATTTAGGGCTATTTATGTATTTATGTTTTAAAGGGATATGTTTCTACAAACTTTTAAGTTGTGTTTTAAAATTAAATCCTTGACACAAATTACTGACAGTAATGTGTGTGTATATATGTGTATATATATATGCACATACTTATCCATATATATTTCAGAGAGTTTCCTTGCTCCAGCATCAGAGTTCATGCTTTATTAGCTGTTTTAAAGCCTGTGAAAATAGGTGGCAAACCAGACTGCTCCAAAAAGCATTCAAGGTTATTTTGGTCCTTGTGAAAATTGGAGCTTACACTCAAAGTGCATGCAGAATGGTTGTCTTGCAATGAGAACAGACAAATACATTAGAAAATAGAGCCTCTTATCCAGGGAAGGTTGTATTTGAAAGCTAAGGCTGTTTAAATGTTTTGCTATGGTTAAAATTTTGGAGTACCTCATGATATCATCTAACTTTCATGCTATGTTGTGGGAAGTAAAATATAAATGCCCTTAAATCCCTTTTCATCTTCTTAGAAAGTATATGTGTGCACATGAGTATGCGAGGCATCAGATAACTTGCAGTCAGCACTTCTCTGCAGCTGCTCCATTAGTTGGCTAAAACATGCACTTGTTTGTTTATTTTTTTTTTAATTATTTAAAAAATTCAGTAATCATTTGAGTGGGAAGTGGCTCAGCAGGGAAATTGTAAAGAAAATGAGATGTGTGGCTTTGGGTCCAAATGTCATACAGCTCTCTCTTCTGGTACAGTTATGTAAGGGCTGGATGCAAAAAATGAAATTTTAAGAGATTTTTGTAACTTGCTGATCTCTGTTATTATGAAATGTTTGTTCATAAGCACGTAATGATAGGCTCTCAGGCAGGGTGCAGGGAGAATTCCCAGTTTCTGATTGCTGTATCAGAATTCGGTGCATGGAGAAGCCAAGGTTGTGAAAAAATGACTAGACTACATAGAAGTTCTTTCTCTCCTACTAATATTTTATTGATAATACTGCTTATTTATAGACTGGAACAATTCAAATGTATTTTACAAGTGGGAACTAGGAAGAAAGAAACAAATTGAAAGTGCTTGCAATAGTTGAAAAATACGAATTCCATTTTAACAGCGGGAGGAATAAATCAGAATTTATAAAATGCAGGACGAAGGGCCAATAAAGCTATATTTTATTTGAAGTACTGTTTACTATTTACTGACTCTTTTTCATTAGATTAATTGAGTCTTGTTTTTTTAAAACAGATATTCACCCATGTTCTACAAAGCCCTGCACCAATAACTCAACATGCATAGAGACTGGCGATGGAGGATATATTTGTCTGTGTGCCCAGGGATTTACAGGAAAAAACTGCCATCTCAAAAAAGGACCCTGCATTATTAATGGGTAAATATTGATTTCTGACATGAATTTAAAATCCACACTCCTACTGACTGTTATTCAGACTTCTTTGCTAAGTGGAAGTATCCCTGTGCTAAAATATATGATGCTTCTGCTAGTTGCTGATATTTTTATCAAACTTTACAAATCTGATCTGTTCATATTGTAAAGATTTACAGATTATCAGCATGAGTTTGTGTGCACAATTTGAGTACTAAAAGTGATAATTTCACATTTTGTTGTGGTGAATTCATGCCTTCCCATGATTTTAGTACACAAACTTGAAGTAACCTCCCATCCTGTGTTCTCACCTGTAGTGAGAGATAATTGTATATAGAAACCGTATACAGTAATAAGGGCAGTAGCCAACACACAAACTGTCTGCACAAAAACTTCTAGTCCACCAGCCTGTCATTTTTCTTAACTGACATATAATGGTATGTCCATAGTTTACTGAAGGAGATTTCAGTAAATTCAGTTCAATTCCACCAGAACAAGGTGTAGAAGGCCATTGCTGTCCATCCTCTGAGAGAAGTGGGACATTAGGAATACCATTGCGAACAGGTTGAAGGAGGTGATCCTTGCCCTCTGCTCAGTCCTGGTGAGACATGTGTGGAGTGCTGGGTCCAGTTCTGGGCTCCCCAGTACAAAAAGGACATAGACATACTGGAGCAAGCCCAGTGAACGGCCTTGAAGATGATTAAGGGATGGGAACATCTCTCCTATAAGGAGAGGCTGAGGGCTGGATTATTTAGCCTGGAGAAGAGCAGGCTCTGCAGGAACTTATCCATATCTATAAATACCTGATGAGGAGAAGCAAAGAAGACAGAGCCAGACTTTTCTTGGAGGTGCCCAGTGAAAGGGCAAGAGGCAATGGGCACAGACTGAAAAACTTTCAGCAGTATCACTGGCAGACCTGTTTGAAAAAAAGATGAACTTTCAAAGTTAAAAAAAATGTAGATTGGTGGTTTTGTTGAAATATAGAAGTATTTGCTGTCTTCCAGCTCATCAAGGATCTGATCCCATAAGCATACAGAATGCCTTTCTGGTGGATACAAGCTTGGTAAAACTATCACCTTAAAATCACAGTTTTCTTTTTGGAGATTGCCTTCTTTCTCTCTAGCTCCATATTTGTACCCTCTCGTTCTCTTTTGCTCAGCAATAGATAATGATGGATATTCAGATCTACCTTATGACTAAATCTTCCTGAAGCTTTGTACACTCTTGTTTAATGAGCATTAACTCCTCCCACTGTCTCTGGCAAGAATTGCCATTCTTACAACTTTATGTCGGTTGGAATTCCAGCAATGGAATTTTTTGCCATTGCTTTTAATTGGGGGTTAGTCACACAGTTCTGTCTGGGTTTACTTTCAGCATCTAAGATAACTGCTCTGATTTGCCTATTTCTCTTCATTGGCAATGAGGAAATTTAAGTTCCTCGCAAGTGCCTTGAATGACATCCAAGCTACTTGCCTAACATAGGGGATGTGAATAGCTTGCTTTCTCCACTTTTCATCTGTAGAGCAAATATTTCAGTAATTCAACATGGAGGTATATTAACTATCCCAAAGAACAGGTGAGGTACAGTATCAATGAAATAAACAGATTAGTTCCATGTACTTCATTAAAATCCTCAAGTTTTTAAATTGCTGAAACTACATTTTTGTGATAGTACTCTGTGTTCGAACAGAATACTCATGAGCTAGTCTGGAAATCATGAACAATTTGTCTTAAGAAAAGAACATACTTGAAATAGCAATTCCTTTTCTCTAGGAAGCTGTGTCTTTTTCAGGAAAATGAGCAGCAGGCTCTGCAAATCTGCTTTTAGTTCAAAAAGACGACTGTTCTCAGCATAAGCACTCCGTGCCTGCTAATAGTTCACACTCCACCAGAGAGTGCACCTCACATCCTGGAAAGACACCGCATCATATGATATCATCTCATTCACATCTCACTTCCTCTCAGTTCCTCTCCACCTCAGTGGTAATGTTAATAATGTTGATATTACTAAGCATTGCCGCTGGCTCCTTAGTTAATATTCACAGATGGAACCAAGACAATTCACAAATTAAAGTGATTGTTCTAGTCTGTTTACAAAATCAGGCTAATGTATCTGCATTAGTGACATCTATGTGATGTTTTGAAGTTTTGTGCTGAAGCAGAGCAGCGAGTGGTACTTTCTAAAATGAAAGCAGAGTATTTGGAAAGCAAAGAAGTAGTACATCCATGTTTCCACAACTAGCCCTTCATGTACCACACCTTGCTGAACATGTGTTAAATGCCAAGAATGCAAAGTAACTAAATCTATTCAAGGAGATTAATATTAATATCTTATTTATTTAAACATATTAAAATTAAGCAAATGCAACTCAGTGTTAGTAATAAATAAAGAATACATTTTCAAAATTCTGCATATTTCCCCTTAGTTGTTTTTTATTTAAATTGTTTACACTTCTGAAAGGTTCAGAAAAAAATTTACACTTATATTCTTCAAAAATTTCTTCCCATTTCCCTACAAAGTACTGTAATTCAACCCGCCCATGAGGGTTCAAACTTCTACACATTGCCATATATAAAACAGCTTGTCAGATTTTCCATGGGAATTATAAAGCCAAGAGAGGGTGCTAGACTCTCCAAGACAGGCCGTAACCACTCATTTACTCAAGGACTGTACAGCTACAGCTTCTGTATTTTGCTTAAAGCAGACACAGTGGCTAGTGATTGTGACAAAATTCCCTGTTGGCGTGATCACCTCAAGTTGTCACCAACAGCTGATAACTGCTATGTCAAAGTCCAGGGGCAACCACACCTTTCACTTTCCTAATGCTGCTTCCAGACTTTCAATTTGTTCTTTCAGTAGCCTTTTTTTCCAGCCAACATCTATGGTGAGGGACAATACAAGAAGACAGAGCAGTTTATGTGGAAGCAGCAAAAAACAGGTAGATGATTCGTCTACTACGATATTCAGGCTCTCCTGATGGGTGGCCACCAAGTGTTTCAGTCCCCAGTAAAACCAGAGGTGCTTGGGGTAGTCTCTATCACAGCTACTCCCAGGGCAATGGCTGGGCATTTGAGCAGCTCAACCTTATCCTGACCGGTGGTCAGGGACCATTTGTAGTCAGGAGCTTGTATCTCTTTCACAGTCATCTCACCTAGACATCAACAGATCTCTCAAATCTCTGTGTCCCACCATGGAAATCCATAATGGCCAATTGCTACTGACCACTGCATATGTGAAATGTCAGCGTTCATGAAGCTGTGATGTTCAATACCCCTGAGACTTGCCCCTGGAAATGTAAAACTTAAATAACAACTTGGACTTTTCAACTATGTCCTGGTACTATGCTGTATGGCTTCAGAGATTTATAAGTATTAGGAAAACTGTTGTTGTCAGAGAGGCTTGTTGTAAGCTTTACCAAGTGTTATTCATTTTTAGAAGGTAAGTTTTAAAAGCTTTGTTCATATATGATGAACTGTCATGAAAGTGGGTTTTGAGATTTATTTGTAAACCTGTAACCCAGGGCCCCTTTTCTGCCAACATGGCCAGTTGAAGGACCAAGTCCGCATCGCATAGCTCTGCTGAATTGGCACATTTGTGCCTTTCTGTCAATGAGTGGCCCTATCTTTTGGCCTTACACTCAGTAAGGCACAGTTAAATTGCAAAGGTAAAAAAAGATGTCTCAGTGAACTTACATCACTTAAAACATAGTACCAGGCTATTAATTATTAAGTTCTTAAAGTGTTTGCAGAAATACTTGGTTTCCTATGGTCCTGTCCTCACATTACAGCTGCCTTTGACAAGGCTGAAACTATCCCATTTGTATTTTTTATTATAATTATATTTATCAAAATTTTTGGCTGAACAGTTTGCAGGGAAGTATCTGTTCACCTTTAAATTTTTTTGTATGTCATGGAGCACTGGAGAGGCAGAATAAAAACAATCAGCTTTACATCTAGCTGCTATGGCAGAGTGTTTTGCTTTGCCAATAAAATACACAGATTATCTTACGAATAATCAGGTGGAAAAGAAAGCCATGCTGCTAGCGTCTTTGTTCAGTTTTGTCTGAATAGTTGCTCAGCTAAATAGGTCTAAGCCTATGAAAACACTGGGAAGCTTAATTTGAATAAATGTTTGAAATAATTTAAAATCCCTTCACAGCTCTTCAGGTTGAATTTATATACTGGTGTATTAATCCTGCCGGAAGAGTTGGCAGAAGATACTATAATCTGTATTGACAAAGCTGTTGAACAAACTCATTCTTGATTCAACTTCATTGACTTCAGTGGATTTGCATTTGGAATTGGCTTTTCTAAAGAAAAACAGCTCCTTTTGTTGTATAAAGTGTTTCCTGATAGCTTCTTTTGTTGGACTTCTAATTTAATTCTCTCTGTGTGTTTGTTATTTATTCTAGCTCTCCCTGCCAGAATGGAGGAACATGCACTGATGACAATGGTTTTGCACCACATGCTTCCTGTCTGTGCCCTTCTGGTTTTGCCGGCAACTTCTGTGAAATAGATAGAGATGACTGTGAATCCAACCCCTGCGAAAATGGAGGAACATGTACAGATATTGGTGTGGGTTTCAGCTGTTTTTGTCCCCGTGGGCATACGGGAAAACTCTGCAGCAGCCGTATCATATTCTGCGCAAGTGACCCATGCGAGAATGGAGGGACATGCAGTGAACATCCCCAGGGAGGATTTGAATGCATCTGTAAACCAGAATTTGTTGGTGCGACCTGCAAACATCCCAGCAAAAACACAAGCCTCTCTGGAGTGAATATGGAGACAAAGCATATGCAGAATTACAAGCCACCCCCAAAAGCTCATCACAGATCAGTGCATCACCAACAAGAAATCCTGAAAATAACAATGAAAGAAACAATCCAAAATGCAGATCCCTTGCTCAGTAGAAGCCAGGTGATATGTTTTGTTGTGCTGGGCTTGCTTACATGTCTTGTTGTCTTGGGTACAACCGGGATTGTGTTTTTTTCAAAATGTGAAATCTGGCTTGCTAATGCCAAATATAGTCATCTTCTACGCAAGAAAAAGAACTTTTTTCTGAAATCTAACAATGGGGAAAACCTCTCAGTTAATATTATCTTCCCAGAGAAGATCAAATTGACTAATTACACTAAGAACTACACTGCCATCTAGGCCCTTGGAAGCCGAGCAGCAACTTGCAACTTTCCATAGCAATATGTAAAATAGATTGAACTTATGCCTGTGACTGGCCTCAATATTTGTGAGTACATTTGCTGTAGCTTGTGCTGAGTGATACTGAAGATATATAATGTATCTTCTTGCTAAGGAATTTTACATTCCCCAAAATAAAAGTAAAAAAAAAAAAAAAGATTAAAGAGCAGGGAATGTTAATTTGATTTCTTTTCAAGGCAGCTATTTTTTGTAAAATAAAAGGTAATTTACCACTGGAACTGTATTGCAGCTTTCTTGTCCTGTGCATAGTTTATCTGGCAAATACGGTACCTGTAAATTACTCAGTAATGCTTTTTTTTTTTAATAAACAGCAATTAAGGGCTATACTGGTTTATTTATTTATACATTTGTAAATGTTATGCTACAGTAAAGTCCACAACAAGTGTCCCTGCCTAATTCTTCTGCTATCTGTTGTAAGGACTTTAGAGATCAATCAACAGGAGCACATTCACATTGATGTCTCACTTATCCATTCAGTTTTGCTATTTTTTACATGCTTATGAGATAGATTACTTCTTTTGTAGAATCTAATAGGTCTTTGTGATATTAATTTCAGGTTAAAGGTCTCTGTTGCTTGTGATGCTGCCTCCATAAATTGTTCTATTTACCTACCAAAATGTTAAAAAGGCGTTCAATGTCTTTGGTCATACTTTCTGTATAGAGGCCTGGTAGAGATGTAAAGGATCTGATTCTGACTTTTCTATAAATGTTCCTCAAGGAACCCTGCATGAAGTATCCTTCATGCCTGTGTCATGGGGAAAAATGAAAAGATAATGTGTGTCACTTGAAAGAGGACAGTTGCTTTTAACTCTTCATTTCTGCTTTTTCTTTGTCATATTTCAAGGAGAGGACAAGATTTTCAAGAATCAAAAGCAGCACTGGCAAACAGGCAAAGGCTCGTGAAAGCCACAAAATTGTCAGGGCCCTGAGGGCACTAATAGGTCTTAAAGTCCCTGAGGAGCCTCACCTGGGACCCTCACCCACCCCCTGCCCACAGGCCCATTTCAGGTCAGCTTGGGGCTATTGTTCCTGATCTGAGCTATGCTGCAGGAGTGCTGGTCTCCACCTCTGCCTGCTGGATGGACCTCAGACCTCTGCTGTAGGTAGCCCATCTGCTGGATGGGCCCTTTGGACCTGTGCTCCAGCCCTGGCCCTGTCTCTTTTTGCTCCTGACTGGAGCGGGTTCATCACTTGCTGTGTCTGGGACTGTCGATGGGCCCCGTTACCAGCACCAGCTCTGGCGATGTGCTCAGCCTCTGTGAGACTGTGCTGTTGGTGAGGGCATGTCCCACCCTGGGGCACGATCTTCCTGGGTCTCCCAGCTTCGCTTCCTTACTGGGCAGCCTGGCTTTGGCTGGTCCCTTTCAAAATGCGGTGCTTAAAGGTGTCTTTAGCTGCTGTTAAGTAACAATTGACTTCCTCAGCTACCCGAGATAGGAACATTTAGCAGCTTCTTCTAAGCTGTTTGATAACTATGCTATTCCCATTAACAGCTGTTCAAATTAAAAAAAAAAAAAAGCCTTAAAACACGTGCAGGTTATTACCCTAAGATTTTTTCTGTTGACATCTCTCTTAATTGATATGAATATATAGCAAGTTTGTGTATTGCTGATAATAGTCGCACATATCGTAGCATTACAATGTAGTGCAAAGGTTAGAGCCACCAGGAAAAATGGTGTTGAGATACTACTGTGGAAAGTGTTGACTTCTAGATAACAGGATGAAAATTTTAAAGTAAGCAGATGCTCCTTCTCAAAACTCTTGTTGAGAAGATAAATATTCATCAAACCCGGCAACTCTTCAACCAGTTTTAGCGAGGATGACTAACTTAGAAATCCAGATGAACGTAAAACCAGGTAAGCAGTATTGAATTTGAAGCCATGAAACATGAGCCATGAAAGTTTACACATTTCTTTTAAAACAATATATTTTAAATATGTAATTCAGTATTGTACATTTTAATATGATCTATTCTGTGATTAGAAGTACGTTAGGATCAATTTGGAGGTAATCAGAAAAACTGAATGACATCATTGGGTAACTTAAACCATGCAGCTTTGATTCAAAAACAGTTGCAATAGTAAATACCTGCTAAGAATCAGTGATTAAATTCCAGACTCAGCTGTGCACCTTCCCTCTCCCTTTGAGCAGACGATCCGTCAGCTCTTACAGCTTGCTCTGCTCCAGGCCAGAGCAAGGCTTTGAGTAACAAAGCTTGTGTTTAAAATACAAAATCCAGGTAATTATAATTTATATTTATAAACTGTCACATGATTTTTGGCCATGGTGACCTATTGGCAGCTCCTCCATCACAGTGTATTTCTTCATATGTAGACAGGAGAGCCTCTTTGAAGAGAAGGTCATTAGCTTAGCATGGAAAAAAACACAGATTTCAGCTCCCAGCATCCTTCCTGGCATTGGGGATGTCAGTGAAGAAGTATAGGAGGCTGCTATTGTCCTGCTATACTCTCCAAAGGGAAAAATTCTTATCTTAAATATGAAAGGCTGGAAAAAATAATAGCTGTCTTTAGCTCCTCTGTTCCAGAAAAGAATTAAACATATGTATGGGAGTTTCTCATATGTGAACTGTTAGTGTAGTGAATAGCTCCGAAGCCTGATCACCACATAAGTGACAGAGAACTGGGATGACAAGAAAGATTTAAGTTTAAGAAAGCTGCAGCGTTTGAATCAATAGCCTGCAACAAAGGTCTCCAAAGCAAGAAGTTTAAAACAAGCGTTATGCAGAAACACTGACATAAAGGCAAAGAGGAGACAGAGCATTGATACCACTTCAATTTTATGTTTATTCTACGAATTTTTTAATTAATGAAGAGAGAACAATGTATCAATGATAGCCATTGCCAGAGGTACCAACCTATATTGCCGTTTCTCACCTTTTTGATTTCTGAATGCTCTCCTTTAGTCAAGCAATAATATCTCTGAGCCTCAAACCCCACTTCTGCCTTATTGCCTGTAAAAAAATAAATAACGACAACTAGGCTGAGGGAAGGAAAACTAGCCTGAGGGACAGGTTGGGACAGGGGGACAGTTTGTTAAGGACAGTAGCTCCCTCTTGTCCACAAGCTTTAGGAGAATATATTAAAAGATATTTTTATTTTAACCATCTCCCTTTGAGCCTCTCTTTCTGTTACATTAACAAAAAAAGACCCATAGATATTCCACAAAGATCACTTTTTTAGAGACAGGATGTTGTTCTGGGGTTTTTTTGTTTGGGTTTTTTTTCATGGCCATGGTGGGGGAGAGGTCTGGCTGCTGTAAAAGTAGAACATATGAAGTAGTAATCACCAAACTCTGGACAGGGATGTCTGAATAGAGAATACATGCATGGCTTTTCTTTTTACTGCCATTCTTGATATCTGTCCACAAACCTATAATGTATGCATTGCTTTTGATTAATAAGGATTCTATTTGCAAGTGCTAAACCATCTGCTGATGATATATCCACAACAGCCCAGCTGATCTGCTCTTCTGGGTTGATAACCTGCGTGCTGTTTTAAAATAAATATTAGGTCCAGATGGACCGTGGTATTCCTACTTAAAACAGTAGGAAAGCCTTCAGCTTTTGAGGGTGAAGCAGCGTTAAGGACCTGGCTGCAGGAATATATACAAACCACCACTGAGGACAATGGTCCAGATTACACTGCCTGAGTACAATAGTTTTCATAACTATGTCCTTCCGTCTCCAAGTTCTCAAATTTGCCTGTGCCTTGGCAAAATTTATTTACCATCACAGCCTTAAGGGCAAAACAATTTGCTACAGATATAGGACTCTTTTTTTTTTTTTTTTTTTTTTAATCCAGGACTTTCCTGGCAAGACTACGTGCATATGCATCCAGAGCACACTAAATTATTGCACACGTACTATGCATGCACTGTTGATTTTCCAAAACACATCTCATTTACTATGCATTTCTTGTGACCGAGCCATGGACAAATCTTGCATTCCTGGATGTCACACAGCCTAGGAAAATATCCAGTTCTGCCTGGCTTAGGTGAAAGAAAAGTCTTGAGAGAAGACTTTTGTGGTTGCTCAACCCATATTGGAGCCAGCACTTGAGGCCCATAAAGACAGGCCAACTTTGCTGCATCTCTGTGTTCACTAAATGAGATCAACCCAGAAAATGTACTGTATATTAGATTTTGCTCTTATAACATCAACATTTTGAACTTTCTTCCTGAATTTCTTGAAGGAAATGAGGATATGGTTCTTTTAAAACTTTGCAAGAGGGGGCACAAGGCTTTATATAAAGGAGAGTATTTCAGTCTCAAATACACACTGAATTGTTTCTCTGGGATTTGAAGAAAACCATTGAATTAATTTTGGTCATTAGCTTTAAAGCTCAAAAAGAGTTTTTCTTCCAACTCACTCCCCTAAAGATCCTTGAGATGGAGGACCTTTCCTGAAGCTCATATCTGAGTCAGGGTCTCAGACAAGTTCATGGGAACACAATGCAAAATTTGGTCCTTATCCTTAGCAATCCAGACAAATTTTCCAGACACAGAGCAGCATCCTTATGTTCACGGTCTCTCAAAGGCAAGTTTGAGCAACTTTAAAAATGCTAAAATATGAAGGTGGTGTCATACAAAGAAGAGGGACAAAGCCAGGCTTAACTAGAAGTTTTGATTGGACCAAAAATGTTTTTATAACCTTTTGCCACATGAAACTTGGAACAAAAATACTGTTTTATTCTTCCTCTCTTCACCCGCTTTCCTCTTTCGAAACAATCCTTGCTATTGATTGCAGCCTTCTACTATGTATATCCACTTGATGGCAGCATTTGAACACAGAACCGTTTGAATCTCTTCAAACACTGTCCCCTTTGCATTTTGCATTGGGAAGTTTGTAACCCATCTCAAGTGATTGGTTATGGGAAAAGGGCAAAAAGGGAGAATGAGAACATTCCTGTGGTTCTTCGCCTGTAGGTAACTATTGCTTATGACCTGGTGAGCTGCAGCAAAACCAAAACCACATCTGCGTTGGTAGAGAAAGCTAGCAGTGTTACCCCAACAGAATTACTGGTCTCCTTTGGAATTAAACTGGAGAGTAGAGGCCTGACATCTACAGACCCATGGGGTTAATGATACTTCTGGAAAGGTTACTGCAATAAGAATACCCAGTTTGGATCTTCTGCCATCATACATGAACATATGCACATCTACATATTCATAAGTAATGCTGGATTTTGGTGCACTACCTGTGGTATGCAAAATTTATCCATTCTTTGAACTTGTACATGGCTTTTGATAAACCAAACACAAACAGTATTCACTTGATAAACAAAACGACATGAATGAAGATAGCTTAAATGAACAGTCACTGAGAGGAAATGAAGAACGATGAAAGGAAAACCAAGAAAATATTTTATACAAATTCAGGTAAATGAAAAGTTTTTGGTACACTAGTATACTCCTAGCCTCTCACATTTTACTTGTGTATTTTTTTCAACCCAAAAGGGCATGCACAGCAACTTTGTCAGTAATCTCATATTCATTCTCATGCTCCCCACACCATATTGTGAAATTTTTATTTGTCTGCCTCACCGACTTTCAAATTGGAAGAGGGAAAAAATATGTTTTAATTTTTAAAAATCTTTTTTGTACCAAAGTCAAGACCGGAACTTCACTCGCTTTTCCAGAGCAGTGGCAGGCATCTCGCAAGTTGCTGACAGTTGCGCATCTACAACATTTCCAGCAAGAAATGGTTAATATCTTGACAGGCCAAGTAAATGGGGAGTTTATTGGAGTTACTCCATTCTACCTTCCAGTGTTTAAATTACTGGAAGTATTTCAAGAGTCCTGCATCTTATCATGGGGCAAGTGTAAGCTTTTAAGGGATTTAAGCCTCAACTCTCACCTGTGCCTGGTTTTCTTCCTAAATAATGGGACTTGGAGGATTAAGGAGATCTGACTGATCCAATGGCTGGGAGCCTGGATTGCTGAGAGATATGAGAGGCAGCCTGTTTTCAGGGACTGTTGGAGCAGTCCTTGCAGTTTTGAGCCCGAGAAAGAGTTAGTGATGGCTCCTTGCTGAGGGAGAACAAAGATTGCCTGGAAGCCAGAGATGAAAGTGTAAGGAATTGCGTGTGGGCTTAATGGTGGGAGAGAGCCATAAAGGGACCAGGTCTCATATGGAGCCCTGTCCAAGGGAGTTTTTCTTTAGACAACTGCAGGGCTGTTATACTGCTAACAGATGAGCTCATCAGGGGAGATCTTACTTTGTGCTTTATAGAGCACATGTGAGGATGAGGGAGCTAAGAAGGAGAAGTTGCAGCTTTACCAGGTGTGCTCTCCACAGGCCCAGTCCCCTCCAGAAAGCTGGAATTGTCCAATACTTTCAATGAGACTGCTGCCATCAGCTAGGGATGTTGTCTTCCTTTTGAATATCAGTCCTTTGCATATTTTGCTCATTACTACTCAGATTCTGCATTGATCTTGGCTGGAGATTTTCATTTTTCTGTCCTATGGTCATGATCTTCACCAAAAAAAAAGTATTTATCAGTGAAAAAGGGCGCAAAAAATTCAGGCTGTCCCCCGACCTCAAGGCTTTCTTCTCCAGAGAAGCCAACAAGAATGAGGTGGTTAGCTCTGTTGGCCAAGTTACAAAATAAAGTGTAACATGCAAATGGCTTTCCAGTAGCTCCCTCCAGTTTCTAAGTAGGGAGATCCAGGGTCATCATATCCACTGATAGCATTTGCAGAAGTATGACATTGGGACTAAAGGGGCATTATACTTATTAGTGTCTCAAATTCATCTATCTTTGAAACTAATTACATGCCAATGTATATTAAGCATGAAAGCAAACAAATAGTGTGGTGGTAGAGCACTTAGGATTGGAAGATGATGCCCAAATCAGCGCAGTCATAATCCAACTTTAGCAAAGAGCTTCATGTGTTCTACTTTGCGGAGGCACACAAAAAAGGAGAAGAAAAAGGAGAAATAGCCTAGTTTAAAGAGACAATGGAATGGTGAGTCCAAGCATTTGCTTTGAGGATGTGAAGTAAAACTGTGGTGGGATGGTCTCCACTGAGCCCCAAGACAGAAGAGGAATGAAGGCCACCCAGTTAACCTGGAAACAATGAACCTCAAAGGCCTTGTCAGTCGCTAGGCGCGACTAGCTTGAGGCAGGGGAGGAAATCTAAGTAGGTGGCATAGCTAGAAGAAGCAGGGAATTTGGGCTTTTTTCTTTTCTTCTGCTCCTCCCAAGATGTGCTGGTTAGATTTGTGATACTCTACCCAATTGCTTACAGACAGCAGGGTATGTGTGACCACTACAAGATGACGAGGGAATTGGCCATCCTGTTATGGGTGAGCTCATCTCACAATTTAAACAGAGGTACGAAGTGAGGAGGCTGAAATGGGATAGATGGTAGCTCGTGATTATTGAGCAAAGACAAACCTACATGCTTGGGGTGTTGGTGGGCTTTCTGTAGCCTGATGATGCCTATAGCCAGGCAAAAATAGTGTTGTCCCACTGGGTAGGACTATGATGTAATTCCTTCAGAAAAACAGTTATAGCTTAAGAGGATTCCTTGCTGTTCACTCTTCCCTCCAGTCTTTGGAAGAACTTGATGTAGAGGAGACAAAATGTTGTTAAAGCCTGTGGTACAAATGTTGGAGCATTAAACTATCAGCCTAAATAGGTCTTCAGATGGATTCACGTAATAAACACTTACATATGTTCTGTCTCTTGTGGGCAGAGCTGAGTTTGCAAATGAGTGAGTTTCCATTGAAAAAGTTCCAGCTAAGGCTGCCTACAAAGCTCTGCCCAACCAATATTCGTTCTTTCTCCTGCAGAACCACATTTGCCATAAAGGTCCAGTGAATCCAAGTGATTGCGTGTAATACCTATCTCCCGCTGCCTTCAAATCTCCACATTTTGTCTAGACATACAGGAGTAGTTTGAACACAGGCCTTGAATGTTTGCAAGGTGCTTTAGTGGGCCATGGCTGCGGCAGTGAGCAATGCTGTGACTAGATGGTGCACTTGCCATGTGGTACATAGAAACTGCAAATAGAGTGGTGATAGCTGCTTCTTACACAGGTATTTGTGAAAGCTCTAGTACTGATTACTATGTGCATATCTGTCTTCATCTTTGGGGAAGGATAATTTCAGCCATGGGATAAGTGGGAACTCTGGGTTTTGAGGTTTGAAGCCATTAAGAACATATATTCAGTATAATTAGTGCAACTGCCCTCCCCCAAAAAACCCAAACAAATAAAAAAAAAAACCCCACTCACAAAACACCACAGTATTTCTGTCCAAACATCCAGCAAGCCTTATTCACTATTATTTGCATTGCCTGGGTTGCAATTATACTGTAAGTAAGTCTGCCTGTACTGAAACTTGTCTGACAATCCTCTTTCTAGGAGCCTGTGCTGGGGCTGCAATAGCAATGCCTGATGCAAATCACCCACACTCAGGTTTCCCATGCTCAGTGTCTGGCTCAGGCTAATGTTGTTTTAAGTCTCAGCAAAAAAACAGCTTGGTTTCCAAGGATGAGAAGAGATTGCCTCTTCTGCTTGTTATTTAAAAATAATAATCTGACAGTCATCTTGAAGCATAACAGTACTATTCTGAGGGCTGCTCATACAAACTTCATGTCCTTTTAACATGAGTTTTAGTGGGGTGCCATGGATTTCTAGTTATTAATGCAATCGTTAAAACAACAAGTGTGAGGGGAGTAAACGCCAGGTTTATCATCCAAATAAATGTCAAGCCTTTTAAAAGTAGAACTACACCTCCTGCAGGTCAGAGATCAACCCTCCCAAAGACTTAGTGCTTCTGGCTGAAATATGTTCTCTCACAGATAAGAAGTTATTGTGCCTTAACTGGCCCCGGTTACAGGCTGCAAGAAGCTGTGCATCCTGGAGCAAATAAAAAAGTAATTTGAGTTGTTTTGTCTTTCAGTTTCAGTGAACTGATGCCCTGTGTTTTCTGTGAGCTGACAGTTGCACATGGTTACAAGATGCAGCTGGCCGTGGTGATCTGTTACCCTGCAGGAGTGTGTAGGTCTCTGTGCCTGGAGATCCTTACTCTGAATTCCTTCCAGAGGCAGAGATGGGCATTTTAAGACTGTTAGACTGAAAAGCTTTGTAATGTTTATTCAAAGTCTGTCTGAAATCCTTGCTCATGAAAAGGGCAAGTGGGAAGAAAATACACTTGTAGTTCAATTCAATTTTTGTGCGTGTGTCTGAATAAAGATTTCAGGATAAAGCTCCTAGTCTGAAATGAGAACTGAAACTGGAGCCACAGAGGGCCTTAGGGTTGCATTCTCATTTGACACGACTGCATTCTTCTCAAAGTTCAGTGAGAATATCGTGTGATTGCTGGGATATGTAAGTTTAGTACTTCAACAAAGCGGCGTGCATCACGCATATGGCAAACTTGTTTTGCCTTGGCACAGAACTGCCGATGCGGCTCGAAAGGTTCAGCTGGAGCGAGGCTCCAGCAATTCTTTCACTCTATCCAAATGGTCAGTTTTTTTCAACAAGTGCGCTCTGCAGAATCAATTTCTACTTGTAAGATAGCATTTTGACATGAGGGAACAAAAAAGGAGCTGTGAATTACACTCTCTTGTTCATGCTGAAAAATGTAACTGAACTGATTTAGAAAAAAATAAAAAAAGAAGTACCAATTTTTCTTTAAAACAGCATTACCTAAAGGTTAGTCTTACTGTATTTTATCATTTTGAGTCCTCTCCAGGGCAATTAAGTCATTGAGACTTGGCAGTGGTGGAGGAGGACTGAAGGTTTTTCTTGGGTGCAAGTATTTTAGAAGGATTTATCACCAAAATCACTGCAAAGGCTGGATGGTAGGACGAGTTTAGGTTTTGAACTCTTTTTCCTATGAAAAAGAGAGATATAAATATTGGTTTCATTTGTACCAAATAGAAACATGTCCAGTCTAAGCATGAGACTGACATATATAAACCACGCATTAGTGTGGACTGGTTTTGATTCTCGTTCTGAATTCTGGTCTGAGTTCCTTTTCAATCAGTAACACTGAAAGCCTTCTAGAATAAGTGCTTTGATTAACAAACATCACCTCATTCTTTCGGCATTCCTGTGACAGGTAAGTATTTTTATTTTCCTCAAAATTAAAGAACTGATGCCTTGCCAGGGCCCCGAGTTCTGGCTCTAATTTCTGCCATCAAGCCCCTAGACTTCTAGGTCCTCAGCCTTGGGACACACCTTTTCTATGGGCTTGGTTTGCTCCACGAATGATACAGCAGTTGTGAGGGGACTACCAACCGTCCTCCGTGGAAAAAAATCAATCTTGATCCCTTTCTGTGTACCACCTTAAAGCTGCTTCTTTACTCAGTGCTTTTTGAACTGTTGAAAGACGTTTGTCCCAGAGCGAAGATTTGAAAAGAAATTTCAGAAGTGTAATTCCTGTTTTTCCCTGTTGTGTACTAGTTTTGTGTCTGTGGTCAGATGGTAAAATACACTGCGCAACAACCCGCGGTATTGCTTGCAGCTGAGTAAGCCCTCTTTAAACTTACTAAACAAAACGAAATGGCGTTATGTTTTCCAGCAGGGATATAGACTCCGTTAGCATAAAGTAGTCAAAGGGTAGTTGATGATACGTATTTACCAGTGCAGGAGTGAGTTTGAGCTGGTAAAACATATGTGCTGAGGAGGCTGAAGAAATAGAAGGTTCCACAGGGGCAGGGAGGTTACTTTAGCTGTCATGTTATGACAGCATGTGTGCATTACTTTTCTGGGCATGGCCCTTTGTTCTAGTGCCTCACTGTATGTGTTAAATCCTACGTAGCACTGAAGCTCCATAGACTCAGAGTACAGTAAAAAAAAAAAAATAAAATAAAATCCACCATGCAGTGCCAGGCTGAGTGTTAACCTGCACGCTCAGGATTGGGAGAGCAACGGTAGCTGCGTCAGCCCCGCGCTGCCCTGAGGCTATGAACTCATTCCCTAGCTGGGTTTTTAGGTCAGGGCGGCAATGCACCGAAGGAGCTGTGCTAACTCTGCTTCCATGCAGTCAGCACCGGCGTTCCCCCACTCCACCAGGTACTGTGGGTTTACCCAGACCGGCTGACCAAGGGCTCCTGAGTCACTGGGCTTCCTTGAAAATCCCATTCTAAAAACTGCCCTACTGAATCTGGGGGAACCAGTGAAAGGCCGGCAAAAAAACTTGGTTGTTTCTCATGTTCTCATTCAGTTGCCCTCTTCTCTTTTTCCACAATTTTATCGTTTAAACTAAGCCAGTAGTAATTAAATCTGAAAATCTGTGAAGAAATCTGTTCACAGGTACTGGTATCATGAAAAATGCAAACTAAGACATGTCTGTTTTGACTGCCAGTAGAATGCCTTTACCTACGTGATAAGACTTAAATTGTGCAAGCTGGGAGGAAAGTGTATTTCTCACTGTGTGGAAGCAGCAAATGTTGGTGGAACAGAGCACTCCTGAAGATAAAAGGACTCTCCATTGCTTAACAGCTTTGCAGAAGGTCTTTGGGAGAAGAAAAGGGTAGGTGAACTCAGATACAGCATCTATATGAAAACATGTCATGGTACTGAATAGTAAATGGATGCAAGTACGATAGAAATACTACTGCATGTCTGGATGTTCACATGAACACTGCACAGTCAGAACTCAGTTCTGCACCCTTCTTTAGTCCACTCATTCATTTCAGTTCCTTATATAGGATCAAGCCCTACGTTAGTGTTTGCTTTCTTCTAGAATAAATCTTCAAAATTACAGACAAAAATACATTTTTTTACTAACAGGTGAAGTTTTTAATAACACTAAAAAGAAAGGAAGGTCAGTATGATATCTCATCTGTTCAGATGAGAGTGGAATATCAACTACCCTCATTCTTTTTGGACCTGCTCTTGCAAAGCTTTGTGTTGGTGTTATAGAAAAGGTCATGAGAGACACCAGTTGCATTTACCACCTGTAGGGAGAGGATGCCAGTTTGGACATTCACAAACTGAACTGAACCTTTTCTTTGAACTCAGACTGATTTTGGTTTTCTTGGGTTATTATGTTTTCTTTTGGTGCTAAGTGCAAGAGATATTGCAGAAGAAAATTAAAAACACAACCTGATTTTGTTAGATCTCCATCCTGCTCTTGTGGACCAGAGATTTGGCTGACTATCCAAGCATCTGGAAGCTTCCTAAAAGCATCTTCAGAGGTTTTAAAGTCTGCTCTTTTAAAAGACGGTTTCTAATGGATTGTGCGCCCTTGTATAAATAATAGCATCACCTCTGTGTATATCTGCATACATTCCAGTTACACTTAGTCTACCTGCAAACAGGTGTCACTGATCCAAGGAAAGTGATTTGTTGTGTCCTTTTTTTCATTTGCAATAAGTCTCAGATTGGCTGTGTTCCCACAGAATGATTTATTTTGCCTTCTAAAGAGCTGAAAATTTTCTTTTGCTATAACTTTGGGCTTGAGTGCCTGGTGTTTTTTGAGAAAGGGGCAATAGCATACTGGGACTTGTATTTAGAAAGTGTACATATGCAATGAACAGAAATAATCTATGCTAATGACAACCGTTCTTATAAGAAGAATTTGAAGTACACGTGGCTGTTTCAGCACTCCCCATCTCTCATTCTATTTAAAACTCCCTGGCAATATGTTCGTCCCCTGGACAGAGGGAGAGGACAGACATTATTTAGGGAAGGGACAGTTATCTGATTTCATTGACATTTACCGAACATCAGAATCACAACAAAGCTCGGGTGAGAACTCTTTTGGCAATTACTGCAGACATACGAATTCAGTGCCTAATACTGATGACACAGAACAGATTTTCCTGTTTGTGTTGTTGAAACTTCAAAACCAACTCAGCTGAGCCTCTTTTCCCATTGGTACATACCTGGTTAACAAGAGGGACAACCTTAGCCAGAGCAAAAAGGGGGTCTTGTACAAGTCTCCAGACTACAGATTTTATTTCAAGAGAGTACACATCTTGATTTTATATATGAAGGAAAGTTTTCTCGTTCCATCTTACTTCTGTCCTGTTCCACAGGAAAAAGTCTGGCTTACAGCAATACAATTTTGTCCTCTAGCTGGCCAGGTGAGTAGAATTGCATGCAGAAACCCCCAGAAACGAAGATGCAAGCAGATAAGCTACCTTCCCCTTTTACACTAGTGGAGCTTCACTCATAGCTGGTCACTGAAGTCTTCAGCCTTGGCTCTCTCATTCTTTATTTGACTAGCTCAGTGCAAGTTTGTGAAGGTCCCAGCCTAAGTATTTCTATTTGTCTCTTGAATCTGTCTGAGGGTGGAAAGCCCCTAAACTGATAGCAAGACCAAAAAAAACTCAACCTGTGTCCTTTCCTGTGGCCCTACCCAATTCTCTTCCACCACATCTGCAGACCAGCACCCTTCTTGCAGGGGCTGCCCTAGGTGATCTCAGGAATTCCTGCCAGTCAGTGAAGGAGCGATGGAGAAGCAGCAGTCAAGTTAAATCCTAAGCAACACCAACACTTTCTGAAGAGGTGCTGTGAGAAGGAATGCAGGAGCTGTGAGAAGGGACTGAAGAGTAATAATGTGGCATTCAGAATTCACTGAAGCAAGGGACTGAAGCTAATGACCAGAAACCCCAAAGATAACAAATATTCCAGAGGAAGCCAGGAAACTTTGTTCAGTCACTCCGATTCATACAATAAGAAATTCTAGGTGTAACTTCTGAAGGCTGATCTCTTGCAAAACTGCAAATCTTCTGTCATAAACTTAGACTAGAAATGTACTTGGTAATGTGGAGCTATTTGTGCCATCTGGCAGCTGTCAGCTTTCTCTATTCACTTCCCCCCTACTAATGCAAAACACAGAAACTGGACCTTTTACATCTTGCTGTGTGAAAAAGGTTAGTGTCTAGAGGCTTTTTAAGGCCAAACCATTGCACTGTTCTGGTGCCTGCTATCTGGGCATCCATTGCAAACATTAATAATGACTTACCCTGGTCGGCAACAAGCATATTCCTCCTTCCTCTAATATTCCTTTATGGCAGTGTGTCTTCCAAGAACATTGCACATGTCCTCTTAAATACCTGAAATTCACCTCGTAGACTGCTTCAGAAGGATTTAAAAAACAGCTGGTGTTTATCTCATAGCTATCTCCATTTTTAGCTGCAGTTTACTGACCTCCATCATTTTTATCAAAGATTACATTCTTTTTTTTTCTTTTTGCCAGAACACTTACAGCTATTCTCAAATCTTTTTTAGTCAGTGCTGACACTTTGCTATAAGCCACCTGTGACATGAAGTGATTAATTTGCTTGTTTTCCTTTTGTGTTTTGTCCTGTGAGGAGAGGCACTGGGTCAGGCAGGACCTTCAGGTGGTTGTGGAGAGGTTGCTGTGGAGGGCAGAGCAAGGGCAGAGGCTGGGGAACAAGAGGGCAAGGCAAGGCAGCAGGCAGGGATAGTTGCAGCAAGTAGTCGGGAACTTGCCATGCAAACAGACTGCCGAGAAAGCAGTGAGTAGACAGTGGCCAGACCTTCATGGTGAGACACACTGCAGAGCAGAGTGGGCTGTGCAGATTTTGAGTTGATGGTAACTAAGCCTGGAAAAAAGGTGTTCCCAAAAAGAGTGAGCAAAGGCAGCTTGGCTTAAAGATGCCTTTATTCGCTTGTGGAGTAACTAGATTTCTGTATGACTAA
Source organism: Calonectris borealis (assembly GCF_964195595.1). Taxonomy (NCBI): domain Eukaryota; kingdom Metazoa; phylum Chordata; class Aves; order Procellariiformes; family Procellariidae; genus Calonectris; species Calonectris borealis. Next base: position 13,643,694 of record NC_134316.1, on the reverse strand, counting down.
AAGTGGGACATTAAAAACCTAGCTTTTTCAGATTAAAGGTTTTTTTTCTTTGTGGTTTGTTTGTTTTGTCATTGTATAGGGAAAGACTATAGTGAAAAAGTCTACATACACCTGTCTTAAAGCGCTGGTTGTTGTGGGCATGGTCCTACTTTGCAGTGCAAGAATAAGCAAAGGCGTGATTTCTCTGGTGGCATTGACTACTGCAGACTGGATGTCAGTTCTGTGGAATGTGCCAGCATTTCAAAGTAGCAATAAAAAATAAAGCATGAGGAGCTGCGCAGAACAACATGCTCTGAATTGACATTTCATTGCTGGGATCATCCCTGCCTGTCAAAGATGCTCTCGTTCTGCTCTCTGGAGGCAGCTGTAAAGTCTCTGTAAAGTCAAAGGCTTTTGATGTTCATAATGTGAATTCAAGTCTCATGTATTTCACAAACAGAGTGGCCTTACAGCACCTTTCTTTGTCCTGAGGTGCTCAGCTACCTGGAGGGCCCAGCTCGATGCACAACTGAGCTCACTCTAATTTCTGGAAGGAAAAGAGAAATCTCACTGTAATTCTTCTCTGCAGCTACACATTTCAGATGAGAATAGTGTAGGGCAAACAGTAGCAAATAAATCCCTGCTGCTTTTCAGCAGAAAAGTAAGATGGTGCATGAACCTTACTTTTTTGGAGTTTTGTGCCTTTAGATTGGAAGTAGTGTTCATGGAGCACTCCAGAGTGGTGAGATTTTCTGCGTCAGGATGTCACAGTGCTGTGAGCACACATCGTAGGCAATTGGTTGCCAATCCCCATAACAGTGCCAGCTTCAGAAATGAAAGATGTTGGTGGGGGTGCTGCTAACCACACATCGTACGTTCCAAAAAAATAACATATTACCTGGGTGAAGTCCATCTGCTGAAGCTGTAAAAATTCTGAGCTCTCAAAGGCCATAACAAACCTCACTGTGGAAACTTGATTCTCCACTACTCAAAGAAATTTTCTCGGTTCAGCACCTTGCCAAATGTCTACAAGGTTCTGGCTTTACAAATTTCTGTAGGTTCTTTCTTGGTTCCATTTTACTTCTACCCTATTTCTCCAAGACACCAGGTCACCTCGGCTTGTAGCATTTCCCATTTTTCCATTTTACCTGATTTCTGAATAGTTGTTCTCTGAATATTGCTGCTTAATTGTAACATAGCATTATCTGTGCTACTCAACCAAGACTAGGGACCCATTGCGACACACTGTATGGAAACAGAGCAGGAGACAAATCACTGTCCCAAAAGCATGTAAACAAACCATAACAGACTGAAGGGTAAGAAAGTGGGAAGATCTTTACAAGGTGGATCAGATTTGGTTAACAGATAATCGTGACTCGGGAAACAAGCCTGAGCTGGATAATAAGAGCTGCTGTCTTACACCCAGAGTCTGGTGGCATAACCCCAGCCTTATCTGCTAACATGGTGTGGTAGGTTTGTAAGCATCCCCAGGGTTTGCTGCACGCAGCATTATTTGAACCAAGACTCTGAATATGCCAGCACTGATTCCAGGACTCCTCTACGACACTCCTCTGTGATTGTTTCCTCAAAAGCAGAACTGAAAGAATTCAGCTTGATAGAAACTATTTTATTCTGTTTCATATGTTTGCAGCTCCTACCTCCCAAGAATCTGTTCAGCTTGCTAAAAAATGAAATTGCTGCAGATGGATATTTCTTTCAATTACTGTAAAAACATGTAACAAAGCCTCTGGCATGCCAAGAACCAGGCATCAAAGCTCAAGAGCTTACATATTCTATTAAGTGGTTTAATATTGTAGAGAAGAACAGAAAAAATACAGTGTTTTGTCCCTCATGGCCTTCTTTAGGAGACCTCAGGGAACCAGAAGGTTGCAGTTTTCCTGGTCTCCCTGCTCTAATATTAAACCACTTAATAGAATATGTAAGCACTTGAGCTTTGATGCCTGGTTCTTGGCAAAGCAAGTACAGTTCATACTGGTTTGATGATTTGGGGTGGTCTGTGGGAGATTATTTTCCGCTCCTGTTGAGAAACCACAGGAAACACAGGCCTGGCGTACAGACTTTTCCTTTTTGTCTTGGGGTATAGCTTGCTGCTACTTTCCCTTGCCCTACTACTTGTTACCTCAAAAAACTTTTCATTCAGAGGGAATAGCTGCAGCAAAAGTAGGTGGATGGGCTCAGAGGTCCTACTCTACAACATAGACTTTCTATTACGTGGACCCATTTGGGGCTGCAGACTGAGCCACACATAGCACCGGAAATGCAAAGGAAGCTGAGCATCGCCACAGACCTGAGGTGTCCTGCGGCTCAGTGAAAATAGACCATCTTATATGTCAGTGTGAGCTGACCGAGAGGCCGTTTCATCATGTTCCCATCTACTGACACACTCCTGTGCTAGCTGTGCATGGCCTAGAACTGAAGCAGAGAAAAGGCACCCCAAAAACTCTATTATTTTCATTTATTTTTCCAGGGACACATGTATCCAAATTGGATCTGAGCAAGAGTAGGACGTCCTGCTCCATGGGAAACTCTTTCAGACTTTATTGGAAAAGCTGAGATGAAAAAAATACTTAATTTGGAAATGTTCATTTTTATTTTCTTTAGGGTCTTGCTCACTTAGATTCATTTAAACACCAAATTGTGTTTTGCAAATTACTTTGTTGGCTCGAAGGTCTGGGACCCAGTGCACAGATTCCCCAGGAGGGATCTCCAGCCATGCACCAGCCATGTGACTCCCCAGTTGTGCCACATGGCTCAGAAGTAAATCAGTATATTGCCAAAGGAAAAAATCCTCTAACTGGGAGCGAACATAGAAAAGGAGAAGCCTGGAGAGTAGGTCCCAATTGCACTTCAGCAAAGATAATGTACCAAAGCACTTGATTAATATGACACAAAGGGAAATAGGGCTGCAGCCTTTATGGGGGCATTGGCCAAGAGGGAAACTAAGTATAGCACTTTATTGGAATTAAATATTGTTGACCAGATTGAAGGGGGACAGGGGAGGAGTGGAAAATAGACTAGTTTGGGTAAATGAAATATTTAATCATCAATATTCTGAGGTAACATCAACTATTCTCACAGAATCATCTGCCTTACTGAAATTTCAGCTCACTTTGACAGAAAATTTTCCAAAATCCTAAAATTTCTTTTCCAAAACTAAGCTCAAGAGACTTGCTCTGAGAAGTTTTGATAATTATTTCAATACTGTGTCTTTGGTCCATCTCTCCTTTTAAGGTTGGATTCTTCTCTCACTCTTACTGCTTTTATATCAGTACAACTTTAGGCACTTGGACACCTAACAAAGACACAAACTGGCCTATGGCCTGAAAATATGCCAATCATCTCTTTTAATTTTAACAGGAGGAATAGCAAGCATTTCCTAAGTCCTGCACTCCCCCTCCCCCAGCTCAACACTGGCCTAAATGAATCTCTCTTCAAATGCTTTGTGATTGCTATAATGAAATACTCTGGCTGTGTACTAGTTGTGGAAACATGTTCTTAAGCCTTGTTTCTAATTTTGGAATGAGTATTATGAGGGATTTCTATTCCTTGTTCATTTAAAAACTTATTTAATAGCAGTAAAATAGGCTATTGAAGGAGGTAACGAAAATACTCCGCTGAGCTTTGATAAACCTGTGTTTCCCTCATTAACATGAGGGGAATTCATTGTTTGTAAAGTTTCTTTCCTTCCTTCTCCCAGCTGCAGTTTAGGCCAGTTCTTAGCTTGAGTGTGTATTGATTTGAAAGAGTTCTTAGCTGCACTACTAATTATATCCCACAACAACAAACATTTAGAGTGTCACACACCATCTCTAGAGCTCTTCAAAAACTTGTAGGCAAATTCTTGCCTGTGCCAGAAAATCTGTGTTAAAATCACAGATCACAGAATGGCTGAGGTTGGAAGGAACCTCTGGAGGTCATCTGGTCCAACTCCTCTGCTCAAGCAGGGCTACCTAAAGCCAGTTGCCCAGGACCATGTCAAGGGAGATTTTTAATATCTCCAAGGTGGGAAACTCCATAACTTCCCTGGGTAACCTGTACCAATACTTGGTCATCCTCACAGTAAAAAAGCATTTCCTGATGTTCAGAAGGAAACTCCTGTGTTTCATCCTGTGCCCATTGCTTCTTATCTTATCACTGGGCACCACTGAAAAGAGCCTGGTTCTGTCCTCTTTGTACCCTCCCTTCAGGTATACATTGGTGAGATCCCCCTGAGCCTTCTCTTCTCTAGGCTACACAGTCCCAGCTCTCTCAGCCTTTCCTCATAACAGAGATGCTCTAAACCTTTAATCATCTTTGTGGCCCTTTGTTGGACTCTCTCCAGTATGTCCATGTCTCGCTTGTACTGAGGAGCCCAGAACTGGATACAGTGCTCTTGGTGCGGCTACACCAGTGCTGAGCAGAGGGGAAGGATCACTTCTCTTAACCTGCTGGCAACGCTTTGTTTTGTTCCTGTCAGTCCATTTCTCCAGCCCGTCGAGGTGCCTCTGGATGGCAGCACAACCTTCCGCTGTATCAACCACTCCTCCCAGTTTTGCATCATCTGCAAACTTGCTGAGAGTACAGTCTGCCCCATTATCCAAATCGTTAATGAAGATGTATAACTGGATCAGACCTAGTATTGTCCCCTGCGGTGCACTGCCATTTACTGGCCTCCAACTAGACTTTGTGCCATGGATCACCACTCTCCAGGCCCAGCCATTCAGCCAGTTTTCAATCCTCTTCACCATCTGCTCATCCAGCCCATATATCAACAGCTTGTCTATGAGGATCTTATGGGAGACAGTGTCAAAGGCCTTACTGAAGTCCAGGTAGACAATATCTACTGTCCTCCCCTCATCTACCAGGCCAGTCATTTCATCATAGAAGTTTATCAAGTTGGTCAAGCGTGACTTTCTCTTGGTGAATCCATGCTGACTACTCCTGATGATTTCTTGTCGTTCATGTGCCTAGAAATGGTTTCCAGGATTAGCTGCTCCATCACGTTCCCAGAGATTGAGGTAAGGCTGACCAGCCTGTAGTTCCCTGGGGCCTCCTTCTTGCCCTTCTTGAAGATAGGATCAAACATTTTTCTCCATCAATTCTGTTCCCCCCAATAAATTAACAAAAAAATCCCTGGCCTTATCCAGAGATAAGACCTGTAGAAGTAGAGCATGTATATCCAAAAGAGGGAAGCCTTTCATCCTCTTTCACAACCAGACAGGTAGAAGTTGGTTCACACTTGCCGCTCGGTAACTAAGTTAGTAAGATGCTGAATCCATGTGAATATATCCTGCCCTCCAGAAGGGCTTATTTTTCCAGGCTTACCAGCAACTGCCATGGTTACAAGGCTTCAGAAACTGGCTTACATGCACATGGCAGGGTAGGCACACGGTGACTTCTGGGAAGACAGGAGCATCTCAGCAGATTTAGTGGCACAGTCATGCTTGGTATACGTACTTTCACGGGATGGTTGGCAGTAGACAAAGCTTTAAGCTGACAGAAAAAGTCATCACTATTCAGAAGTTGGAAGATGAAGCCAACTGAACACACAGGAATCTATTTTCTTTTTTGTAAATGAAGCAAGTAATCTCTGAAACAATGTTCTTAGTGTTGCAACATATTTCATATACCTTTAATTCTTCACACAAGGGTTAGATATCGGGTTAAAGGGAGACTATAGCTTGTTTACTTGTCACAGTATATGTTTATATTAAGATTCAAAGAAGGGAGTTGTGCAAAGCACAGATCAGTTTGACTTTTCAGCACCTAGCTAACACGCAACAGATATGCATAGTATACAAAGAATCCTCAATGATAATGAACTATATTGTAAAAGAGGAACATGAAATAATAAGAGCTATTACCCTGGTAGTATCTTATTCTGTAAGTTTAAAATGTTATAAAGTAAATAACATGGATTCTTTAAACAATAAGTTTCCTTTAAGACACTTAGGTTTTTCTATCTTTCAAAATAATTTAAAGTTTGGCAGTGCTAAGTATGATGATACTGTACAAGAAGAAAAATGGAAATGAAATATTAAACCTCAGAAAAGATATTCAGTGTACATTGTAGAAAGCATTGTGTTTTAGTATATTTTCTAATGTATGTATTAAACCCAGAAAGTTCTATGTTGTTGAGTGCTGGTTTTGACTTTCTGGAAGCCTTATAGCCATCCACATACATGGGCTTGTTATAATTACTGCTTCAGTGTATTAATGAGTGAGTATAAACGTTTTAAATCATAACTTAGCAGCTTTTATGTTTGTTTTACCTGCTTCTTAGACACACTAATACCTTTTAATAAAGCTTTGCAATTCAGGATTATAGGACTTTCATGGAGAAGCCCTCAAAGCACTTTACAAATTCCATTCACAAAACCCTGTGGATAAAGATTATCCTCATTGTAGAAGATCAGTAAATTAAGAAACAGGGTTTCAATAATCTTCTTAAGGTAACTGTGGAGTACAACCCTCAGTTCTTAATTTTAGCCCTTGTTCTAATCATTTCCTTTCATATCCTCATTTATTTTTCCTAAAGGAATGTTTCAAAAGGCAAGTGATGTTAATTCATAAAATCTATAGAGGTAGGTTTGAAAGAAGAACATTTGGCAAGGCAGTGTATGCTTTTTAGTATAAAAAGATGAGGTTTCCAGAAAGTCTTTCTGACGTGCATGGGCATCTCCTAAGTAAACTGCTCCAGTCCTCTTTTCTTTCACAGTTCTTTTATGAATAACCAATTGGACTTGTCTTTGACATTGAGTTCAACAGTGCCACATCTGAACAGTGCGATACTGAGAAGTGCTATCTCTTCCCCAGCCTGCAGCAGGGTGTCCCTTCAGAACTGTTCGAAGCTCTCTTGTAGACCCTTACCTGCCATTTAAATTGGTCCTTTTAGTGCACTTTTCTTCACTTGTTTAATAAAGAGAGGAAATACAGATGTGCCCTTGTGTAGTGATGTCTTCGTGTTCAGATCTGCTCTGCTGGCAGACCTGACTTCTTACAACTGTAGTTTAGGCTAAGAACTGGTATACCTTCACCAATGCAGCTCCCTACAGTAATTGCTCTCCTCATCTATGATGGGAGTCCAAATTAGTCAGACTATACTGATGTACTCCAATGAGTGAATAAGGGTTACATTCCAGCCTAAACATATTGTTTGGTTATATATAAGTCCCTATTCCTTTTTGTTCTTCACTTGCTCTGCAGGTACAGATCTCATGCTTTTCACCTGCCAGCTACTATTAATTTATTCTCCTGTCTCTCCTCTCAGACAGTTATTCTTAATACAATTTTATTCCATTCAAGATCATGTATCCCGTCTTTTCCATATCTGGGGAGAGAGACTCAAGAAGATTAAAGCCCAGCAACGTTTAACTGTCATTAAAAGGGGATTGGAGGATGGAACATCACCTTATCTTTCCACAGTGGATCTCAGCCCACCATGTCTTTAAACTCACCATAGCACAAACACCGTTCAGTAATATTAGCAGAGCAAAACCCTATGTATATGATTTGATGAGACATAATGTGCTGATCATAACATATTCAAAAGTGGTGCAGTAGCCATACCCTGTATTATTTGCTAAGATTACACAGATATCCCAAGCATAACATTGAAACTGTAGCCATTGTATTAATGCCCTAGAGTACTGTAACTTTAAGGTGTCCTTAAATAACTTGCAAAACCAGCCTAGAAAGAATAAAGATCAGATAGTGAAAAAATTTATATTATGTAAGACATCAGTATTCTTTTAGTCTAGTCTTTTTTGTGGCTAAGCTGAAACAAAAGAATACATATTTTCAGAGAAAGGAAGTAAAAGAGCAGATTGTAATGTAGAAATCCAGCAAGACTAAATGGTGCCCTTTTTTTTTTTTTAATTGCTGAAGAGTTGTGCATGACTTTTTGTAGCTAATACCCCACGTCCAGGAACTATCATGGGCTGAAATACTTCAAGATTGTATATTTAAATATTGATGGATTTTTAAACGGTAAGGTGTTACTGAGTACTCTAAATCTTTACAGAAACCCCTAACAGCCTGATCCTTCCTGTTGTTGTTGCTGTTATTAGACAAAATGCTCCAAGTTCCTAAGGGAACATAATAAAAATTTAGTATTAACTTTCAAGACATACCCTTTAAGAGATGGATTCTGTCACCTACATTCCTGTGTAGCACTTCAGTCTCCATATATTCCTTCTAAAATCAATGGAAGAGTCATACAGCCCTGACTTGACAAAACACAGAAAATCAGTTTAAACTAGCTAGTTTGGTTTGCCATCTTCCAGCGAGGACATCTGATTACATGATCAGAAGAACAATTCTGTGTTACTCTGTGCTCGACCTCTCATACCATCATAACACATCCCCAGAGTAAGGCATATTGCAGCACCGGAGTAAACAGTAGTAACAACTCTGGGATCCTCACAATCTGCATCGGTCTTATGACTTTGGGGTTTTTGTCTAGTTTCTTGTGATAGGAACATGTTTAGTGCTGTGATTTGGAGCAGCAGAAAGTGTCCTGTTGATGATTAAAAGTAAAGAACAATGCTCGGTTCTCTATGTACCCTGACACAATAATTTGCTATATCTGGTCTCCTTGACCTTGTGCAAACATGTGCAAGGCTGTCCTGAGTAAGGATAAGCTCACTCTGATGTCATGAACTGTACAGCATACAAGGCATTTAAATGGTATAATCAAAACACAGATTTTTGTTAGTAGCAGTATACATGGCAGAAAGATGACATTAGTATTTAGAAGATCTGAAAGAGGGAGACTGCATCTCTAGCAGGAGATGAAATGGTTTGGCAGAAGGCAAATAAAGAAAGGAAATCTTTTCTTACATTAAAGAAAAACTTGAGAATTGGCAAGGAGCTGAATATAGAGACCCTCTAAGCTACACTAAACTTTTCTCTTGTAGTTCCTCCACCCTCTAAATTGAACTGTTTGAAAGTCCAATTAGTCCTTTAATAATCACGACTGTTATCTAATGATGAATAAACCATCTGCAGAAAATATTGCAATCACAGACACAGCTGTTACCATATGCTGAAAGTTTCTTACATGACCTTGGTTGCTACAGTACCTACCAGCTGAAATAAGATGTGGAAATATTGCCAGCTTCAATTAGACTAGCAAGCTGTTCCTTTCCCAAGGCTGTTTAGGCACTTCAGCCATTAACATAAAACACAAACCAAGGAGTTATTACAAATTTTGACTACCCGTTCCTAAGCTGAAGAGGTGAAATTCTGGAAAGAATTTCAGTTCATTATTATTAATGTGGCTAAAAATAGAAAACTCAAGTACTTGATTTCAAAAGATTCCCAATTATCTGTTGCTTCTAGAAATGGAATCTTAAGCCGGAGGGGCACATGAAGCAGAAAGGCCCTGGAAATGATCTGCCTTGGGTTTATTTAGAACAAAGGCACAAAAGAGGATTTTTGGCAAAGAAGTCCAGCATGCTTTTCTTTATTCAACAGGTAGGAAGTATGTGACCTTGTGTGGGGTTTACTGTTTGTCTACCATGAGGTCTATTTCTAGCAACCCAAGACATTTTAATAAAAGTAATCCTTTAAAATCTTTCCAAATCTAAACTTTCAAACATCCATTTGTAGTAAGGAGGTGCCAGCTTAATTATGTATGCCTTTGTCAAGTAGTAAATATTTTAATCTTTTGGAGATTTTATGTTAGCCTTTCTAATCCATGTAACCCTTTCTATATTACACCAATATCAAAATGCTGAATTTTTATATAAATCTTAAAAAGTCTAATGAAACCAATGTAATTTCTTAGGCCAGGAAAATTATTTTGCCTTTTAATTTCTTAAATTATCCATTCAGTTTAATATAATGCAATAAAGGAATAAAAGAGATGGAGAGAATGGAGAGAATGAAGAGTGTGGGTTGAATTACAGTGCCTGCAAGCATTCCCAGACCTATTTTGTTTTATAGATTGCTCACTAGCAGTTCAGTGTGTGATATCAGTATTTAAAATCCAGTTTCTCCAGTAATTTTTGTAGGATGACTAAGTCACATGGCCTTTTTCTACCCTCAGAAAGCTGCAACTAATTCTGTAAGGGGGTTCTGTGGTCAAGATAATGACTCTTCTGACTCATTTTCCATGGACATTCTCTAATATCGACTTAAAAAGTAATGTTTCTGCAAACACTTCAATTGCTGAAATTATTCATTGCAATAGGGATACTAGAATTGTTCATGGGATGCCTGGTCATGATTTGTGGCTTTTCATCCCTTCTTCTATCTGCTAACAGCATCACCTGAAGTTAAAAGGACATTAAATGTATAACTACAACTATTTCCATGACCTACAAACATTTTATGTCACTTTGAAGGAGAGAAGAGATGGTCTATACTGAGATATGGTCCAGCTTCTCAGTAGGTAGGGAAGGAAGGGAAAAATAGAAGTAGCCAGTCACAGAAATTGCCTGGCTTCTACCTCCACCACAATCTCCTTTTTCATTCAGCACATTTCAAATTCTCTTCTTTTCCTCACCTACTCAATAAACTCCCATTCTCTACTTCAGCACCCCTTTAAAGCATGTTTCAAGCGTCACACTAAAGAAGTGCAAAATGTCTGTGCCTTTCCCAGTCTAAGAGCTCATTCACACAATGTGGTATCTGACCTGTGCTTTCCAGGTCTGTGCTCCAGAGACACACCAAAAGCACTGAAGAAGTCTGACCTACCAAAGTGTGTAACCATCTTGTTGTGTGTCCTGCTAAACAAAACAGTCCAACTCAATAGATAATAAACAATTAACAGGATGTTGCTAATAATGTTTTATAGTAAGGGAAACCCTGACTTAGACAGGGACAATGGGAGTTTTGCTACTGCTTTTGCAAAAACCAAGACTTTCCTCACTACAATCACAATGAAATTATGCTGGTATACACTCTAGAATGCTTGTAATTATTATTAGTTCATATGACTAAAAAGCAACGCATGAATCAGATTATTTACAGTGCAGTTAGAAGAGTTTTTGTGTTTGCACATATGCCCATGTATAACCAAGTGTACTGACATTGGAATATTAAGTCAGCCATATATTAACCTTAAAGTTATGTGAGTTGGTAGTAATCTCTTACTAATACAGCAAACTCAAACTGCAGTTACTTTGTGATTGCAATTTGAGAACTCTGTATCCTTATTGCAAAGTCCACTTATCCTGTTGGTTAACCCTTTCCAGAAATCGGTCCATGCTTTCCTCAATGGAGCCGATGATAAACTTCTAAATCAATAACCACCTGAGACAGCCTAAAGTGACTTTTAATTAGAAGGGGAAATGGTTTCGTATAACTGATTTGTATGTTCTAATGCTTTCAGGGAGGCACAAAGGAGAAAAAAGTCTCAAACTAGTTTCTAGATGTAGATAGACTAGCTTTAGGCAGCACTTAAGACATGGCTGTTTGGGCTAGCACAGGACTGGCATCTACTAGGAAGTCCTTTTCAGTCTTACATTTCTAATTACTATTAGTAAATATGTGTTTACTGTTGACAAAAAATCTTTTTGCGATGTTTTTACATGTGTACCTTATCAAATTCCTTTCACCAATCTCATGGGAGAGGAAAAAATTAAGATTGATCTATTTATAATATAATTTAAAGAGTTAGGACCCTTGACATATCTGGATGTCACTTATTTCAACAGGCAGATTTGTAACCCTTCAAACAGCACATATTTTTTCAGGGACCATACATGTTTTACGTTGATAGGTGATTTATGTTCTCTCTGTCCTGCTTATGAGAGTACGATGTGCTCACCACTAGCATCTGTTTGAAAAGTAGTGCATTAGAAACTGGATCCAAGGTCATGCTGAGTGAGGATTATATTAGAAGGTAGGATAGGAGTTACAAAACTGCTTTTTTTGTTTGTTTCTTTAAAACTCTTGCATTGTCTTTCTTAACAGTGTGTTTCCATCGCAGTGGTACCCAATTGTTTACTGCCTGAACCTGGCATCTACACTGCTGCCTCAGCAATATTTCCTATTTGGCTGCTTCACAAATTTATTTCTATTTGGGTGAAAAATTGTTTCCAAAGTATGTTCAGGATCTATCTTTTCTTTCTGCATATACCCTCCAGTTCAACCATCTGTGCAAATTAGCAATGCTGTAATGCTTATTAGAGCTTTTTCCCCCCTTGAATAACACTTCCCACATTTAGTGAAGTGACTTATAAGTTGTGGATCAAATGTTCAGACCACCTATGTCACCTGGACCCAGGCCTAAGAAGAAACTTAGGCATGATGATGCTGAGATTTGCGCCACTTCAAATCACCAAAAACAGTGAGTGAATGGGAGAGGTACAATGCCACCAGGTGTGACCTGGCAGGCTGCACAAAACAGCCTGTCTGGAAAAGGTAAAGAATTCTGCAGCCATGTCTCAAATCCTGCCTGTCTCATGGGCTTAGGCCTCTAACTGTAAGCATAGGTTGGATGACACCATGAAACCTGGATTTACAAATCTTGAGTTTTTTAGGAATATAGGCAGGCATGAAGAGATTTAGGCTGAGAAGAGCTGTGAACATAAAGGAACCACTTTATGTGGTTCCACCTTCATCAGGATAACTGCTGTCATCAGAGGTGAGCGTGGAGGTGGACCGGCACTCACAGGTCCTGGGGGGGAGCTACAACATGGACATGTCCATCAGGGACGTGCTCTGGAAAAGGAGGACTGGGTGCTCAGAATCGGAGATTGGGAAGCAAGGGTCAGGGTCCTTTTATAGAACAGCCCACAATGTGGTTTCTTCATTCAAGGCTGGGACATCTGTTCAGACATGATACACTTTGAGCGGCAGATTCATTTACTTTCTAAAACTATCTAGTCAAATCAAACTTTTAACACTTCAAATTGTGAAAATTAAAGTTCAAGAAAAATGTGATCAAACCTTGAGTTGTGTTGTGATGCCAGATTCTTGAAATAGCCCTGAATCTTTCCTCCTTTCTTCTCCCTCTGGCAATATTGTGGAGACAGAAGGAAGGAATGGATGGGTTCAGAATAACACTGTAGGAGAGGTGGTGCAGGTAAAATAGGGAGACTGCATTCAGAATTGGTTTTATATTTACCTATAGGTTTGGAAAATAATCCCAAGCAATTTTTTGGGAGCCAACATAGTCACCGTCAGACAATGGGAAAGATCTATTTCATTTTTTATATAAAAATCTCTTTAGACTCATTTTTCACCTATAAACCTAACACTTTAGACAGTCTGACCTAAAAACATACAACTTTTAGTTCCAGGTGTTGTAATTCGTGTTGACAGCCTCATTCTAAAGATCCACTCTGTAGGCCAGTGTTTCTTAATTTCATTTAATTAAATGACCATAAGGATGTTTTTAGGGAAAAAAAAACCACAGACCATCTCTACAGTGTTCCCACAATTGTCTTCATTTACAAGCAACTAAAAATTAGGCTAAAGTTTGAATGTTCATTTATTACAAAATGAAAGGAAGTCTCTTTGCTTGGAAGTATGGGGAGTATGTGTGATTTCTTTCTGATTTCACAGGCCAATGTATTAAACTTTACCAGTGATACATGGAGCACAGTTTGAGAAACACAACCCAAAAGAACTATTGGAGATACTGTATTGGATGGAGTTTGCATGATATCTTGGTTCCTAGGATGGTTGTCTAATGTATTAATGTGTTGGAAATGTCCATGCTTGATCATTTGACTGTTCTCCCTAATGCATCTGCTAAAAAGTGAGCAGAGCTGATTGTACCAGATAAGAAGCTTGTCACTGTTGCATACATGAAATTTGGCTATTAGCTGTCTTGTAGCTCAACAGACAACTGCAGTCAACACTGGGTAAACTCTGAAGTTTGGCAAGGCTGCCATTGCCAGCTTGGAGGACAGAGGGAGAGAGTTTTATAGGAACCATGTGAGGGAGTGCACAGATTTATTTCTCTCTTGCCACCCTGCCCAATGCTCTGAGGAAAAAAAGGCTCTTCATTGAAAAATGAAATTAAGAAGTGGTGATACAGTACCAGTGTAAAACCAAGAACCCAACACAAACTCTATACCTTTCTGAATCCACAGACCTTTAAAATTTAAATTCAGATGACAATATACGAAGAAAAGCATTTGACAGGTGAAGAAACTCCTATGTTGAGGCTGGCAAAGCTATTGCGTCGACATAATAACTCCTCCTTAAGGTTCTAAAGTTCAAATGCCACCCCCTTGGAACAGAATACCAACTCAGCTCAGATATCTTCCATGGTTCTCTTGTATTACTGGCTTTCTTTTACACTGCTCGTTCAGAAAGAGATTAGCTTTACAATTTCCCTTTCCTTGCTTAGGAAATAGATATCTGGAATTGCCATCCTCAGCTTTGCTGTTTCAGTCTTTTCAATGAAGCTCAATCAATTTTATTTTCTAGAAATACTGGTAATGCACTAAATGTGCATCTTATTAGAACCTATTTAAAATCCTTGAGACAGCTGTTTTAGAACATATTTCCTTGAAAATAATTTTCAGCCTGAAAAGCAGGATTAATTAGCTTTGCAATGACCTACATAGATTGTTCAAAGTGCCCGATTGCTATCAGCCATCCAAGGAAAAAGCTAAGCAAATTGCACTTAGTTGATCTCATACAGGGGGCATGGAAAAAGAGAGCATATTATTTACAAGGGAAATAAATAACATGCTAGAGACATCAAACAATCTATTGACATCATCTGGCAACTCATTTGAATTTATACTCAAGGAAAAATGTATTAGAACCTGAGGGCCAAGGCAATAGCAGAAAATAAGATCACTGTCATTATTGTGAACAACAGTAACTGTTGACAGTCTCTGTCTGATGATGATTTTACTGCTGCCTGTCAAAAAAGGTAAACAACTGTTGTATCTTTAGTCTATTTCTTTTCTGGTCTCATTTTTTGTCTGGCATTCCCCATGCAGTTTATAAGTTTGTAAGTATTCTGAAATTTAGTCTTTTTTGGTGTATTTTTATGCTATGTTGTACACTGCATAGACACTTGACTGTGTCTGGGGCTCTAAAAGAATATTTGTAAGGGTAGATGAATCAACCCAGTATATGCAACACCTGTCCATTCTCCTACAGCAATGAACAATAATGGTAAAATTGGACAGTGTGGAAATGGCAGGATATATGAAGAGAGGATACATCAGGTCTTTGTGTGGACTGGACTTTGATCTCTTGTACTGCAGCATCCCAGGAAGAAAGCCTAGGTAGGGTCACACTAGAAGATCGACTCTCAGGGTAACCCTCAGAGCTGCTCAGAAACTGATATAGGGCCAGGAGACTTTGTCCTTTCATCACCCAGATAAGCAGGGCTGATGTAGCACCAGGAGGGAGCAAGAAAAACCCATGAAGGAAGGAATCAACTTCAGGACAAACTGAATGCAAAGGTTTGAAAATCCTGCATGGAGCAGTGGCCACAGGCAAGCTCACAGGGTCCCTGGACAGAGATCCCTTCAGAGTTTTGGCTACATTATATTTCCCTCCTCAACTTTCTTCACTCCACATTTAAGAGACTCCTTCCATACGGCAGCTTCTCCATCCTCCAAGTCATTTTATTTGCCCTTCTCTGTACCTTCTCTAACTCCACTATACCCTTTATGAGATGCAGAGTCCAGAACTGTACACAATACTCAACAAGTGATGCAAAATGACACGCTGCCTTGTTCTCAGTTCTCCTTCCTGGTGATGCCTAACATTTTGTTGTTTTTTTCAGACTTCTGCTACACACTGAGCTGGTGGTTGCGGAGGATTTTCAGTGATGACTCCAAGAACTCCCTCCAGAGTTGTAGCTGCCTGTTCAGAGCTCAGCATCATGTAAACATGGTTTAGACTGCTGTTTCTTTGATGCCTAACCTGATGTTTTCAACACTGCTGAGTTGAAAACTGCCACCTCCTGCCTGCCCACTCACTCAGTTTCGTGAGGTCTTTCTGGGGTTCTTCACTACCAGTGGGGCACCTGATGATCTGAAAAAAGCTTAATATCAGCTGCAAACTTGCCAGTTTCCCTGGCCATTTCCTTCCTCAGGTCATTGATGAAGACATTGTATAAAACTAGTACCACTCCTTTAGGGACTCTGTTTTTTCAGTAATGATAAACATTAAAAATGAGACTTACAAAGTAGCATGTAAGGTGGGCAATTCTAATGCAGCTAGATCAGAATCTGGACATTTTATTTAATTCTTATTGAATCCAGCATGTATACTTCATGTGCAGCAGTGAGAAATAGTACAGTACAGAACAGAAGATCTTTGTCAGCACTGTAAAGAAGGCAAAGGCTTATCTATCCAGACCACAGAGATTTTGCAGTACATCTGCCTTCCTCCCTCATGCAATCTGCATAACTTGTTAGCATCACCACTTCCAGGACCTGAAGTTTTTTCAGATGATTGGAGGGTACTTACAGAGTGCAGAAGATGGGCTTTGTCTAGCGATCAAATCAGCAAGGAGAGTCCAGCTTAGGATGGACTCTGTCACCAAATTCTGTTCACTACCTTATCCTTTAACTCCACTGTCCATGAAATGTTGCTAATGCTGCACCTCTAGGGGAAGTCGGAAAGCTTTGCTCCTTAACATTTGCAGAGTTCAGAGCTGAATATAAAAATGGTATTAAGTTACAAAGTAAAATCATAACAGTAAACGTTTCCCTGAGAAGCCAAGTCTAAACCAGATCCAAAATATGTCATCTCCCTTGAGCTCTGTGTTACATCTGTGATACCAGATACAAAAACCTTGGTAAAGCCTCTCTGAGTAACTAAGAGGCAAGCTGAAAAAGCCAAGGCCAAAGAAAATACAAAAATTATTCAGCCAAATATACAGTCTGCTTGCAATAGCACAGAGACTAAGTACTAAAAGCCTTAAGGCTGTTTTTTGCAACTGTTATAGGCACCCAACTCAGGCAATGACTTGAAAAAGTTAGGTGCTTGGCCCGTTGAGCTTCTGTCCCAGCTGTATCTGCCTCCTTTATAACTAGAGCAAACTCTTCCTTCCTGAAAAAGCAGAGGAGAGTTGCCAAGAGAGAGTCACTCTGAAACACCAGGCCCAGAGCTGTGTCTGAAAAGCACCAGAATTGGGATTCTGCAGTAAACACCGTTAACTGGTCGGGATTCAGAGCAGCAAACTTGTTTCTACAGGTACGCAAAAGGAGCAGCCAGCTTTTGTACACTAGCTCTGTTGCAGGAGGAACTAGGTTCTGGGCTATAGCCGACTGATCCCATTTCAAAACTGGTGTGGGTGGGAGAAGTAATAATCATAAGAACAGCTATTTTTTTAGGAAGGCTGAACACAGGCAACGAAGCAAATAAGGACTGTCAGCAATTTACGCAAGCAATGATCTCCCTATTCTTGCAGACCAGATTTGCAGATAAAGAAAAGCTTTTAATCAATGGCAGTATAAAACTTCCTCCTACTCAGTTTGTTACAGTCTCAGAAAAACAACAGCTCAATCAGGTAGAACTCCTCTTGCCTTGGGACAGAAGGATGCACCAGGACAAGCTTTATTCCAGCCCCGTTTTCTGCGGTAATAATTTAGAGGACTTGCAAAAGATCTTAAAAGTTCATTCAGGAAAGCAAAGTGTTTCTGTAGAATGTGTTAAATGTCGTAATAAGATGAGAGGCAAGAAGAAACTGCAACTCTGTGTGGTAGAACGAAGACTAACTGAATGTTGTTCATTTGGAAATGTCCTAGAGGGCATGCTATAATATAAATTGTTTTATGGTATTAATAAGGAGAGAATTCAAAGGATGATTGTTGGCAGAGGGGAACTTAACCTGGCCCAAAACTTTGAAATTACCAAAAGTAATAGAAGCAGTACTGAAAAATTACAAGATATGTGAGTATAACACAGAGACAATCAAACTGCTTCAGTAAACAAAATATGAAGCCAGTTGGAAAGAACTTGCTCTCCTGAGGGTTGTTTCCATGTGGAGGAGCTCATTTTACATCAGGTTGTCAGCATAAAATGGCCCAATGTCATAAGTGCCTGAAGATACAATGCTGGGCCAGAAAACGCAATGGTGACTGTCAAACAGCGTATCAAACTCAGGGTACAAACCCACCAAAGCAGAGGACAAGGAGGCAAGCGGAGGAGGGGGAAAAGGCTTAATCCTGAGGGGAAGATACACATTCTAATACATGAAAAAATAAAAGCCGGTGTTTCGACACTATCAGTGAGCACTCTTTAAAATAGATCAGCTGCAGCAATGAGTGGTGTCTATGACCCTGGCAAATGCCCTACCAGGTGGAGGGCTCTCTGCTTCCCCCCATGAATACGTAAGTCTCAGTGGTCTGCAGTCCAAAGCAAAGTCTGTGAGGCAGTGAGCACCCCAAAGAACTAAAAGTTAGTATCTATTATTTTATGAGTACAAGGGCACATTTTTCAGATGCAGAACTAGTCCAGCTGCTTGTAGATTAACAGTGGGAAACAGGCCAGTGCGCAAGGCCTGAGCTGAGGTGGTACTAGATCTATTAATATTGACTGTAATATATAGGTGATGGTTTTTTGTGGCCACTATAAGAGGTTGTTACAAGCTACCTCAGCTAGATACCAGAAGACGCTTTCTAGACAGGGAAGCAAATTGACTCAGGCAGGAAACAGAAATTTAAGGCAAAACTCCCATTTAAATCAAGGAGTATAGAAGAAAACAAAGAACAAATCAAATCCTGGGAGGTAAATGAAGCATCGTTGACATTTACTGAATGAAATCTTTGTCTTTATGGCAAAACATGGAGGAAGACAAGGAGAAAGGAGGGGGTGAAGGACAGGGATGCCTAAATCAATATTTAACCCACTATCAAACACTCCAAACTTGGCAACATCCAGAACACCAAAAATTCTATATAGCCATCAAAATTTTTACTGCTGTGTATATTGAACAACAAACGTACAGAACAGCCGTGTTGATCACTGAGAGTCCTGCAGCTGTTTTTCCAACCTTAATGATTCTATGATTCTATAGATGAGGTGCTTAGGGACATGGTTTAGTGGGCATGGTGGTGTTCGGTTGACGGTTGGACTCGATGATCTTAGAGGTCTTTTCCAACCTTAATGATTCTATGATTCTATGATAAAGAAATGGATGATTTGATAAAGGAACATAAAAATAAGAGTTTTTGTAGACTGTTTCAGTCATTAGCATACTTTGGCTAGTGTATTTCCCCTGTTATACTTACCCTACCTCTTTAAGTTCATGGACTTCCTGAACTGATGTTTTGATCCAGACTGACATGTTTAATTAGTGTATGCCCTGTGAATCTGTTTATTTCTTTGCTAATTTTGTTTGGTTTTGAACTTATATGGACTTTTTGCCTCTACAACATTATCTGCCAATGAGTTGTATAATGTAAATATTTACATTTGTGGAAGGTACTTTTAAAAACTACTTATTTTCATTGCTTTGAAACTTCTGTATCTCCATGCTCCTAATAGAAGGAAAGGCTCAGCAGTTTTCCTACTTACTACTTCAGTGTTCATGTTCTTATAGATCTTTCCTTTCCAAGATGAAATGTCCTTTTTTTTGTTCTTTCTTTGTGTGAAAGTTGTTCCAAACATCTGGTTATTCTTGTTCTTCTCTATACCTTTCCTAGGTCTACTTTATCTACATTAGTTCTAGTTCTACTGTATGGAATGACCAGGTCTACACACTGTATTCAAGACATGCAGCGTTCGAAGTAGCATATTGATATCTTGTCTGCTCTCAGCAATTCTCCGAAGCAGTTCCTCTATCATGGAAGCCAATGCCAAGATTTCAGATTACTTTTCTCCTATGCCTTCATCCTACTGAAGAGTTCCTGTTGCATCGTGATCATTTGTAAACCAGAGAAATTCTCTGGCAGATTCCCTCTTCGCAACTTCCAAAAATTATACAATTTTTACCAAGTTGCTCCTCAATCTTTTTTTTTGGCCACCTTTATTATTCTTTGCTCCTTCTTTGGTAGAGTTTATGCCCTTTTCTGTTTCCCTCAGCTGGATATGACTTCCACCTTTTTGAGAGGGTGTCTCTTTTAGAGCTACTTTACTCTTTCATTTGGCTGTTTCATGAAGCTGTATCCTTTTCTTTTTGTAGTTGGGTTTTCATTGAATGGTTTTGTTTAATTAGCACTCTTCATTAACTGCGATCCTCTGATGTGGTGGTTTTAAACATTGTCCGTGCAAGCTATAAAAAATTTGTCCTTCTAGCTGCTCCTTTTTAGCTTCCTTTTAACTAGTTTTCTCATGGTAATGTAGTTATATTTTAAAAAAGGAAATGCTATTGTGCTGCATTTTCCTTTCCTATAATCCAGTTCAACATACTTATATGAGAGCATAGCACAGTCATTTTGCAGTGTCCCTTCCATAGAAATTTTTTTTTAAATGCAGATAAAAAATAATTAACTATAAAAAGAAGAACTTCAAGAAGAACACTTTTTTTCAGAAACAAACTCCTATCTGCGTAAAGACAAAGCCTACCTTTGTATAATAAGGAGGTAGGTTTTTCAGTATGGGACATAAAGAGCCAATTGCTGCTCTGTGCTCTCATTCTTTTACATTGGGTTGACCTTAAGAAAAAAAACTGGCTCCAGCTGCCTTAAAAAAAGTATAAAGATGCATAAAAGATTCAAAGGCAGATGATGACTGCAGAGAACCACTGCTGCCCCTAGACAGTCGCTAGTGAGCAGGAAGAGCTACGGTGCACCCATAGCTCTGACATAAGTTTGTCAGGAACCCAGGTGAAATGACCGATGTAAGTTATCTCAGTCGAAATGATCGAAATAGCTAAATGTAAGTCTTTTGACTTGGAATAAGGGAGTTAGCTATGTTTACCTAAAACAAATCACCTGTACTTACTATTTGATTGCTTTAAAGGAGAAAAACTAGATATCTCACATCCCTGCAATCTTTTCTGGACAATCCTTTCTCTTCGAACATTCCCTTTAATTTGCAGTTCAATGGTACTAAAGTAAAATTATGTGGCATACTCCCTGTCCTGATTTGAGGACAGTACACAACATTATGTCCTGAATTTTTGCCAAGGTGTCCCTATTTTACAGCCCAAAATAAACCTTCAGTCTGCTATGAGTACATATTGTCCATCACTCATGATATATTTTCTTCCTGAGTCCTGATTTTGCTGTATTGGAAAACATTGGCAACAAAGTCCATAATAAGTGCAAATAATGCCTGAGTAAAAACTGCAGGAGCACAACTTTTTCACAAGTTATATCATATAGTCATTGTATATTGTTTCTCCATATAAAATGTTTCCTGACAATCTATGACACCAGGGCCAAGACTAACTTATTTTATGGCAGCAACTGAAGCATATAATTAAAATTAAAATCAGAAGGCTTGCAGGGACTGTCTGTTTTGAAGGAAAAATAGACCAAGAGGTATTTGAAGATCTCTGCAAATCCATACAACGCACATCTGTGATGAAGTAAATGCAGCAAGGAGCTTTTGCTAGTGACCTAAGTAGGATCAGATATGAAGGATCTGGTTCTTAACATTCCTGGTACTTGGAAACATAAGCAGGGGAAAGACTTACTCTATAGTTCATACAAATTGAATGCTATTGAAAATATAGAATTGAAGTAAATGATAGAATTCACTGCAAATTCAAGATTTTTTTAAAGTCCCACTTACTTATATACATTATCCAATAATTAGACTGAAAACTTTGCTTTATCTATGATTAGCTAACAACTTTCTATGATAACTGTCAGGTATTCATTTCATACAGTCAACGGAAGAATGCTACATATACTAAAGTCAGTTATGATACGCGCCCTAGCTAAGTAGGATGTAAAAAGCTTAAAGGTGATATCTCTTAGAACTTGTACAGCTAAGTAAAGAGCAGAATCAGCAAAACTTACAAGATTACCAAATTAAGTAAAGAGCAGAATCAGCAAAATTTACAAGATTACCAAATTAAACATTATGATCAGTGTGAATAACATGGACCGTTCTTGATAAACTTCAATTTTTATTACTTGTTCTCTTGTGCAGTGGCTATAGTAAAGGGTCAGAGAAAAAGATAACCACTCTTTGTACTGTACTACAGAATGATTTGCACAGTCTCATTATATTGTCTTCTCTCCAGGCTCCTTCTCACCTCTTTATAAGATAAGACAAGATGCCAAGAACTTGGTCAGCTAGTGATTAAAGAGAACATAGATTGCCCAAGTACAAACCAAAACCCCTCTTTGCTACTAAAAAATCTGATGTTTGCCTAAACTTTACAATTCACCGAGCATATAGGAGTGTACCTGCGAACATGCTGAATACCTTGGCACTATACTTGAGCTTTCTAGATCTCAGTCAGGCTTTGGTAGGGAAGCAAAACTCCTCCAAAAGTTCAGTCCAAATGGTATAATCAGAACATGCCTAATCTGCTGATTAGTTTCGCTTCTTCAGAAAATGTAGTTCTGGCTGCTATTTTCTTGTAAGATTGAGAGACGTGTCCTTCAATATTACTCTTCAGAATATTTATTCAGGAGGTGGGAAAGCTAGGAGGAAGAGGGAATAGGAAAGAATATAAAGAACGATCAAATGTGCAAATACAGGATGGGTTAATGAGAAGCCAGGTAGCAATTCTGTAGAATAAGAGCTAAGGGTGTTTTTGGATAAATCTGCCAGAGAAAAGAGTAAATGTGATCAAAGTGATTGTGGTTGTTGCATGTACACTTCCTTGTTTCTCACAGAATCACTCTGCTTGGATAGCAGCTGGTGGAATGGGACCTGAAATCTTATCTCTGAGAACAATTTAATGGGCAGTTTTCATATTAAACAAATGTGTAGTTCACAGGACTGACCAGCAGAGAGCAACACTATTTAAATTTGAGCTGAGTGTGATATCTTGACAAACTAATTATTACATTACTGTGCATAAAACTGTATAATGCAGTATGTTAAATGTAAGGCTCTGTTACATTAGTCACAGCCACTCACTGCCAATGCATTCCAATGTAATGTCTAACCCAGAAAAACATGTATGCAAATCATCTGAATACTTGCTTTTAATTTGCATGATGTTGAGGGGTTCTTCTGAGGTAATGATGTATGGCAAACTTGTAAAATTAAACACAGATGTACTTTTATTTCACACACAAAATTTAACTGCAAAGCTTTAACAAGGAATTTGCACAATGAAATTATTCCCTCTAGCCACCTGAAGCGGTCAGCTGGTTCAGAATGCACTCAGCTTGTGCAAGTTATATTGGGCGAATAAAAACCATCCATTTTATCTGCAAGTTTTTCAATATCTTTTGGTGGAAAAAGTTTGCCATCTCCTTTACATGGCAGCCCTTGAAATTTCCCAGTCTGGAATTATTCCAGCCCCTCTTTTGGTGCGGCCACTGGGCAACAGCTATGAAAACTGTCTGCACATTTCAGGCTGAGGGCATTGGTGAGGTGACCTGCCAGTCACCCTGAGAGATGCAGTGGGAATCTGTCCTTCAGTGAAGCTGGCAGTTTAGGCAATGACTTTTCTTGCCCTTGTCTCCATTTCTTCCAGCTTCCTAAAGATGTCGGGCCCAGCTTAAAATCAAGTTTTTAAGCTGTACCAAGAAGGGCAGAGTAACAGGCTTTCCCAGATGGTGGGACATTCTGGCATCACGCCTATCCCAGCCCACAGGGTTATACTGGAAGATTACGTGTCTGCTGAGGAGCATTAACGTTTCCTAATGCTGCCAGTGAGCAGAGCATCTCTGCCATTCTCTGCCTGGGTGTACATGGCAGTCATTATTATACAGGGAGCTGTCTTGGAACAGTTTTCAAATTTATAGTAAGAGATATTGTAAGATAGCAGTGAATTCCCTGGCAAATGTGAAATAGGTTCTGAAGGGAGAAATCCTGAACTGTCCAGGTCATATAATATCTCTAATGTACTTTTCCCATCTCCATTACTTTTCCATTGAGCCTCAAACAAAAGGTTACAAAAAGGGACACTCCGCCCCTTTCAATTTCTTTACGATGAAATGAGAAATTTTGTCTTTGATCAGGTTCCAGAAAACAACAAAATTAGAAAAAAAGTGTGTTTAACCCACAGTGTAGTGTTCTATATACTTAGAAAGTTAACTGACTTATTGAGCATCTTACAGTAACATAGTACATACATAACGGTGAAGTAGAGGTAGGCAATAAACTTTCCATGAAAATCTTTTTGGTTGGCCAAATGAAATGATTCGGTCTGTTTCCATGCAGTTTCACCCATAAAGTATTCATGTAGTCTGGCTTGCAAAAAGGGATATTCACTGTAAATTTTAATTAAATATTGCTAAATATTTCCAGAAACTGAATTTGAAATTAACACAGAGACTTCACAGCAGCAGTCTGATCCAAGAAATTGTGCTCAGCTAGTCAGGGAAAAGGAACTGTAGCACGCGTCTAGGCAAAATATTGGACCAGTTGCAAATTATCAGAGTTCAAAACAAATAGTGTACAGAAGATGTAGAGGTCAAGCACAAGTCATTTTTGTTTGTTAGTCAGATTAATTTCCCAAATCATCTGAAAGAGTATGGAGATCTTTACAACACAAAACATGGAAATGTCACTAAGTAAATTACTCGCTTCAAAAGATCTTCCAAGCTTGCCTGTACTCCCGAAGTCACAGGCATGCATCACATAGAAGAGGACGTAATATAAAGATTTAAAGCAAGAATATGGGACTTTCAGTTCTTAGGGCTATCAAGAAGTGTAACAGCACTGAGGGGAGGTAAAGAGGTACTAATTCCTCTGTGCCTTTGTGTTCGTTTCCTAGTGTGCTTGTCCTGGCATGGTTGAACACTGAAAGCCAACTGAGCTCAGGTAGTTTCCTCTCTGATCTAAAGTGTAGCAGATGATGCTTGCAGTACAAAGGGTGAGTGATAATGTCTTGAATATTTGCATTTGTCAAATGGTTTAAAATGCAGCAACTAATTGAAGTCTCATATAATGCCAGGAGCCATCCTACCTTGTGTATGCATGGTATAGAATACCATTAAGCCAGCTTTATCTTATAGCATCCTAATGTGACATATCTTAAGTCATTCACTTCACTTGGACAATATAGTCAGTACACTTCCCTCATACTAAATGCCACTGGCATGTGTGTCACCGGTGTCCATGGGGCTGGATACTCATGGAGAAGATGACAAAGCTCCAAGTGGAAACTCAAGCCAAAAAGCAATATCCCTCAAGGGGAACAGGTGTGAACGAACCCTCAGAAAGGAAGGTCTTTTGCAAGAGAAGTTACAGATCCCATCTGAATTGGAAGGATTAGGGAAAAGAGCTAAAAGAACATGATTTCATGAATAGAGGGACTGTATAAGAGGCAAAAGACTCCTTTGTACTCTGGGAAGATTACTCAATCCCATCATATCCCATGGCACTCTGGCCAGCCATATTTGTCCTTCCCAGTAACAAGAAGGACTAAGGATAATGCAAAGTGAAGTGGATCTTTTCTATTTCATGCAATATCTCCTCTTATGCTTTATCTTCTTATTTTTCATAAGAGCATTATTTAAAGTAGAGAAGCAGGCACAAGACAGGCTGGGGATTCACTTCTGTGCCACATGGTGAAGTGCCCTTAGCACTCCCTCTTACTTGTGCCTGAGCACAGCGCTACCCCGGCTTGCTCAATAGCTCTATGATGTGTCTGCTTACAAGGTACAAATTGCTACAAGATCCAGCAGATTCAGTCTAGAGTGTATTTATTCCACCAACACCTCTGGGGCTAGAGAAACATTAGGTTTGCATGACAGCATACAAGATGAAGGCATAGCCTCTCCAGCATTACAGCATAAAGATTCCAAATATGTTTTGTAATAACATGGACTTCCTACTAACCTGCATCATTGTGGATTCCTTTTCTTTCAGCACAGTCAAATAGATACATGCCCTCGACTGGGTGCAGATGTGAACTGAGATGAACTCTGTGTACGAGAGAGCCAGAGCCCGGGGAAAAAAACAGAACCCAGGGAAAAAAAAACAGAGCCCAGGGAACATAACCAGAGCCCGGGGAACAAAACCAAGACATACGAATGGGCTCCTCTGCTCCCACCATTTCACACAACACTTTATTTCTCTTTCAGTTATTTGCTGTGCCAGGATGACTGCAAATCCTTAGAACATATGCATCTTAGCAATGCTATAGTATCAGCAGTTTTTCCTAGAGATGTATGCCGGCCTTCCTGCTTTCAGTAAATGGCTGGCAATTTACAAGAATTGTGATACTTCTGTTTCTTATACATTAGCCTGCTACTGACTTGTCCTTTTCATGGTTTTTAACACCATCAAGATGTCCAGAACCACATTTGAGGAAGATATTCTGGTCCCAGCAGACACGTACAAGGAGATCATAGATCATCCCTCCCTGGGGGATCTGGTAAAACCTTGACTCAGACAATCACAGCCTTCTCAGCAGCCCAGTTCAGCTGTGTCTGGAGCGCTGGCCTGGTGGTTGAGGATGACAGTTCATCATGGATGACCTCTTCTTCACACACTTCACAATCCAGCCTGCTATATTATCTATGTAGCTATCTTTCTGCCACTCATGCCTTTCCTGGCTGCTAGCTGTGATGAACTAGGGGTCAACTGGGATGAACTGGGTATCCAGATGCAGAGGTGGAGGGAAGGACTGCTGTAGTATTTTTCTTTCCAGGAGAAGGCATGGACATATCTTCTGTGAACACTGCAAAACCCACTGCTCATTACCTCTCAATCCTGACCAGCCTGCAGAAGTTCTGAACTTTATCTGGTTAGGGTTACACCAGCTCTTTCTAGGGTCTTAAGCCTCCCTTTGAAAGCCACCCATACCTTAAACAGAAGAGCCAACAACACCTAAAATTAGATGTGTAAGGAAGACTATAAGAGTAGGACAAGCATACAGCAATACTATTGAGAATACTCTCCCAGCCTCCAGCAAGTTGCAGCCCGGGAGCTTCCTGATCCTGACGTAGCATCGTTGTATAGCAATAAATGGATTCTTCTCCCATGAAATTGTCAAGAAGGCTTGCAGACGCATTTTCATGACTTAGAAGGCTTACCTGTACTTGGCCTTTTCTTAGCACCACTGCTGAGCATGAGAAGAAGACATACTTAAGCATAATCACATCTTCCTTGACAGCACATTTCTAAGTTCTAACATTTCTAAGTTCTAGGTGAGTGAATTCTTTGGGAAATTTTCCCAGTTACATATTAGAGATAATTTTTGAGCTGTGAGCTTTGATTTGGGAAAACCAATAAGTAAGTATTCATCCTGTGAACACACATCTAGCAAGGTAATGACCCTTGCATGCAGAAGAGATGCTAGGCACCAAATAAATCCATAGGAGGGTTAGAGGACTAGTCTTCTGGAATTATGACTGTTTCAAGCTACAAAATGAAAGCATTAATTTAAAAATTGTTCTTAATAATTGAACTAACTCCTCTTTTGGAGATTGGCTTTAAGAAACATGAAAGAGTTATGAAAGCTTTCTTTGGAAGATGGCATAATCTTCAAAATCATCCCAGTGAGTACATTTCCAACAAGTTATTTTAACACAGCTGCTAATCCATCATGTAAATTTTATGGAAGGATCTTCCTCTTTTATCAGATCTGTGGGGCTGCAAGCTAGTTGTAGCATGTGGTGTCTTCACCTGTGTTCTTTGACTGGAAGCCTCAGGATAAAAGATATTATCCATCTCATGTGCCAAGTTCTTGAATGACAGGGATAAAAATACAGTTTGGAAGTTGCCTATTGTTACATTATGCAGTCACTTTTGAAATAGTTAAAACCCAGAAACCCCAAGTTAGGTAAGTTGGAATACCATTTGCTGAACATAAATTTCTAGATGTCTGCCCACAAGGGAAAGAGAAGTCACTTTATGTATTTGTTGAACAGAAAATGTGGCATTGCAAAGCCTATGAATTACATAGTGTTCTCCCTGAAAAATAGAATTGCATAATATGTTGTTTTACTACTGCACGTAGTAAAAAATCATTCTTAGGTCCCAAAGCCAGAAAAAACAACACATGAAAGGACAAACTGACTACAAGTTCACTGCTTTGGATATAAAAAGGTATCTGGCATGATGAAGTCTTTTTTAGTCCATGTGTTTTTCATTTGAATTGGTTCATGTAAGGTTCTTTCAAGAGGAGGAAAAAAATGCGGTAAATCTCCTTAGGAATAGAGCTGTGCAAGCTTGGGAAACTCGCTGGGCAAGCCAGCTTCTTTTGTCCGCCAAATTCTAGGGGCACAAGAGCCTAATGAGAGCTTAATTAAAATTGATGTGAAAAAATTAAACACTTTAAAGTATTGTTTTGGGGCTTGCAAAGCTCATGCCAGTGAAAGTTGATCATTTTGTGGCTTTGGAATTTAGTTCAATTAATATTTTTTTCTTTTCATCTGCAGGCCTCTCTTGCTATCTCTTGTCTCTCCATCTGAAAAGAAACAAACTATGAAAAATGCTGTTAGGAAAGAGCCCATCCGTCTGTTTTCCTCAGTTTCCCTGAGTCCAGGGGAGTGAATATTTAAGTGTTCACGTCAGAGTTCAGATGCTTTTCCCCTTTCAGGACATTTTTCTACGTGGTCTTTTGCAGGCAAGCATGAAATCATTCTGTTCACGCTCTGAACATATGTGCATTCACTCTACGCATCCTTGGATGGAGCACACTGCTGAGCACAAATTGATATTTTCTGTCTTTCAGCAGGGGCTTTAGTTTGGGCTCTGCACTGTAAATGCAGTAACATGGCTTCCAGTTCAGGGCTGTCACACATCCAACTGGCTCAAGTCTTGGGCAGAGAAACTTGTATTCTGCCTGCAAAAGACTATGTAGACATACTCTGATACTCATTCACACTGGGCTTGATCTGATGCCTGTTGGAATCAATGATAGTCTTTATACTTCAATAGGTTTTGCAATAATCTTTTTTCAATGCCTTTCATGAAGTATTTATCACTCAGAACTTCTAGGGACTTCAGTGGGCCTCAGGATGCTCAATATCTAGAAGCGTTAGTTTTTGCCATTTCAGTTCAGACATCCCTTTCACACAAAAATCAACACTCTTGTTCCAAACAAATTTCCATTTTGGTGATAGATTTAATGAGCATGAGCATCTTCATCATGTGATTCTGTTGGCACCTCTGCTTGGAGAACTTTGAACTCTAGTAAGTTCAGGGATGCAATTGGAGCTCGCTTTGTTTGTAGCATTGCCTGTTTAGAGCCTACTGTGCACCAGTGCAAATAGGTGGTGTTACATCAACCCGATGAACGTGAATAGTCAGGGTTTATAAGGATAATGGTTGCTTGAAAGAGAAATGGCATCAGAAGTTAATGTATTTTTTAATAGAACAGTTTTCTCTAGCCCCTTAGAAGTAACACTCTCCATAGGTACCCTAACAAAGTTTCAATGACAGGCAATTAATTCTCTGTTTAATTTTACATCAAACATATTTACTCAAGTTAGAACAGAAAATTTAGTCTATCGGCAATGATTTTTGGGGGTTGTTGATTTTTTTCATTTGGCAAAAGAAACTAAAATAAACATAGGGTTTTTTTAAAAAAGGCTTCTGGGTTTGGGAGGAAAAAACCCACTTCCTGAAGTGGTTAATCTTGAAAACAGAATTTTGGGACCCTTCTGTCATAACTTCGTATTACAAACCAAGTAGAAAAACAAAACAATCTGAGTGGTGGAGCAACATGATCAGCTGTTTTTTTGCTAAATTAAGCCTTTCTATGAGCTAGGCCAACGGATATCAGCTATCTCTGGACATGAACGTATTTGTGTCTCAAGGGAATATTATGGGTATTTTGGTGAATAAGTCAAGCCTCTAGACAGCACAACAGAGACTATTTCTTACGTATCGTTCCCAGGGAAACCAAACTGAAAGCAGAACTTTCCAAAGAGGAAGCAGCCATCGCAAAACACTGACCAGCTGTAGGTGGATGTGCTTCACAGAAATACCACTTCTTTTTTTTTTTTTTTTTTTTAACAGTGAATAGATCTTTCAATCCCATTGCTTCTGCGGTTGAATTCGACTGAATAATAAGGAATCTGCTTTTGCAGCCACATCAATTTTACATTTCTATAAAGTCCACTGAAGTCACTTCAGTAAACACAAATTTTTATCCCTGGGACTGAGAGGCACGATGACATTGAACAAAAAGCCCAAGCAGAAGCATTTGTCCAACTGAATTTTTTGCAATGAAGACATTTCTTCAAGTCAATGGCGCTCTAAATTCATGTATGAATTTGTTTTGTAATAATCATCCCTACCTTTCTACTAAAGCTAGCTTCTTATAGTGTATGCACTCTTATCTGTGATATTTTCTTTTAGTACTCTCATCACTACAAAGAACTTTTAAAGCCAAGTTATGGCACTATTAGAGTCAACCCAGACTCTTTTGATCAAATAATCAAATTAAATATCAAAAAGCAATTAAAAATGAAAAGATTTCAGTCTACTTCCACTTTTCAGTTGAGCACGATGAAAGCATTATTATTATTTTATTTCTCTCCATTTTCTTGGGTCCTGCCGTGTGGCTCGGGGGATATGGATACAGAGTTATTGAAGCAGGTTTAACTAAATCAAAGTGCCATGAAATTCAAATTTTTACCACTTCCTCTGAAATTCAGAGATACTGTTCTATTTTTTTTCTGACCCTTTGCCTTATTGTACAGCAAATTCTCAGTTTACACAACACTTCTTACATCCCCAAAGACATCCAACACATCACACAGAATTGCTATTGCACTTATATTTTTCATACTCTGTCAATTCTTCCCTTCATTTTCAATTAAATGTTCTTATCAAGAGGCAAGTAGATCTTCTTCCTTTTTTTTTATAACCACAGTATCTAGTATTCTAGTATATAATGAGTACAGCGTGCTGCTGTTGCTATTATTATTAGTGATAGTTTTGGTATGTCTTATGTACTGTGCACCCTACACAACATTCCAAAAAAGCAGGTTCCTGTGCCCAGAGTATTTATGATTTAGAGGGACAGGTTGCACCGGTTGCACCTGGAGGAACTGCAATGCAGAAGAACAGAAGAGTGGCCTTAAGAGCTCAGACATCTTGTGTGCCTTCCTCTGTGTGACTAGCCAACTCTGCTGGCCCCAAAGCAAACAACTGGCCCTATAAGCTCTCAAAATTGTTAGGCTGCCAAGAAGGTATTTGTATCGGCTGACCTGAAGCCCATAGTGTACAGGCCTGCATTAGGAGGCTGACCTCCCTAGCCTGCCCTCCACACATAGAGCAAATGGAAAGAAATGGATTCCTTAAGAGGAATTCAAAGCAGGATGTGTCCTGAACCACTGTTTGCAAAGGCATTTTTGTCTCTCTGGTGATTTTAGGAGGAGTCAAGGAAACCTCCAAACTTGGGCACTTAGAGGTAAGATATTAGGCAATGTGAATACTGCAGAGGTACAGGGACAGGGTACCTCCATTGCTCCTATGAGGGCTCAGCCTGTTTCTTCCATTGCACTTCCACAATCTTTACAGCAAGAGCTGTGGCCTCTCCACACCCTTCGCATTTCCCAAAACCCAGACAGCCATCTGCAGAGCAGCGGAGAGTTCAGACACCAAGGGAGTATAGAAAAAAAAAAAAAGGAAAAAAAAAAGCAAAAAAAAAAGCATGGAGAGGCAAGTTGTGATGTTAGTGTGTGTCTGTGTCTGCCATGATGGTTTAAATGTGCTTTGGTGTTGATATGTTTGTAGGAAGGAAAGGACAAAATCATTTCAAAAAGGTTTTACAGCAATAAGGTGATTGTGAGGGAACATAATTAAAGAGATGTGAGGCTGTGAGTGCTGATACAACACAGTGGAAAGGGGAAGGAAATCAGAGACATGGGAACATGCTGGCTTATGTAGGATCTTAGAAGCTGAAGCCAAGAATTTGACTACATAAAAAGTACATTGGGAGCCCAAGGATGTGCTCTTCTCCAGTAGACAAAAGCCAGACGCAGTGGGGCTTGCTACACAGCTTTGTGTCACTATTACATGTTGGTTGCATTATTTCTGTCTTCATCAAGTGTTATTAACTCATCATCACCACAGGCTGTCTTTTGGTCATGTAAAGCTTTGTACTCCGAGCAAAAAGTCATTCATTGCTCATAGTTTCCCCCAAGCAGAGGAGCGATACCTTTGTGGCTGGAAGGACAGTCATGATATCCAAATTGCTGGAGCGCACAGAGGAAGTGTGGCAGATCCCGCCAGTAAGCTGGTGCCTTTGTGGAGGAAAATGGAGTAACAACTTCATGTTAATCCTGTTGGTCCTTCTCTTACACCCCTAAGATGCATAAGTGTATATAGCTAAAAATACTGAGGTCAAATCATCTCTTCATTGTTAAAAACCACTAGGGTTCGGGACGCAGATAAAATGACAGCCCATCTGAATCTTAATTTGGTTTAAAGTGAAAAGTCTCTTTCATCCTTCATTTTTGAATGAAGTTATGACCAGGATTTTTTCAACATTGAATGCTGGTTTCAGTGTCAGCTACTAAACTACCTAAATATTTGAAATGTGTCACCAAATTGCAAGGGCTGTCCTTCACAACATATACTACAGCTTTTGCAAGAGCTGCAACTGTCATTTTGGCTGAGTTTACATTCAGATGCACATTAAAGATGGATTTCACCAGATGAATTAGGTGCCGCTCTTCACACAAGTATTTACAAATAATTATTTGTTACCTGTGATGGGGGATGCACTTTTCTAGAGAAATTTCCTGGCTACCTCTTTCTGGTGCTTTTTTTTCTTGCCTTCATTATTAAGCAGCGCTATTCATTCCTCGGTAAGACCCTAATGAGGAAATCACACTTTCATACTTCAGATGGCTCTGTGCTTTGGTTTAACTTGCAGCAGATTAGTCCTGTCTCTTGCATTGAGTTTAGTTGCCTGTGATTCCCCTGCAAAAGCAGGTATTTTCTCTTTGTGAATAAATTATGCTCCTCTGAGGTATTATTTAGCTTTGTGAAGTCACTGTGCAAACTGCCGATGCTCTCCAGGTTTCTTTTGTAACTTGCTCTGTACCAAACACAGGCACCTTCTAAGAAGCTCATCTGTGCCCTGGGAAAGATATGCAATCCCTACCTGCTCAGTTTCTTCTCACTTTCACAGAAAGGTGAGGCAGAGTCTTCTGCTGGTTGTAGTTTCCCCCTTCTTGCCTTGCTGCCACCCGAGGTTATCGGTAGGCTGAGCAGAGTAATGAAGGTGGTTTGTTTCCCCTGGCTCACAAAAGTGTAGCACCAGTTCATCCCCAGAAGATGTATGGCATGAGTGTGATGTCCCCGTTCCAGCGAGCCAGCCACAAAACATCTGTTCAGCACATGACCACGTCAGCCGTTTTGCTCTGTCCTGCACAGAAGGGTCTCTCACACCAGCTGGATGGGTGGCACAGCAGATAATGGCAGCTGCAAGCTGAGTGAGAAGTACCTGGCTCTACCTCAGGCATGAAGCCAGACACAGAGCCGGACACAGCGCCACACTCATGGTTAGTCCCCGAATGCTTTGCTCCCATTAAAAATCTCCATCCCTATCTTAAAGACCATTTATTTTAGGGAACATCTGTTATGCCGGTGCAATTGGAGGGCACAATGTCCTGCTGTAAACAAGCCCAGGGGAAGTTTCATGCCGTGTTCCCACCATGCCCTCTTTGTTCTGCTCCCTTTTCATCTCAGTGACAGCTGTGTCCTGGGCAAAGCTTGCCGTTTATGTGGAAAAGTGTGGTATTTTTAGCCTGATTTCCTAATAATGTGAGAATTGTGAGATCATGTCCTCCATGTGACCATAAGTGTTTGTGGAGAGGAGGTCCATTGTATATGTATCTGATAGCCCCTCACCCTTCCCAGTAATTTTTTACCCTGTTTATCAGTTTCAACCGAATGTGCCAGAAGGTTGAAGAGCTCTGAAATGTCAAATGTCTGGTATGTTCTCTGAGAAAAACGTGCTGTTAAAAGGGAAGCACTAGCCGTGGTAATAACAGCACACTGAATACTAGACATCAGAAGATTTGCAGGGTTTCTCTTCCCTCTCCCCTCCACCCATGAGAGACAAGTGTATAGGAAACCAAACTTCTTCAGTCCTGCTGCTTGTTGAATTACTTTTTTCTGTAAGTCTCAGTGTAAACAAGGGTTATCTTACTGAACGCCCCTTCCAATCTCACTTCAGTAAACAGACGATACTGCAGACAAGAACTGACTCCTGCAAGCTGTGTAATGACCGAAAATAGGGGAAAAGCATGCTAGAATGGCACCATTTTATGTCTTCTGCTCTCAGTATGCTGAAGCTTCAATACTATGAAGGCTCAAGACTTACTCCCTCACATACATTTTGGTTTTGCTTTTTATAGTGCTAACTTGCTGTTTCCACACCTGCTGATGTATGTGGTAGCAGAGGCATGAACTGAGAGCAGTTTCATTGTAGATCTCCATATACAGCAGGTCACCT
Source organism: Calonectris borealis (assembly GCF_964195595.1). Classification (NCBI taxonomy): domain Eukaryota; kingdom Metazoa; phylum Chordata; class Aves; order Procellariiformes; family Procellariidae; genus Calonectris; species Calonectris borealis. Next base: position 13,609,328 of record NC_134316.1, on the reverse strand, counting down.
GGCCTTACACAGAAAACCTGACCTCCACTGACAGTTATTTTTTGTCTTTGCTATTTAGAAAACACTAGTAAGAAAGGGCAGACCAGACCTATCAGACCAGACAGTCATCACTTACACATGCTAAATAGATAATACACCAAAGAACCAATAATGTTAATAATGAGTAACGGAGCAATTCAGAAGTAAATTAGGACCCGCACCCCATTCAGTCTGAAGCCTTAACTTGACACTGCTTCTTCTCCAGTCTGTTAAGAAGTTGTGCCCTACTAAATGCCTAAATTTCAGTAAACTAAGAGTGACCTGGAAGTTAAATTAAATATCCCACTGTGATGAAAGAAATGGCCTTGCTGCACACTGTAAATTCTGAAAAATTCCATTAATGCCTGTAGACAATATGCTTAGGTTTCACACTATGAAAAACCCAGACTGAAGGGCAATGGGCAACTTGATCCCTTTGTAAACTTTTGTAATTTTCTAACCCATGCTTGTGTTGCAAATCTAAATTGACCCTGAATGTAAATTTTAAAAGCACTGTAAAGACATTTCCATTTTTTTTCCTTGTCCTTACTCTGAAGTTAACTTTAGGTTTGATCAACTCAGAAGCTTATTTGCTAATAGCTACTGGCAATAGGGATGCAACGTTGTCATGAATTTCCATCTTGATCCACTATATTGCATTGAAAATACTGAAAAGGTGATAACTCTGTATCATGCTAGAATTCTTCGAACAGGCTATGGAGTCTGTGAAAGATTCTCAATAAATACTGGTTTTATTTCTAGGTACAACTTTGGAAGATAATAGTTACACAACTTTTCACAGACCAACAGCATCCCAGCAGCACAAAGTAACTTGGTCTCAGTACCATGCTGCTCTGATTTCACAGCTTTTTGATCAGAGCTCTGGTGTATGGATCAGCATTGGTAGTGATTTGCACCACAGAGTAACCTGATGCTTTTCTGCAAAAGATTGTGGCCCAAAAAAGGGTAGAGCTCTTTGCTCGCTGAGAGAAAGGGGAAAAGCTGGCTATTGAAATTATGTTTTCTTACTGCCTGACAGTAATGTGGGCTCTGAGAATTCAGAGAGGTAGGGAAAAATGCATTTTATAGAGCAGGAGTAGATCTGGTTTTGAAGCACAACTTCAGCTGGGAAGATAATGAGCTGTTAAAAAGCCTCCTCTTGCAGTACTGCAGTAGACCTGGTAGGGAAAATACTATAATGCCATCTCACTTTCAGACATCTGAATGTTCTTCCTGAAGCCTTTTCTGTTTTCTTCAGACATGTGCAACTTTACTTTATTAGATACAAATAGGGTAGTGTATAGTCCACCTCCCATTAAGGTCCATGGAAAGACTTAAAAGAAGTGGGGTTGGCAAACAGCCCTTGTCCATACAGCATTGTTTGAAATGGTTATTCAACTTCCCATCTTTGACATTGTTTTCAAACATACAAGCATTTTTTAATGAAAGGAGTAAACTGAAATGTCAAATCCTTTAGATTTTCTTTTATCCTGAGTAAGCACAACTGAAACAGGCAATAGCTCTAAAAAGTTGCATAGATCTGTTACAGAGAAAGACTTCTTTATAAGGAAAGTTAGAGAAAGTGGAGAATGGTAAAAAAGTGAAGAGTAATAGTATCAAATTTGAGGATGAGATGAGAGCATGAAAGAGGGAATATTAGTCAAGGAAAAAAGACCAAAAATGTGTAGAGGTTTTATTAGTATGCAATCTCATTAGAATGAGTCACAGTTGAGCAATTTTGCCTTAGAGGAGTTCCTTTGATTCATGGTAAGAATCTGGGAGGCTTTGGAACTGAAGAAAACCAAGAATTAGTGATGGAAAATACCAAAAGTTTAGAATTTCAAATTTAGGTGATTATTCCAAATGTTCTGACTCTTGTAGCATTGTTCTGTTAGATGTTAGATTTCATACTAACATGTAGAGGTGGACAGTCTGTCCCAAGACCACTGAGGTCATTTCTGCAGTACTGGAGTAGGATGAGTTATACCTCGTTGATTTTTCAGAGATATTTGTCTAACCTGTTCTTAAAAATTTGCAAGGAAGGATGTTCCATGCTATCCCTAGTCTGCTCCTGTATTTTATTACATGCTTTGATACGGATCATTGATAAATTGGGGGGATTCTGTACATCCACCTTGGATAAAAAATGCTGGACCACATTTTCATAGCTTCCTTATGTCTCATTTTCCAACTTTGTGGAACTCTAAAATCACCCTTCCTGTCCCAAAGGTTGTCTCCCTGTTGTCATTGGGGTTAGATAAAGCTAGATAAAGCTAACAAAGGCCCGATGATAACTATTATTGCTACTTTAATGGTACTGGCACTATTTTACTTTCTTTATTTGAGGGATTACTGACAGAGGGAAACCAAAAATGAAACAAAATTTAGATAGACTAGAAGGTAAATCTCAGGGAAGTAGGATTCCATCTGAAATTCGGGCAAGCATGCAGAAGTGGAATGGGAACACTTGTAGCCAAAGTCCCTTTCCTGCTCCTGGGGGAAATCAGACAGCAAGGTACAGCAGAGCTGGACCGTGTGTCAAGGGAATGTTGTGGGACACAATGAGTGGCTGCCAGTCCAAAACATCTGCCTTCTCCAACCACCCTTCCCGCCAATACTCCAGATTCCCCAAAGACAAACCTCCAAGATGCCCTGACAGGTGTAGTTAGTGATGCAGTGGAGAGTTAACACTGTGCCAGCAAGCAGCACAAACGCAGGGCCATGAGAAAAGTACTGCTGAATAGCATGATCTACACAAGTGTGGTATGCCCACCAACACCCAGGCCTGTGACATCCGTTTGTCATCTTTCCAGGAAAATGTTTCCAACACTTTAAAGTTTCCTGCACTTATTGGAGATTTTGTTTTGTGTGGCATTTATGTCCATTTACGTAACTTCTGTAAATCTGTTGCTAATTGTTGTATTTGCTTCTTTATTCCATTTGTCTGATGCCCTTTGAGTGGTTTTAATAAAATCACATATTATGACTAACGTTCTCTGTCCCCCATCAGAGAGTCCTTTTATGTCTCATATAAAGAAGGTCTGACAACTAGAGCCCAAGCCTTTTTTTCCTTACACACCCAAGTCTCCCATCCTGCTCGTTGACATATTGGGATTTCTTCGGGATGGGGCAAGGTGATGCTCACACTGTGCAGGTTGGGAAGGCATTGCACCCACATGGTAGTCAAATTTCTCACTCAGCTGGGACAATAACGAAGCACTGAGACCTAGTCTTCAAGATTTGCAAGGGAAATGCACTCAGAACACACTCAGCAGCTAGAGTGTATAAATATCCATGTTTACACTGATGTAAGAAATGTATGAGAGAGGGAAAACCATGGATGGCTTACAGTAGATACTACTGCAGGCTTTTACAAAGAAACTGTCCTTCTGGATAGATTACTGCATAACTTGGTTATGTCCAAAAATCTAATGCACAAAAAATTGTATATAAGCATCTTCAGTGATAATCATTACAAAAGCAATACTGCTGAACAGTGCTAGTTTGCTGGGATCAGAAATGGCTCTGTACTGAATAAGGCTGTTCCAGGAAAAGTTAATCCACAAGTAGCTACTCTTTTTCATTTCCTTCATTCTCCTCTCTCTGAAGCCAAATCTGCTTGGCACTGCAGCAGCTGGCTTCCAAGATAAAGCTGTAAGATCTCACACAGGCATGCTATGGTCTCTGCATATTCACAAATGTCAGCAGCTTTCGTGTAATGCAGGGTTCCCTCCACACCGGCCGACAGTGACTTGACAACGCTGTGTACTTGCAAAGCCTCCCCTTACACAAACCCAGACTAATCACAGAAAGGTCACGAAGAGAAATATGGAAGTTTGAAAGCCTGATGCCATCAAATCCCACAATTTCAGTAGTTCCTAGTACAACCTTGAGCAGTGAGAATATGTTGATCCCAGCAACAAGTTTGGGATGCTGGAATAAGAATACAGTATTCGTATTCCAAAGAGTATCAGTGCAGTATTTACATACTGATTCAAAGACAAATTGCTAACGTTAGTCAGCAAATTATTCTAAAATGGCTATTGCCAGCAATTTATGTGCAACATGATTCAACATATCCATCTTCTGTAGCCAGTATTTCTCTCTCTCAACTAACATTTTTAAAACACCTCAGTTCACATATGTATAAGGTATTTTTATATAGTTATAAAAGATTAAAATATTGAACAAAACTATACATTTCATAAAATATTGGTGGTTGCTTTATAGAGCAACACATATTATAATGGGGAAACACACATTTTGGTGTAATTTTATCTGCTTGTCCTGTGATTCTTTTGAAAGATGATGGTCTAAAAATCCTGATCCTGACATTTTAAAAAAGTAATTTAAAAACAAACCTCTAGGCCTCACCTTTGCAGAGATGCAAGTTCTTTCAAAACCTGAATAAAATGAGGTTAAAAATCAAACGGGAAAAAAAAACCCATAAGGTAATTTTTAAAAAGAAAAAAAAATATGTGCATGATAATTGCATTACTTTTGTGGCCTGGATCTTTATCTGAATATCTGGCAACTTGGAAGAAGGAGATTTCTTTCAAAAGTAAGTTTGCATGCAGGTGTGTGTCTTTCTCTGTGTGCCCTCTTCCCAATTTCATCATATGTTATAGCATGTTTTACTTTAAAACAGTGCTTGGAGGGAATAAGTAGTTCTGAAACTAGTTAAAAGTCTGTGCTTTAGCTATTTCAATTTTAGTATTTACCATTGTATATTCAGAAAAATATAACAGTTAAAAGCAGCCCAAAATCAAAATGTACTAACTATGGTATAAGTAGAAATGTTAGTGAAAAGAACATAATGAGGGAGGTAAAAAGAAACAGCTTAATCCTCTGAAAAAAATCTGCAATTTCCCAGCACTCTATCAAATGAAATGTGCTTTGGGTAAATAAGAAAACAGAGGAAAAAAGTCAGCTTGTGTTGCTGGGATGGAAAAGAACAGGTCGCCCAGAGCAGGCGTGGCTTTGACATGGCTTTGACAGCCACCTGCACCAGAAGGAAGATGTTCTCTTCGTCTTGGCCTTGGGAAAGCTGCAGAGGCTATTCAGTTAACCTCACAAGCTAGCTTAGAAATTGGAACAGCTAAAGAGCATCTGGAGTATGATCTTATTGCTTTCTTTTTTTCATAACTTTGTTTCATAACTTTGTTGCAAATTCCACATTTGCATTTTTCAAGTAAATGCATTTAAATTCTAATATGAAACCAACTTTGCGTCATATGACAGACACGGGCGAGACAGTCTTTAATATCAAACTGTGCCACTCTCACTCTTGCAGTGTCCTGGACTAGGTCCAGCATGTTAAGAGAACAAGAGAGTGCCTCTGGCTGTGTTGTAAAGGCCAATATAGACATTAGCAATGTGGGTGTCTTGTGTTGAGGATGTCAGGGCCACCAGTGAGTATGTGGCACCCATGAGGGCTCTTCACATCTGTTACCCACTGGCTGCTCAAGGCCTCTTGATGAAACAGGAGAAAACAGGAAGAATAGAGAAGCTAGCCCCACAAGAAGAAAGGAAGAAATGGGGAAGGGACAGGGCCTGAAGCCAACGGGGAACACAGACAATTTACAAGAGATTACAAGAGAACAGAGACAAAGGTGAGGAGAGGCAGAAGGGAAGGACCAGCTGGCACCCGGGAGGCTTGCATGAAGACAAGCTAGAAGAGATTCAGAGGACAGGTGGGAGGGCCCTGAGGACCAAGGTACGAGGTGTGAATATGAGGCTGACAGGCACAAGGGACAATCCCACGAAACCAAGCAAGGTAGTGAAAGAAATGAAGCTCAGGTCATCTGCAGTGGAATTTTATTGCTTTGCAGAGAAGGACAGCAGACCTTAGCAACTTTAGAGAGTTTGAGAAGTGGACAAAAAAAGGAGTCAGTGATGATACATTCACAGAGAGAAGACTTATGTTGCAGGGTAACTCGTGCAACTAGGCAAATAGTTTTCTGACATACAGCATGGTTGCTTAGAGGAGCTTGTAACAAAAATGTGAATGGAGATAAAAGCTCATGTAATTTCTTCACTTGATTTCAATGTACAAGGAAATCACATAAAGAAGCCAGTGGCAATTAATAAGAAATTATGAGATGACAGACGATTACCAGCAGAAAAAGATCATTCATATTGATGAGAATTACTACACAAGTACGTAGTCTGCCTCAGGAACTATAATAAAAAAACTGAAACATTCACATAATAAATGCAAGCAGCTTGGACAACAAAACAGAAAAGCTTTAGTAATAGCATGGGGTGAGAAACTGGACATTATAACAGAAAACAGTGGGCTAACAGTCATGACTAGAATGCAGGTGCTGGATAATATGCACTATTCAGTGAGCACATGATCAAATTGGTAAAAACAGTTGTTAGCATTTTAAGTTAATGATGTGGTATTCTGCACAAGAATGGGTGAAACAGAATCCTTTTGGGTCTAAATCACACAAGGGAAGGAGGGTGAACAAGATTGTACTGATGCAGTCCTGGGAATCAGCCATGAACCAGTACAGAGAGAGGGCGGACAGAGCTCTCGTTAACATTGTTAAAGGCAGAAATCTGACAGGGAACAGTCTCGTTTGGGAAGACCTTAATTTCCAGATAGAGGTTGGAAAGCAAGTACAGCTTTCTGCCAGGTGCAGTAAAAAGGTCTGGAGTCAATTTCAAGAGGTTCTAAAGAAACGTAACAAAAGCAAACACAACCAAAGCTTTAAATGACCCCAGATGAGCTCCCTCTCAGAAATTTGTGAAACTAAATTAGCCACTTGGGCACTCAAGAATGAGCAAGATTTTCTCACTCACAAGCCACGACTTTTGGAAAAAAGGATTTAAAGAAACAGATATTTCTTAACAGAGAAAGTGAAAAACTCTAAAATGATAACTTAGCAAGCCCCAGTAATTCATGAATTACTGGGCTACCCTCCGTTCAAGAATGACTGTAGTAGTCATTGCCTTCAGGTGTGGCCACCTGTTTAGGTGAAGAGCCAGAAGTCCCTTCCCTTTCTTATACCCTTGCTCAGTTCCTGTTGTACCCAGCCTACACAGTATGCACCTGGGTCTCGCACCGTCAGTGCACACAGAGCTTAGCAGAGCCCTAATACTCATCCCAAATGAAATAAACAGGTCACTGGGCTTGGGTGAGGAGGCCAAGATTCAAGTGCCTCCTCTAGGCTGCTACTCCTAGTGATCTTCAGGCAGTTTTCATTTTGGAGCAGGGCACTACTGCCATCCTGGTCTCAGTGTGGAAAATGCATTTCTAAGCAAAACCATGGAGTGGCAGGACGTAAGGAAGGACTCCATGGAAATGGAATTTTATTGAATGAGAAATAGCAATGTTCATTCATTGTGGGGGGAGGGGGCCTATAGAAGGTTAGCATAGAAATTATCAGAAAAGGAGGCACTAAATGAGAGATACCAAAATCCAGGGTCAGTCAAGCTTACAAAGGGTTCTAAAACTTCTAATAAAATGCTTATCTTTATAAAGAGTGCAAGGAAGGAAGAGCATCAATACCTGGTGAGAATGCATAATGTTGAAGAGTTATCTTGCCGTGAGACAGAACTAAGTGAATAATTTGCCACAGGCTCCAGTAAAAGCAATGATATTGACCACTGAGGTGAAAGTGGGATGAGTGGGAATGGAAGTGAAAGCAAAACTCAGAGTTTAAAATAGCCCAGTTACAATATCACATGTTCTGCCCTCCAGAACGTATAAGGAACAGATACATTAAATACTCGAATAATAAATTATCGTATAGGAGTTGCATTTTGAGCAGAGTATCTCCCTTTAGACTGAATGTAAAAAAGTACACAGATTTTCTAAAGATGGATCATGCCAGCCTATCCCAATACCTTTGATATTTACAGACACTAGTGGTTTTAACTGTTGTCCAGGAAGTACAAACCTACCTCTGATATTCCCATGGGAGACATCTGTACCCACGCATGTGAAATTTCTAAAGGGTGCTTAACATCCCTTGCAGCAGAAGGATCCACAAATCTAAATCTGTCAAAAACACCATGCAAGGATGGTGGATCTATTTGGCAACTGATAAAGCATTTGGACAGAGCAATTAAGCTCTTTTAGGAATGGAATGACATTCAGTAAGACTAAACACAAAGTTGTGCGTGTAGAGGCTATGACACATCCATTCTTGGAGATTTTCAAAACTGGATAAAGCCCTGAGCAACCTGGTCTGAAATCAATGTCGACACTTCTTTAAGCAGAAGTTGGACTAGAGGTCCTGAGATCTCTTCCAACCTGAATTATCCTACTATATACCAAGAAGCCAACTGAACCATTGGTAGCAGATCACGTGTGTTCTTTGGAAACCCTCTGGTATATACTAAATGGCAGGACTGACAGTCCTAGATGTGCCACAGTTTCAGGTTTTGTAAATCATGCATCATTCATGAAAAACAATATAAAGCCTAAAATACTGAAAAGGTGGGAAAAATCAGAGAGACAAGAACTTTCCAGGCAGAGAGATTCGAACCATTGAATCAGAAGGGCAGCTTCTATCTTTATCTGCTTAAAATATTTTTAAGGCTTTTTTTTGAAGTGTTTACAGCAAAGAAAAACATTAGACATTAGGAACCTCCAATCAGGAAAATGATTTGCAAGATCACACTGCAGGTGAACCAGGATACAATTCAGCTCTTCTCTCGTCACTTACTCTAAATTTGGACTAATGCAAATGAGAGGAAAACAGTACCTTTTATGGATGGCCACCTTAAAACATGTTAATGCTGTTATTCTTTTTTTTTTTCCTTTTTCTTTCAGATAAATTCTTTAACAGATGGAATTTAGTAGGTACTGTAAGAAAAATGTGAAGTTATACCACAGATGCTGTGAGCAACCTGATGCTGAAGCTACATGTTGAGCAAGAATATAAACAAGCTGGATGAAACATGGTAGTGCCCCTATTTTGTGGGTTCCACCACTGGCTTGACTGGCAGATACATACCCTGCTTGCATGCAGAAGGAAGAGATTATGATCCATTCTGAGTACAAAAGCATTTGAATTAGCATGCAATCAACTAAAATTTCATAAACAACACAGACATTCTGAAATGCAAGATGGGCATGTAATTTATAATAGATCATCTCCACGATGATAGCTTGTTATAAGTCTTACCCCACAGTTAACATTTAATCACAAAGTTTTGTAGAAGTTTTGAATTTCCTAATTATACTATACTAAGTGAAATGTGATGCACTGATAAACTTAAAACTCGAGGATTTATTTATATAGGCTGAAAATATAGTAGTAATTATAAGCATATGTCAAATATGTTGATCTTTGCTCAAAAGAGAAAGAAAGTGGGAGAGCAAGAAAGAAAGTTAAAATAAGCGAAGCAAAGCGAAGTGAAGTGAATGGAAGAGGAGAGGAGAGGAGAGGAGAGGAGAGGAGAGGAGAGGAGAGGAGAGGAGAGGAGAGGAGAGGAGAGGAGAGGAGAGGAGAGGAGAGGAGAGGAGAGGAGAGAAAAGAGGAGAGAAGAGAGGAGAGGAGAGGAGAGGAGAGGAGAGGAGAGGAGAGGAGAGGAGAGGAGAGAAGAGAGGAGAGGAGAGGAGAGGAGAGAAGAGAAGAGAAGAGAAGAGAAGAGAAGAGAAGAGAAGAGAAGAGAAGAGAAGAGAAGAGAAGAGAAGAGAAGAGAAGAGAAGAGAAGAGAAGAGAAGAGGAGAAGAGAAAAGAGAAGAGAAGAGAAGAGAAGAGAAGAGAAGAGAAGAGAAGAAGAGAAGAGAAGAGAAGAGAAGAGAAGAGAAGAGAAGAGAAGAGAAGAGAAGAGAAGAGAAGAGAAGAAGAAAGGGAAAAAGAAAAAAGGGAAAAAGGAAAAAGGGAAAAAGGAAAAAGGGAAAAATAAAAGAACTGGACTGGAATCAAACCTGACATGTTCACCTATCCAACAATAAGCAGAAAATTCATGAAGCAAACTCTATTGACAGGAATGATAATGAACAGTAAAAAAACCCTGAAAATGACATAATGCTTTTATTGTTCTAATGGTTGAAGAAGGAAACTGAAAACTCTGAAGTTCCTTTTTCTTTTTCCTGCTTTTTCAAAGTCAAAATTAACTGGAATCTGGATTAAAGAAGGTTTGAGTAGGAAAAAGAATAATATAGAGACCAAAATATTTACCCACTGGTCATAGTCTGTCCCTTCCTGATCTTTTGGAGGCATATCTGAAGAGAACGTGGGAGCTTTTTGGAGCTGACTCATTTCCAGTTTAAGATGGTTGGTCAGTGATATCAGCGACTGGTTGTGCTCCTCTGTGCCAATTACCCACCACAATGTTACTGAAACAAGCTGAAGTAACATCTGGATTTATCAAAGTAAAATCTTTTAAATCACAATGCTTTAGTCTTACAAAAAAAAAAAAAAAAAAAAAAAAAGGAAAAATATTGGGAGAAAACTGAGTCCTTTGAAGTCAGTGGGAGCTTTTGCCATGACTCTCAGTAGAGCCAAGCTTTTACTCTTTCTCTTTCCACAGTTTCTTTTTACTTCATTACAGTGCCAGACCCTTCAGGTATGCCACTGTTCTTTGTATCATCACTCTTACTGTTACAATGGGTGTGCAACAACACCTGCAGGACACTGTGTTGCTACAATACGGAAGCTATGGCCTCTCCTTAAAGGAGATTACAAAGACTTCTCAGGTGTCCTGCCCTTAGCTAAGATTGTCTCTAATTCTTACTTTCCACAACAAATACTCCAACACAGCAAAAACATAAAAAAAAAGAAACTGCTATGCTCAGTGGTATGCTCAGTTACTTGCCATATACTGTTAATATACCTGGATGGAGGGAGGAAGCATGTTACCTTTTAAAATTAAACTATTAACTTACTGTTGGGAGGGACATCAGCAACTTGTCAGGGAAAAGATAAGGCAAAGTTGGAGATGAGAAAACAAAACAAATATGAAATTAGAAGAACAAGAATTAAATCTAAATCACATCTAGAGGCCCATATTTCTTCCTAAAATATTTCCAAAGGCAAAGCTAGATTTTCCTTATTCTATAGCTGATAGGTAGTTGTGATGGAGGATGAGTCCTTCCATGGAGCTAACTAACAGGTGGGAGTGCTATTGCTCTATGCTGTGCATTGATTCACTCTTCTGTCTTAAATTCTTCAATTCATGCCTGTGACTGCCCTTACAAACAATGACTCCTGTACGGCCAAGAGGCTCAAGTTCGTGGGTCTTCTGTACAGTATTTGGTCATCCCCAAATCGTTTTTCCTGTGCGTATCAAATTACATCCATAGATATTTATCCACAAGACCTTCCCATACTATTTGTGAAAGTATCTCTTGATCCTTATCACAGCAAACACGCACCCAAAGGAAATGCTTTATGTTGTCTTTTGTGGTGCCCGCCACACTTAACATATTCTTACTAAGTTGAAAAATAAGTGTATATAAGTCCATTTCAGATTATGATCAGCCATTGTAGAGCCTTTAAATAATTCTGTAACTCTTTGTCTCAATGTTTGGCATTGTTTTCATTATTCTAAAAGTCCTTTCTCATCAGAAATTAATTTTGAAAGGGTCTCAGGGAGTCACAGATTTGTGGGACTGATGTTTAAGTTGCTATATGATGAAGTTCAAAAGATATATTGTCGTTGTAGAGACTAAAACTGTTCTAAAAAAACATTCACTTTAATTGGATATTTTTTCACACCAGAAAGTTTGATCACTCTGCTAATGTATTTGCTAGTGGTGCAAAATCAGGCTCTACATTTGTTGCGGTTTCCTGAAAATTTCATCCTTGGGCATTTGTTTGCCTCTGAGTAAGTTTAGACATCCCTTGAGAATTTATATTTTTTGTCTCTCTGCTTACCGCCTGGAATAAAATTGAAATTTTGGACTAGTAACAGTGGGCTTAATGTTTGTTATATGCCAAAAAATATTACCAAAGCACAGACCTAAATGATACTCAGCTAGGACAATCTGAATATCCCAAAGATTTATTTAATGGAACATAAAGGCCAAGCACATTAACTGTACTTGAGCAAGTACTGTGGGCAATCCTGTTTTCAGTCCCTGAGAAAATTAAGAAAGACTGGAATTTGTTTCTTTTTTTGAGGAAACTATACGCAAGTTTCCCATATAGATGTTTCCTCCGGCTTTAAAACAGGTCTAAAACTATGTACCTTGTTTGTATGGAGCCAGGTCCCTTTTTCACCCAAGCTTAGGCATTCCTTAGGGCCAGGGTCTTTATGTCATGCTGTCACTATATTTAAGGTCTTGAGTGTTATTTTTAATAAATGCCACTTGATATGTATGTATGATATGGACAAGAACTGACTGGCGCTTCTGCTGAAATTTGTTTTGTCAGGAAATGCCCAATTAATAAAAGAAAAACCCTTCAGTAGGAATGCCTTGTTTTCAGTAAATAAGATGTCAAGGTCATCATAGCATCCAGTTTTTCCTTCCACTTTTTGACCTGATTCATGTTGACAACAACAAAACAATAATTTGAGAATTGTCATAAAATGGGAAATGTGGATTCTTGCCCAACTGTAATGAACAAGTTTCTCTGTTGTCATTGCCAAAATTAACAACTTTCATAATTAGGAAGGCTGTTGTATAATTTGCTGTTGGGAGTATCTGGCATCCTATCTCTACTGAAACAGGGAGAAACAAATTTCCCTCTCCAGTGGGTTTAGCAGTGTAAGTGAGGTGACTGCAAGAGTTTCAAGCATGACTACTATAACCAAGGAAAGTCTTGTGCCTTTGTCAAAGCTTACACTTCAGAAAGAGATCAAGCTCCACCTTACCACCAATTAAGCTTTTTGTCACAATTATGCTGTTGCAGAACTTCATTCATAAAATCATAGAATCATTAAGGTTGGAAAAGACCTCTAAGATCATTGAGTCCAACCGCCAACCCAACACCACCATGCCCACTAAACCATGTCCCTAAGCGCCTCATCTACACGTCTTTTAAATACCTCCAGGGATGGTGACTCAACCACTTCCCTGGGCAGCCTGTTCCAAGCCTTGACCACTCTTTCAGTAAAGAAATTTCTCCTGATGTCCAGTCTAAACCTCCCTTGGCGCAACTTGAGGCCATTTCCTCTTGTCCTATCGCCTGTTACTTGGCAGAAGAGACCGACACCCACCTCGCTACAACCTCCTTTCAGGTAGTTGTAGAGCGCGATGAGGTCTCCCCTCAGCCTCCTCTTCTCCTGGCTAAACAACCCCAGTTCCCTCAGCCGCTCCTCATAAAACTTGTGCTCCAGGCCCTTCACCAGCTTCGTTGCCCTCCTCTGGACACACTCCAGCACCTCCATGTCCTTCTTGTAATGAGGGGCCCAAAATTGAACACAGTATTCAAGGTGCAGCCTCACCAGTGCCGAGTACAGGGGCACGATCACCTCCCTGCTCCTGCTGGCCACGCTATTTCTGATACAGGCCAGGATGCCATTGGCCTTCTTGGCCACCTGGGCACACTGCCGGCTCATGTTCAGCCGGCTGTCAACCAGCACCCCCAGGTCCTTTTCCGCTGGGCAGCTTTCCAGCCACTCTTCCCCAAGCCTGTAGCGTTGCCTGGGGTTGTTGTGGCCGAAGTGCAGGACCCAGCACTTGGCCTTGTCGAACCTCATACAGTTGGCCTCGGCCCATCGATCCAGCCTGTCCAGGTCCCTCTGCAGAGCCTTCCTACCCTCCAGCAGATCAATGCTCCCGCCCAACTTGGTGTCATCTGCAGACTTACTGAGGGAGCACTCGATCCTCTCGTCCAGATCATTGATAAAGATATTGAACAGGACCAGCCCCAGTACTGAGCCCTGGGGAACACCGCTCGTGACCGGACGCCAACTGGATTTAACTCTGTTCACCACAACTCTCTGGACTCGGCTGTCCAACCAGTTCTTTACCCAGCGAAGAGTGCACCTGTCTAAGCCATGAGCCGCCAGTTTCTCTACGAGAATGCCGTGGGAGACAGTGTCAAAGGCTTTACTGAAGTCCAGGTAGACCACATCCACAGCCTTTCCCTCATCCACTAGGCGGGTCACCTGCTCATAGAAGGAGATCAGGTTGGTCAAGCAGGACCTGCCTTCCATGAACCCGTGCTGGCTGGGCCTGATCCCCTGGTTGTCACGGACATGGCTCGTGAGCGCCCTCAGAACGAACCGCTCCATGATCTTCCCCGGCACTGAGGTCAGGCTGACCAGCCTGTAGTTCCCCGGATCCTCCTTCCGGCCCTTCTTGTAGATGGGCGTCACATTGGCAAGCCTCCAGTCATCCGGGACTTCCCCGGTTAACCAGGACTGCTGGTAAATGATGGAGAGCAGCGCGCCAGCTCCCTCAGTACCCTCGGGTGGATCCCATCTGGCCCCATAGACTTGTGAGCATCCAGGTGGCGTAGCAGGTCATTAACTGTTTCCTCTTGGCTTATGGGGGGTTTATCCCGCTCGCTGTCCCTGTCTTCCTGCTCAGGGGGCTGAGTACCCTGAGGATAACTGCTCTGACTATTAAAGACTGAGGCAAAGAAGGCGTTGAGTACCTCAGCCTTATCCTCGTCCTTGGTGGCGACGTTCCCCCCCACATCCAATAGAGGATGGAGATTCTCCTTGGCTCTCCTTTTGTCATTAATACACTTGTAAAAACATTTTTTGTTGTCTCTCACGACAGTGGCCAGGTTGAGTTCTAGCTGGGCTTTTGCCTTTCTAATTTCCTCTCTGCACGACCTAACGAGATCCCTGTATTCTTCTTGAGTTGCCTGCCCCTTCTTCCAAAGGTGATAAACTCTCCTTTTTTTCCTGAGTCCCAGCCAGAGCTCCCCATTCAGCCAGGCCGGTCGCCTTCCCCGCCCGTTCTTCCTGCGGCACATGGGGACAGCCCGCTCCTGCGCCTTTAAGACTTCCTTCTTGAAGAACGTCCAGCCTTCCTGGACCCCTTTGCCCTTCAGGACTGTCTCCCAAGGGACCCTCTTGACCACTGTCCTGAGCAGGCCAAAGTCCGCCCTCCAGAAGTCCATGGTAGCGGTTTTGCTGGCCCCCCTCCTTACTTCACTAAGTATCGAGTATTCTACCATTTCATGGTCGCTAAGCCCAAGCCGGCCTCCGATCATCACATCTCCCACCAGTCCTTCTCTGTTCGTGAACAGCAGGTCAAGCGAGGCACCTCCCCTAGTGGGCTCACTTACCAGCTGCGTCAGGAAGTTCTCTTCCACACTCTCCAGGAACCTCCTCGACTGTTTCCTCTCTGCCGTGTGGTATTTCCAGCAGACGTCCGGAAAGTTGAAGTCCCCCACGTGCTCCAGTGCTGAGACACTTCTCTTGTAATTTCAAATCTAAGTTTATAATGCATAATTTTTTGACTTTCTTTTTTCTTGTTCCAAGATAGTTTTTAAATTGTTTCTTTTTCCATCCTTGTGTTTACCCACTCCACTGTATTCACAAGAAAGCAACCTCTCCTATTGTGCTGGTTTTGGCTGAGGTAGAGTTAATTTTCTTCATAGTAGCTAGTATGGGGCTATGTTTTGGATTTGTGCTGGAAACAGTGTTGATAATAATGAGATGTTTTCGTTACTGCTGAGCAGTGCTGACACAGGGTCAAGGCCTTTTCTGCTTCTCACACCGCCCCGCCAGCGAGTAGGTTGGAGGTGCAGAAAAAGTTGGGAGGGGACACAGCTGGGACAGCTGACCCCAACTGATCAAAGGGATATTCCATACCATATGATGTCATGCTCAGCAATAAAACTAGGGAGGAGGTTGGTGGGAGAGGGGCACTACTCAGGGACTGGCTGGGCATTGGTCAGCAATTGTTGGTGGTGAGCAATTGTTTTCATTTGCATCAGTTGCCTTTCTTGGGTTTTATTTCTCTCTCTTTGTTATTTTCCTTTTTCTTACTTTTTTTTTTCCCCAATTATTAAACTGTTTTTATCTTAACCCACGAGTTTTCTCACTTTTACATTTCCGATTCTCTCCCCCATCCCACCAGGGCGGGGAGGAGTGAGTGAGTGGTTGTGTGGTGCTTAGTTGCCAGCTGGGGTTAAACCATGACATCTATAAAGCAGGATTTCTATTCCTTCAGTTACCCCTAATAATCCTTTTCTTCATTGTTCCTCTTATCTTTCTTGAACAAAATTCTCCAGAATTGAACACAGCACTCAAACTAAGGTTTCCACAGATGTTTTGTCAATGACTTTGATACTTCTCTAACTTTTTGCAAATTCCCAATGCATCACTGCACATTTGTCTTTTTAGTAACTGTTTCGCATTGACAGCACGTAGTCGTCTTGTACTGGACAAATATTGTTAGGTCTTTCTCAATATTTCTAACTGCTAAGCTCCTAGTTGCTACCAGATGTTATTATTACTGTTTCTTTAGTTTATTCAGTTTCATCCCATCTCTGCAGGTCCTCAAATTCCTCTTATTCTTTAATGTGATACCATGCTGTATTGGTGATGCCTCAACTTTGGATAATTGGGATTCTTTTTTAGAATAAACCTAATATTTGTCCAAATGGAGAATACGAACTGACACCTTTAAACAAGCTAAATCCCCAAACAAATAAACAAAATAAAACCCCAAACTGCTGTCAGTAGAACTCCATTTGTAACTGTCGCCAGTTTAACGGTTAACCTTTCACATGTACCTATTGTTGTCCCTTGGTAAGCCAACTCCTTACCTGCCCTACAGTTCCTGCAAAGATGTTTAACCCCAAGGTGAGATAGAAGAGATATAGATAAAATAAGTCTGGTAGACAATGCATTCAACTATTAGGCTAGTTTAGCATATCTATCTTGGGTAAATTTGTGTTTTATACATTTTTCTGTTTGTTACCATGTCTTTCATGTCCAAAGCCAAATGAAAATAGTCAATCTGCTTAGGCTGAGAAGCACATTGATGCAACTATGTTACTTTCAGAAACTAAAGAAATTTCTCTGAACAGTGCTGTACTGTACTTTGCCACGCGGACGCAGTGGTCTATTCAGAACTTAAGGCTCTTTACACCTGCAGAGAGTACATATATATTTAGGTACTTCACAGGAGAAGAAGGTGGCAGTTAGGCATCTAAGTAAAAAATGGAGAGCCAAAGCGCTCTGCTGAGCTGATTGATAACTCTGGAACTGTGTAAGTAACTGAAGTTAAACAACAATTCAATAACATGCCAAAAGAGTTTTTGAAGCTGCACTTATAATTCAGGTCGCCCTCCTCCCAAGGGAGAGCTGCTGGCATTGCAATGCAAAGGCTAACAGCGCCTTGTATCCATTCTCTGCTGGAATGAACCAGAACTTCTCTTCTGTTCACTTTCCCTTCCTTATATTTTTAAAAGAAAATTTTCCTAGGTAGCATAATGCCATTATTTGCCTTAATTTCAAAATATCTCTTACAAGGAGCTTTTGTTTATTCGGAGGGGTAGGGTATCGTTGATGTGAGTTTTCCTCCACTGTACACGTTATGTTGCTAAGTGACATTTGGCAATGAATATTGCATGTTGCTCCTGTTTCTCTGAGCCAGCAGCATTTTGTTGCTATGTTCCAGATGTCAGTGTAGTGAGGTGTCCTCCCTATAAGGATCTGCATTTGAACTGGAGATAAATGAATGATTGGCAGTATCTTCAACAGCTTTATTGGTATCAAAACTGATATATTATTAGTTATGAAACTCATTTTATTTGCAGCTTCTAAACAGAATTTCTCAAAGCC
Organism: Calonectris borealis; assembly: GCF_964195595.1. NCBI lineage: Eukaryota > Metazoa > Chordata > Aves > Procellariiformes > Procellariidae > Calonectris > Calonectris borealis. The sequence continues at coordinate 13,591,646 of NC_134316.1, read as the reverse complement.
TTTAAGGTTTTTTAGATGTTTTGAATAATGGGACCAATATAAATCTGTTTTTAAAGACATATATTTTCTGAAATAAACAAAAAGGGAAACTTCTCTGTCCTTTTTTTTAAACTTCCTCTTTTCTGTATGAAAAAATAGGTTGGAAATCCATAAAAGACATGCACACACTGCAACATAAAAAAGGTATTGAAGACGACTCATATTTCATAACCATGCTGTGAAAATAAGTACGTGGGTAGATATTTTGGTCTCTCTGAAATTTTATATATGATAACTATCTCATACTGTGAATTTGGCTCCTTACCCAGATGCAAAATATTCAATTTTTCCAACTCTTAAGCAGCTTGGGGCATGTATTATATCTTGTGCAATGAATATCTCTTTAAATATATTCAAAAACATGCTTAGAGCCCTGGGACCCAATGCGTATGCTGTGGTTTTTAAAATGCTCTTGTGCCAACATCATGACATAAACAGTAAATCTAATAGATGTACTTCTCCAATATCAATCTTTGTGTTACAGCTATGGAGCTACCAAAGACTCTGAATAAAGACAAGCAAGTGGAAGGGTTACCCAAAAGCAGATCAAGTGATCAAAGTGTTACTCAAAGTCTTAATTAAGTCCTTAGTTTCTATCCTCATACAAGAAGGGAAAAGAATTTCAAAAAGTGCCATCCTACACTTGGGTAGGTCACTTCATCCTCCTGACTCCCTCTGCTACACACTGGCAATCCAGAGTCTCCTTGCTCTTCAAGTCTGCATACACACTGTCTTTCACCCTTTCACAGGAGGAGGTGCAGCTTCCCTCAGGCTTTCTCATGCCATCCTCCCAGTGCATATATTCCACTATGTGCTGTCTGTGTCATCCACAAGTGTCTTACAGGTGGCAAACCTTTTGCTGAACTTTAGGTTCAATGCAAGAGTCAGGACACTCAGACAAGTTTCAGTGAAGTTTTCAGGACTTCAAAACCTAAAATGTATCCTTAGCTTGGCACCTGGAGAGCAGGCCTTGTGAAGTTCATCTTACTGTTTGTGGTCATGAAGGTGAGTATATGAGTATGTCACTTTTGCCAGACCAGGGCCCTTTAGCTGTAAACTAGCTGAGAATACATAACTGGGTGGAAAAGCCTTCATGCAAAATGCATTGGGGAGCCTTCTTTTCCTTGTATTGCCTCTAGATCTGTAACAGATGACAAACATACCCATATCTCTTTGATCACTACAAAAACAAATGTGTTTGTCTAGAATCTATTACAGGGCAATAAAAGAGTATTTTAAATGTACTCAATCCAAAATCTTATCAGGCGGGGAAGTGGAATGAACCATTTACTTCATCCTCTTTTTCTATAAAAAGTCTCGTTTCTGGAGAGAAACTGTGCTTAAGAGAGCAAGAAGGTACATAAATTGACCAATTTAGCAGCACTGGTCAGATTAGGGATGCAGTAACAAATTCTTATTCTCCTGATTTAGTAGGAGATAAAATGTTCTGTTTTCCTGGAAAAGCAACAACATAATTAAAGGAAGCAAATACAAATTAATAGTTTAATAAGAGAAAGGGAAGAAAAGGGATTTCTGAAACTGTGCAACTGTGCTTGCAGACCAAAATACTTCTTTTTAAATAAACGTAGTTAAGGGATTGACATTGCATGGCTCACTGTAGGGAACACATCATAATTTGTACAGGTGTTACAATGCAAAGGGCCAGGTTGTGTGAAGTGAGTTGTTGCTTGACCTACTATTAGGTGACTACCCAAAGTTTACTTTTTGAACACACACCAGTGAAAGTCACTGGTCAATGTCTACTTGTTCTTATGCACAGATGTGAAAATCCTGGAGCGTCTCATGAAAAGCCTGATTTCTTTTCTCCAGTTGCAGAGATTCTCACCTTCTGCTAAGGGCTTCATCTGTTTAGTTACTGGCATCGACCAAAAGATGATTTCATTCTGAAAGCTGACCGTTCCAAAGGAAATCCGAAATAATTTCTTTCCCCGTTACAGGCAAGACTGATCCCTACTTCACCCTGTGGGAGAATGAGCTTTGTTTCCTTTGATATTTCTGTTTCAGGGGCAACTTTCTTCTGCTATTTTGTCAAAATTTCTACTTTCCTACTTCATAATTACAAGCCACAGTACAAACAAAGAGCAGGTCTTGGCCAACCTCTTTGAAAGATTTTGTTCTGCTGTATGGATTGCCTTTACACAGCAGTGAAGCAAACCATTAAATATGTGTAAATGCCTGTAGGCAATGAACAAAGTGGTAACATTAGCCTATAGTTGAGTTGGGTTGCTGATTTCTCTCCATGTTGCTATTTTTACAAAGAAAATGTTTAGATCCAAATCCTGACCCTGCTGTAGAGTGACTTCTGGGACCATGGAGCTAATACAGTTCAAAGTATACTGTGGGGATTGGATGGGATAAGCAAAGTATGGATTCCTATGGAGAAACAGCATATCTTGTATATCTCGAGACTTAGCTCTATTAAGGCCTCAAAGAGAAAATGGTAGTCAAGAACTGTCCTTTGAAAATAGTCTAAGAGTAGACTAAAGTGACCTGCACATACACAAAACAATTTATTCAGGCTTTGCATCCACCTAGAAATCACATAAGTGAGCAATCAGTGAGTATCAGTGTTTAAGAACTGTGGTAAGCTAAACTCTGGCTAACGTGTTTTCTAGGTATGAAAGCTAATATATCATACTATATTTGAATTTTATTAATGTTATTTAAATAACCACTGGAAGAAAGCACTTAGAGCTTGTAACTGTTATAAATATTGTTGCATTGTAAACAAATGCCCTGTTCCTAAATAGAGTTGTAAATCAAGCAAGAACCATATGAGTGAATGCAATAATACCTCCACCAAACTTTAGATGGTCATTATTTTTAGAATTCAAGTTTTCCATCCCTTGAGAACCTTATTCCTACATCCTAAATCAAAATCACCAAACACATCCCAACGGTTTATTCTTTAAATATACCCTTCATTCCTTCAATACTGACAAAAAGAACATTGCTTCAAAGCTGAGCCAAAAACCAAAACAGTACATATTCCAAAAGTGAAGTGAGGGAAATAGATTCTTGTTCAGGAATTTGTCCAAGTAGAATTGAGTGCAGTACAGCTGCAACATAATAAAAAGCAATGCTGGAACCCATGGCTAGCCTTTCCTCTGTGCTACAGACAACGCCAGAGCTCTTAACTCTTCAGAGACTCCTTGGGAGATATGGCGCAATGGTCAACTGGCCATTAAATCCTAGAATACTATGTATGTGGCTATGTAAATCTTACGTAAAGCAGCTCTACAAAAATTCTAGGTGAGATCCATAGACTGAATAAGCTGCAATAGCTCCAATAAATTCAAACATACGGGAGACAGTCAAAGAGAGGGGAGATAGTCAAAGGGAGATGTAGACATCAATTTTGTTTGAGTTTACAATTCTGAAAGGTAACTGTTTGGCATGTTTGGCCATAGTGCATGTCACCACACAGAATGAAATAAGATAGGCATTCTCACTGTGGGTCTTCATAATTTATTCCTCATTTGGTGAAAATTTCCTTGATTCATTTTAGTATGTAATGGTGGTTATGTTCCAAGGCGTTTTGGAGGACTAAAAGAGGAAAGGAGGAAAGCAAAAGGATTTGAGGTGGAATGGCATGTTGGGTTATTTGTTCTGTCCTTTGATTGTGCCTATTTAGTTAAGGCATCAGATGCTTTGGTTTGCTTTTCTGTAGCATGCAATTATTGTGGGAAAGCTACGTCAAATAAGTGAATGTTTTCCTTTGATCAAAAAGGCGATGAAATATGTGGCCATTCTGATGTGTTCTGGAGCTAAGCTCCCCAGCACAGCTGCTGATCAAACTCTCATAAGTCCCACAGATAATTCAGATCCCTGGTACAAGGTTGTTTTAAGGAAAATCCATTGGTTCAATTGGTTGAATTGGTCTTAGAATTCATTTTGTCTGAGGGCATGCCATATCCTTAATTTCATTTAGAAGATATTTGCTGGCACCTGCAACAACCTTTAGCTGCAATTTCAAGGTTCTGGTTTTGACAGGCTTTGGGTTTTTTTGTAAATATTTACCACACAGGCACTTGAATGAAAGAACTTCATCATCAGGACTAAATGACAGAAACTACATATTTAAACAAGATGCACTGAAGAAAGGGAAGTGAGAAATGTTTTCACTACAGGTATTTACTACTCAGGTATTCAACACAGATCTGTCATAGACAAGATACTGTTGAAACACATAGTATATACATATACGTAGTCTTTAAATTTCAGTGGCTGGTATTCAGCAGTCTTTAATTAATTGGAAATTAGTGAAACTTTTTGGGAATAGCTTTCAGAAATTGGTCATGGAAATGAAGGAATATGGAAAAAAGTCTTGACTGGAGTTTGTGTAGCTCTGTTCGTGATAAAGACAAGGCAAGAGCAAACTTTGATTCGTCATCTGCTGTAGAATAGAAGTGTGTTGGTAGGCCAAAGGGATACCAGGCTTCCTGGGAATTTGAACAGATTTCTTTTGGAACTGGTATTTGTTTCCTATCCTTGAAGTGGGTTTTGGTGCAGAACTCAGACCGTCAGAGATGTAACTCTGGTGTGCAGTGACTAGATTGTCTGCTTCATGGTAGCAGCTTGGAGCCATTGCTACATGACTGCAGAGATAAAGTACATGTTTCTTAGACTAATAATGGAAGAAATACTTGAGGATGAAAAAGGTTGAAATAGATGATGCTTGACTTCAGCAGAAAATGAAGAAGCGTCCCATGTCTCCCATTGTAATGAATACATATCAGGTATATCTGTATTGTTGTTGCTACTGTTATTACTATTATTAATTTTATAACTATGGTTCAAAGAGATCAAAGTCACATTGTGTTTGATATAGTATAAATTACTAACAAAGAAGGCCATCCTTGTCCAAGAGGCTTGAGCTTAAGGTTAACGCAACATAGAACATATTCTGAAGTGGATGGTATGCCTGTGTGCTGGCTTGAATTGGGAAATTCTTCTAAGGACAGACTGCGGAGCCCATCTGAAGGCAGGACAGGGACAAGAGTAACAAGAAATAAGTATATTGAAGGCATACTGTTTCTCTTCTTGTCAAGTGGCTCTAATTGTTACATTTTACCTCTGATTTTCCTGTGGCCTTGAGAAACATCAAAGACTTATTAGTAACCAACAGGTCAAGACTTCCGTCATACATATTTTGATCATAGATACAATAGAGTATCTATTACATACATAGAGTTAGATACAAACTACAGGTATGACAGGCAAAGAAGGAAAGAAAAGAAGAAAAAACAGAACCTTCTTTCTATTCAACCATGCTATGCCAAACCCTATCTTGCTGTAGTACTTTGAAAGATGGTTTAAATTAGCTATAACTATTTATGCAGCTACAGTCTACAAAATCGTTAACTTATTTAACACTTTCTGTAAAAGGTGCTGCATCATTTCTTTTTTCTCTTAAGGACACTTGAAACTGATTAAACATTTCCCTTGAGAAGCTACTTTATTTTATTTTGTATTTTAATTTATTTCACTGCATGATTAATTTGTAATCAAGACTTGTTTTGATTTTCCAAACTGTATTTTAAAACCAAACGTGAAGTAATAACTTGCGGATGGCTTGCAAAATACTAAAAATGTGTTCCATTAAGAAAAAAGAAGTATTGTGCAAATTTCATGTACCACAGAATTAACCACTCTTCGGTAAGCCTTCTGAAAGTAAGTATGATCAAAGCATCCCAAAGGTCAAGTGTTGTGGGATGATAGTAAAGCTTTAGGGCCTACAAAGTCAAGAGAACGTGAATGACTGCATAAGCACAAATGATCATCTTATCTTACATAATTGCCTCTTAAAAATTTTGACTGCAGATTTAATGTAGTTGTGCTCGCCAAATTTTTGAACTTTTGGCAAATGAATCTCCTCCAAGACGGCATGCTTCTTGCTTTGTTTTTATTAAAATATATGTAAATCTCATTCAATTTAAAATTATGCAACCAAATGTCATCACATTTCTCACGGCCCTTGTCTTCAGTGGGGCTGTGCACAGGCAGTGTCTAAAGTTAAAATCTCTTTTGAGTTAAAAATAATGTTCATTTCTTCTCATGTTAAAAAAAAAAAAAAACAACTTTTGACTCTAACTTTTGCACAGAGCTGATTCTAGCCAGAGACCTCTTCCAAGAATACATGCTTAGTGCCATTTGTCCATTAGGCTTGCTAGAAGTGAGCAAATATCATACTACTGAGTCAATGGGCCAACAGAACATTTCAAACTGCTCCAAAGAGATAATTGACCAGCTGAAAGTGTAAGGTAACACTAGAACTGAGATCACTGAGTAATGTGATCTCATTCTGAATGTGGGTGTTTTATTTGTTTGCTTTTTGGGGGTGGGTTGGAATGTGTATAAGCCAAGATTTGATTAACAAGGGCTAAAAGTGGGGAGAGGGAGTAGGGAGAGAGGCCCAAAGGAGTATGTTTAAATAGAGATGAGCCGAGATCATCATTATATGACTTTCCTGTAGAGAAATCAGGAGGTTGGAAGTAGAAGAGGGAGGATAGAAAAAGGTCAAGTCCCCCAGTAGTATGTCTAAAACTTTTTCATTTTCTCCCATAGTATTTGGGAAGCAGATGAGGGCAAAGTCTTCACTGATTTTATTTAGGTTCTCTCTGGCTTCAAAGATTGGCAAGTTCTTACTATATTTTTACAAAGCAGACTGCTTTTCAGGCAGGTTTTCTCAAGTTCTTGCTTTATGAGTTTTGGAGAAAGATTCTGGCCAGAGATGTTGAGAAGAAAAAGTGTTTGCAGTCTTTGGAGGTTGTTAATTCCTGGAAAAACTTCTGGCAAACTCAAGCTCACCAAAATTTCACAGAAAATGTTTGTTAGAATTTGACCAGTTTAAATGAGTTTCTTGTGTTGGTGTCTTTACCTAGTGGAAGTTCGAATCGTGCTTGGTTTTACACACAAAGTCAAGCAATGCTGCCAACATATACAGCCCTCTTCTCTCCAAAATATTTTATTTATTTACTCTGGAGTCTGAAGATAGCTTGGAGACATGTCTCTTGCCAGTGGTATTTGCAGTGGTATTCACAGAGTTGTCCTCTAATTTTTAGAGTCAGTTTACACTTTTTTCTTAGACTTATGTAGATATTCAATTTTTAGTAATAACTCTCCTAACCGTGTCTGAGGTTGCCACCATTGTTCTGCATGGTCATTGACCTGGCCATCAGCCTCCAACATTAGAAGGTTTACTAGACTGCCATGTAAAACTGCCTTATACCTAGAAAGTACCTAGAAAGAGGACATGAATACTGTGAAATCTTTATTTAAAAATATAGATCAAGAATCTACTGCTTCACAAGCCCTAAGTTATTATAAGGATGGGGGATGGGAAGAGGTATTTTGGAACATCAAATCCCCATGACTGCTGCAGAAGCAAGTTGGATATACCATCTTTTCCAGGACTGCAACAGGTTCCACCATGAAACTAAATAGGGTTTGGACATGGGTTGTGATCTTTTGCTTCCTACTACTGACATCTGAAAGCTCTGAACACTAGCACCTTCTTGTAGATCCCAGCTGAAATATTGTCACGACTGGCATATACTCATCTTTCCTTCTGTTGAAATAGCCTAAAATACCTTCTTCCCATGAGCACTGACAATGAGGTATTAGATCTCTCCCTCAGCCTCTATCTTACTAAGATAAACATATCAATCTCATTCTTCCCATACAGTAGGTTCTCCAGGACTCTAATCAATCTAATAGCCCTTTTCTGTGTCTATTCCACTTTGAATGGGATTTTCAGAACTGCAGGATTTCCAGCAGCGACAGATTTAGTTTCTGCTCAGGAAAATGAAACCATTGGTGAATTATATCTTGCAACAATGAACCCCATAGTTATTCATTTAGGATGTGAGGAAAAAGCCTTCCAATTTGCCCCAGTCTGTGTGCAACATGTAACACAGTGCTCTTGGATGTGATGGCAAGGCAAATGAATCATAAACAGAAACAAGAAATGGCATTCAAATCTGGCAATTTGGCGTGACCGTTCTGTAGCTCAAGTCCCACCTTCAAGTTCAGATCAGACCTCTATACTTTAAAAAAGAATATTCATCTGCAAAAGGATGGTACAGATGTTTTTGTGTGCATTTTTGTGTGTGCAGTCTAATATATGTCATATTCTGAAAAGCTTCCTTTAAGGTATAGTTTGATCATAAGTGGAACTGGAACTACATTAATTTCTGGAGGGAATTTGTGAAAATTAGTGGAATTGCAAAAAATTAATTATTCTCCAAATATTATTTAAGAATTTAATTAATAAATTGCTCTTGGCTTTTGATTTATATGAAACATGTAAGTATCATGGCAAACAGCTTCAAATAACCCTCATATTCAAAATAACCTTGCCAATGTATAATAGCTGAGGATCTGTCCCTTTCCTGGTCAAACACATAATACTTTTAAAAACTTATAATCCACAAGACAACAGCTTCGTACCAGGAAAATGAACTATCCACCAAAACGGAAAATAAGAAAGAAAGAAGGAAAGAAAAACAAATCTGCTTTACAAGAAGAAAACGAGACATTCCTAAAGCATTTCAGGATGACCACACACCAAGTGAAAAAAAAAGATGGTTCAAAATGCCTGCCCCACACAAAGGATAACTCTGCTTGGCAGAATACAAGACTATCTCCTTTTACTAAGAACAACTCACCAATCAGTCAACACCACTTTAACTACTTTAAGTATTTTTCCACCTTTCACAGAGTACATCAAAAGTTCAACACATACTACCAGCCAAGTGGAATATCCAGTAGCTATATATATCCACATATATATATCTCTGTATATACACATGAACAAACACAAACGCATAAAGCATCAGGTATTCCATTTTGAGAAAAATAAAATCCAGACATTGATAGCAGCTATGTGACAATGGCCATCCCGTCATTCATTCATTAAATTTCTCACTTTTTAAAAGTTTCATGTAGAAAGCTATGGAATATTTGCCTTTCCAGTCTCATGTTGCCAGCCACGTACATATACATACACAAAAAAGCTTCAGGCAGTCTCAGAATCATCAAAATTAACTACTGTGCAATGGCAACTGCTTTGTTATTATTTCTGTTTCGCATAGATGTTCTGGTTATAATCAGAATGTAGTGAACACGGAATAAAAAAGGTGAAAGGATCTGAGAAAATTTACACTCCTTGTCTAGGGTAGGCAATGGATTAAAACGAAAAAGGAGAAGGAAAACCTGAGACTTTAGTATCATCACTTTAAGCTGCTTAACAATCCTTTCCAAAGGAAAGGGGGTTTTAGAGAGGGATTTGAAGCAAAGCAACAAGACATCTTTACAGATACTTTACAGGAAGTTCCCTCTAAAATTGGCCACCAAAAAACCAAGGATCCTTGGTCTGGATCCCAAGGTCTGGGAAGTTAACAGGGGGTACTGGGAGCTTATACTATGTGGCAAATGGCAGTAGGCATAAAGAGCTTTGACTCTGAAAGCAGGCAGTGCTCTTATTTGATGAAATAAAGAAGAAGGATGCAGCAGAAGGGTATCAAGGCAGAGATAGATGAAGAGATACAAGAAATATCCCTGAACTATGAAGTAGGGATATTGTCTTGCTGCTGTTTCCTGAATGAACATTAGGGGAGCAAGAATGCCTTTATAGGGGCTGAGAAAAGGGTACTGTATAATTTAAGTGTCAGGAAAAAAGAAGAGTCTGAGGAAGAGACAGACTTTCTAGTAGAGCCTGTAGCGATTGAACAAAGGGTAATGGTTTTAAACTAAATAGAGGGTAGATTCAGATTAGATATAAGGAACAATTTTTTTACAATGATGGTGGTGAAACACTGGCACAGGTTGCCCAGAGAGGTGCTAGATACCCCATCCCTGGAAATATTCAAGGTCAGGTTGGACAGGGCTCTGACCAACCTCATCTAGTTGAGGATGTCCCTGCTCATTGCAGGGGGGTTGGACTAGATGACCTTTAAAGGTCCCTTCCAACCCAAATGATTCTATGATTCTACAATAAGAGTTTCAGCAACCTGCATGGCTAGGAAGCACTATGTGTTGGAGATGCTACGTATGTTAAATTTAGACATTGCTTGGATGTGAGGATTTAGATGATAATCAGACTAGGGACTTAACCATACTAAAGTCCACGGTTACTAAGAACACAGTGAGAAGGTCTGTGGTGGAAAAATTTGTGATTTGGCCAAACTAAGTTTGAATGGTTAGTAAGTCATTCACAAAGGTGTCAGACTAAAAGTTTATTTAGGACAAAAGGAGGCAAGAGAGAAATATATTGGTAGATCTGTGAATCTTCAGCAAAGAGATGACAAGGGAAATTTTGGTTGTAGGTGCAATTACACAAAGTTAGAAGCCTTCAATTTTCTTACCAAGAACTGGAGGATCCTCCAGAGAATGTGTTAAAGAAATGATTAGAGAGGTAAGAGAAGCAGCCAAGGAAAGCCAGACCTGAGGAATCCCAGAAAGATTTCAAGAAGAACAGAAGCAGAGAGGCCAAGAGAAGTTACGGTTATAGCAGTGAGTCTGAGATCTGGCAAAGTAGATACCATTAGATGTTGTGGAAAGAATGGTTTCATTTAAGGGCAGAGGAGGGAAGCCAGATTGGAAGAGTTCTAGGAAGAAAAAGTGTAAACAGCACATTCAGAAAGCTTAAAGATGAAGGAGTGACTGCAGATGGGCCAGTAGCTAGAGATGCAAGAAGGAGTCAAAAGTGTTTTATTTATGATGTGAGAGACTTAACATATGGTATAGCGAGCAGAACAAACTAGAAACAGTGAAAACAACAAAACAGAGGAGACCAAGAGGTTAAGGACAGGAGTAAGGGAGGGGAGGGGAATGGGCACACAAGAGATGAAGAGATAAGAAGAGAAAGGGTAAGAGCAGGCAAGCAGAAAAAAGGAATTGAAAAGAACACGTGAAGCATGTCTGTGTCTGTGACCAGGGAGAAGGAGAAGGAGAAATCTGTAGAACAGGGAAAGGGCCCCAAGCTGGCAGGAAGAGGAAGGTCATGTCACATGTTAAAAAAAAAAAAAAAAATAAAAGGAAAGAAAGACAGAAGGAAAGAAAGAAGAAAGAAAGAAAGGAGGAAAGAAAGAAAGAGAGAAAGAAAGAAAGAAGAAAGAAAGAAAAAGAAAGATCAAAGGAAGAACTTGCTAAGACCTTCTGTCAAGAGAAAAGGGGGAGAGTTTAAGTAGGGACTTAGAGGTGGTGAGGAGATGGATAGAACCGCAGGACTAGGGTACAATTAAATTTGAGGCAGCTCAGCTGTGCAGCTAGACTGACAGCAGAACTGAAAAAGTAGGAAATCGAGTGGTAATGAGGTGAGCGTAATATGCTTTTTTAGATGCAGTAAAAATGATGGGCTTCATACTCCTTAATTTCAAACCTCTCCTCCTAAAGTTAGAAAGGCCCGTATAGGAAGGGGCATCCTTCAGGATAGAATGGATGCTTCATGATATTTCAGAACACAATTATAAAGCTTGTTAAAAGGCAATGCTATATGAGAATAAGCAGATTTATAGTAGTCATGAAATCACAGAAAAGTCTGAAATTAGCACGTATATTTTTATGACATGTATATTTTAGTCACCGAGTTATTTTGTGTAAGCTTAGTCTGAATGAAGGCAATAGACACATTTCCAGTAAAACATTTCCAGTTGAATACAGTGATATTTCCCTACATGGAAGACACAGCCCTCTCTTTCCATAGCACAGTGTTCCTTAGCAAGGTCTGAGAGTCCTACGGCGCACACGTGCAGCAGCTGCAAGGCTAATGCAAATCACAGAAGGCAGAGACTATGACTGTAGAGCAAGATACAGACACCATTAGCCATGTTGGCTGCATTATGAACCAGATCAGGAAACCAATCCAGGCTAAAACTAACCCAGCAGAAGGTTTATTTTTAAACTGATTCATTTCCCAATCATCTTCACTGACTAGCTGCACAAAGGCTTGCACTTGCAGAGGAAAGGGGATGAATGGGTTGGTGGCAGAAGGAAAAGGAGGGAACAGTCATCTTTGAGGGTAGTCTTAGCTTTTTTTGTCTCTCCCTGAAGACTAAACTACCTCGCAGAGAGGGGCTTAATAACTAACGGATTTTAGTCCAGTCTTAAATGAGTAAAATTATGTTGTAAGTCTTCCAACTTCTCCAAGCTACACTGGACTCTCATCATGTGACATCTTAGATTTATTCCCTGCACCAGAGGAGACAGTTTATACCTGGCAAAAGTGAAAGTGAGCCCAAGTCTCTTAAACAGCCAGCTTATACTCATAGTCAGCCAACTATTTTTTTCAAAATTGTCTTTCATTTCCTTAGCTTACTTTCAGTGTTCTTTCTCTTATGTCCTCAAATAATTCCTCTCCTTCCTCAATGTTTTGTCCACCCCTTCCAAACTTTAGATTGCAGCCATGCCCCCATGCTCTCAGCCTTGTTTAAGTGCCAGCACTGTGTCTCTCCACGGAAATGGTGACCTTACAGCACAAAGGCACTCAGGAGCAAACACGGTTTTATCTAGCTTGCTATACATAAGCTCCTCTATATCCCATCTCATCCATCATTTCTTCTTTCCAAGTATCTGCTCCCTGCTGAATTATCTGAATTTATAAGCTATTGGTTAGCCCTTGTTTGTAGGGAAAGTAGGAATCAAAAATGATCATTTAACTCATGCCTTCCAGCAGGCTTGGGGTCAAAAGTTGTTCTAACTCCCTGCCAGTGAGAACAGGCAGTGGGGGCTGTTAGCACGCACACAGTCTGCACTGCTGGAGAATGTCGGCTGAAATGTGCTCTGGTAGAGACTCCTTTGGAGGAGCGCTGAATCTGCTAATGCAGCAAATTCTGTGCAGCGTGACCTGCAGAAATACACTGTTTTGAATTTGAAACCATCCCAGAGCCAGGGTGCAATTTGAAGAGGAGGGAAATAACAGTGACCCTGTAGTATCCAGGACCTAGTGGTCTGAATGGTTTGAACAAGGGCTCAAATCAGTTCTCACACTTCCTAGATGTACCTAGATTGAATGTGCCTCCTTTTTTTTTCCTTCTTCAATCAACACTGAATTGTTTACACGAACAGTAATGGCTGCAGAGGAGAGATTGTGAGAAAGACTTGTTTGGTAATTCAGTGGACAAGGAAGGTACTTACCCAGACCTCCTCAGGTCCAAGATCTAACCATTTGTCTGCTGGGCCTTCTTGGATAGCACCTTCTCTCTAAATCATTTTCTCAGAAAACAAAAATGGGATGGCATCATTTTTGCTCTGAGTTCAGACAAAAATAAGTATTGAAACCTCTAAATCTTTCACAAAAAAAGGGACTAATTGTGTTTTAGCAAGCCCTGCCTGGAACTCTCAGTTTGGAACCTTGTTTGAAAATGCTAATCTGTGAAATTGTGTCTATTTCATGAATGACACAAACTCTGCCCAGCAGGTGAGCTCTGTAGACAATGTCAATTATTGCTGATCTGGGTTTTTCTAGCCTGTTTAATAAAGCTTTAAAAATGAGATAATTTTGCACTTTCACTCATTTAAAGTGAAGAATCTTAACTTTCACAAGAGAAATGGCTTAGATTCTTCATGCTTCTTACAGATCCTGTTTCCTTTTCAGCTTGCAGCTCCAAAACGCCCAATGACTTCTCTGTGCTTTCACATATATGTTGAAAAGTGAGGTGTAACTCTTTGCAGACTGTGGAGAGCAGACATATAGGTCTGGAGGCCCTTTTCTTAAAAAAGACTACAGGGAAATGGCCTTCTGGTTCATGAAATTAATGAACAGGCAGAATGATTTGTGAAAAACAACTGTTTTATAGGACCACCACCTGCAGTATGGGCTGGATCCCACAATGTGGAAGAAATCCAGAACATCATTTCAGATTAATTTCTTGACATTTCAACCTTGTTCTGCACCCCATCCACCAACGCAGAACGTATTCAAGAGTAACAAAGATATTTCTGGCAACACACTGCAGCCATGGGAAATTGGAATGCAAGTCATGCCATATCTACTGACAGCTCATAAAGTACTCCACAACAGTGCAAAAGATGTATTTTCTATGCCTGAAGATCATGTAGCTTGGTCTGGGTTTTACTAAATAATACTGAACTTTTGGCTGTTTATTCCCAACTCTGTGATGTAAGCTGGCCTCCCTGGAAGCCAGACTCCAAGTGCGGCAACCATTCTGTACACATACACTGCATGGAAAGAGTTACCTAGTAATAAAAAACATATGAAGCTCTGAGATCAGTTCCCCTTTCTCCCTCCCCAGGTGTTCCTTCGTGGTTGTGATTTGTGCACAAGCCTATAGAAAATGCTGCATATACAAGCCAAGATATACAAAGACTTTCAGGCTCCCAATCCCTATTTAAGCATCTAACTTTGGGTTCCTAAAAAAGAATGGGGGACCTAAATACCTTTGTAGGTCTGGCCTGCAGGATCCAATTTGAACGTTGGGAGGGGAAGGGAGTGAGGTTTCATATTGCTGCTCACTGGCCAACAAGCACCCTGAACTTTCAGCCCAAATGGTTTCTGGAATCACTTGGCATTCAGCTAGCTCTGGTTTTATTACACAGATGCATTCATTTGTTTCATGTATAATTAACATCTTAACACTCACAAAACTGACTGTTGGTTTTGCATCCACTGTATTTCAGAACTTCTCATATCCCAAGATACTCTTTAAAATATTTCCCCCAGCAACCTTATCACAGAATTCCTTTTCTTAAACTTTCTCTTATGGTCTACATTTTTTCTTTTGCAAAACAAAACAAACACAGGCGCAAGATCTTTAACTGGTGGTGGACTTTGGCCTTATTCCATTGACAACAGTGTAGTTACACTGTTATGCACCAGTTTAGGATTAAAACCATTCAACACACAATTACACGTTCTTTTCTGAGGTAACTGCGTTGCTGCGTCGGAAACTGATCTGAGAATTAAGACTTGCAATATCTTGGAAATTCTGTCCCAAAGTCCTTACTCAGACCTTCATTTCCATTGGAGCTTTATGACACTTTTTCACGTTTTTTCTTTTGATACCAACACACCCACCAACACTTGCAATTCCTTCTCCCTTCATGTCACAAGCAACTTTTGCAAGAGTGCTGTTCAATCCTCCTGTATGAGTAGCATCATTCATCTTAATAAAAATGTCATATAGACCCAGTAGCCTTACAGGCTCCTGTCAGAACTGCCTCCCTGTTTTCTTAGCAAGCAATGTATACTTATTTACTATACATTTGAACTATGTGTATACATAGTTTATTTCCTCACTTTGTTTATGGAAAAGTCACATGGGCGACATCCAGCACTTCCTAAAATCACAGTATATCATCTCATCTACTCTTTCCTCAATCACTGGAACAGTTCTGTCAGCAAAGGAAACAGGATTGGCTTTTCTTTTCAAACCATGCAAGGCATTTTGGTTTGGTTTTTCCCCCTTATCTTATATGGCTCCTGACAGAACCTGTACTTCAGATGTGGAACTCCTTGCTGCAGGATTGTGTGCACGCTAAAAGCCTACAGGCATCCAAGAGGAAACCAGACACCATAATGACAGATAAATCCACTGAGGGCTACTAAACACAAAGGAAATACCTGAGCCACAAATTGCTGAGGATTGGAAGAGTATGCTGGAAAACTATTATTGTATATATTCTCTATTTTTATTCTCTTCCTGAGGTACCCATTATCGGCCATTGCAGGGGAAAAGAGAGAGAGCTCAATGGACCTTTGGTCTAACTCTGAAAAGACCAGTTCTGTCATATGTATTGGTTATTTAATAATATGTCCCAATATTTTCTAGGAGGCAAATTTAAGCTAAGCACCCAGTAAGATGGACAATGCCTTCGCCCTTTTCCAGTTTCTATTCCCCATAAATTCTCAGAATAATCCCTGATCTTTCACAGATTGCTTTTGCCAGAGCTTTGAATACTTTGAGATGAATTTTACTGGTCTCTGCTGATTTGAACACACGTATCATATATCTTCCTTAGCCTGATCTTTATTTTGGTCTGTTTTCTTACCCTTCCATCAAAATATCTTTTATCACCTTCTTTTAATTTACTCATTTAGCTTTTCTTGATACTTTTTATGTCTTCCTTTTTAAAATTCGTATTTCACCTTAGTTATGGCTCCTTTTATTCCTACAGATTTATACCATTTTCTACATTCATCCTTATTTATATTTTTTACTTCTACTTTACAACCAATTCCTTTCTGACTTTCTGGTCCTCAAAGCCCCTTTAATGCATCCAGTTTTGTCTCTTCATGTATTTCTTAGCTCAGTTTTGGAAATTATTTCCTATTTTATTTTTCCTTGAAACCACAGAACAATTTTTACTGCCTTTTAGATTAATTGGAGTTTTTCTCATTGATTGCAGAGAGCAGGAGGAGACATTTGTCCTATGTCCTTACACATGTATGTAGTATGTGTGCGTGCCTACAGAACCTGAGCTCACTTTGGGGGAAGTAAGAGCAAACCTTTGTGTCCGGGGATCATGGCCTTGGCTAACCCAGACTACCACCGCCACCGCCAGAACCACCTATCTGCCAACATCTCAAAAGATTTTTGTTCACATGCTGCCTTACAGCAGCCTCAGGTTTCAGCAGTGCTGTACTAGGTCACCAGCAAATAGCTGCGTGCTATGTTTATTTTAAAACCTTCCTTCTCTAGACCACCATGCTGCAGTACAAAACATATCTGACAGATACAAGAGTTAATCATAAAGGTGAAAAGAAGTCACAAATTAATTTAAAATAGAATTTCATAACATAATAGTTTGAGTGTCAGCAGATGTCACCCATTATGTGGCTACATAAAAGATTAAAACACAGAATTGTTCGTAAGTGCTTTGGAAGATAACTGTATCCCTCTTTATCAGTTCAATGGCATTCTATGAAAAGATTAGTGTTTGCCAAGGTTACATAAAAGGTGCACGCTTATCAATTCTGTGTACTATACTCGTATGTACGTATAAGAGATACAAGATACTTCAAAGAAGAAATGATTTAGATTCCAATCCTAACAACAATTAAGCATAAGAGTACTACCTCTAAAATGCTTGGCAGATCAAGGCCATCATGAAAAAAAGTCAAATTCATTCTTGAGATACCTAAAGAACTTAGAAAAAAAATCTAATACAGAATTTCATCATTTTAAATTGCCATATTTTACTGCCTATATCTCTTTCTATTGCAACGTAACTAGATGCCCATGACAAAGGAAAAAAAAATATGCTAAGGAAAGGATAGTTTTTCAATTATTATTTATTTGTATTATGGTAGTGCTTTAGTGGCCCCTCTGTTCAGTGATCAATATCTCGTTGTGTTTGGCACTACACAAACAGAGAAGCAGGAGGCAGCCCCAGCCACAGAAAATTCCCATCTTGGAAGCAGTGTTTCTCTATGCCTTCTTAAACTCTAGTGTAATGAAATGCATAATAAGGTATTAGATATCTTAGAAAGACATATCTGGTCTGATCTTCAGCAAGGTAAAGTCAGAGGAAAAGATTTATTAAGTTTTGCCTACTAGAACAGAAGGTTCTGAACTCTGTCATGACAGGAGTATTTTAGAGATTGCCCTGCAACAACTGCTGAGAGCGTCAAAATTCCTGCAATTCTGATTAAAAAGGGCAGTAGCTTCCTACTAACTATAGCAGCTTTTTGCTGCTGTCACTGACCACACAAAAAACTGGCTGAAGAAAGGTTGAGAGCCACTCTCTTCACTTCACAAGCAGCTAAAAGAGCCAACTCAAGACTAGGCAAATATAGGCTGCCCTTCTGGCTGATGGAGGAGATGGGAAGCTTGGTGCGGTGTCTAGAGTGGATCGACCAAAGCAAGCAGCTTTGCCCTCTTGTGTGTGGGAGAGGGGAGCCTGGGCAAAGGGCTCCTCCGGGCTGCCCCGGGGTTGGGGGCTGAGCAGCGCTGAGGAGCCCGGGTGCTCCTGATGCCTGCCCAGAACAAATCCAGCATTCAGCCAAGATTTGCTATGCTATTTTCAAGGCAGGAACCCAAGCCAAAGGTTTGAATCAGACATGTTCAACGTTCTGTGTTTCTAATTAAAGCTTGCAGTTTTTATGTTTTGTTTCCAGTGTTTATTTTTAGCCAGATGATGGCTCCTTTTATTATTAGGGAAGATAATTTTGATTAATATTTTTTTAATTCTGAGAACAAACATAAAAGGAGGTTTCAGTGGAGCTTTGTGTTCTCGGTGAGCGTGGGAGACTGTCAGGGCATGCCGCTCTTCTCCACAAATAATTTTCAATGTCACTAAATGTTGGCCAACATGCAGGGGAGGGAAGAGGGACATTTACAGCAACTAGTGTGAGCTGTTCCAGGTTAAATATAAGGGTCTAGCCCTGGTATTTTAAAGCCAAAAAACCTTCTGTCACATACAGAGAAGTCCAAAGACCCAATCAAGTACACTTGGGATATTTTTATATCATGATCCATGAAAACCTGTCAAAGATTTTGTTTGTTTTAGGCATGAAGTTGGTCTAACCTGTTGAAATCAGTCAGATTTTTTCCATTGACTTCAGTGGGAGATGAGTCAGTGTACTATTCCCCAGAATTACTTACTGTATCCTCATGGTTTCCCAAAGCATATTTTCAAATACTTTAGCTCATTAAAAGAAATTAACAGAATCTAAAATTCCTTGCTAGAGGCAATGGTGTCAATCAAAGGTGATTCATAGCTACTACTACTTGGGAGCTACCTCTGCTACTTTTTCATTCTGCAAATCCCTTTGGTCCATTTTCATGTTGACAGTTCAGAAGTTGTTTCTGAATCAACTTGCTGGAAGACGCATTGGTGATAGTTATACAAGCTCATGGTGCTCTGCCTAGCTGCCCTGTGAGCTGATTTGATATTTCTAACACCCGCAGTGTTTTATTACCCATTGTTCTGCATTAAATATCTTTGCTTTCTGAGCTATTTATCAATCTCTAAATGCATCTGCAGAGACTTTAATCACTTCTGCGTATTCTCAATGCTGTTGTTTCGCTAACAGTGCCTGTTTCATGTCTGTATTCTTTTGTTACAATTGTGAAATAAAGGCCCAGTCTTGGAAAGGATCTGTATGGGTACAAGTCCCTTCTGACTACGGAGTGTCACTGAAACAGCATGGCTGTCTTCCTAGAATGGGAGTATGGAACAACCATGTAAAAAATGGAAGGCAGTGCTTTAGCGGATGCACTGGTTTTGTTAGCACATAACTTTTTTTCTATCATTTATTTCAAACATCCTCAAGCATGCAATTAAACCCTGAAGCATGCAATTAAACTATTAGACACTTGAATTTACTTTTGAAATTATGCTTATTTCCATACATAATGTTTTAAATCAATTCATTAAACTCTTTGTTGTGCATGGCTTAAATTAATTTTAATCTGCAGCTCAGCCACATCAGAATCAGTATCAAATAACTTCTGCTTGCATGTCTATCTACAGAAGGAGAACATTCTTTTGATTACAGCATTGAGGTGAGAAGGGAGATTAAGAACTCCAGAAGGTTTTAGTAATTGAAAGCACTACAACTGGAAGGTAGAATAAGAAGTTTAAATATTTATGGTATAATACTCTAGAAGCATCCAAATGTGCTATTTAATCTTTCTATACACAGTCCCTCATACGGATAAACTGTATTCAACCTTTTTTGAGGTTTCAGTCTCTCAGTGATGCTTATGATTTCCAGAAAGGTCCTTTTTTTTTCCCAGAGACAGTGGTGAGAGTCAAAACATGAAGTCAGATACTAGTGAGCTTAGATACACTAGTGAGTGAAATCCCTTTCTAGTTTACCATGATGCTCCCGAACTTTACATTTATATTTATGAGCAAATAATTTGTCATTAACTTAACCATCAATTATTGCACTGTCTTACACTTTCTCATATCCAAGACCGTTATTCTACCTCTATGCAAAAGCTGGTGCATTGTCAAAGTTCTAACCACTGACTGCAGCACACATTTTATATTATCATATTCCTGCTGCAGTTTCTTTCCCGTCTTGAAAATTATTATCCAGACAACTGATTCTTCCTCTTTCAACTGTGTAATAACAAACAATCACTGGCATATTTTTATAGTTATGCGGGTTGAGGCATTAGTGAGCACAGAGAAAAACATGCCTTTTTCACTTAGTCATTGTCTTTACGTTTGAAAAAAGTTATTACATTGTTGACTACACACAGCTTTTCTCTTACAAAGATGTATTATTTTTCTGGGAGAGAACTTCAGAAAACACAACTGTTTTAAGTTGCTGTCATGAAATGATAACATGTACAGTTTTTTGCTTTTAAAACAGTCATATATTTTTCTATACTTTTACATTTCTTAAAAAAAATCTAACTTTTTTTCTTAGCAGCTATGCTGGAATTCCTATTATAATTTCATCATGAGTGATTAAAAAACTTTTTTGCTTTAGCTACAGTAAATCTTGTGACAGTTATTGTGCTCTTTCCTGGTACTTAAAAAATAATTTATTGCGCAAATAAAATACGGAAATTCATATTAATAAGTCAGCTTTTACTTATTCTATATAATATTCTAGATAATTTGTCTACTCTACATGCCATATGTGTTGGGATTAAGCTTCAAGATATTTGCCTATACACACACTGTTTATCCAGTAAAAAAAAAAAAAAAAGAAAGAAAACAATCTCTGAACAATTGAAGCCTGGGCATATCCTAGCTGCAGTTTCTTTAGAAAGACAGCAGCTATTTTGCAAATGCATTTCCCACTTATCCTTTTGCATTTTAACAGTGTTTGAAATCTTTGCCATGCAAATTGCTAAAGAGGCTTGGGAGCCTTTGATTTTAAAGGTGCTGCATAAATGCAAATTGGTATTGCTTGAGCTCACTTACACATGCCTTTCTTTCCAGACAGGACTTGGGGAAATGAAGACACCTTTAGCAAAGAGGCTTTAGATTCAGTCACTCATCAAATCTCCCCTTGAAAAGCAAATGCTTTCATATTTACATTAATCACTACCAGTCCTTGGTTCTTTTCCTCACTTCTACCAAAAACAAGAGAAACATAGTCTTCAAACAGTGATCTCCATGTTGGAGCTGATGGGTTTCCACTCCAATTTTTTGAGACAGATCTTTCATTTCCTTCTGCTTCAAAGCCTCACCCTGTCCTGCCTAAAGCCCAGAGAAACCCTCTTTGCAGTACCTCCCACTCAGCTGGGAAGCTTCATCTTCTGCAGCCCCATCGGCAGCTCAGAAAGCGCTGGCATCTTGCACATCCCAATCCTGCAAGCTACTCATTGAAACGCTGCCATAAACATAGCAGCATTCATAGGTAGCAAACATTTGCTGTTTACAGAGCTGTTAATGAAATGTGTCCAGAAATGTTCTTTCATGCTCTTTACCTGAGTCATTCGTATAAAATTAAAGATCTGGATTAATAAACTTCTCTTTTTTAACAGGAGAAATCTAAAATGAAGCCAAATTATTTCCTATTTCAGGTTTGCAAGACAGTGAAATCTTCAAATAATCCAAAAGAAGGCGCTATTTTTTGAGGGAAGAAGCTTTGTGGACAGGTTTTACTTAAAGATTGGATTTCTTTTGGTTGAATTCTACAGTGAAAACAAAGCTCAATTAAAAGTTTCATTATTTAATGTCTCTGCAAAGCACTGGTTTGTTGACTCAGACTTTCTTTTATTCTGGCAACTAAAGAATGAATAATGTTATAACCCTTTGAAATAAGGAATGGATGGTCTCCCTGTCTGGATGTACCAATATTTTGGCCTTGACACAACCAACAGCAGACATAACAAAGAAAAAGGTCGAGTAAGATATTGCATTCACCCTGTCCAGCTCTTTTCAGACACAGGTCTAAACCTACTAAACACCCCTGCAGCACAATTTTCTGGACTAAAATACACCTACAGATCCATGATCTACAGACTCCAACTCACTTAGCTTTCTACAACAGAAGCTTTGTACCTTTGCTCAGCTGTAGCTCTTTAATCATGTCTTTTTTTGAAAGTTAAATTCAAAAGCAATAAAACACAAATTAAATAAAATAATTTTATACTATGCTGCTTGCCTGGCAAATCTTCTGAAAGAAATATTTGAAAGTTTACCAAATAGATCAAGTAATGATATTTTCCAGACTCTGGTTTTATCATCATGTAGTTTAAGCAATGATAGATGGCTTTTGGCCATTATTGGTCAGATAAGTACCAGTCAAAGGACTGTAAGACTGTGGTGGTGGTGTTGATATTGCTGTTGTTGTTTTAGTTCTAGACTAAGTTGATCTGTGTATCTTGAGATGGTTTTCAGTTGTTGTAAAACTGCTCCATTTGTTTTCCTTCTACTGGTAAAAACAGATGGGTCCAATTCTTCTCCTAAACACAAAGGAATTGAAGACTGTATTTGAGGGCAAAATGAAACCCATGTGACTTTACAAATTAGCTTATACGTTCCTTGACATTTAAGAATGCACATTTTATATTTTTTCATAAAAACATTCCAAAAACTGCATTAGACATTTTAGAGTTGCAGATGTGCCAAAAGAAGAGGCTAGGACTTTGTGTGTGTCCTTTGCACACACAATGTAAGATTTCCCTTTGAATTTTCCCAGGTGCCACATTAAAAAATAGAATAATCTGTGATGATACTTAATATTTTTAACAGACATTACTGATATTTGACAGTCCTCCATAGAACACATACATGCAGGGGTTTTTTTTCAGAAATTTTGGTATTCATGCTGCAGCTATTCGAGTTAATAATTATAAGAACAGGATGATACTAGAACATAAGTTCTCATCCTGCTCCAAAAAGAACGAATGCCCTGGATGTGATTCCAAATATACCTCTCTCTTGGGCTTCTCTTGTATTAACTTAAATTACAATGAACCATAATAGTGCATATTTTCTCTAGAATTTGGCTGTACCTCAGGTCTCTCCGATGGCTCCTTCTCTTTTCTGCTTCCCTGCCCATTAGTGATACTGAAGTCCCTGTACTCTGGCATTGAAGTCAAGCATCAGTGAAGAGTTAATTTTGCCAACACGCTCAGATACGAGTTTTCTTTATCAAGTACTTTCAAGCAAGATCCTCTAAGCAAAGACCCCATAAATTAATATATTCTTGAGGTTCTGGCTTCTTCTACAATACATTAAAAACAAGACACAAAAAAAGACCATTGCATTTAAGGCAACGGATATTACTTTCACGTGGTCATAGAGAAAGTGTTCTGCTAGTTGGCTGTTTACATTCTGAAATGATGACATTATGTTAGATTTTTGTAGTGCTGAATTCAAATTCAGATTCTAGTCCTGCTTTGGTTTCATACCAGCCTAAGTGTATTCCAGAAATAGTGTTTCCACACCCATTTTCTATGGCTATCGATGGTGAATATCGATATTAAAACAAGAAGAAATGACCCTTCCAGGAACCAGTAAGGGTATGTACAAGGAGTAATTTGCTGTGTTCTTGCATCTTCAGTTTTTGGCAGGAGCAAGTCTCCAGATCTATGTTTGCAACGAGCTATTATGATGTATGTCATAGTATTTCCAAGAATCTCATCCACTTAAAGGAGATTGTTTTGAAGGAGCTATTATTTGGTGCCTTTTGGGAGCCAAACTAATCAACTGTCTTAGTAGTCAAACTTCATTTTCAACAATCTGAGCTCATATTTATATGAGGGAGACATTTTAACTAGTATTGCAATGCCACTCCCTGGAAACATTCTCTCATCCCTACAGATTAAATCTTCTAAAATATAAAACCTATTGTAGCAGATGCTCAGCTGCAACGTTATTCTTTTTTGGGGTGGAAAAAGGCAAAAGCATTATTAGTTTATCTTTTTTAATGAGCGAGTAAACAATAGATTTTAGAAATTTCTTTCTTTCTATTCAGAAAGTAATAATTCGGGGTGGGAGAAAGAAAGAGAAAGAGAAAGAGAAAAAAAAAGAAAGAAAGAGAAAGAAAGAAAGAGAAAGAGAAAGAGAAAGAAAAAGAGAAAGAAAAAGAAAAAGAAAAAGAAAAAGAAAAAGAAAAAGAAAAAGAAAAAGAAAAAGAAAAAGAAAAAGAAAAAGAAAAAAAAAGAAAAAGAAAAAGAAAAAAAAGAAAAAGAAAAAGAAAAAGAAAAAGAAAAAGAAAAAGAAAAAGAAAAAGAAAAAGAAAAAGAAAAAGAAAAAGAAAAAGAAAAAGAAAAAGAAAAAGAAAAAGAAAAAAAAGGAGAAAGATAAATAGACTTTCCTCCATTAACTAGAAGGATGCCTTCGATCTTAGGTGTATGGGCAAAATTCTGGTTATCTTTCAAAAAAAAAAAATCCAGGCACAAATGAGCTCAGGCTCATAACACTCTTCAAAAGTTATATTCTTGCTGAAATATGCTCTATCAAATTGACTGTATTATTTCTGTTCTTCATTTGCTGTCACTTAAACATCTAGGAAAACTGATTTATTATTCCATGCAGGCCCAAGTCATATAAAACATGGGGCAAATGAATGCTTGCATTTTGCAAAAGCAATAAAAGGGATTGGACTAAGTTTTGGATGCTAATATTGTTAATATTGTAACACAGATATGATCGATTTGGATAGTCTGTGTATCTATTTGAAAGTAGTGTTAACTACTAGAATCTGTGGAAACTATCTCTCGATGCTAGCTAAACCATTAACAATAATCACAGAGTGTGCTTTTCTATTGCATTTTTAGACCTTGTTATATATTCACAGTATTATGAAAAGTTATTTTACTGGGGCTCGTTTAGCTTATGAAGCACTCAGGAAGAGCTCAATGGAGTCAGGGAACTCAGTCCTGCTTTCGGCAGGAGGTTTCCCGGAGTAAATCCTGTGGCGCCCGTCCTGCCTTGGACCCCGCTCGCACAGACGCCCCGGCTGGGCTGCCAGCACCCTGTCCTGTACCCAGCTGCAAGATCAAAGCTTTGGTAGCTCGCTGCCGTTGCACTCAGTCTTCACAAGTCTCGGTCTTCTAGCGCTGGAGATGAGCGCTGCCATCCTTACGAGGAAGGAAAAGGGAGCTGCAGGACGGTTGGTTTATTCGCATACGGCCACACAGCAAGTCGGTGATAGAGCAGCGCAGGAGCTGGGGAGCTGCTGGCCTGCGCGAGGCCACGAGCACACCGTGTTGCTGTAGTGGTCAGGCTGTGCGCCAGTACAAGCTGAGACATTCTAGGATAAATTGGCAGTACGCGCTCTGCGAAGTTTTCCTCCATTTATTTTATTATGTAGTGAGTGATACAGCAAAATACCCTATCTTAAAAGGATACAAAATAGCCATACACATTCACTGAGGCTTTATACCATTGAATGCCAGCCTGAAGAAATGGAAGCTGGAACAAACTATTAAAAAAGTAACAAGATAAATTAACATTTTGAGAAATAGGTCCTTTTGTCATAAAAAATCGTTGTAAGAAACATGTGTAAGTTCATAATTTTCACATTTTAGGCCACAGTTTTTAAGCATTTTTAATGCGCACATAAACTGTGTTAAAATGCTCCACAAAACATTTAGCTGATAGGTTGGATAGCAAAGAAAGTGATATTTTTAAAAGTCCTACACAGAGAAGGAAGAGACTGAAAGAATTTTGACATGGTCATTAGATTGTAGGATGAAAACAATTCATTGATATCTATTCCACGTGTTAGCCTCTGGCCCTCAGGGAGGCAATAGGACTGTTCAACTTGAAGAAAACAAGATTTTAAAAAAAAAAAGTAAGAAGTACTTGAAAAAATTTCCCCGGAAAATCTGCTTAATGCTGGCAATATTAAGTCATGGGCATAGCTCTGTGGCTTGGGACTCTTGGAGCACTGTGCAAAAACTTGAAACTGGGCCTCTGGGTCCCTGGTGACAGAGTTAGTGTAATGTTACAGGAATGCTCGTGTTTTTTGAACACAGGGAAGACTTCAGCAGTTGATCCCTGCTCCTTTTCTCTCCCCATTCTTCTTTCCTTTGCAGAAATGTCATTTATTTAATTAGAATAAATGGGCTACGCTAAGTATTTGAACCAAATCTGGGATGTAGCAATATTTGGATGTGCCCTCAACCACAAACTCAGCATGCCCGTGCCTCTACAATGTTGACTTTGGACTCTTGAGAACCCAAGCACAACTGGGGCACTTGGGGCAGGACAACTGGATAAGAAGAAGAAATTTGTGGGCCAAGGAGCTTGACTAAACATTGTGTTCCTAAAGGCAGCTCTGTACACAAAGAATAAGGGGAGCAATAGTTTATTCAAGTGGCTCAACACAAAACAGATGGTAAGATTTCAACAGAGCAAAGGACTGATGGGCAGTTAAAGCAGGCAGGCACACTCAGGCAGGCACCCTCAGAAGACTGAGACTCCAAAACTGATATGCTTAATACTATGATATCCTTTGAGACTTAAACTTCTGAGGCCAATTTGAGTGTTTCGGTATTTAAACGGACAAGTAGTGTTTCCTCAAAGGAATCTGACCTGTTTCTAAAAGCACAGTTTCTGTGTTTCTAAAAACAGTTTCGCAGGTCAGATGTTGCCTTTTGTTGGTTTTTTTTTTAATTTTCACATAAATATAAAAGAAGCAGACAGTCAACCTAAAAGCATCCAGTTCCTTCTATGGGACTTTCGCACCTCCAGGCAGGCTTCCTGCCCTAGGAGGGACCTTTTCCTCTAAAGTTTAGACAATGAGTATCTATTGACTCAATGCACTGTCCTTGTTTTCACATTCCTGAGAACCACCTCAAAATGTCCCTGAGATACAGAGGAGGAAAAAGTAAACTAGTGAACCCTAAAGAAAAAAAAATCAGAGGTACAGCTTTGGCTTCTGATGACAGGAGTGATGAGATCTTTCATTTTGTCAAATTTAGAACAAATGCTAAAATCATCGTTTTTGGAGACAGAATAGAACTCAAAACTATTGAGCCTAAATTTCCTTTTGCTTCTGGTAAAATGCAAGTTCTAGGCTGTAGCAGGTTTTTCTGTTTTGTTTTGCTATAATTTTATTCCCCTGGTAATCCCAGAAGCAGGACAAGAATTAATTTCAAACAAGGATCTTTATTGTTTGCATAGCTCAGTATTCTATTTAATTACAAAAACATGTTTGTTGTTTTTTTAATTTAATTTTCTTTGAGAATATGATGGTTCAAATTAAGGGGAAAAATGTTTTGCAAAACTCAACAGTTTTATGAAACCTTAAACTGTTTTTCTTTATGTTGTCTAAAGTTTTGAAAAACCCTAAATGCTACCAGTTTTTTTTATTATTATTTTTTAAAGGATCAAAGACCTAAATCAGTCATTGATTATAGTCAATTAAGCCCAGACAAGTAATAGTGGATGAATTTCCTAAACACACTATCACGCTAATAAATATATTTTTTTGCATTCACTGTGGTTGAAATTGTTCTGAACATGGAGGTCAACAAATAGATTATTAGTCACCAAAATTTCACTTACAGCTCAGGCTTCCATATTGCAATGAACAATGTGTAGATTCTCATTGAAGAAGACAAACATCTGTTGAGCAGGGAGGGAAAGGTTAGTCAGCTTTCTTTGAGAAATAAGAATGCAAATTAAAGTGGGAATAATCTGCAAATTTAGTTCACAGTCCTGAAAGTGAGGACATGTTCAAATGTCAAAGATTCAGCCCAAAGCTTAGGTGTCACGTGAAACTTAACATTCATTGGAAGAAGGATATCACAAGATGCACATTTATTTCTACGTGATCTCCGTTGCCACTCTTTGCAGATCACTGGAGAGTCTCCCACTGGATATTAGTGAAAAAGCTGTGAAATCACAGAACGATCTTGAACTTTAACAGAAATTATCTGATTTGAAAATTCAGCCAAGAATATTTTACTTGCTAGTGATCTTTTAAAACATTGTAGTCTTCCAATAATGAAACATTAACAGCAATTTGTTACCAGCATTTTAACAGAAGAGCCAATAAGATTTTTCTCCAGTGCCTGTGCTAATTCCCCCTCTTCCAGCTGCGGTGCATTGAAGACAAAGGGAGAGAGATCCAAAGGCTTAAAATGGCTTTTGCTTTTTGATGATCATACAAAAATGTTCTCTTAGGATTCAGGAAGAAACAAAAATATTCAGAAATACTGTTATGGGGGCACATAAGATCTCTGTTTTTTACAAGAATAGAAATGTCCAATAAAACTCAGCTATGTACCCACCTAATCTACAGAACTGCATCAAAGTCATTAAAAATCAGAAAAGGCAGAAAATTATGTAGCTCTGAGTGCTGCCCTTAGGAAACATCTCCCGTTTGGTCCCATCACCTCTGATTTTCATATTGCCCAGTGTGTTTATATATCCCAGAAATAAATTGTTTAAATTGTTTAAATCCAAAGTTTAAAGTTGCCCCATTGGACACAAGAGAAGTACCAAAAACTCCTGCAAGCTATGGTGTGTATAATCCATCCTTCTACTCATTTCTACTGTGGTTTTCAAAAATACAACCTTTAATATATGCAACAGAAATAAACTAAAGCAAACCTTGAAGGATATACAACACAATTAATGCGATGTGGATTTTGATAACATATGTGCAATTGACCATATCCCAGCCAGTGATTCACTAAGCATAAATCTTTTGTACTTGAAAGTCAAGTACAATAGAGGTGAAATCTCAACTCTGTTGAAGGGAGTGGGAGTTTTCTCTTTGATTTCTAGGGGCCTGGATTTTACCCTAGGCACATTTTCTCTTCTAAAAGCACAATTCACATAGAATTAATTGAACGGACAAATTATATTAAAGTGCATTTGTTGTCTGTTTCTGTCTTTAGACATGCACCACATACTGTAGACCTGAGATGGTACCAAAGAGAGACTGATTTGAATGAAAGACGTTCTTGACTTCAAAGAGTCAGTGATATAAACTCAAATCTTCTATTTATACATGTTTATGATATTCAGGAAACTGATCACTTAGATAACTTCACTGAATAATGTCCTTGCACACATATATTTTATTTCAGAAATGAAATTAACCTACCCTCTATAAGAGGATTTTATTATAAGGAATACTTGGGCACTTTATTTGAAAAATATCCTAGAAATAGTTGAACAACTTATTTGGTCAGATCTGCCAATTATTCTCACTGAAATATTTGTGAATTCCGCATTCTAGTTACTTTAACCAGAGAACTAAATGTGAAGGTGGGGAATCATTAAATAATTTACTCATTGTATGTATCTAAAATTTGTCTGAATAAGTGTTTAGCCAAGTAGCATGGAGGCATCATTTCTGCAGAGCCAATATTAGGCCCCGGCTCAGCCGGGTGCTTGACTGCTTTCCTGCAGTGAGACATGCCTGCCTGCACAACCAGGAGTATTGCTGTCAGCATCAGCATCAGTTCTTGTGTCTTAAATCAGATGTATCCCCAAACTCTTGCTGAATTCTGAGTTTTATGATTAACTATTCAAAACCCAATGTTTGAATGATGAAGTCTCTGACATGAAGAACATCCCTTGGTCTCTTTTAACTTCTCAGAGTGATCTGTGAATTCCTCCGTAAGCTTCCCTTCCCTTGGTGACCTGGGATGACCTGAATTAACTATGATGCACTATGTGGAAAACATTCTCTCCAATCCATCCTCCCCCATTTCTCACTTTTAATTTATTGGCCACCCACCCCTCTTTTTTCTTTTTGTTGTTGTCCAATTTTTCCTATTTCCAGCATATGTTTTAAGATTAAAAAACTCTTATTTGGCAGGCGGTATAAACACTGTACCTCAACAGATGTTTTTAGTGTCAGTGCAAGAAACGGCCACACGCTGATGCGGTTCTGCTTGGCACCATTTCTTGTCTGGAGAGACTGACACTGCATGAATATATTCATTTTTCTGCTGGGTTCTTTTTGCCATTTTTTTTGCTCCTTTCCCCTTTCATGACACTGTGGCAAATTTGGCGCTTCTGTGACTTGTTTCCTCTTTGCATGTGACACTGTTTTATAAGTTGCCTAAGTCTTGTTTTTGAAGATGCCAAGTGACCTGAATTTACCTTTGAGCACCTCTCCCTCCCCTTTAACTGTGTTACCAGGAATATGTTTTCAGGTTAACTTGTAGCCTTTACCAACTGTTTTCATGTGTCTCAATATCACTACTTCTCTCCAAAATGTATTGCTATGCAGGCACATGTATCAAAATAGTTAGGACCTCAGTAAGTACTATCCACAAGTTCAACAGTTTTTTCTATTTACTCAGCTGGTCATGTTGTTGTGCGAAGGAGGTTTTTTTTCAAGCTGTATTTGAAACAGGGGACAGGTTATGTAAGGGCATAATAAAAATATGGCTTTTGTGAAGGCACAGGCATGATCCAAAAGAGACTCTCTTTCTAAATCTCCTTCCGTCTCCTAATCTGAACAGATTTTTCTGGCTTTCTGATGACAGGGGAGGTTCTTCTGTGCAAATTTGTGCCAGGTAACAGCTGAAAATGAGGGCTGGAAGAGTGGACAAGAGCAAAAAAATTTGAAGCTAAAGGCTATGAATTTAGAGTGCACACTGACCATAAAAATCTCTGCTGGCTAAGTGTTACCAAATGGTGCCATATGAGACACCACAACATTTCCCTAAGCTTGCGAAAGCCCATAATTGTGGTGCTCCAGATAATCTCATGTGGTAACTGCTTATAAACATTGACTCTTTAATGGCAATCTCTGTGCCTGATGGCCTAGTACAGATTACCTTGTCTTTTATTGTTCTTCTGCAGGAAAAGGGAACACAGTTAAATGAAGCAGATGGTGGAAGAAAAAGAGAAATCAAGTGATGGAGCACTTGATTTTCAAAGAGCAAGCATATCTGCCACATCCACAGCCTCAGCATGAGGACGCTCACCTGCCTGCTGAACAGTGCTTACTCTGGAGTCCAGGAGAAAGGGATCAGAGAAGGCTTTCCCTGCCGACCAGCTATCTGTTGCCTTCTCAGTCACTCAGAGAAGCAATGTAATTTTTTGGGTCACCTTCCAGAAAATGGAAAACTGGAGTGTAAAGCCGCTCAAACTGTGAGTGGAAGGGGGCTGCAACCAATATTGTCCACTTTCTAGTCAATGCTTCTAACTACAAAGCTACTACACAAAGCACAGATCTCTAGTACTGCTTTATTTAAAGAATGAGCCCTGCTCAGCAAGGCATGGATCCTCTCAAGGTCAGCATCCAGAAGGTCAGAGTGGACACAGTCCCTATACTCCAGGGAGCAATGGGAGTTCACCTTCATTCCCCTCCCCTTTATGCAAGCCATCTTCCGGAGGTGCTTATCTCCTCCCCAGACACTGGCTGTGAGCTCTCTGCTGGGCTTGGGCACCTGTTTTAGGTATGGAGACCTTTATACTGAAATGGTCTCTTTGGAGCTCATTCCAGCAGACAACCAGCAAATGATGCTGCCCAGAGGTGTGTGGTGTGTCCTCCTCTTCTCCACAATGGCTTCAGGGGAAATGATGCTGCTGTTTGGAAGGAGCAGTGCAGGGAGCAGCTCCAAGGGGCAGCCCCACTGCTCATTTTGCATTTCACTTGCTACAGATCCCTGAGCCTTCCTTCTCTCTCTGCTTTGTGCAAGTAGCTGAAGACATTACTTCAAAAGCTAGGATGATGGAGCTCAGCCTGACCTTAGATAGCACTCAGTGGACTATCATATCTCTACTGCAGCCGGCACAAACACACAAGCCTTTAGTGTCAGGGGTACATGTCTCATTCTTCCGGCTGCTTTTCTCACAAACAAATATTTATTTTGGAGAAAGCAGGGGAAATCCAATTCTCTACTTGTGGTTTCGATTCCTTTTGTCTGCAACATGTTCTGCTAGGGAAGTGATGCACAGCGGTTTCTTTTTCAAATTTGCTTCTGGCTCAGCAAGAAGGTGGGTGGCAGGGCAGTTGGAAGTCAACAAGCACAAGCAATAATGTTTAGTAACCTTTTGTATAACTCTGCCCTCCAACCATTGCAATGGCTTCCTTTTTCTGTTCTTACTGGAGTACAGATCCTGGGAGGTCCTGAGTAACTTTGAATTTAGCTGAGAAATTCCAAGTCCTGAACTTAAGCTCCTAAACATAGCACAGAAAAGCATCACAAAATTTTTCTTATCCATGCTGCAAAAAGGGAGCCAGCCACACAACTGGGGTAAAGTGAAGCAAGTCTCCTAAGGGCATTAGAAGAAGGCAGCAGCAGGGCAATTAATATGGGCAGGCCACAATAACCCCCTTGCTCTAAGAGTCAAATCCTAATCTCCTGGGCACCAGTTGAGTAGATAGGATCTTTATGGAATATTTATATCCAGGATGGAGCAGGTGTCAGATTTTCTCACCCCAGTGGCAAGCATAGCTGCCTTATTGGCACCAATTAAGGAAATGTCAGCATGAAAGACATGTTCAGAAAAAAAATTGCCTCTAGATCCCAGTAGTTGCAACTGGTTACTTGCTAATAACAAACAGTGATGATTGGTGATATTTATTCATGTGGTAGACTTTCAAAGCAAGAAGTGGAGCTTAGCATCCCTGGTTAATGCTTTCCCAAAAGCAATATGATGGTTCATTCAGTGTGCTAATGCTCAGTTCTATTAGCATTTTTCATGTGCAGATTTTGGAAAGGAAGAGAGATGACTTACCAGCAAATGGAGCTTTTTTCATATATGTAGTGCACAAATACATTCTTGCTGTGGAAGAAGGCAGGGGAAATACCTGCTTCCTGACCATGTAATCTTTCCTTCTACAGTAGTTTCCCTTCCATTCCACTTCTCTAGAGGAAAAAATGATTCTCTGTCTTCCTTGATGTCCACTGCGAGGAGAAAAGGAAAGAAATCTATATTTTGAAGAACGTTTCTTACTTTTAAATAAACTGTTCTTCTATTTTACAGTGATCGCCCACATGCATATTGACACAACCTGAGCACAGAGGAAAGCTGCATATTTACCACAGAGAGGTAATGGAAGTTCTTCATACCAATAAAGACTGTAAGAACATTGCCAAGTGCAGCACAGTTCCCAGATGCTTCTGGGATGGCCCATGGTCTCATGAAATTGAAAAGAGCTCCACATGAATGCTCGGCAGATGACAGGAAAGGTGAAATTTCTCAGCATTACCACCCACTTAGCTGAAGAGCTAGTGGCGTTCACTCTAATCATGGATGCAGCCTTGACTGCACTCTCAAAACAGGCCATAACAGTCTGCACACAGAGATGACAATACCCCCAGATCACTCAGCTGTTGACAGAAAGAGCCTCAGAAAACACCTGGAATTTCTGCTCCTGTCAGAAATCAGAAATAAGAAATAAGGTAGAGCCTTACTGGCATTCAAAGTGGGGAGGAAAGACATGAAGATTAGACAAAATTTAAGTTTCTGACTGAGACGGAATTCTGAGCCAGAAATAAGGATGGGTCTCAAAAGAAACATACTGTGAAGAATGGATATGAAACAGAGAAAAAGACTGTCTTACCCTCCAGGAGAAGGCAATGTTCAATAATAAACACATCTTCTTTGGCAGATATATCAGTGATGAAGTTGCTGCAGGTTCACAGGAAGGATGTAAATAAGGGTCATTAGCACCAGTTTCAAGTCTCATGGAGGAGAAAAGTCCTTAACAAATGGAAACAATTTGATCAACCCTTTCAGAAATTTGAGGACCAGGATCCAGAAGTCCATCTGCAAGAAACAGAGGATACTGCTCATTTTGTAAGTAGATTCCTCCTTTCCAAGGCCCAACAGATCAAAATAAATATAGTAACTCAATTAATCAGATCTTAAAAGGCACACTAGTCTTTTCAATAACATCTAGGGTTTGCCTTGTCCCTAGAGAATGATAACAAAACAGCCGCAGAAGCAGAACAAGCCAACACTGATGTCTGAAAGAAGTATGAGTATTCATCCTGAGACTCTCCACACACTTCTAGGAATGAATACTAGGCAGTTATCACTAAAGACTGAGGACTCCTTTTCTTGTGCTTTAACTCTCTGAAGTCTATCAAAAGACCCAGCAGCAACCCAGAAAAGTGTTGTCTCTGCTGAAGAATGAGCTCTCTCCAGCTTCCAATAGACTTTCTGCCCACCCATGGTTATTTGCATTTATTGCCTCTCATAAAATGCACATTTTATTCAAAGAAGAGAAACAAAGAAACTTCTTCTGGTACTGAAAATTTGGTTTCAATCTCAGGGATAATGATCAAAATGTGCTCCCAACACCTCAACTTCAGACAGCTGGTGCTGGAGATAGACACCAAAAGGGTTGAGGACAGTGTCAGTGAGGAAGGGCCTGGGTTCGTGTCATGTCCCAGCAGTTGTGACAACCAAGAGATTCTCAGGGGAATGGTCATCAACAAGATGTTCAATAGACTGCTTCCAGCCACTTGGCACTATGGATAAAGTGGACTTGCTACTATGACAAGAGTGACACAGCTAAACTCTTTGGACCCCAGAGATCTGCTGGAATAAAGCCATAGAAGATGGCAATACCATTTTTTCTTGGACTTCTTTTCCTGGCAGATTCAACCGGCACTTGGAGTCTGGGGTTAATGGCTTAAAAAACAAGGAAGAGTGGGAGAAACATTTTCAGGGCATAGGAACATCCTCTAAAGCACTTGCAAATTTTGGTGCATGAGGTCTTTATTATTGTTTAAGTAGAACAACACAATCTGACCTAGCACATCTGGTTTCTGAAGACCCAAACAAAGTCAAAGCAAGACCACTGGCAGAGATATTTCTGAAGGTTAGGTTCTCCCTTCCTGTAAGCCTGAGGCTTGAAAGGTGGACACTTTAGAATAGTCTGGAATATGCCTTTCTCCTGAACAATAAAGACATCTTGCCCACCAGTAAGTGGAAGCCAGAAGGAATCCAGCCACCTTCTTGGGAAAGTTCAAATAAAAAATGGAGAACTGACATAAACATGTAGAAGCTATACACAACTACCCAAAGGCAATGAAAGAAAGAACTGTTCAGGGTTTACCAAAGAAAGTCTAACCCAAGGTGACACACTGTTGAGAGATGTCAAAAAGCAAAGAACTCCAGCACAATTGTGTCACTGAGAAGAGAAACAATATGAGGCATGTCACATTGTACATACCTGCGTAAATCAGAGCTCACACACTACAGGTGCTGAAGGAATAAAATATTTGGCCTCAAGTGGCAGGGTTTATATATACCCCGCCATGTGAATGTATATATTGATTATTACTTAAAGAAAGGAGATAATCTTATCCATCTATTCTTATATAGACCATACTTTCTGAATATATTTCAAAATAAAAAGTCTTCACTGGTGAACTTGTAATTCTTCTTTACTATGGTGTAACAAAAAATCAGATCTGGCCTTAATCGTTAAACTGACAAGACAAATTTTAATATTCACCCTATGAAAAGAGCAAACAATGGCTTTGTAAATCCTAAGATTCTTAGTTTACATTACTGTGACTTGGAAACCAAATTTTTTTAAATGATATTATGTTGGAGGTCATGATCTTGTTTATAGTTTGGTGTTTAATAACCAAGTGCATTAAACACTTTCTGCTCTAAATTTACCAGTTCTTGGATCTTCACCAAACTCTCTGCAGAGTGCTGCTCCAGGAAAACACTATCCCAGCTCTGATGACAGCTTAAATTGCTTTATATTTTTAAAGAATTAATAATTTGCAATATTAGAAATACACTGAAAAGAGGTGATTAATTACTATCATGAAGCAAGGCCTCAGACAGGAGTTAATTACTGTTGTCAAGCTAATCCCAGGTTTGTGTTTCATATTTACTTCTCTCCTTTATTATCTGCTTTTATTTTAGATTTATGGGATATACCCAGCAGAAGTGCATTTGATGCACACATTGTCAAGCCATTGCCAAAGTGATTGATCAATTCCAACCCATATAGATGAAGCTATGATACTGGACTATGTTACCATATTCAACTGTGGATGTACTAAAATTAGGCACATGTATTCCCATTTAGCTATTTGAGTCATTCACATCACCAAAAAAAAGGCCACTTGTTTAGGTGCCTTTAGTTAAGTGACTAAATTGAGACCCCATGTGGCATGCATATTACAAAACAACAAGAGCTTGTTCCTTAATAGGCTCCCATGAAAGCCAACGGGAGTTTAGCCATGGAATTCAAAGGGGACGGACTGCACCCAACTAGTGAATTGTGTAATAGCTTTTATTTTGATGTTAAGTTTTTGGTACTTTTTCTCAGTAAAAAGATTGAAAACACAAGTTAATAAATCTTCTAATTAAACCACTTACCAATATTACAACATTAGTGTTGGGATAAAAACAAGCAAAAAGAAAGGCAATTATAAAAGCGGAAAAGAAACAAAGACAAAGGAAGAAAACAGGACAAGTAGGTGGACTCTGTCTTTGGCTGTCAGTTTGGCTCCTTCACTCTCTCCAAGGAGTCCTTTGGGGAACCAGGCTAGGCGGCAGATTTCAAAGGTGTTGACAAGCCTGGCAGACCAGCGATTTCAATTTGTCCCTCAGCAACAATGCCAGGCAGCTGTAAATGACTCTAACATTCTCCGCTTCATGACGGTTCCAGGATTAGGGATAGGTTTTTGCTTTAAGTCCAATATGGACTCCTCAAGCTTGCTTAGACAGTGAACACTTTCAGCCTACAAGCCTCAAGCCTAGTTTCTTTTGCCAAGATAAAAGGGCCAGAAATCTTTTAAAAGATGGAAAAGCACTTCAGGAAGTAAATCAAAGAAGCGTGAAAGGGACCCCACTCAACCATTTTTCTTTCAAGGGGATGTATGTTCTGAAATCACTTCAATAGTTTGGAAGTTTTCCATCATTAATTTGGAGGCACGTTACAAATTTTGTTCTTGTGCAGACGATAGACAGCACCATTCAATGTTGCACAAAAATAATAATACTTAGATTTTTAACAAAGGGTGGGCACATTTCCCGAAATGTCTCCTTCGCAGCTTGGACAGGCCTCTTCCAATAAACCAAAAATGGTGTATCCTTTTGCTACCTGAGCTCAGCATCAGGCTATGAACAGAATTAGCAGTAGGACAGTGGCAACATCATGGGTGCCAATGGACAGGACCTGTCCCTCCAACCCAGTAAGAGGCTATAGGGCACTCACATAGCCATGCTACTCCCTAGATCACTTGTGGGGTGACCAGAAACACTGGACACTCCAGCCTCCTTTTTCCTTATAACCTGACTGCCCCGGATTGCTAAACTTTGGTTTGCAGTGTGAGGAAACAGAAGGGACAAGAATGACTGAAAAACAGACTACATTTGTTTATATCTCCATACACTAAAAAAAAAAGGGGGGGGTGGGGTGTTCACCTGCACTTTCAGCATTGCAAACCTGCAGAAGGAAAGAGGAGGTTTTGGCTCAAAAGCAAAAACTCCTAATTTGTAGTTGCAATTATTACACACTTCACCCTGAACCACTGAAATAAATGGAGTTTTGTCATTGGCTTCACTGGAAGCTGGCACCAAGCCTTCATTTGGTAATTTCAAGTCTGTTTTACAGCTGTAAGCCAATGCACAAAGCATATGGTTTCTGATGCATCACAAGTTAGAACTGCCTAATGAACATCATCTTAGAAGATCACTCTCTTTTATGTATAATTTATTATGTCTTCATCAGTGAAACCAACTCAAAGCACAAATGCAAAGCAAATATATTGAGGTTGAAGTTAGAGCTACAACAGAATACCAATGGTAAATGTGCAAAACATTTTATCTTTCTTCAGCAGTTCTAATTAGAGCCTTCAAAAATTTGAAGAAGAGTCTACTATAAACAAATACTGCCTTCTTTCAGCAGACTTTGCAAAGTTAAGATAGCTGGGAAAATAAGCTAGTTTCAACTCATTTTTAGTTAAAAAAACCAAAACCCTAAAGCCTCTTCCCTTCCAGTCTTGTCCTTCTGAATAAAATCAGAATGGATGTTTATGTCAGTACCCCAGAATTTAAAAAAAAATGCCATTCTGGACAATATCAAGAGAATTAAAAGTTTTATACTACTCTTTTGCACTGCCACTTTTCTGTCTTCCCAGCAAGTGCCAATAACAAAACCAGCATCCAATGATTCTAAAACACAATGTGTTCTGAAACACATGTGGCTGACTGACAACAAGAAATCCTTTTTTATCTTTTTCTTTCTTTCATGGCCTAAATTATTAACTTGAAGTGTGCCACACATAACTCAGAGTGTAAAATTATCTCTGGATATAGCATTTCCAAACTATTGCCAAACTGGTCAGTTAAAGTTGTTTATCATCTCATTGTTTAATCTGATAGAGTTAAAAAAAAACCAGAGGGTTTTCTGTATACATACAAATATGGGGGGGGAGAATAATATTAATGGAGTATTTCTTAGCCTTCCTAGTTACGCTTCTCATTTTTTTCTAAGCAGCTTCTTGCCAACCTTAAAATTCGTTAATACGGGAAATACTGAGCTCATTGGCTGCAACACCTCTATCGTAGAAATCATACTACTACTATCCACCACATGTTCTGGCATAAAACCAGGTTTGTTCTCTTCCTCTTCAGTGTTCTTCTTCCTCAGCCTCATTAAAGCCCCACAAAATGACCTATGGAAACAAATGCTTTAGAAAAAGTCATGTCAAGAACAGTCCCTAATGCCACTGCTTCACGAACAGAGCCACAGCAGGAGAGCAGAGAACTTCGTGGAAGCCACGGGGGCTCTGTCTGTGTGCGAGGATGTCCCCACATGGAAGAGATTATAGAATTGGAGAATGAGGCCAAGCAATTTGTTAATCCTTAACATGATCATGTATTTTGCATATGTTGTGCAGCAACATACCTTTCAGTTGGGACTGGTTATGTTATGCTGAAGTTCATCTTACGTAATGCTGATCAGTTAGACCACAGATGCTGAATTAAGTGGGCCTTCAGGAGTTGGCCTTCTTGCCCCTGAGTGATTACAGAACCAAGAGCAAAGTGTACCAGGAGTAAAATAAATCAAGAACTGAAGAACAACAGTTAAAACAGGGCTCTATATGGACTCTTTATCCCAAACTGCTCTTGTTTTTCTTTGCCATCTGAGCAGATTTTTTATTACTGCAGGCTGTGTCCAGGGTTTCTTAGAATTCTGCCAGAAACAAGAGCTGGGGCATGTTTATTTCTGAGGGCAGATCCAAAAGAGGGGATAAGTTCAGCCAGCTAGCAGGTGCTAGCATCCAAGGGAGTGAAAGAGGACATGGGGAGGGTTCATAAATCCATAGCTTTAGAAACAGAAATGGACTTGTCAGTATTTGTTCCTACAGACATGCAGACTTGGAGCGGGGAAGGAGGTTGGTGGGATGAATGCACAGGTGGGAAAGGATTTGAATGTAGACAGAAACGAGCAACTCGCACAGATGAGTATCCAGGACACAGTGGAGGAGAAGAAAGCTTCAAGCCACAACCTGACAGGACTGGGGTGGCTTGGCAAGGAAAAAAAGCAATAGTACTGGAGTAGACTCTTCAGGGGTGGGAAGGCCTTGGTACAAAGTGGTCAGGGGAGATGGGATTGCTGGCTGGGTGATATCTGGTGCGATACAGATTTGGGGGATTTGAGGATTTGGGGACTAGGGTTCAGGAAGCAGGGGATCCTTGTGCAGTACCCCAGTTTGGCGACAAGGACACAAGCATAGCATGACGCTTTCACCACAGTAAGGTGCTGTCACTCCCCACTGATACCCAGTATTGCACTCCTTCCTCCCCACCCCCAACAAGGATGACTGCAGGCACATATTCTGGAGTTCCTTTTTTCACTGCTGGAAATAGAACAGTTCTAAATCACAGTCCTAAGCAGAGCTTAAAACATCCAGAAACATGGAAAAACCACTGAATATTTCCACAGACCTGCACTGTGCCTGAGGAGGGATAGGAACCAGTAAAAGAAAAATGGTCAGCAAGGCAGTCATGCTCTTTACATTCACGGTGGAGCTGAAGCATTCCATATTCCTGATACTAAGTACAGTGTAACAGAAAAATGGAAAACCTGCAAACAGCACGAAACAATGTTGAGATGTACCTTTTAACAGTAACAATAGAAAGAAAAGTGCAATGAGAGCAGAGTTTGAGGGAAGTCTGAGGAATCACACTTGTGATTCAGTGGCCAACCAAATTCCCACTGCAAGACAAGACCATGTCCGAGATAAAAATTTCAGAATAACATTACTAGGAGACTTATAATTTATCTTTGTTAAGTGTTAAACCAAGAAGCTCCAACATGTCTGAAATCCACAACTACTTGCCAATAGACCCAGTTCAGAGGTCTCTTCACAATCCAAACTGGAGACTGATGGTGTATATCATAGGTACAACTTTCATGAGACCATTGTCTCATTTTATAAGTGATAGTGCTTTGGGACCCTTGTTCATGTTAGTGCATATGCACACACACATCATGCATACTGCACATAGCCTCTATAGCTAACATATAATAGCAAAGTCTAGTTTTGTTTTTTTGAGTAACCATAACTTCAGGAATGGGTGTAATTACAACAGAGCAAGCCTCCTGCAGCCTGCAGCCTGCCTCCCACCACCCAGACATGTTCAGCAGGGACTGTTTGATCACCAGCTACCACCTAAACACTTGAATGCCCTCTTGAATGTCCGGTCCCTATTCATCCAGGGTGGAGCAGCCACGCTGAGGTGGTAGGAGGAAAGTAGCACCTTAGCAAGAAGAGGGCTGTTTGCTCTACGGAAGGGTTTGGGGCAGCTGCTTGACTTGGGGTACCTGCTCCCAGGGAGAAGAGCTGCCACTCAGACAGGGGAAGGAAGTGGGCAGCTTCTCTGGGGTGGAAGGGCACGTATGGCATGTGTTTATGAAAGAGCACCTGCAGCTTGTGCTGAAGAGTGGGTGGTACTTATTGTCTCAAGCAGCTGAGGAATTGTGACGGCTGCAGGAGGGACTGAGCAGTTGCTTGCACTAGAAGGACAAAGGTGTGAGAGGCTGCTCAGTCTGTGGTGCAAAGGTACGGGGACATAGGTTTCTGTGTGTGACAGGACAGAAGCATTTTGCTGCTCTGCAGGAGCTTGCAAAACATCTATTTGGTTCACACCAAATTTTAGTTCAGTTTCTGTAGCTGAACCATCCGGGCTTTCAATATCAGCTCTGGCCAACCACAGTAACCTTTAAGCCCTGGCTGCTAAACATTACAGTGAGTGCTTGGTGCAATCCAAAAAAATAACGGTGCATGCTTGCTATAAGCTTCATGTTCTGCCAACATCGCGTACACTGGTGTCATTTCAGCATAGTGGGTGGTGGGAACTCAGCGAAACTTTGGGGACTTAGAGATGTTTGAATTCAGAAAGAAATCTGTTTCTCCTCTTTTTGTTCTCTTCATTTTCAGCTAGATACAGATCTGTCTAGAAGTTATATTAATAACTTCATTATTATTACTACTATAGGTAACAAAACATTCTAAGTGCTTTAAAAATAGGTCAGTTCTTATTAGTGGGAGGAAATTTCATGTCCAAGATCTGGCTGTGCTGCCCTTCTCACCCTGCCTAAGTATGGGAAGGCGATGACTGTCCTCTCACTCCTCTCTGGATGTCTCCTAAGAAAGCCCTTCAGAGTTTGTGTTTTAACCCTATACCATTAGGTGCAGCAAGTACTAATTGCTTCCTCTTACAGCAGCTGGGTTTTATTGGTCAGTGTTCATTTTCAGGACAATTTTGCACAATTTTTATTTATTTTGGTTTGCTTCAGTTGAAAAAGCAAATGGCTGTCAGATTCCAGAACAAAGCTAACTTTGGTGAGGGATACTGTGGAAGTACTACGCAGGAATCCGTTTTTATCAGATGGAGCTAGCAAGTCAGCATTTATGTAGCCGACTTTTAGGAGCTTGTAAAGATGTCCGACTCACACTCACATAGTCATGAGTATTACATAAAGTTTAAATTTCAGTGGTGAGAGATTAGCTGTTGTACATTCCCTTGAAATGTCCTAAGTATCCAGGTTGAACATCTGATTTTTGAGAAAACTCTATGACTTTTATCACAGCATGAAAATCAAAAAACAATAACTTTTCCTTTTTAGTTGCACAAATTAGTTTTAATCTAAAATAATTTATCCTTAGAGAGAATAGAACAAAACTGGAAAGCAATCTGAAGCAAATCAATTTATGCTCAGACGCAATTTCAAAATCTGCATTTCCTTTCATTCTCCATTCTTTCCCCAGTTCAGCCTCCTGAAGTTTATCTTGCCATGTAAAGAACCCAAACGTATCAACCTATAAGAAGCTGCAGGTGACAGGAAGGTCAGCCGTATGAACAATTCATGCTATATGGACTGGAATTTTCAGACTCTGAGTAGTGACATCGTTTGATCCAAGTGAACTACATAGGTTTACAGAAATCTCTTGTGTAAAGAGTGCATTATGCAATCAGCACTAGCAGTGTTACACGTTCAAGCATTAAGTCAAAATTAGAGCTTTCAAAATGAGCTTGGTATAGATATTCTGGTATTGTGTTCTGTGAGGACAAAAAAGACACCATTCAGAATGTCTTTGATTCACTGCTCTGGATATTTTACAAATATTTCCAATCCAAATATCTGACTTAGCTACCTAAATTAGCTACTTGTGACACCTTCTGTAACTGTTTAAGAGAGACAGGTTCCTCTAGCACGAGAGAGACTCAATGCATCTTGGTTAGATTTTTGGACTGAACTGCTCCAGGAAGAACCTCTCACCCTCCACTGTTCAGGGAGAGTTTGGTACATACTCCCAGGCCTTCTTTGAAGCAAAGGAAGTCCTTAAGAGGTTTTGAGTTGAAACAAGTGATCTACCTCA
This sequence comes from Calonectris borealis, assembly GCF_964195595.1. NCBI lineage: Eukaryota > Metazoa > Chordata > Aves > Procellariiformes > Procellariidae > Calonectris > Calonectris borealis. Next base: position 13,548,903 of record NC_134316.1, on the reverse strand, counting down.
TTCAAAATATTGCCATTCCAAGGAACTTGAGGTTTTCTGTCTAATGCTGCCACAGTTTCTGTCAGCCGACACTGCAGAGGCATGTCTCTAATCATACCAAGTCTGGAGCAAGTGTTGGAACACTTAGCACAAGCAGAAGGTGGTTCAGGCAATGTCTGTAGAGATGCAGAGGACACTGACTGCAAGAGCAAACTACCTTGTCATGGATTCCTCACCTCTTTACATTCTTAAATCAAGCCCAAATGCCTTTCTGAAATACAAAATCTAATCAATTCTAATTTATTTGGATCAGTCCATGATTAACTGGTTTAAACAACGTAACTTCTGTTGTACAGAAGCTTGGACTAAATGATACAAAGATCATTTCCTGAGAAATGCTGATATTAAAAATAAATCTTTGAATTTCAGCTCATGTTCAGTGGTTTACTACGGAGCTCAATAGAGATTTGTGAGGTCTATTCGAACAACTAGTTAAACCCTGAGTATGAAAGAGAGACAAAGTTAGCAGATAGAATGTGAATTTAGAAACACAGTCAGTTGTGAAATGTCATGCTCAGCAACGACACTACTTCAAGACAAAAAAAAACCCTATGCTTTTGCAACTGTCCCGGATTCTTGCCCCAAGTTGTTGTTTGTTTCAAAGAAGCTGTATGGTTACATGAAGTGCTACTGAGCTGAGAAGCACCAAAACTAGGATCTGTTGAATTCTGAGCTATTGGTGACACGTAGTTAACAAGCCAAATACTCCTGTGCAGTTAGAAATGTCATTTGCAAAGACCAATCTTTATGATGTTCTTGCTTTGACAATCGTGTTATACTTTTCCTGTTTAGTTTCTAAATGGCACTGTGCCACGGCACTGAAGAACTGATACTGTGATGGAAATAAGGCTTAGGTCATCTATTTGTATGATACTAATAACCAATAACATTCTCTACCCTAAGTAAAAGCACATAAAATATTTAATGTGCAACTAAGGGAATTGGCATATTCGTAATGGCACAGCTTATTTCAAAATTAAAGTTGTGTATATTTTCCAAATTCAAATTCAAAAGAAAAGAGAAATACAATTTATCAAATATACACTTTTCATTAATGTCTCAGCTAGTTCAATAATTTTATGTTTATTTTTTCCACAACAGGAAGCTGTTTAATGACCTCTAAATCATCAGAAATCATAACCAATGCAGGCTAGATCCTTCCCCAGAAAAGGTTCTGTCCAAATGCATTTTTATTGGGAATGGAGAATAGTCACTGCAGGAACAATAATGTGCTGCCTTTTTCACTATATAAAAGTAAATTACAAATGAACAATTTGGTTTTCAAAATTAAAGGTAAAAACACAGGAAAGCTACTCTAAAGGACACCTGTCACTTTAGAAAACCTGTGATAAAAACATAATTTTTTGTACCATAGCAACATGCAAGAAAACTACCAGGAGAATGTTTTCAATCAAGGCATTCATTTCTGTCCACAGCTGTTCTGCATTTAGTTTTTTAGTTCACATTACTCCTATCTGTTTATCCAGGGCTAATTCAGACTGAGAAGAAGCTATATGTCACTCACTAAACAACAGTATAATTAAAAGTCCTACTGCTACAGCTGGTTTGAAACATTTGAGAGCTTGGGAATTGCAGGGAACTCATATTAAAAATAAAAAGCATGTAATCACAGCCTCCTGTACAGTTTAACGGGCAAGAGTAATTTCATGATTGCAGTTGGTTTGAATGAAGCACATTGCTCTTATTATGTATATCATGCGGATACACGCAAAGACTAGAATCTATCTATATAATCAGGGTGATTTAAACTATTCCTGACTTTCATGATCATAATTAATCTGGGCAAACTATTTACAAATCATGAGATCATTTCATACCATGGCGTAAGATAGAACTATCTTAAAGATGGACCCCAACCACACATTTAAATTATCCATTTTTGTGTAGTGTCCAGCCTCCTGGATGGATGTAGGGAAGTACACTCATGTCTGCAGCGGTTTCTTTTTTAAACACTGAACAACTAAACCACATGTTTCATTGTTCGGCATGCCACTGCTGAGGATGCCTACACATGCTACTCTTTTCTGCGCCATACTATTCTTTCTGGAAAAGTCATTCCAGACTGATGTCAGCTTGGGTATATGAAGGCTGCAGACTTGTTCTAATTGTAGTACTAAAACAAACTGTGCTTGTGCTAATACTTTCCATATTGCATTTCAGTCCACAGTAATTTTTGCTTACTTTTGAGCAAAATCAGTTCTGTCAGTTTTTGCGTTATTAGAAGAACTATACTTTTCCCATATAATACTTACATTGAAATGCTTCAGATAAAGCTGAAACTGGAAACATCAAATGCTAGCTATTTTGCAGATCACGGCAATGATTCAGGAACAACCCAAGGCTGAACCTCATCAGCTTTATATTTCTAAACTAGAACAATTTTATACTGGCATGTTTAGACTACCAGATCTTAGAGTGATGCTTTTTATAGAAGGACTTTTGCATATTAGGACAAGTTTGTTTGTAGTTTTTTTTTTTTTTTTCCAAAAAAGCCTCAATTCAGAATGTTGCCATTATGCAAATACACTTTAAAAATGTATTTTTTAAGAAAGAAAACTTCAATTTTTCTGTCTCTCTTCATCTCTCTTTTAATAAAAGAACTCTGGGAATTGAAAAAACTGATTCTACAAAGTTCTGATTGCCTTCTGCAAAAGCAAAACCAATGGAAGGTAACCATGGTCAGCGCCTGTATAAACAGGCTTACCTGCCAAATCAAGAGAAATACTAATAAATATTGAGAAATCAAAAACATAAAAGAGCTAGTGGAAAACCTGGTTTATATTTAGTGGAAACACTTTTATTTTAGCACTTTCAGTTAAACTTTGGAACTAAGAGAGTAAATGAAAGCATTTCTTTTATGCCAGTATACAGGGTATACACTTGAAGTTGTTTCTGCTGTCCAGAAGAGGGTACATAGCGTTCCTAATAGAAGCCAGGAGTATTCATTATGCAGCAGTTTGAATCATGGAAGTTATCCGAATGATACACTAACAACATGAATGGTACATACCTCATAATTTTGGGGTAGTTTGGATAAGAGTACAAACTGCATTGATTCAGGCCTGTGTTTACGATATACTTGATCAGAAATTCTGAATATTTCTCTGATCACCACATTTCCAATCTAATTTCTTATTCAGTGTTGCTTCAAATTGTGCAACTTCATTTTCATCAGTTGGGAACTGCTTCGTTTGCCCTCTAGTAATATCATTGAAATTTGTTTCATTATTCATATTGGAATTATATGATTGATTCACAGAATACATTTTGCACTCATTTTGCTTTCTATAACTTCAGAAATTAAGTCCTAGATGTTGCCCTATTCTTGAAGATTTTACTTCAGTTCACAGTAACGTTTCATATTTCAATGAAGAAAATATTTCTTAGCACGAGCGAAAACACATGATATTAATTTTTAGTATTTTTCATCTGCTTTGTCTACATCAGTTCAGGTAGCGGCTTAGCCAAATGCTTTATAAAAGTATTGTGTTTTATTTACAAAGAACTCTATTCAATGAAACAGCAGAATACCCTTTTGGCTTGCCCAACTGGATACATAACAGAGACATCTGGAAAAATGGTCTTATTTCACATTGTAAAATAATGCAGAGAAGTAAGATCATCTTGCCCTGTTTTCCTTTACTGACTGAGAATTTTATCATGTAGGCAACTATAACCCAAAAGAACATAATTCCACACACTGCTGATGTTATTTTAATTATTTTTCTGATTACTATTTAAGAACTCGGTTCTTTTTTCACTAACACCTGACATATCCCTGTTGTTATTCTGACATTTCCAGTGAATTCTCTCCTCCAAAATCAAGGAGAGCCTCTCAGGTCAATTTTCAGTTGTTCATTTTGTATTTATTTACAGATACAGAAAATAGATCTGCTGTGGGTTTGTTTCCTCTCAAGCTGTCTTGGGCTAATTCTTTTCCTATCATGGGGCCACTCTGTCTTTATTTAACTTGGTTATATTTAAATTTTGTCCTGTAACCTTTGCCATTATTTTTTCCTTAATAGAAAAAAGATGATGCACTATTAATGTGGCTAAATTTTCCATTTAAACAATTCTAACTTGGTGTGCTTCAATACTTAATGTATTTGAGATTGCCTAAGTTTTTCCCCCCATCAAGACCAAAGAGAAACATATTGGTAAAGTGAGCAACTTATAGATTACAAGCTTGCTGTCAGTATTCTGCTCAGCATCTAAAGCTGGCAGCTGCTTAACACTTATTCCACTTTCATAATGATGGACACTGGAAAATGTAGTATTTTTCTCTCTCAGCCTTTCCTAATTCACTCCATATGTAAGCAGAACTTCCATACCTTACCTCATGCACCCAGATTTCTAGCACCCCCTCCCCATGTAGAGGCAGGGTCTCCAAAGCAAATAAATAAATAAATAAATAAAAATGACCTTGGTGGTTTGTGGTTTTTATACACACTCTCAGTCACACATACTCAGAACCACTAAAAATCACCAACTCCCCAGAGCCAAGATTTAATTTGGATCACACGTTACAGGCCAGACTAGAGAGTATCTTTACAATAATAATATTTACTTATATTCATCAACAGATGGCAAAACAGCACAGGGAGAAATGCTAGAAGAAAAGTGAGCAGTTTTTCACAGAAATAATGGCCATACCAGATATAGATTGTCAATAAAAAGCAAATGAGATATGCATAGAATATTTAATTCTTGCATAAGTATAGCTTAGGTTTGCAAATTATATGATAGATCAGATAGTTCTTCCTTATGTGTCTAACTCAAAACTGAAAGTCAGGTTTACACTATTACTCTCTGTTTATTTGGTCAATGCTTATTTACTATGCAAGACAGAAATCAGAAACGCAGCACTAGTATGAGAATTGACATATGCAGCCAGAACCATAACATTCTCTTATTAGAGATGTTTCCTAAGAGCTGACTTCACTGGCCATAGTTACATGTGGCCATGTGCAGAAATACCAGAGAAGGACACAAATACCAAAGCAGACCGTAACCCCCATCACTATTTAGCTGTTTTTTTACAACCATCACTATTCTTTGGAATAGTTCCAAGTTTTTACTGGTTCATTTCTCTCTCCCTAAAAAAGTATTATATATATTTTTCTCCCTTTTTAAGAAGGCTGGTTCATCTTGGGTTACCTAGCTCCTTCAAATCCTAGTGTATAATCTGCCTGTTCAAACTGGGCCCTCACTGGACTTTCATTTTATACACAATCTGCCTTGAGGTAAAGAAATAAAAGTTACTCTCCTGCCACACATACATACTTTGTAAGATAGCTGATGAAAAAAGAATTATTTTGTAATGTAGAGTTTCTTGATTTCTGTCAGCCTAATACAGCTCTCGCCGCGCGCCCCCCCCCCCCCGGAAGATAGCTGTAGCCTCTACAACTTCCCAAAGAAAGCTAAAGGAATAACTCAGAAAGAACAATTATTTATGCCACTTGGAGAAAGAAGTCTGCGAGAACTGGTGCTACATGATCCAGTATTCACATAAAGGCCAATTTTCTCATTAAATTATATCGGATAACGTGAAAGTTAAATCCAGGCTACAAAAATTACCTAGAGTAAATATGTATAATACAGAAACTTCAACCATCAATCACTTGCTGGAAAATTGTCCAAGTGACACTCTCTGGCACATATACTTCTACCATTTTTCATAGCATTCTATCCATTTATAGGATCCGTTCAGATATAGAAGACAGCCTGCTAAAATGGTGGCAGATGACTTACTGAAACCAGATCTTGCTAAAGAAATTAATTTTTATGTATTTTACTTGCTCAAATATAATACATAAAACCATTTTTTTCCTGTGATCAACTGTAACAGTAATCTGTTTCAGGACTCATCAGCCGACCCTAACCATGCTACTAAAAGACAATCCAGTTCTCTTGAGTCAATGTTCCTTAGGACAATTTACTACAGATGTGGAAGGAAACCTCAGCCCAGCATGAAGACAAAGACTTGTTTAATCATTATTTTAAGCATTCATGTGAAATTATAGAGCATATTTCTGTTTGTAAACCATGCAAAACTTATTTGCAAGATACGTGAATGTTTAAGTACACGTTCTGTTTCTGATCGATAGCTCATTCAAACTGCCAAGTGGTCAAAAATACATTAAAAAAAAAAATGTAGCAAATGAAGACTACTGTGGTCATTGTTGCAAGTTAATGTGTGTATTTACCTGGCAGACCTCAGTGGAGAGGACAGACTGCTGCTTGCTATAAACTAAGAGTTCAGTTGCACAGTTTAGCTGCAGCGGTATGGAGTTCTAAGCTAGTTGATTAAAATAATTCTTGTAACCATGTTGTAGACATACCCTATCTAAAAGTGAATTGTAAAAAAAAAGATGCAGAGCAAAAACCTGGTCTGATGTAATTCCTGAACTACTGGATATCAAAAATCCAACGTTGCATAAACAAGCAGGCAAACTTTTCTGCTCCCTGTCTGTCTGGTCTCCTAAGGCTGTGAGCAAGAAGACTACTCATTACGCACACTGGGGCTTCCAGGCAGAACAGTAGTACTTTTTTCATTTCTTGTTTTGTTGGTTTGGTGTTTGGTTTTTTTTTGCCATCATTAGCGACTTTTCCTGCCATCAGTATGCTGGTTAGCAATCATTGACTGAAGCTCTTCATTATTAAAATACATATTAAAAAAAGATGTTCATATCTACATTATCATAACATTCAACACTTTTTTACTGTAATACAAGTGGATCTTTGGTTATATCTTTTACCTGGGCCACCCCAAGAAACTGCTGCTTGTCCTAACAAATGGAGTTACCCTTGAAACTAGCAGGTGCCAGCCTCAAACAAGCAAAATGAGGAAGGTTCACCATAATGTGCAATTATGCAGTGGAACACTGTGCCCCAGGTGCGGTTGACATGGGTTCAACAAAAAACTAGACAAGTTTATGGAAGAGGAATCCACTGAGGCAAAGACACCTCAATACCACATCATTATCTCTGTTCAGGAAGTCCCCGAGCTGCAAATTGTTGACTGGGAAAATATTGTCAGGAAGTATCACTGCCGGCTTCCCTGCCCTCACACGCCTCTGTAGACACAGACTTTCATGACACTGTCAGAGGCAGGATGTAGTGCTAGCAACACAGCCGCTCCTACAGTAAACATTCGAGAGTATGTGTAGATCAGTGCTGCTGGTGTTCAACATTTGCTTCAGTGAAAGCTCTAATGGATTGTTGACAGAAAGCAACCTTTTGAGATTTATTGTGGACAGTTGCTGCTAAAAGAAGCTGTAAATCAGACAACAAGCCTTCCAGGACAGGAGACAGCTTTTTTATTATGTGTTTGTATGATGCCCACAAAGAGGTCCTATGATGAGGACAACAGGTTTACTGGGACAGTAAGTCCCGAACATTTCCAGTCACAGCCTCACTTAAAAGGGCATCATGACCTCTCTTTCTCTAACAGTTCTGGGATTGTGTCAAAGTTCCTAGTTCCTGTGCCTTTTATATTTCTGTGATTATAACCCCAAGCAGGAATTACAAGCCCATGTTTGGGAATTAGTGTCCATGACTGCTACCATAATACAACAAATAGAAAAACCCAAAACGAGTAATTTGTTAGCAAACAGAAATAAACTTCATAGAGACTGAACCATAATTCTCTCCAGCAAAATGTCTGCAATTGTTATTGCAAAGAAACTGAAACAATAGACTAAACAAAGAGAAGAGTTAACCAGAGTTTTTTCATTCTTTAAAAGAACAAGCAGTGTAGCCATAGATTCTTGCCAGCTTCTGTTGCCATTTAAATACTACCAAAGACAAAGTTCTTGTAAGAGGAAGGTTGAATATGAACTAGCCAAGCTACAACGGCAGCAGTCTTATCTGTGGTGCAATAATATGAACAAATGGGTATAATAAAATTAGTTTATAAGGGCAAAAATAGCAACTTGCCATAACACTTAAGCTTTTTCTCCCTTTAAAAATTTCTAGTAAACAAAATATAAAGATGCTAAGAGTTATCCTTTCCCTATTTTCTTTTGTACATCTGTTATCTTCCTGCAGCCAATTTTCTCTGAAAAGTTGATGTTTTGTTGAAGCAAATCCAGTAGCTGTACAGCTGTGCTGCTGTGCAGAACAGCAACTCATTACTCACCATGCTGAGAACCATACAAAACTTGGGAAGAATAATTGTCTCTAAATTTCAAGGCTCTCCATACTTTCTTCCCTCTTACAGTATTCCAGAGAGCAAGGGCTAAAATACAGCAGTAATTTTATAGTACATCAGCTATTCCTGCTGTGAATGCAAGGTAGCTTCTTCTACCTTTCATCAAGGAGAAGTTACTTTTCATTTAGCTTGCACTTTCTGGTGGGTAACAGCTTACATATGGACAACCACCACGCCATAGCTGACATATTGCAAGTTGACATACTAGCTTATACGCTCACCTTCAGGAAAAGAAAAGGGAAGGTCACTCATTTTCAACAGCAAAATGGTGCAATGTTAGACTTTTCTTTTAACCTTACTTACAACTCAGGAAAACCAGGCAGCCAGCTCTTTTAAAAGTAATTTTACCACTAATCATTGTCTATTTGCCAAGCAAATTTGTTTTATCATTATATAGTGGAGTGTTTATACGTATCTTCAAAATCCAAATTTGAATTTTAACCAGCTCCTAAAATAATACCACTTCCTAGCAGCCCTTCACATGGGAGATAAGTATCTTTGAGAATCTGGACCCTAAAATTTGTATTTCTGCTCAGTAATTTTTTCTTTTTCCCGGCCAGCATTTCTATGTATATTTCCCAGCTGTAGTGGTGCAAGCAATGTTCACTGCTGAAAAATAATGGGTGTATCTCCAAAGTGGATCTTGAAAAAGCTTTATTGCTTATACTGAATGTACCTCCACTCTTCCAGAGGAAAAAGTTCATCATAAGTGTTTAGAAATGCAAATACGAACACTTTACCGCTACTGTTCATGGACTCTAGGAATGCAGTATCAACAAAACTATTCATAATATCTGCTGGAGTGAAGACAATGACTTTTAGTTGGAATGGTTTCTGCTTTCTTACTTCCAAAAAATCTCCAAGTATTGCAAACTTGACATCAAGTTTCAATGTAATGCTGTGTGAGTTATCCCATGCTCCTGTTTATTGAAGAGGCTCACAAATGGCTCTTAATGATTATTCTTTTGTTTCATATCTGAAACCAATGTTCTTTTCTAAAGAAAATGAAACTGTGGAGATAAGGTATGTTCCAGTTAGTCCTAAATTAGAACCAAAGTGTTCAAAAATGTCTAAGTGTTCCTGCCTTCTGGTGTTGGCAAGCTCTGCAGAATACTTGTATACTTGCTCATGTTGAGTGTTCCTTTAGGAGGTGCTGTATAAACCAGCATTACATTAGGTCTTAAAGGCAGTAGGAAGAAGACCTGGTTATTGGCAAATAATGGCACAAAAAACAGGTCTGTGAAATCCCATCAGCAAATTTTTCCCTTATGGAACAAAATATTCTGACTTCTAATCATCAGAAAGTTATCAGTTCTGAAGGGCAATAAACAGTGAAACACACTGGAGAAAATGTGCGTGAATCAGTGTGAAAATCATTGTCCCAGTGACACACCACCCTAACGCATCGTTTCTTGTATCTGCTCTTCCCTGCACCTTTCATTTTTTTTTGCATGCTATTCAGTTCCACAGTAATGGAATTACGTTCTAGTTTTCTCAGTTCACTCCCTTCATTCTCATATATCATCTCTAGAGAAATGTTATTTTCACTTCCGCACCACCACTTCCTCCTCTCAATCCACCTCACTAGCTCCTCTTCATCACTTTTCCTTTTTACACTAATTTCTCCTTTTTTATTTTGTATCTTCCTTTACTTTCCATTTAGCCTCTCTTTTTACAATACTCAGGAAAAGGTGTTGGACCATTTTTCACAACTAAGAACAGATATTCCACTCTGCATCTACTTGGAGTAAATTGTGTTTTGCATTACTGCAGATATCTTCCCAAGTACTCACACCCCTGACGTGCATTTGGGTAGATGGAATCTGTCCTGCCTGGCTAGTCTTCATCCCCTACTCACAATCATTTGCCAAATAACTCCATGCTCACTTTTCCACTCCAAAGCACAGTCTTTGCCAGCAACTTCATCACAATTTACCTGCCTCTCTTGCTGGAAAATAAAGGCATAGGTTTCCAGCCCAGGCTTCTTTCCTTCATATGATTGTATTAGTACTGTGCTCTTACTCCACATGATGAGACATGGCTGCATACTTTGCCTTTAAGCTAACAAGCTAGCATCCCATCAAAAATTTCATGGAGCCTGGCAAACTGTTCTTGGTAGTTTTCCATGTACCACCATGTGTATCTCAACATCTGAATGGAAAGCCCATCTTCTCCTGTGGATGTCTCACCAAAGAACATTAGACGTGTAGTATTTTAAAGACACATATTGTCTGCAAAGCAAGCTCTAGAGGGAGACATTAGCACAAATACCTAAATAGTTCCTGGGTTTTTTGCATTAAAAGGCACAGGTTAGGAGAACATGTCTGATACAGGTTCTGCTCCTACTTATCAATGAATTTAAGAGTTAGAGAACAGAGAAAGGAAATTATGAAGACATCTACTTTTATAGCTATTTTCACTAGTGGATTCTAATTGGGTGTGAGTTTGATGTAAATAATAACCAGGTTAATATGACTCATATCTTAAATAGGAAGTCCAAATTGGAGGCAAACCTTCTCAAGGGCCACCTAAAGTTTTATTCAGACTGCCTTAACAAAATGAAGCAACCAAAGACGAAACAGTTTGGAACTGCATGAAAACTGATGACAGCTAATGCAATGTAGAAGTGTTCGTGAAAATAACTATGTATGTATTTAGGTATGCACAGCATTACACCACATAAATAAATACACGTGAATTTACTTACTTCAGGCCGAGATGATCTTATGTTGTTTTTAAAGAAAGTGGTAATGATAGGATTGCACCAGCAAAGAAACTGTAATGAAACTGGTGTCAGAAAAGTTGGAAAAGTCCTAGTTTTCCTTCAAAAGATTCATGCTTAGTCTCCACTATTTTAGAGTCAAAAGTCTGATTAAAGAAAAGTAGAGTTTAATTAAATCTGTCTCAAGTCTGTGCCTCCCTTCAATATAGACATCTAAATATGTGTATACATATATATATAGGCATTCACACCTACATAAATGGCACAGCAGTAGAAAAAGCAAAAGCATAGGAGATAAAACCTCTACCTTCTCTCTGCCACTAAATCACAATAAGACATTTCAAAGACCATCCATCTGCCTTATCCCTTCGTCCTCCATCTGTAAAATAAGAACATGTGTCTATCTCAAAGGGAAGAACTTGATAAGCATTGCATTAATAGGAGTGTTTACTAAACTGATCTCCACTAGGAAATAGCCACCTATTTCCAGCACAAAGGATAGCTTCTAGCAATAATGTAAAGCTACAGTGAAATACGCTAAGTAGAAGAGCATTATGAATATTTATAGGATCTGGAGTGAGAGAGATCCAGGGATGCTTTACAAATAATTTCTTTTCAGTCACTTTAAAACTGATTCCATTCATATATTAATCACAATAAATGAAATATATTGTACAAAGAATTAAGATTAAAAGTACTTCTCAATTAGGTCTAGAATTGTAGTACTATTAGGTTTGACCTTACTATAATGTAAACACATCACTGCTCCAAAAACAGAAGGCAAATAAGGCCCCTTCAGACTGTATCTGTCTTCCTGAAGTAATCCGTTGTGGAAAGACTTCAAGCATTTTTTTAAAGACCTTTTTTTTTACTTGTAACATAAGTTGCATGCACATGCATCTCCTTTCAATGGATATAATTTACTATTCGTGATGTCACAAGAGTATTTTTACACAATTTAGATTTTGAAGTACTATTAACGGGAGAAAAGAAATTGTGTCTTTTTCATATATGTCTTACCTTACAACAGTAAAAAGAGGGTATAGTTCCCAATGTGTGATACTCCATGTTTTTGAAATTACAGCCCTTAGAGATTTGTCTGGCATTAAATTAAAACCACTAACAAATTGCTAGTGGTAAAACATTGCATGAACATTGTTTCTTGCAAAATATTGGAAATAACTATTGTAGCATTACTCAACAGTTAAGCAACCTCTGTTTACTGTAAGTATTAGCTCCTCGAACAACGTGTCCTGCATACGTAAATTCACTCCCTTTGGATCCAAACTCCCAACTCCTAACACTTGGATCACAAAAGTAAAACAAAAATGTGAACAAGTCTTCTTGCTAACTGGTCTAATGTCCATAGCTGGAAGAAACCGCTTACTTCAAATAAATAAATAAATAAAACATAGCTAAACAGAACCATTCTTATTTTTCAAGTCTTTCCCTGCAAACAGTTCTAAAGGATACATTTCATTCAGTGAGAAATATGGTTTTGTTTTGCTTGTTGTATACATCTGACGATCAAATTGTGTCGTGACTACTCGTAGGAAAAGTAACTAGAACACTGTCCATCATACATCCCAGCATCTCTTTTCGGTCAATGCAATTTCTATTTGAGCAGAAGAGGATTAACATGTTCCTATCTCGCTCCATCCATGATGGAAACAATATACTGGGAAAAGAACTGAAAAATGTGAAGAATCTCCTCAATCATGCATGAATTCAGCACTGTAATGGGAAAATATAAACTCATTAAATTTCTCTCCTTTTCCTCTATATAGAACTAGATCCAGCAAACTAAATATTGGTTCTTCTTGGAGGGCAGGATCAAAACTAGGATTCGTTCCATACTCTTTCTAGCATACTTTTGTAGTGATGTACAGTAAATGGAGACAGGCTTGACTTGTAACCCGTCTCAGGTTTTTTAAATTGTTCTCTTTGGTTTTTGTAAAGATGGATTGGAAGAAGTCTTCTGGATTGAAACCTTTCCGGTTCAAATCCAGCCTTACAATCAAGCTGATACTGGCTCTCCTCTGAGTTTCAGGTTCATTTCTAACGATTCTTTCCTATTTCATTCCAAACATGCATTGTGACAAATAAACAAGAAGTGGTGACTTTTTATACAAGTGTCTCTGCATTTTTTCCTTTTTTTCTCTCTTTTAAACCATCCTTACATGTAACTCATCAAATATAAAAGCACAAATCTTAGAGGAGAACTTGTTACTTAATTACTTCTACTGTGGTTGACAACTAACATGCAGAAAATTAATTTAGATGCTACATTAATCCCAGAAGCTTAACAAAACTGGAATTTGGGAAGAAGCACAACCATCTTCACCGTAAACTGAGAGGAAAGAATGTCACAACACATTTAGTACATACTATGCCAGTGGTAAAGCAGAGATGGGAGTTAGCACCTGCTTAAGAAGAGAACAAGCATACTAACACTGGGAGTTGGGGGAATTTCCCACTAAACTACAACATATAGAAAGTAAGTCACTTTTACTCTTTTGAGAATGCAGAAAATAAACAAAATTCTGAATTATATATGAACCATTATATTCAATTTTCTTCATCTCCAGCAGCTCCCAGGAGCCTTGCAGACAGAAAAATCTGGATTTTACGACTCTGGCAATTATCTAAGTTAGTACCGTAGAGTTCTCCATAATCATTTTCATTACAGTTAAGGGTCTGTCAACCTTTCTATTTTAGTCCCCTTCGCACTTCTTCCCGTACTCCTTGCCCCTGATTTAGTTTTTGCCTGTAAAAGTTTACTCCAGATATAACTTGGCACACAAACATCTTACAAACAGCCTTTAGCTAAAAAAAATCTTGACTATATCTGCAATTTAACTTATTTAGCTCCCTTGCCAGGTGTTACAGGCAGGAAGAAGGGTCAAATTCAAATGTCTGAGGGGTCTTCTTAAAATTAATAAATGTGATTGACTTCAGTGCCGCACCCAGAAACCTGGGAAAACTAAATATCTTCCCTGTGTGACCTTAACAGTCAACTATTTTCTATTCTGAAACATGGAGTCTATGTACAAAACAAGCAAAACTTTATGTGGGGAAAAGGAGAACTGCAGCTTGATAACATACAACAAAAAACACTGCCATCTATAAACAGGAATAGCAAAGCTATCTGATAGTAGAGTTGCATTTTATTGAGTATAAAGTAGTAGGCTAAATGTAAACGGATTACAACACTTCCACGGAACAGAAGAAACACTGGAGGTCAGCACCCAAAACAGAGGCCTAGAAAAAGAACCATCCACTGCAATTTTCCTTGGGGACTAAGTGCAAATTCAGGGCAATGATCGTTGTTCAGCGGAGCTACGCACAAAGGATGAGAAAGGGCAAAAATATAGGCTTACATAGAGCAGGCAGCAGGAAAGTCCCAGAGACAACTAGAGAGCACGCAGGACGATTTTGATAAAGAAATTAAGCAAGAAAGAGAAGGTTAGGGTAGACCATTGTCTGAGGAGAGTACTAAAGCAATGAGCCTCTCATGTTTACTTCTTACCGCATTCAGGGAAATGGGAGTTCATAAAGATAGACAGAATTGCAACAAAGAATGATTACATTTCATCATCAATTTGCAAAAGCATTCCCCCCAGATATCAACTAATCACCTGGGGTTAAAAAGAGTGAAAAACCCTCAAAATAGCTCAGCAGCCTTGCACCTGAGTCCCACCTCTCCCAGCGCAAACACCTTTGTAACGGCATCTCCCCTTCACCTGCTGAGCACCACGTTACTGTCAGCATAGCACTGGAGCCTAAAGGCATATTTCGGCAAGTCTATTCCCATGGGAAGTGCTTCCCTGACTTGGTTTTGAGACTCTGCTCCACCATGAAGCCGAGAGAAGTCAGGGGCACTGGTGCTGAGAAGGGCACTGGTGTAGCATGGTTAGCTTAGGCCTTGACGCCCTCTCCATCCCTGTCCGCCGTCAGGGCTCCCTCCCACTTTCTCCACTCCTTGCAGCTTTTAAAAGTTAATAGCACCAAAGGCCTTAAACACAGTCTTTGCCATATGGGGACACTGGCTTGCCACAAGGCTTCAGTTCTGTTACAGTTCTCACAATCTAAAGCCATTTTACTTAAGAAATGTGGTGTTTTCTTATGTTACTCAGCATGTGGCATATGGAAGATGACAGCAGAGGTTAATCTTGTAAGATCCACAATAATAGAGAGCACAATTTACAAAGAGACAAAATATGGGCGAGAAACAAAGGAATTCATTAGCATGGAGTGATGCCAGCTACCAGGCATAGTGGATTTCCAGGTAAAATGCGTGTGCAGGCATTAAAACTGTGAAAGCAAGAACTAAGCCTCCATGCAGCATTTATAACAGAAGATGAGAAAAATCATTGTTATAACATTGAGGGTGTGGGGGGTAAGGTAATCAGGACACTCCTGTTGGAATAATGCCCCAAATGCTGGAACAGTTCACCAAAATATTCAACGAACCCAGAAAGAACAGTAGACACAAAAGTGTTTTGTTTTGCCTTTACCTGAAAAAATATTTGTATTGAATAGTGAGAAAAAAATGTTTATACTGCAGAGCTCACATTCCTGGTACCCACATGTAGTCTCAAAAAGAATGAAAGCGAGATCATTTTTACATTTTTAAGGCAATAGACCTAGTCTTAGAAACATGCCACTCATTGAAAGAGCAGCTAAAGTGAGCAGTGAAAGGAACATAATGATAATGTATTGGTACAGAAGAAGTGCACAAACTCCAAACTAAGCAAACAGTATGGAGAATGCAGGTGCCATGTATTATAGATGCATCTAACACATGTGTTACAGACAGCAATTTGACAGAAAAATTAATGGCCAGCCTATAAGCTGCAGTTACAGAAACAGAGGAAGCAGAACCAATGTATCTTCATACACCACTGATACACCAGGAAAAACACAAGCAACTATTCTTGCTGTTTCTGAGACGTTTTGGAAAGACTTCCACTTAAGGGAAAGCAATCTGCAATGTGAGTTAGCAGATGCAGAGATTCTTTATGTACGTTTATTACAGAAAAAGGCAGACACTCAGCTGCCATATTTGCTGTTACATTATTAAATCAGCAATCAATCCAAATCAAACTAGACAGCAGAGCCACCTGCACTTCAATTCCAGCCACATCATGATTAGCAAGACCAGGTGCTGATGAAGTGCAATAAAACGGTTTCAAGACCAATAGGGCAAAGTTGTTTGTAAGAAGCCCATGAAACAAGTGATAATACCTCCTGGATTCAGCAGTGGATGACAAGATTGGATTCAGTAGCGGACACCAGGAAATAGATAAATACTTCACAACTGAGAACAGGCATGCCAGACATAACTCAGGAGGCACAGCTCTTGTCAGAGATAAATTCCAATTCTGAATGTATATGATGCAGCATGAGGTGTGCAAAAATTACAGTGATCTTTGTAACAGAGGGAGACTTTGCAGCTTTGCTCAATCCCAGCTTCAACTGGGAACAGATCAGAACAGACCTACTCAATTTTATTGACGCAGACTCCATGGTCCAACTCCACCACTCCAATTTCTGGGAGAAAGACCATCTGAGGGACACTCAGACAAGAATGATTTGGAAACTAGAAGTTTGGCACAGCTAGCAGATTGTGCTTAAAGTGTTAGTTTGTTAAATCTTTTCATGCTGTAGTCCTTAAAATTCACATTTTCAAATCTTATTATGCAACTACTGTAGTCAGAAAGTGACATTAAAAGAAAGGCATGGTCCTTGTACTATGCATGTCCCTAAAAATGGGACTTTAAAGAGAACAACACATATCACATAACTCACAATAAAGATAATGAGTTTGCAGCTCTAAAATCTTAAACTTGTTCTGCCTTGTTCCTGATTTAATGTTTTAATCTTGCACCACTTCCTGTTTATTAATATATTGTTTATAAAAAAAAATCTCTTCCTGATACAATCACTTTATTCTTAAAGGTACCTTC
Source organism: Calonectris borealis (assembly GCF_964195595.1). Classification (NCBI taxonomy): domain Eukaryota; kingdom Metazoa; phylum Chordata; class Aves; order Procellariiformes; family Procellariidae; genus Calonectris; species Calonectris borealis. The sequence continues at coordinate 13,531,940 of NC_134316.1, read as the reverse complement.
ATGTTTTAAATCACTACTTGGTAGGACAGGAGGCAGAAGCAACACAAATTTACTCTCCTGAAGGGACAAGAATCATAGAATCATAGAATCATACAGGTTGGAAAAGACCTCTAAGATCATCGTGTCCAACCGTCAACCCAACACCACCATGCCCACTACACCATGTCCCTAAGGGCCTCATCTACACGTCTTTTAAATACCTCCAGGGATGGTGACTCCACCATTTCCCTGGGCAGCCTGTTCCAAGGCCTGACCACTCTTTCAGTAAAGAAATTTTTCCTAATGTCCAGTCTAAACCTCCCTTGGCGCAACTTGAGGCCATTTCCTCTCGTCCTATCGCTAGTTACTTGGCAGAAGAGACCAACACCCACCTCGCTACAACCTCCTTTCAGGTAGTTGTAGAGCGCGATGAGGTCTCCCCTCAGCTTCCTCTTCTCCAGGCTAAACAACCCCAGTTCCCTCAGCCGCTCCTCATAAGACTTGTGCTCCAGGCCCTTCACCAGCTTCGTTGCCCTCCTCTGGACACGCTCCAGCAACTCAATGTCCTTCTTGTAGTGAGGGGCCCAAAACTGAACACAGGATTCGAGGTGCGGCCTCACCAGTGCCGAGTACAGGGGCACAATCACCTCCCTGCTCCTGCTGGCCACACTATTTCTGATACAGGCCAGGATGCCGTTGGCCTTCTTGGCCACCTGAGCACACTGCTGGCTCATGTTCAGCCGGCTGTCAACCAGCACCCCCAGGTCCTTTTCCTCTGGGCAGCTTTCCAGTCACTCTTCCCCAAGCCTGTAGCGTTGCCTGGGGTTGTTGTGGCCGAAGTGCAGGACCCGGCACTTGGCCTTGTTGAATCTCATACAGTTGGCCTCGGCCCATCGATCCAGCCTGTCCAGGTCCCTCTGCAGAGCCTTCCTACCCTCCAGCAGATCAACACTCCCGCCCAACTTGGTGTCGTCTGCAAACTTACTGAGGGAGCACTCGATCCCCTCGTCCAGATCATTGATGAAGATATTGAACAGGACCGGCCCCAGTACTGAGCCCTGGGGAACACTGCTCGTGAATATAGGAAAGGATCAGGATACAAAGCTGTGCTCTGTTTTCCTCACATAATTATCTGTGGCAGATGACCACCATGTGAAAATAACCCATAATTCACTTACAGCTTAACTGGTCTTCAAATATTACTTAAGTAGCACTCAATTGATTTATGATACTGGCCAAGCCCCACAAGTGATAAATGCTGCATATTACAAGCAGACCAGACCGGCCAGATCACAAGCTGTTAAAGAAACCCCAATTTTACCCCAATAGCCTCAGAGGTTTGGCAGATTAGTAATACTTGCATATTATACAGAATATTTTCTTCTAAAGAATTTCCACAGCTCCTCAGCACAGTTTAAACCTTAGAGCACCAAACATGACGTTTGCGCCCAGCAGTGATCAATTATTTTGCTTCTCAGTGCAACTCTAGCTAATATACCAAAAGGAAGATAGGGCTCGCCCTTCCCTCAAGCCAGCAAACTCATCACCCGTGGCAGGACAGCATAAAGAGAGGTAAACACTTCTGTCCAAGTACATTCCACTGTTATTTTTGCTTGTGAGTTCGTCGGTGAAAATGAGATTCCCTTTGAAGTGATATGCTGTATACTTCTGGTGATAGGCTTTCATTAGCTTCATGTATTGAAAAAAATCAACAGCATGTATTAGCGGTTTAAAATTAGTAATAACAATTCTTCCTTCTCCCAATCTGTTGAACACTGTATAAAGGTCACAGTACTGCTGACGCCCACATTTTTTGTTGTCTGTTTTACACAGCTGAGTACAGATAGAGTGACTCATGACAGCCAAATTCTGAGATCAGGCTCTAAGCAACTATGACATCAGATGCTGCCAAAAGACATTTGATTCCTCTATTGTGAAATGCCAGGTTGGTTCTGGGACATGGTGAGAAGCCAACTCCAGTTTAGAAAATTCTATAGTGAGCTATTGTTTGATACTAAATACAACATCATCACTCCTGCCGCTGCTGCAAATCACAGGGCATCCAAGGACACATCTAACACTATCACCACTTTCTACTGTGTTTGCAAAATACTGCAACAAAGCTTCACGCATCCAGACTACAGAAAGTGTCTGTGAGCGAATGGAGACCCAGAACTCATTGCTGGGAGTATGAATTAAGAAGCTGAATCTCATGATGAAAAAGAGGCGTTAGATATTCTTAAGAAGAGTTTTGTGCTCTGCTGTCTTCCACACCTTGGTTCCCCAAACCAAGTAACCATCATGTCTCCGAAGTATTTTCTCCTGCAAACTTCTGACATTAGAAAAGCCAAAAGACATTGTAATTTGAAGGTCTAATTACCATCAAAGAAATCCCAGTGCACAGGTATTTTTTATTTGCTCAAAAATCACATGGCAGAAGATACAATGACTTTGTTCTTCGCCAGTGGTCCCAGACAATAAAAAAAACAAACTGACACATCAAAATCAAATTTATCTGAAGTAAAAAGGTGACAGTCAACATAGTTGGGGATTCACTGGAACAAGAAGCTGCTAAGATTCTTCTCTACTTTTGACTTCAGTCTTGTGGCCTTTCCAGATTCAGACTGACCAAGCATGTCTGACTATTGTTGGCCCACAAATAAAGCTATCTTCCACAAACAGAGGCAGAGGTCTGGATCAAGTTAAATTGGCCATGGAAAAATGAAGACAGGGCAACACTGAGGCATTGAATAAATTCTCACTCATACCAGGGGGTACCCCTATGCCTTTCATGAAACAGGAAGAAGAGAGTTAAGAGTCTTATTAGGTGTATCACTGGAGGTAGATTCCCAGGAATAGCCAGCAGTTTTGAATATGATACAGAAGCCCAAGATAGATTTTTCTGTGCTGTCATATTGAATACCCTCCCCTTTGTCTCCACATTCATTCTGATGAGAAATACACTTGCAATCCATGTGAACTTCCCCATAAACACAGAATAACTAGCCTATGTCCTGAGTATCTACAAGTTTGTCTGCAACCTGATATTTTGCAACTTTCTGCATTTATTCCTGATCAATGTAGTATTTTTATTAGGTTCTGTATGCAATTTAAAGGACCAAATCTTTCCTCCTGACTCCCTGATATTAATTTAAATGCCTAAACAGAACTATTGCTGATTTCAGCCAATAAGGGTCCTGTTCTAAAGTGTGAGTGATGACACTGTGGCCAACTCACTATATTCACAGGAAAAGCAGTAAAAGATAACTGAGGGCAGTTCCTTAAACCTAAGCAGTCTGTACTTAGTAGACGTGGGGCTTGCTTGATTAGCAACTGGAAAATTCATGTTGCAAGACAGCTTATGATGCATAACATATATTATGCTTTTAATTAACTTATTTTCTCTCAGTTTTGACTTTGGGAAAGAACAGATGTGCAAATGGAAAACAATACTCAGTTTATTTGACACCCATCTTGTCTGATTACAGATACTATGGGATGCAGTCATGAACTCAATAAAGGGATATGGAAAGGTTCTCAGAATGCAGAGTACCAAATTAATCTTACTGGAGCACCTGTTTTCTCTTTTTAATCATGTAGTAAGATGACAAGGATAGCAAGTGTTTTGCACTGAAGAAAGCAGTATTTGGAAAATTCCAATAACATGTATGCTTATTCAAATATGCCGAATATTTGGTCCTTTTTTTTTTTACAAGATGAATTTATAAAGACCCTCCTATATTACATTTGATCAGATCACGCATCCAATTCGCCCAGCAGCCGTTCCGGATGGCGTCCAAAAGTGGACTCCCAGGGAAGAGTGTGAGAACAGTGTAATATACAGCAGTAATTCCCCAGAATATTTTTGCAGCTTCCAGGGATTTGTGGCTGAGCAATTCTTGAACCAGAAGCAGCATCTCTATCTTTAATAGCCCTCGATGGTTTCTTTTTTTCAACCAAGGACTTTTTGCATTTGAGTGTTTTTACTATCCACAACATCCTGTGGCAAGGATCTTAACAGCTTAACAATGCAATGTGAGGCAAAAGTACCTTTTTTTGCCTATTTTGAAATTGCCACTTCATAGTTTCACCTTATATATCCTACTGCTTTTTATAATTCTTCACAGTAAAATCTTACCTTATGCATTCGGAATAACTTAGTATTGCCAGCAGACTAAGATACCTCAAGATTTTCTCCCTCTCATTTCCAGACCATTTGTTAATATTGGGAACATTGCAGGCCCCAGGACAAATTCCACAGAAACTTCACTGGTAACCTCCTTCCTCTGTGAAAACTGATCATTTATTGCTGACTTCTGTCTTTTTCTTTTGTCCTCTGACTTCTTAGATTCTTTAAAAGCTTTCGGTAGGTCATAAATCAAGTAGGTTACATCAATCATAATTCCTTTATCCACAAGCTTGTTGGCTTCTCTGAAGAACGCTACTAGATTTGTGAAGCATGACCCCCCTTTACAAATCCATCTTGATTCTCTGCCAACACACAATATCCATTCCTGTGTCCACTGGTTCTTCAGAACAATTTTTTACACAAAATAGTAACCCAGCTCCCAAGTTTCTCTAGAATCCTTGGGTTAATACATATATTGTTGCTCATGATTATGAATTTCTTCTGTAAGCACTTTACCAAAACCAGCACTATGGAAAGCAATAGCATCTTGGAAACAATGAGCTTTGAGTTCCCAAGTCGTTACACAATCACAAGGTTATGATTATAGCCAGGTAACCAACAGCTAGAGCAAAACCTAACACAAATTAATGGGATTTGCTGAAACAGGTGTTCTTATCCCTAATGATCATGAAGAATCCAACAGGACATTCACTTCTTCAAGCCTTATTTTCTACACTCAAAAGTTAAATCAATTCTAACCTAACCTGAAATGTAATTGTAGAACTAATCCCTACAGGAATCTGTGAACATGAAACATCAGCTGTTGATATCATCCCTCATCCTAAACATTCAGGTCAAACCTTTTCCTTCCCCAAACATGAGATAAACCCCAACTATAACCCTACTTAATATATGGGCAGTGAACTAATTCTTGCAGCTAAAATGCATTAAAGGCACTAGCTGTATCATCACCAATAGTCTTTCTAAATCTCCACCCTTCCCACTTAAGTGAACAAACTCCATAAGAAATCTGAATAACAGCATTTGCCCTTCATGATACTAAGCTGTTTCCTATCCCTGAAGCCATTCCAGATCCAGTGACAAGCTAGGCTCAATGAGCATTTTCTTCTTAACTCTACTCCCGTTTTTAGCCAACAACTGAAATCTAACCAAGTTAGATTTTCATGAAGAAGAACTGATTGATTGAGATTCATTAGCAACCAACATTCTTTCTAATCTCTGTTGGTCCTAAATAATCCAACAGTGAGCTTGGCTGATGAAGCCTCCCTCTTTTAGCTCATAATGCCACCCTAAACCTAGGCCTAAAATTTATTAATTCGAAATGACCAATTTGTATAGTAAATCTGAATATCATAGAATCATAGAATAGTTTGGGCTGGAAGGGACTTTTAAAGGTCATCTAGTCCAACCCCCCTGCAATGAGTAGGGACATCTTCAACTCAGAGCCCCGGTCCAACCTGACCTTGAATGTTTCCAGGGATGGGGCATCTACCACCTCTCTGGGCAACCTGTGCCAGTGTTTCCCCACCCTCATTGTAAAAAATTTCTTCCTTATATCTAGTCTAAATCTACCCTCTTTTAGTTTAAAACCATTCCTCCTTGTCCTGTTGCAACAGGCCCTACTAAAAAGTCTGTCCCCATCTTTCTTATAAGCCCCATTTAAGTATTGAAAGATCACAAAGAATACAAGGCATTTGTTCCTGATCATGCAAACTCTCACCCTACTCTGCCAGTCTTGCAGAATGCAAGAATAAAAAGGCTTTCTACCTTCTTTTCTGAAAACCTGATTCCAGCCCTAGCCCTAAAATTAACATGTACTGAGAGGATGAATCTGTACTGGAATACCTAATATGAAGCATATGCTCCTGCCTACACCATACTACTTCTCTGACATGTTTTTTCCCAGTTCCCTAGCCTTATCCCAAGCCTTCCTTAAATGGAAGATGTGTCCAGGAATACTGAAAATAAAATATTTGCTTATGACTACACCAGCCTTCTTCTGAACCCTTATAAATCCAGCAATAAATCAGACTTGATACAGCCTTCCCTTCTGAAACCCTAACCCTATCTTTCACCAATTCTACAGAAAAATTAAATATATTCATCCCCAATGATATCAGCATTCTTATTCATGCCAGTCATATGGATCTGACATTAAAAGAAGTTCTCAAGCCTTTTTTTTTTTTTGTTCAGATTTCAAATCCAACCGTAAGGTTACCTATATGCAAGAGCCCTATAGGAACAGTGAACATTATGCATTCCCTCTTCCATTCCTGATGTCCAGGCAAGTATCTCACTATAAGATGAGCTTTTCAAACCTTATTTTCAAATTTTAATCCAAACCTACTGTCTGAAAATCAGTACTCCAGAATAAAGTTCAAGAATTGGTGAATTAAACTGTAGTGGCTATTAAAAGGACTCTTCCAAAAGTTTAAAGAGAAGTTAACGAACAGTATTAAGGCACCGGGTCAGGCAAAGCTCTTATTATAAGCACATTGGCCAATGCTTATGACTAACCTTTAAACACTGAAATAGTGTTTAGCACGGAACAAGTCATAAATAAAGGTAATGCTTGCCCTATGAAACTCACCATCAAAAAAACGAGCCTTGAAGAAGACAGGATGCTGTAGAAGGCTTAAAAGAGGACACTAGTAATGTGATTTCATTGCAGGTCTGCCTGACCCACTTGATTAAATGAATGTTGGGGGTAAAGAGAGTATTTGACTGATATTGCTAAATATTAATGTCCCTTACAAAGAAATGGTTTGAATGAGATAGCAGGATCTGGTATATCAAATTCAGAGGTTAGTTTGTACTTGGTAGGCAACCCAAAGATGGGAATGAGAGAGAGAGTGGGATGTGAGAACCTCCATGTATTATCTGTGCCTTTACTCATTAGATGGAAAAAAGGTACATTATATTCAGCAACAGATTTGTGGTTCTGGCACATATACAACCAGATTCAGCTATGTTGCCACATCATTCTGCCTTATACATCCCACAGTGATGACAGAAACAACTGACAAGATGGCTGTAAAAGACTGGTCAGTCTTTTACTTTGACCGGATAATATCAACTAAGTATCTCCACTTCTAGCATCTGCCAACCCAGAAATATCTGTTTTTAAGGGAATTTAAACAGCACTAAAGACTGCAATACACATTATCTGTAGGCAAAACTGAAAGCGAAATTTTGGAAATTTCTTGTTGAAACTATGGCTACCAGGATGCCGTCTTACAATTACTCCAAGCTAACTCAGGTGGCAATTTAACTTTAAAATGTGGATAAATTACAGAGAAATATGTATATAACTAATGTTATCTTTGTATTAGCCTCTTTCTCTGTAGAATTAACATTTTTCCCCAAGATGTATATGTGTGTTTTATCACACGTACAATAACTTATAATACTAGAAAAAAGTAAAACCAGATTTAACAGGAAAGACAAAAATCCATCCAAACCACTTGGACTGAAACACTAAGCATGCCCTGTAAGAATAGCTTCCATGGTCTTGTGAGGAGAGGAATCAATTTATCACCGAATCCAGCCCTTAGGAATCTGAACATAACTTCACATTTCAGAAGTGAGCTCTGTGACTTTCTTTCACAGGTTAAAAATACTTGTTAAAGTCATCTATACTGTTGCTAAGAGAAATGACACATTTGGCAAGAATATGTGAGTGATAGCTGGAGATTCTTGAAAATAAAGTAGATTTGGCTTACAGGTTGTTTTTTTTAATTTACTTCAGAATGTTTAGTAATAGTTACCAATAAAATGCAAAGCCTTATATAACATAAATTCAGTATACACTCACCATAGGACTTCTATATCTTCTTCAGAATCTTCCTATGAAGCCCCATCAGCTGAGATAGAAATACACGATTTAGATCTAACTTTTTAAAACCTTTGCAGAAATGAAAAATAAATATCTTCCATTTCATATATGGATTTAAATACAGCTTTCCTCCCGCAATAGGGAACACTGAGCCAGATTCTCAGCTCTTCACAGCTCTCTACGCCAGTGTGCCTTGTGTGTTAGTCATTCAGATTGCTCTTAACATACACTGGAGTAAGCGAGCTAGGATTTAGGTCTTATCAGGCTCAGTTGGTGGGAGAACATGACTAGAAATCAATTCCACAGGTTATGCATTTCTATGAAATCCTGAAGAAAATGAAAAGTCTGTTTTTTCTGCACTGTTTGGAAGAGAAACACAATGTTACTGAAATACTTTGTGTGTTCTTAAATGATACTATAGAAATATGCAGACAATGACTTAATAGAAATGAAATTGTTTCTTCAAAACTCTAAGCTCTGAAACAGTGAAGTTCTAAACTGTTCCTTGACTAGAAGCACATAACTATTCCCATCAGCTTCCCCTGGGTTTCCTCGATGGTTTATGAGCTGCCTGTTGGACTAGACCATGGTCATGTACAGTACTCTGCAGCTCAAGAGCAGTCCTGTAGCTGGGTTCTTAGCACTATAATCTCAGACAGCCCTTTGCATTCTTTAAGCGTTATATATTTTTTAAAAAGAAAAAAATTTTAAAAGCACCTTAATGTTGGTCTGTAAACATTGTTGTCAGAGCAAAACAGCTACAGAACTTTTAATAGAAAGCGTGGAGTATTGCTTGGGATTTTCACGCATTCAGATGCCAAACTTCTTTAAGAACCTGTCCGCTAGTTGTAGACATGACCTCAGCTAACCCAAAGAAAGCCACAGGCACGTCTCCTTTCCCTATTGGCAGCTACTTTAATTGGCAGGTTCACAATGAGCACTTTTGTTTGCATCCTAAACATGCAGAGCACAATTAAAATGTTTAATACTTTCATCCTGAAAGTGTGGTAATTAATATTTTTTTTTATAGGCCAAGCCATTACGCATTTAAATAGCATCATTCAAACACTTAAGGAACTTGTTTTACAAGGACTCAAAAGGTTCCCCTTTTAAAATTATATGGATTTAGCTCAGTTTAAAAATAGACATTTTGTTTGGTTTCCATTCAGTTGCTCTACTATTTGGTGCTTTCCTTGCACATGTGGTCTCTGAGTATTTTACTACCCCCTACTGTATGGAAAGAAAACTGTGCAATACTTTGCTGTGGACTATATGCTGCTAACACCTCTTGGGAGCTCCCCATCAGCTGGAACACCAAGGGGATGGATTCAGAGTCGCTGGAGCTACAGGATCCTGTTTGGGTTGTCACATGAAGTTCCTAGTGGCTATGGTGTGGATAACAGAGAACAAAGTTTTCCTGACAGCTCTGAGATAGTAGACCGTTACTGGAGTAGCACGGTTACTGGGTTTGTATAGTGCATATCATCATGTTTCCAAAGCAACTAAAAGTGCTTTGCGAAGCAATGAGTCAGATCCTGGTTGTGCAGTAACCACACAGAGGGATTTATGTTTTCAGGAACTATGTGTCCAAGAGCAGCATACTGTTATATAGGTCTCTGGCACTAAACGTGTTGGGTAGCCACTGAATCAGACTGAACACCTCTAAAGCCATGTGAGCAACATTTGGTGTACTACTGTGTACCAGCACAACCCACATAATATTTACTCACTTGGGCTGCTATGTGATGTGAAGAAACTCCCCACTGTCAACTCAGCTGAACCTCACTGCCTCTCTTGGTAAAAGTCATAACGCTAAATTGCCTACCACACTTGCACAAGAAAATGCAGTTTGTGGGTCAAATAAAGTGCATAGGTAAATCTTGCTCACCCATCATCAGAAGCAAGGACCAATCATTTCCTTTCCATTTTCTTCACAAAGTGATTTGCCAGCAGATCTCCTTGTTCTTCTACCATCAGTTCACCGTGCTGGAAGAAAAAGGATTTAAATTTGTGCTCAGTGCATTTCCTCTCCCACTGCAGTTCACGCTGGGTAAACCTATTTCAAACTGGGCATTCCCTGATGTCGAAGCTGGTTGGTGGCTGGTTCACCACAGCCCTGCCCCCCCTGCCTTGCTGAGTAGCAGACCCTGAGGTGGTCTGCTCCCTGGACTCGCCAGCTATTTGTCCTAGCCATGCTGCCTGGGAGGTAAACCTGGCTTCTTCAAGTGTTTCCAAATTCACTGACATTCTCCCAGAACAGGTTTTGGGATTTTTAACTTACGTCTTCTTGAAAATATCACATACCTGTTTTCTTTTCTGATTTGGGATGCAAAATATAATAATTAGAAATTGCAAAATTGTCTATGAAAGAGGAAGTGCATTTCCCACACAAGTATTTCCCATTGACTGCAAGGGCAATTTGTACAGCTCGGCTGGTAGGCTTGAGAACAATATTTTAGGAATATTTTTCCCACATTAAGCTACAGCACCCTTTAAAAACTGTTTTTTTAAAGTCAGTACAGGTTGGAGTGTGACCTTCTGTTGGGCTGGAATAACGGTCATTTAATATGTATATTCCCCAGCAGCAGAACAGGTCCTAAATGGGAAGTCCCAAAGTCTCAATCCAATCCCTTGGTCCACTGGGGAAATTACCTGCTCCAAAGCTTTTGCTGGCACCAGTCATTTCCTGCTCTGTGCCAATGCTGATGCATGGGCCAGCATTTTGCAGTGATGGACAAAAAGTCTGCCAGGTCCTCAGCCCTGTTTGCAATCTAACATTGCCTGCACATGAGGGAGCCAGCAGTTTGGCATCGCCTGTTCTTCCCCTTCACCTTTGACAACAGGCTTAGGCAAAAACCGAAAGGAGCCCCTTACAATCACTTGTTCCTTTGGGTAAGCATGGACGTCAGTCCATAAATCATTTCTATTGCTTTCGCACAGTGCTCCTGTCTCTGAGTAAGGCACCACTCAACCACCCTCTCTTCGGAACGAGCCATTTGTAAAGGGTACACAGCAGTACTGGCATGTGATTTCAACCACTGCAACAAAATGAGCTCAGAAGGTAGCAGCAGACACCAGTCCAAATTCCCTTTCAGTCCCTAAAAAGAGAACTGATAACCCTTGGATCTTGGGTCTTCTGACGACATTCAGCACTCGGTGATGCCAGTGGATGATAAAGGTGCAACAGGCAGAGGCTATGTAAGATATACTATCAAAGAGATGGATTAGCTAGACAGTTTCATACAGCCAACTCTGTAAATCTAGTCATATCCAGCAGAATCTACTTCTCTAAATTTCTATTAACAATTCTTATAAGAAATAATGCATTTGCCCGTATTTTGCTATGATGTCAAATACATTATTTGACAAATCCTTTTTTAATTTAATTTTAATTTTTTTCAGACTGTTCAGCTAGCTCTAATAATAAAACTGCCTTATTCTGTTTTCACTTCATTTAATTCACTTCCCATTTCAGGAAAAAAAAAAATCAAGACTAAACATCTACCAAATGTTATTCCTCTCCAACTGAATGTGACGGATGGTCTGAGGAGCACATAAAAATTAAACAAAAAGTGCATTGTTCCCTTCCAGATTTTTCAGCTGGTGTAAATCAGCATTGCTTCACTGATGCCAAGTTGCAGAGATGTACATCAATTGAGAATCTTGCCCTTCATCTTCAGAAAGAGATATTTTCCCTTTAGGTACTCTGCCTTTTCAGGCTCCCAAAAACTCCAGCCCACTTTCCTGCCATGCTCTGCATATCACCACAAATTATCTCTGATTTGGTTAAGTTCATTACTGCTCCTAACCTGAGAAGAGGTCCTACAGAGAAGGCACAGAAGAGATGTGACTGTTCAGCCACTCTGTCCCAGAATCTGTCTGGCTGAGATCCAGGCATTGTAATTACTCGGTGTTTCAGTTTCTGATTTGTGAAATACAACCTTAGCAAAGAGGAATATGGATAGGCTTTCTTCACCCTGCTTGTCAGTTGATCAGGTCCCATGATGCTATAAACCCTATAAAAAAGATAGTATCAAAATGAATTAATTTTAACTTAATTTAAAACGCCGTCTTGAAGGGACTACCATTTTCCATTCAATTTGATCCTTCTAGCCCCTTTATTTCCCATAGGATTCCACCTATGGTAGGGACCTGGTATCCTCTTCCTACCACCTGAGAAACTGCAAACATGAGAGGGAAGGAGGCTTTACAAGGTTAAACCCCAGGACTGCCAGGCTCCTAAAGCTTCTTGCTCAGGCTAGTCAGCCTCACACACAGGCAGAAAGGCACCTGCATCAGACTCAGGAACACATGTCTGGATCACCAGTCCTTCTTCACTTCTCCAAAGGAGCTGGGAGGGAGCCAGCTCTTAATCATTCATCTCTGAAATGCTGCCTCCAGAATTTTTGCCCTCACTTGCTATAGCACCATTGGTTGTCTTCCTTCATCCTTCCTCCCCCCCCATGATCCTTTTCTGTCATTCCTCTCCCCCGTCTTCAACCACAGCCCCTCCCAAACCAGACTAATGAAAGCTTTGTTTTCATTATATAAGCCCACTGTATAATCAAATACATTTAAAAAATAACAAAACTGTGGAACTGACAGGACATGTGTCTACCATCACCCCATATCCAAACACTGAGGTTTGAGCTTGGCTCAGGCATCTCTGAAAATGCCAAATGCGGATTTCCACAAATACAGAGAAATGGATCCATAGCTGCTGTAAACAGAATAAAGGTGCATTGTTTAAAGTTGCCAGGCAAACGCACACAGTAAATCGTAGATGCCTTGAGAAGAAAGTTGCAGACTTCAGCCTGACAAACACGCACATGTTTAACATTAAGCAAGTGAGAGTCCCACCTTCAAACAGGATACTCACAAGCTTCAAGTTAAGTAGCAGCCCAAGTATTTGAAGGACAGAAGTCTCAGTCTTGTAGGCTCTTTTTGTACTGAAAACTAATCCACATTTACACTTTAGATATCTCTGTAATAATTCACATCAGGCACTTCCAGACAGACTTCTTTTTTTGTTTTAATTGTTTTTGAGGGTAACATTAAAAACACATTAAGCTCCCCTGCAATTGAATTCAACTGATTTGCTTAGGTCTACCAGTGCAAGTAGAAACAGAACAGAACTTAAGGGATCATCCAGTCTAGGTTACAGGAAAAAAAACATATGTAAAATTCAGGACTTCTCACAGACAGTTTTGAAATGGAGGGTCAGCTTTATACAGCAAGCACTCAGCCCTGCTCCAGGGTGCCTGGCCACACACAAAACAAATGCCAAGTCACCTCCTGTCCTGAGAATCTGACAGAGTTGGACAACAAAACACACTGGCAGACCCCCAGAAAGCCTTTCTTCTCAGATGTCTTCACACCACAGTGATGTAGCACCCAGATTAGGCATTAGCAGAAGCACAGAAGTCACATTTCCACCTGCAGAGGTGTCCAGCATATGCTGAGCTCTGGCTTGGTGCAGCTGCATTGCTCATGACAAGTGAGTTGGCAAGTTTGCAGCTAGCCAGATCATGTCTTCATCGGAGCAGAAGACTGAACTTTAGACACGTCAGGATGAGAAAAGGCAATACAAAAGAAATGAATGGTGGTGATGGTGGTGGTGGGAAAATGAATAGAGAAATAAGGAAGCAAATGAATGGAAAACAGGAGAAGTTTAAAACATCAGCTTTCTCCCATTTCTTAATTAGCACAATTCTCTTTGGGTTTGGGGTGTCACTGTTGGTTTTTTGTTTGGGCGGGTTTTTTTAATGGTGTTACATCTAATTTTGTCTCCAGAACAATCTTCTATATGGTAATAAAACACTTCTGCATTGTTCATTCCTGAAAATGCTAACTTGATTTTTACAGAAAGAAGGGGACAGCAAGAAGCACAACTCTCATTTCACAATAAGTAAAAATCTCCCGCTGGGTCTCTGTTCATGATAATATACTATGGGAAAAAAAGGACTACAAACATATTACTAGCAGTATAATAAATAGCATGTGCAAAATGTACAGTATAGTAAATACACTACAGGGACTACTTACAGAATCTCTTCCACTCCATAACCATCATCAACTGTCTTCTGTGGTTTGGCACATCAAATATTTGCTATGTACTTTACCATTTTAAAAGCACTGCAAATCCTTAGCTGGACACCAAACAAATGCTGTATATTACTTTGTCAATTGTTGCCTTGTATATTCAACGTCTGACCTTACCTCCCCCTACAGTTCAATGTGTAGAAACGCCAATAAAATACATGACGTTTATTTCCAGTGGCTTTTATTATTAAATGGGTCTGTCACACTGACGAACCAAAGGATTTCTCTTTAAGGGGAAGTCTACACCATTAGGAGACAAGGACTTGGGAATTATATTTGAAAATCACTTCTGTTAAAGAACTGGTTTGCAAGTTGTGTAAGCATATACAGCTCCATTATCTGAGGAATAATATAGTACCTTCTGCACTGCTGTGGAAGGGCAGACATACAAGTGATCCTTATGCATTCCTTAAATACATCACTCAGGAAAACCACACTATATACTAATTAGTAATTGCAACACTAACACATATACATACCCCAGATAGAGCCATCTGCGCAGGTAAGGGGAGAGAGAGGACAACTTGTAGGCAGGCAAAATGGGGACACTTATCCTTGCCAGAGGCTTGGCTGGACCAGAAGATCTCAGAAGCTGAATTCCAGAGCAGCTCCCAATACTGAAGGTGGATCAGTCCATCTCCTAGCAGGCTGGACAACCTGTAAGCCTGTAAGGGCTTTCTCAATCCTGCCTGCCTCAGACTCGTCAAAGGAATCAGCACCATTATAAATTACAGAATACTATATCTTATCCAGGAATGAATAGAGGAATAATGAAACGAATGAAAGGAGTCCAGATGAATGGAAATACAGAAGCAAAAAAATGAGATCCTGCTTATACATAGACTTAGAGATGAGACTGCTAACAAGGTTGCAAAGTTGAAGAGCGATTGCCAGCTTACTGAGTACAACCTGGACATCAGGAGCAACCCATCATAAGTAGGAACCAGATACTGAGGCAATGTCAAGTGGCCCTGGCTCTGATCAGTAACAGGTGATTAGAAAATGTACTGGAGGGTGATCATGGTTCCATCCACATGTCCAATTTCTTATCAGCACATCTGACATTTTCTTACCAGCTCTAAAAGACTTCCTCTGCTGGCCTGGCCTGGATTCAAACTGGAATCTGCAACAAGAAGACTCCTTGATGGTACAAGCAAATCCCAAACTTTTCAGTCCATACTTATTTTTAAGTAAATTTTCTGTAAATAATAAGAATTAATTTGCAGAAACTTAAGGGAGTGGTACAAAGAGGCATGTTTGAAATGAAAAAATACAGTCCGGGTTTTATTCTGAAAAATAATATCATGAAATCAAAACACACACAGCATACATAATGATGATACAAGAACTATTATTATTGCTATTATATACCAGTCATAATGTCCCTAAAAAACCTTGTCAGTTCTCATGGATTTGAGTTCCTATGGAAACCGCTTTTATTAAGTACTGGTTTTAAAAAACTGTTGTTTAGCATATTCCAGTTCCTCCTAGGTCATTGGGGGTTTTTCTGAGATACATTAACATCTAGCAATAACAGCTCCTGTAGTACAGCACAAACATTTCGGATTTTGCGCTCTCTCATGAAAGAGGGCACATCTAAGCATTATATTAGCAAAGCCTTTACCTCACGATTCTGAAATTGTATCAGTGAAGAATACATGTTCTAGGACATCTAGCTGTCTCTATTTGTACTCAATTCCAATCTTTCATGAGAAAGTGCATCCAAAGGTAGTGCATTTCTGGAGCATTTAGATTATCCCTATCCTATGTGACATAACCTCTTTCCTAAAGGTCGGTCGAAATGTAAAGTCTCCCCTTCCCTTCCCTTCCCCTCAGATGGTATTTAGATCTGCAGAGACAACTGTATATTTGTTGAAATAACTCCTTCTAGAAATATGGCCAACTCTATTTACAGATTGGTACATAAGCACCAAAGACTAACCCCAAGTCCTGGTTTCAGTTATTTAACTCAAGGAAAGTAGCCACTCTATCACTCTTTTGTTAGCAGATTGATTACAAATGGACTCTTGCCAATGCTAAACTGATTCAGTTTGAGGACGGATGTTAAGTCCAGACATTTCTTTCAGGAGACTGTTTTCTTCTGTGCCAGCAGCTAAGCTTTCATCTCCAAAAAATATGTGAATGTCCAGAGTTCAGTGTTGCATGCACAAGTTATAAATTCAGAACCAAATATTACCTGACACTGCAATGCGTGACTGAAACTGCAAAAAAAAAAAAAACCACCAGCTCAAATCATAGCTTTTGAGAAGTAGAACTTGAAAGTCACCTCAAATCTTGTTAGCACTGAACCCTAAGGATGGTCCATGTCTAATGCACATTGTCTGCTATTTCACCTACAATTAAATATGTCTTAAGCATGCTACAGTGACTTCCACATTCTTTTGAGAATGACTTCTTGTTTCAGTGCCTCAATATGTCAATAACTATTCAGCATTACTGTCAGCAGGAAGGTAGCCCTGAGCCACTTACCAGCTTCTCTACAGTCCTTCTGCAGGCAATTTTCCAGAAAGACTTTTGGCTCCCCAGAAGTCTACAGTCTTAGTTAAGAAGCAGCAAATACAACCAACAACATGAGACTGCAAAAAGGAAGACAAAGAAAACTTTGAAGACCACTAAATTTTGACGTCCAAAAAGACAGCTGACTGTATAACACAGGCCACAGAGTTTCATCCAGGTACGTTTGCACTGAGCCATATCATTTCTGTTTGAATAAAATATATCTTCCATAAAGGCATTTAGTCTTATTTAGAAATGTCAAGAGAGAGAGAATTCACTTCTCTCCTGGGTAGTTTGTTCCAGTGGTTTACGCCAGCAACGTTTCCAGAGCCTACAGAATGAAGAGATGTTTTCTGCACTTATATAATTCCAACCCTCATCTATGCAGACATAAATTCATTAAAGTCAACAGACCTCAGTCATCACTGATTTAAGCCAAAAACTTTAAGTTCCATTGACTGACTTTACTTTGAATATCACAGAAGACTTTTCAAGCCAAGAACCACCAAGATGTTGTTTGACAGGGAAGAGGAAGATATGTACCAATTTCTCACACTGCACTGACCCTATTAGATAAGGACTGAGGAGCTTTGGGTGTGCTGACAGCATGGTAAATGTGGATCTTCAAAAAATAATCCAAAAAGACATGGCCACACCTCACTGGCAAACAAACTCATGATGGGTTGGGTACAGCTTGGAAAGAAAGTCAAACATTTGTTAAAGAACTGAATGATCTAGCTGCAGAGGTCAGCATGGAACAGAGAACACAGCGGATCGTTGTTCTCAGTGCAAGATCATCCCTCTCCTCTGCTTTGAAAAATCTCTTCCCATCAACCCGCTTATCGAGGTGCACTGATTTTGCATTGTCGTTCTTCAACATTTTTTTACTACCACTGTCTTCATTCATTCCATTGTAAATATGGATGTCACAGTCTCTTCAGATGTTTGCAATAAAGCTGTTGCAATAAGTGGATATATGGGGTGGGGTCATCATAATCACAGTCAGCAGTAAGCATTTGGCAACAATTCAGAGCTACTGCTACTGCAAGCACCTCCTGCCACAAAAACTGCTACTGTGGCAGTCAACTTCTGCTTTCTTTCACAGCTGACTTTCTGAAAACAAATGGAAATAGCACTGCTTCCCTGCAGAGAAGCCCGGAGTAACAGCCCTTACCAACAGCCAAAAGCTTCAGTTCAGCTGAGAAGGGGAAGAGTTAAAGATTGGATGGTACTTGCAGGATATAAGAATGGGAGCACAGGGAAGCAAAGGCTCACGAGCAAGAACAGGTGGAATGAAGAAGAGGACTGTGAGGGAAATTAATCTAAAAACTTACGTAACAGGTACTGTCATCTTCATCTAAGTTAGTCACATCACCCTGTAAAGTACCCTATTGTAGGCTACAACGTTTTTCCTATTAAATTATATACAACAGGGAAACAGCCCTTGGGGGTCTTTCTGGAGCATGGTACAACACTGCTAGAAGGTGTACTATGTCTGGGTTCACTGGAGAAAATTAATAGGGAGACCAATATTGCAAACACAGGCTCCACCATGTCTACCGTGGAAGTAATATTATTAAGCATTTCTTCTGGCACCTCATAAAACTCTTCTGCTGGGAATAGGCTTGGGGAGAGCAACTTTTAACACCTTAGCTGCTACTCTACTGAGTATTTCTCACTGAAAATTCACAGAATCTCTTGCACAAGCTAAATTACATTTTCCTATTCTTCTCAAGGGCAAACCTTAAAAACTTTCATATTAGGACTGGCCTTTGTCTACACTTTGGCATTAAGAGGAACAAGAAGAATTATCCCGATGCTGAATGTAAAATCAGTACTTGGAACTCTAGAAATTTCCTTGCCATTTTGCCTTTAGACACAAGATGGCAGCAAGAAATTCATTTCAAGCATTTGCTCCCATTAACTCGGCATTACCTGGCAGTAAATGTTAAGTATGTGGGCTTGGTTATTGCAACTATTTGATGGTAGTGTCCACAAACACCCCTACTCTCACACTGTTCTGCTGTCACCCAGTAGCTGTTAGCCCTAGTCATAACGACCAAGTACCTATTGCATTGGGTACACAGCCACGCAGAATATACTTCTATGGCAAATGCAGAGGTCTAAGGTGTGCTAAGCACAGCCTTTCTAGCGGCCATAAGTCAGTAGAAAACTCATTCATTTAGTCTTAATTTATTATGTAGCCTTTTCTTCCTACTTGTTTTGGTTTTTCTAGCACCTTTATTCTTCCCTAATGTGATATTTTTTCTTTCTCATAGTTTTAGCCTTTATGACCAAGTCTTTAGCCCTAAAAATTTCTTTCTTTTTTCATTTCCCCCACCTATGATGTTCTAGTATTCATTTGGTTCAAAGTACCCACTTTAGAGCTCTTCAAGGAAGAGCATCTTCAAGACTTTGCAAGTTTCTAAATGTTCTTTGTCAGAAGGATTTTCTGCTTTTTAAATTCAAGTGAAAAGTGGGTTTTGTCGTTACAGAGAAACTTTATCTAATTTTACCCTATTGATAAGTGAACAATGGAAAAATTCAGATCTTTACATCTCCAAAGATCATTACTATTTGTGGAACATTCACAATTTTTGCTGATATGAGAAATTGCTCCAAGGATTCCTAAGACCAAAGCAGCGCTCTAAAATTAAAGATTATGAACCAAGCTTGCCACCTACAACCTACAACAGACTCAGATACTCTATGGATCAAAGGAAAACACATATAATACACACAGACCATAGTGACTTATATGAATTCGAAGGATAAAGCAAGCTAAAGAGGACCCAGAGCATACCCTCAGAGCTGGTACGCTTCTGGAGCAACACTCCTCATGTTGCAAGTAAGCCAGAGCTGCAGTGACATCATAGAATCATAGAATGGGTTGGGTTGGAAAGGACCTTAAAGATCATCTAGTTCCAATCCCCCTGCCATGGGCAGGGACACCTTCCACTAGACCAGGTTGCTCAAAGTCCCATCCGACCTGGCCTTGAACACTTCCAGGGGTGGGGCATCCACAACCTCTCTGGGCAACCTGTTCCAGTGCCTCATCACCTCATCTCTCTACCTAATGTTGAAGTAACACAACTAAAGCACACCGTTTAAAAAAGATCTAAGAAACTGTAATAAAGGTACCCATATATACATCTATTTTTATCCATCCACCTCCTATATGGATTAAACTTCTGATAGAGAACACACAGATTTTAATCATGCAGCCCTTAAAGTGATGTATGTCTGTCTACTTTATTGCATATTTCCATTACCTTTTTTTAAAGAATTTTCTTCAGACTGTTAGCAAGTGATTTTTTTAAGTGTCTTGTTAAAACAAAACTATTCAGGTCAGTCTGAAAATGCACGTTTAATGCTTTAACATCTCAGAACAAATACATCCTGCTTCATAGTAGCCAGACATTGCACTTGACATTACAAGGACACAGAGCTATTATAACATCTTGTTTGGGACACACGCGATATACAAGTATACAGAAAATTTGGCCCTCTATCTAAAGCTTGTTACTGTTTTTCCCCTCAGAAATACATATCTGTCTTCCAAAAAAAACATCTCACAAGATTAATGAATATTCTCTTTGTTAAAAACCTTCATATTCTCTGTTCAAGAGGAACAATTTCCAGCTAGTAATTAATCTGCACTATGGTTCAAGGACAGAATTATTTACTTACAATCTTGGAATGCCGGAGATTGAAAACACATTTTCATCAGGATACTAACAATAATGAGAGGGGTGGTGAGGGCTGAAAAACTCAGGTGAAATTCTTAAAATAGCCACCAAAAAATATGTTTGACTATTTTCCCGTATTAACGTCGAAGTTTTCACTGGGCTTTAGTACGTCTGTCTCACCCTAAATAAACCTGCAGTCCTAATGTTCCCATTAATACTAAGAAAAGGTGCTGCATCACATTATGTGTTTAGATGGAAATCTATTCTTCTTTTCCTCAGGAATATTATTTCTAGTACAACACTTTAGAGATCCTGCACTTGCTCTTTTCTATTCACTAAGTTCTGAAGAGTTTCTCATTTGACCTGCATCTGAATAGCTGAAGACCGAATTGCACTTTTAACTTTTCCACATAGCAATTCCTATTTTAAGAACATTTGTTTTTGTCTGCTATATTCAGCGTTCACTTCAGAAAGCAAACACCGCAGGAGCAAAAAATCCCTCTCAGCAATCTAATTACTGCAAACAAATTCCCGGGGCCAAGAATTCCCACCCCTATTGTCTTCCTGGCAGGACAGGCAGATGTTGTCATGACCTTAAACCTTCACACCTTCTTCTGGTAAACTACAGGCAAAAGATGGAAGCACAGATGTCATTTTTATTTCTCATCGTGGGAGACAAATCCTAGCAGTTCCAGTAAATTGCTCCCCAATTCTGGGGACACTAAGATTTTTGATTAACCTCCATAAGTTGCAGACCGTGCAAGGAGAAGCACAGAGGATGCCTCACCCGGGATAACTCTCAGTTATCCACTGAGAGCAGCACAAAGCAGTGGGACTGAGGGGAAGAACCAGGGCCAAGAGGTTCAGCCAGTATCGCATCTGCTCGGAGAGCAGGAAGCTGTGTCAGACCTTTCCACATTCCCAACCAGTTCTGCACTTGGTACAAAGCCTTCCTCCACTGAAGTGAGTAGATTTGAATTGGAATAGGATGAAGCTATAAATTACATAATTCATAAGCTCAGCCAAATAATGTAAACTTGATAGTCTCTTTCCCTTCACACATATTTTTAAACAAATTCACCTTGAATATTCTCAAATATTGTTTATACGTGCTTTCCATGAACGCTCAAAGCAATCATATGGTACAAATACTATATATAAGTGAGCTTCTGAACTGATGCACAAGTATTCATAGGAACCACATTTTAAAACTACATGATGAACAAAAGTGCCAGGCACTCAAAAGTTTATCCAATTTGGTGGCAGAAACTGTGTTTACTGTGTACCAGAAATTAACCAATTGAGTTAAACTCCAGTTTCAAATTTATCTGAGTCAATATTCCCAGGGAAAGTATCAATATCAATCAATTTCAGAGTAATTTTCTGATTATAAAAATTTGTTAAATCTGAATAATGAATAATTCAAAGAAACTGCTTTGTTCTTATAACATACTGAAGTGAGAATCTACATTTATCAAATAAATTATTCATTGCAAAATTACTCATTCTGTTCTGCCAATACATATCACACAAATAGACTCAATTACTAGAATTATGGCTTGAGAAGAAACCTTGTCTGATCTTATCTTTCAGTTTCAGCAAAATCACTTAGTCAAACATAGGACCTCAACACAGAGGCTATCATTAGGATAATGTCACATATCAAAGAAAATAAATGTAGTCTGAAGAAACTGCTTAACCTAACAATACATCTTAAAATAAAAACAATTAAGGCAGCTTAAAAAAACCAAGTGATATGACACCACTGAAATAATAGGCTGTTCTAGACAGAAAAGGGTATTATAAATTTTTGAAGGAGGAGATATTTATTACAGAGTATAAATATTGTAGGCACAACATTTTTTAAAACAGATATGAAACGTGGCAAGAAAGTTGGAGTCACTAATTTGGATTGCAGTCTGAGACTAAGTTACTTTAAAAACTATGACACAAAGAATCTTGTAATATTAACTCTTTGAATTCCTTTGTCCTACTCAAGTACATCTAGTGAATCAGATTCATCAGTACAGATGACCTGCAACAGAGCTGATACAACGCTATTTTGCTGGAAAAGAGCAATTTCAACCAACTCAATAAATAGGAAACAAGCATTATTTTTCAAACCATAAGACGTCATTATAGATTTATGATATTTTAAACAGGAGTGAGCCCTTACTTATTTGACGCCTGATATAACTCACAAACGTGGTTCATTTAATTTTGTCTAGATCTTTTTATATTCAAGGGATATAAAGACTGTTCGAAATCAAATACAGACTGACTTGCAGGCACAAAAGTAAAACACAAGACCAAACAGGTACTAGTTTCAGAAAATGCAAGTATTTCCTACCAGGAGACTTAACAATGAGATAGTAATTGAAGAAACTATTATGGTCATGGAATGATTCACAAACATTTCATGTTTTCCTTCAACCTCCAGTTCTTAAGACTCCTATGGTTACTAAAGAATAGGAAATTCCATTTAAAATAAAATAACTAAATCTCTAGCTTTCACAACTGTGAAACAAGCTTTATGACATGAAGAGAATGTGTTTTAAAGAATTAGAAACCAGAATACAAGTAAAATTAAATAATAATATATTGTTAGGAGAAACACCATCATATTTGTATTGAGACTAACTTGATTCATGATTTTTAATGTCTGCTACACAGGTTGTTTTCAACTGACTGAGCAATTTTCATTTCATGTAATATCATATCATTAATATAATATAGTATTTCTTGAAAGCCAGTGTTTAACAAAAAATAGAACACATACTAGACAGTGGCTTTATTTTCACTATAGTATGAAGGTTCTCCTCATTAAATCTTATTTGAGGAAGACATGATATAGAACAAAATTACCCAACAGAGAGCACTGTCTAATGTCCAAGTGCATTTGCACTGATTTATTAATGCAACCACTGTGGAAGTATTTTCAATGTATCAGAAAAGTTTCATTAAAATTAGGAGCTGAAAAAAAACCTATATATTACAGCATCTGTGCATTATTGTATTTATATTAACAGCCCCATCCTGTTACTCAAACCCTTACACAGTAATGCCTTACTCTAAAAAAGTACCACTAAAATTACTAGTATCTGTAATATAAACAATATATTTAAAATATATAAACAATAAATCTGTAAATAATCTACTATATCAGATGTATCTACAAAACTGGAAAATACTCTAGCACTATTGAGTCAACAGCTGTTTATCCAGAAGCTTAAATGGAACCAGGGAAAGTAAGATTTACAAAAATTAGCAATAGATAGATCCCTCTGTATTAAACATATTTTAATATCACACTTTTCTTGTGGAACTTTACTAAAATCTGAAACTTTGCTGTTGCTAGGGAAGAAATACAATATCAGCTCCACCTTATCTGAGGTGACTAAATTAGATAAATAGATAGACAAATAAATAAATCAATAATAAATGCTGAAATATTTCAAGCCAGCTCATATCAAGGAAAATCCAGAGGCTATTCTGATAAATATGTAAGTCTAAACATTTCAATCTACACTGGCCATTTTAAAAATAAGTAGTTCAAGTTGAAAGAACAGAAAGTAAGCAATGAAAAACATCAGATGAAGGAAATGCAATTAAAAAAATTATTGTAAACCAGCCAAAATTATATAGTCCTAATTGAATGAGCACAGGAAAGATATCGTGACAGACAGGCATGTACTATTAGAAGCAACACACTCCATTTTGTACAAAGTGTTCCCTTGGCTTGTCAGTGTGTAAAGAACAAACACCAACCAGGAGTCTTATTCACCAGATAAGGAATTGTGTTATAGTTGAACTGGATTAACCACCAGCTGAAGAATTTGATCCAGGAAGCTGAAGATGCTTGGAAACCGGATGAGTAAAATGAGAAGAACAATTTTTAAATATTTTAGAATAATTATACTCAAGGAAAAAAAATAAAAATAAACAAGGATGAAGGTAGGAAAATAAAAATAAAAGCTACAGATACTCTCTCAAAAACAATTTCTTCACTAAGATAACTAGTGGAACATTATCTAGATATTATTGCTATAAGACAGGTATAAAACTGTGTGGAAAAAAGTGACTGCCAATTGCTCATTTTCAAACGAGAAGAAAATGCTTGAGAAGGTCTCAGCACAGTTGAAGTCATTAACAACTCGGTGGAATAGGAAATACTCCCAAAGCCTGGGCAAAGCACAGAAGTGGAAGAGACTGCAAGCAATTTGAAAGAGAAGATTCAAAGTAAGTGTGATAAATTAGCGGGGGGAAGAAAGGAATGAAATCATTTAGATGAAATTTTATAAAGTGCAAAGTTCTGCATTAGAAGAGAAATTCAAATATACAGTATCAAAAAGGAAAGGCTGGAAAAGAAAGGACTGGGTAAGTTGGATCACAGACTGAATATGAGTCAACTGCAGATGAAGGTTTCAAAACAGAATAATATAATTCTGTGTTTTTTAAAAAGAGAGCTCCACATAAAACACGGAAGGAAATTACCCACTCTACTAACGACTGGTAAAGCCTCTGCTACATCTATTTTTGTCTCTCAATTTTAAGAAAGATGTGGTAAACTGGAAAGAGTCCTGAGGAGAACAAAAAACAAGGGGAAATTTATAAAATGTGACCTATCAGGAAAAAACAGAAGACTGAAGACAGAATGATAAACATCAGCCAATGTTGACTTTAAAAATTTTAAAGTCATCACTTATCCTGTTTCTATCAAAGGATGGCAAGAAGTAATCTGCTTCATGTGTGACAGAAGACTTAAGAGTCAACGTTAGGAAAAGCCTTTCTAGCTGTTAGAATAAAGCTTACATAGGGAGACAGGCCCCCTTAAGGTGGGTGCAAGAAGGCTGGTAGGGGAAGTAACCACAGCATTACTGTGTTACAAAGCAAAAATCTTCAGCTGAAAATGAAATAAGTAAAATGAATGCAATGGGGATAGAAGAGGGAGATGCTGACTCTCCAGCAAATAGCCTCTTCCACTCACAATCTCAGTCTGCCAGGTCAAATACTCATGGCCAATTCCTTTGCTGGTTAAAATCAGTACAGCTGCAATGGCTTTAAGTTTTTCTTCGTCTGTATCATCAGGTGGCATCAGACCTTGTCCTTTGTCTATGAAATGAAAAGTGGGAAATGCTTTTAACAAGAGACAGCTGTGGACAATTTCAGATGATAGCCTTGCACCGGTGGCTGATTCCCTTCCATCTTAACAGAGTAAGTTTCACAAGAGGCTGTGCTTCTACATCAGGGAGGTACCCTACTAGGTTTTTAACTCTCTTTTACTTTCTGCTACAGCTATGGTTATATCTAGCAATCTTCCTCCTGTCCTTTCATTACACAGACCATCCAGGTTTATGGTCGGTCCATAGCAATCAAGTGCATTGGACAGGAAGATAACAGTAGCAGCAAAAGACACAGCAAAACTCATCAGATGAGGCATAAGGATATTAAATCTGTAATCCTGCGGCTGCATGAGAAATATTTATTTGCCTCCATCTTGGTATTCTGGTCAAGCAGATCTGTTTGGATTTGTAAATAGTCTGGTTAAAATGAGCTGTTTTTCTTAGTAGCTGATTTTAAAGTTTCCTCTTGTGAGGAAATTTTCTTGTTGTTTTGCAGATAAAAATCAAATATATTTTGAAAAGACTGTCTACATCCATGGGGGCAGAATAATATTTTGACAGAGGAAATGCCAATGTTTCTCTGCTTCATTCTCAGCCAAAGTTACTCACCAAGGTAGGGGAGGTGGTGGGGGAAGGTCAGGCCTTTGGATTTACGTGCATTTTGTCTAAGTTTCTTCCTGGCTTGAGAAGGTTATTTGGGAACTGTTGGCTTCAAAGAACACAGATATTATCTATGTTTCTCTTTGGGTAATCAGTTTGCTTAGTGCTTTTACAAATGTGGAAAAACTTTTATTAAAGAGATAATGGTTGACAATCTGACCAGCGCTCATCTCTTTTTAATCTCCTGCTCTGGCCTATAGTCACTGCTGAAGTGTGTTATAACAAGCACACTGCAGTGCAGGATGCTCTTTGGGTGACACCAGCTGACTGCTCCAGTCCAGGATCTCCTTGCAAGTAAAGGCAAGCAGTATCGTCGTGAGGTGACTCACCTTCTACACAAGAGCTAGTGGTAACATTGATTTTCATGTTGCTGCTCCATCTTAGACTGTAGAGTATGGTATTGGTCAGCTGCTCCTCAGCCTCAAACCTGCGGTGCCCCAGGCTGGCACCTGGCTAGTTGTCCTTCTGACACATAACAGAATCTGAGTGCCCAAACTGCTGGGCTGTAAAAGCCTTACTCAAAAACTCAGCTGCTGGCGTGCAGTCCCACCCTGCCCCAACACAAAATGTCCTTCTGTCCCCATTTGACCTAGTACATTAGAGAGGATGAGAGGGTTTTTGTCAGATGCCTCACCAGATGCTGCCAGATGTTGCCAGATGCCTTGCCAGAGTTTACCCTGCAGCTGTTGGGCTGTCACAGCTCCTTCTCTAACCTGTTCCCGACATGGTGCCGTTACATCCCACCCCTCTCTTGGAGCAGCTTCTCCAGTTCCAGCCAAAGCAGAAGCTTTGAGAAACAGACAGTAAAACTCTGGGCATCAAAGTGCAACACAGGCACAACAGCAACAGGCAAAACAGACTGACAATTTCTTAAAGCATTCCACTTAAGAGCAGGAAATGACTATAAAAAAGCACTGAAGCACTGCATCAGCAAAAGGTTCAGAGATAAAATAAACACTGTAAACATAATACAGCCTTTCATAGTAGGAGAAAGACTGAGGGAGGAGGAACAGTACAGCCTTTGCTGTTTTGACTGGCATCACTGCTTGTCTCACTCTGACAGGTTGCCAGGTTAAGGTTTTGTTTTGAATCAGTCATCTCCCTTTGAACAGTGGCAACTGTTACCATTGTTACCCTGTTACACTGAATATAAAACAAAATTTCCACCAGCAGCTTTCCTACCATATGTTTATTCTAGGAGGCAGCAGGCATCTAGGATTTGGTAGCAATCACAGTGAGGAAACATTTGCAGAACCTGTCTCAATAAAATAATTACCTCGATCACAGTAATATCATACAGAAGAAGACACTGGATTCACAACTGTTGTCCATGAGATCTAACCTAAGAAATCTAATAATGTCAAGATTTTTTTTCTCTTTAATCGTAAAGTTGTTATTTCAAGAATCATCCTTCTAAAGCGTATAAAGCATACACTTGAAGTATTAGTCCTGAAATGCTATTAAGCATGTTTTAACTGCAAAATTATTTAACAGATTTTCTTGAAACACTTTCTGCTTTGTCTCCACAATAAATCTAGCCACATCCTGGTGAAAGCAGTTTCACATAGAAAGGTGATATGAGGGGCTTAAAACAGGGTTTCATAAGGGTCTCATATTAGCACAGCTTTAATTATGAAGACATTTTTTAATGTCTCCAAAACTATCATGATTTCCTAATTACTTATGGAAAACATTTTATAGTGAGGTGATATGACTCCTATTTCCTTACAATGTAGTTTTTTCTTCCTAATCCTTTAGATATGAAGAACTAGATATACTGAAATCAATGAGATCTCTCTTTATAAGAATACCTTTACAGTTAAATCAGATTATTACTACAGTGATTAGTAGCTCAATAAAGTAGTTCAATAAATAATGAGTGCTCCCTCTTTGCCTAAATTCCTAGAATGAATGGCAGAGCACCAGTGAGCTCTCACTCCTAAACAAATTTACTTAAATATTTGGTAAGATAGCTAGAAGTTACTAGAAGTGGTTGAGAATACACTACCCATATGGTCTCCTGGACTTAAAAAAGCTGAAGTCTGATGTAATGTTACAGGCATCGGATCATAGTTTATTAATAACAGCTTGTATTTTTGAAAGAACCTAGAAGAGTTAGACTCTCAAATCCAACTGCCCTTTGAAGGGAAATTCTTGCTAAATCCCATAGGTTCTTCTGAAATCCCAGACATCATTAAAAAGTAGGAGAGGAGAAAGACACATCATTTTGACCTTAAAAGGAATCTACTGTCCATAATGCGAGCTGCTTGATATTGAATGAATGAGGGGGGTTTTTTATGAATGAGAATGCATGGTCTTCTCCAATCCTAGAATTTAGCTAACATTCACATTCACCTTCTTGCAGGTAAAATAAACTTCTTATATCAAAGTACTGTAGTTTATTTATTATTCTTCAGGTAGTTAGATAATCACCTTTGACTAGTTTAGCTGCATTTCATTTTTGAACATTAACAGGAACAGTTTATATGTGTGAGATTTATGTCATGTTGAGACAATTTTTACAAGATTAAGAGACCAGAATGCGAAGAAAGCAGAGCTTTTAGATGGTAAGACAAACAAGGCAAGGATGGGGGAGTTGAACCTTTCATGAAATATAGATGTAGGGTATCATGACAAATATAAACATACAAGAAAAAAAACAAAAGTATAATCAGCCAAAATTTATTGTTACGGCAATGGATCTGCCCCAGTAGGGTCTACCTGTCCTTGTTTTAACAAGTAATTGGTCATTTCTCAGTGCCAAGTGATTTTTCTGGGCATAGAAGTTGTTGCCTTCAGCGTTTCAGCTGGAGGGAACTAGCTATGAAGAAAAATTACTAGGAAAATGCATTAAAAAATAAATGAAAAGATTGTATCAAAAAGGGGCCAGTCTCCACTTTTCATGGAAAACAATACAACCTAGGAATTCTTTTTTTCCCTATTTACTTCCCCTGCCCTCTACCTATTTGTTGTCAAGCTCCCAGAGTACATCAGGAAAAGTACCACCGAAAAAAGTAAGAGGAGGTAAGAGAGGAAGAACACGTAATAGATGTTAAGATATGCACAGAAAAACACACAAGTGAAAAACACACAAATTATATTCAAGGTTTTTCAGTTGTTTTCTTTTATTGACTTGTGCTGAAGACTAACAAGCTTTTCATTACATCACATTATGTGTAATTAAAGGGTGTTACATTTGTAGATTCTGAACAACTGATGTGGTGAAGCACGTTGTTGGAAAATATGTATAAAGACATTTGGACTGAAGTATTTGTATCTTTTCACTTAATAACGTTCAGTTAAATAAAATCTGACAGCTTCCTTATTAAAACTATGAAGTGAGGTAGGACATCCTGCCTCAAGAACTCCTCAAATGTAAAATAAACAGTACGTAAAGAGGAGACACTTCACTCTCTCAACAAAATGTTCCCATCTTTTGGCTGAAACAAGGAAGCTGTGTGAAGTTAGCTACATGTCCCAATAATCAAAGGAAGGAATTGGAAAATAACCCTGCCAATTGAAACTGGAGGAGTTCTTTTGGCCAATGTAGTGTCAACAGTGTCACTTTGGCCAACCAAGTGGGCTATTGGAACAACAAAAAAAAAAATGTAGAGTTGTTGAAAGTGCCCATGAATAGATAGGGCCAAATTTTCCAAAGGCAGAAACCCTTTTCAAGCAGACAAAAGAATCGGCATGAATTATACACCTGTATTTGCCAAAATGCCACATGCAAATGTCTGAGGGCAAGTGGATGGGAAGAAAAACAAAAAACAAACCAGTGGAAAATGTCCAGTCCCCACTTTTTTCACAGAAAGAAGTACAAGAGGAATTTTATGTTCTCCAGAGTTCTGGAGGTCAAAACTTCCAAACATACATGAAGTGAAAATCTGTCATCCATGATATGAACTCTCAGCTTGGATCTGCACTGGCAATTTGCACATAAGGAAATCTAATCTCTGTGTTCAGTGGTAATAGTTGCACTTGCAAATGTGAGCACAAGTTTTTGTAAGAACAAACCAATTATTAAAGACAGAGGGTCAAAAGTGATCATAAAGTGCCAGAATCTTCTATTGCAGAATTATTCTAAAAGTTGATGACCCACTGCTAATACTGGGAGAGAAGTAACATCTATTGAGGCCAGCAACCCTTCTTGCAACTACTTAACTGGAGGACTGCCATCCAAATATTCCAGATAGTTGGGATGGTAGAAGTCTGTGGACACTTGCCTGGATTTAGGGGATGAAACTAAACATAACTTTAACCTTTTATTTCAAATTTATTCCTACTTTGGTGGACCCCCTCTTCCTTCCCAAGCCCCTTAAATGAAATGGAAAATTGTTGACTAAGTCAGAAGACATCTGGCAGACTTCACGGAATGCACTGATGGTATTCAATGACATCTGCTCCACAGAGAAGCATTACCTAGCCCTGTTCAGAATAAGCCAGCTGTTCAGTCAGCCGGAATGAGCAGTCAGAGGTGTCTGAAGAAATCGGAAATACGGCAAATACATATTGCCCTCAGATTAATCAAAATTGTCCTTTCCTGGCAAAAAGCCAGGCATCCAAAGAAAAGGGATTGCCAGCTGAAGATTGTGTGTCTCTCTAGAAGTATTTCTGTAGGGACATTTCTTTGGATCAGGATGATGGGAAGGAGAAGATTTGTCAGCATATACTCTACATCCACAAGCAGCTTTCTGAGAAGTGGCAGCCAAAATGGCTTTGTGGCTTGCATGAAATTTACATTTAATAACTCTGCTGCCAAATCAAGGTTCTTGATTTTGTACACTCTCTACAGGGGCTGTTTCTTGAACTGGAGAGAATAAGTTGTTTACATCCTTTTATGGTAAATGATAATATTCCTACAAATAATTTAACCTCTTGCCACAGAAAAAAATATCATTGTTATGATTCAGGCCTGACAAATACTCTAAATAGAATATTATAATAAAATAAATGTACAAGGAAGCATTCAGAGAAAATGGCCACTTAAAATGACCTCTAACTGACTACCTGAGGGATTGGTTTTATTAGATTCAAACTGGCATAACCATTCAGAGGAGCTTTAAACTAAGAGGCCCAATGAAGAAAACTGAAAAAGGGTCATGTTCAACTCTCCAAATCTGACTTTATTACACAGGGAAAAGAAAAGCAGTTTAAAGGGGTCAGTAAAAAGAAAAAAAATCAGCAGAAGCAGCAAAGACAAAAATATAAGTAGAGAATATAGGAGTAGTCATGGAGACAGTTCAGTTACTGAAAGGATTATACACGATCGAGTAGAAGTGGGTGAGGTAACAGAGAGACAACTTAGCTGTTTGGAAACCAATGAAAGGTGGCAAGGTTACAAACCAGAGGAAGTGGAAACAATAGAGCGAGACATGAAATCAAATAGTAGAGCCATAACAAGACATGGTGGATTATCAGTCATGATTGGAACATGGATATTGAAATACATGATACTCTTCTAAAAGCTAGAAATAAAATCAAGAGTAGAATACTGCCATAGTTTAATAAAGACCACTTCTGCTAGTAAAAACTTGCAATAACATGGAGAAAACTGAAGCTTTTAAGATCAAAACCAATTTGAACGACGGGCCGTAAAATGAACTAGGGTCAGAAGTTTGCCATTGCCTCACATGGGTCAAATTTGAACCTGGATGAAGACCTCATTAATATTTTGTTGGAGAGAAAATGGCTATCAGAAATTTTATCATTGTGTGGGCACATAAAATTCCCAGACATGGATTGGAAAAAACATGCTACCAAATATGGTAGGACCCATTTATTCCTGAATATGATAGCCAACATATTTCTTCACCAAGTGTACTGTGACTAATAAGTACCATTATAAAAAGGGTTCTGGTCAGCTGGAAATGACAGATCAAGCAAAAGACCTGGGCATAGAACTTAATCACAAGATCACTATGAGTCACCAGTACGATGATAAAGTGTAATGTGATATTAGCCCGCAGCAAAAGCAAAATATTTCCAATAGAAATAGGGACACATTAATATCATTATACAAGGTAACAATAAACTGCAGTCAGTGCTCTGTGTTATGTTGTGTGCAAAGATGAACTCAGACCAGAACAGGTAGAAAGAAGGACTAGTCATCCTTGTAGGGAACTGAGGGTCTACTTTGCGACGAGAGACAAAAATGGGAGCACAGACAAAATGTGGTTGCTCTCTATGAATTGTGCTAGCATGAGGTAAGAACTGGAGGACTAAATAGAGGATCATGTTGGGAGGGGAATAAAGTGGCCTGAATTAATTTAGGAAAGAAAAAAGAACAAGTTTCCTTACAATCAGCTGCGTAAAGTTTTGAAACAGCTTCCTGAAAGAAGTGCAAGAGCAAAAGTTAATTCATTGGCTAATGATGAAGTATAATGAGGTTAGGAACGCGATTATATGGTGCAGTTCATCCTCAGTGCAGAAGACTGAAGATAATGATCCAGTAAAACCCTCCCCTTCTTCAATGTCCACATATAATCATTAAACATATCTGAGATGCAGCTTTTCATCAATAGATACCAAACTACTCATATAGGACAATTAGTATAAGTGAAATTTAGCATATACTTAATGCTTAGTTCTCTACACGCTGTACAAAGCTGTACTGATTTATATCAGTGTGAGATATACATATTGTTTAATATGTTGGGGTTTTTGATTTTTTGCACTGGTTTAATAAGATTCACAAGATCTATACTACAGAAAATGTGGGAATATGAACCAAATCTATGTAGCACCAAATAGTATTGAATAGCACAGGCTTTTCACGATGCAAATTACATTTTTTCAGTCCATGCTTTCTTTCTTCCTCCCATTCTCTGTTTAAAACATGAATATTCAATAAAACAAAAGGGTCACATTTAGAAAGCAGAGATTAAAATAGGTGTTTGCTTTAACATATATAGTTTAGGCTATGTTTAAAAGGTAATAGAAAACTATATAATATGTGCTTCTTTCTCCTCTGTCTCAAAGCCAAGTCCAATACTGTATGCAACTCTGTGGGGGGGTAAAGTTTTCTTTTAGATCTTATTGTCACAAAATGTTACAAACTCTAAAAACACTAAAGACTTCTTTGTGTTATCTATGATGGCCCTGTGGAATGTACTGCTGCTAGTTGTCACTGAGTCAGTGGACTTTTAAAATGAATTAATCATTTTATGACCACTAATAATTTCTGTAGCTAGGCAAGACAGAACAACGAATTCAGCATCAAAATTGGATTTTTCAGAAAATAAGTTAACTGCTTGTGAGTATGGGGTCAGAAAGGAATTTCTTCTCAATTTCAGCGACTCATTTTGGCAGATGGGCTTGGGGATATTTCAGCTTTCCCTGACTGCAGGGGTAGTAGCTGTTGCTGTACCAGGACAGGAGATGAGAGATGGATTGAGGCTCCAGTGCAATATAGTTCTCTCTCCTTCCACATGGAATATGAGTCTTCATTTATACTCCATATATGAGGACTAAAGTCAGCAAAGAAAACAATGTAAAATGGACATAACCATAAGAAAATTCAGGCTCGAGTTCATCGAGAAATAGGAAAGATATTCTCTAAATTTCAAGTAGCTATTTGTATAATATTTTCAACAGTAATATACAAAATTATACAAGCTAATGAAATTTCACGACTAGTGTCAGAATCTCAATGCTTGCCTCTATGCCCTTCTGACCTCCGTTAAACTCAAAATTGTCATCTTGATATAAACTTCCTCTCCAGCCCACACAAAAAATAGCTTGACCATTCTAGGTAACGAGGGGAGTCACAAAGCTTGTGTAACTCATTCAGAAAAAGTTAATATGGAACTTGCACATTACATGGGTATTTCTGCATTTATACTAAGTAGGCACATGTGAGATACACAGTTGGATAGGAATGAAGGAGGAAGGAAAAAAGATGCATAAATTGATTACACTTTCCACTTCCAGGTATCTACGCTTTTAAGGTCCACTCCTGAGACTTTAAGTATCTGTAAATCACAACTCTCAAACAACATACAGAGCTACAACTATCATACTTAACTTCAAACTGCACTTTGAGGTACATAAAATCACAAAGATGATGACTAGAAGGCACATACAACTTACCCTGAAAAATCAAGCTTTGTGTATTCAGGCTGCTTCTCAATGTACTCATGGAAAAATATAAGAAGTTTGGAAGATAAGTCACAGGAAATGTACACAACACCATTCTTCCCCATTTCGCCAGAACATGAATACATCAGACCCCCATTGCCAAGGACAGCTTTGGTCTATCTGCCTGTGTTGGTCTCATCAGGAAACATTTTATAGAATCATAGAATCATTAAGGTTGGAAAAGACCTCTAAGATCATTGAGTCCAACCGCCAACCCAACACCACCATGCCCACTAAACCATGTCCCTAAGCGCCTCATCTACACATCTTTTAAATACTTCCAGGGATGGTGACTCAACCACTTCCCTGAACAGGCTGTTCCAATGCTTGACCACTCTGAGTAAAGAAATTTTTCCTAATGTCCAATCTAAACCTCCCTTGGCGCAGCTTGAGGCCATTTCCTCTCGTCCTATCGCTTGTTACTTGGGAGAAGAGACCAACACCCACCTCGCTACAACCTCCTCTCAGGTGGTTGTAGAGCGCGATGAGGTCTCCCCTCAGCCTCCTCTTCTCCTGGCTAAACAACCCCAGTTCCCTCAGCCGCTCCTCATAAGACTTGTGCTCCAGGCCCTTCACCAGCTTCGTTGCCCTCCTCTGGACACACTCCAGCAACTCAATGTCCTTCTTGTAGTGAGGGGCCCAAAATTGAACACAGTATTCGAGGTGCGGCCTCACCAGTGCCGAGTACAGGGGCACGATCACCTCCCTGCTCCTGCTGGCCACACTATTTCTGATACAGGCCAGGATGCCATTGGCCTTCTTGGCCACCTGGGCACACTGCTGGCTCATGTTCAGCCGGCTGTCAACCAGCACCCCCAGGTCCTTTTCCTCCGGGCAGCTTTCCAGCCTGTCGTGGTTTAACCCCAGCCAGCAAAAATAAACGCCACGCAGCCGCTCGATCACCCCCCCCCCGGTGGGATGGGGGAGAGAATTGGGAGGGCACAAGTAGGAAAGCTCCCGGGTTGAGATAAAAACAGTTTAATAATTGAAATAAAACTAAGTAGAACAGTAATAATAACAGTGAGAACAACAACAATAACAGAATACACAAAGCGGGCAATGCACAACAGAACCGCTCACCGACCGCCGACCGCGTGTCACGAACGGGGAGCGAGCCCCCCCACACACCTGGTTTTTATACTGAGCATGATGTCACATGGTATAGAATACCCCATTGGCCAGCTGGGTCCACCACCCCGGCTGTGCTCCCCCCTCCCGGTGCAAGCATCACCCAGCAACAGCCAAAGCATCAATGGGCCATCAACGCTCCTTTCACACCGAACCCAAAACACAGCACACCCCCCAGGCTACTGGGAAGAAAGTTAACCCTGTCCCAGCTGGAACCAGGACAATATCCACCCCTTATTCTATACCATCTACATCATGCCCAGGTCTCACATTTTCCCATACATTCCAATTAGTCACCGCTCCTTTTCCCTGCCTTTTGATATATACGCACACAGAGATATCATTCCCTTAGTCCATGGGCCATCCCTCTAAAACGTCCGTTGAGTTCATTTAGTCCATGACTTCGGGTTCCACCTGTCGTAACAGTCTTGCAGGGCAGGAGAGATGGTGTGTGGTGTCGGGCTCTTGCATGCGGAGGCCAGTTCTGGGCGCTCGTCTGGTTCTATCATTGTTGCACCTTGCTCAGTTTCATCGGCGTTCATCCTAAATTAATCTGGGTGATTCTTACTGTAATACTGTTAATATGGCATATGGTAACCATAAAAGTGATGACATACAGTACTATGTAATAACTAACATCGTACAATTCAGTTCATTGGCTATTTTCACCCAAAATTAAATCCCCCTGAGGTACACACCGGACTTCCCCATCCTTTCTCATCACCCACCAAGTGCACCCAGGTCCCTGAGCAAAAGCAATCCCACGGATGGGTTTTCCCTTGCCAGAGGCAGGAGCAACCCAGACTGTCTTCCCCAGCATATTTCTCATATGCACGACAGGGACTTTATCCCCCTCTACAGCACGTAAGGGTTTGGATTGGGCAGGGCCAGCTCGAGTGACAGATCCCCTAGTGTTCACTAACCAGGTGGCCTTTGCTAAATGTGTGTCCCAATGCTTGAATGTCCCACCACCCATTGCCCTCAGTGTTGTCTTTAGCAGCCCGTTGTATCGTTCAATTTTCCCGGAGGCTGGTGCATGGTAGGGGATGTGATAGACCCACTCAATGCCATGCTCTTTGGCCCAGGTGTCTATGAGGGCGTTTCGGAAGTGAGTCCCGTTGTCTGACTCAATTCTTTCTGGGGTGCCATGTCGCCACAGGACTTGCTTTTCAAGGCCCAGGATGGTGTTCCGGGCGGTGGCATGGGGCACAGGGTATGTTTCCAGCCATCCTGTGGTTACTTCCACCATGGTGAGCACATAGCGCTTGCCCTGTCGGGTTTGTGGGAGCGTGATATAATCAATCTGCCAGGCCTCCCCAAATTTATACTTCAACCATCGTCCTCCATACCAAAGAGGCTTTACTCGTTTGGCTTGCTTGATTGCAGCGCATGTTTCACATTCGTGGATAACCTGTGCAATAGTGTCCATGGTTAAGTCCACCCCTCGATCACGAGCCCATCTATATGTTGCATCTCTCCCTTGGTGGCCTGAAGTGTCATGGGCCCACCGAGCTATAAATAATTCACCTTTATGTTGCCAGTCCAGATCTACCTGAGCTACTTCGATCTTGGCAGCCTGATCCACCTGCTGGTTGTTTTGGTGCTCTTCACTGGCCCTACTCTTGGGTACATGAGCATCTACGTGTCGTACTTTTACAGTCAGGTTCTCTACCTGGGCAGCAATATCTTGCCACAATGCGGCAGCCCAGATGGGTTTACCTCTGCGCTGCCAGTTGTTCTGCTTCCACTGCTGCAACCACCCCCACAGGGCATTTGCCACCATCCATGAGTCAGTATAGAGATAAAGTACTGGCCATTTTTCTCGTTCGGCAATGCCCAAGGCCAGCTGGATGGCTTTCACCTCTGCAAACTGACTCGATTCACCTTCTCCTTCAGCAGTTTCTGCAACTTGGCGTATAGGACTCCATACAGCAGCCTTCCATCTCCGATGTTTTCCCACAAGGCGACAGGACCCATCCGTGAACAGGGCATATTGCTTCTCGTTTTCTGGTAGTTTGTTATATGGTGGGGCCTCTTCAGCACGCATCACCTCCTCCTCTGGGGATATTCCAAAATCTTTGCCTTCTGGCCAGTTCGTGATCACCTCCAAGATTCCTGGGCGACTGGGGTTTCCTATTCGGGCCCGTTGTGTGATCAGCGCAACCCACTTACTCCACGTAGCATCGGTTGCATGATGTGTAGAGGGGACGCTCCCTTTGAACATCCAGCCCAGCACCGGCAGTCGGGGTGCCAGGAGGAGCTGTGCTTCAGTGCCAACCACTTCCGAAGCAGCTTGAACCCCTTCATATGCTGCCAATATCTCCTTCTCAGTTGGAGTGTAGCGGGCCTCGGATCCTCTGTATCCCCGACTCCAGAACCCTAAGGGTCGACCTCGAGTCTCCCCTGGTGCTTTCTGCCAGAGGCTCCAGGTAGGGCCATTCTCCCCGGCTGCGGTGTAGAGCACATTCTTCACATCTTGTCCTGCCCGGACTGGCCCAAGGGCTACTGCCTGAACTATCTCCTGTTTAATTTGCTCAAATGCTTGTCGTTGCTCAGGGCCCCATCTGAAGTCGTTCTTCTTCCTGGTCACGTGATAGAGAGGGCTTACGATCTGACTGTAATTTGGAATATGCATTCTCCAAAAGCCCACAACGCCTAAGAAAGCTTGCGTTTCCTTTTTGTTAGTTGGTGGAGACATGGCTGTTATTTTATTGATCACATCTGTTGGGATCTGACGACGTCCATCTTGCCATTTTATTCCTAAAAACTGGATCTCCTGTGCAGGTCCCTTGACCTTACTTCGTTTTATTGCAAAGCCGGCCTTCAGAAGGATTTGGACTATTCTCTCCCCTTTCTTGAAAACTTCCTCTGCTGTGTTGCCCCACACGATGATGTCATCAATGTATTGCAGGTGTTCTGGAGCCTCACCCTGTTCCAGTGCGGTGTGGATCAGTCCATGGCAAATGGTAGGGCTGTGTTTCCACCCCTGGGGCAGTCGGTTCCAGGTGTACTGGACGCCCCTCCAAGTGAAAGCAAACTGTGGCCTGCACTCTGCCGCCAAAGGGATGGAGAAGAATGCATTAGCGATATCAATGGTGGCATACCACTTGGCTGCCTTTGACTCCAGTTCGTATTGAAGTTCCAGCATGTCCGGCACGGCAGCACTCAGTGGTGGCGTCACTTCGTTCAGGCCACGGTAGTCTACTGTTAGCCTCCACTCTCCATTGGACTTTCGCACTGGCCATATGGGACTGTTAAAGGGTGAGCGAGTCTTGCTGATCACTCCTTGGCTCTCCAGTCGACGAATCAGCACATGGATGGGGATCAAGGAGTCTCGGTTGGTGCGGTATTGCCGCCGGTGCACTGTTGTGGTAGCGATCGGCACCTGTTGTTCTTGGACCTTTAACAACCCCACAACAGAAGGATCCTCTGAAAGACCGGGCAAGGTGGACAGCTGTTTAATTTCCTCTGTCTCCAGGGCAGCTATACCAAAAGCCCACCGGTACCCTTTTGGGTCCTTGAAATACCCTCTCCTGAGGTAGTCTATGCCAAGGATGCACGGAGCTTCTGGGCCAGTCACAATGGGGTGCTTCTGCCACTCCTTCCCGGTTAGGCTCACTTCCGCCTCCAACACAGTTAACTCTTGGGATCCCCCTGTCACTCCAGAAATACAAATGGGTTCTGCCCCTTTATAGCCTGATGGCATCAGGGTACACTGCGCACCGGTGTCTACGAGAGCCTTATATTCTTGTGGATCTGATGTGCCAGGCCATCGAATCCACACAGTCCAGTAAACCCGGTTGTCCCTTTCCTCCACCTGGCTGGAGGCAGGGCCCCTCTAGTCCTGGTCATCATATTCGCTATCTACTTCTTGTAAGTATGAGTCAGAAGTCCCTTTGTTAAGGTCGGAAGTGGAATCAGCCCTTCTACTCTGTCTGGGGAACTCACTGGAGACCGGAGCAGCGGTTTTCCTGGAAGAACCCCCTTTTGTGGTTGTTTTCCCTTGCAACTCATGTACCCGTGCCTGTAGGACTGAGGTAGGTTTTCCATCCCACTTCCTCATGTCCTCTCCGTGGTCACGCAGGTAAAACCACAGGGTGCCCCGGGGTGTGTACCCACGATGTCTCCTCTCTTGAGCAGAGGGACGTTTGCTCCTAATGGCTGAGACGCTGGCCCGTGCAGGGGGGAAGCAGGACATATCCTCTTTGATTTGCTGGACCTCCTGAGACAGTTTCTCCACAGCAGAGACACAGGCCCGTAGGGAGGAAGAGAGACTTTCTTCATATTGCCGGAGTTGGCCAGCCAGTTCATCCACTGTTTGTTCCTCTCCATCTCTCCAGGTCATTACTGCCAACGAGTTTGCATGTGACGCTGGTGCGCTCCGTACAAACTTCCGCCACATGGGTCGGGTGCATTTGACCTCATCTGGGTCTTTGGATAACTGCTCATTGTTCAGGTCATCATAAATCACTTCCAGCACGGCTAATTCTCTCAGGTACTGGATACCTCTCTCCATGGTGGTCCACT
This sequence comes from Calonectris borealis, assembly GCF_964195595.1. Lineage (NCBI taxonomy): Eukaryota > Metazoa > Chordata > Aves > Procellariiformes > Procellariidae > Calonectris > Calonectris borealis. The sequence goes on along the minus strand of NC_134316.1, from coordinate 13,492,091 downwards.
TGCCTGGGTGGCATATAACATCTTCCTTGAAGGGATACCTTTCCTTCACACCTGACAGGAGTCGCCTCCAGAGGCTGAGGACTTGTGCCCCTTGTCCAATTGCTTTGTCAATGCCCCCTTCCCTAGAAAGGGATCCCAGCTGCTTGGCTTCCCTACCCTCTAATTCCAGGCTACTGGCCCCGTTATCCCAGCATCGGAGCAGCCAGGTGACAATGTGCTCCCCTGGACGACGGCTGAAGTCTTTTCGCATATCTCGCAGCTCACCCAGAGATAGGGATCGGGTGGTCACCATCTCATTTACGGGTTCTGCCGCCTCCTCCTCCTGTTCTCGTGATGGCCCTGGTTCATCTTCATCCCTTACTAGACGAGCTGATTTTCTTGTGCATTTTCTTTTTTGTATAGGGGCGACTGATACCGGTGTGGGTTGGTTCTCTGTCGCAGGGGGTGGAGTAGCTGCTGTGCTTGCCCTGGGGGGTGAGGGAGCCGCTGTGCTTGCCGTGGGGTGTGGGGTAGCCGCAGGGCCTGTTGCTTTGTCATCAGCTGCAGAGACGTTTCCTTCCCCTTGGGGGTTCTGAGTGGTGTTAAACAGGGCTCGGTAGGCGTGGGCCAGGCCCCAGCACATTGTAGTGATTTGCGTCTCCCTGGAATGGCCAGGGTGACAGCATACTTCTTCCAAATATTCTACTAATTTTTCAGGGTTCTTCACTTGTTCAGGGGTAAAGTTCCAGAACACTGGGGGTGCCCATCGCCCTAGGCATTTGCCCATGCTATCCCACTCGCCCTGCCACTCATAACTATCCAGCCTTGGGGCAGATCTCTGGATGACATTCTTAAATTGCTTACTAACCTTGGAGAAAACCGCAACAATATTCCCAAGGAGTACCAAGAGATATATCTTAACTACCCAGGGATGTTCAAGGTACTGGCAAGTTATTTTAACAAAGGAGATGAAGGTAGTGAGGGTGCCATTCTCTATTTCCTCTATAAAAAATCTCTCAGAGGAAAAGGTATAATTGCTAATGGTCTCCATGAGGTGGTACCCGAAATGCAGAAACGGCTTCATTACAAATCCCAAATACCAAATAACCCCCAATGCCAGCGTTTTAGTAACAAATCTCCCAGGCAAAACATCATTAATCACGGCAGAGCACAACAGACTACAAAACCCAACTCCAATTTTTAACAGGTACAGTAAAAACAAGAGCATGGTGCAGAACAAACGAATATGTTACCAGATATAAATTCCTTAATATGTTCTAAATAATCTGTCGTTATCTCAACCCTTCGTGCCCCACGTTGGGCGCCAAAAAAGGACTGTCGTGGTTTAACCCCAGCCAGCAAAAATAAACGCCACGCAGCCGCTCGATCACCCCCCCCCCGGTGGGATGGGGGAGAGAATTGGGAGGGCACAAGTAGGAAAGCTCCCGGGTTGAGATAAAAACAGTTTAATAATTGAAATAAAACTAAGTAGAACAGTAATAATAACAGTGAGAACAACAACAATAACAGAATACACAAAGCGGGCAATGCACAACAGAACCGCTCACCGACCGCCGACCGCGTGTCACGAACGGGGAGCGAGCCCCCCCACACACCTGGTTTTTATACTGAGCATGATGTCACATGGTATAGAATACCCCATTGGCCAGCTGGGTCCACCACCCCGGCTGTGCTCCCCCCTCCCGGTGCAAGCATCACCCAGCAACAGCCAAAGCATCAATGGGCCATCAACGCTCCTTTCACACCGAACCCAAAACACAGCACACCCCCCAGGCTACTGGGAAGAAAGTTAACCCTGTCCCAGCTGGAACCAGGACACAGCCACTCTTCCCCAAGCCTGTAGCGTTGCCTGGGGTTGTTGTGGCCGAAGTGCAGGACCCAGCACTTGGCCTTGTTAAACCTCATACAATTGGCCTCGGCCCGTTGATCCAGCCTGTCCAGGTCCCTCTGCAGAGCCTTCCTACCCTCCAGCAGATCAACAATCCCGCCCAGCTTGGTGTCATCTGCAAACTTACTGAGGGAGCACTCGATCCCCTCGTCCAGATCGTTGATAAAGATATTGAACAAGACCGGCCCCAGTACTGAGCCCTGGGGAACACCGCTCGTGACCAGACGCCAACTGGATTTAACTCCGTTCACCACAACTCTCTGGGCCCGGCCGTCCAGCCAGTTTTTTACCCAGTGAAGAGTGCACCTGTCTAAGCCGTGAGCCACCACGGCTTCTCTAGGAGAATGCCGTGGGAGACAGTGTCAAAGGCTTTACTGAAGTCCAGGTAGACCACATCCACAGCCTTTCCCTCATCCACCAGGCGGGTCACCTGGTCATAGGAGGAGATCAGGTTGGTCAAGCAGGACCTGTCTTTCATGAACCCGTGCTGGCTGGGCCTGAACTTCTGGTTGTCCTGCACATGGCTTGTGAGCACCTTCAAGATGAACCGCTCTTTTGTACTGTTTTCATCTGGCAGACAATGTGGAGGACTATACAAAATCAGATCCACCAAAATCAAAATACATAATCTATCTGACTAGACACTAAGCTTGTTTTCATGATTACAGCAAGTCTGCTGTGATACAAGTCCTAATATTTTGAGACATGTGCTTGTAATGTAACAAGTGATTTAAAGCATTTTCAAACTGGAATCACGGGTAGATTGCTTGCAGTACAGCTGTCCATCTGGAAATCTCAGATTTTGTTTATCTATTTTCACGGGAATTTTGACACATCAAATACTTGGGGTTGCAGAAAATGACAATGTGCATTTTGACTACACGCTGTCTAGGTAAACACTTGTCAAATGAGGAATACTGAGATCAAAACAAGCTTGTGTGTTTGTCACTCCATAAGTTACAGTCTTTCTGGTTACTGGACCAGATTTTAGTTACTGCTCCAATATTGTTCAATAAGAAATGCAGCACTCAGAAGATTGCCAATCCTATAGCACAAAGAGTTGCATTTTGAATGGCATTATATGTGTATAACAATAATAATCTTTCTACCCTATCCAAAAATAGAAGGAGCAACTGTTGAGGCCTCTTCACTGGTAGTCATCACATAGGGGATTAGAATAGACCAGGCTCACTGTGAAATGATTCAAGCAAAGTGTTTGAAAGGAGATATATTTTGGTTGGATACTGGAAAATTTAGTAGAATTGAATTTGTCCTAGCTGGAGGTGTGAGCTAAGAAAGCCTTTAGGCATCTATAGACACTGGGTTTGGCTTAGGAGTCAGGACTCAATTTGAGAAAAGAGTGAGTTCTCATGAAATATCCACCCAAACAATTCGAAATCCGTTGTGACCAGCTGTTCCCACCATCTTAGATTTACACATGCTAAAAGACATACTAAAGAACCGAAGAGGAATTTAAAAGCAACCAGTAGGAGAAGGTTTGGAGCCCAACCTGCCCGAACTTGGAAAGGCTTCACACACACTACTTTTCAGCTTGAGCCCATCTGCAGTTTTAAGTGTGCTTGTCAATTTTAATTACACCTTTACAAGTAAAAATAAGAATTTATTTTACCACTAACTCTTGAAGTGTTATCTTAACAGCTGGGTAAAACAGACCCATTCAAACGGGCCCTGCATTCCAGGCTACACAGGTTTGTGAACCCCAGCCCATTCAAACAAGATCTGCTATGGAGTTGTCCATAAACACAACAAGCTCCAAAATCTCTCTCCTCAGCCAACCTCTCTTACTGAATACATGCTTCAAATTCCTTTTCTTCTGCCTTCTCTGATCCTCTCAAGCACTTCACGCTTCCCAAAGTCAACTAATGTAAATGGAGACTTGAAATGTAGTGGAGACAGAGGACAAGATAACACAGGTCTGATTTCCTTCCAAGCCCTGAAAACCAAGCCTAAAGGTTCATTTACCCTGTGGAAACTGAAGATTTTCAAGATTAAAACAACCCTAACCAACAGCCTACACCAAGCAGGGAGAAGTAAGGAAGGGCCTTCACATGTATTTATTGATACTTATTTTTCAGGTGCATAAAATGTATGCATCGCAATTCTCTGAAAACTTTGCAAAAACATATCACACCACGATAAGCAGCCACCAGAAAATGATCAGTACAGTTAATGGAATCACCTGTAAACCAACGTAAAAAAACACTCAGTAGATTATTAGCTGGAAAAGGTAGCTGGGGTGATAGCATAGAGGGACATAAAAGCCTTGAAAATATTTAAATGTTTTGTCTGAATATTTTTTCAACAAAATGGTTTGGTTTTTCTTTTGAAAAGAATTATTTTCTTTTAAAATGTATCTAAATTTAATAATTCAATGTTAAAGAGAGGATTAAAAAAACCAATTATATGAAAGTAAGTATTTTGGTGCAGAATTTAAGCAGAAACAATATTTTGTTTGTATTTTTGGATTTTTCTTTACAGTGGGATAAACAAAAATTTTTCACTTTGAGTCAATCTGGAATATTTTTTAAATTTTTTAGTTCAGCAAGTAAAGTGAAAAATTAATTATTCATACAGACCTAATGGCAAAGTTTGCACTGGAAAGAAGAGGCTGGAACTTTCTACCAAGTATAAATAAAGTCTTAATTGTTTATTTAAATTCACATGAAAATTCAGTAAATTACTAAGTTCAAGTAGATACATAGAAGAAAAGAACTGAGACTAACTTCTGACTTTCTATGTTTTAGGAAGTGTGATTCTCCCTATATGTGACATTCACACATATATTCCAGCTCACATATATCACATATCATATTGCACATGCATATCAGGTTGCCTATACATCCTATAACCTATGCATCACCTTACAATCCCAATGGAACCCTATCTGGTCCTATCAGGATCAGGTCACACAGGAATGAAAGTGTTAATAAAGTCATGAATTTGATGTTAAGCTTTACTACTGAAAGACCTGCCAGAAATTATGCTGTGCATTCTACACCATACAAATGTCTGTCAAAAATGCTAGAAGTAGCCACTAGAACAGATACTTCCTGTGCATTAAACTTCATCTTCCAGCACACCATGCAACCTGGCTTAGTGGTAAATGCGTATCAGCTACTATGCAATGAGGCTGAAATACTAAGGCTATAGATCACAAAACATGAAGAAGACATTTGTTTTCTACTTCAGGATATTCAACAGCTGTGTTTATTCAGAGATTTTTTTGTTAATAGATAGGAAAGAAGACATACCATCTTTTATATAGCGGAAGGAGCTTTTATATTCATTTTCTGAAGGCATTAGTTTCTGTCTTAGCCACTGTCAAGAGGGTGCTTAGGACAACTGCTGAAAGATCTTATCTGTGACAGTAATTGGCAAACTCAGATTTCTGGGTTAAACCTATAAAAACATTTCTAAGCACTTTGGCACCCAAATATCGCAGCATTTGAAATGTCACCTGCAGCACAGGAGTCCAGCATTTCTGAGCTGTTCCACAGGCCAGAGTTATCTTATTGCAGATGAAGAGCTGCCCTTCCAAGAAGCTCTGGTTCTTCCCCACAGCTCTGGCAAGTCCAGCGGCCATGGATGCACCCTAACAAATCCTCTGAGGATTCCTCCTATGCAGATATATCAGCAAGTCACATAGCTCCTTTTGTGACTAATGCTCCATCTGACACGATGGCTAAGGGATGGCATTCCTCATGCGCTGCAAGAGTTTATTGGTGCTCAGCCAAGCAGAAATTAGACATTTTTCATCTTGTTTTATGTTATATTGCCACTCATCAACACCATCTTTCAGCCTTCTCTTAGTCTGTGGGCTTCTGCATTTTTTTATTTGTTCACCGTAGCCTGATGGCAGGCAAAATTTACTAAAACATAACAGAATAATCTCTTTCCTGTCTCTAATGATTGGCACTGAGAGGAACATTTAAGTTCTGGAAACTCTTAAGGTCTTCTTCATAAAGCTGATGAGCTTCTCAGCATTCTACAGACATTTTTGTAAAATTACCTAGGCAAGAGTGATCCTAGCCAAAACCAAGATTTATTAAAAACAGAGAAAATGGAATCCAAAGAAACAGTTTCCTGAATAGCAGTGAACTTAACACTTCAGTGAACCAAGATTTCTATGATGGCACATGGCAGTGGTGGGGTCAGACACATAACTTCAGGTAGTTCCCAAAATAAGGGTACCTAATACATACATCACACAGTTCGTCTGTTTCATCCTCACCTGAATACACATTCAAGTATATACATTCCTAGTAAAATTCCACAGTCCTAAAATTCTTGCTGTTTATTCCAAATACTTTTTATGATAGATACACAAACTAAAACACAGTATCAGACTCCAGAAGAGGATATCCCTCAGGATAGCCTCATATTGCAACATCCACACAATGCAGACAGTTAAATTACTTTGTATTCTGTCTTTAAAGTTAATAAATCATTAATAGTAACCAAAAAAAATAGTGAATTTACATTGCTGCAGGCATCACCAGAGCAACTGACGTAAAAGTTGGAAAAAAGTGACAAGCTTTCATGACATGAGAGTTTCCTTCCAGTTCTAGCATTTCTCCTAGCAAAAGGCATTACCTCTCTATACGAGATTTTGCCCTATCTTTGCTTACTTAAATACCTCAGAGACATCAAAACTTCAAAATATCTGCTATATATATGCTCATTAGCTTTTCCTACTGGTAGTCCCATGTATAGATAAAAGAGAAGGAAAGTGCAAAGATTAAAGTGTCACTAACTTTGCTAACCACGCCAAAGACCGTATGCAATAGAAATGTTCAAATGGAGATCCTGACTTTACAGCACAGTAAGGTTTTCAAGGCCTGTCTTGTAGGGTCACTGTTGCTGAGCTAAGCCAGCTCTGTGTCATCCCCCTGATATTTCCTGAACTGAATGACGTCTGCCCACAGCAGGAAAGAGAAGGTCAACGTCCACTACTGGCAGATGTGCCGGAGGATGGCTGGATTTTTAAGACATGCCATGTTCAGTCTCCAGTGGGAAGTTAGAGAATAAGCTGTTTCTGGCCCCAACATTTCTGAGACTGTGGGAAAGAGGAAGGAAATCTATACAATAGTATACATTTTCATGGTAAATGTAAAAAAGTTATACAGCTTGAAATATTGTTCTCAAGTATTCCTCAGGTAATGATTGCCTCCATATGTTTAAATACACATATTTATTGAATTCTAGATCTTTTGCTGTACATGCTTTCATCAAAATGACTCAACCGTAACTATTTTCACTGGAGTTAGGCACAGGCTGCATAGTTTCCAGTCCAGTCTTATTCTTCGTCATGTTTCTTATTCTTAGCTCTGAAATTAAGGCCTTATGTTTTAATAAGTGAAGAAGATACAAGATACACTACCTCCACAATCCAAGAAATTTTTTTTTTTTAGGTATAGTCACACTGGGCTGAGTCTTTGTTTACAGAATGGTTAAGGTTTCTACTTATTAAAAGAGATCAAATATATACTGAACTCCACGTTATCCATTGCAGAAATCAGCTTCAGAGATTTGTTATGAAGCTGTAAAACACAGCACCAAGTAGAGCCACAGATTCCAAAACTCTGTCAGAGAACCCCTTGGGCACTTCAAGAGAGATTAAATCTACAGATTATTCAGGACAAAACAACTTGGCTTGCTTTTTGGCACCAGAAAAAAAAATACCACCATTTCTAAGACCTCAGTTTAAGTTTGCTCCTGATTTCCCAAACATCTCAAATTCTCACTGCTGGAATTCCTCACTGCTGAATTCCTTCCAGTTTTTGTTGAAGAGCCTTCTTTACAGAAATATCATGAAATTATCTGATGGCAAAAATGGGTATTTTCTAAACCCACAGCTTAACTATCTAACCCCTGAATTTAAGCCTTCATCTTCATTTCAGTCATAACTGAAGGCTCCAACCCCGATTTAGGGGTCATTCGGGAAGTCAGGGGATTCAATCCCTTGGTTTAAAATATGGAGTAGGCAGAATAGCAGCAATACTGTACTCTAACCCTCTGCAAAGCAGTTTCAGGCTCTGTAAAAGTATCTCCACAACCTACTGAGACAAGAATAAGAAAAAAAGCACCTGAGCACTCCCTCCATCTGTCTAGGAAGTGCAACACGGACTGACCAGAAAAATCCATGCAGCCTCTACGGGAACTGAAGGACATTAGAAGGCAGAAATCTAGGTGGAAGATACACATCCGTATCCTCAACTTCACACCTCTTTCACTCACCCAAGATTAAGATTCGGGATCAGGGTTGTCATTTTATGCTGATCTGCTGAAACATCCCATAAAATACACTATCCAGCAGGGATAGTCCAAACCATGTTTTCAAATAGAACTGCCCCATATAAATGAACATCTGTAATTCACTGTGGCACCAAGACTGCATAATTTCATGCACATAACACCACTGCACTGCAATTTCAAAGCAATATAAATTCATACTTCAACCAAAATATGTGGTCTCTGTTACCTGTCCATGCCACTCCCTCATGTCCACATTAACCTTCCTTTTTTCTAGTTATTAGTTTTCACTTGGCGAAGTTTCCTCATCTGACACCATGAACACTCAAGCAATCACAAGGGAGAGGTAGCAAAAGGGCAGCTGACCCCTTTTGGTAACAGTACAGATTGTTTAGGCAACCGCAGCCCCTATTCCTCAGTGATTGGCATCAATGGCAATAAGCCATAATGGTACTTGCAATGATGCAATGACAGAAACACTAATCTGCGCTTGCACTTAAGTGGAAGTGTGAGCCTAATATATTGGCACTGATTGGTGCTGCAGCAGGCAAAAACTCAAAGGCTGTAAATCTTATTTTTACTTTGAAATTTCATGATACAATAGCTGTACTTCCAGGTACTTTGTACTCTTTTGCTTGTCAGAAATGTTAAAAAAAGCAGTGCTAGAAAGAAAATTGGGATTTTTCATTATGGAAAGTATTGCCTTTCCTTCAGAAAAGCCAACTATTCAACCTTTTTGAAATTTGGTAAGAGAAAACCAAATATTTTTGGCCAAAGCCACACAGAAATAGTTTGGGGGTTTCCCACAAAAAGCCCTGCAAGTTTCTAAGAAATGTAGATACTATCTGGAAGTACATTCAAAAAAATCTTTTTCCCATTTAAATAAAGATTCAGGCTGAAAGGTCATTTCGGGTAATCTCCTCCTCCTTATTTCATCAATTATGCTATTGAATCAAATTTCATCAGAAGGAAGTCTCTCATCAACTACTATATTTAAAAAAAAAAAAACTCTCAGGCTGGCATGGGAAAAAACCAGCCATTTTTACTTGTATCTGCAGTAGTGGGAACCTCTGAAAAGTAAATCAATCCAGCACCACTGGTAAAGGGTGTTGCACATAAAACCAACTGCTGATTATAAATTCTGACAATGCTAAAATGCTCAGTTCAATCTCAGATGAAGCTAAAACCAGGATAGAGGTACTTAAGAGAAATGACAAATTTCAACTAAGTATTGAAATATCTTAAACTGACTCAGAGGATTTATGAGCCTGAACGCATTTGACCACAATTTAAAGAACTTTAGAAAATTTTACTGCCCATTTGTTCAGTAGTATTCAAGGAAACAAGAACAAAATGCATAATCATCTATGTGTGAGAATATACCTAAACAGCTGAATATATAAATAAGGGATATTCTATCATCCAAGAAAAATAGTAGCATATTTGATCAAAAAAAGAACTTTTTCGCTTAATTGTTCGCCATATCTCTAACAGGTTTTAAATTCACACAGAGGTATAAGATTTATATTCAAAGAAAAATGGAGAAAGAGAAAGATGGAGAAAAAAAAAAACAGAGAGAAAAAACCAGACTTCACGTACGCTCTTAAATAAATGTACATGCAGATAACAAAAAGTGAACTGAAATTTCAGGAACAGAGCACTTAGAATCTATTTCACTTCCCAATCACCACAGATATAGGCAAAATCAGAGCATATGAATTAGTTCACTTAAGTCTAAGATTCCTGATATTTTTCCAAGTAACATTTCAGACTCATTTTGAAAAACACACCCGGGACAGATTTTCTTCTAGTGTTTCCCTGAATGGCACTCTTGCCTCTGCATAAGAATGCTGCACTGTTTTCAGATCCATTCCAATACTTTTCCCAGTGTTTCACTTCGAACTGAAGAAAATAAGAATTCTGAAGGCGCACCCTTTTAGAAAACTGAGTCACATCAGGTCACAATGATTTGGCTTAGACGGCTACATAAAACAGTGCAGTTGGCACAGATCTATCATAAACAGCTTGGTAGTGATTTTGAATGAAAATGTGTATGCTTGGAAGCCTGCTGAAAGATGAACATGGAGACGTAGATTTCCAGTTCTCAATCCTATTCTTCATGCTGGCAAAGCACCTGCATGTTGTTACAGGCAAACGCCAAACTCTTTGTTTGGAGGCAAGAGTTTATTCTCTCCCTCGTTTATACCCACTTTCATGGTATTCTCATGCAGGCTTCCTTCTCTGTTTATTCTCAGTTTAGTGGTGTGACAGCCTCTGGTGTTCCATCCCAACAGTAAATCCTGTTTTCAAAGTGCTTACTTCTCAAGAACCACACTGTAAGATTCATGTATCTTCATCAGAAACCATTTTTAAGGATTAGCTGGCAAACTTGGGGTTCAGAAATTTCTGCCAGTACCAGGATTATACCCCAACTCCTCTCAGCAATGCTGAGGCTTCCAACTCCCACCTTGTCACAGATGGGCCTTGAAGAGGACAGAACTGAAAGTATCGATGTGGCTCTGTGGAAGCAATTCATGCAGAAAGCAAGATGGATGAGGCACTGTTTTTACCCAGTTTTACCCTAGGATAAATTCACTGACTTGAATGGAGTCACCCTGGAGTAGAATTAATATAATACAGTGATAAATCAGGCCTATTGATTCACTGACAGTGCCCCTGTAGGACCTTCTTGAGCAGCCAGCCTACTGAACATTGCTCGCAGCATTGTCTTCCCAAGCACTGTGCCATGCCATTTCCACAGACAAATTGTTTCCTGACACAGCAGAGACTGATCTCCATGCTTCCTGCTTAGTTAATGCATTATAACCACATTGTTTTGCACTGGTTGCCCTCTAATTTGTGTGCAAAAGGATTTTTGAGTCAAACACACAGCCTTCAGCTGTGGCAAATCCATGTGGAGTTTTGACTCCTGAAGCATCCAAAGATCACAGGAGTTACAGATGCAAAATATATTTCCCAAACTACTTTTATGATTTGATTATTTGAGAAGCCATGAGACAAAAGATGGATCAGACTACTGGTGCCAAGAATGCTTTCTAAGGAGGCAATGATAGCCAAACTCCTAGCCTTGAAGTCCAAGGTAGCAAAGGATGCCCTGAGGACATATTTATACATCTCTTGGCCTTTTCTGAACTCCTCAAAAATTTTCTGCCTTTTGTTTTCAGGCAGATATTAAACCCAAGAGGCAGCTTTTGACAGTGAAAAATTATGTCTGGTCATAATTGCTTGGTAATTAGCAGCTCTCAGCGGCAGCAAGCCAAATAATAAACCTTTCTTCGAAGTATATCTAGTCATTGTTTTGATGACACCTTTCCAACTCAAGGCTTCTCATTTCTGGCCAATGTCAAAAATGCCATAGGGGTGGGCCAATGTGAAATGAAAATCAGACTCCTCTTTGGAAATCAGATAGGAGGAAAAATACCTTAAGAAAGCACAAGAACCAGGACTGTTCCAGTCTGCTTTCAACAATTCCAAGAGACCTTCGCTGGTAGAAACATTCTGGTTTTCTCCTGTGGTTCCAAAATGTCACAAGATTATGTGGTGTCCCAGGCAAATCTACAATGAGAAAAATCAAAATTTATATTCAACAGACTTACTTCATGCCTGCCCTGAAAAGTCCTGTCAATATTTAGAGGAGAGAAGGAAGGCAACCTGAGAAGGAAGATGAAATACAGACCACCACCTCTGTAAACTGCTCCACCACTGTGAGAAGACAAAGAATCTGGGGGCGTTCATTTCACCTCAGTCTCCCATCTAGTCAATAGGTACAGGCACTGTTATGGACAGAGTCCATTTGACATTTTACACATCTGCTTTAGGATAAGTAGAGCTGGTACCTACAGTTCATTGACTATATTGGCTGCATATCCACAGATCATAAAAGGACGCTCAGGGACTACCATAATAGCACACTTTTACATTTCAGATGCATTTACATGTAGTTAGACAAACTCCACCCTCTTTCTCTAATCACAGAGGTCTACTGCTCTTGTAGGCTCAGATGAAGAAGTCTCCTTCAGAAAAAAATGACTTCCAGCAAGGGAAAACAACATGGCTGGTTGTCAACAGTCTTCAGGAAACAGTCAGGGATGTCAGAGACAGAGAACTATTGGTCAAAAACCTGCAAGATGCTCTAACCCAAGAGACAGAAAAATACAGGCAGCTGTAATACAAACGGAGCAGTTCTAACATATCTACAGCTGCATCTGTTCCACCTTTTCTAACAGGAAGAGTATATCTCCCTTCCCTCTTCACTCTTGCTGAGGAAACTACATTTGATCTAATTGTGAATTGGCTCACAAATTACCTGGGCTCAGTCCAGATGTCCCTCCCTCCTCAGGGCTAGGAAACTCCATCAAGAGGATGGGGAATACAGTTAAGGAATGGGGGGAGGTACCTATTCTTTAAGCATTTCCAGACTCCACTGAGCCACTCTTCTAGAGCCCTCTACAAGCTGAACAGGTTTGAAGGTTCCACTCATCTTCTGGTATACACTTCCATTTGTTTGTAAAACAAAGCAACCTCCACAAACCAGGAAAGACAGAAGGCCAGGGGGGAAAGAAAGCACAGATTAACTACAGATCCCATGTATTTACTTTAGACTTCAGTGCTAGTCGTGGTCTCTATGTGAATAAAACAAACTAGCACATTGACAAATTAACCAAGCTTGAAGGGATAACAAGAGTTGAAATTATTGCAATTACACAATGTGCACAGAAATGCCAAACTGAAGTTCTCTGAATTGTAAATGAGACCTGAGGGTCAGGTTCTGTCCCAGGAAACACATCAGAAACCTCATCCAAATAAGTGAAGTAGCACTGACAGTAATCCAGTGCAGGACTGTGTGGGCTGTCTCTTCCCTGGGGAAATTTTCCCACCCTTTGGGCTCTGAGTCTTTGACTTCAGCATTAAAAGCACTGTCTTCTTGTAAGCTCAGCCATTAAACCTTCTCGCTCCTCTACTCTTTGCTTTCTTGAAGGAAAAACTGAGCTTTAGCCATGAGAACATAGCATCCTGGACAGCTTGACCTGCCCTCATTGAACTCCCTGACCTCTTCACATAGAGACAGGTGCCTAAAACACCAAGGGATAACCACAACCCTTCTGAGACAGCTCAAAACGGATACCCTTCCCATTTTAATCTGCAGCTTTAGGTCAACGGTTTAGGCTCAGTTCTGCTCTAACAGCAGATATAGTAAGGAGGAGGAAAAGTAAAATAGAATCTTCCTAAATCTAAATAACACTCTATTTGCTCAGCCTAAAGGCACAACACACCCCTTTAGACATAATTCCCTGTGGTTGCCACAACTCCCAATACCTTAAGGAGGCCTTCTTGGATGGCCCCCAGTCCAGGATAACCAGCAGGCACTTCACATACTCCTCTGCTTGCCCTCAGCCTGCTGCTACACTTTGGCTACTGGACCATTCTGACCTTATACACCTTCTGCACATCACCAGCATGATGGAGAGGGATTGTTCCATCTACTTCCCATTTCCAACTGATATGAACTTGTTACAAATTACAAATACTTTTCGTAAGTTATAAATTGGCAGAGAACTTACCTGGCGATCTTCCAACAACGCTTCTTTTACTCCTGAGCTTCACATTAGGTGATAAATTCTGATTCTTTAACACTTTTCATGTAACTTACCTTCATTAGTTAAATCAATGCTGATGATATTCCATAGATTTGCAGGGGACTGCACCTACTTACACACGACCCTGGATGTCATGGAGTACAATTTGGCAGGCCACTGAAAACAAGTTTATTTTACTTGCAAGATCACATAGTCAGCTCAGCAGTGCTGAAATGTGGCAATGAATTCCTCTCATCGCGTAGAGATGATGATCAGCAATACTACCAATAGATAGGAAAAACTAAGCAAGTCGTCCTAGTCAGTGGATCTTACTTGTGTTTAAGACTGACACATACATAGCAATTTGCCTCTGTTCTACAGCAGCTGCAAACTATTAACTATGACAATGAAGTTGATTTTTAAACCAACAAATATGACGGCTATTATGAAAGTTTTACCATTGTCACATGGTGTGCAGTCTTTAAATTCATCCCTTGCTGTGTGGCTGAACTTTTATTGAATTTTTTTTTAAATTAAAAGAAGGTCATGCGAGGACAGAAAACCTCTTTGTCAATCAGACTGTGCAGTGCACAAAATTCTTCCAGAACTCTCATAAAAGCCAAGACCAGCATACTGTACTTAAAGTACAGTGTTGCAGAGATACTACAACTGTATTTGACAGATAAAAAGATACTCCCCCTCATTCCCCATTGCTTCTTTCCACCTCCATCTTTGCTGGGTTCCCGGAAAATCTAGCGCTGAATGATCCATGTGCCAACTATGGGAGTTTTCAACATAAGAAACCTTCAAAATTATACCCATGGCCCAAAGCACACACCTTTGCTGTAACGCACTGATAGAAACAAATCATATGAAAACCAGCTGCTAATCCAAGAGCTACACAGGGAAGAAAAAGAAGGATTTTAGCTGCTTCTGACAGCACGGGGATGCATTTGAGGAATACTTACAGTGGGATATCATACAAAATGTCTCTCACCATGCACAATTAAATCATGGCCAAATTATTATGTAAAAATCAAGAGGTAACCTTTAGATAATGTTCATTTTTCCCCTGTCAGCCCAGTGGCACAGGACAAAAAATTTTTGAATGCTAGAAGCCCTTATAACTATTCAGCTGAAGATCTGATTCCTCCTGGTTTCTATTTCCATTCATCTTCTTTCTCACCTCATCATATGATCTACCCTTCTCCTTCAAAAGAACTGTGCAGAAACCCACAAGAGGGCACGATCAGGCAGAGAAGGGGGTGAGCCTCACTATTTTACATAACAAAATCATATGCATCAAAACACACACACACAACTTCCCAAATGTCTGAGGTTAGTTATCCTTCATGTCCTGACAAGTTACACCCACCTTTCCCAGAGGAACTTACTCACTCCATAACAAGTACCAGACTTCTGTTAAAACAGCAAATAAAGTAGGACCACCTACCACCCAATCCTGCAAACACTTACTGGTAGACAATCCTGCATGCCTACCGCCATGCACAACCTCGGAGTTTCAGCTGGTCTGCCCATGTTACTAAGTGCCATATCGCCAGCAAATGTTCCCAGAGTTATGCTCTATTGCTTGGTCAAAATCAGGCCAATTCTGCAACCCCTGTTTACAGTCGGCCTCCGGCACTGACTTATGATGGAATAACTCATAAGAATGAAACACAAGTTTGGATTTCAGGATAAGGCCCCCAGTCAACATGTGGGAGCATTTATGGCTCTGTGAGACCTATGTTAAAAAATAACTTAAAAACAGACAGTGTTTCCCTGTGAGTGGCCTGTTTTCCCATGTTCCAGTTTGCTCTTTCAAAAAGACTGGTAGGCTGAGATATCGGTCACTATGTGAAAATGACAACATTCAATTAAAACAATAGCAATTTTCAAGTGACGCTTTTTTTTTTCAATAGATGTATGACATTCCTAGACATTCTATTAATTAGCAGGCCCCAGGCAACACATTTGGTAAAACAGAACAATCTGGCCTTTGATTTTTATCCAGGCCTTACCCAAGATCACACAGAGGTAGCCAGGCTGCTGATAGATCCCCCACACAGAGCACACACCCCCAGCAAGCAGCTGTGCTAAGAACTGCATGTAAACCACTTTGAAGAATTCTCAATCTGCAGAGAAAGAGAGAATGATTTATTAATTAATAAAAAACTGCTTGTGTTGGACTGGGCAAGCAGAATCTGTTAAATGGACTTTACTAATCAGTCTCAAATTTGTTTCTACATCCTTTTTTCCAGTTACCTGTTTCAACTTCACTTTAAAAGCCATCCTGGTTGAAAAACATATCCTGAATGTTTCCTATATTTCAGGACCAGGAATTCAAACAAGCCCATTACTTTCAAAGTAAGGAGGCTATTAATATCCTGATGAGCATCTGAAATTAGCAGCATCTCATGTTCTACACCTACGTGATGGTTATCTAGGAAACTGGCATCCTTGTTACATCTTTTCTGGGCAGCTATAGTTACAACCCATCAGTACACTGGATGAAAAACACCAGTCTCCACAGAAGACATTGTAAGATGCCAGCTGAAACACTCAAGCTTTTGATACTCCCACCTGCATTAATAATTTCTGGTTGCATTGGATAAAGATCTATGAGTTCCTTCATGTTTAGGAATTTATTAAGCTAACCAAAACTTTGGAATCTTTCTTACTTGTTGTATTATTCATTTCATCTGTAGATGATAATGGTCCTCTTACATTAAGGATAATTAGGGTCTTAGATGGGCTTTCAAAGACATTTCCACATTTTTCAGTGATGTAGCTGTAACTAAAACAAAATCCAAAGGGAAAAGGGGAGGAGTATTCGATCTTGAAAGCAGCCAGACTGTCTGGAGGAGATATATATTTTGAAGGTTTTATTGGTGGGCCTCAGAGAAAGGCAGCTATGACCCAAGCTTGAAGGCTAGCAAGGACTGTGTGGGTATGTGTGGGAGGGGGTTAAATCTAATTTGTAAATGGTGAGTTATTAGCCCTGACATTTGAGAATAGACACTGCATTGTGTCGATGACGAGAGCAACCCTAGTTTTCTTGTTAATGGCAGTGATTCATTCTTTCCCACTCCACTATTGTTCCCATTTACCTGGCAAAGAGAATTACTTCTTATGCGTTCCCAGTTGCTGATTTCTGGACAGACTGTTCAGATGAGCAGAAGCACAGGAGAAGAAATGCACCAAACAGGCAGCGTTCTGGGAACAGCACTAGTGGATTTCTGAAAGGGGGTGTTATTACCAAGTGGCCTTTTCCCCCTCCTCTATCCCCCTTTGCACCCAAGAAAACCCTGGCTCTCTTCTGCTTTACTCAGAGCTTTCAGTCTCACTTCCTTTCAAGTCAGGATTATTCCCTTAAATATGGGAATGCTTTCAAAATATCCTAAGATGGGTGAAGGATTTGGAAGCTTTAAATTACTTCAAACCTATGTCTAGCCATACTTTTGGTAACTCAGAGCAACCAGCCTTGGATTTTCCACTACAGCCTTACCCAACTGCACAAAAACAGCTATGCCCACAACCGGTCTCCTATGCCACATGAGACCACCCAGAAACCACACAAGGGGTCTCAGCCAATTACCCTCACAGAAGTCCATATATTAAGTTTTTTTTAAAATTGTCTTAAAGCCATGGAATATCAGGACAATGACCAGGAGTAAATCAAGACTCAAGCCTCCACACAGAGCTGTCTCTCCAACAGCCTGTTTTATAACATGTCTGGCTACTGCGCTCAGACTCTCTGTCACTTGGCGAAGTGCAAACCCAACACTTCTCAGGCTCCCTCCCCTCCTCCCCAGCAGACTGTGACACTGGTAGACGGGCCTGGTCCCTTGCAAATGTGAAGTGGCAGAGCTGCATTGACGTCAGTGATGATACTTCTCTTTCTTACAACTACCAATCTGGCCCTCCCACTTTTACAAATGCCCCTGAGGGGACAACATGAAACACAAAGCTTGGAAAAGTACAGAACTAGGACTTGGGAACAGCCCATGGCACAGATTAGGGGACAGTAGCCATAAAGAGTTTGAATCCAGATGTGAAATTCCCCAAGGCCAGGACTATTCAAACCCTATCTCATATGTGAAGTAAACAAGCTAAATTAACTATTGGGTCAACCTTGCCCATAAGTCACAGCTTTCTGTGAGCAACTCTACACGAAGATCTTTGGGAGCTATTTACTTTGGGGCATGCAAACAGCTATATATCTGCCAAAAGGTTGAAGCACATTCCAACCTTCGTGCAGCCAGCCAGGGCCACTGCAGCGTGCAGGGCAGGCAAGCTGACTGACACACTGGGGCTTGCTCTGTGCAAATAGTTCTTGTGCCCAGTGAGCACAGAAACCACAGCTGCAACTTTGCCAGTGGAGCAGAAGGTGTCACGTCCAGAGACAGCAGAGGGCACTCAACTGACCTCAAACAAACAAAGCTTAAGTGGAACGTGGTATCCTCAAATCCGTCTTGGGTTTCAAGTGACTAAGTGAAGAGATGCATGAAATTCATATTGAGTCCCCACGCTATTACGTGCCTACTGCATAGAGCTGTATCTCTCTCCAAGCTGCCACAGCCAGCCATAAAGGTAGCAGAATTCCCACAGATTTCAATGGGAATTTCAGTGTTCCAGTCTGGACTCCAAGAATGTAGTGCTGGACCCAGAGCTCTGACGGCTGGAGCCGTATTCAATATCAGCGTCTGGCAACACCCATTTGTAAAACAGTGACTCATTCACGGGCACAACTTTAGAGGGACAGACAGGATGACTTTAATCATACATTTCCATTTCACTAACAAAGCTCAGTAAAACCAGAGATCATCCTGGATGATAATAGTTGGTATTAATCTAATGACTGCAGTGATCCACTGCCACAGTTAGGAATAGTTATATATCCTACAGAATGCGTTGTTTTAATTTGCTTCAAGAACATAGCAACTAATGGACTCCTGAGGCTAAGGACAAAATGATTGTTTAAATGCCCATGAATTTTATTTAGAAACACTTTTTTCCCGAAAATCAGAAGCATGGAAATGAATTACAGAAAGTAATTTGAAAGAGAATATCTTCAAAGGTACCTATAGCGACCTAGGAGTCTGGGACAACAGATAAATAAGCTGTCATTAGCACTTTCCATTCATTGTAAACAAGGGAGCAAGTGGTTTGTGTGATGGACTGTATAGGGAGTGACATTTAATTCAGGCAGATATTCCTGCAAGGTGCTCATTTGTCATGGCTGCACAGTTCTTCCCACTGACCAGTTGGGTTTCCATTCAATCATACAGTTTTAAGTCTTTCCCTCTAACATTAGCGTACATCAAGCCTCAGACCTGACAGAAAGCATCTGAAAGCAGATTGTTTGTTAAAGCTAGAGTTTGGCACTGGATTTTTACTCAAGTTTTTTTTAAAGCCTCTTGGGCACCATTTTTCCACATCACCATGTCTGGCTAACCCTTCTAACTTATTCAGGGTGTGCTTCCATGCCAGATTTGCATGCAGATGCAATTCCCTCTGCAAGTGCTCCAAGATCCTAAAGTCATGTAACTGCAGCCCTGTAATGCTGATCCCAAGCTAACATATTCTGCTTCCCAGCAGGACTTATTAGTTCAGGCTCAGCCACATGCTAATGATGGCTACACAGCTTCCCATTCAGAGCCAGCTTTCACCCAGCCAGCTTGGAGCAGGGACAGAGTGAGTTCATATCTGCCTGCCAAACCCTGAGTAGACATACCTTCAGTGACTCAAGCAGTTAGGAGTAGAAATGCAGGATGAATCTTGTGTAATATTCTCACAGTCCAGTAAAGGCTGGCCTTGCTCACTAGTTTGAAGATCCTGTCAGAGCATGGTAGTTTCCTTTGCTTTCTGGATTGATATGATTATTCCTTACTTTGTGTACCAAAACTCTTCCTCGTTGACGCTTTCCCAACTTCACACTGAGTCCTGCTCCACTAAGAAGGATGAGCACTCCCCTGCTCAGCGGCACGTGTTCCTTCAGGATTGACCACCTCATGAAAATATGAAACCAACATATGCTCTACCAACCTCCTTTCACTAATTTAATTTCCCAGATTCTGTAAGGTTACAGGTCTCCAGTGAAAACCAGCACCTCACAAAGTATTACTGAGCAGATGAGACAGATGATAGATTTAAATTCAGCACTGCAGTCTGAAAGCCCTCTGTTAAGGTCATGGCACTCAGCCAACACATGAGATTTCCTACAGCTGCATCAATCTTAGACATGAGATAAACATCAGATGCTTTGATAGAATTAAACTTTCTACAATGCACACAAATCCTATTGCTCTATCTTTCTAGAGTAAAAAGCACAAGTGAGAACTAAAAACTGGTTTGCTTCTGAATCTTGTCCACTTTCACCTGCAGCCCCAGCCTCCTGTGCAGTTCCACCATGTCTCTTAGTTACTTTTCTAGATCTTGGGCTACTTTCCACCCATCATTTTTATAGCAAAACACCTCCTAACAGGAAGTTTGCCTGCCGTCTCCACCCAGTGGATAGCTAGGTTAATGCACTAAATTAAGTGGAAACTATCTGCTTGAAGATCTGCAGCACTTCTGATCTCAGCTTGCATCAGGAGTAAGTGTAAGACAGAGAAAATCCATACAAGCCAAAAGTTCCCCCTATCCTTCCAAATAGGTTTTCTGCTTGCTTCTGTTTTCACCTCCACTGTCCACACACATCCAGGAAAAACATTCCCCGTGTCATAACACAACTTCATCACGGATACATTATATGATCTAAACCAAAAAAAACTATTTGACATTTACACCACAATTCATCTAATTTTGTTGTTTGATGACCCAAAGAGGCCATTCATTTACCAAATAATCTTAGTAATCAAACATTGGTTTTTCAGTAGTATATTTGTCCAGATTCATTATTGTCCACACTAGTATCTGTAGTTCATTTATTATTCATACTTTTAAATCATAGGGATAATTTCTCCAGGCTTATACAACACTTCTAGTTGGTCAACATCAACCTGTCAACACCTTCTTCTCCTTTGCACAGAAACTCTTCCATCATGACTGCAGCCTTCACGCATATTCCAAATTTTGCATAACCTTGTCCACTAAGTGTCTAATATTCACTTAAATTTGAGTTTGTCATTTCCAATTTGCTTTAGACAGAGTCTTCAGTAAAATCTTTCTAGACTTGGGGACCAGCAATGGTGTTAAGACATTGTGATTTCCATGCCTGCCTTAATGTGTTTTCTTCTGTATCTCTTGATTTCAGTCAATTTCTGATAATACTTTCCCACCAACCTGGGCAACAAGGTAGTATCAGGTCTTGCAGCAGCAGCATAAAAATATCACTCATTCAGTCTCGCATGGCGACAATATACTAAGAGGTGGGAAAACCTAGGTGTGCAAACTCTTCAAATACATTTTATATCTACTTATTCTTCATATTCTCTGAGGAAGCCATCTAGGATCCCTAATCAAAAAACGTGCAAGAAATGTAAAAACAAAACACCCAAAACTGTTAATATCCTACAAATACATGCTTACAGGTTGGGGAAAATAGCAATACTGCCTTCTTCCTTTACTGTGCTATTTAGCTCTTTCCTTTCTCCTGCCTCCGTCAATACTAAAAGACCTGTGATGATCAAAGCATGAAGTCTGTGACACTCCCATTTGTGGTCCAGGTGCAATACAGACTGATCTCCTGCACGTGAGCATGTCTTCCTCTATTGTACATCTAGCCTATGACTACTTTGCCAAAGGAACTTTCTTTTTACTCAGTTCCTGGCTTAATAACTACGATGTCACTCAGCATCTGTGATCACAGTTTGTTGTATGTAGCACATTGCCTATATGCAGCACTATAAGGTGGGTAACACACACTGCCTCTCACTTATTTTCATAAGCTGAACCCAATTAATGTCGTTTCGTGTGCCAGGGATAAGAGGACAGCTGGAAACCATCAAGGGGAAATGGGAGCAGTACATGAGCTGTTTCTTCAGTCAGCTCTTTCACTGCCCAAGGCACACACACGCACACTCATGGCTTCCTCTCTCAGGTCCAGTCCTACTCTAGCTCTACCACTGTCACTCCGAAGTCAATACAATTATTCCAGCTTTACAGTGGTATAACAGAGAACGGGCTTGGGCCCAAATATCCTACTGGTACTTGAAACATTCCTGTTTTATCAAAACTTGATACTTAAAGCCTTCTGGGGACATATACAATCAGGATAAAATAGCAATTAATATAACATAATTGCCTTAGACTATGCTCGGAAATCTCTTCCAACTCACAAATAAAGTCCACACACTCAAGCCACAAGTCTCAGCCTACATACTCCACCAATAGACACATCTTTGTCGTATCTCCTGGAGGCCAAACACAGGGTTTGTCCTAACCATGAGGAATAGAGGCAGAGAATTGAGGTTCACTGCAAATGCCATCTTACTGGTCTTCATTTTCTGTGACAGTACTCAGGCCTGGGAACAGTTATCCAGAATGCTTCTGCTGACCTTAGTTTCTGGGATAGTCCTCCCTTGCTTAACCCTGAACCCTTCACATACACATGAAGATAAACACCCAAAGTTCTACATGCTAAGACTTATGCAAACACTTTTTGTGCCAGAGGGCATGGGCCAATAACCTGCAAAGATCCACACCCACACAGAATTGCACAATGGACCACACGTATTTTGGAGTATGGCATTTGCCTATCGCTAAGAATTATCAAGCACCAGTCATTTCCAGAAACAGTTTGCTGGTCTCAACGGATCAGTTACACTGCATTTATTTTTGCTCTAAGCAATACCTTCTATGCCAGTCATTCATACCAATTTGGGAGCTCACCCAGCTCCTTCCCTCACCCTTTTCCAGGTCCTCAAGCTCAATAACATTTAATTCACCAAGTGGAATTCCTCTGGCTCTTCTCTGCAATCCTAATTTCAACTTTATCCTGACGAGCTGCCAGAGGCATAGTGAGCCTACTCCACAGGGAACCCAAATTCCACAGTCCACTACAGCCCAACACTACATGACAGCAAATCTTTCAAAAGAAAGAAAAGACTCCATAAAACATCATCAGAGCTCTAATACTTCAAAATGTGAATTCATACATCAGTAGTAACATGTTCAAGCCTAGACACTCGGCTAACGCACAGACCTCTTCTGAGTCAGTGCTCCGCAAAGGCTGAGCACTAGGTACCTCGCTGGTGCCTTGGGTCTCAGCTCTGATCCTCTGGACGGCAAGTGGATTGAACCCAGGAAGACCAGCACTCCAGGCAAGAGCGACAGAAGAACTTTCCTTGTAGTTCCACCACTTGCACAGTAAGCGATACATCATTTAACTGATACCCTGAGTGATTCTTTCAGAACAGATACAAAGAATAGAAGTGAATTTCCAGGAAGTAGCTCCTGAACTCGTTCAGAATATTAAATTACAAGATAATTTGTAGATTTTCAACTGCCATTGGAAAGGCCCAACTAACAATCCGATTAATCTCAAAACAATAACAGCCCTTAATCTAACATATATCAGCAAATTCCTGTTTCTCCCTTTTCTAACAAAAATAACAACACTGTAGTTGCCAGTGCATTAATAAGATCCTATTTCTGCTCCAGAGACTGAATCGAACCTTTGTTCTTCACAGCAAAGGATTAAGAAGGTTGCTATTTTGGTAATGAGATGTGGAGAGGTACTTACTTTGCAGCTGAGATCCAGGCTGGATGCCTGAGAAAGGAATAAACTCTGTTACCTCAGATGAACTTTATTTTTATAATCAGTATATCAAACTCTGTTAGTGTGATGCATATCATTAACAATAAAGAGAGACTAATCATGAATAATTACAATTTGATAGAGTGTTTAAGCTCATTTACAAAATATGCCCTATGTTGTAGATAAAGTCATGAATGTAGATTTTAAGATAGCAACTCACACACACACACACAAGAAATTAGAAAAAGAAAAATTACTTACTTTCTAGGTAGTTCATTGGTCAGCTGCTTCTTTTTTTCACGCTAAGTCTAATTTTTTTCTGGATATCTCACCTCTTTTAACAGCACATCATGGAGAAAAACTGTCATAAAGTGGCACAAGAAGAAAAAAAAGTGTCGGAAAAACAGCACATGGACAGAGACAAATGAGAGAACACTCTGAAAAGAAGATCAAATCACAGGACACAGATCCAAGTGCTGAGGCACCAACTCAGTGCCCAAGATGATTGAGAAAACTGTTTGTGAGGCTGGAAAAGGAAGCAGTGACCTGTGAAAATGAAAGCAACTTCATGAAAACATTAGTCATATAAAAAATATGTTGTTTATAGTTATCATAACAACATTTTTATTAAACAAACATGTTTGGTATATAAAGTTGTTGCAAGTAAAACATTTCCAAAGAACTAGGGTAGGTAAGGTAGTGTGGTTAGAACCTGGCACCACTTCATAATTACATAGGGATCAACTTTTTGCACTTAGAAATGGAAATGTTTGGGGCTGACATCAGAGGAGGTCCGAATTTCTAAATGAAAAGTATTATTGTAACAAAATCTAGGCGCATCTTCAGATATGGGAAATACAAACAGAAGTGAAGGCAAACAGAGCCTCAACATTTCACTTGCATCCTGCCTATTGGCTGTTGACATGACAAAGTACTTTGAAAATATGACAAAAATTAAACTATTTACTAACTCTCATTTCTAGCCCAGCACGGCAGTGTATTTTAAACATACTTTTTAAAGACCTACCATGATGAAAAGCAACCCCAGAAATGGGCAGGATGTCAGAAAGAAATTAGTCCATTGATTGTTGCTGATATCCTCTGGGAATGCTGTTTTACATCTGATGAAACTCTCTTATCTCTCCTTCTCTAATGAACCGTAAGAATAGAACAATAAAAATCCGCAGGGGTTCAGATATCTCTGGCAGTACAGGTGCCAGATTTCCTAGGGAAACAAATCTTATGCAGTCAAGCTTCGCCTGCATGAGTGGTCACATGCATATCACCCCTTCAATAATTTTTGGATACAGTCACCAATTCCAATCACATCTGATAAAAGCAGACACCTCAAACATAATTAAATTCCTAACCCTATGCTGATAAAAGCAGACACCTCAAAAACAATTAAATTCTTAACACAATGCAGGAGAATAGTTGGATGGTTGAATAGGATGGCCTTATAGCGCTCCAAATAAATGAAAGGCTTCAGTGTGAATATAACCTACTAGGCTTCAGAGAATCCACCAGTATTGAGCTGTCAGGAATTTCCTAGCCACTGGAAAAGCTCCAATTTGAGCTTGTGCCTTGTTAGAAAACCAGAGAATCCAGTGCCATAGGAAATGAGACTTTACTCGTTCCGAGCTCAGGGAATCACAGTTTTTCAAAATGAACAACAATAGAAAATAAATTGTGCTCACAAGTTTACATTTACAGGTAACACTTGAATCAAACATTGAAGGAATTGGGCTCAATGCAGATGTGACAGAGCAATATTTTTTGGCCTGTAATATGCAGGAGGTCAGAACGTACAAACAAACAGTCCCCACTCTTTAAGTCTACAGAACATGTTGATTTCCTTTTAAATCCTCCAGCAAGTTAACTAAACAAAATATCTATTTACAGCAGAAAAACGGATGAAGTTCTTCAAGGACTGCCATCTGAGTATCAATGTGAAGTTATGACAGGAGGATCTACCCACTGAAGCTTTCCACATTTATTCTCTCCAGAAACATCAGTATTGCAGATTATAAAATAACTCCCTCTCTGAGTACTTTACAAATTTTCATTGTGCTTTCATTTTCATATCATAATACAAATGCTTTGTAACTTAAGTGATAACTTTCAATAAAAAGTCTTAAAAGCCCTGACCCAGGAGCTTGATCCACATTGGTGCAACCCTGACAGATCCCAAAGACAGATATGCATACAGAAAAGAGGATACCATCCATGCAAGACTCACATTTATTTTGCAGATTCTGCATATGCATCTATAACACTTAGGTATTCAGCCACTTAATGGAAATTCTTTGGACTGATCCCTAGGAGGAAAAGGCATTGTGGTTGAACAAGAAATTCTGGATGTGGCAGTTTCATTTAAAAAAAAAAAAAAGGAAAAAAAAGCAAAGCATATTTGAAAATTACATGCAGAAATTTTGAGTGCCATTTTAGTGTGGGGAACTCAAACGCAAAAAAGCATCTTCCATGTTTTAGCTGATTTCTCTCTGACAGCCAACTACCTCTGGCCCATGCCAGGGACAACTCCAGGAGGAGAGAGATATTCAGCTGGATGAAGAGTTTAACATCTGGCTTCAGTTTCTAAAATACAATCTGAGTTCTGACGGATGGATAAATGGATGGATGGATGGATACACATTTTTCTCACTTTTACAATACACAAGTCTTCGTACAATCACCTGAAATGCTCTCTCACTCTGTGCATAATACAGTTACATAATCAGGCATTTCTATGACAATAGCCTTCTATGTTTTAATTATATATTATCTCAGACTTGAAGACTGCTTAGAAGTGCAAAAAATTAAACCTCTGCATTTAAATGAAACAGTTTAGTCAACAACAGTTCTGTCTGCAGCATAGTTAGTCAGATCACTCAAGTCTCTTTTTCCCCA
Organism: Calonectris borealis; assembly: GCF_964195595.1. NCBI lineage: Eukaryota > Metazoa > Chordata > Aves > Procellariiformes > Procellariidae > Calonectris > Calonectris borealis. Next base: position 13,465,723 of record NC_134316.1, on the reverse strand, counting down.
ATAGGTAGGACAATGCCATATTAAGTCAAAAGTTAGAGAATATGCCTGCTGTTCCACTCTAGGTACCAGAGAAAGGCCCGGGGTTCCAGACACCACCTAGAGGTTGTACTACTTTAAGAGCAAAGAAAATGCAAGTTGGACATACAAGAACCATGGCCTTTCTCTGGCTTTGTGACTTTCATAGAAGCTTCAGAGAGGATGGAGTAGTGCTCATCGGGTCACAGATGGAGAGGGACAGACCAAGACACTGGGAACTCTGTGCACTTGCAGTAGTTTGGGAGACTGGCAGGAGGCATCCTACGTCCTTCTTCCCTTGAAGAGTCACAGTAAAATCAACAGGTGTTAAGAGTGCCCAGACTTGCTGAAAATGAAGCCATGGTTGTCTCGACTTGGGCAACCAGACTTAAAAACGATTTTTGAAAACAGAGCCTGCAGGGAAATGAGGGGTAGAGCGAAGCCGTCCTAGCTCCCAGGCCTCACACAGAGGCAGCTCTTTGACTGTAGGACTCCTTTTTCCCTCACTTCCCCTAGCCCTTTGCAGTGAGGTGGGGCCAGAGGGAGGCATTTTCAGCCTTCAGAGGACCTTTATACTGTATTAAAAATATGGTTTCTTTAATGTTTCCTTTTTCAAAAGTAGTAATATAAACTAACTGAGTGTGCTCTTAGGAGAGCTTTTGGCAAGGGTATGGGACAATCCTGTGCCAAACCTCATCTTTGGCATGAAGAAATAAACAGACTGTGGTTCTGCATAAAGACAAAAGTTTTGGAAAGCCTTTAGAATATTTCTCATAATGAAACAGTGGGGGGGTAGTTTTCTTGAAATTCAGAATACTCTCCAGAATATGAATCCAACCTTTAAATGTTTTGGTCTCTTCAATTATGAACTGAGTTCCTTCATTAAAAAAAAATAAAATTGAAACAATTAAATGATGAATGATGGATATGCTCTGATTTTGAAAAATCCTCATTAAGGCTATTTCCATACCATTTCATCTCTCTATAGCAAATAAAAATACTGTGTCAGATAGAAATGAAATTATTCTCATCACCCTGTATTACAGAAAGGGAAACTGAGATTGAAAGATCATGTGCTTTGTCTGCCTAAGGCCACAAAGGATCCACTGCTCAGAACAGCAGTGGCAGATTAGTTTGCTCTAGACTCTGGCTGTTGAGCCCTATGCTTCTTGATGATGTTCCCATTCACGATATCTGAACAAGAATATTGTCAAAGCTATGGGAAAGAAAGGCCCAATTTGGGATTTTATTTCTGGGTGCTCCCAGTAGTTTTCCATAGTAAACTGAATGGCAATGCAGATTATATAGAGAATTTAGAAGAAAAGTAATCACAATGTCTCAGAAATATTTCAGTAAAAGGGTCCTGACAATGAGATTTCTCATTAACATCACACTTCAGAGAAAAACGCAACAAGTCAACTAAAAGGCGAGAAGCCTGACACCTTTATATCATTTTGGTTTATTACCTGAAACACAACTGCTGTGTTATATAGATAGATCAACCTCCCATATTTAGTAAATGAGGTTTATCACACACAGATCTGAAACACACTTAGATGAAGATTAAGTATCCAAAAGGCTACTATGCTTTGCCAACACACACAGAATCATGTTGGACTGCCCAATGTATCATGAGTGTTATTAAAAGAAACTAAATACTTCAAGAACATTTTAACAATGTTCCTTTTTGATTTTGGGTGGAAAGGGAGGGTCTTCTCTTTCTTTTCAGGATTATTTTTTCTAAGTACATTTCTAAATCCTACTTAGTTTTGTTTAACTCTAGCCTTGTAAGCCCTTTGCATGTTTCTTTCTCTCTCAAGCCTCTTTAAGCACCTTTATATCTCTCTTTCCAAGAAGGATTTTGCTGTATTGTTCCTTTTTGTTCTCTCAGAAATCAATTCTTTCTGCCCACGATTTGAAGAACTTCTCCTGTACACACCCAAGTCCTTTGCAGGCAGCACAAAGGTTTCAGAATTAATAACCTATGAAAAATGAATGAAGCAATTCCCAACTCACAAAGCTTTAAAGTTCTCTGCTTACTCCAGCAGATATCTCTGCAGTGGATTGATTCATGCCAAATCTTCAGCTTTTCTCTTCAATAATGACAATAACAAAAAATGTTTAAATATAGATGCCAAAATTCTGATGTCACCATGGGACTCTTCGAGCTGGAGCCAGGACCCTGCCTCAATCTAGACCTTGACACCAGTCTGTCACTTTGAGAAAAAGGACATACCTCAACTGCACAGCCCTCCAGTACAGCTACATAGTTGACATTTTTTCAAGCACATCACTGCAAGAAGTAGCGGTTAAGCCCAAAGCTTCAGGAATTTCACTAAAGAATGTACCAGTATCTGGTTATGTAAAGCCCTTTGGTTAAAGAATACATAAACTCCAAATACCACTGGGGCTTGTGGGTTGAATTTTTGGGGGTTTTGAGTTTAGGAATTTAAGTCGCATCTTACTGTGAGAAAAGAGAAAGCAAAAACAACTGAGAAATGGTATTAGTCCACTAAAAACTCAGAGCCATATGCTGTCATGCCACAATAATAAATAAGAGGCTTGTGTAGGACAGAAAGACAAGCTGTGACCTCCTTTCCACTAATTATCACAAAGTTATTTTGCTACATTTTTATAAATACTTTCCTATATCCACACTTAGTACACTTTGTCCCAGCGTAGCTCCCCTTCATTATCTAGGCCCCAGGTTGATAACTGATCAGTCCAAGTTCTGATGCATGTCCAAGTGCTTCCCACCAGAGTTAAGTATTTCGTGTGCAAGAAGGTGAGAGGCTTTTCTTTAAAAAATTCCTCATTTTCATCACAATTCACTGCAGTGTCTATAGACATATGCTACTATACAGAATAGGGCAAGATAGGGTTCTTTAAGATGCATATGGCAACATTTTAGGCTGTAAGTGATTCAGAGACATTACTGGAGAGGTATTTCCTGTAAGTAGCACTATAAAAAAGTGGTTATTTAAAAGGGATTAACAAAATAACAGGGTGGAAGCGGCTGACCTACTGGGAGGTGTACCATGAAGGTGGCATGAAGCCAAGAGCGCGAGACAGCTGCATAGCACATTAAGAAGCAGGATGCTGAGGATCAAGCTGGATTTATATAATAAAACCAGAGAAGAGATTCAGTTGTGAAGAAATTGTCCTGCATTGGTGAGAAAGCTCAAGGCAATATTGTCAACTGAGTAAGCACTAGCTGATGGAGAGGAATTCCAGGGCCTGATCCAAGTTAATGAAGAGATTTTACTGACCAGGCCCCACATTACACGATGAAGAGCCCAAGCCCTACAGTGAATTATGACCCCAGCAGAGTCAAGTAAACTCTACTCCTATCTGTAGAAGTGCTGCTGGTGTTCAACAGAAACGCAAATGTGAAAGGGATGTTTCTTTCCCAAATGCTTGTTAGGGAAAGCTTCATGGCCTATCATGCACATGCGCTGAAATACATAGGCAAATACAGACATCCATTAGGTAAACATCTTTAAGGTAATGTGCATGCACATTAGCTCTGAGGGGTACAGCTTGCATTCACTCCACTGACCTCATTCTCATCCATCTATGCTTAATGTAGCCCACCACAGCAATTGAGTTCTTTACTTGCTAAATACACAATGTGGGTAAATTTTGGCTTTTTCTAAATTGCCACAGAAGGTAAATTCTCAATTTTCCAGGATGAAAAAGGGTTTATTTTATGTAAACTTATTTTCTTAGCAGGCGATTGAAAACACATTTTAAATATCTTTGTC